>NW_024609880.1:59581622-60781622 GCF_016920785.2 Ixodes scapularis | reverse complement strand
CGAAAAACGACATCTAAATTACCATTGGCTGCAGCGCGTCATGTGGCTCCATAGCAACGGCGTCATTGTTGCTAAGGGGTCAGCCGAACTGCAGGCGGCGCAGCGGGAGGGGGGGGGGGGGGGGGGGGACCAGAGCCGTTTATACTGAGAGAGTTTGGCCTTCTTAAGGAGATTTTGACAGTCTGACAACCACAGCAGCGTAGTCTGACAACCGGGGGATGACTACTTCCGTCCGCCATATTGTGGCTCTGACTCATAGGAACTCTACGCGATTTCTCAGGAATGAACAAGACAAAGAAGTAACGCCATATTGTGTTATCGCGAAATCCGCTTGTTCTAGCGGCCAACAAGCTCCGCCCATCGGCCAAACTCTCTCAGTATAAACGGCTCTGGGGGGGACTAGAGTCACTAAATAAAGCTACGCTTTCAGAGTACCGAAACTCCCAAACTACTCGTCTGAAGCGCGTCAGGCGCCGCCATCTTGGGTCCACGCGCAAATGGAGGAATGACTAGCTGAGCCAAGCCGAGCTGTAGCCGTCGCCTGCGTCAGCTGCCGTAGCCGCAGCTGTGGCAGTGAATCAAGGTAGTGTTGTTCTTATCTCGACGTAAGAAGGAAAAAGTGCATGCTGAGCGACGGAATTCAGCGTGAGCGCGCAGCAAACAGCAAAACAGCAGGAGGCAGCGGATCGCTGGACCCAAGATGGTGGCGTTAAAAAAACGCGATGATGATGATAGCGACTCACGTGACTGCCGCTGTCCAATGATGCCGCAGCGAACCAGAATATTGTTGAATAGAGCGACTGTATTGTCGGCAAAGTGCGAAAGAAAAGGAATGCGGTACTCTGAAAGCGTAGCTTTATTTAGTGACTCTAGGGGGGACAAGGGTATGCACTGGCCAAACGTTAGGCCTATCGTTACGCTTTGAGGTCTACCGTCGTCACCCGGTACCCGCAGCTAGAGAGATGATGATGAGAGGACACGCGATTTCAGCACGCGCTGCGCCGAGCTTCTCACTCCCGCCGCTGCTTCACATAGCGGCGCAGCAGTCACAAGCGATCCAGGGCGGTCTGCGCGGCGCAACGCCGCACTCCCTGCCGGCGCTGCGGCCGCTTCTCCTCCTCTAGGCGCCGAGAATGCTTTTGCATTCACAACTCACAAGAAGTGCTTAGGTGTCCTCACAGTTTTTTTCGAATCTAGGCCTATTCTACGACTCCATTGTGAGTCAGCAGGTTAGCTTTTTTGTTTACGCTTCTTGCTTGGGAATTCTTCGCGTTCTTCGGAGTTATTATTAGCGAATGCCGCATTCTTATTGTGTGAGTAATAATAATTAGATACTTGAGAGTCCCCATGCCCTGCGTTTCTTAAGTTGCTAGTGACGGTATACGAAGCTTCAAGTTTTGCCTGAAGGGCCACGACATGCAGGTTTTGAAGGACTTGATCCTTGGACGATGAAACAACTTACGGAAGCCCGGACAGATAAAAATCAGGATAAATTGCACGCACCTCGACATGGCATTGCCGAAACTCAAAGCCTGGATGATTTTACTCGGATGTACACAAGATGCTAGCGCTTAATATTCGGCAAGACTTCTTAAAGCTAGATATTATTTTTTGCGTTGACATTTTTTTGCGAGGTTTTGCAACTATGCTTGTTTGCGTTTCCTGTACGTACGTCGTGAACCACTATGCATAGCGAAAAAATTATATGATACATATAGCGAGAATTCACAGTGTCGTTACACTTTGACGTCATAGTTTCACATTACGTCGTGTCGCGTGAGGCCAGAATTTTCCCGCTCAAGAGTAAGCGAAAAAAAATGTATCCTTTCTATTTAGTGAGTAAATTTCTCCGCTAAACTTTGCGGGGAATCGAGTGTCACGTGACACGACCGGAGCTCGTGATATTTCGGTGTCACGAGATATCACATCGTCATGTTACGTTACCGTGCTACATGAACGCCGTCCGCTACCTTCGGCGGGATTTAGCGCCGCTACAAAAATGTGCGGCCTGAGTACAGCTTCTCGTCTGACACCCCGCAGTTCCTTTGCGGGACTCAGAAAGGCACGGGGTATTTCTTTTTTGTTTTCCTTGTCAGAGTGGTTGCTTCCTCGCGATGTCACCTTTTCCAGGTGACATATCACGACCCCCCCTACCTCCCGTGGTCGAACGCGTGGCGCATCGCGCGTCGCGTAAAAATAAAATTACGCGGAGAGACCGAGTGTCCCGGCACATATTTCCAGGCTTGAGAATTTGAAAGACGTTAATTTGAATCGCGTCCGTACAATGCGTCACGAATGCGTAATAAGGTCGCGAGTCGGACCTCATTCCGCCCATGGGGGGCGACGCGCGGAATGCGAAGCGGAAGTACGGGGAGTGCGCCGTCTGTATTTATATTAATCTAACCGGCTCGGAAGTATAAATCAATTCTTTTAAGTTAAACAACTCAAACAAATCAACTGCAGAAAAAAAATAGAACTCGAGCGAGAAACGTCGAGCGGCCTTTTGCAGGCTAATGTGAAATCCGTTGGTATGTCGTCCACCCGTTGACGAATCTCGAGGTGTCAAGCGTGCTACTCGGGTAAAACATTTTTGGAACGTGTTTTATTTATTTTTTTTTTGTTGATTCTGCGAAGAGGGAAAAACGCAAGTGAGGTACAATCGGGTACTTCCTTTTCCTGCGGCTGTTTAAATACTGCGAGCTGTTGCAAAACCTGATCATTTCCTCATCATCTTGCGCCCTGTGGGTTAGAATTATCACATGATAAAACTATCCAGTCGCAATCGCCGAACTCGGTAATAAATCACCGAGTGATGACGATTTTTATCTGCAGATGGTTGCACAAAGCGTTTCATAAAACGCAGAGCAAATTATTTCTACGAAAACTATACAACTTGCCAAGAACAAGAGCTTGGCTTCGTATTGGCCAAACACATAGGACCTATTTAGAGAAGAGCAAAGCACTTGGTCTAAATAAGGATCATTATTTGGGAATCGGTTTTGTCTCTAGATCTAGAGCAATTTGTTTAATTATAAAGTTGCCATTCATCGTCAGGGGCCTTTAATCACAATATGTCTAGGAAGGCTTGAGAACCGCTTAGCCTGCTAACTTCCCCCTGAAATTATAAATCCCCCGTTGTGATTTTATTTGTTTTGCATTCCTAATGCATTTTGGAAGACTATAGAAAACCGAAACCATTACTTTTGTTCGTATTTGCTTCTTATACGCTAGAAATATTCAGGCGCGTGCAGCGCCTAAGATTGTTTAAAAAGTGAAGTTTTTGTTTTTTTCAAGATAATGTCCTGCAGGTTGCTGGTTAATATTAATTGTTACTTTTTAAGAACTAAGTATACATGGCATAACTAGACGCCAAATTATTGTGAAATATATGTCCCTTTTTATGCTTCTTGTTGTGACTTATAGGTCGTCAACGTTTTCCTTGCGATGCGCTGTAATTAGCCAACGTCATTAATCAGAATGTACGAAGAGTTACCTCGGTTTTATTTCTTAACATTTAGTTTCGTATGTTTTGTATACGAAGATACAGCTGTCGTACCGGCTGCCCATTGGTAATAAAATGCTCGAGTCTTAATTTAATTCAGGGCTTCAAAGGCGGAACTCAGGCGGAACCTGTATCTTTGACTGGCAATACGGTAAATAAATTGCGAGTGAGCAGTGAGACGAACGGGCAGCGGTGGGAAGCAAAAAGACACAAGGTTACTTAAATATTTTCTTTGTTTTTTATTCCGCAACTTTTTGCAGTTTCGGCGGCATAATCGAGCGCGTGCCGGCATCACGAAACACTTTTAGTTTTTCAGTCTCGGAAACATTTGACACAGATCCCGCGGCGTTCCATCTTTAAGCTTTGTTGTTTCGAGCTGGAGCGGGCGGAATGCAGCGCAAGAAAAGAAAGGCGCGCAGCCCGCATAGGGTAGCGTGGGGGTCGTTTGCGTAATGATACATTACAGGCCGTGTCGTCGTATCGCGATGCGATCAGTTTCAGATCACTAGATCACAGTTGGCAAAGAGTTTTCGGGCCATTGAACCAAGGTCGCTGCGTGTACTTTTCTCCGTGCTCTAACAATCAGGGTGATGTCGGTGGCTCACCCCAAGAGAAACGTGTATACTTTCTTTTCTTCTGTAGTCACTGAGAGCTGAAGGAACGCAGGGTGTGTCGAGCTCCGCGCGTCTCATTATCACCCAGAGGTCAATGAGATTGTGCGTTATTCACTCAGAACGCCAAAGACCACATCACGATGCAAGAGGCTTGACTCCGCACTGCATATCTTACGTTGTCAATGACTATCACGTTCGCTCGACAAATAATGGAAAGTAACAGTCACTGACGACAGCTGGACAATTGCAGGACTCGGCTTATTGTGCTCACGTAAAAGCACAGATCGGGCCGCTTTTTGCGCTTAGGCCCGGCCCAGGACCGGCGTGATGGCAATTTACCCACCGAAACACGGCCCAGGTGTTTGAAACCGGTCCCAGGCTCGGCCCGAGCCCAAGCAATTATTGTTAGCCTATCCTGTACAGCCCACCACCTCTTAGAACGGGCCGGGCCCGAATTCCATGTCATGTTGTCGAAACCGGATTAAAGGTGCAAGCTAAGGGGAAGCAGCCCCAGGGCCCCGGCCCTGGGAGAGCCCAGAACACTCAATCGTAAAAAAGGAAAAAAGCAAAAAAAAAAAAAAAAAGATAAAAAAAACAGTAACAACCTCATAACCTGGAAGATGAATCATAGCAAAATATTTTCTATAATACCGAACGCAATATTTTGGACACAATTTTTATAACCTTCAAGAAAGAGAGGTTTGAAAAAGATTATGGCACTGCGAACGAAACCAAACCACACTTTTCGCGGCCAGCTTTACAAGCCACAAGAAATTACTTCGGCCTTTCAGAAAAACGTTACACAAAAAAACATTCCATTGAACTAAAAAAAAAAAAAAAGAGAACAGAGGAGCTTTTTTTTTTTTTTTTTTTTGCAAACAAGGAATGGATGGTATTCTTAGAACGCAAAATCGCAATATATGTATATATATGATTGTCCTAAAAACAGGGAGGGGGGGGGGGGGGGTTCTGCATTGTTTTACAGAGGGCTTACTGGAAAGCGAGTCGTGGCAGTCATTCGATTGCAGCGGTCTGTAATGCTACACATAGTAATTACTTGAGGTGATTACATAATTTTACCCCCTTTGTTAGTGACAGCCTTACTTAAGGAGGTACAAATGTATATCTTTAAAAATACGTTAGGCTTTCCAAAATGAACTGTGTTAACCAGTCACATCATCATCATCATGAGGGCCTCGAAAGATACCTTAGCCCTTGGCCCAAAATTTTTTAATCCGGTTCTGATTGCAAGCTCTACATGCCTGCTTGTGCTACAAATTCGAGGAAGCGCGGGAGCAGCAGGAGCGCGGCGGATCTCTACCGCTCTCCCTACGCTCACTCAAAGGTGGCCGCACTTGCTCCTCCTAGCGGACGCGGGGTGTCAATAGGACTTGTGTTGAGTGTTGGGATGCCCAAGATGCGCACGGCAAAATATTGTAAAGGCCGACATGCTGCAATAAGGGAGCAAGGTGATAACTGCGATAGGTGTCGGCTTGCGATGCAGCCGACTCATATTATTATTACTATATGATTTCACCGTGCTTGCTGTGTATTAATTCAGGCATCTACAAGGGGCCGTCATTTCTTCCAGTATAAAACATGACGGCTTAAATAATCGCTTTCTTTTTCTCTCGCCACCCTGATGAGGTTCCTGTCAAATAAAGCAAAACTCAGCCCGCGTTTTACTCCCCCCCCCCCCCCCTTTTTTTTTTGTCGCCAAGACAACGTCGTTATCAATTCTGAGAAAAACTAGTCCCATACTGAAACGAGATATTCGCCTTGAGATCGAACCGTGTCGCCACCGTGCGGCTGAAATTAGAAACGCTCGAAAGCGGGGATACCGCCGTGCGTCGTCTGCTACGGGCGCACGCTCAGAAGCATGGATCTCGACGACGCAAGCCCGTTTCAGGCTGAGCTTGACATTCCTTATTAAATGTTTTATGTTTTTGTTTGCGTTTCTTCTTACCAAAGGTTGTGTTGTACCGTTTCCCATGCGTAGAAATTCAGCAAAGCGATTATTATTAAGACGGAAGCTTCCATAATCTTAGTGTGTTGGTTTGTATACAATCGCTGGCTCAACGTATTTTTGTTAACTCGCACAAACCGTGGCTTTCATAAAGCATTAAATGTTGAGTGGGTCTGTGGTTTCATTAGAAAATTAAGCCGACCGATCACTATCTTTTAATAGACTAATCAATCAATGAATCCCTATGTTGATTTTTCGCGGGTCATATTGCGTGAAAGATGTTAAAACTACACTCTGTTTTTTACTGGTTTTACTATGTCATAAACGGCATATTGCATTCCCATTGTAAACTTCACGTTCTGAGTCCTACATAAATATGAACACGAGAAGCCTTTTAAACTGAAGTATTTTAAGTCATTTTTTAAACAGTATAATCACTCTCGGTGAAATAACAAGCACGCTGAGTGCTTGTCATTTCCTATGTCACAAAATAAATAAACACGTCAAAAATATTAAAGGAGGCATTTTTTACTCCTTCTTGACTTTCTCCAGCACAAACTCCCATTAACCGGCAAAAAATGCAATTAAAGCACTGCTTGAATAATCTGAAAGTTAATCGATGAACTGCCCAGTCTCGATATATACGTTAAGTGAGGGCGGAGGGTGATTGTAAAGTCTCGTGAAGGTCGCTAGCCCTCATCAATAAAAAAGTATCACTGCGGCCGATGCTGTCTGTGTCGTGGTGCGCGTCATTTGTTTGGGTTACAGAGTCTACTGTGTTTCAATACAAGATTATTTAGCCAGAAACTTATAGCATTAGCCTCTTGATATCCGCGGCCCTCACGAAGAAAATTGAAGCGGGTGAACCGACACTACAGAGAAAAGCATTTAATAGCAGGAGCATTGCTGCGTTGCTCGGTTACACTCGTTTATTACAGTCACGGCAGATATGTTAGAAAAGTTTGTTTCACTTCTTTCAGCTGTCCTGCCAACCGTGCAGTTTGTAGATCTTAACAAGAAGACACACACTTTCCTCATCGCAACGCAGTAGATTTGTTCAGACTCCAAAAACCTTACCCACACTATGGCCCAGTAAAAGGACAGAGGAAATCAATAGCATGGTAATTTCCAATAAAGCGCTAACTTATCTTCATTCTCAATATTTATATTACTGCAAAAGCTAGAAGTTAAAAAAAGCATAGAAGCTGCGATTTCACAGCACCAGTATTATCTGGGTTGGAATTTATTATTTTTCTTTAATTCACGCGTTGATGAACCGATTCATCTATTTTAAAAGAAACAAATATTTAACATAAATATTCCAGTTCAGCCGGAGACAGGCATCAGACGTGGTGAACCATGCTTTCCAACGTCTGCCAAGAGCAGACGACGCACCCACAGAATCGATTATATAAATTTAGGCCGCACGCTGGCAAAACGATTCGATCTTCACTGAAGCACAAAACAGTACCACATCCTTCTCTACTAGAATTGTTTTCCCACCGATAGTACGCGACAAAATAGACGCAAGAATCTACGCCATCTCGCGCGCGAACATGGAGAGCCTATGGGGCGGCCGTTCTCCCATCATGCTTTGATGATGATGATAGCGCGACCGTAGCGCCACCTATAGGTCGATCTCGAGGCCAATACTTTTACACTCGTTGGCGGGACCTGGATAGGGCTCGTGCCGCAAACCCGTGCCAGATTCAGGCCCGCTATAAGGTGCTGGCCCGAGCCCGGCCCAGGGTATTAAGAAAACACCTTACCCGGTCCGGCCAGGCCCGCGGGCAGGGCCAGTCCCGGGGCTAAGGTAAGCCTGAGCGTGTGCAGCGCTCTAGCTCACGTCTCTCGCTTCGTAAATCTTTCCTCGGCGTCGTTAACAGAAAATTCTGGAACATCATCAAAAGGACACTGAACCTAGGAAAATTGTTTTTCCCTAGCTGATTAGGACAGGCATAAATAAAATAAATATTCGTAAAAAAAATAATTGCCCAGTGTTATGCAACAATCCAAATTCTATTTGCCGTAGAAACCGAAATTGTACCCTGTGGGATGATGCTGATAGCGTTTGTACGCAACTAGTGCGCGCTCTGGAGTCTAGCGAACTCAGAGCGCACACTAGTTGGATACAAGAGCTATCATCATCATCCCACAGTGGTACAATTTTGGTTTCGCCCGGAAATCAAAAAATTCGTATTGGAACATAAATATTGAGCAAGTTTTTTTTCGGCGAACATTTGTTTTGAAACATGCCAGTGCTAACCAGGTAGACATTTTTTTTTGTTGCTAGGTTTAGTGTATTTTTAACAGCGTAGTGATAGCGGCATATACACTGCTCTCCAACGCCTGCGTTTGTGTAAGCACGCAAAAACTTTACACCATAAAAAAAAAAAAAAAGAACTGGGGCGCCTATTTTTCGCAAATCGTGTGGAAGAGACGAACGCTCAAATCGTACGGATGGCTGGAATCGGTGATTGAGCAGGCTAAACATATGTTCAAACTTTGGTGCTGGAACGCGTCTCCTCCAACTGGTTGGTTTCCCGGGTCCAAAAGAAGGTGGTCTCTCTATATCCGCCCAATGACATCTGATAAGGTTCTGTTGGGACGGAAAGCCGCTGTTCATCAGTAGGCCGTTAGCCTCCCAAGTCGTTCCAACGTGTGCAAACTGTGGAGCGCGCCGTTGCTTCGAACTACGGGTCATGCCGGCACTTATCCTGACCCTGGAGATTGAAGAAGCCCATTTTAAAGGTCTGTGTGCAGAATCGAGACGCCATCTAGACAAAAAGACTGCAATGCTAGGTTCCCTACTTGTCTTTGGTTTGGATTCACGTCCATCGTGTCAAGGCCCAATATGAGGGTGGACAGAAAACAAATGATCCACTGTTCAGAGCATGCTGTGTGGGAAAGTTGGTGCCACAATTAAGAAGATCTGGTTGGTGGCATCACTTGTTGCAGCGACCTGGAACCAATGTCAGGAGTGGGACAGCTGCGCCAATGGGTGAGTGGCATTTGGCGAATTCCGGTTCCTTGGGAAATTTTGTTTAGCTGTTGACAGACGACGATCATGATCTGCTGGTCTGTCTAGGGATGGTGCTGAAAACTACAGTTTGGAGGTTTCAGATTGATGCTTTCACAGGCTTGCAGCGCATTGTCGTCGTGTGTCAGCAGCTGAAGGGAATTTCCTATGGAGCCGGAAGTTGCCAAACGCCACTCACCTATTGCGCCAGTTTGATACATTCACGATTTCCTGCGCCTAGCGGCGCCAAATCGCGACATCGACCGATATCGCGCCAAGATCATGATGACGCTAGATTTAGCGGGAAGAGAAAGCTCAGTGTACAACCTTGGTATTCCATTGCCAGGTTTTCAACTAACTAGCACAGCTGATAACAGGAGGGACAGAAGAAACTTGGGACTGCCTCCTGCGTGGCTCCTGCCCAAAGCCTCAACCCTGTCCCCCACACTCTTAGAAAAAAGGGTATGGATAGTCCTCCCTTAGGGGAGGAACGGTCATGTAACCTATGTTTCTTTAGAAAGGGAGAAACTTTCGTTCCTGAAGCAGGGGAGCAAAGTTCCTCCGTCGCTTGCATCTCAATATGGCGGCCCCGAATCGAGCAAATCGAACCCAATAAGGCTTGACGAGGACGCTACGTCCCTTGTAAGGGACAAGAGCAGCAGCAAATAAAAGCGTAACACGAGCTCTCTGCGAACTGTGTTTATTTCCGAAGATAGATTCCCCCCAAAGGTACAGAAACTTGCGTTTCGAAAGCAGTTACTCAGTCTTCTCGCCGACAGCACTGCGATGTTAAACGGAGACAACCGATACCCAGTTACTTCGCGCACTTTGCGTCTTACCTTTGGTGTTCCTCGAGTCACAATTCCTTCGTCAACCGCACATCATGGAGAAGGGCAAACTCAATCCGCGAAACCAAAAGCCGCTCTCGAAAGAACAAACTCGAAGCCGCTGTTTATCGCGTAGCTTGAAAGAAGGTTAAATCGCTACCCACCAGATGGCGGGGTGAAGCAGAGTAATTGCAAAGTAGCTAGGCTAGGTGGCGCTAGGTACCGCCCAACTCATGTTCTACAAAAAATAATTTGATTACCTCAGGCCACTATTGCGCTTGGGATCGTCTACTATACACACATTGCGCTCATTAGAAGCATCAAGTGAGCATACATTGAGCACATACACGGCACACACAAATATGAATACAACGGAAGACCACACTGACCCGAACACTACACCCGTGCTCAGAGTTTCCGTCTTTTATACTGGTCGCTTTGAACGGACAGAATTTCTCGGTGACTGAATAAGCAATAAGAAATAATCCCAGCGTGTTGATTTTTTCCAGCGATGTCGTACCTCTGAGAGTATTTTGAATGGCTCAGGGGATGAATCTCTTATTAAAAAGCAAACGGTCGATCATGCCGTAATTATTTGAAAGCCAATAAATCAAGCCGCTACAATGCGATTCGAAGCCATGAGTTTGTTTCCTTGCATGGCATGTCGTAGCCTGTATTTCTATTATAGTGTTTGTTTTTCTATTTGTGCTGTTCGCGCAAAGCTGCAATTGCCGTCTTGAATTAATCTCTGTAGAGCGGATATTCACTCAGCTGGAAGGGATGCTTCACGGGCTGAGAAATCGCTTTTCGATCAACTTGAATAGGGGTGTCGCGAACCGGCCGCGGTCGAGTTCGACCAGGTTCGACTTTTTCGAACTTTTAGTGGAAAGTTCGGCGAATCTTCTTTAGAGGTTCGACTCGTGTGCGCATGCGCGACAGGCTGGCCGGTTGGCTTCGGATTGGATGATAATGGCTAAGAGATGAATTAAGTGCAGCGCTGATTGGCTATTTCAGTTAATACAGTACTAAAAATTAAGTTATTAACTTTTGTATTGATTAGAATTACCGTTTCTTTTTATTGCAGGTGTTCATAATATAAAACAACCTTTTGCATAAAAAACATTTTCCAAACCTAGGCATGCTTGTCTGGCCACACTGTCCACAAAGTCGAACCGGTCGAATCTGGTGAAAAGTTCGAAGGTTCGTCGAACCGGTTTGACCCAGTCGAACCCTGAAAGTTCGACCAAAAAATCTGGTTCGACAAAAGTTCGCGACACCCCTAAACTTGAATACAGTCAAAGCCGCGACTTGCGGCAGGTGTTAAGTGTACGGAGCTACGCCGTGGCGAGCTCGAAAACTTCTAGCGCTCATCCCAGCGCGTTACTTGGAGGGCAGTTTCTCTATAGAACCGTAGTATATTTAACCAGCAAAAAAAACCGTAGCTTTTTTTTATCTTTTACCTATTGTTTTTAATGCTAAAATTCCACACTGTAAATATACGTACTTTCCGTCACGATTTCGTACTGTTGTCCTTGCCCAGAGCGCAATCGCTCTCGGGGACGAGACAACTGACAGTCACATTGGCCGCTGTACGATAGGAGCTTATACTGTTCAGACCAGAGTTTCAACATGACTATCCGCACGCTGATCAATTGCGCGTAATCCCTCAAGTGGTATTAAACTTTTTAATGTAAAGCGTAATGTCAACCTGCGACACCCCGCCCCCTCCGATCACGGCCCGACCAGCGGCATCAATGCCCGACAGTTAACAATCTTATCTTGTTGTTACACCACTGATACGCGAACACACGGTCACATCGGGGATAATTACAGTCTTCTGTTCACAACCCACAACACTGCCATCACGATTTTGCAGCTATGTTGCTGACACGCACAAATACAGAACCACGTTGAACGCCGGTTGCACTCGGCATCGGGAAACAGAACCGAACTCAGCACGGAAGGAACCCAGGCAGCCGGCAGCAAAACCTGCCTGTCTTGGACGAAGTTCCTGCGGTTTCCATAACGTCGAAAACGTCAACACAGTTCCGCGTGGTTTCGCTACTGTAGTTCCGTGCCGCGTGAGTCCCGCAATCCGGAGACGGCCATCCTGGCTATCCTACCCAGTGTACGTGGCGCTGCTGGCTCTGCTCCGGAACTTCGCTGTTTCTAGCGGCTTCGTTTGTTCGTTTAATAAAATTAGGGATAAAAACATCAATGCAACCGAAATGTTCTGCACGTTTAGACTAGAAGACGGAATTACAGGCGGAATTCGCCTCCGCTGAAGCTCAATCAACTCAACAGCTATTTATTAAACAACGTGCGCAACCTGCTCGAAAAACGAAACCGAAAGAAGATGAGTCGGGAGGGCGAAAGCTTTCTCCCGTCTGCCTGGAGAAGAAGAAAAACGTTTCGTTCCTCCCCTTTTCTCGTGTCCGCTTGGGGGCACGTCAGTAGAAGGGAGGAAGACGCGCCGTTGCTACTTTTTGCCTCCATTTTTTCTTTGAGTGCAGTGGGTCCGGTGCTGGGGCAACGCCGACAAGCTTTGTCCAGAGAACAATTGGCGTCTTTCTCGCCAGGGGGAAGAGGCGGTGGGTGATGTTTTTGGGTTTTTTGCCCGACCCCCTAAAGGCCATCCTGGTGATATCCGACACTGCTTGGTGATAGTTAGAGGGAGAAAAGTGGCTTGGAAGGGCGGTAGGAATCATATGGTTTTGCCTTTTTAGACAAGCTAGGTGGCGCAAGCTACCGCCCGTTGCAAAAGGTATAGCCATTAACATCCACCCATCCATCCATCAAAATCGGTTGCGATAGCCCAACGTTACTAAAACACTCAGTTGGGAAACTCCCATAGAGACAGCTTTCAAAAAGTGGCCCCAAACTGTCTCCGAGCACCGAGCTAATGACGAACACAATGCCACCATTTCTCCCGCAGCGGCCACTCGAGGAACTGCACGTGACTCCTATTTTGGCTTTAAGAACATATACAGCGGAACAGGTTACAGGGGTCTCATCCCCGACGGGCGCGCCGCGTTGAGCTATCGAAGTTAAAATGCACCTAGGGCGGGACGTGCTACCTGAAAGGCCCGCTGAGGCATGGTTGTATAAAAACAATATTAACTGAGCCGCAAAACCCTGCAAACTAAAGATTTTAAAAACATAACGCGCCCCTCTTTTGGTACTAAACTCCAATAAATTTCGTACAAAAAGAGTCTTTTTCGTCTGTTTTTACGCAAAAACAGGCTTTCAAAAAGTTCAAGGTGACCACAGTACAGACAAATGATAAAGAGTGGCGCTGTTGTCGCATTTAGCTCGGTCTCGGTGGACGCCAGCGGCCCAGGTTTCGACGGCGAGTTTCCCAACTGAGTGTTTTAGTAACGTTGGGATAGCCGATCGCTGAAATCGTACGGATGGCTGGAATTTGTGATTGAGGAGGCTAAATATATGTTCAGACTTTGGCGCGTGGAACGTGTCTCCTCCGACTGGTGTGTTTACGGGGTCAAAAAAAAAAAAAAAAAAAAGGAGTCTCTTTATACCCGCCCGATAAAATCATAGACGGGTCATGTTCTCGCCCTTCGAGACCTTGGCGGCGTCACATCAGCGGTGGTGGATATAGCAGACGCCTATTCTGCTGCAAGTCGCCCTCCAGCTTGACAGTGCACGGAAGCTTTGGAGCTGAACCGCCTTGACGATAGCGACACTCACGTCTGCTCGGGCTCTTTGCTGAAACTTCTACGACCAACAACCAGGATCGAGATATCCGACAGAGTGACACTCCGGCTTTTGTGACGTCATTTGTTGCCACTTCGGGACCACTTTGGATGCATTGGGCGGAAGGGGCGCCAAAGTTAGAGACGCGTTCCAGACAACGTAATTCAAACAAAGTCACACACACACACACACACACACACTCACACACACACGCGCGCACGGACGCGCACACGCACGCATAGAGAAAAAAGAATTCTGCGTTGTGACACCAACTATGGCGTAAGATCACGCTTAGTACTACAGCGCATACTTATACATTATGTCTAAACGTATGTCATTCAATCAATAAAATAAGCTCCGAATATCAGAAAAAGTGAGAATCTAAGAAAAATATTCTACAAAAAAAATTTTTTTCAGCCAAAAATCAATTCCAAAAAACACCCTTTGAACTTCCTGAAAACCAAACTTCGAAAATATGGAAACCTAGTTGTAATGGAGAGGTTACAAGCTGTAATTTTGTACGATCATGAGACGTCTTAAAATCCTTTGAGAAGGGGATGCGAATGCGTCGCTCGTTCTGTCGTCAAAGTGGTGAGATTGAATTACCGTATTGGCTCGAGTAATAGCCGCGCTGTTGCTCGTGCCACAAAGCTCGTGGGTCTGCTTTCCTGCGGAGCACGGGGATAGCGAATCAGAGCGATCGGCAGAAACATGGCAGCGATTTACAAAACAGAGATAACGTGTTCACGCGAAACTGCTATCTGCTCAGATGGCTATTCTACGGAAAACTGCGTTCTCGATATTTTTTTTTTTTTTTAGGCAGGACGCGATGTTTGTGTGTACATGTGTTTTGCAGGAAAGTAGATACGAGGAGCCTGTTCATTAGAAGTTCGGCCGTTACTTGAGCAAATACGTAGTTGGTAAGAAGACATCACATTAAAAAGAAATTCCGAGGACAACTAATCACTTCTTATAAGTTCTGAATGCAAAAAGCATGAACGTCGTTCTTCCGCTTTCTTGGGTTGTCTGCGACGTACTGGTGGGGACGGTCATGTTTCGATGATGCCGAGGTTGCGGCCGACGGTTGAGCGCGCGCTCTCGTAAAGTGGCCGCGCCGCGCTGAGCTCGGCCATGAAGCCACTCCGGAGTCTGCCCGTGCGGGCTCTGCTGGATCGGCGGCCAGCCGCTCCGCTGCCTCCTACCGGCGGCCGGGCGGCTGCGCCGCCTAGAGTTCCTGTATAGGCTCCCTACGGGAGCCAGAGTCACGCGTTATCCCCGTAGCGCCGTCTTTCCTGCACGAGTGATCCTGCTCCTTACATGACTGATAGCATCCTCGATCCTTTGCACCAGCGCGCACCGGGGTAGCGAGGTTCGCCCCATCGTCTTCGATCAAGTGCACCGGTGCGCACCGGACGTCCTCGATCAACGGAGCGCACTCTCCCGAAGCAGCTTTTCGTTGCCCCAACGCGTACCGAGAAAATCAACGGTACGCCGGGGTGCAGTCCCATCAGGCATTGCGGCCAGGAGCGGAAATCAAGGAGATGGCGGCAATAGCAGACGCGCAGTCTATTAAGGACCTTGCGAAGACGAACTCGCCTCGCAGCTGCACTCAATGAATTCCTCAGCTCTTCTGAGAGCAAGGCGACGATCTTCTTACCATCGCCGCGATTACCGTCGATTGCTGCGGTGGCAAGGAGCACCCGAAACGTATGAACTTTGTGGAAAGCGTTGCGAGGTGTTGCGATGACACCGAGGTACGGCCATTATGTGGTGGTTCTGTTTCTCGAACAACCAATGATGGGCAGCTTATACCTGTGCAATTGTCACCCGTTTCGTAACCCCATCGACAATGACGTCCACGATGTTCATTCGTGTGGGACCGCCAAATCCGCGAGTCAAAAAACAGCAGAGATTAACAGCAGATGGGCTCCGCGCGCGGACCCACGCGAGAAAGAAACGAACAAAATGCAAGGTGACGCACGGTGGAGCTCGCCGCGGTGCACCGCCGCGGCGCAGTTTGCCTTCGATGTTGCACCGACTTCATGCCACACGACCGAGGAGCGCTGTGCAGTGTCCAGGTTTCAGGGCGATTCCGGTGCGAGTTGACCGAAGATGCTATTCGGCGAATAACGGCGCCGCGCGTTCAAGGCGAGCGGCGCGCTCAAAAGCAGGGGCGGGTCGCGCGCAACGTCCAGTCCTGTATGGCATTTGATCCTGCTGCTCACGTGATAGGATCTCGGCGAACAGCGGCGCGGCGGCATATGAAAAGCAGACGCTCAACTCTGGCTCCCGTGGGGAGCCTTTACAGGAACTCCAGCGCCGCCATGAAGAGAGCTTCTCTGGTGGTGTTCCTTAAAACTACGCCGCGCGAGAGCCCTTGGGGCCTCGTTCCTTGAAGCTATGACGCGCGCGAGCGAATGAAAGCCTATCCATCAAATCGCTGCTACAGAAGAAAGGCTTCGCTCCACTGGGGCAGGGGAGTTTATGTACCGTTTGGCGCGGCTTCAATAGCTGATAACGCCGGTTTGCTCTACGGCACAGTCAATGCTTTCGCATTAAGAGAGCGCACAACCAATGAGGAAGAGCAGAGAGCACTGCGCTGATAGCGCTGAGAGCCAAGAGGAAGAAAAGATAAGATACGAGAAGAGAAGGCAGAAATCACAGAGAGTAACGTTCTGCATTACACGCGTTTTATTAGGATTATAAATAATAAAAATGGAATCTGACATTTTTGTGGCCAGACTCATCAAGTATAAGATACAAGCATCTGTCGAGATCTCAAAGAAAATTCGCATGGTCTCTTATGTAATCCCTAAGACGACTTAAAGCCGAAAACCCAAGCGCCGATGTAGACGTGATAGCGAACGTCCGAAGACAGCGAGCTCTCTGACGATGAACTTTTGGCGCAGTTTCATTGGTACCTTTCGTGGCGCCGACGTGTTTTCGTATTTTGTGGCGCCGATGTGTTTTTTTCCAAGGACTTTCAAGGTCGACTGAACGATGAGACATATAAGGCTTTCGCCTTAATAAAAACGATCACTCGGTGGGCTTTTGTTGGGTTCAGTGGAAAGGTTGGTGAGCCAGGGCAGACGCGCCTGTGATGACAAATACGCCTGAGATGTCAGCGTGATTGAGACAGAACTTACCCTTCATCTATCAAAAGGCTTCAAGCTCCAGGATGTGGTTCCTCTGAAAAGTCGAAGCGACACAGAAGGATAAAAACACTCGTACAAAAGAAGAAATATTCTAAATTACTAAAAGGTACCATTTAACACTTCACGCTGGGTGCAACGTCCAAAACTTGGTGAATTACAATATTACCTTATTGAAGCTTGGGTCTATTGGTTCCATTTAGCGTACTGAGAGAAGATGAAAATGAGCTTTGTTGTTGCTCTTTTACTCTAAATAAAGCCCGTGCGCCTACTTTCCCACAACACACTCGGAGAGCCAATCACCGCAACTTATAGAGGCAGCTCAGCGAATTAAGATGCCGAAACATAATGTTTAGACCAAGAAACGCAATCTGAGTAGTGACATTAAGCAACGCAAAACGTCACGCTTGCATTGCTTAATGTCACAACTCAGACTGCGTTTTAGAGCGCAGCTCTTAGGGGCCCGTTTCCAGCCTGAGCGGCGTCGGCGTCGGCGTAATTGGGGGGGGGGGGTCACGTGACCCCCCCCCCCCCCCCGAGATCACGTGATCCCCCGAGGTCACGTGGCCCCCTCCCCGAGGTCACGTGACCCCCCCCCCCCCCCCCCGAGGTCACGTGACCCCCCCCCCCCCCCGAGGTCACGTGACCCCCCCTCCCCCGAGATCACGTGACCCCCCCCGGGGTCACGTGACTACCCGCAGGTGACGTGACCGCCCTCAGTATACCCTTCACTACTCCTCCTCAAGAGCTGCGCTCCAATTCGGTGTACAGGGATTTGTAAACGGCTTTCATTTTTTTTTGGTCTAAACTAATGTTTCGGCATCGTCATTTGCTGAACTGCGTCCGTAAGTTGCGGTGATTGGCACCCCAAGTGTGTCCTGGGAAAGTAGACGCACGGGCTTTTTTTAGGATGTGGGGAAGTTTGATTTAGATGAAAAAGCGCAAACATGTTACCTTAGAAAACTACCGTAAAACCCAAATGCAATGAATTCGAAGCTTTAGATTTCTCACGCGCTCTCATGCTAAGCCAACACTAGAGCCTTCTAGTATATATTTGTGTATGTCTAACATGCGTTTCCTGTACCATCGTCCTGAATCAATATTAAATGCTAGATTTATGTCGTTTTTATAATAGTATTTCACTACTCTTTAAGAAGTCTCACTAGGTATGAGTATAGTGATGCGCCGTGCACAGTATATGCCACAAGAGTTCACCTCAAGGGAAAGGTAATCCTCGGAATCGTGAAAGTAAACTTGTGGGAAACAATGGAATAATGATTTCATATTTTATACAATGGTGTATGTTTTAACGCGACTTCATATATATATATATATATATATATATATATATATATATATATATATATATATATATATATGTTACCCCTAAAATCCCCCCTTGTTCGTTAATCGCACTTTTTAAGATCGACGTATTTTTATGCCTGTCCCTTTTTTGCGATCAAATTCCGCAGCGCACCATATCTTCGCCAAATGAAAATAGTAACATGTTAATAAATTGGCGCATTCTTAGCACTTATTACTAACGACACTCAAAATAGAGTTTTTCTTAACTTTGCTGAAAGAATACTATTTTATTTTCTAAGTGTGGAAGCATAAATAATAAAAGAACACAAGGATTGTCAGCAGAAAGTTACTTCCGTTGTTCACAATCTAACAGCTTTTCTAGTCGTATTTTTTGTTCTGATGAAGAGTAGGTGTCAGTACGTTTACTTCAAGAACATCACTCCAATCCGCGAAGAAAGGTCCATGATATTCTCATCAAGTATAGTTCTGATGAGTTACATAACAAGTGCCCCCCCCCCCCCCCCCCCCCCCCTTTTCTGTTTCTGAAGCCCCCGTTTCCTAGTCGGGAAAAATCCGCAAAAAACAAAGGATACAAGTGCAATGAGAAGGCTGCAACTGTGTGCATTAGAGTATTGGACGTCATGGTGACAGCTGTAAGGCGTCGACGTTCTCACAACTGCAGAATTCTTATAACAAAAGTCCTGGGACTACTAGGGTGACGAGACGTCTCGTTTTGGCCGGGACAGTCCCGTTTTTGAGGTCCGCTTCTGCCGTCCCGTCTTTTTGTCCCAATAAAGAATAATGTCCCGTTTCGCCGGAGTGCATATAGTTTCGCAATTGGCACCAGGCGAGTTGAAGCAAACCGAAACTATGCCTGCTCGTTACAAGTATGTTTTACAAAGACAATCGTAGGTACTTTAAAATATTCACAGAGAATAAAATTGAGAACCGTTCTTGCCCACGAACACTCTTTATCTCGCAAAGACGAATACGTAGAAATATATTTCTTGAGTTACTGCATTAAGCACGCATATGTAGAATTTCGGTTGGCTGCTCTACACTATTTTTCGAAAATGTGTGTTCAACGAAGATCTTCGCAATGAGTAACCGGCAGTGTTGTAAGCCCATTTCGAACACTCATGCACTCAGCTGCGGCTTCTCTTTGCAAAGATCTAGACAAACATGTCCAAAAAAACAGTGACCTTACTTGAAAAGAACTAACATCACTGCCACAGAAGCAGCCTCGCACACAGCCAGTTTAAGAGATGTGCTTGTGGCCAGAAAACAAGAGCTGTTCGTGACAATGGATGTTAAACATAATCTCCAGGAGCTTGTAGAAGCTAGTAGCATCAATGAAAATGATGATTTTATGAAAGTAATGTGTGACGTCTATGGAACCTTCATAGAATACCTCGACCAATGAATGGCAAGATGGCTATGGGGCGACTGCAAACCATAACTGGATACTGCTGTGAAAAATGTCAGAATTGCAAGAAATTAAAGCAGCTTCGAAGAATTGATGTCGTTCCTTGAGTTTACAACAAAAGAAGACTTTGAGGAGGCAAAATTTCATCGGTGGACCCTTTTCAAGAAAATAATTAAAAAGAAACTAGAATATTGGAACTCTTTATATATTACAGTTTCTAAGGGACAGGTGCAACAGAGAATGTATGCTGAACCGAGATTTCCCGGGTCGAGAAACTGGCTCCGTGCTTTCCTGGAACCACGGCTCCAGTGGAGCGCGTCTTTTCAAATGTGAACTCCATGTGGATATGCGAGGAGTCTCGCCTTCTTGTCTCAAAATTGCGAGCAATGCCACTTGTGCGGTTGAACCTCCAAAATAACTGCGCAGATATTTACAACCGAGACTTGCAGGATAATGTCCTGCTCAGGAAAATTCAGTCGTCGTTAAAGAGGCCCACACCAGCGAAGGACCCGAAGCAGGACCTTCCAGATGAGTGCATGCAACTGAACTGTGAGTAAGACTGTTCCCTGCACTCTAAGAAAAAATGGAGGAAAAAAGTAGCAACGGCGCGTCTTCCTCCCTTCTACTGACGCGCCCCCAACCGGACACGAGAAAAGGGGAGGAACGAAACGTTTTTCTCCTTCTCCAGGCAGACGGGAGAAAGCTTTCGCCCTCCCGACTCATCTTCTTTCGGTTTCGTTTTTCGAGCAGGTCGCGCACGTTGTTTAATAAATAGCTGTTGAGTTCATTGAGCTTCAGTGGCAGTAAAGGCCGCCTGTAATTCCGTTTTCTAGTCTAAACGTGCAGAACATTTCGGTTGCATTGAGGCTTTTATCACTAATTTTATCAAACGAGCAAACGAAGCCGCTAGAAACAGCGAAGTTGCGGAGCAGTGCCAGCAGTGCCACGTACACTGGGGGATGGCCGTCTCCGCATTGCGGGACTCGCGCGCGCGGCGAACCGACGGAACTACAGTCGCTACAGTAGCGAAACCACGCGGAACTGTGTCGACGTTTTCGACGTTATCGAAACCGCAGGAACTGCGTCCAAGACAGGCAGGTTTTGCTGCCGGCTGCCTGGGTGCCTTCGCGCTGAGTTCGGTTCTGTTTTCCGATGCCGAGTGCAACCGGCGTTCAACGTGGTTCTGTATTTGTGCGTGTGAGCAACATAGCTGCAACATCGTGATGGCAGTGTTGTGAGTTGTGAACAGAATACTGGAATTATCGCCGATGTGACCGTGTGTTCGCGTATCAGTGGTGTAACAACAAGATGAGATCGTAAACTGTCGGGCATTGATGCCGTTGGTCGGGCCGTGATGAGGGGGCGGGGTGTCGCAGGTTGACATTCCGCTTTACATTAAAAAGTTTAATACCACTTGAGGGATTACGTGCAATCGATCAACGTGCGGATAGTCATGTTGGAACGCTGGTCTGAACAGTAGAAGCTCCTATCGCTATCGTACAATGGCCAATATGACTCGGAATTGTCTCGTCCCCGAGAGCGATTGCGCTCTGGGGCAAGGACTGAACAGTACGAAATCGTGACGGAAAGTACGTATATTTACAGTATGGAATTTCGGCATTAAAAAACAATAGAAGGTAAAATCGAAAAAAAAAGCTGCCCTTTATTTTGCTGTTTAAATATACTACGGTTCCTGGAGAAACTGCCTTCCAAGTGGCGCGCTGGGATGAGCGCTAGACGTTTTTGGGCTCGCCACGGCGTAGCTCCGTACACTGAACACCTGCCGCAAGTCGCGGCTTTGACTGCATTCAAGTTGATTGAAAAGCGATTTCTCAGCATGTGAAGCATCACTTCCAGCTGAGTGAATATCCGCTCTACAGAGATTAATTCAAGACGGCAATTGCAGCTTTGCGCGAACAGCACAAATAGAAAAACCAATAGAAATACAGGCTACGACGTGCCGTGTGGGGAAACAAACTCATGGTTTCGAACCGCATTAGGGCGGCTCGATTTATAGGCTTTCAAATAATTACGGCTTGATCGAGCGTTTACTTTTAATAAGAGATTCATCCCTTGAGCCATTTAAAATACTTTCAGAGGTATGCCATTGCTGGGAAAAAATCAACATGCTGGGAATATTTTTTATTGCTTAGGGGGTCACCGAAAAGTTCCGTACCTTCAAAACGACCAGTATAAAAGACGGAAACGCAGAGCACGGGTGTAGTGTTCGGGTTAGTGTGGTGTTCCGTTGTATTGATATTTGTGTGTGTGCCGCGTATGTACTCAATGTATGTTCACCTAATGTTTGTAATAAGTGTAATGTGTGTGCATAGTAGAGGATCCCCAAGCGCAGGAGAGCGGCTCTGAAGCGCAGTGGTGGCCTGAAAAAAATTAATTATTTTTTGTAGAACATGAATTGGGCGGTACCAAGCGCCACCTAGCCTAGCTGCTTGCAATTACTCTGCTTGACCCCGCCATCTGGTGGCTAGCGATTTAACCTTTCACGCTACGCGATAAACAGCGGCTTCGAGTTTGTTCTTTCGAGAGCGGCTTTTGGTTTCGCGGATTGAGTTTGCCCTTCTCTGTGATGTGCGGTTGACGAAGGAATTGTGACTCGAAGAACACCAAAGGTAAGACTCAAAGTGCGCGAAGTAACTGGGTATCGGTTGTCTCCGTTTAACATCGCAGTGCTGTCGATGAGAAGACTGAGTAACTGCTTTCGAAACGCAAGTTTCTGTACCTGTGGGGGGAATCTGGCTTCGGAAATAAACACAGTTTGCGGAAAGCTCGGGTGACGCTTTTATTTGCTGCTGCTCTCGTCCCGTGCAAGAGACGTAGCGTCCTGGCTAAGCCTTATTGGGCTCGATTTGCTCGATTCGGGGCCGCCATATTGAGATGCAAGCGACAGAGGAACGTTGCTCCCCTGCTTCAGGGACGAACGTTTCTCCCTTTCTAAAGGAACATAGGTTACAAGACCGTTCCTCCCCTAAGGGAGGACTATCCATACCCTTTTTTCTAAGAGTGTGGGCCCTAATACTTAGTGCAATATGGTAACGTTTGAAACAAGAGCAGCTATTTCATTAAATGTTTTCTCCAAATCTTAATCTTTGGTATCCCCCCCCCCCCCCCCCCCCCGCCCCAAACTGGGATTCCCATTTTCTACCTTGAAGAATAGGGTCACTCTAGCGACTACCTAATATATGAGTCCCTTAAATAACAAAACGAAAACATTGGGAATATTTAAGAAGTTTTGCAGCGATGGGCTTCGCCACTGAGTTTTTTTTTTACTATGCTTGTCTTCCGAATTTGTGAGTTCTTTCTTTTTATGCAAAAAATAATTTTAGTACATGGTATTAGAGAACAATTATTTCAGACTGCTGTAAGGTGTGGAATCACATACTTTCGTTGTAAAATTAAACTTTGGTCGGTGTAGTGCTTTTTATTGGTTCAGAATATTGATAGTAAACCATGCAGCATTCAAAACATAGGACTATGAGCAGGAAAACTATCCCCCCTTAGCTAA
Organism: Ixodes scapularis; assembly: GCF_016920785.2. Classification (NCBI taxonomy): domain Eukaryota; kingdom Metazoa; phylum Arthropoda; class Arachnida; order Ixodida; family Ixodidae; genus Ixodes; species Ixodes scapularis. The sequence goes on along the minus strand of NW_024609880.1, from coordinate 60,758,577 downwards.
ACCAACACATGTTTCATGCAATATGTTGGTCAGGTAACTTTTGGTGTGAGCATTGCTGAGACAAGCCCAGATTTAAGATATACCTCTAAACACACTGGAATTAAATAAATCTATAGGCAATACATAGCTCGCGCTATGTTTCAACAAAATTGGATACATGTCCCTATGAAGGTGGGAAACGAAAGACGTAGAGGCTCGCAGTCAAACCGCACTCAGTGTTAACGTAATAATGTCAAACCCTAAAAGAGACATCGCAAGCCAGCTTATGCAGTTCGCGCCGTACGGAACAAGTAAGTAACTAGACGGCCGATTTCTAAACACTCCTTTATTGTTCACACACGGACACAGAGACGTACACAAACAAACACAATCCGAACTCCAAAAAGGTAGCGAATACGTAAAGGCATCACCCTCTAGGGGTCGGACGGACGAGAGACATCAACAATTAAATAAACGACACAACGATAACAACGACGATAACAAATATAGCAACAACAACAACAACAACAACAACCTCCGACCGCTCCTTTCACTGATTCTATCCTAAGAGGGCTTAAAGTCGAAATAATACAGTATCCCTTAAGAATAGCTGCGTTAAGAACGACAATTCACCCCCACTCGGCGGTTATAAATCCTGACACCCGAAAAACACGCGATGTCCCCACGTTCCCTGACAGAAGTCTGCGATACAACAGTAGTATAGCAAGGAAGAAGAGAATGAGAGCTAGATAGAAACAGGGGATAGAAGCAGTTGAAGCAGCCTAAAAGCAGTTTTACATGCTTACCTTACTAACATCGTAACCTAGAGATTTACAACGAGCCTATTTTCTTCTTAGGACATTTCTGTAGCTACATCCACGATGGCAGCCACCGCGATTTGAACCTGATCGTGTGCTGCTTAATGAAGAGACCAAGATTTCACCGCACGCGGCTCTTCTCGGTCGCGGAGAAAAGGAAAATATAGAAGACTCTACGAGACTGAGAGTGCTTAACCGTGGTATCCGCCGTAGCCGTATCCTCCGTGGCCGTAGCCTCCGAAGCCTCCGTGTCCGTAGCCTCCGTGGCCGTAGCCGACGGCGACGACTGGGGCAGCGGCAACCTTGTGGACGACGGGGGTGTTGTAGGCGGCGGCAGCGGGGCGGGATGCGGCGGTTCCGGGCTCGTTGGTGTGGACGACGGCGCGGAAGCCATGTCCGTCGGCGACGTAGTTGACCTGACGGGCACGGCCGTGAGCATCCCTGAAGCTGTAGGATCCGACACGACGGTTGTGGGCGTCGGAGACTTCGTGACGGCTCTGGTGGTTGCCGTAGTTGTCGACGATGTTGTAGCCGAACTTGTTAGCCTGGGGGGCCTGTGAGCGAATGAATTGAAATGTTAGGGGAGAAACAGCATTCTACTTTACGGACGTCGATGCAAGCAATATACGCTAACACGCCAAGCTCATACAACAAAGTTTTCACGTTCTGAAGCCCTTAAAAATAATAAACGAGAAAAATTAAAAAAAGTAAAAATCTGGAAAAAATTAGGTTTATAATCAGTGTTTATAAAAACCTGAGCGGTAAATGTTGGTACCTCTGAAACACCGTCTCGAAACAAAACGTAAACAAATTGAAAATGCTGTATACGCGCTGTGTCGGGCACCGGTCGTGGGTGAACAAATTAGACTTACGACAACGTCGACGGCAACCTTGTGTGCTACAGCAACGGGGGCCTTGGCAACAACTGGGGCAGCGAAGGTGGCAACATGTCCGAGTCCGTGGCCGTAGCCTCCGAAGCCGTGGCCGCCATAGCCGCCGAAGCCGCCGTAGCCGCCAAAGCCGCCATGACCGCCATATCCACCATGGCCGAGGACGGCGAAGCCTCCGTGGCCACCGTATCCGCCGTGGCCGACGAAGCCACCAGAAACGGCGGCGGCTGCTAGGCAGACGAGCAAGCCCTGGAGAACAATAAAGGAGGATTCAATTGTGTTAATTTAGTTTGATCGCGTTCCTGTTATAGGTTTCCACATGTAAATATAGCACATTTAATATAAACGTATCAAGAGAAAGTCGGCGTTCTTCATAAGGTATTGTAAGGATTTTATAGCACGATTTTATGCTTTGTATCCGGAGTGTAACATTTGCGGAATTTACCTGTTGAGAGATTAAGGTGCCAATGGTTTACTGTAAAGCAGGCTTATGGTCAATAATTATTAACTAGCACCACAGATTTCTACGAAATATTTACTGAGAAAGCCATCGACGACCCTTTAGGTACCAATTAGAAATAATTTGGTCCAACGTCTTAAAATTGCATTGAGTTTTCGTCAGTCTGGTAAGCGGAGACCTGTATCGGAACGAGTTATTAATTTGTATTCCCCATGGTTGTTCAATTAAATTTTCTATTGAAACAGCGCTTTTGGTTCCTAAAATAAAATAAAATATATGCCTTAGGTACGGTGCAGCACGTACCCAGAACGTGCGGTGATCTTGTGGGCTTCCTCCCAGCAAGATTCAGGTAACATAAGCCTCAAGAATTCATTTGATAGCCATTCCGCAGTGGGCTACTGGACTTAGCATATTAAAGACCCACCCTCTATGTCTCGAAACAAAATATTGGTTGATGTTTTGTTTTAGGTTTCTTTTAAAACTATTTTCTTGTGCATTTTTTTTAGAAAGAAGATGTAATATTGTTTTTAATTGAATATAGTGTACCATCAACTGTTATTAGGGTACGAAGGCACAGTTTATACCCTTTGTGGGGTCGCAGATGGTGGTCCTTTCTTGTCACAATAAAATGAGATGTACTAGGTGGGCAGTGCAGGGTTGAGTTCTGAGGCTTCTGCAATTTTCGGAAGTGCAGCTTGATTTCTTGTTTCGCAGTCATATAGTATTTAATGACCTGGTTTAAACTGACGGACAAACCAAAATTTTCACGAAGGGACAATTTTATGTGTTTAATGTGGAGGGCGATACAAGTTTGAGGTTAATATGATCTCCTTTCTTTGACAAACATGGAATATTCTGCTAACAAAGGTCTTTCTCTCCTGTTAGGGCTTGGAGACTGCTTTTTTCTCTGTATTTAATTCGCTCAGACATTTCTTTCCTGAAAGCTTACAAATTGTGTCAGTACATATGTCTAAAGGAAATCATTACATGTGGTATACTATTTTGGGCGCGTGGCGTGTGCCGCATTGACGGCGTCGCGAACATGGTGGACGAAATACAGTTTAGGTAAAAGTTCAGTAGCTCTGAGTTTGCATATGTCGACATTGTATAATTGAAGGCAGCATTTGGTGATATTCAGTACATGATACAAGAAGTATTAGGTGGCGAACAGTATGATTGGAGCGGCATTAATTCTCACTGTTTTAAAGCATGACGAAATTTCGCTAATATTTAAACTAATTAAAATCAAGTGAATTCTGGCTTGGCAAATTGGGTGTAAGCTCTCTGTAAAAAACCACGTTCACTCGTAAAACGATTTTTATAAAAAAATAAAATTCGCTTTTGAACTGCTATAACATCAATTACTAAATAACAAATTACTAATCTGCTGAAATCACCCTTATGCCTACAGTTTGTCCCAACCTAATAATTTGTAAAGTGTGTCTGTGAAAGAGGTATGTAAGAAACACCTCTGTGTGGAAAGAAGTTAGTTGAGAAGTAACTTTTACCTATTTCGTTTTAAGTTATCATAAGCGCAGTACTATCATTAACACTATCGAATAGTAAGGCCAGCTTTATAAAAATGTATTTGTTTTACGGTGAGAGCATGTTGGTGCAGCGACATATATGTCCGATTATTCTCGCTCCAACTCTCGCTGCTATTTTACCTCTAGATGAAATATTTATCGATAATAATAACGAATCTTATGACGTAGAAAGCTCACAAAACATGGTGAGTTTTACGTTGTCTTTGTCATTTAGGAAGATACGGTCATGCAAATAAACTTCTCTTGAACTTCGCTTATTAACATAAATTGTATAGCCCCCCCCCCCCTTCCCCCCCCTTCCCCCCCCTTCCCCCCGCCCCCCCCCCCCCCCCCCAAGAAAAGAAAAAAGATTAACGTGCAAGAGAAACTCGATATTAACAGCATTAATATAAACATACCTCGGCAACATGATAAAATGCTTTCAATACCATCGCGCCCATGAGTCTCTTCCAAACACCAGTTTTCATTTTGGCAGTTGATAGCATGATTATAACAATAAAATAACTGTTCAAGGCGAGCGTTTGATAGTCTAGTATGCTTGTAATGTACGTTGTCAGTTGCATTCATTATACACGGGATCATATCCCCGAAAAACTATATATCGTCTATCTATAAAACCAAACCAGATATTAGACGATACATTAAATAAAACTAGTAAACGAAGAAACAGCAAGACATGTTAACGTAGTAGTCTTGATGATTTAACACACTGAATGAGTACCTAACTACTTAAAAAAAACAGTCTTGATTGATATATCTAATGAATATTATAGGCCCAATAAAACTGATGATGAAAAAAGGACTGTACTGTCGTTCCCTATATCTATTGGCATGAAGATTTCATAAATCCTGTTCTTAGGGTTTGCCATATAATCCCAAGAAGTGACTTCTGAGTGTCGATGTTTCACGCCCATGCATTCCAACTGATGTCGGCAGGTAGCGTGCTTTGAATCACTAAGAAGAATCTTCAAACCAATAAAACTTTACATCAGGAAATAGATTCAGAAGCGTGCTTTACTCGGAGGAGAACGCGAAATAGGAGGTAAATAGTGTGCTTAACTTTCTACATTTTGTCTTAAGAAAAGGTCACCGTATAGCAGCGTCTTAAAGGCAGCGTCTTAAAGGCGGATATACTGAAATTTTGAGATCTCTACAAAGTAACAAGATTACGGCTAAATTGACCACAGCTATGGTAACATTACAGTAGTTAGCTAGCACATCGATTGGAATGAATGTGAGGACTGCTCCCTTTCGAACGTAGCCTTTTATACGGGAAGAAACTGAGGGAGAGGATGAGGTAAGAGCGCGCGTCGACATGAGAGCGCCGAGCTCTGGTTGCAATGATTAGTGGGTGGACCAAACGCAGCTGTTTTTGTCTCTACTGACTGCTCAAACGCAAGACGTAAAGCGCCGGCTCCCGGAGTATGGCGTCCGCGTTCGAATGTGTTCCATCACCGAGTACGGACAAAGACAGCTCGATTTGCGGCCATCCACTAATCATGCAAAACAGAACTTGGCGCTTTTATTCCACGCCCGCTCTCATTTCCTCTCGCTAAGTTTCTACCCATATTGGTAGGCATCCGGTGGACTCTTTTCAGCTACAAAATATATACTCCCGAAAGGGAGTTGAAGGATTACACGTATAAAGGTGTTGCGTTTATTTATTATTATTATTTTTTTTTTGACTAGTGAAGTGAAAGCAAAAATAACACTTATGCCGTTTCGAACGGTTAGAACCAATGGTAATACAGGTTTATTAGGCAATAGCTTATAACCCGAACTTTGCAGCTGAACAATAATACACAGGGTAGTTCAAGTCACCAGGCTCGATTTAAAATGGACCGTAGAAATCGACGCCTGCACGTAGCAATTTGAACTTTTCGTCAAAGGTGTATTTCCCAGGTCGGTTTTTTGTTGTAAAATTACAAAGTGTAGCTCTGCTTCTGTAGAAAATAGGGCCCAAAAACTTGCCAGGGCCTACGGCGGGCAGCGACCCAGACGACCAAGTCCAGTAGCGGGGTGGGTTTGGTGTTCGTATTGATAGATGGCGTCGGGAGCAGCGTCTGAAGGTGCAGCCGACGAGCGAGAGATAGCAGACGACACGCCGACGAAATCCGTTGGCAGCAAAAGTGTCACCGTTATGCAGACGCGTTTTTTACTTTAAGTGTTGCTTTTACTGTTCGCATTTATTTTTACACCGAAGGTACCTTTCAAAAAGATTATATTCATTTTAATAAACCCCGGTGGTCGCGAGCTGTCGCGATAAGGAGGTAGCGCCATCTATACATACGAACGCCAAACACACCTTGCTACTGAACCCCTGTCGTCTGCGTTGCTGCCCGCCGTAGACCCTGGCAAGTTTCTTGGCCTCTTGTTTTTTACAGAAAGAGAGCTACGGTTCGTAATTTTACAAGACAAAAACCGACCTGTGAAATACATTTCTGGCGAAAAGTTTAGATTGCTACTTGCAGGCGTCAATTTTTACGGTCCATTTTAGATCGAGCCTGGTGACTTAGGCCACCCCATACTTAGAAGCGTCCGTTCTCCAGGTCTAAAGAATGCTGCAACAGCCGGCCATAGCAAGCGGGGTAAGCAATGAGTAGTTACCGCGTACAAACCGTACATTGATCGGGAGTGATATAACGTCTTTGAAATTACTTCGCGGGTTGTAATCGATTGTTCCTCGCTATTCTTACTCAACTTTCAATTTAGGCTATATAGTCACTGGCAGTGGTGGTGTTATGAACTAACTCAGTTATCTAGTTTAAAGTGTTCAATTATTTTCGAAACACACCGTCAGTTACATGTGAAAAAATAAAAACCGAAACTTACGTTGTCCGTGCTCAAAAAGTGGTCCCGAACGCAGATATACCAACACGGATTGTTCTAAATATTATCCAGGGACTGGTTGCGTGTGCCCGCTACGTGCAAGTAGAATCCTGGAGTACGGCGGCAGCGAGCATAGACGAGAACTCACCTGGGCGATCATGATGTGGCAGCTGGCAGTGTAATCCAACACTAGCAGGCAGAAAGTGACCAGGTCGGCATTGTGCGGGCGCTTTTATAAGCGGTCACCGTAAGACGCCCTAATTGTCTCGTTTCCCGCAGCGCCCGGGCGAAAAGGCCTCAGGGAGGGGCAGTTTCGAATCCAAGCGCAAAAATGTGGTCGACAAAAAAAAGGAGAGCGCGAGCCTGTAAGCAGCAAGAGACATAAAAACCCCGCAGCGAGGAAAAAATCACACCATCGACTTTCACCCACTGCGGCAGCGTTCTTTAATTGTGGTGATATCGATTCACGTAGGTTCCGTCCACAAATCTCTAGGACACTGGAATGTGCAATTATGTTGCGTTTATTTGTTTATTTTATGCTTTTAATTGCTTCTTTTGAAATGGTTTGAATCTGTGGACTTTTGTTGGTATTTATTTTACGATTGCGGTAACCTTCGGTGGAAGGTCGGTGCAAGGGTGGTAAAAAATGAAGTGCAATCACTCTCGCACCAACGTCAGTACGCTTAACTGGTTGCCACGCATGAGCACGACAAGAGAAAGTAACATACACCTATCGCTCAAATTGACACCTTTATGCAAACTAAAATATATTCAATCTTAAATGGTTGGCAGTCACCAACCATATGGAATGTACATTTGGCGTACAATGTCTTCCAATTTCTGTTTTTTGGGGATAACCCAGTGCATAGTTTTCTTCACTGAACTCTGCCCGTATACACAATTTAAGTTAAATAGCCTCGAACACTATCAAAATGCCAAGAATTCAATAAAATGTTTTGAATCAAAGTGGCAATGGAGGCGGTTGATTCATCTTACAAATGGGTGATACAGCACGCAATAAACACGGACGGAAATAGGCAGGAGACAGGATAGCGCTCGTCCTGTCTGCCACCTATTTCCGTCCCTGTTCATTGGGCGGTGTATTACTAATTTGTAAGACTGTCTTGCTCGTCATATTTTGTAATTTATAAAATCAAATGTGATCGCTGATTATATCTATTTCTTTTGCCAGTGATGTAGAAAACAAGTACAAAAATAAAGTAACACAAGTACAAATATCTTGACAAAATGTATTTATCTCTCTAATGTATTTACGGCTTTAAAACACTTGTTTGAGAGAAAAAAAACATCAACCGACCGGTTTTTTTGATCATCAATTACTTTTTCAATTACAATTGGTTTTTATATATGAACATCTTAGAACTGACTGTAATATTTGATTGTACGGGTTTCAGTGGGGTGGTATTAGGTTTGTGTTTTTCTTTTTGTTTGATCATGTATATAGGCTGCGCCTTGATCATTAAACCTTCAGTTGTAAGTTCAGTGGTTGTTTGTCTCCTTTCTTCCGTCCTGTCAGTTTCGCTGTACGTTCTAAATAATCCTGCCTCACCAACACGCACAAGCTTTCATTCTTTACAAATTTAACAATGATAAAGAAAAAACAAGAATACCGTGCTAATATAAGAGCGGAGTCTTTGTGTTGCACCAATTAAATGCTTTAATGTAAAATAAAAGCGTTAGAAAAAAAAAAGTTAGGTTTCATATTGGAAGTTACAATATGAACAAAAACTCTTTCGAATTCTTTAAGAATACAGTAATAAAAGTACCCAGTCGAACAGTCAATAATTATACTCCGCCAATACATTCATTTTTCTTCTCTTCTATATTTTTCCTTTGCTGTTTTTTGTGCTCAAACGTTACTCAAGATTATTGCCCTTCCACGTATTACTTACTTGAAGAAGAGTGCCCAAAGGTTTACTTGATGAGGCTTTATTTGGAATATCCAATTTTCGGTATTTAAATAAAATAAACTAGTACAATGCTTATTATCGTGGTAACTTGAAAAATAACAGAAATTGGTCTAAGTAATAAAAATATAAATTTAATATATTGCCCATTCGTGCCACCTAATAAATGTACATTACCTTAGAAGCTTCGTCTACTTTTTTAACCTTCCGACTGAAGTTCCTTCATTAAAAAACGAAGAAATTCGTTAGCAGTTTTGGTATAAGCTTTTCCGCTATTTAAGAAATTAGCGGTATAGCAACGCAATATGTCGATAGTTTTGAGCTTTTAACCTCTAATACGATTTCAAGACCAGGGTCACTTTACAGAAGCTTTAGTGCTAAAAGAACCATCGCGTTGAAAACACGTTGTTTATACCTTTTGGTTACTGCACTGTACCATTACCATTCGTTTTACTTGTACCGCCGGTATATACCGGTATACCATCCTCTATAACGAACGTTTGCATTATAGGGTTCAAGTATTGCATATTATACAAGCAAACGCAAGAGCTCTTGCGTTTGCATTGTTTGCTCCACACTGAGCGCGCGTGTCGTCGGGCCATGCGCCAATCCAAGACGCAGTTTAACCCCCGCGCATGCGCAGTGGAGATGACGCTATTTCTTTGCATACGGATAGCTTTTGCGGAAGCTATTCTAAAACTCAGCATTATTTGAGGACACTAGCGCAAAGCATACGATCTGTAGTATCAGTTGGTGTTATATAAAATCTTGTACCCGGAAGGTTAACTGTGAGTTGGATCGGAAAGTCCGCTGTTCAACTAATGGAGAAGGCGTGTTTGGCGATTTCGCCAAGTTAGAAAAATATTGCTTGAGTATCTGGGACGAAGGCACTAGCTGCAAGGCTTGTCGGTGAGATTTTCTTTTTCATTTAAAATAACAGGTATACTTTACTTCGTTTTCTCGTATTGTTCTACTCAGATTTCACCACTGTCCACGTGGACAGAAATTCATTTTTGCTAATAAGATTTTCGAACGATGTTATTACTCTTTGAAATACAATGGCAATCTGTCAAACATCATATTTGCTTTTTGTAATAATACTTATATAAAGAGAGAAAGAAAGTGAGAGACCAGGTCAGCCGTATAAAATGTTTTTTTTTTCTTTCTTTTAGGTACGACCTAAATTTTCATGATTTATACTTCATAATTCAGTTTGGCCGACACACTTTTTAAACCTAATAAAGTAAGCAAAGCAGGGCGTGGCTAATTTCGTGCACTATTACTGCTTTACATTGTATCACAATTCGACATCGGAAGATATGAATGCCAATTAATAAATATCTTTTCAAGATAATAATAGGCCACGCGCTGAGTTTTTCCTTAGTTCAGCGAATACATAGCATCTGGCATGCATTTTCTGCATTAATTAGTGCGTGAATAAATTATTCGAGTTTTTGGTAAGAAAGATAAGGCCATTTGTTTTAAAAAGAAGCATTATTATTTAAATTGGTACCCTCAATCTATTAATTTATTTTGAATCAGCATGAAGTCCGTAGTGCTAACGCAGAAGAGAGTTGTAACTTTATTTTTTATATCTTTCCTATCCAACCCACTAAAAAGTATCCCTAAAGAGTTATTGTAGAGTTATTTTTGTATTTGAAGTAGCTAATGTACTACTTGTAAACGGTGGGGAATAGATTGTCCGTTAATATGTGATAAATTCAGCTGTTTCCGGGATTACTGCGATACGTTGTGAAATAACTGTTTCGCTGGTTCAAAACTAAGTTTGGAAATAAATCAGTGTATCCGTATAGCGGTAATATTGTTCGCGGTGTCGATTTGCACGTCATACATAATAAAAATATTAGTGTTGTTAGGTGGTGCTCTTGCAAGAACTGGATCGCACTCAGTGACTTGGCCAGCAAAACCTACTTAAAAAAAGAAGAAAGCTTTCTCGCAGAGGAATAGTATTCATTGGCTCGCATAGCTGGTGTTGTGGGTTAACTTACCGATCACTTTGGTGTTGCGAAATATAAGACTTGGAAACTAGATGTCAACGCGCGATGAATACTAAGGAGTACAAGTGTATGACGGCGGGCGAATACACTCTGTAAGATAAACGAATCGAAACATGTCCCATGAGCGTGTAAGGCTCCGTTTGTTTGCAATTAATTTCGATAGTCAATAAAAAGTCAATTTCTAAACACACATTTATTGTTGACACACGGACACACGGACGCACACACACAAACAGTCCAACCTCGAAAAAGGTGGCCAATACGTGGGGGTAACACCCTCTAGGGGTCGGACGGACGAGAGACATCAACAATAAAATTAACATAACAACAAACGCAACAACAACAACAACAACCTCCGCATTGTTCCTTTCTCTGGTCCGAGCCTCAGTGGGTCGGAGGTAGACAAAACCCAGAAGCTCTAAAAAGCTACTGCGTTAAGAACGACAACGACAAGTCACCCGACCCGGCGATTAATCCCTGACACCCGAAGACACTCGATGTCCCCACGCCTCTTGACGAACATCGGCGACAAGACAAAAGGATATGAAAGGAAGGAGAAAACGAGAACTAGACAGAAACAGAGGATAGAAGCAGCTGAAGTCGAAAAGCAGTTTTACCCGCTTCCCTTTGCTTACGTCAGAACCTAAAGAATGCTACAACGCTAATATTTTTAAATAGATTTCTTTATCTACGTCGACGGTGGCAGCCGCCCTGATTGAAACCCTATCAAGAGCTTTTTATTGAGCAGACCGAGCTTTCACTGTACACAGATCTTTCCGGTCGTGAGAAGAAAAAAAGAAAGAGAAGACTCTCAGAGCTCCACGAGATTGAGAGACAGCTTAACCGTGGTATCCACCGTAGCCTCCGAAGCCTCCGTGTCCGTAGCCTCCGTGGCCGTAACCGACGGCGACGACTGGGGCAGCGGCAACCTTGTGGACGACGGGGGTGTTGTAGGCGGCGGCAGCGGGGCGGGAAGCGGCGGTTCCGGGCTCGTTGGTGTGGACGACAGCGCGGAAACCATGTCCGTCGGCGACGTAGCTGACCTTACGGGCGCGGCCATGAGCGTCGGTGAAGCTGTAAGATCCGACACGGCGGTTGTGGGCGTCGGAGACTTCGTGACGGCTCTGGTGGTTGCCGTAGTTGTCGACGATGTTGTAGCCGAACTTGTTAGCCTGGGGAGCCTGCGGGATAAAGAGTGCAAGTATTGGAGGAGAAAATGACGTTGATGCGCGCGATATAAGATGAGCACATAATTAGAAATTCTCACGCTCTGCCACTGTTTGGTGAGTGTTAGGCTTATCGTTTTGAATCTGGTCTGCGGGTGATACTCGTGACCTCGGGTAGAACAGCAAGCCATTCTAGTGCTCGGTGTGCTTTGGGAGTGTCTTTAATAATACGTTTTCAGTTGGGGTATTCTCGGCTCTTTTTGAAGTTCTGGAACTCAGCTGGTGCTTTTCATGCGACTTCCAGTTTCTTCGAAATATTGTAACTTCCTTCAGAATGCGCATAATCAATATTAGAGCACCATGCTCGGTAAAAGATCCACCTTCATTAAAAAAACCTATCTTAAAACAGAAGAAATAAGAAGGAAATAAATGGCTTACACTAAATGTATTGCTTCATGAACATAAATATGGTTTTTTCTTCGTCTTTTTTCCTGGTGTAGCACTAAACATTCCTTAACTTGGCTCACGAAAAATGTTTTGCTGATTGATTGCACGCAACATAACCTAACGAGACTTTCTCCATCTTGTCCTTTCAAAATCATATATAGTTCCGCCTGAGAAAGTTGCATAGCTACGCGGTGTGCATACAGGTCTCGTGTACAGTAAAGACATGGGACTTACGACAACGTCGACGGCAACCTTGTGGGCTACAGCAACGGGAGCCTTGGCAACAACTGGGGCAGCGAAGGTGGCACCATATCCGAGACCGTGGCCGTAGCCTCCGAAGCCGTGGCCGCCATAGCCGCCATAGCCGCCAAAGCCGCCAAAACCGCCATAGCCACCATGACCGAGGACGGCGAAGCCTCCATGGCCACCGTATCCGCCGTGGCCGACGAAGCCACCAGAAACGGCGGCGGCTGCTAGGCAGACGAGCAAGCCCTGGTGGAGAAGAACAAAATGAACAGCATTAAGGTAAGTTTACTTTCTTAGTGTTTCATCAGGACTTGTGAAGGTAACCCGTCTAGCAACTTCTAATTACGATCCTCCGGTTGTTATAATAAGCTCCCTAAATTCACTTACTATCGTCACTGCCAGCTTAAGAAAGAAACGGTGTGGCGAGACTCGAACATTGTATGACCCCTCCATAGCTAATAAGATCACAAAATTAGTCGATACAAATGCACGAAAATAAATCAGAAATAAAGCGAGAAAATTAAGTTGCACTTAGCGCTTAAGTTGCACTTAATGCTACAGAGTACAGTTAATGAAAACAGATGTGTGATTATTTATATGTATGTCACTATGTCACACGTAAAAAAAGGGGGTGGCTTAAGGTTTCGTGCATTGATTGTATAAAAAGTTAATTTTCTTGTTTTGGATATTTTGTTTGTATGCTATTCAGATGTCAGTGTGCCAATTGGCAATGTTTCACGCACTCCCGCCTTGGCACTAACGGGGCTGGCAGTATTGATAAATAAATAAATAAAATGAAGAAATAATTGTGATACTCAAGACATAAGATGGCGGATTATTTTATGTAATCAAACAGGAACAGAGGTAATCGCGTAACACCTTCTTTGCACAAGTTTTTTATTTGTTTAGATGGTATGGTTGTTGATGGATTCTAAAAAAGAAAAACGATAGCAAGTATAAGCACAATTTTTGTTTGCGCTTCTCCTTATAAGAAAATAATCAAATATGGTTCACTCCAAGAGATCCTTAATTAGCTTTGTATGTTTGCCAACGAAAAATAACATTTTGAAGCACCTCTACTTTTAGCAAAATGTGAGTTGCTTTTGTAAGATCTTCCCAGAAAAACCTTCCCTCACGCTCTTTAGCAAGCTATGTAATTGTCAACTTTATTCTCGATTGCGTGCAAAATGTCGGCAATCGAATGTAATTAGGCTTGTGCAACTGCTCTTGGTCCAGCCTTCTGGGCGGCCCTATGTTAAGCATTGAAATAATGATATTAAGAGTAACCCAGCGATTTTTCATTGGCGAATTCCTCATTACATAAAGAAGTTTGGTAGGCCTACAGGTCCTATGTTGTGTAGACTAATCGCCACTGTTAACCAGTCTATAAATTTAAACAATCCACTCTTATTTTAATTTCGCTCACTGACTGACAACAGCTCTTAAAACTGAAAGAATAAGAAGTGAAGGATTGGAGTGGCATCGATTATTTCATTACTTCTTATTGTGTTTGGCGCCTCCCGTGGAATCTAGCACAAAAGCATTGAATCACCAAATGGAATGTGTTGAGTCAAACAGTCTTATGCCTAAATAACTATTGCACTAATCTTGAAATTTGAAAAATGATAAATTTCGCTGAAATATTGGCTTGCCAAATTCTATAGAAACCATAAATAAATCTTCACATTCACTTGGGCCTTGGTCACCCCAGAACAACAAAAACTGCTTCGCTTAGCAGCAGAAATGGCTGGAATAAATATTTAAAAAATAATTAACTATAGGATCGAGAATGGTTAGCCTGAATTTTTAACACAATCCAACTTTGGTATTTAATATATCTGCCACATACATTTTATTGTAATATATTACTTCGTAAATTGCTTATAGGAGCTTGCTAAAAGGTATGTTTGGGGTAGTTGGTTGATGAGCGTCTTTTTTTTTTTTTAACCGCCTGACAACACCACAACAAAGTAAAGAAGAGACAGACGACAGCGCAGTCTCGTCTATCTCGCCTGTGTCGTCTTTATTTTGTCCTTGTCTTATTGGACTGTTTTAAACCAAAGTGTTTATTACGGTTTAAATTACGGTTTAAACGAGTTTGACATTAGAGACGCGGGGTTAGAAAATGTACTCGACCTGTACTATCGGTTTGAGTTTCCTCAAGAGCAAATTTGGATCGGAACTGACACACTATTTGTAACAGTTCGTCAATGAATGAGGCTGGCTTTATGACACTTTATTATATTTTATTTTTGATGACACTGTAATGGTGCGATTGTTGAAGGTTTTCAGACTTCTTAATTGGATTGTTACAGCTGCAGATTACTTAAACCAATAAGTTGTGCCACTGTCAGAGGAACCAAAAATGATGTATCCTGCTATAGAAACAAATAAATATCAAAATTAATGAGTCGGAAAATTATAAGCCAATGGGGGCATGTTTTGCTTAGAATTCCTAGCACTATTATTTGGCCCAATAAATCTATCAATTGAAAAATAGCTATATTTTCTGATCTGATGGTAGCGCATTATGTTGTGTCATAGGTTATTGAGTAAACGTCTGTTTTGGGTCTACCATATGATGTAAAAAATTATTTTCCTCGCAGCATTGTATGCACATGTTTTCCAGCTGGTTTCGATGAGCATTGTGTCGTCTACTAATCGGAAGTAACTAAAAAAACGTTTGTCTATGAAGTAAATGAAACAGTTCCTTTCGCTCGGATATCACAAAGGGTGGCCAGTTACAGTTATAGAGTTATGCCAATTCATTACGAGCCATTAAACAACATAAACTTTTTAATGACTGATGAGATAGTCGAAGGGACTTGGGTAGACCGATTACAATTATCGTAGATTGTAACCTAAAAACATATAGAGCTATTATGCAGCCATGCCTATGGTCCATATCTAAAAATTTAATTTGTACGTGACAGCCTAGACACGGTAGAATGGAGAAACCGTGTTCTAGATCACGCAATAACCTCTGCCGAGGGGTTGGCAGCCAAAACGCTAATTAACATAGCAGCCTTCGTTCGCCACGTCCAAAGAGTGCCGCAACAGCCGGCCGCTGCACGCCTGGCATGCGTAAATATACGGTCACGGCGCTTCGATTACATGCATATCGGGCGTGACGAAACACATTAAAAGTTCAATGCGAGTTCGCTTCCGAACATATATCTTGGTACTCTCAGCCAAACTCGTGGCTCTGAGTCTGATCATCGGAAGTGCCGTAATTAGCACGCAACTGAATTCCAATGTCGTTTATCGTTGTGATTTGTCCGTTAGGTGCGAAAATAACTCGGAACTAATTTTGTCTCCATTGGGGCAAGTCACTCCAATAAAACAAGAAAAATGCCGAAATAAGACACGGTGACCGGGTGCGTATATCCTTTAGCCAGGAGTCGGATATCCAGCGAGGGTAGCAGCAATAGGCAGCCCACACGACAACTCACCTGGGCGATCATGATGTGGCAGCTGGCAGTGTAATCCAACACTAGCAGGCAGAGAGTGACCAGCGCGGCATTGTGAGCGCGCTTTTATAAGCGGCCACGGAAAGACGCCCTAATTGTCTCGTGTCCTGCAGCGCCCGGGCAAAAGGGCCTCAGGGTGGGGCAGTGTCGAATCCAAGCACAAAAATGTGGCTGACGCGAAAAGTAGCGCGGGCGCGCGAAGGTAACGAGAGGGCAAAAAAACAAAAGTAGCAAGGAGAAATCAAAGCGTCGATTTTCACCCAACCCTGTTGCAAACTTCCCGAACAAGGTCGCGCTGTTTTCGCTTGTTCGACGACGAGAAAGCAAAAGAGAGAGAAAACGTTCCGGCGCGTGCCGCCGCCGTGTTGTCTGGCCCCCTTTCCCACCTTCCGTTTTTAATTGTGTCGCATTGAGGGTGGCGTTAATTTGTGTCGACGTAGGTCTGTTTGACTTTCGGAACGTGGGCAGCGGCGTGAGATAGCTCCGGGGCACGCCCCAAGTTACCCCCCTCCCCCCTTCCCGCCTAAAAAGAAATCAAAGCCCGTTTAATGCCACATACCGCCGGTTATTAAGACATATGTACGCGGACCTTCGAGCGCGCTCGTTATTCTTTTTTCGGATCTACACCAACATCACGGGACCACAGCAAGTTATAGACTAACGCACGCAAAAGCTTTGAGGTACGCCAAAAAATAGCGTCGTCTCAAAGCGCCAATAAAAGCGCAGTTTGAGCTCAATGTATGCGCAGTGGAGACACAGCTATTTTTTGCGTACGCGAAGATTTCGCGTGCACTATTCTAGAACTTAGTATAGACCCCTTTCCAGAGTGCGCCCTCTGCTGGAAACTGTGGAATCCCTGCATAATGGCGGATAGAAATGCGAGCTTTTTGGGCTGGAAGGCGTCCCAACTCACGAACATTCGTGCAGCTGTAGCACAAGTCGAAAGCTACTTACATGTTTCGGGATGTCGGTTGTTCCACTCACAGTTCCACCATTGTGCAGTGAATAGAATTTGTTTCAAGTCGGCACGTGACTTCGGAAAGGTGTCTAAATGGCGTGCAAGTTTTTCTGCTTCGTGCACACCTCGTGAGCTTATTTACACCCCAAACGCGCCCACGCGCTTTTGTTTCCCACCGACTTCAACAATAGCCTCCTATAGACTGACACGCGGGCTTGACGTCACGGAGCTGCGGCGGCGCTGCGATCGCGCCGGAGCCGGGTGGTGTGGGCAAAAGGGCGCACGTTTCGCATGGGTGTCATAGCATTTCAGCATGCCGCGAAGCTGTGTTGCCGTTAATTGCACCGAAATGTACAAAAAAGTAGCGGAGTGAGTTTCCACAAGTTCCCGACCGACACTGAAAGGCACAGAAGGTGAAGAATATCCGTGGATCGAAAAGAATGGTCCCCTCGCGCGAATGACCGTTTGTGCGGCAAGCACTTTATTAAAGGCAAGTGCGGCTTCCATTCCAATCCTCGTCACGAGGCTTGCTTATGGGCAAGGAAACCGTCGTCTGATCGAGACCACCCGGATTTTGTTCCCACGGTGCTTGCGCACAAAGAACTGGCCCAGCGCTCGTCGGAGGCTCGCTACGCCCGTGCTACCAAGCAGAAGGGGATCGGCGACAGAACGGCAGTGTTGTAGGCGTTACCGACAAAAAGTAACGAAATACGTTTCTCGTTACTTGCAAATGAAAGGTGCGCGTTACCGAGCTACGTTACCTAAAATAAAAGGAACGCGTTACCGCTACCGATACACTGACACGTTTTACTGTTTTGACGATTCAGGTACGCATAAGGTCATATAGCAAGAAACATTATGTTCATGCAGAAACTAAACATAATTACTTTCTCTCTTTTTACGGTTTCACCTAAATACTCACAAGAAAAAAATGCAAAGAAAAAAATGAAAGCCGTTTACAACTCCCTGTAATGCCGAATCGGAGCGCAGCTCTTGAGGAGGAGGAGGGAAGGGTACTGAGGGGAAGGCATACCCCCCTCCCTCCTTGACCCTCCCAGGTCACGTGACCTGGGGGAGTGGCGTGACCTGTGGGGAGTCACGTGACCTGGGGGGTCACGTAACCTTACGGTTACGCCGACACCGACGGCGACGCCGACGCCGCTCAAGCCGGAAACGGGCGCCTAAGAGCTGCGCTCTAAAACGCAGAAAACTCGGAAATTCACATGACTTGACGCCTAAAACACGGAAAAATTTAAGTGTAAATTCTTTAAGACTTCGGAAGTAGTAACGAGAAATGTAACTGCGTTAACCGTTACTCTGTCGAAAAAGTGACGAGTAGGTTACTACGTTACTGAAAAAAGTAACGCGTACCTGGTAACCCCGTTACTTGTAACGTGTTACCGCCAAGACTGCAGAACGGACAAAGCGTTACTGCTTGTCATGCCTTGTGGTCATGAGGGTAGGAAAAATATTATACCTTTACTTCAAGACGCTGTGTGTATTTAAAGGGACAATGAAGACGATTCTATTTAGTTGTTTTTTTTAAATGATGTTTTTATGCTCCTTGGGAGCATAACATGCTGCCCAATTTGTCGTAGACATTTGTGATGCGTATTTCTGTCTTTACGAAAGATGTAAAGAAACCTAACTGAACAATCGCCATTCTCGTAACTGGACCTCCGGAAACGGAGGTGACGTAGGGAGTAACATCGAGTGTGAATAGTCGGTATCGGTACTATTTAGGAGATGGAGACTCTGGTTACCGCGGTGGGTTATAGCAGCGCGGTCGTTTCGTCGAATGTGTCAACATGGACGGCAATGCCGCTCTTGTGAGCGTGTTCGAGCTTCCGTTGAGTGACCCAACACAAACGGAACGGAAGTACGTGTGTGGCGACCTCCGTCATCACCTGACGAAGACCGCCCAGCCGGTAACGAGCGGCCCGCATGCCGAAGTGCCCATAGTTGCTCGTTGACCGTTTCGCGTCGAGCGTAGCAAAGAAAAAAAAAACAAAAAAACAATTTTGCTACTTTATTTACGGTTTAGTAATCATTTCTGGTCTGATTTATACTTTTAATGGTTGTTCAAGCGGAAATTAGAGCAGTATTTCTAGAAATCGCGAACCAAAACGTCACCCAGGGCACGTCTCTCGTTTCGACCAATCGCTGACGCTTTTCTTGTGACGTCGCGCTTCTTGGCCCCGCATCGGCCACGTGAGCTCCGCTTCTCCTGGCTTTTGCCGCAACTCTCGGGGCGTCGCCCCAGTCGATCCCGGTACAGAGCCGTGTATTGGGAGAGTTTGACCAATAGGCGGAGCTAAGGCCGCCGCCAGCGCCGAATATTCCCCCCGCGCTTAGAGCGTAAACTAAATTTGTGACACAGCGTCGACCAATCAGGAGACCGCGACGTCACAATATTGCAAACGACATTCAAAGCGTGAAAGAGAGGCGTTCAATCTCGGCCTCTCTGCTCCATCTCACAAATGTCGGCAGTGAAGACAAAGGTACAGGCGCGTGAACCTAGCTCAGCAAAACGCTTTTGTTTGTACGAGAACTCGTGCATAGGAGCCACTTTCCAAAGCCACGCGCTGGTGCTCATGCCTTTCTCTTCACTGCTGATGTTGGTTTGTTAGAACAGCGTCCTGTGACTGGCGGAAAGAAAACAGCGCAAAGGGTGGGGAGCGCGAGCGTCTCGAGACGCGGAGTCCCACTTGGCTCGTGCGCTGGCTTTGGGAGTGCTTTCTTTCACCGTCTCAGCTGAGACGCTGTTTCTAGCAAGTTGGCCCTGGTTTGGAGCGCACATTCGTTTATTCTACACTTTAATATTGGCGTGACGAAAACCTCGCACGCACAAAGTTTTCAGTCACTGAGAGTTACACCTTTTAACTCTAGCGACGCTAAAACGGCTTGAATTAGTCGTGTCACAAATTTAGAGCTCACAACCACCGCTAGGAACTGTTTCGCGGCCTGTGGTTGGCCCCGAGATGCTCGCCTATTCAAACCAATGTATGGCCAAACTCTCTCGATAAACGGCTCTGTCCCGGTACGATTATTACCACGACTGTTTAATTTATTCGCGCGGCACCCAAGTGCCGGTTTCAGCTGAAATTTTTACAACGTGTCCCGAGACGTGCCTGGAACCCAGTTCAATCGCCATAAAGATGTCCGAAATCGCCTTCATTGTCGCTTTAATCAATTGATAAATACATTTCCGCAGACCCGCAGTCTGCTGATCCCGCCGGCAGTGCGGAAGCCGACTCGAAGTAATCGTAGGCGTCGAGAGATTTGCACGCCTGCACTGTGTCGGCCGTGAACTGGCTTGGCGAAAAGAATAAATAAACGACGACGTGAGCCATCCGCTTCGGTGGCAGCAACTTCACGTCTGAAGTCCAGCAGGCCTTGTTTGTGGCGTACGGATCGTCGAAGGCAACGCCGTCCACGCACAGTTTGTCTCGGTGCCGCTGCCATTCAGGCTCGGATAGCGAGTTCAAATAGTCGGGCATAGCATACGACATACGTTGTCAGGATATACGATGCACAAATAAAGCTAGAAGCGTCCCTACGACGTCAACAACGAGCGCACGCCACACAACGCACTGGCGAAAACACGGAGAGCCGGGCCGCTTTTGCCACAGCTTCCACGCATGCGCTGCCTTCCGGCCGTTTTGGTAAACAAAGTCGCTCCGCGTGTCGGTCGACCTCCTATATGCTGACAAATCCTGGCAGATCCCCGCGAGAAGCGGCCACCGAAATGGGAAAGGTGGAGCGCAGACAACGGATGAGAGGTGACCCACGTGACTGGCGCCCCGCTGCGGCGAAACGCCGCAACACACTTCTGCCGAGCGGACAAGTGCGTTTAAGGTCCTCGCCACTGTAGAGGCTGTGAGCTGACGTCCAGATTCCCCGAGAAATGGCTCTCTCATACTCTGCGCTACCAGATCCACGCGCTGCGACCGAGCACTCTATAGTTCCGTCGTCGAACTGCCAGGATTTGTGAGTATCGAGACGGCTATGCCTCAACCGATGACCGAGCGCGCACAGACGTCTCGTCATCGCGCGTTTCCTAACCGTTTTCTGGGTTTCCCTATGATGGCATGCTCCTGCTTGCGTGTCGATGCGACAGAGACGCATTTTGGAGCACTTGCTCGCCGTATTGAGGAACTATTCCCAAATGAGACCGAAGTATTTTATCGGTAAAAGCATCGGAATGAAGTGGAACTAATATGCAGATTAAGGTGCCTGCGGCGCGAGGTAAAATTATTCTCATATCATGTAGACTGCAGTCGCTGGCAGCTTAAGAAATTAATTCGAGGCACGGCTAAATATGTTCACGCTACTTGCCTCACAATTGGTTCCTTGAAAGTTTTAGTGGCGAATACCGCAATCCAATTGGCTGTGGAGCGTCAGTGAGATGATCGAAGTCGCCACCCCCTGCGGTTTTTAAACTGTCAGCGGCTACGCCAGCTTTATTCGATGGCCATCATCTGAAAGGGCAACATACATTTTTGGGGCTTTCAAAAACTAATTGTTCTTACAGCATTTCGAACTGAGCATGATAAAATGTCGAAGGTGTTATTATCTCCTTGACGGAGGAGCACGAAGTGCGCTATTGGCTTTCTCTTACTATATCTGTTAACGTCTAATGAAGTATGTTTGAATATGTCTATTTTCATAGTTGTTAAGAGTAGGTTGGCAGAGATAGAAGATATTGCTGCCTGACAGGGGCCATACCTTCACCTCCCCCACAATGTTATTTGAAATGCAGCAAACATATATATAAATTGTTATTTTTATATAACATTAATAATATTAAACTAAATCATGCAGATGAACAGCGAGACACGTCAGTCAACATAATCTTTAAGCAGACCCAGACTAGAATATTACTCAACGCAAGCGAAAAAAAAGCCTTTAAAACATTAATGAACCAAAATATAAAAATGCATTTATTTTAACAGGTTTGTTATTTTTGCACATATAATGCGAACACAAGATGCTTTTCAAACACCTTAGTGCAACTATGAATGAATAAATATTTTTGTGCATCTGTAAAAGGAGACACACATTAAAAATGCAAAAATGGCTTGGAAATTCTTCTTAATCCGTAGAGTTGTGTATTATTAAACTTGCAAAGATTCTGGAAACGTATTGTTGTTAAAATATGTCTGTTTTCAAATAAAGTAGTCAAGCGCAAAACCAGATGTAATGAAACTCCAAAATTGTAATGCAGGTCAACGAGATAATGCGTAATGTGATAAAATAATAAAAGGAGTCCTCGAGACGTATTCGCAACCCCTGCTTGCTGCTCGCCTCTTGCGGACGAGCGGAGAACTAGAGGAACGGGAACGGCGGCGGCGGCGGCGGCACGGAAAAGGTGGCAGGGGCTGTCGGCCTTGGTGCGTAAAGCCGTTTTAACTAAAAAAAGTGAGCGCGTTAAAATAGGAAGTCTTGTGCTCCGCCTCGCAACGGCCTTGCACGAAGGACCGGGATGTCTAATTTCATTAGGGACTTGTGGTATATCGCCTACGCTGCGGATTTCTGGTCTTGTGCATGGCCGCCAGCTCGATCTGTGCTCAACGGGATGGCAAACGCTCCCGCTAATAATGTAGAGCTCTAGCGTTAGGTCTATGAAAAGTCTATTCTTTGCCCTAAGTAGGAGAAAACTCGTCGCGCAACGATATGTCGAGCAGTACACGTCGGAAATGGGTTTGCGGTTTAAGGCCGTAGGAACATGACCATTTATTTCAGGCACTTTTAAAATACAGAATACGCGTACTTGCTTTCAGGTAATTACTAAGTAAATAAAGAAATGCTCGAAGCATTTTAAGCACGTCTGTTCTAGCCAGCCGTTCGTGACGAGAGCTTAAACTGGGCAGTTTTGGCGAGGGGAGCCGCAACGTTGCAAATAACACGGTACAAAAAAAAAAAAAATGAAGGACGTTTACAACATTCTGTGACGCCGAATTGGAGCGCAGCTTTTGAGGAGGAGGAGGGAAGGGTACTGAGGGGAGCGTATACCCCTCCTCCTCACTTCCTCATTTTCTCAGCTACACCTCCCCCTCCTCCTTCAAGCTTCTCTCCTCCTTCTGCCTCCTCCCCTCTCTCCCCCTTATCATCC
The DNA here is from genome assembly GCF_016920785.2 of Ixodes scapularis. Lineage (NCBI taxonomy): Eukaryota > Metazoa > Arthropoda > Arachnida > Ixodida > Ixodidae > Ixodes > Ixodes scapularis. The sequence continues at coordinate 60,735,706 of NW_024609880.1, read as the reverse complement.
TCCCCTTCTCCTTCATCTTCCTCCCCCTCCCCTCCCCCTCATCCTCCTCCTGCTCCCGGCGCGGTGCCTTATGGGACATTTCCGATAATGCACCGCGCGGTTACGCCGACGGCAACACCGACGCCGCTCAAACCTGAAACATGCCCCTAAAAGCTACGCTCTAAAAAAAAAAAAAGTACGGAATAATGAAATATGCAATTTTGGAGGAGCAATAAATAAAACCCCTAAACACGCCAGTTATGGTAATAGGCAGTTTTAGCATAGCGTTACCGCAGGCTACCGTTGGCTACCGTAAGCACGGCAACGTTCCTGGCACGCGCTGAAAATTGTGCTTCATAGGCGCAGCGCGAGCCTCCGGTTGTAATGCTATACCGCACTGTAGGCATGCGGTAACAAACTCCCTATCGACAACCATAGAGCAGTTTGATCACGTGTTGCAATACACTACACCCGAGGTGGTGAGCAGCGAGTTGCGAGCCTGTGACACGAAGACGTCAATTTATACTGTGAACGCTGCTCTTCCGAAACTTGACGGTCACCGTGCACGGCTTACGTCGGCCATTAGTGAGCCGCGCGGCTCACGGTCACGCGGCTCACTAATGACCAGGCAAAACGCAAACACGATATCTTCATTGCACTCAAAACTATTCCGCCACAAACAGTGACGTGGCCGATACGTAAAACGCGCTCGTCCACTGCAAAGCTTCGCGAGTCGGGGTCTCTGCAACATTCAAATAACAGCATGCTCATTTTGCTAACATGCATCAACACCTCCGTCACCTGTAATATGACCCTGCTCTAACCACTTCGCGTTTTCAGACCATTAAATCAGCGTCAACGAGCAGGCGCACGGAAAACCCTGGAGAATCTATCCACGTCTCTTCCGCCATCTTCGAACTACCGCCCCGCCACCTATAGGGCGTTGGAGTTGCAATTAGGTCTCTGATACGACACCAAACCATTCCAGAAAGCTATTTTGATGTCGTGAACCTTTCATAACTATACATGTAATAATATTCTACCGAATATTGTGTATTGGCTTCTATATTTTACATATGGCGCTGAAAGATCAACATGTTTACTATTTATATTAAGAAAATTTAGAATCTGATAACGCACCTTGTTTTAGTGCAGTTTTTGTGCATCACAGGGTACTTGCATTGCTCCAAAATGTATACAATTTAGTTAAAATCATCTTGATTTGTTTTGTGAAAAAAAACTGTGTGAGCATTATTTGCGGTAATATGAAGAGTGACATTAGGTTTGCGTTTTATCTGGAGTCTAACCGTGATGGCTATAAAATTGGATTATATTCCCTTGCAGTTTCCAAACAGTGTTAACACTTTACACTGTCTCCTGCACTTGGTATGGTGAAGCATGCCTGAAACATTGTTGACTAAACTGCCAATATGTCCATAAATAGTTTTGTTGCCCCTGTTCATTTCTTAAACGCTGAACCGTTAAAACTTGAAACCATGGGGTTGGGCAGATCTACACCCCTGCCAAGGGCGATATAGAGAATTTTGTAACTGGCGATACTTTTTTTTCACATTTTTAATACCACTATTTCAGTGCAGTTCAGTTCAGTTAGTTTATTTCTCTCCAAACAAGGGAAGTAGGGGAGGTAGAAAAAAAAGCTGCAATTTCAGCTTGACGAGGCCTCTACCTCCCTTTACAGTACGGCGCAGAACAGGACATCTGCAAATGCACTGTAAAACCAAACAAATTCATAATGAGCACTTGTACCAGATTTAACATGCATGATTAAGAAAAGAATACTAGTTACATCAAAAAGGACTTCTTCCACATTTCGTTCCTCATCCATAACCGACATCACTCTCCACCAAAAGGTATTTAATATTTCTTTCGAAAATCTGAAAGGAAAACTGAAAGTTTACCTTTTCTTCAATTTTCTTTAACAAGGAGAAAACTTGGTAATTTAATTGTTGCTTGCCGTAATTGTCTCTTACTTTAAGTCTTTTCGAGATATTTTTCTCATTGCATGTTCTGAGCTAACATTCTTCGGGATTAGGTACATCTTCTCTTTCTGGATGAGCTGATGTAATTTAAAGTTATATATTTTATTAGCCTTGAGCATAGTGTATTTTTCAAACAGTGGATCCGTGCGCGTCTCGCAAGTTACCCTGACAATTGTCGAGTATGCGAAGTATTCGTTTTTTTAAAGGACTAATTTTTTATTATAGTTCGTCATAGTTATGGTACCCCATACTAATGCATCGTATGATATTTTTGAGTAAAATAAAGAATAATATAACTCCTTCTTTAACCCTGCAGATAGTTGTTCATGAATTTTATACATTTATGCATACTCTTGATCTAGATAGTTCTGAAAAAAGTTTCTGTATATGCGTTGACCAGTTGAAGTTTTGATTGAACGATATGCCTAGGAATTTTGTTTTATATTTGGCCTGCTCTGAATGTATGCCATCAAAATTATTAGGTATAGAAGTTTTGTCTTGCTTGTTAACTTGACGAAATATTACGTATTTCGGTTTATTAGCATTAAGTTGTAATTTGTTACGCTTAAGCCAGTTAGCCAGCTTCTCCAAATATTCGTTGGCCAGTATTTGTAATATATCTTTAGACCGTGCATTAAAGAGAGCGTTCGTATCATCTGAGTACATGATTAGTTCTGGGGAATTCTGCATGTTTGCGATATCATTTATATGCCTAGAATGAATCCCTGCAGCACTCTGTGTTGAACTTCTAACTTATCAGGGGCTGAGTCCTCTAAATCCTCTATACTTCCCGTAACACGAGAATTATCTCGTGTTAAGTATATATAAAATACGAAACTTGCTGCCCACTTGGCTAAAACAGACGTTGTACTATTCTTTGGTCTACTCTAAAATCAGTTACGGTATCTTAGTTTGGGGGACGACGATCAATTCGAACTATGTCAAACTTATCACCTTGCAGAAGAGGATTCTTCGCATGTGCGAAAATTATAAAGGAGATATTAGAAACATAAAAACCCAACCTCTATTCATCAAATAAAATATGCTTCAGGCAGACCAAATATACTATTTTAAACTCTTACAATGGATTCACAAACATAGAATATACTCCACACCAAAATCGAGTTTAGGTCCGTACCAACTACGAGACCCAAAACGAAGGATGCCTTCAATAAGAACCAATTATGGCCGCACTGCTTTGTCATATCAGATAACTAAGATGCTAAACAGAACAGACATGACTATAGATTATAATAAAACATTTTATGCCTTCAAAAAACAGTGCCGAAGCTTTCTCGTGGGCAGTGGTATGAGCTTCTCACTTGTGTGATATGTAGGCTAAGCTGTTATTTTTATTATGTATTTATATTTGACTACAAATATGGCTCTTGGCATATATTCGATCATTATTCATTTCTAGACTAAATTGCTGCCATCAGCCATATTTTAGGCTGTAACCTTCTTCTAACGTTTTATTCTTTTTTTATATTAGTGATATGATGCTTCTCTGTCATACGACGTTACATGTGTTATACGCCTCGAATCATGCTTGCTGTGTAACATGTTTTTGCTGGTTGTTTGATTGTGCCATTTTTTTTTTTTACAAGTCACAATGTTGAATGTTAAAATACCTGTTCCACTGTGCTTTTTTTTAATTTCTATTGAGTATACTTTTTGCTGATTATATTCATTGTACTGTTTACTGTTGAACTGTTGGGGGGGCAGAGACTTTGTCAGGCTTCACGCCTTTATCGCTGCCCCCTGGGCGGAAAAAAACCCGCCAAACAAATAAAGAGAAAAAAAAATGCACATATTGATATCGATTCTTTAAATAACTTTCAATTAGTTTTAATGCAACTCCCCGTATCCAATAATGATGAAGCTTAATCATAAGGATGTTGTGCTGTGTTGTGTCCGAAGCCCTCGTAAAGTATAAAAACAAACCTAATGTATAAAATCTATCTTCAATACACCAGGATAATTTTGTCTTTTATGTGAAGTAGTGTTTGTTCTGTAGATTTTTGCTTTTGAAATCTATATTGGGCCTCACTTATTATACTGTACTTCCAGAAAAAATGTCTCTAATCTAGTATAAATCACGTTTTAAAATATTTTGAAAAAAAACTGGCACAATGGGAATTGGCCAGTAGTTTTAAAAACTATTTTTCGCCGCCTTTAAATATTGGGCGAATTCTAGCAGTTTTAACTTGTTCGAAAATATTCCTCTTTGTAGCATCATCTTTCTTACGTATAACAGAATGTGGCTGAGTGATTGTGTGACACGTTTCACTGGAATCGATTTAAAACCGTTAATACCGGCGGCAAAGTTGTGTTTTCATGTTTTAATCAGTATTTCGATTTCGATCGGCGTAGTTGGCTTAAACACCGTAGAATTCAGCAAAGCTTCTTTCCGTCAACGATAAAATCGGCCACGTCATCTTCGCATTCACCCACACTGACAAAGTGTGCATTAAAAATATTTGCAAGATATTTCCCTTCAGACTATTTATTATCGATATTAATTTCATCTATACACGCGAAAGATTTCCTTTTTGTGATATCATTCACTGCTTTCCATATCTTTCTCGGCTCGTTTTTTATATTGTTGAACATACTCTGATGATACTTCAGTTTTTTTTTTATTATGGGCTGTTAGTTAATAAATTTTTTTAAACCGAATCAGAAGTTGCTGGTCTCGTGTTTTGACAAAGTTGTGGTGAATATTGATTTTTTTATTGAAAGAAAAAAACAAAAAAAACATTGCGTTATCCTTGGCTTCCACACTTTCTGTTTTTTTTTTTTCATTTCTGGATCGTATAAGGGCAAATGCATTGTCATAGCATATTTTAAGGATTTTTATAAGTGATTATATGCCGCATCAGGATTCGCTACTTCATAAACGCTGCTCCAGTCAGCACTGTCAATCAAGGCAAAGAAGTAGGAGAGAGTATGTTCATTCATTTTGAGGCGAGAAAATGTTTTTTGTTTGTATACTCATTTTTGATAAGGAAGTTAAAAAGAATATAGGAAGGTGGTGTGGTCACTAATATCACTGGAAAAAATCCCAGAACTGAAGACAGTGTTGTGCATACTTGTTATACACAAGTCGAGTAAAGAGGCACGCCCTGAAGAAATCCTGGTGGGTAGTGCTATCGTATTTCTACATCCGAAGGACGTTATAATATCAGACAGTTCTGTGGCCGCAGTATTTTTTTAAATTCATGTCAATATTTATTTATTTGTTTATTTATTTAAAATACCCTCAAGGTAATAATACATTGATGAGGGGAATGGACATCAAAATAATATTTACAATGTGCACGTGTTAGTTAGAACCCTCTTAAACAAAACAATATCAGTAAATTTAGCCATTGAGGCGGGAAGACGGTTCCAATCCAATGATGTTTGGGGAACAAAAGTATATTTAAAAAACGAAGTTTTAAAATTTGGCATACCGACTTTATGACTATGATCAATGCCTTACCCATGATAACAAATACAAATAACGTTACCCATGATAACAAACGGTAATTGGTAGTTAGCAAAAAATATAAGCAAGTTTTCAAAAAAATTAAACAAAAATCGCTTTTATCTTTTGTTGGTGGTCTATATATAACAACAATCACAGTCTTTCCTGTATACAAAACCAAACATTCAACATGAGAATTATTAATTGAGAATTTTTTAACAACTGGTTACAAGATGGTTTTCTTAACATAAATCGCAGCGCCACCTTCTCGCTTTTGCGTTCTTGCAAGGCTTTCACATTTGTAGCCTTTAAAATATGACGCGTGATCACGTCTGTTGAGCCATGTTTCTGTGAACATTATTACGTCAAGATGTAGACATAGCGAGTTACAAAGTTTCAAGATCATCGGTCTTATTTTTTATACTTCTTATATTGAAATGAATCGCAGAAAACTGCCTTTCTTTCTATGAGAGTACTTATAAAAAGGATAACTGTTGTAGAGACCGTGCTCATTTAGCCCTTCGGCGTAGTACACGTAATATTTGCCATGAGTTAAAAAAAAAAACAACAAAAAACACGACTTTTAGTTTAGGCAATTCTTATATAATTTTCGCAACATCCTCATCATGCTCGATTCAAGTAGTTGCTTCGCTTTCTTGTTTCTTACATTCGATATTCCTTCTTTGTGCCACACAAACTTGTAGCCGAGGTACTTGGCCTTCATCCTGACATCGTAGAAGAGTATTCTGTCTGACGCAGGTTATGTTCTTTTGCAGGTACACATTACCTGCCCTTGCTTCGCGCCTAACTTCTGCCTGTTCTGAAGCCACATATTTCGCTCATTTCGGTTAACAAAGCGCACGATCACCACGGGTACTTTTTCGCTTTATTTGGGACGCGATGAACAGCCTCTACGTTATCCTTTGCCAACTTGGCGTTTGTATTTTATCAGTGATCTCGTTCAGTTTTTTCCAGCAGATTCTCATTTGGTGTTTCAACGAGTTCATGTACTTCGACATTATTCATTGGACAACACTTCTCCAGCCTGTTTAGTTCTTTTTTTATCTTGGCAGTTTCATCAGCGTGTCGCTCTTGCTCCAGCTCGTTTAATTTCTTTTTAATTCTTTGATGTCTTTGTCATGTTCTTTCATTTCTTTCAGTACTTCATCGTAGCGATGCGACATCAACTTTACCGATCTTTCAATGTCCATCACATAAAAAAATCGTAAGAGTGCAGACGAGCTGGTGAATATTAACCAGCTGAGTTTAAGACGTCGTCCTGTCTATTTTCTGTCCCTTCTACGTTTTGATGTTTCTTATCTACCCCAGTCTCAGGTTAATTCAACTTTGTTCATTACAGTTTCTTTTATTTCTACTAACTCGTGAACTTGCTGCTGGAGTGGTGCAAGTATTGTGTATATCCCCCTTATTCGAGTTAGCTGTTGTTGCACGTCTGACGGCTCTTCGAACGGCTGCTTATTGTTCTGAGAGCTCCTAGTTCTTGCTTTTGACCTCCGGCACGTCTGACATTTCCAGGTTTCTTTGAACCCCGGTTTTTGACCTCGGGGAGCAATTTCTGTCACACTCGCACAACTGCCAATGTGATAGCTGAACTGGCACTCCTTACACGTCAGGACAATGTCATGATTCTCAATTTCCGTCTTACAGTGCAGACACCAAAATGGTTTTAGGGCATGGTAGTGAACACTCACAGGCAGCAGTGATTGACAGGGACTTTTAAGTCTTAACAGTAATGAAAAATGGTACTGCTCCTTCCTGCAGAGTCAGCCGATTAGCGTACCGCAGATAGCCTTGTCGCCGACTTCTCCCACCAAAACGCTGCACTGCTTCTTTTATAGCCACTGCCGAGCTTTGTGTCGCCTTAGGCGCTGTCGTCGTTGATGCCGTTGTCGCCATTGTTCTTTCGTTGGCTTATCCTTGTTGCCGGTCAAGATGGACATCCGCTGGCCCGTGTCGTTGATGCGCACCTTTCAGGGACGGATAGCGGAAATCTGCAGAGTCAGCCGATTAGCGTAGCGCAGGTAGCCCTGTCGCCGTCACAAGCCACACAATAGCATATATCTGATTCCTAGAACAAAATGAATAGGAACGCAGTTTTTAAAGCATTGCTTTACGGTGAAGAACGTTTTAGATTATGAAAAATTTAATTAGGGTAGAATGGAACTTTTTGTTTTTGCAGGGTCTTTTGTTATGATAGCGTGATCCTCAATTCTTGAGCAGTCTCCTCTACATTCACTAGAACTTTAGTTCGAAACACCGCTCACGCAAGGCGCTTGATCTGATTACGAAACTCTCGAACACCGAACAATGTAAAGACTCCTCCTGGGATTCCAGTAGACAAAATAATGCGATAATATTTTTAAACAATTTTGAGCATGATGAGTCAAAGGGGAGGGAGTCTTTGCGTTCCCATTCTCTACTTGCGGTCCCGGAGAAGTCTTGCAATCATTCGGCGGATGACATGTTCGGTAGGCAGTTTGTGATGCAAGCGGAGAGTTTGCTGGAGAGGATTTCAGGAGGACAAAGCCATCATAAGGAAAGGCCCTGCGAAAAACTCAAAGGGGCCCTCCAACAGTATTTGAGCGTCGACTTTTTTTTGCGGTTTCTACACGCTAGTGGTCCCGGAAACCCAGTGGACAATGAAAGAGTTTGAAAATATTAGCGCATCATATTTTAATTTGACAACTCGGAAACACCTCCTCCGACGGTGGCGCCGCGAGGTGCCGAATGCGCGCGCATAACGGCGCTCCCTTTCACTATACGTCACATTATCTGGGTTTCGTGATTGGCGAGAGCCGGCCCAGGAATTTTGAAGCGAAATAAAGTATATCACGCGTTAACCGTCATTATTTCTCTAACAAGTCATTTTTATAGAGCTAATAAAGTTGCAAAGTAAAGTTCAAAAAGGGCGAAAACAACGCCTTGTCGCTCATGCGCGCCTCCCAGCGGCGTCCGCGACGTACAATCGCGAGCAGACGACAAGTGATCCGTGCACACAACGCGCATCGTATTTTCACTTGTGCGCCCCCGGTCCCGGTCAACTAAAAGCAGTAAGAGGAGCCAGGGGAATCCTTATTTTCTTTTAGTGCTGTGTCAGACTTTTCACTGTTCGAGTGAAGTGCGGCGACGGGACCCAGCTTATATCGTGCCCAACGGGAACGCTCACCAGTTTCACCTACTCGCCGAGGTGGCTCCGATGGCGGAGTTGAGGGAGACGAGTTTTCCGCGGCTGTCGAAGCGGACTGAGGCAGAGACGCGTCGCGGCACTTGCGTGGAGTGTGCTCGTACGGCACGAGGACCAGATCCGCACTCAAAATCCGATAAGCCCGGTAAATTCATCGATGATGGCAACCCGATCCCAAAGCTACGGTGGTTGCAGCTAGGCCTAATGGCCGACGAGCCGACCGGGCCGACGGGCTATCAACCAAACTCGCGTCCAATTGGCCAACCGCTTTGCTCCAATCGCAAAACTATTTCATTTTACGTCATGAAGCGCTATGTTTTGCTTATTTAAAGTTGTTTTCTGCAATATTTCATTTGCTAATAACTCACAAAATATTGCGAATTTCTGTAATATTTTTTTTCCTCGGTGTTCCTGCTTTCATGGAGCTCCGTTTCAGCGCGAACTTCAAACCGGTCAAAACATTGTTGGTGGGCCCCTTTAAGTTTCGCCATACCTTAATAAGATCTCCCACAATCTAAAAAAAAAATGGCATAACGGTATGACATTTCCACCGTAAATACACTTCCTTTAAATTGACACTACTTTGTTCTACAGTGGCTAATAAAACAGGGAATAAGGCGCTCTGTTTTGTTGAACACAAAAATAAACATCTAGAGTGCACGCTTGGGGTTGTTTACAGGTTCCCGCATACGCGGGAAAGAGCCTGTTACTGGGATGTGCGAGCATGACTGGCCTCTACGAACAACATTTAAAAGCCACCAAGTCCTCAAATGTTAATATTGGGGGTGTCATTCCAACATAGAGGAAGTCACGATTATTCGAAGGATCAGGGATGAAATGGCAAGGAATACACTTAAGCTTACACTATCAAAAACGGAAGGAGAGGGCGTAGTATTAGCAAACTTTTGGTCACACTTACACCTTATAGCAACGCGATAGTTTTGATTGGACACGCGGTGATGGACCATGAATGGGTTGTTTTGTTGTTGCTTGTGTGTTTTTAATTATATCTTAATTTGAAAGTCATGGCTTGTACTGTTTAGGTTCTTATTATTTGACTGTCCCCGTTTTTGCGCGTAGTTTTTGCCTTGACGATCAATCAACTCTCCCACGGGTGTTACTTGAAATCATTGTGCTTTACAAATGCTTCACTGATAACGACCTTTATATCGTCAAGCTCTGAAGCTATGGGATCTTATAGCACAGTTACGACCTTATGCTCCTCTCTTGGGTTGATAAGGCGTGCATAGTTTATCCCGATATATTTTTACTCCTAACTCTGCTAGAGTATTGTTCCTGAGAGCGCACTTCTCTATATGGTGCAGTCAATGTCTGCGATCCAGCCCAAGCCTGCACAACGGCAGTCAGTACGTGAGACAGCACGCCTAGTGCAAAGGCTGTCATAAATTTTCTCTGTAGACACTTCAGTGAAACGCCATTTTTTTTAATAGATCTGCTTCGAACATTCGTGATAACGTGTATAGCTTCTCTTGCAAGATTTTGATACATGATGGCGTCACTTTTTTCTACGTGAAGTGCCGTTTTTCAAAAAACGGTGTGCGTTGTTGAACGGCTGAAGACTGCCACTGAAATCTGAGCAACGGAAGCGTGCCAGCTTTAAGCTAATATATGCAATCGGAAATCTCTCGCCGTGCGCCCGTGCGTTTCGAAGTCCTTATGCAAACGTCGTCTGTGAGCACGCGCGCGAGCGTGCCTGTGTAGGTCGGCTTGCTTGTCACTAGCACACGTGTGTGTTATCATTGTAGATAACAAGGATTGTTGATTTAGAGACACTGTGTTCCATGACACTTTTAACTTACGGTTTGGCGGTTGGACTGGCAATACATTTACGAACGGTTGCGTGAGGCTGATCTATGTTGAGTTGCAACAGGATTTGGATAGAAAACAACGTAGATTTTATTGCTCTGAATTACATTACCGAAAAAATATAAGCTCTTAAAATTTGCCTAAACCTTTGTTAGTGTAAAAGAACTTGTTGTTGGGCTAGTTTGTGTTTACTGTATTGAACCATGGTTAAGAGCGCTAAAAAAGACGTACACAAGAAAGAAGAAAAACACGGGCGCTCTTTTAGTGCTTGAGAGACTTATTTAGAAATTAGGACGCGTTACGCGTTACCTCTGGAGTCTGTGTAAAGATTTTGCTATTTTTTTTTCAGAGCTTCCTTCTCCGATGGTTGCTTTAATATACGCGTTCCACATCTGTTTGGTTAGTTGTCCGTTCTGCGGGCCATTGATTGAAATAATATCCATCCAGGTCGTTATATACAGGGTGTTTTTTTCTAGTAGACCAAAGTTTGTAAGTGAAGGGGGAAAGTTATTTGAATACAGTTTTCACTGCGTGTTCATATGGCTCGGCGGACAATACTTGGGCACATAACCGTCATTATTATCAAAATACTTAACTATAATTCGTTAATTAACTCTTTAATTACTGAAATTAGGATATATGTTTATATTACAAACTTTGAAGCGGTCCTATATCAAGACTGTAACATTCAGTAAGATTCACGAAGCGAGCTCGTGTTCCGAGGTATCTGGTCCCAAATAATTTCCTTAATCCGACTTCTGTTCCACTCAATCCGGCGAACCTGCGAAGGTGGGCACAGCTGAACTTCGCCATATTAGCTGGAAAAGAGTGCGATATTCGAGGACAAATACCGCGGAACTCGGGCATATCCTTGGAATACGACCGCCTCAAAGTTCGTATTATAAACCTATACCATAATTACAGCAATTAAGCAGTTAATTAAGGAATTTTAGCTAATTAGCCTGATATCAGTGATACCTAAATTCCCAACTAATGTCCTCCGAGCCATATAAAGATAGAGTAAAAAGCACAGTCATATACCTTCTTCAGCCTTACTTTAAAGTTTTTGTGCAGCTAAAGAGAACAAAAGAAAAAATCCCGTATAAGTGCAATGCATGAGTTTTTGGTTTCAATCAAACTCTCTTATTGACGGTTGTTGGTGTGACCTTCCGTGGGTCTTACATTTGCAGGTCTTGATTTTTCGCATGGAGCAGAGCTAAGCCATTTTACATCTTACCAAAGGAATACCCAGACGATTTAAGGGCTTTCTTGTAACTGCCTTAACTTGTAGAATAGAGCAGACCACTGGAGTTGTGAAGCATACCTTACGATGTTTCTTCGGAGGTTCTTTCCTCTACAAGGTTAATTACCAGGGACACCCATATACTACAACAAAAGACAGCTAGTGTATCTCCAACCTCCTGGAAATAGGCTTTCAGGTTCATTGCGTGAGAAAGAGCATATTTGTAAAAATATGTGGGGAAGTAGTTAGTTGCGTGAAACTTTCATTCACGTTAGCTTGCGTAAGTAATGGGCAACCTGCAATGCTGTTTGGTTTGGCGCCATCTAGGGACTGAAGCAAGAAATATTGGGTACCCCTGGAAGTGGCGGCTGCATTGTTCAAGCGTGAGGTTTTACTCTGGTGGCGCTGCTTAGCTTCGTGTCTGAAGCAAGAAATACTGGGTATCCCAGGAAGCCGTGATCGCGTAACGTGCCAGTACAGCGGAAGCTACGGCCCTGGCGGGCCAATCGGAACGTGACTGCGTATCACCGGAGCACGTCTCAACTCCGAAGAAGTATCAGGCTTTTCGCTACGTCATGCTCCAATACGTGTGCGTTGCGCTCGTAGACGTCGCGCATTTCGAAGCCTTCGGCACGCAACGTGGGGCTTATCGTTTACCCTTTGCCAAGTTACAACGAGACAGAGTATAATCGTGGGCTCTCACCCTGCTGGCGCCGCCTGGCCGTTGCCGGCTGGCTATAGTACGCACGGCCATACGTACTTTTCACGTAAATCCATGCAACCTCGCCGCTCCACGACATTCAGACTGTTGCACAAATAGGAAGCCGTACTTCTTTAGTTCACACCGGTTGAGTTACTTTGTGCTCACGCCAAATTGGCATTCAAGGCCCCCGAAGCAGATGGAACCTCAAACAGGTTACAGGTACCGAACCCCGTCTAAATATCATCTTACATTTCGTCTCAAGAACGTCAATGTGCAGCAACACCAAAAACCACCGAGAGAAAGAGACAGCTCAAAATCGAGCAACGGATACGCGCAACCCAGCAATCTGCGTCTCATCTGGGCGAGAAACCTTCGAAGCCGACACGACCACCAAGGTAAGCGAGCGAGATTGACTTCGCCGATTTGCATGTTGGAGCGACTAAACGCGCGCTCGCTCGGCTGGCCCCGATTTGCTGGGCGCGACACGTCGTCGGATCGCTCGCCCTGCCGGAGGCGGTAGCCACTTGCTCAACCACGCTCGCTCGCTGCTGCTCGAACCGCCCCGGCCGAAAACCCAGCGCTCTTCAAGGCCCTCATGTTTGACGGCGGTAAACACCCGAGTCTGCGAGTCGGTGGTGGTCGGATCCGACGATCCACGTGGGCATGCGGGGACGTAGCTGCCCGACGGGAAAGCGGTTTTTTTTTTTTTCACCGTGGACGGGCACGCCTTTGGTCGATCTCGAGATGTGACAAACGACGAGGTTGTTTTCCGGATCTCGCTCTCTTTGTTCTCTTGCCTCATCCGAATGGTGGGACGATTCCTCTTTGTTTTTGTGGTTTTGTATTGCGAGTCTTGTTACCGGGTTTTCCGGGCATGAGGCGCCGGCGGTGCTGCATTTATTTTGCCAAGGCTGTTGAGCGAGTTGGTATCGAATCGGAGACAATCATTCGTAAAAGACGACACGATCTTCCATGAAGAAGGCTCTATACTGTAGAGCGTACTTCTGTCGATTTTTGATATGCAGAGTGATAGCGTAAAAAGGAAAAGAAAGGTTATATCATTAATCTGCAAAGCGAAATTTTATATGCTGCTTATTTTGTGCTTGTTTGACCGTGCCCAAAATGAAGTAGATATTCTCAGGAGTAACACAGTGGTACCATGACAGGGCAGCACAGAAAAAGAAACGCTATGCCAAATATAGAAGAGTAAAAATAGAACGTCTACAAGCAGAATATCTTTCTACAATCAAAAATCGTGTACGACGGAACCACATGTTTCAAATCAGAGCTGCATTAGAACAACACATACACACATAGAGACGCACACACAAACACACTCACACCAACACACACAATACAAAAAAAAGCTTATGAGCATTAGAAGAATACGCCTCCAATCAACGGTTTTATTCAGCATGGGAAAACTATATAACCGCAAATACGTTCAATTTCAATACCTTGCGCATAGCCAGAATGCAAATTACTAGAACCTGCGGATGTGAATGAGACGCGGATATCTGCGGGTTCGGGTCATCATTTCTGCTGAGACGTCCCACAAAAGTTAGCATCTGCAGAGTGTGAAGTGAATAAATAAGTGATACTATGAAGTGCATCATTGAATATTTCGCGGGACCAATTAAATTTCCGTCTCGATCCGGAAGAAAATTGTTGTTTACGCCAAGAAAGACGTGGTTCTCGCCAAAGATTGATTTAGAACTTTCTATCTCACCAAAAATGTTGTCCCTAGAAAAAGTTTTAAAAAATATGCAGGGCTTTATATGTCTTTGGAAAACCTTTTCTTGTTTGGAAAGAAAAAAATAAGGAAACATTCTTTGGCAAAGGAAACCCAAAACGTACAAGCCACACGAAAGCAGGAGAAGCCTCCTCGGCATGTGAAATCTGGTGTGTGTGTGCGTGTGTGTGTGTGTATACTTTTCTCGACAGTTGGCCAGTTATTGATAAGTGGGTGGTTTGGCGCACGCAGTTCGGGCTCGTGTGTAAAAGGGAAACCGATTTGAAGTGTTATCGTTATTGAACGTTGCGATATGTTCACAGTGATGTACTCGCGTCTTGCCCAATGTAAACAAGTACTTCGCGCCGTTGAGAGACTGCATTTCCTCTCCCCCTTTTGTTATTGTTTGACCTAAATAAAATGACAGAATATTATTAGTCGGCCATTTATTAATTTTCATGTTTATAAAATACGCGCTTTTTTAAAATTGGTGTCACAAAAAAAAAAAAGAAAAAAAGTCCGAGGACACTTAAGCACTTCTTATTAGTTATGGATGCGAAAGTATGGATGCCGTTCTTCCGCTCCCTTAGCTCGTCTGCAGTGTACTGCCGTAGACGGCCAGGTTTCGCCACTGCCGACGTTGCTTTCGGCGGCCGAGCACGCGCTCTCGTGAAGCGGCCGCCAATGGCTATCCAGGAACCGTTCTGCTCAGACAATGGAAGAATGGGCATTTCTCTCGCGCTTTTTCTGCGGTTACAGGAGCCGCCGCCTCCACTCTATGGGATAGTTCATGCTTTCGCACAGATAAAAATATATACAAATGTTCTAATATTTCAGCGCATCTTCTGAGCAAAATATCGCAGACTCCAAGGACGATTACGTAACTGCGATAATCTTTTCAACGATGCAAAATGTCTCTGGAAGGATGAACGCTTATAATACAAAAACGATAAAAGAAAATACGATAAAATAACACACCAGATTCCGACTCGAAGCGTTTTTTTTTTTTTTTTGTAGAGAGATATGCAAACGGCGTATAAAGTACCAAATCTCTTTTTAAATCCATGCTTGATTTCATGATATGACATGAATGCACAGATTGCGTGTCGAATCCGGCTCCGAATTTTGAAGATGGGGTTCGGATGCGGATACAAAGTCTGCGGATGCAGATCTGATGCGGATTCAATTATTGAAGAACATTGATTATACGCTTCGGTTGTGCATACAAAGTCTGCAGATACGGATCTAATGCGTATGATCAACCTGTTATCTGCGCAGGACTCTAGCAATTAGGCTGTCCACCTGAGTTTTCTACTTCGGAGGGTTATTTTAAGTTTATTACAAAACGAGAAAAGGTGAATGCTTTACGTCATCGTATTTTATTTTCTGTAATTTTTTTCTATACCTTGTATGATTATCGAAAATGCAAGAATTGAAAAAGCGTGACCTGTGTTAAAGTTTGGGGTATTACATGCGGGATTGTTATATTTGTTAGGAAAACCCCAATCGCTTTCTTGTAACATCGGATCGCAGTTGCTTACTCACCAAAAACAGACCTTTCCCTTTTTTTATATAGCTCCTTAAGCGACACGCACAAATTTACTATTGGTCAGATGTATGAAATACAGCGTTCCGTGAGTACTCTGGGCAGATAACCACAAGTGTCGGCGCAGAATATAATGCCCATGAAAATATAGCTTTTAATGAATACGTTCAGTAAACAACCACAACTGTCAGCGGAGACGCCCACGCATACAATTTGGCAGTGTGTGTCCTGGTCATTTTGAGCACTGCACCTATCAGTGCAACGAACATCACAGTCAGCGTGCTTCTGGTAAAGCAAGAGTCCTATTGGGGGAATTGCCCATTGCGCTTCAAAAAGCGAGATTCAAGTGCCAACCAAAGCATGTTTTCTCTCTTGTGCTCTGCGCTCGTTTCAAAGGTGCCTGCTGCGGGTGTACGTTACCACGACACATCGGCAACCCACCATTGAGATCTACAAAATGATACTTAAAATAAAAGGGCAAATACGTAATTTAGATTCAAAACACAAAGTTGTGCAATGTGATTGGGCGTGACCTGTACGTGCTGAAAATTCCAGGGCAGTTTGGTGCGTTGAACTCAAACCTTATGTGTGTCCTGTTTTCCTTCGTTGTTCATCACTAAATTTCCATGCTTGACATGCACGTGTTCTATCCGAGTACATACATTTCGAACAATAAAATTGGGTGGTGGTGTTCTTCAAATATGAGAAATACACGACAATACGGGGTTTATCGAAGGTCAGAGATAAGCCTGTCAGCCCCCACATATCTACATCACACTACATCAACTAGGCAGATGTCCCATAAAATCCTACTGTAGCCGGAAATATACAGTTTGCACCCTTTATTTGGCTTATTGCCATTCAGCTGACCATGGCGCTTAACGCTCGAAAACATGCATTTTAGGATTCTATATTCATTGAGCTCTTTCCATTGAGACCATTCACTAAAGTGCAGTGGAAGTTCAGCGAATCTTCCAAGCTGCGGATAGCTTCAGCTACCTTATTCGTCGATTTGAAAAGCGACTGAAAGTTGCAATAACTACGTTTTCCAGTAAGAGACACATGGAATTTTGTTTTCGCACACAACATATTATGGAAACATAAGACACTGGCACTACAGATATCGTACATTTGGTCTGACCCCACTTTTTCCGCCACCCATTCGCTGTACCTATCTGTCGACATCAGCAAACCTGGCTGTCCATCGACAATTCCGGTTACAAATGAGGCGGGGACAGCCGATCTCCTCCGTTTTTTTTCTTCACCGTTAACTACGTAGAATCCCCCCTTCCGCTCTCAGTCGTGAGTAACTGGACGAACTAGACCAGTGGCCGTAGAGAGCTGCTGCCGTGCTACTTCTTCGTCGATAAGGCCGACGTCTGCGGGGCGGGGATTACGCGTCGAGGTGAACGCCACCGACCCTGTAATCGTTGCGGCCTCGTAATCAATGACTCGCTGCCATATGACGGCGGCGGCGGGGTGTGCCGGCACTTTTCCCGCTCTTCGAGCCTGGCCAAATAATTATCGCGCAGAGGCCACCGTGATTAATTAAGTCACGCATTCTCAGTCGGACACGTACGCGAGCTCGCTCGGCTCTCTGTGCATGGCCCTCCGTAAATATTTCATCCCGTATCTCCCTTCTTTGTTTTTCTTCACTCGCGCTAGTATTTGAAATATATCTCTGCAGAGGAGTGTCCGTTTTGCTGTCGGTTCCGGCGACGCCTAGTGAAGGTTGTTTGCAAAAGCCTTCGTACACTGATCGTTCAAACGGCAGCGTGATCCTGTTTTCGCCTTCTTCTTTCAGTTTTCTTTTCTTAGATGCTCTTAACTACTGGGGACAGTATACTAATGATTCTTTCGTGCTTTGTCGTCAAAGACTAGCTGATGTTCTGTTTTGTGAATTACGTAATAAAAGTTCTGAATATCATTCAATACATGCCCCCAAATATGATGGTAGTGTAGAGTTTATCGAGCACCAGGTTACGAAATGTTGCAGTTATTGAATGTGAGCGTAGACCTAGAGGAATCAGTGAGCACCGTTTGAGCAAGACTTTGCTGTGGAAACTATTAGATGTTAGTTAAGTATGTTCAGTACTAGAAGGGAACGACACAACACAGTGCTTGTAACAACGACTTAGATACAGACGACATACTTTATTGTAAAGCATTTATAATACAAACAAACGTATAACAAAGATAACTGCGTCAATTTTGTGGGCCCCGGGGTCCACCGTGAAGATAGGACCTAAATGAAAGAGAAACGAGAAAAAGGGAACGTCGGGGAACGTACAAATGCCACAAAGTCT
The DNA here is from genome assembly GCF_016920785.2 of Ixodes scapularis. Lineage (NCBI taxonomy): Eukaryota > Metazoa > Arthropoda > Arachnida > Ixodida > Ixodidae > Ixodes > Ixodes scapularis. The sequence goes on along the minus strand of NW_024609880.1, from coordinate 60,717,696 downwards.
ATAGAGCAAAAATGACAGTGCCGAGACTATAGGAGAGAAAAAGAGGGAAGGAAAAAAAGTCACATAGAGAAAGGAAAGGGCGAGGTACACAAATCACCTAATTGGGGGATAGAAAGCGGACGGAAGAGCCTGTGCAGCGTAACGAGATGGGTGAAGACGCGTGTTGCACATACAACGAAAGACAAGGGCGACGCACAGGACACACACCGGGCGCGAGTTGCTGAGCTTGCTTGCTTGGCGGACTGGAGAAGTGGGGGCGATCGACGAACGTGAGAGGGGAGAGGCACATAAATAATAATTATAGTCCTAGTGGATGACAGATGATTCAGTGATAGCCGTAACCTCCGTGACCTCCGTAGCCTCCGTGACCTCCGAAGGCGGCGAAGCCTCCATAGCCTCCGTGTCCGTAGCCACCGTAGCCTCCTCCATATCCTCCGAATCCAGCGACGGCGACCTTAGCGACGGCCGGGGCGGCGACCACAGCAGGGGCATGGTAGGCGGGGGCAGCGACCACGGCCTTGGCGACGACCGGGGTCTGGTAGACGGCTCCAGCAGGGTGAGACGCGGCAGTTCCGGGCTCGTTGGTCTTCACGGAGGCACGGAAACCATGTCCGTCAGCGACGTAGTCGACGCGACGGCTGCGGCCATAGGCATCGGTGAAGCTGTAGGATCCAACACGGTTGTTGTGGGCGTCGGCCTGCTCGTGGCGGCTCTGCACGTTGCCGTGGCCGTCGTTGGTGTGGTAGCCGAACTTGTAGGGCTGCGGGGCCTATGCGGAAAGGAGAAAAGGGTGTTGTTGATTCACGAACACGAAGTTTTCCAAGGGGCACGTTGACTTTTATGTGTCCGAGATTGCAGTCTATACGTATGTTGATTTGAAAGCTTGTTCTCGTTTGAATTGTCTTCAGAAACGATAGAATGAGTGACCTTGGATCAAATCTAGTTTTTGTTTTCATTAAATGAAGTCGGGCCAATTCATATGTTACATTCACTGATCGAAAGATATTGGCTCCTCGGGTAGACGTAATATGGCTAGGAAGCAGTGTAAAGGGGCGCATAATTCCAATATTGTCTAGTACCCTCACACTTGCGCGAAAGACAGGCGAGTGCCCAATGTCTTCCTCTTCAGTAAGGTTTGGGTGAAGTTGTGGGAGAAGTATATATTCAGTATATAAAATTTATATTCAATAAATATTCAGTTGTCAGTTCAGCGCTCGTCCTGTGTACTCCTTTTCCTCCCGTCCTTGTCGTTTGCGCGCTGTTTCCATTATTTCTAAGGAGAAGTATATTAGTTATATATCTTGATAGCACCAGAAAGCGTGTTTTATAGAATCATTTTTGTATTACCATAAATAGATCATTGACCCCAAGGGCGCTCGGCCTCTTCGCGTCAATATCCTGGCGTATTGCCCGCTTACATCTCTTCCCTGCCAGACGTCGTACGTTGACGACGGTCATTCACCGAGACGCCGCGTCATTCACCGACACGTTGAACACGGTCTAACGTCGATTTAGCTCTCTAACAAAAATCCGCAGCTCCGATGAACAGCAGTAAAGATTGTTACTCACGAAGACGTCCTGGACAACAGCCTTAGCCACAACTGGGGCAGCGGCGTGAGCGACGAGAGGAGCAGCGTGGGCGACAGCGACTGGGGCTGCGTGGGCGACAGCAACTGGAGCAGCAGCGACGAATCCACCACCGTAACCGCCACCGTAGCCTCCACCATAGCCGCCACCGTATCCACCGAAGTGGCCACCGTAGCCGCCGAAGGCTACGGCTGGAGCCGCGTGGACGGCTCCATACACAGGGCCAGCGACACCCGCGTATGCGGCCGAAGCCAAGGAGAGGACGAGCAGCTGTGAAAAAGAAAAAGGGCTGATGAGTTGTATGAAAGAAACCATAATACCTAGACAGCGACGAGCTTACGCGAGTATTGCCTTCTTACATGGTTGACAAGGCTAATCTGGTAACCATTTCCTGGTGAATTAAACAAAAAGAACTAGATAGCCTGGGACAGGAGAACTCAATTTTAAGAAGAGGCTGATGAAGGGAAAACAGCTGTAGCTACCATAATTATCGGTAAGGAAGTGAAGGAAGCGAAGCGGTTTATAGTTAGTGGTTGGCGTTAGTCTGCGAGTGGTAAGGTAGAGCTGAAGATGACCAGCTTATCTTAAATTCTTTCGATTCATTAAAACTTTGTCTGTTTCGTTTCTCCTTGAAAGGTGCCTGTTGCGAAATTTAAGAGCATTGAGATGAGAGATCTTCTGTAATCTAAAAATGACCTAATAGATACATCGAGCGAAGACACAGCTAGTTCTGAGGCAAATTCCAAGGACCCTGCCAATCGCCCCTTTGTTTGCAACACAACCCGCCCATTGAACCCAAGGGCGCATCAACTGAGTGTCGCGAAGCGCCGCAGGCGCCGGCGACGGCGAAAAAAAAATAACTAAAAGAGTAAAAACAAAAGTGGGCGCGGCACTCCGAATCCATCCAGCTGACGAAGACGGCTGTGCAGCAGCGCGGCGTATCCTGGGGGCTACCGCTGGAGGGGGTAGTATGGTAGTTGACCGGTGCATGGTACGCCAAACACGTTCCCTACCTGAGCGAACATGGTTCCCGAACTGCGGACGAATTCGAAGTGTAGTGTCCGCCCTGCGGTGTGGCCGATTTTATAGTAAGAGCGGCAGCTGACCTAGATCCGCGGAAGGTCTGTCCTATCGTCGCTGGCCGCCGGAAGAGTTACGGGCGGGCCTCGCCCAAAGCCCGAGACACCCTTGGAAGAAGCCGAAAGGGGCGAGAGAACAGCAGTGGCCGCCAGTCCAGCCGTTCGTGCGGCGGTGCGAGGGCAGCACGGCGCGGGACGGCGCTCAAAAATCAGCCGTCCAATCTATCTAGAAGCAAAATGGAACAATTGGCGGGTCCTGCCCCTTTCGCTAATCTCCTTCTCGCCCCGTCGGCCGGACTTTGGCGTGGTCCGGCAGCGGCGGCGTGCAGAACGGAACGAGCGTGGGGCTTTCTCGCACTTGTCCTTTTCAAGGACGTGGCCGCTCCGTAGCTTGCTCGTGAGGATTGTAACGGCCGTTTGCTGTGCGAGTCCGCTGTGCTCGCGACAAGGTTGTCCTTTGTGCTTGCCTCTCTTTGCTTGCGTCCGTTGCATGCCTGCCCTGGACTTAACGGACTGCTTAATCGCTTTTTTTCTTTTTCGTTCTCTTTCTCACGCGGTGTTTGCATTTTCGCGGCCCACTGGCTGGCGGCTGCTCCCAACCACCGCGGGCTGACCGTCGCCTGCGTGCCATAGCGCGGTCGCAAGTGGGGTGGTGTTACCGGAGCGCTAAAGTGGTGCGAAACTCTAGGCCGAACCACATATGTCTTGTTCTAAACGGGGGTGGACCTTGATGATGAGAGAAACGTTTCTGGTGGAGTTCCATTTGTCTGGACAGTTGATAAGGTTTTACTCTATTGTCTTTACGCTCGTATTACGCCTCAAAGTCGCGTTTGGTGGCACGCGGGCTTTTGTTCGTGAGCTGAAATTAGTTGCAAGATTGATTTTTTTTTTTTGAGCGAACCATTGAGCTTGGTTTCATCGACAGAAGAAAATGGCTCTTGCATAACTGGCATTGCGCACACGTACGTAGTTTGTATCGTGGATTTATGAGCGGCGTAAAACCTTTCTTCCGGGTTGCTTCTTACGGGAGACAAAATGAAGACACATACAATAAAAGAGTCTTTTGAAGAGCGAGTATGTTTATTTTGCAGAGACGTTTTGGACAGTGACGATAAATGTAGGTATCGTTACGCGGTTTTCTACGGTCGATTTACATAGCTGTATGATGACGCCCCAGTAACTTTGTTTTACTCTGGCACGGTATGAAACCCAAATGGATGCGTGGACGGAGACGTGACTCGTCATGTATATGTTGTGTTTTGGGGCCGGAGGAATTGGGTGAAGCCGCTGGAAGCCCGAAACATTTCGTAAAAAAAGGACCGTCATTTTGAAAGAGAACGTGTAAAAAATTCAAAGTGGAGTTTATTTAGGAACGTTCGGGGGAAAAAAAAATAGCTGCCAGAGAGAAAGCTACTTTGAACGATTATTTTTACAAAAAGAAAAAAAAAAAAAAGAGAGATCACGAGCGTTCTTTCGGAAATATGCCGCCTCTGCAATAGTTGCTTGGACTTGCGCGAGATAAGTGAGCCATAGAGAGAGTTCAACTAGCTGGAAGAAGGAACGATGACGATCAAGAAGAAGGACTCCAGCATGAACAAACACACACACACAGAAATTTGAAAAAAAAATATTCTGATGGTTGGTTGCCTGAAATCAGACTTACATCATGACGGTGGCGATGGCACGCGCTCGCTATCCGCAACAAGGAAACTGGCGGTCTGCCCCGGAGGAACACTTAGGATTTTCGGAGTTTTCCTCGAACACTTTTGGCATGAGTCACATTCTGCGGCGGAGATAAATGGTCGTCTCCTCGAAGCCACCCCTCCCGTCCGGAACAGCCGCATACACTTTCGTCTTTCCGACAGGCGTGGCTTACGCTTCCTACATCCGCTGCCAAAGACGGGAGGATGAAAGCGGAACCGATTCCAATTTTTTCCCCCGCGCTCCCGCCATCAACTCTCCTAATGGGGACTGCCTATTTGAGCTCGGAACAGTTTTGAAAACGCCGTGATCTTTTTCAGCCACGGTCACAACTCTTCTTCCCTTCAATGTCCTGTACTTCTATCGCGGACTATAGGATTGTCTTCTATCGCGGACTGAAAGATTGTCGACGAATCGAAGTGTAGTTGATATTCCAGGGTTTACAGGCCTAAGAAAAATAAGTTTAAGACACTTCCTACCGAGGCAGTCGGACTATGTGTTGATAAAGAAGACTTTGAGAACAAAAGTAACCCCGTGGAAAATACACGATTTGTTCCAGACTACAAACTCAGTCAAAAATTCAGGTTTTGTTTACTCAATGACGCAAGCGTTTTGGAAAAAAAAATTTAATGTGCGCATATGCGACTAGCATCGCAAAGCTTATTTGCAGTGAATTGATGTTATTCGAAAATAGGAAACTGTATTGATTGATTACTTCACAAGCGTATGCATGAAATATATATATATATATATATATATATATATATATATATATACAGATTGGTCGGAGAATGACATCCGATTAAATGCTGACACCGCGTTAATTCTCAATATTTATACTGCGTATGAAATCCCTGCGCTTAGAGCTCTTTGAGGTGCAGTGTAATTGCACGCAATGTCTAGAAGGTGTTAGCCACACGCTCAAGCTTTGTTTAGAGTTAAAAGAATGCTGACGACTCCACTAACGCTATATGATGTTCCTTGTGGTAAAGTATAGTAATCTCCGATGCAATAACCGTAGGAATATATGTTTCAGAGTATTATCGAGACGTGCTTGTTAGGCCGATCACTTAGATGTATGGTTAAATATCTGTCTTTAGCCTACATAATCTATACAAGTCAAGGCCTTCGGACTCCATCAATGAATAATCAAAGAACGACTGAATGTGACAAGCGTAATGAGGAGGTATACACGGTTACCATGTATTTGATCGCAAAGCCCATTACGTTTGGGGTCAGAGATTTAAGCGTGGTGAGGTTGCAAGTTGGGTCAGAAGAAAATGATCAGCAATTGTCGTGTACCTAAAGGGTGACTTTTTGTTCATTCCACCATTGCAATCTATTCATATTTTGTTTATGTATACAATTACAACCTATATTCAAATTTGGAGACAGATTGGGAGTTCTTAAATTAGCAGCTTAATTGACAACCCACTTTCCTCCCGCATTGTTTAAGGAACAGTGAGACATTAAAAAGACGCCTATTTGAGGACCAGCATAATGTTGCTGGTGCGCTGGAGGTGAAGGGGGGGGGGCAGTTAATGCTTGTTAATACTTGTTAATGCCGCTTCGCTGAGCTTACATACAATTGCATACTCTCTAACAATTCATCTCTGCACACTTCGAGCGCATAACGCCTAGTATTAATCCCTTCAATATATTAAATTATTTTAGTAATTCCCAAGGCCGGAAACCTGTCTCCCCCAAAAATATGAACTCAGCTTTGAGAGTGAGCACGTGATGTTTTGTTCAGTGTTCCGACGCAGATTGCACTTTTCAGTCGGAATTCCTTCTGAGCTTAATCTTCTGTTTAACTGATTTTATAGGTTGCACGATTAACTCTGGATAATTCGTAAGGAAGTAAACGTGCAACACATTTTTTCTTAATGTTTAACAAAGCCTGACGTGAACGTGACTGTCAATGAAACTGGAGTGTTCCAACTTTATTAAGCTAAATACAGATATATAATTTTGACAACTTTCGCGTCAACTTATAGAACTTATTTGAATAATATTGTCGATTACATTTGTTTTTGTCGCGCCCATTTCCTACCCTACATCTATAATAATAAATACTATTTACACCTACTGGTTACTGATTATGTTTTGACATTACCTATTCCACAATCAATGAGTTGTTCTTGCTTTCTTTTCTTGTGTTACAATCTAATCAAGCACAAAGATGCAGCTCGTAATATAGTTCAATGTGGTGTCCTTGCTCGATTACATATGCTTCATGACAAGGATAGGCAGTGTTGCAAATACAAGTATTTGAAACACTTTGAGTATTTCGAATTTGTGTTTAATTAAATATTGGGAAATGTACTTGACGATTGTTTTAAATTCTGAAGCGAGGGGTATTTAAAATAAAATTGTTATTAAATACAATTTTGTGGATGAAAATACATCCCCCGAACTTATTGTCACCACTCGTTTGGCTCATCTTAAGCAGTCTCCAAAGCTGTTCTTTCTTTATTTAAACGCCAACGGCAACAACACGCCAAGATATTCTTCATGCACCAGTCCTGCGGCACTTCGCGTCTCGCTTACCGCCGCCGCCTGCGCCAGCCTGCTACCTGCACGTGACAACTTCTGGTTTTTCCAGCCTGATTTCCGCTCACATTTCTGCTTCGAACATTCTAAATGTGAGTGTCGTCCAGATCTTCGCAACTGATGCAGGTTCCAACAATGAAAAAATTCGCTAGCTAGTGCTGCGCGTTGTGGTTGTCTTGGTTCTTTGTTGGTATACACCAAAATGTAATCGACAACAAAAGCTGCTTCAAATTCTGTACTTTTTTCACCTATTACGTCCAGGTTAATTACATTTCTTCGTGATTATATCTCTGTTACGTTACTGGATTCTCGCCCACGAACTTCTGCGTATGCAATGCAAAATTAAGATGAGATACGCAGAAGCCCGTTGCAGGTTGCCCTGAAGTCGCAGGCGTAAAATTATGAGAAATGTATTTGGAGGAGACCAAATTCATTTGGTTGCATTTGCATCTTGTATTTAAATGCTTTTTGTGTGTAATTATATTTGTAATTTAATGCATTTTCGGCGAAACATTTGTATTTCTATTTCGATACATATTTGCATATACTTTGCTCATACGTGCTTCATGAAAACCATAATTTAATACATCTGCCAAAGAAGAACAGTTAGCGATGCAATTAGCGTGATCATACAGGCTCTCGGCGTATTTGTATCGCGCTTTCTGAACACGCTTTGAAGATATGAAATTAGATATCGCGGCCTTAATTTTGAATAAGTTCGCAGCAGGGAAACAGGTTGCTCCCGGTTGTTAATGGTTCTTGAGACACCGGCGGAACGAACGCTTCATTGCTAATCGCCTCGAGACACCAAGAGAAAAAAAAAATATTTAAGGAAGTTTGTCATCGTTTATTATGTAAATCCATGCCTCTAACAGTTAATGAACTGTTTAAACTGGAGCCTGCGCATTATTCGCGTTTACTTGGCAACTAGATATATAATATATTAAAAAAAACAGAAAAAAAATACTTGCCAGAAAAAAAAAAATTAAACAAAAAGAAATTGAAACAGAGGTTTTTGAGGAGACCTCTCTCCGCCGCCTGAACATACTGCATAATATGTCTTGCTTCGTGGTAAATGGATAGGGTTAAGATAATTTGAAGTGTGATACTTGTATATACTGATAACTAATAGAAAAAAAAGTGTCAGTCGCTTGTAACGGTCATAAGTAGGTATAGCTTTATTAATCACATTGCCCACAAGTGCTTCCTCATTTGAACTCTAGCTTAAAACAAAATGAGAACAGTAAATAATGTCAGCGAAAATAATTAAAAAAAAATGCATTTGTATTAATACATATGTTGTCCGGTCACAGTTGAATTAATATCGTTTGTGCAACTATGTATGGGAATTGAGCGCCGTTAAAATGCACTAATAGTAATAACGTTCCCTTAAAGAAACACATTTTTTTAATTCAAAGAAATTTTGAGTTACGGTAACAATATATTAAGCGACTTTATAGAAAAGTCAATTCACGGCATTTAAGGTAGACCTCGCAAAATAAGAAAAAAAAGTTAGCTGATTTAATTTTCCTGCTAAGCTATAAATGACACACATACAAGGCACTGCACTGCATGCATTTTGAAGATGGGTCGATTGGTTGGCAAAATTAGTTCATGATGATTAGTATGACGAAACGTATATTCGCTTACCCGTTGTCACTTTAATTGAAATACTAAACCTTTACTTTTCTCTGCTCGCGCGCGCGCGCGTGTGTTTGTGTGTGTGTGTGTTTGTGTGTGTGTGGGTGTGCGGGAGTGTGTGTGTTTGGGTGGGTCTGGGGGTGGTGAAGGGGGGTTATACTGTATGTTGATCGAAACACTCTTATGAATTTGAAACAAGGATAACAGGGATGAGTAAAAATCAAACTATAAGGCGAACTGAGTTTTTCTAAATTATACGATCGTAGTATAGCAATACTTGCTCAGCTAGTTGGTAATTCATGGCACTGGGTAAACTTGTATGCGCAAAGAAAGAGGTCGAACACGAACATACGCTTATCATTGTCTACTCCCCCGTATTTGTCCTCCCTGTTTGCGCATGCAAGTTTTCTTAATTTAAGAACTCAGCTGATCTCCTTCAACGAGAACAGCTGAGTACTAGCTGCAATTTCAAGTCAAAGTCGGAATTAGAACAAACGATAAAACTCCACAAAAACCTTGCGGCTGGTGTTTTCTATTATAGCAGTATAGAGACTCCTTTCAAAATACTGCCCTCTGTTGGCAGCTCTGGAATCCCCGCACAATGGCGGACTAAAACCGCAGCGTCACGGTACACTTTATGCGTTTGGTCCCATTATTAGCCAAAAACACGCCCACAGGAAAAGGTGATGAGCGCAGTGACATCGCACTTTCTACGCTGTTTGATTGGCTCGTCGACTCCTAGCGTTGGCCGTGCACCGATGTTCGCTATCTTATGGAGTGACTTGCACATTTCACGATGCCAGTTGTTCCACCATTTTGCAGTTCTTCCGGCCTTCTAATAATCGGCACGTGACTTTCGAAGAATCGATTATACTCCACGATTACTTTTAAATTAGGGGAATATTGTCACGGGTGGTGATTCGTGACCAATAAACGAGAAATAAACAGAAATAAATAAACGTTTAATGTGGCGAACTTGTGCCAAAAATAAAGTAGGAAACAGAAGAAAGCAGAGCGTCGCGGGCGTCGAAGTCGGCGTGTCAGCAGAATCGAGCGCTGGGGCGAGACTGACTCGACAAGGTCGCGGGCGGCCTCTTATCTAGAGTGCGTCGCTATCTCGAAGATTCGGCGAAAACGGTTCGAGCGTCGCGTGATCAGGGCGAGAATGAACACGCACTTTCTAGAAAACAAAAGCAGGATAAATGATAGAAGTTACGGGCGGTACATGAATAAACGGGAGCTTTCTGGAGGACCGCGACCGAGCGTTGCTTTCTCAGCCTTGCGCGCGGCATTACTCCCCCCTTTAAAAGTGCATCGCCCCGATGCAGTGTAAAACAAATCAAAATAAAAAGAACTATAAACTAAAGAGTCTTTTGGAGCACAAAAGGTCCACAGTCCTATCGAGCGTAGTACGGCTTCAGGCGCACGACGTGGACGACCTCAGGTCGTGGTGGGCGGCGTGACGATGTTCGTGTTCCGTCGGGCATCACCTCGTAGTTCAGATCCCCGAGTCGACGAAGCACTTTGTAGGGTCCAAAGTAACGTTTCAGGAGCTTCTCGCTGAGACCGCGGCGGCGAATCGGTGTCCACACCCACACCCTGTCTCCGGGCTGGAAGTGGACGTCCCGACGACGAAGGTTGTAGCGGCCAGTGTCGACACGTTGCTGAGCCTGAATCCGAAGCCTTGCGAGCTGACGGACTTCTTCTGCCCTTTGGGCAACCACCTGGGCGTCGTCACTTGCGTCGACAGCCACTTCGTGGGGTAACATAGCGTCCAGCATTGTCGTTACCTTGCGCCCATGCACCAGCTGAAAGGGTGTCATTCCGGTGGTCTCTTGTACGGCCGTGTTGTAGGCAAATGTGACGTACGGCAGCACCTCGTCCCATGTCTTGTGCTCCACGTCGACGTACATGGAGATCATGTCGGCGATGGTCTTGTTGAGTCTCTCCGTAAGCCCGTTGGTCTGCGGGTGGTACGCCGTGGTGCGGCGATGGCTGGTGTGGCTGAGACGAAGGACTTCTTGCGTCAGCTGGGCCATGAATGATGATCCACGGTCTGAGATCAGGACTTCGGGAGCGCCGTGCCGGAGGACGATGGATTCAATGAAAAACTTGGCAACTTCCACAGCAGTTCCGGAAGGAAGGGCTTTCGTTTCGGCATACCGCGTGAGATAATCTGTGGCGACGATGATCCAGCGATTTCCCGACGTCGACGGCGGAAAAGGGCCAAGTAGATCCATTCCGATCTGCTGGAAGGGTGCTGTTGGCGGAGGAATTGACTGCAAGAGTCCGGCCGGCCTCGTCGGAGGTTTCTTTCGTCGCTGGCATTCATGACATGATCGCGTGTACAGGTGGACGGTTTTGGGGAGCTTGGGCCAGTAATACTTTTCACGAATACGTGCCAGGGTCCGGCTGTAACCAAGGTGTCCGGACGTCGGGTCGTCGTGGCAGGCTTGAAAGATCTCCTCCCGAAGGTCGGTCGGGATTACCAGCAGCCATGGCGAGTTGTTGTTCCCGAAGTTCTCTTTGTAGAGTACACCTTGTCTAATGGCGAAGGTCGGCAGCGCTCGTGAAAAAACACGTGGCACGGTACTCCCGCGCCCTTCCAGGTGCTCTATTAGTGCGCGCAGCTCAGGATCGTCTCGTTGACGCCGGGCCATGTCGTCGATGTTCACTGCGCCCAGAAAACACTCGTCGTCATCGTCGTCGCTGCTGCCGGAAGGTGTTGCGACGGGAGCTCTGGACAGGCAGTCGGCGTCGCTGTGCTTGCGGCCTGACTTGTAGACGACGGTCATGTTGAACTCTTGTAGTCGGAGACTCCACCGCGCGAGGCGTCCTGACGGGTCCTTGAGGTTCGCCAGCCAGCAGAGCGAGTGGTGGTCCGTGACTACCCGGAACGGGCTCCCGTATAAGTACGGACGAAACTTCGTGATTGCCCAGACGACCGCAAGGCATTCTTTTTCAGTCGTGGAGTAATTTCTCTCCGCCTTGGTCAATGTCCGACTTGCGTAGGCGATGACTCGCTCGGTGCCTTCTTGTACTTGAACCAAAACCGCGCCAAGCCCTGCGTTACTTGCGTCCGTGTGAATCTCGGTTTCCGCATCCTGGTCGAAATGTCCAAGAACAGGAGGAGTCTGCAGTCGTCGCTTCAGCTCGTCAAATGCCTGCTGCTGTTCATCGGCCCATTCGAACTTCTCGGCGTCCTTCGTGAGGTGTGTGAGCGGTGCGGAAATTCTTGCGAAATCTCGAACGAAGCGCCGATAGTAGGCACATAGCCCAAGGAACCTTCGGACGGCCTTCTTGTCTCTTGGCGCTGGAAATGCTGCGACGGCACGAGTCTTCTCGGGGTCTGGGCGGACACCTTCGTTACTAACCACGTGGCCGAGGAACTTCAGTTCGTCATAAGCGAACCGACACTTTGACGGCTTCAGGGTGAGTCCGGCGGTCCTTATGGCTTGGAGAACTGCTCGGAGTCGTCGCAAGTGCTCGTCGAAGTCGCTGGAAAACACGACGACGTCGTCGAGGTAGACGAGACAGCTCTGCCACTTCAGTCCTGCCAGTACGGTGTCCATGACACGTTGGAAAGTTGCTGGCGCCGTGCACAGTCCGAAGGGCATCACTTTGAACTCGTACAGTCCATCCGGCGTGACGAAGGCTGTCTTTTCTCGGTCCCTTTCGTCGACTTCGATCTGCCAGTAGCCGCTCTTCAGGTCCATCGATGAGAAATATCGAGAGTGGCGCAGCCGGTCTAGAGTGTCGTCGATGCGGGGGAGTGGGTAGACGTCTTTCTTCGTCACCGTGTTCAGCTGCCGGTAGTCTACACAGAACCTAAGCGTCCCGTCTTTCTTCTTAACCAGTACGACTGGAGAGGCCCAAGGACTGCTTGAAGGTTGAATTATGTCGTCGTTCAGCATTTCTTGAACTTGCTCCTGGATCGCCTGCCTTTCCTTAACGGAGACTCTGTATGGCGATCGATGCACAGGGCGCGCGTCGTCCTCGGTAACGATGCGGTGCTTCGCAACGGTGGTTTGGCGCACCTTCGACGACGTGGCAAAGGAGTCGTGGTATTCGGCGAGAAGGTTAATCAACTGTCGTCGTTTCGGGCCCGGGAGTTTAGGGTCAATGTCGAGCTGCGCTGGCGACGCACTGTCTTGCTGAAGTGGCGAGAATTCGTCAGTAATGGCGGCGACAGCGGCGGAGTTTCGGAGTTCCTCGACCTGGCCCACGGCTGCACCTTTTGTGAGGTGTTGCGCTTCGTTTCGGAAGTTCGTGACGAGGACCACAGTGCGGCCATCCTGAAGTTCAGCAACTCCTCTTGCGACGCCTATTCCTCTTCCCAGAAGCAACTGGAGGCTTCCTTCGAGCAGAACTTCGCCGCAGAAATCTTCGGTGATCCCGACGGGTACGAAAACACTCGACCGCGGCGGTAAGTTAACGTGGCTGGTGAGGACTCGGACCGCAGATGACGTCGCTTTGGGTTCCTCCGGTGGTGAAACAGGCTTTCGCAGCGTCAACCGGTTTGCTCCGAGGTCGATGACGGCGCCATACTCGCAGAGGAAGTCCATTCCGAGGATAACGTCCCTCGAACAGTCTTGCAGAACGACGAACTTTACAGGGCACGTCTCACCGTGGATCTCGACGCGAGCGGTGCATCGCCCGATTGGTGTGATGAGGTGCCCACCGGCGGTTCGTATTTGAGGTCCATCCCACGGCGTCGTGACTTTTCGAAGGCGGCGGGAGAGCCTCCCACTCAAAACTGAGTAGTCTGCTCCGGTGTCCACGAGTGCCGATGCGTCGTGGCCGTCGATGATGACGTTTAGGTTGTTGGACACCGTTTCAGGAGCGTCGTTTCGGTCTCCGGTAGCGTTCGAGTGGGGGCCCTCCGACGTTCGTGGAGGATCTTGGCGTCGGTCGTCTTCGGCAACTCCACCTCCAGGGGTTGCCGCGCCTAGTTTCCCCGGCGTGGAGCAAGGGGCGACAGGCTTTCACGTCGGGGTCGGTGCATCGGCGAAGCTGGACGTCGTGGTGAAGGCGATCGGAACTCTCGGCGGGACGCAGGCTCGGGGGACTGGGGTCGTCGCAAGTACTCGTCGATCTCCCGAGGGCGTTCACCATACCTGGGACGCGGGTCGCTTGGGTGGAATCCGCGCAGCCCGAGTCGTCGGTATGGGCATCGGCGGTACACATGGTCAGCTTCCCCGCAGTGGTAACACAGCGGGCGTCGGTCGGCCGTCCTCCAGACGTCTGTCTTCCTCGGCGCAGGTCGGTCTGGGTGAACGTGCGCTTGATCTTCCTGTCGTCGGGGGTAATGCGGCGTTGGGGCGTCTCTTCGGGGTGGCGCCGTGGCTTGGCGGGGAGCTTGCGGCGGTCGTCGGGCTATGGCAGCGTAGCTCAACGTCGGTTCCTCCAGTGCCACCGTGGTGACGGGAATCTCTGGTTGGAGCGCCCGACGCACTTCTTCGCGCACAGCCTCGGCAATGGAGAGTGTCGCTGGACGACTTGCGGCTGGCAGCAACTGGCGGAGTTCCTCCCGGACGACCTCCCGGATAATTTCGCGGATGTCCGTACCAGGAGCGTTCTCGCCGCCAAGCAGCGCGGTTGCAGCGACACTTGGACTTGGATGTCGCTGGTAGTGGGAAGCGCGCGCTTGGAGGGCGCGCTCGATGTTTGTCGCCTCGGTGACGAAGGCTTCGACGGTGCCCGGCGGGTTGCGCACGAGGCCTCCAAAGATGTCGTCTCTCACCCCGCGCATGAGGACCCGCAGCTTCTTGTCGTCTGTGGCTCGTGGGTCGGCACGGGCGCTCAGGCGGAGGACATCTTCTACGAAGCTTGTGACGCTTTCGTCGGGGCTCTGCGTTCGAATTCGGAGGAGATCTTCTGCCTTCTCCCGTCGGTGTAGGGTGGCGAACGTCCGCTGCAACTCGGCCACACAGATGTCCCACGACGTAAGCGAAGCCTCGTGATTCTCGAACCAATGCCTCGCAGTACCCTCCAGCGAAAAGTAGAGGTTCTGGAGGCACTGCTCCGCAGTCCATCCGTTGTGGCGCGCCACACGCTCGTAGTGCTTGATCCAGTCTTCGACATCCTCGTGGATCTCGCCGTGGAAGGGTGTCGGCATACGGGGAGCGGCGGGCAGGTAGACGATGGCAGGAGCGGCGGGCGTCGGCGACTGGTTGGCCATCGTCGGCTTTGTTGGCTGCTTGGTCCTGGGCGGCAGAAGTTCGTGTTCCGGGGGTAGACCTCGGATGCGGCGACTTGACCGGGTCTCGATCTGGTCTTCGTCGGGTCCTCGGGAGGCTGGGTCCGGACTTGTACTGCGGGACCTCGGAGGGGTACGCGGCAGGGGCATGCGTTACCCAGCACCTCCACCAGTATGTCACGGGTGGTGATTCGTGACCAATAAACGAGAAATAAACAGAAATAAATAAACGTTTAATGTGGCGAACTTGTGCCAAAAATAAAGTAGGAAACAGAAGAAAGCAGAGCGTCGCGGGCGTCGAAGTCGGCGTGTCAGCAGAATCGAGCGCTGGGGCGAGACTGACTCGACAAGGTCGCGGGCGGCCTCTTATCTAGAGTGCGTCGCTATCTCGAAGATTCGGCGAAAACGGTTCGAGCGTCGCGTGATCAGGGCGAGAATGAACACGCACTTTCTAGAAAACAAAAGCAGGATAAATGATAGAAGTTACGGGCGGTACATGAATAAACGGGAGCTTTCTGGAGGACCGCGACCGAGCGTTGCTTTCTCAGCCTTGCGCGCGGCAATATGCTATCGTTCTACTTTAACATAGGGATTATGTAAACAGGGCCACAAAGTTTTGTAATAAGGATCGATTTTAAGTGAGCTCACTTTACACAGTATTGTTAGCACTAGTTGGAACCAAGTATATTCGTACGCATTGCCACTGACCAAGAGGCTTCTTTGTCGCCACGTGAATTCAATGATAAAAGCGGACGTTTTGCTTCAGTTTTTCCTTCGCTAAACCTGATAGCGGAGTTTTGGGGATAGCATTTTTAGCGTTGTAAACAATGCAGTAGATTCCCAGGACTTCGTCGTCAATCCTTGCGATCTCCACGATGACGATATATAAACGCGGCTCATG
This sequence comes from Ixodes scapularis, assembly GCF_016920785.2. Taxonomy (NCBI): domain Eukaryota; kingdom Metazoa; phylum Arthropoda; class Arachnida; order Ixodida; family Ixodidae; genus Ixodes; species Ixodes scapularis. Next base: position 60,702,035 of record NW_024609880.1, on the reverse strand, counting down.
CTGGGGACACGAACACTGCGTGACCATTCGATTTGACCTCCTGACAATCGGTGCATTCATTCGTGAAGTGGCTCATGCCGAAGTGCTGCAAAGACGGAAATAGACGTAGCTTTTTGATGTGTAGAACTCTGCGTACATGCCTGTGCTTTGCCAACCCCAGCGCGTGGCTATGATAAACATTGGTCTTATAAAGTTGGCTCCAGATTACGTTATCGCTTGTTCTGGCCGCGAGTTGAAGGAGTGAGCGCTGTTCGTTTTAGTATACTTTTTTTCTGCTACTTCCATCGCGTGGAGAGAACAAAAAATGTGTGTTTTAAATGGGGCATGAATACCAAAGATTAATTCTAAACGATATTTACTAAACATTAAAAAAATTTGCATCGTCTCTATTAATCGCTTTGGAGGAATCAGTGGCATTTTATTGATGTCGTTCACTTCAGCACAATATCCGACAACAACCAGGATCCTTATCCCTCTACAATTACCGTGTGCGTGATTGTCGGCAGCACCCCGGGCACCCACGTCTGGTATATGTTGTTCAATCTGTGCCAGTGGCTTCTTTATTTTATTTTGTGGTTTAGCAATACTCAAACGTTCCAGCACAACCCAAATGCTTAGCGCGTTTGATGGTACCTAATATTCCAAACCTTAGATATTCGTAAGATAAAACTTAACTTTTTGGGTCGGCTGAGTTTTGAGCAAGCGTTCGATTCTGACTATCCCAAAACCATAGACGCCTTCAAAGTCTCTTATTGTAATTTGTTTGTGGGTACAATTATCCCCAATGCATGTTGTGCCTTCTCAGGCCTTCAAAGCCTCCTCCCTCGTTATCGGTGACGACGACTGACTGAGAGTGATGTAGATCGTACTTTCTCATAAGATGGCAAAGTTCCAGCCGAGTCGGTTGGCTTCGTGTCGCGGGTGAGTCGCGATCAATTATTGCAGCAGAGATGTCATTCATGAGATGCTGAGAAAACCAGTTATGTCGCCCATTTATTTCGAGGAGAAGAAAATAAATATGTTTTACCATCCATTTATCAAACTAAGAAACAAAAGGATGTATATAAAGAAAAAGCAATCTCCAGACATGAAAAAGATCTGCTCTCACAGGTACAAAAAATTACAACTGTATTTAATTGACATAAAATATTTATAAACGTATATAGTCCTACATGTCAACCAGTCAGTAGATCCCCTACTGAAATCTTTACTGGCGTTGTTATGTGGGCAGGCGCTTAACTGTAAACAAATTTAACTCCACACCATAATCTATGACGGGTTTTATTTTCTCCTGGGTGTCATTACTTAGATAGGTTGTTGCGGACCGTCGGCCCAACATTGCCGACAAAGACAACAACGACGTTGCTCCCATGCACGAGCCTGACGACGCGAGAATAAACATAACGTTTTTGCCTAAGTTTGGTAGTCGCTTGCACCACCTCTTCCGTCCTCAAAAACGAACGCCACACATATGATATATCATGATTATACTATATTATTATATATTATAATATATATTATATTATTGTTATTATATTATTATTATATATTATACTGTTTACAAACACAAGCTTGCTCCGCCAAGATACTTCCGGTTGCTCCGTTTCGGCAAGCCCCCGAGACTTTTGATGTAAACATTTATTGGACGATGATATTAAAAAAAAGACATATGAGGGGATATAGCGTGGTCCTTATGTTGTGCAGTGAATCATATAAGAGGGAATTAGTCGTCCTAATGTGCAAACAACAATCTCTAACAAATCTCTCGCTAACCGGTCACTTAGGAAACAACATGAGGGAATGGTCAAAATATCGCATCAATGTTACATGTGGTGTTATGATGGGGATTGTATGCTCTTTCATTTGCCCAGAAGTTGAAGCGACGTAAATTGCCGTAAACCTTTCCCGGTGGTTTGAAAAAAAAGAAAAGTTATATAAATTTTAGGATAGAAAGACTTGGACTAACTAATTACACGACACAAATATTTTCTATTTCCCATTTCGTTGTTGTTGTTTTTTGTCCCAGCGTTTAAATTAGGATGTTAGGTTCTTTAATTCCTACTGCAGGAATACACAGAAATATTTAACCCTTTTCTCCTATTAGCGATATTGGCTATAATCCCATTTGTCAGTATGAATTGAAAGCAGCATCGATTAGGACATCTTCTCAACTCATAAGTTTTTCTCTTTTATATAATTACAATATGTCTTTATCTGGATCAACTCTTCCGGATGAAATGAAAGTCTCTAGACTGTGTGAGCGGTACATAAAACTAGAACATTGCATAACATGAACAATGGCAGACACATATCGGTGCTCTTATTATTTTCAAATATCTTTGAACAAGTAATTATTGGCAAATTTATTTGTTATGTTGGTGAGAGGAACTAAAATACAAATCTGCAGGGTTGGTTAAAGTAACTATCTTCAGCAATGGTGTTATTAAGAACTAAATGAACAAACTAAGAATTTTGAAAAATAACAAAACACACTTAAAATCTCTTGGATTTTTTAAAGCTTTTGACTTTTTCAAACATGGTGTGCTTCCTGATACACTACAATTTTACGGAATAAAGGGTATGTTATTAGGCTTAATTCATAGCTGCTTATCAAAGCAGTTGAAAGACACATTAACCACTAGCTTCCTATTTTAGAGGAAGTTAATAATTTAAGGTGTCTTACGAAAGAGACTTCTAGGGCCATTGTTATTTCACTTGATAGATAAGGAAGCTAAAATAGAGCGAACTCTGAATAATATATCACGCGCAGAAAACAATAACGAGAGCGGACAGATAAAACAATGATACATTCCAGAATATGGCGAGCAGTTGCCTCGAACACTTACAGTATGTCTAGATGTGAATATATTACAATTTAACATATGAAAAAGCAAATATATAATCTCCATGTCAATTAATAAGAATGTTGACCATAATATTACTGTAATATTTTAAAAGGCGATAACCGAACGAGTGCCATAACCGGCTAGTATTGTGGCCTGTTGGGCAGACAAATATTGGGCACTTCAGCTTTTTGGCTAGAGTTAAAATTTATAACTGAAAATCACGTAATCAATCGTCGTTTTCGTCAGGTGCACGTGAATTGTTTTTTTATACTTTTTACAACCTAGTTGGGTACCAAACGTTCATAATAATATTCCAAAAACCATATATGAATGCGAATAGTGAAAACAAATTTAAAGCGAAAGATAGTCTTAAAGTGAGATTTCAAAGAAATTTGAAATCGACTTGTGTTCAAAAATGGGTTCAATATGATCTACAATATCCGTAAATGACAGTCGCACATTTGTATTTTGAGCCTGGTGGCTGTATTTATCGCTATTAACGGCCCACTCTGGCAAACGCTTGGAGAGCAGCCAGTAGGGAGCACTTGACATGCGACGCAATCGTGACGTAGTTCGTATCGGGACAAGCAGAGCTGCGGCGACGCTGACGTTGAGAGGACGTTTATAGTCGTTCCAGCCACCGAAACGACTGCTTTTGTACGAATTTTGACTGACGCTTTAATCTTCTGTAATTTTGTAGAGGGACGATAGCGACTTCTGGGACACACAAAAGAGATTCTGGGGAAAGAGGAGTTACTCCTTCCCCTCTTTTATTGTGGTGACCGGACGCGAGACAGTTATCGTCACTACCTGTCAAGGTTCCTAGATGGGCATTACAAACGAGGTATTAGCGACATCCACCAGGTGCTCTTTGCCAATCGTTTAATTTGTTTTAAAATTCCTTTGCGCGTGTTTTTTTAACATGATATTGGTGTGTCCCGTGTGATACTTTTCCTTTGAACACATACAGACCAAAATGTAAGAGCCGAGATTCGGCTGTAGTTTCTCTTTAATCGGCACATGGGAGCGCATCAAATATGTGAATGTGGCGCAACCAACGTCGGGGCAAATGTGACGTTTTGATATTCTACTCGATAATTAATTACCGTGATCCTCGCTAGCTCTGCACTAAAGGTTTCCTATAGCTGGAAGATAACGTAGAGAATGCAGCGTTCATAATCTAAGCAATATAAATTTTGTGTATTTTACAACGCCGCGGAAATGTAACTTCGATAGAAATGAAAGTATCACATATTAAAAACTTCTGTCGCGGAAACAGCAAATCTGACATTTTTATTGTCGTATTCTGCGGTGGCAGTGTTATTGCAGTTTAAGAGTATCCAGAATTTTTTTTCTTTTTTACTTTATTCAGTGTAATATTCAGACTCGTGAATAGTGCATCTTCACTCGAATGATTCGCGGAGTCTCCAGTAGAATGTGGAGTAAACACAAAAAAGATGAGAAAAAGAAAAAAAAATGTCGGAGCAATCATTAATGTCACAGTTGAGTGGAATAATTTGTTTTATTGACAAAGTTAAAATTGTAATTATTTTATTTTATTGTAATTATTTTATTTTATTGTAATTATTTTATTTTATCCAATATGTATTCGGATGGTCTACGTAATTGAAACATAGAAAAATATTTGAACAGCAGTAGAGGCTTTTTTACACGACCGTTTCGGGAAGAGACTTCACTTCAAGTTCCATCTCTGCACCGATGCAAAGGAAGAAATAAAACCATTTTCGGCATCCCTCTTTCAAAGCGCCTAAATTAATAATACTTCTGCGTTATTCTACACCCGTTTTTACATAAAATAGATCTACGTGAAACAACCTTTGTGTAAAATCTGTGTAAAAGATTAAATTTAGCGTTTTTCTTGGTTGTCACTTTGGAAGCTTTAATAAAACTTAACATAGTTTTTAAATGCTCTAAATACTAACCTCGCTTTAGCGCCCCCGTTGCTCTAGGGGAAATCAGGTTTCCGGTAGATCAATGAAGTTTTTTTGGCCTCACTGTCCTCTTGCGCCCGATGCCGGGGCGTAGTAAACGCGCACGTATAACCTCGCCCTCAAATCGACGTACTTGAGTAGGATGCACGAATTCCGTTAACGGCGGCAGAACATTGTTAGGGACAATTAAATTCGAGCGTTGGTCGGACTCCGGAATTAATGAAGCGCGGCAACTCCCTAGCCTAAGGGTCCCGAATGCAATCGCTTCGATGCTGCCCCTCGATAGTGCCGCTTTGGTTATTCGCGCGGTCAGTTTCCCAGCTGTTCGCTGTCGGCATTCGTGCTCTGGTTTGTGCTTTATCATCGAAAGAGTTAGTGAACCGTACTCTGTCGCCGTCCCTGTGCAGGCAAGGTGTCAACCTATTTAGTGTTTTGATTTTTTTTTTATACGCAGTCTAAGTTCCTTGAGAATAACGCATGGTCGTCTATAAACTATATACACAATATTCATTTTTATTTGAAGATTTCAGTACACGTAGGTCATTTTTTCCCTCTTTTTGTCGTTCGTTTTATTCCGATATCAAAACATTTTAAGCCAGAATATGGTGGTGTTAAAGAGGCTAGGGAGAACCGATTGGAAGATAAAACTTATCAGGCGTCAGAAAATATTTATCTTTTATTTATGCCGTATTTTAAAATAAATATGCAAGTAGTTCGCGGACTAGGGAGACGCCGAGTGAACCCCGCTAGTACGATTTAAAAAAAAGTAGCACTCAAACAAGCGGGAGAAATCATAAAAAAAGATCAGAGTGCGCTCTGGTAAGTATTTATCTTTTAGTTCCTGGACACCCGCGTAACTTAATTAAAAGAAAAGAAAAAGAGAGATAGTATTCGCGTGAAGTAGGAAGCAGCGGAACACACTATCACCACCTTGTGCTCGTTATCTCCATAACATGACTTTTCCATTCGGCTGTTCGAACTTTTTTTTTTCCTGTGATAGATAAAACAAACTTGTTTTTGTGCACTTGGTTGCTTTTTTTCTGGTGGGCAACTAGTGCGTACAATCGTCGCTATAAAAAAGAATTTAGGAAGGAAGGCAGGGCAGGTTATAAGCAGCATTTGAGACATTCTCGCGGCTAAGGAGTATGTTTAGGACCTTGCAAGGACACACTCCAAGATCGTACAACGATTATACCTCGGTCGTTCTAATTGCGCCACAGGCGCTTTTCTTTCCTTTCTTTGTTCGGTATCATTTTGCTTTTGCTTCATTTAGTTGAGTTATACGCAACCTTGAAAATGCGCACTACAGGGGCGGCTCGGTGGGTGGTGCACGTTGATAATAGGAATGTGCCAGTCGGGAAGTTGCGTTAGCAGCACCATTTAGCGTTTGGGAAATACTCATATTGTTTATTGTTCGTGCGATGCACCGTTAAAACCTTGATTCGTTACATTGAGCGATCGCATAATTGACAGTTTACCCGACGATACAGAATGTCTCAGCCAATATACACTTAGTGAGATATCAAAATTGACGGCAGTCTTTTGAGCGCGTTATACCGAGTGTTTTTTGCCGCACGGTAGCTAGACTTACACGCACTGTATTAAGTTTTTTCTTCCACGTACTACATAGGGCTGAAATAAAATTTCAGAGAAAGGTACCAGGTGATTACAAGAATGCAAATAAATTAGAATTTTATTGATCACACTTTATGAAGTATAAAAAGGCGGCTGCGAAGCCTAAATGGCTGCTATAAATGCTCGTGTTTTTCGCGAAGACCTGACATGATTTGTTTGATTGTTTCCGGGTGAAACCTCTTGGCACATCATCCGCGGTAGGACTCCATGAAGACAAAATACTCATTCCAAACCATATCTGGTTATTTGTGATTTGTTTTAGGGTATGTTAAGTGAAGCACCAATCGTGCTGCATGTACATTTATCAACCAGTCACATATTCTACCATGCCAATGCTCACCCGTAGCTGTTATCTATCTAGTCTAACTTTATTAAATATTTCAGCCTTTCATAATTAAACTTACAGTGATACTTCCTAGTCTACTTTGTTCTCTAGTATCGGCAGCGAACGTACTTGCAAATGATTGCTTGATCAAACACTTTGACAAAGTAAAGTTGCTGCGGTAGTGGTAATAAAAATACTATTAGCATACTGAACAAACTCCTCCAACACGATTGTGAATATCTCACGGGATAAATTAATCAGATATGATAAATGTAGTCACTGTGAGTATACTTGATGCTGATGTATGTTTTAGCAAGCATGCCAATTTAAAATTAGTTGAGCAAATGAAACTGCAAGTTTCTTCAATTACGTGACTTTTTATGTTACCTTTATCATTTATCTACACGGAAGAACAAAAACGATGTACTCTAGCATGTGTTTTTATACGTGAAGAAGGCTGCACGTCTGCAGGACGGACGGGCATCTACACAGCTAGATGTGCGGTGCTTCTTAGGTATGCCATTGTTTAGTTTCTCCATAAGGAAAAGATGGGAAAAGATCAAGCGTGCTCTGAATCTTTGATCAATTGCGCAATTAAGTTATACCTTTGCTCGTTGGAAAACGACACAAACACAGGTCTTTTTGTTGCCATTGTTAAGGCTCTTCAGCAACCTGGTACGTTTGTGGTTGTGATTTCGTTTGCGTGTGTATAACTTCAACATGGCAATTATACTCCTGCAGCCTCTTTTTGTCTGCATTTTTCTGAGTCTTATTTACATCAACTCCATAGGAATGCAAGAAGTAACGTATTATATAACTTTCTGCTTTGTTTGTTCGTTGGAGCAGCAGCAATACACCCTTCCAGCGCTTATCACAGTAGCAAAACGTTTCCGGTTATTTAGCTGTACGAGATTAAGGCAGAATTGAATTCATTCCGAAGATAACTCAAATTTTGCGAGTGCCTCGCGGGTCCGTGGCATGGTGTGGCGAGGCACGGATGAAGTTAGAAGAGTTCACCGCCTGCCAAACACATACATGCACCGCAAACCAACTAGGCATATAGGCGCGCGTTGAGGGACAACTGGTTATGAATGACCTATGAGCCGCCTCTCACAATGCTTTCTATCTTCATTTTCGTGCTTTCTCGGCGTCATCGTAAGAAAAAAAAGAAAAAAAGAACGACGCGGCAACGTTTCAAAAAGGCGCCAGAAAAATGCATATTGAACTTGAGCGCCCAGTGCGCCATGTGGCGGCTTAAAAGAATAATTTATTTTTAACATTCAGGAAAGTAATTCACAACCCAGTGTATAAAATTACTGACTTCCAGGAAGCGAATATTGAATCGATGCATGAAAGCACCGTAGAAACAATTTAAGATTAGTGAGTTTTGGAAATGAAACACGCTGCCCTACAGTTTTGCCGGCCAGACTTTGAGTTATATTTCTCAATTTAAAGTAATTATTTGCAATAAATGGGACCTGTACTTTTTTTTTCTCTTCACTTTAAAAAATGCCTGCGCGCCTATTTACCCCCAAAACACTCAGAGCCAATCTCTGTGATCTACGAAACTAGCTCAGTGAATTATGAGGCGGAACATCCGTTTAAACCTAAAAATGACGCCTACGCTGCGGCATTACGCAATGCGAAGCGTCATACTTGCATCGCGTAATGCCACAGCGCAGAGTTAATTTTGAGGTCCAAATATGTTCCGCCTCATCATTCGCTGAACAGATTTTGTAGATCGCAGAAATTAACTCTTGGAGTGTTTTGCGTGTGAGTAGGCGCGCAGGCATTTCCTAGACTCTATGTCAGAGGTTTAATATAAGTTTTGAAAGCATACCCCAGAATGTTTGATTAAATTATTATTTTCTCCTGCTCGAACGTAAGCCGTCGAACATTAGTACAACATCCTTTTACGTTCATCTATGCCTTTTTCACAGTATTATTTCACACCTATTTTACTTTGCTTTCGCTTGGCGTCGCAGCTATTGGTTGTTAGAATCATAATGTAAACTTGACGAATAACACAATATAAAAACGTATTGCGTGCGTGATGAAGCATTGGGCTCTCGAAAGTTAGTTTCATCGCTGAACGTAATCTCTTGGAAAAACCAAGCAAGAAGCGGGTTGCCGATTTTAATTTACTGCGGACCAAAACCTGACTTCAGTAGCTGTCCTAAGTGCGGTGTATAAAAGGCGCGCAAAAATTAGGTGCGTACCATGTTCACCTTCATGCTGCACAGGACACATATTTCCAGTACACGCAGACCACTTAAATTACGTATCACTCCATCAATCTCGTGTAAAAAAGAAAAACAATACCTCTAGTCCTTGGCGCTTAGGAGTTCGGCAATTAATGCTCTTATAAGAGTCACAACAAAGATGTTCAACCGAATTTGTCTTTTTTTTTATAACAACATTAAAGATTGTTTGCTAAGTGCCGCACAATAGAGATCATGTCGGCTGACAACTCATGCAAATCATTCGGCTGCCTTTAGACTGAACGGCAGGCGTGGCTTGCCTACTTGGTCATTCCCCTTGATTGGCTTCAGGTGGGGATTGCTTTACCCTACGAAGCAATTTGTTTTTCCAGGAAGAAATTTATGTCGAGACTCGAAAGGAAAGCGGAGAAAGAATGTGGACTAACTTTTCTGGAAGTAACTCTTTGCTACAACCCGCGGGCCAGCCAGAAGACGCAAACCTTCGCGGTGGTTTCCTGGAGGACCGGGAATTAATTAAGCACCAAACGCGGGTCACAAAGGGGCGGCCCATAAATTGGGGGAAACGAGCTAATTAGTGCCATGAGGAAGTTCCTAGTGTCGGTTTGGAGTCCAGTCCGTGCTCTGTACGCTCTCCGATTTTTTTTTCTTTCCCACGCCAGCGCGTCCCACAATATGATGTGTGCATTTGGCGGATTGATAGGTCTTAGTGAGAATGATCATTTGAATTATAGGGTAAACATATGTTTCGATATTTTCATTCTAAAACCTTCAAGCTTCTTACACGACATACATGTTTTTCGTAATTATTTCAAAATGTAAATTATTTAGCCTTCCTCCTCAAGGTGACGTAGGACATATCTCTGAACTGAATTGGTATATATTAAAACAACGCCGAAATCAATATTAAATTTTGTTGTTGGTTTGCGAATGTAATTACACTTGCTTTTATTTTTTGTCGCGACAACAAATTGTGGGACAATTACTGTAATCTTCATAATGAAGCAATATATAAGCGTATTGTTTATTTCTTAGATCCGGTCTTGTTTTGCCAACATTTTAAAAGCATGTGGACTACCAGTAAAGTGTAGAATTGAGGCTGCTTTATAATTTAAAACCTATTGCACCTAAGTAGTTAATACTTCAAGCAGCTTGTGTGAATTTGAAGTGGCAATAAGTTGCGAGGTGCCTTGTCCGGAAGGCACACAAGAAACCACACCAGAGACAACCACTGCAGCTGATTCAAAAAGCAGAGGAAAATAGCGTTTTTTATACATTAAAATATGTTTTCAAATGTAGTGGATTGAGCAGCAGACGGTTCTTTTCTTTTCTCAACGTTGAGTTTAGGAATTAAATATAACTAGAACCATGCTATTGCCAGTGTGCGTCCAAACCACTGAAATGTGATTTACATTCGGCAGGCTTGTGAAGTACAATGAGTTAGGAACATTTCTGCTTTGAACTTTTTAATCCAAAGAACCTTTGCTGAAGTTAGTATTGACTCGATAAACGCAAGGTAATACCAATTATTTGTATTCTGATTTGCACATGTTCGAGTAGAGATATTTGCCACCATTAAACAGTTTCTTATGCTTATATATATATATATAATCATGTTACCGTGTCTGTGTATTTAGTATGCAGGAACACAACAATGATTAATTATTTGCTCGAGTACGTCAGAGATTTTGTTGGACAAAATGAGTTATATGTGTACTGATTTATATATGTTTTATGTTACTTATATTGAGGCGGGTAATATCCAGAGCTTTGAGTTCCACTTTCGAGATATTTTGTGGCGGATGAAAATAAGTAAGTGTCGTGTTCGAGAGTGTTAGGCATGAAACTTTATTGTATGTTATAGACCACAGAGACATTGGCAACACAATTTCAACTGATCATCGCTATCCCCTGCGTTATCATCTGAGGAGCTATCATCTGAGGCGTTATTAAGATTCAGAGGATATTCCGGAAAATAGTTTTTATCTGATGGATGTTGTATCGAATTCAGATATATGATCTTTTTTAAGTTGTCAACTTCAGTAGACGAACGTTCTTTATGACTCTCCTGGTCAACCATCAATATTTTTCTATTGAGCGATATTCTTACATAGTTTACTTTTTATGTAATATAGTGGACGCCTATATCCTGAAATTACGCAGCCACGATAGTGGTACAAAAAAAAAAAAGATTAGTTCCTGAATTTCTGTCGGCATTTACTGCTTTCAAAAATGCAGATACGCTCATCACTATAAAACATACGAATGGACGCCTGTTATTTGCGAGTTAAGAAAACCTTCGCGGCAATTTAATGACAAACGAAGGTTGCGTTTGTGGCGTTAAAGGAGTGGTGCAGCGGTTTATGTACTTTAGGTAAATACCACGTAGAATGAATCCATGACGTTTTTACGACCGATTTTTAAGCTTCTAGCAACGTCATACGACGGCTTACGAGCCGGTCGTAGGCCGTCACAGGAGGCTTAAAAAGCGGTCTCGCCTTGGTTGTAGTGAAACTCAAGTGTGAACGTTCCCTTAGTTTTTCTCCTCGTGCAGTAATAGTTGCTAAAATATGTTGAAAACGAACAGCGTTCTGCCCCTTAACTCGCAGCCGGAAAAAGCGGCCACGGGATCTGGGGCTGAATATATGCCGCCAATGTTTGTCATAACCCCGCGCTGGGGTTGGCAAAGCACACGACACTCGCTGAATTCCTGACATTACTATGGTTCGGCTATTGTCGCGTAATCGAAGCGATTGATCATGAGAGACTACCCGAATGCTTGTGGAGATGTCGATTATTGCGAGCCCGAGTCGAGTGCTGAGGCAAGGCTCGAGTCCAATCGAATGAGTCACATTCATAAATCGTCACAATGGGTTATATCGTCACGAAGGGACACTGCGACCTCCGAAGTACGTCTTCAAGCTTTGCGAAGGAGAGATTAAGAAAAACAAATGGCGGCTTTTATTGCTGAAATTACAGCGTAACAAAGAGGCTTCTTGGTCAATGGCGTTACGTGCGAGCATACTTGAGTCCCGTTAGTGGCACTAAGCTCGTGTAATGTAAAAACATTTTAACTAAACATCGCTGCACCGCCCCTTTAACTATAGATTATGGTTAAGGAGGTCGCCTTGATATCTTGCTTTCTAATTATGCCAATAAAACTTGCGTCATTTTTGTTTTGAAATGACAGAGATAATTGCTTTTAAACGGCTGGAAGTGATGCAGATTATGTTCATTAAGAGTAAGCTCTATTAGCCTGCGTTATATTTTTTCATGATTAGGTGCCTCAGCAAAAAGTCCCTAACTTCGAGGGTCTACTTCACAAGATGATAGCGAATGACTCGCGCGCCTCAGAGGACACTTTAAAAGCCTATTTTTCGTGCCATGAGAATTTAATGCCTTCTGCACGTCTAACAAAAATCTGCGGCGTTATGCATGTTTAGACGAATTCAAACTTCTCGCACCGTAATGAGCTCAATGTCAGATACGTGACCCTGACTGCTATACAGCTGACCGAAAGAGGGGCATAGTAGTGACCGCATTGGCTCCTCGCCATAAATACGCGCGTCGAAGAACAAATTACAAAAGTTTCAAGGTTCAAGACACGTTTTCCCGTTTGTCGATTGTTGTTGTCGATTGTTGGGGCGTACGATTGTCCGAATAATTACTACAGAGACTTCCGTTTTGTGCAGTATCACCTGAATCTTTCATTAACGTCTGTCAAGTCTCAAAGTTATTTTCACTTTGTCTTCGTAACCAGGTTTCTGTCCCGCTAATAAATAAGAGTATCATATGCACCATAGAATTGTTCTTGCACGCCTATAGGTTATGATAACTCAAGAAGCGAAGAATATGTCGATTAACGAGTATCTTCTTCGCCCTATTCCGCCAAAAAGATTGCGGCACTGGCCGATAAGAACGTCAAAGAACCAAGTAGAAGACAAGAAGCGCGATTATTTTAACTGACGCCCTGCACTTCCTCAGGTTATGAGTGACTATAGTTTCTCCGCAGAGCGCGTAAGACTAATTATTTTGGCCCGCGAAGATTGTCCCCGGCAATCGTTTAGGTTCAAAAGTCATTTTGACTAAACACAAAGTGCGCTTTTGTAGAACTGAGTATGACGCTGATGTGCTCTCCTTAACCGCATTTCCCAGAATCCAGTACCGCATTTTAATTGGTTTTCGTATTTACATTCCCGAAAAAAATAAACGAAGAAAACAGAAAGCCATTTGTTGCTACCATGGACTGGAGCCGGAATCTTATTCACTCTGGGGCAATTATGAAATGATCGGAACTCGCCATGCCTTGACGCCTTACTAGGTATAAGGTAGCAAGTGACGAGCGCAGGTCACCTTTTGCGTAATCCGTTTTGGTTCAGCAATATTTGCAGAGAACGTTTGTAAATAATTACGATTGCATTTCTGCGTGCTTTTCGTTGAACGTAAAAAAAAACTAATTTTTATTATAAATAATTGAAATATTTTTGCTAATTCAAGCTAATATTTCTAAGGCCGTACAGCGGCAAGTTCACCGAACAACAGGAACGTGCTACATAATCAGCACAAATAAGCCCGAAAAGTTGCAAAGTACAGTGGACAGGAGACAGGTTGTGAGGTACTTGAGAAAGAACAAGTGAAGAGGACTAAATCTAATCACTAGCAATATAAGAAAATGACTGTGTGGCGATTCCGGAGTATTTTATTAACGCTACGCATCTATTGAGATTCAACTATTAGCTTATAAGAACGCCCACAAACTAATCTGTAACCATAGAATTCAGACTTTCACGGTTCTTAGCTGTCATCGACTACATCAAAATTCTACATAAAAGAAAGTTATTTAGAGTATCCTCTAAAATTTTTAATTCAATCGCCCAGTGTAAGCGAATCGGAAGCATTCTAAATTATTTTTCAGTGATCATTACTGGCGAACATTTTACACAACCGAGCAGAGACCTCTAAACAGATTACCACGAATCCCGCAGCACGACAATTATCGTTCTCCATTCACCTTCCCGGGTTTCCGTCATCCGCTCATAACTTTTCCTTGTTCTTTCGCCGAGGTCGCACCCTTTTTTTTTTGGTGAAGCTCATTAAATCGTCGCCTCGTAGGCGGCTCTATACGCAACACGCTTGCACGAAGCAACGTCATTCGAATCGTACAATTCTGCTTGTTATCGATGCAACCTTTCCCTTCGAAACCGGACGAACGGTATTATACGAGTGCAACAACTTTCTCGTGTCCAGGTACAAGCGGGCAGCTCGGCTTAATTGCAGCCTTGGAGCGTGCAGCCCGCCTTTGTCTCCCCCTTAAGCGTTCTGCAATACCGACTAATTGGAGACCGTGGCGACGTAGTCTGGGAGACGACAGAGGAAAGCTCAAGATAAAAAAGAGAGAGAGACTTTGATCGTCAATTTCGTGACAGTCGGGCAGGACCCTCGAAAGAGGGAACCGGTTTATGTTCCTTATCGCTGCGACCAGCAATTCATTTTCGCTTTCAGAATGTTCCGTGTTTCTTTGGAGGTCAGGATTTCCGCGCTTTCAAAATTCTGACGGTGTTTCTTTTTTCTTCCTTTTTTAGCTTTTGCCAAAGGTCGTTCTTCGGCCTTTAACGCTATCTCTTGTTTTTTTGGCTCCACGTGCTTATAAATGTATGTGGATCGGGTTCTGACGTGCTTGCTCGGTTGAAATGCGTGCGTAGCTGCGCGGTAGACGCCCTTGCTTAAATGGTGGACTTCCGATACGATATCAACCTCGTGAGTGACGCTTAATTGCGGGCTGAAAAAAAAATGAAAAAAACATCTAAGGTCAAATGCCTTATTAGTAATATTCAGCAATATTTCAGCGATGATTCAAAACAGAAATAAAGCAGTGAACTTTACTTCAAGATGCGTGCTCGCTAATTTTCAACAATAAAATTGAAAACTCTACGTCTTGAGATTGGATTGCTAATATTCAGCTATAACGCGATGAGTACTTGATTTCGGTGTTTTTTTTAAATAATGTTTAGTAATAAAAAAATTAGCTTCATTTCCATACGGCTGATAAGACAATATTCGTGAATTATTTTAGTCTATAAAGTTAGGTCCATCATTTACACAATCTTCCGCAGAACTAGGGGACTACATTTAAGCATTACGCGTTGTAGACATCTGGATACGAGATGAAGATCTTGCAGTAGTACACACTTTTGAATGGCATGAGCTACGGCACCACGCGATTCCTCTGCGTGCGTACACCCAGGCGCCACTCAACAGCTCAGACGTCACGCAAAGTTTTGGACTTTCCAAAAATTAGAAATATTTGCGCAGTGTTGCTGAAAGAATGGGCTTTCAACCAAGCTGATTTACCTCTGACTGGATTTTTGCAAAAGAGAAGTTACGAAAGGGTGACACTTAATTGCCAGCTAATGATGGTTCAGACCTTTGCACTTGAGTATGAACGACAACCTTACGACTTCGTACATCCCACTACCAAACGTTGCGCGGACTTTATTTTCTAGAACAATCATCTTGTCGTCAGCCGTCCTAGGTGGTCAAAATGAAGTAGCGCACACTTAAACGCAGAAGCCACCTTTAGCGAGCAGAGTGCAAATCAAATGCAAATGCCAACAGTAGCTCAATGTCAATCGGTAAACTAGCCTCCATAGTATATTCCGTGGGAACATACACTGAATGTGGACATTCTGCGTGCTCAAAACACAGCCCTGAGCCTCCTTCTGCAAACGAACATTATGCTAAGGTCCGCTTCAGACGGGGCAATTTTTCCAGCAATTTTGAGTTTGCTGGCGGGTTGTTCTCTAGCTTTCCCTAGATCGACACGAATTGCTGAGATCGGGTTCGGCCTCGAAACGGACGAGCAACTCGAACAACTCGGAGCCGTTTGAAGCGGCAGCACCCAATCAGGGACGCGATATTTTCACGTGACACCCCCGTGGTGGTGATGATGACAGCTAAAGACTTGGTTCTGGTTCGAAATCGATCGTTTTTGGAAATAAACCTTTTCAGAAAGATGGGTTAGTATTCTCAACGCCATTCAAAGATATAAAAACATGTTTTTAGTGCGTAGCTGGATGTCTAAATATTGCAAGAAAATTCAAAGTGAATGATGATGATAGCAAGTCGTAGCAATTCGGTTGCTGCGTGTGAACGCGGACGGCCCGTGTTGCTGGTGTTGCGACGTCAAGTTGCTGGGTAAAATAGCTCCGTCTGAAGCGGTCCTAAGAAGTCGGACTAAATAGCCTATAAATGAGCTTGTCTCCGGTTAGTTGGAACTTTAACTTAGTCATAATCATATGTAGAAGAAATTAAGGGGCATAGTAAAAGTAAGCCTTATTTGCAAACCCCGAGCAATCCTCGTGCTAAGTGGAGACTATTGCCGGCATTTATAAATTTCTCCTTCAAAACAATGCAATTGAACATGAGCAAATTTTAACAAAATAACATTGTTTCCTGGGGCTCCTCTACCCGCGTTAAATTCAACGGTAAATATAGCTACGAGGTCCAAATCACCATGACGTCGCGCCAGAGATTTATCAAAACTTTTTATTCATTGGAAGTCCATGATACAATACGCAACGTCAAAAAGTGAGTATAGCACCAGCCGGTTGTCGCACCGTCTTCCACTTTGTTTCTATTTCAAACAATAAAATGCAAAGTTCATGATTTGAGACCAACAAATGTTGCTTTTGTGCGTGTTGTCAATTGTATTGTTCCTCAAATTGTTTGACCAAGGTAACTTCTCCCATTCAATATTTTATGAAAGATGTTGTATATCGGCCTCCTTATTCAAGACTGATTTCCAATATAGGCTAGGGTGTTTATATAACTGTACGAATAGAGGTCTCAACGTTGTCATTAACATCGGCGGTGAGCTTTTTAGGAATTACTTCTTGGCATCAGTCCTATCTTGAGCTTTAGTTCCGCCCTTTACAGGGCCATTGCCTTTTCGTCTATGAGCAACACTGTTGAAAAAATGCATAGCAAACCGCTGGTCAGTTGTGTTGCACATTAAAAGTTCTGGGATCTCGGTACTTCGGTTTTGCATGCTTGGCTCGTTCGGCGCGCTCGGTCCAGGCTGCTGTGCATGGGATCTTAACGCGTGACATGTACGCGTGATAAAAGTTCCTGGAATGAAAATACCGTCGATAATCGGGGTTAAAAAAATCAACCAATCAACGTCAAGCTTCGGTGTGGCGTTGCTGATTGGCTCAGCCATTCAGCATCGAGTTAATCGACGGCACTACAAAGTTTTTGGACCTCCCCCCCAAACACCCCGCTAACCAAAGAGAGAAATATCGTTTCACGTTAATACATTACCGCGCGTCGGTAGAGGGCCAAAACTCAGCCTGGCTTTCGAGTGCATCTTGCCAGATTATGAAAGCCGATTATTTTCTCACCAGTTTTTTCTCACTTTCCTGTCAACCCTAGATTCTTGAAAAGAGATAGATATGGAACATATGCACCAAATGCCTGAATGTGTAGAAGGTGTGTTCAAACTCGTCGACCGTGCGTACATAGAGAAAAGCTATAAGTCAAATTATTGTGTAGCCGATTCCACATCATATATGGCAGATAAATTATCGAGATTTATTACATACGTGGCGTGGTGTCCAACAAATTATTTTCCCGACGCTTAAATTTAGAACTGTTGGTTGAAACCACAGAACAAATCTTAAATGCCAACGCAACTAGGAAAAGACGTATGTACAAGTCAGCTAATACGGGTTTTCTTTAACATTCAAATCACTCGAGTGGTTTAAATCTTATTTTACCTTATTTGGATTGTCGAAAACAAGCTATCTACTGCAGGTCACCCACTCACAATTTTGTATTTATAAACGTAAAATGTAGGCACATACTTAGCTTTCTTAATTTGTATGAAACCAAGAAGTCACCCCCCCCCTTTCCCAACAAACACACACACACAAACTCTGCAAGAAACCAATGGCCACAACTTGATGGCCGCCATGGAGAATGTTATGCCTCAGGTTGCATTTACTCAAACGATGATATTGAGAGTTTATACTCCATGCTTCACCAGCAGTCCACGCCCTACGTCCTGGAAACCGCTCCTTCAGTGTGGCGACGGATTTTCATCGGTTCATGGCAGAGTGCCCTTGACCGGTCCGAGTTTTCTGGATTCGAAGTTCAAGTGTTCCTGCTTATGCTGCGGCAGACGCTGCCTATCGTCCTCAAACGGTGGTTTCCCCCCATTTTTTTTAAATTAGCGGCCACAGATACGCTGGTTATTTGCAAGAAGACTACGGCGCACCACACGAGCTCTACATCCTCCGTGTGGTTCCAATCTCACTGGCGGTCTTACCCGCCTAGAAGAGGTTTTCGCTCCGAAGAGTTCCTGTGAATGTGGCGATTACACCGGCTGTCCGTGCCAGATTGGGTCACACCGCGGCATCCACCTAGTCCCTTCTGTCCCTGCAGTCCTCAAGGTGGATCCCGAGCACCTCCTCTGAACTTTCCCGCGCCTCCAAGTGACCTGTCGAGGCAATCGTAGACGGGTGGGCCTTCATCCTCACCGATCACCAGAGTTTTATCGTTTGAAAAACGACCCGCATCAGGCTCCCCTTTGGAGTTCTTTCAGGTAAAGGCACTTCACTTGAATCTTTGATTTTATGCTACATGGCAAATCTACGTAATTAAATAAATATTCGGAACTAACTTGGACCACGTAAAAATGGCTAAATATAAACCAAAATCTTGATCAATGTTTTCCGCTTAAAATTTACCGAACTATAGACACTTCAGCTTGAACACAAACATCGTGAAGCGGCAGCTCAAGGTCTGAGGCTGCCACTTCGCAAATGTCCTCAACATTTTAGCCATATATGATGAGTCATCGATTGGTTACACCAACTCCTAAAACGCCGTTTCAAGAAAATTTGAAAAAAGGTATGTGAAGGCGGCAAAATTTAAACTCTATTAATTCACCGAAGAATCACGAAAGAAAGAGCGAAACACATTCTATTCCATTTCAACTGAAAACTTTTCACTAGATATTGATTTTTATAAATTGTACAAAGCTAAATAATTATGCTTTCAGTGAACTCAAGCTATATATATTTTATTTAAGATCTTAAGCGCCAAACAAGACTTTGCGTGGTGTAAGCTCCACTTCCTTTGTCCAGCATTGCAAGAAATGCCCTTTTCTGAGACGTGCGTTCTAGATCGTCAAACAGGACCCGTCTAAAACACACAACGCAATGATTGTCAATGGGAAAAAAAAAAACTGCGTTATTTCAGGTAGCCTTACTGAATATAAATTTCTGAGGAAAAAAATGAATTTGTAACCCCGGTTGCGTGGAAATCACGAGGTTATTGAAACGAGATATTTTGGTTTGAGTTCAAATACATCAGTGTTATTCGTTCATTCTTTTTTTTTTTGCCACGGAAAGATTGAACGGCACCTACCGGAGCATTTCAATTTTTTTGTCACATAAAATAAAGCCCCAGGAGCGATTGGTAGAGTTTTCCTTTCATCACGTAGTAGGTTTCCTTCCTTGAAGATTTCAGCAAGCCGGATTAAACAAATGACTGTACTATTCAAGCTTGTGATTTCTTAAAGTATCTGAATTTAGCATACCTTGCATTAACAACTAAGCAAGAACAAAAAAAAAACTTGACTTCCGCAACATGTTTTTTTTTCTTAACCAATTCACATTTCAGCGTAATTCCAATCAAGTTCCGTTTGCTCGCCCGTCGCGCACTCCTCCTTGTTCAATGTACAAGTCGATGTAGTATCATAGTAGGTAGGCGCCGGCCTTCTAATCGTCGTCCGGTTATCTAAACGTCATGCTTCCGAATTGCAACTCCTGCTTTCATCCCTGGCTGCCTTCGTTTACGTCTACATCTCTTCCTGCACGCTCGCGTCTCGCTATCATCCAATAGAAGCCACGGTTACCGACCCGTTTAAGGCGGACTGTCAAGATGGAGACTGCCGATAGTCCTGGATCTTGATCGTTCTTCTTTCTGCAGCAGCCTACTTTGAATTTCTTCGGTACCAGCTCAGCAGAGCGCCAAGAGTGCTTCGGGTGTCAATAAATATGTATGGGTTATAGGCACGTCGATTC
Source organism: Ixodes scapularis (assembly GCF_016920785.2). Taxonomy (NCBI): domain Eukaryota; kingdom Metazoa; phylum Arthropoda; class Arachnida; order Ixodida; family Ixodidae; genus Ixodes; species Ixodes scapularis. Next base: position 60,681,971 of record NW_024609880.1, on the reverse strand, counting down.
TTTCCGCTTTCCTTGTGGGCGCTACGTGTTATCGAGGCTGCAGGTTTCGGGCTAGAATAATAATACCAAACCAATTGGAACTTCGTTTTTTATAGAATTCAACAGCGGGTGCAGTAGAATATGCTCTCATGGCTACTTTCGAAGGTTAAGTGTTTTTGATTTAGCGGCATAAATGATATCACGGAGTACACACTGAGCGTAAAGTAGGATTTATCTACGTGAAATCCCAACATTTAGAAGTCCATGACCTTTTTTTGAAAATTCCTACTGCTAGTATTCTTCGCTGCGTTGCTACCATAGGAAGATAAAGGAAAGAACGAAAAGTTTAAGCATTATTTTTAATATTGCACTACCTTACACAAAAAAGTGTTTAATGTTACGAACTTACAGGAATTGATGCAGCACAGTAGTCATCACCTGTGCAATGACAATTTGTTTTCATGTATTCACTTGCTATCTTGACGGGAACTTTGACTAAATTTCCAATTTTCAATTTTTCATTTCACTTGAAAGCACTGAATGAAAAGTACATTTCTTCAACTAAAACTGCCCGCGTACCACTGGCCCGTTTTTTTTGTTTTTTTGTAATGAGGGGCACCGCGACAACATTATTATGAAATTATCCTGCGAATGGACGCTGATACCCAGAACTCAGTTAGTAGATTTTTAATGTGTATGTTACAATCTTTCTCATTGTTGTCTCAATTTTATTTCTCGAGCCTCTAGTTCATCTAAAGATATCTCGATACATTTATTTAATGCGTGTTTGTACGAATTTTTTATTCTTTAATTATTTTGGTGTAACTTGTTTTCATATTGAAAAAAGGGAAATATATACACCGGAGGTTGAGCCCAATGCCTCAGTCGGTAATAAAGCTTATTCCCCCCCCCCCCCCCCCCCCCCTCTTCGAGAGAACTGTATTATGTGGGAAGGAATTACGCGTTTAATGTTCACCACACCTCTGCATATAATGTACGGAACAATAGACTTTAGACATTCAACTGGAAAACAGTGTGACCGTATTAGAACTGCAATCGAACCCTTCAATACACTAAAACAAATAGTACACATTGTGAAACCTGTTAACTTGTTTAAACAACCTAATCAATAAAATCAAAAGTGATGTAGGCGTGTTTATTTAATGGTTAAGCGATTCAGACAAATGCTGTTTGAAGCAATTTTCTAATGTTACCGACTCCCACTCACATCTCCTACGTCACGGCCTCATTAACGCGACGGGAATGTGGCTCAATTCCAACCACCATTTTGCTGTCTCTTAGCTTTGAATCTGCTGAATGAAATTTCCTAGTCCCTAAGTTTCCCGGGTTTACTTTAGAGTCATGTTTTGTTATTAGGAGCCGAGAGTATTAAGCTATATTATAATAGATATGTAAAACTAAAGGAATAACAATACACTTCACAACGTCTCAACTAATGGGGACTTGCATACGGCACAGGGCGCGCTTTGCAGTTCAATCGCGATGTATGTCGAACTGCATACACATGACCAGATTGATTCGTTCGGGTCAGACCGCGAAAGCACTTACACGCGAAGGCGAACAATTGCCCTGTTCACTACGGTCGGCAACAAACGTTGAGGGATACACCCTGTGCGTACAAAGCGTTCCACACCCAGCATGGTCCACTCCCTGCGCGGCTAAGAGTGCGATTTCATTCGCTTTATTTAAAATGCCGCGTAAGGTGTTTATACTTTATGTTTAGCCGGTCGCGATAGTAGAGACTGGGTAACAGCCGTTTGTGTTTCGTGTAGCATATGAGGGCTGAACGGCGCTTTTTTGTTTTGTGTGTGCGTACACTCTAATCGACATCGGTCATGCAACTCCCTTTGTACGTGGTTTGTTTGCGATAACGTCTGCGGGGGCGGCCAGCGGAATGAAACATATGACTTGGTCGGTCGCGATAAATTTTGAAACTTAATTTCAAGGTTGCGTTCGCTCAGCAACGTTCGGAAGGCTCACTAGAATGCTTAACGGCGTGTTATAAAACATACAAACGTTTGAGTGACATGGTAAGCGTCCCAAGTAGGACAAACTGGGCTCCTAAAGGGGGCCTGATGGGGGTTTCTAGTGGGCAGCTAACCTGAGTCTCACGTTGGTTTTGCAACTCGGGCCCACGTCGGCCCGACTTGGGCTGCCCACCGGGCTTCCAACTTTGGACCCACAACGGGCCTACTTGGAGAGCCCACCTCGGCGTCCCTCGTGGGATTTACAGGGAGCGTTCTAAGGCAGCCCAAATTGGTGGCCCTCTTGGTACACACAGGTGGTATATTCGGGCAACCCACATTCCTCTCCCCCTCCTCCTCGTGGGACCGGCAGGGGGCCTACTCGGACAGTCCACCGAGGCTTCTATCGAGGGACCTAGATGTAATGCAGACATGGAGCAGTGTCCTGTCCTTTCCATTACATTCCAAAAACAGAGGTCTTCCTTTTGCAACAGTATTAATCGAGAATAAAAAAGAAGCGATTATTAGCGCTTGCAAGATCAACCTTCTAAGACAGCAACTTTAGGCGCTTTCTATTCAAGTTGTAATGTCCTTATGTAAATTCTTATGTGAGAAGTCCGTAGGCAAAGAAAACGCAAGAAGGATGTGGTGTTAAGAAATGCACGACTCGCTGAGGTAGCGTAGTAGGAAGGAATTCTTAGCTCGCATACCGTTTTGGTGGAGCCTACAAAATTTACTCATAAATCGTGTGTCTCGTGAAATATTGTGACGTGTTTTGTTCACAATTGAAATAAACGACTCGTACTCGAACGCTCAGTCTGCGCCAAATATTTGCGCTTGCAGCCCGGACCAGATACAAAAGTTTCACAGTTGGCCGTTCGTTATATATATTTTTTTGTTTGAAAAGTTATAAGTGATTTTCGGAAATTGTAAATGGTAAAAAAAGACGCGTTTTCAATGGCCGGCCCTATCTTTCTATCTATTCATTGGCTTTGTCGTACACTATTTTTTATTGGAAAATTATAAACATTATTTTTATCTTTTGAAAAAGATAACATTAAGCTCTTGGAAACTTTAACATCTAGTTCGCGATGTTGGCAATAAATTTGGGAGACTAGCGTTCAGCTATGGGTAGTTATTTTTGCAAGATACAAAAAAGCTGTATATTTCTTTTACAGACACATGATATATTGTCGGTTAACATCTTGCCCACAGATTTGTTTCTTCTCCGAAACGCACAGCAATTTTTAATTTAAACAGGGTATTTTCAATTAAAAAAAAAATATTAAAAATTTTGCCGACTTCCGGGTGTCACATCTTGCTGTAAATAAGAGCTTCTGGTTTGTGTTCCACTGACATGCAGACGCCGAAGTTGATGGAGTGCTTAGAGGAGTCACATAGTTTTCATCATTCATTTTACTGCCCATCAAGCTAACGTCTGATTCTTAAAAATTGGAAAGACTGAAGGATTCGTCATCGGCATATGGCTGAGCATTAATCCCTTTTAAAAAGAAGGTGTTGTGCTTCTTTGTCGGCTAAAGTGGACCTCCGCGCGGAAGTCATATTTTTTAGCGTGAACGCTCACAAGCGACTGTTTTTTTCTTTTTGGTTAAATGGAGCGTTCTTCCCCTGTCAAACAGCAAAACAAACGAGCAAACCACCCATGGCAAATGATGCAACAGGGGTGCTTTTGCCAGACAGTGCACTAAACATGCGCCGAAAGCGAAATGCGAATCACACTCATGGTCGGGCTTTATGGTTCGTAAAGCGTGGCACTAGGGACGTTATTTGTAGGCAAGTTATTAGTAGGTAAGGAACATGTAGGCAAGAAATAGTAATAACCCTAGTCAGCTTATAAACTCGGCGAACTCGGATTTAGGTTCCTTAAAAAATAAACGGAAAATAATTATATCTAGATTAAAGTAAACAAGGTTATATTATTTCGACTTCAAAAATCTATTATTTAGTGCTACTAGCCTCTACCTGGATACAAACAAAATTGAAAGGGTTCAGAAAAAGCTTGTTGTTTTTATCTGGGTATTTGACATGAAAACATCATGTAAATCACATTCGTACAAAACTAAACAAAGCAAGTGGTTTGTTGAACAAGTGTAGACGTGCTTTGCTGGCTAATGACTAAAAACAAACATTTTACAATGCCCTTCTATTAGCCAACCTAGCATAATGCGTTTCAGTATTGGCTACAACAACTCAGTATCAGCTTTAAACATCGATGCTCCTTTAAAAGATGGCCATACGTAGAATCACTAATGTCCCCTGGTAAATTCCCATCAGTAATATACAAACTTTAGGATACTAAAAGTAAATGTACTTCGCCAATTCATACTTTTATTGCTATATTAATTAGGAATTAAAATTAATAACATAGATTTCACAGATTTATTAAAACAGAGAAGAAACTTCACATAGTACAGCAGAATACATACCGAATTGTGGAACATCCTGATTAAAAGGATAAAAAGCGCGAACACCTTTTAAGCAGTATGAAGCAAATGGCCCAAATCCAAGTTGTAATGGAACATCCCATATTTAACAGCAATTTATGGTAATCAATCCATTATGTATGATGTTCCAGTGATACTAAACAAATTAACGGGACAACACTACAATCAGTTTTCTATAAGTCACGCATAGTCTTACTGCTTTCAATATATAAATAACTGGTTCTAGTATGTGCTAAATCGCTACCTAAATTGAATTTGTTTTTGTTTATCAAGTATTATTATTTTTTATGCAGCATATAAACTCTTTTGTGCTATCGTTTTTTTTTTGTTTTTTTTTTTTAATCTTATTTTGGGTCTCCGTGTTATCACCTTTACCTTTTTAAAGACTACTCTATACACGGGATTGCGTGTTTTTGATATTACTTCCAAACTTGGAATATTGTTCCTAGGAACCTTTTTTTCTGTCTAATATGTTTATTATCGTAATTGATTGCTTATGTGTTTTGTTATTTGATATATGCTCACGCTGCCCCGTCCTATCAACTGTGTATGGTGAATTTTGTACTCTGCCTCCCGCTCCGCTGTAGAAAATAACAGGTTTCATTCAGTCATTCATTCATAAACATCATTGTGCTAGATGACTGCAAGCTGCAAGATGAAGCATTTTATCTCCCCAAAACGAGGAGACATCACGGAAATAATTTAACGTATTTACAAAAACACCAAAAAGGTCATAAACGCCATCCTTCAGAAAAAACTTATTCAAAATCAGGATAAACATAGAAGATTATCTGAACAAAGAGAGTTTTGAGGAAAGCTGAGCTACTACGTAAGGCAACCTTTGAAATCATTCAGAGCACAGTTGTTGCTAGTCCCGAATATGCCCATAACCTTATCCATCAGACACTATTAGCACAACAATAACTAATGCGAAATAAAAACATGATTAAGGTTGGTATTTTTGCAACCGGGGTACTTCATGCTATCAATTCCTGAAGTCGGATGAGTTTAATTACCGGAAAACAATATCGTAAGCGATCGTTCTTATTTTTGTTTGAAGGTCTGGGAATAAAATAGGTGGCGCTAATAATCATAGTGAAAAATATGTCGTTATAATAAGAACAATAAAAAAGTATATCTAGTTAACCAAACAATCTAATCCAGTCGAAATTGATTCCACTGTTCTACAAGAAGCATCCGTGGAAGTGTTGGACAAAGCAATATTCTACAAATTCAGAGAAGGAAACTTGACAAACATTTCTACGAAAAACAACGATTACTGTAGCGAGCGGACTATCTGCATTAGACTAATTTAATATATATGTGGTTCCACAGATAAGTGTTATTCAGTTAGACGGTAGGCATTAATTTCATTTCATTTTCATTTTCATTTCATTTTATGGCTACAGACTTCCTTAGGATACTCAACGAGAGATAGATTCTTTATTATGTCATTCATTTACTTAGTGGGAAACTCAAGCAGCAACATAGGCTTTCTTGTTCAAATTGAAGTTTATTACTTTCAAGGTCATTCACGAGGAAATCATTAAATGAAAGGTAGAGAGGGAGGCGGGGGCGTGAAAGAAGATCGAAATACTGAATGCTATGAACGCAGAACAACATATGAAACGTAGTAATAGCAGTATTATTAGTAATAATATTTTATTCCTTTGTATATTTTCAATACAAATATTCGAGCCCGGCAAAGCCTTCAAGTCTTGTATAATGCGACTCCGCAGCAGCAATAGATATAACTTTAATAAAGTATGTATCTGGCGGCTTAAATTCAGTGTTATTCAAAATATGTATAAATAGCTATTCCATACACTGGGTGTGCGCACCTAGGTGAGCCACATTTTGGTGGTTTTCTGCCTGTACTCCCGACATCATTATATATAAATGTGAATACGAAACTTAATTTTCAAAATATGCACATAATATACATAACTAAACAATACACCTATGTAAGTAGTCCTGGCAGGTAATAAGGCTTATATAACAAAACAAATCGAAATTCATAATTCTTTTTATTTTTTTTTGTAGCAAGGCGCCAGTGGAGAGGAAAGAGGAACAGTAGATAAAATAAAGAAATCAGAGTGGATAGCACACTTGCATGATAAACCTAGAGCAAAAATATCTAAAAAAATGCACGAGGAAAAAGCTATTAAGCGAAACGAATTGGTGGCAGTTGTTAGTAGTTCAAACCAGAACAAGTAGAAAATAGAAAACTTTCCTGTTTCCTCGCGCTCCTAAAGCCATATAAAACGATCGCAGCAAACTAGCTTACAAAAACAAAGGAACATCGCTCTGTGTGGTCTACTTTCTTTCTGTTGTCTTTTGTTCGCGCTATAATGAATGTTTAAGGCATAATCAAGCAATTATTCCAAGCTTAGGTCTTGGAAAAATAAAACAAAAGTAAACAGCCAAGTGGGAATGCGTGAAGACAGAGGGGCTGTAAATAAATCCCAACGTCTAAACGGGCGCATTCGTGCCGCACAGGCTTAACAGTACACACACGGTTTTGTAGAAGTCACACTAGTGCGAGCCACTAAAAGTACGAAACTAAACAATTATCTAGTTACGGTCAGAGCATGTTACCTGAATATAATAATTTTATTTACATTCCAAAGACTAAACTGCTCAAATACCCTCTTTTGTACACCTGTTTTCGCTTGTTTTATTCGTTTCAAGATTGAGATTTTAGGCTCTCATTCCGCTATGTTTTACACTTTAAAAGATAAAAATTCAGCTATGTAAAAAAAATATCTCCCGGACTATCATTCTTGTTGCAAGTTCGTCACCTTGTAGCATCATTAAGCCTATCTGTACTGAAAGAGCAGGCCTGAACCTATGTCTTGCCACCACAGTAGGTATGAATTATACGAAAAAACGTTCACTTTATATATATGTGAGGAAGATAAATTGTTGGCCATTCGAAGGACTATATAAAGATAGTTTTCTTAACGTATCAACTTAACATCTTCTGCAGAAGTGGCAGAGTATGGTGAATTTTGTCTATAAAAACTTGAAAGAATAATTTTACTTTGGTGTAAAAATATTAAAACCGTGAATTCGTTTCATAAGGTGGTCGTCAGCTAACTAAAGACGTCTGATTAACGTAACAGCCGAGAGATGGCGACAGCTGTTGACATACAGCAGAATAAGCCGGGAAAATAATTTTCCTCATTTATCTTGTCTCTATTCAGCGTGTTGAACTAGTAAATATGACAAAATCACTCACTGCGCCAAAAAGCTCCGCACGGCATTTGGCGCCAAAACGTCCTCTGCTATTGCCGAGATCGGGAAAAAAGCCCGCCATGACCGCTTGCAAAATTACGTGCCGCCATCTGTCGGCTGTTTCCCCAATCAGAGGCCTTTGTACTCCGTACTTAACGAATTCATGCTCTTAATTTTTCATTGTTGACTCAGGCAATTGTATCATTAGAAATTCGATGTACCGAATGCCTTGTCTTTGGCTTCAAATGTACAAAACCTTGGCTCGATACATTAAGAAATGGATTTATGAGGTCCTTTCAAGGATCCAAGGAACAATTCTGCTCTCCGGATAATATTTCTACCCACAATTAGTCCTGATGACGGCATTCCCGTAGAAACAGCTTGCATAATCCAATCTCGGACACTACATACCAATATCACCCAAGCCGCGGCTACTTAAAACAATTAGCCTTCCCGCACAACTCCGGGCATTCCCACGTGCCGTTGGAGAGGAAGGCTATATCTTTTGTTATTCGTTGGTTGAACGTGCGCGGTCGCTCGTCGACACTCGAGGCGACGGTCGGGCGGGCATAGCTAGCCTGCTCTAAATTCCCCTGCGCAGGAACGCACGCGATCCCGGCTGCCGCACACGCTTTGCGGCGCCTTTCCGATAGACCGTGTGATTAACCCGCCAGGCCGTGACAGATTGGACCCTCTTAATATGCCTCGTCCTACGGGTAGGGGACGCGCGGAGCGGGTACGTGAACTTTCTCGAAGACGCACCCACCAGTGTGCTATTACGAGCCAACGAGTTGGTTGGATAATGCATTAGCGAGGAAAGAGGTAGGGGAAATATTGTTGTCTTTAACGAGATACCACCGTATTGAAGGCTTCGAAAGGTGTAGAACGCAGCAGGCAGCTGCCATGATAAGGACTGATTTAAATGTGAACCTGTCGGTAAACGCGAAACAGCTCCAGATTATTTAAAAGGAGAAAACAAAAACTCACATTCGCTTATAGCGGGAATTCCGCAAGAAACATTGTAACAAGAAGACTAATAGACAACGGTCGACTAATTTACTTTAAAAAAATCGAGTAAGCTCCTTACTCGATTTTTTTAAAAATTATAAATAAAACTCTAAACACGTGCACATTTCTTTTTGTTTCTTTTGGCGTCGCAAAAACAGTTTTGTTGAAAGTATAAGGCTCGCATGTGAATGTATTCTCTTTTTTGAAGGCAAATAAATGATGCGAGATAATTTTAAATTTACACAAATGCCAACTAGACTGCTTTATCAAACTGTACATTGTGGGATCTTTTTGTACTCACGAGACCTTTTTCCCCCTTAGAATCCGAAGACTGTCATGAAGTCTACTCATGTGGTGCAAAGGTCTCACTTGGGGTTCTAAGCCAGGGACAAAATGTCTGTGACCCCCAGTTTCCTCTTAAAAATATATGTGGAAAATCTATACAAATGTCAACTACGTGTTCACGCTAACACTGTGGCAGAGTGTGCTCTATTTGGGCTTGTGGACGCCTTCGGATCTCATTGCAATTGCTGATGCCAATTGCATCATACGTTTCAGCGAAAACGGAAGACAAAAAAAATGAAAGCAATGTACATAATATCTGTATATGACTAAAAGAAATCAAATGACAAGATGCGGTTTTAAAAAAGTATATGGAACTTTTTTTTTTTTTTTTTTGTAAGGCAGCAGTTTTGTTTTATTTCCGCTTCCCGTGAGCTCCGCGCACACAATCGGAGCTTTCGCGAAGCCGAAGCACCACCGAAGGTTGAACCTTCACGCGCGAAAGAGACACCCAGGAGTAACTACACGCCCTCTGGTTAGAGGGCGGCTTGTTAGTGCACACTGTTTTTTTTTCTTTTTCTATTTGACACTTCGACAGTTAACAGTCTTAAAGAACCTAGCAACAAAACTTTCCTAGACGGCAATTGCAGGGGACGTGGACAGCTCCCATGAGATTTCCTGACCGAGATTAGAGCTCGCTCCTTGTGAAAACCTCCAAATTAAAAAAAAAAAAAGAAATCAAGAGACGCTTGCGGAACCTTCCGGTGAGAAATTAGAACACGGCTGGTGGAACTGCCTTATTTTTTTTTTTTTTTTGAAGAGGTGTAGAGCTCCGGACACTTGGGGATTAGAAGATAGATATAATCCCACTTTCTTGAAGAGATTTTTTTTAAGTGGATGGATTTCGAAGGTTTTATTCATGTGAAACTCGACTCCTAACCTTTACTCATGACCTTCACTTAACACTTGACCGGGGTTCCAGGACTGACTGCATATTTCTTGATTTCTCAAAAGCTATCGACAAGGTTCCTCACGCGCTGCTTCTTCATAAACTCCGTAAACTTAACATAGATCTTAATATAATCTCTTGGATAGAATCGTATCTATCAGACCGTTACCAATTTGTTCACGCTAACGGAACTAATTATTCAACCTCACCTGTCAAGTCCGGTGTCCCACAAGGTTCCGTATTAGGTCCACTTTTATTTCTTATATATATCAACGATCTTCCCGCGCATGTATCCTCTTCTATTAGCCTATTCGCTGATGACTGTGTAATTTATAAGGAAATCATTAACGACTCTGACATATCTGCTCTTCAGACCGATATTAACAACGTCACCCGCTGGTGCGATAATTGGCTTATGAAACTTAACACCTTTGAATGTAAATCTATGATAGTGTCCCGTCAAAATAACACTGGTCCCTCCTACTGTATTAATAGCTCCACCTTGCTTTCTGTGTCAACCAATAAATATCTCGGTGTCCATGTAACTAACGATCTCTCCTGGAACATCCATGTCGAATATATCACTAACAACGCTAATCGCTTATTAAGCTATCTCAGAAGAAACTTTTCCCTTGCCCCTGTTTCACTTAAACTTCTTCTATATAAAACTTTAGTGCGCACCAAACTTGAGTATGCAAGCTCTATCTGAAATTCTGGAGTATCCCTAGCATCATCCATTGAATCCATTCAAAATCGCTCCGCACGTTTTATACTTGCTAACTATCACCGTACAGCCAGCGTCACCTCCATGAAAGCGTCTCTACATTTGCCCAACCTCTCCTTTCGTAGAAAAATAGCTCGCCTCTGCTTATTTCACAAAATTTATCACTCTAACCGAGCACTTTGAGCGTCATTATTTTCAGAACCATCATACATATCGCCGCGCACCGATCATCCACTAAAAGTAAGAATCCCCTACCGCATCACTTCCACCTTTTATGCCTCCTTCCATCCTCTGACCTCCGTCGACTGGAACCGCCTTCCCGCATCCGTAGTCTCATTTACTGATGCTGCTGATTTTAAAACCGCCATAACTGATGTTCTTAACAATGTTCCATAGCGATTCTGTACCTTGTGTTTTGTTTGTTTTTTGCGTTTTGTTTTAGAGCGCAGCTCTTGGGGGCCCGTTCCCGGCTTGAGCGGCGTCGGCGTCGCCGTCGCCGTCGCCGTCGGCGTAACCGCGCGGTGCATCATGGGAAATGTCCCATAATGCACCGCGCGAGCCCCCCACCGGGGTCACGTGACCTCGTGGGGGGGGCACGTGACCCCCCGAGGTCACGTGACCGCGCGGTGCATCATGGGAAATGTCCCATAATGCACCGCGCGAGCCCCCCCGCCGGGGTCATGTGACCTCCTGGGGGGCACGTGACCCCCCGAGGTCACGTGACCGCCTCCTCGAGGTCACGTGACCCCCGCCGATGTCGCGTGACCCCCGATGACGTCATCGTCACTGATGTCACCGGCATCCACATCGTCATCATCACTGATGACGTCACCGGCATCCGCATCGTCATCGTCATCATCACTGATGACGTCACCGGCATCCGCATCGTCATCGTCATCATCACTGATGACGTTACCGACATCCGTATCGTCATCGTCATCATCACTGATGACGTCACCGGCATCCGCATCGTCATCGTCATCATCACTGATGACGTTACCGACATCCGCATCGTCATCGTCATCATCACTGATGACGTCATCAGTGACGTCACTGATGTCGTCACCGGCATCCGGATCGTCATCGTCATCATCACTGATGACGTCATCAGCGACGTCACTGATGACGTCACCGACATTCGCATCGTCATCGTCATCATCACTGGTGAAGTCATCAATGACGTCACTAATGACGTCATCGGTACCCGCATCGTCATCGTCAATGGTGACGTCATCAGTGACGTCAGTGATGACATCATCGGCATTGCGGGTCACGTGACCCCCAAGGTCGCGTGACCATCCTGGTTAATTTAACCCTCCCCCCCCCCAGTGCCCTTCCCTCCTCCTCCTCAAGAGCTGCGCTCTAATTCGGCGTTACAGGGAATTGTAAGCTGCTTCCACTTTTTTATTGTTCATCTTATATTGATGTATATAATTCCACTCCTCTCTGTAATGCCTTCGGGCCCTGAGAGTATAATAAATGAAATGAAATGAAGTGACACTCGTTTGTTTGTTATAGTAGTTACTTTTTTCCAACATATTAAAACGCAAAGTTTTCAATATTTTACTATTAAATGGTAAGTAATATTTCGGATTCTCAATGCATGCTGGAAAAACACACGCAAGTAAAATATTATTTTTGCGTTCCCTTCAACCTCTGGCTTGCTTTTGGGTACAGCCCTTTTTCTCCTGGTAGGATTTTTTTTTGTCAATTATACGTATGCGCTGGAGAGTCGTTCAGAAATGATGAATGACCATAAATACCGATCTTCTCAGTGAAATAAAAGCTCATTCTATCTGATCGAATATTTTATCCCTAAAAGTAAACATTTAAAACTAGAATGTGCAGATGGAAATCGCGACACACTATAGGAAGTTGCGCAGAAATATTCTAGTTTTGGTTAATTCTTGTGTGCGGAAGACATATTACCGACATGGTAACCCATCTCAGTAACCATGCTAGTGTTGAACCAGATCACCTGCACGCTTGCTTTAGTTTCCTTAAAACGCCTTGTCCTTGTGGGCACGCACACAAAAATGAAGAATTAAATAAAACGATAGATCGAATAATAAGACAGAGTAATTAGTGCGCTTGTAAAAGTGCCACCAGCACGCAAAATGCCGCTCCTCTCTATATACTTCGATACGTGTACAAAAGTAGAATATTTATCTATACGGTTTATACAAAACCTTCTTCCTTGGTCTGCGACTGTTCATACGCCAAGAAACGATTGAGAAATCGAGAATTTGCAGGGTAGTTTGGATTTCACTGACAAAGCCCTTGCGCTTAAAATGTGTACAAACATTTTGTGCGCTATTTAGCGGGCAAGACCGCGCCAGCCAAATTGAAAAGACGTTGTCGCCTTACTTGTGTCTCTGACTTTTTTATGAAAGCAATTTCTTACATACGGGACCCTGTATAAATAGGGTTCCGAGTTTCTAGGGTATATTTTTGTTGGAATGCGGGGGGGGGGGGGGGGGGGGGGGCGTCTTTTAGATGCGGAGCATCTCTTGCTCGGGTCTATGTCCCGCGGCGTCGTAGTCCGCACTCACACTACGCATGCGCAACTCTTCTCCTTCCCTCTCTCCAACAGCTGCGCGTTACTCTCTCCGCTCTCTCTCTACCAGCTGCGTGCACTCCGCGTGCGTTCGCTTCTACTCACACCGCGCGCGCATGCGCAACTCTCCTTGTCTAGTCTCCTCTCCTTGAAGTGTGAATATAAGCAGCGGTAGCGCGCTGCGCGCGTTCAGTTCACCCGCTGTTGACTCCACTCCACTCCGTTCTTCCGATGAAGTGTGATGGAAGCAACAGTCCTGTCAGTTAGTGGGCTGGCGCCAGCAAGCGTCAGCACCACCCCACAAACTAACAGCAACGCTACGTCCACTGAAGACAAAGCTGCGCAGCGAAGGGCACGCGACGCTGAGCGCAAACGCTTGAAGCGAGCGACAGACCCTGAACTACGGCAACGAGAAGCGGTGTCCATTCGTCAACGTCGAGCGGCGGATGCTGAACTACGACAACGTGAAGCAGCGGCGGTTCGAGAACGTTGAGCAGCAGAACCTGAGGTTCGGGACCGTGAAGTTCAACGTAAACGTACAAAGCGAGCGGCGGAACCCGACCTTCGAGAACGGGAAGCCGCGTTGGTTCGTGAACGTCGAGTAGCCGAACCTGAGGTTCGGGACCGTGAAGTTGAACAACGTTACTAATACCGTTAGTAACACCGTTAATAACGATCCGCGATGCTCCGCATCCCTCAATGGTTCCCCTCGGGAAGATGGTGTAATTTTTATGTGTTTCATTTGTTTTTTTTTACAAATATTCGGTGTTGATCAGGGATATGCCGAAATTGGACACGGGCGTAGAATTCCTCAACCTCCATGAAACCTGTGTGCAACCCGAATACTTTCATATCGTCTGGGTACCGTTAAGAAAAGAAATGAGGTTAAGGGTATGCTCACCCCCCCCCCCCCCCCTGCCCCCCTTCCTCCAAGACAAAGGAACAGCTTTGAAGGCCTAGAAAGTCAAATCCGGTTTAACGAAAAAAAAAAAAAAAAAAAACTGCTGATAAAGCTTTCTTTCTGGCAGGTTTCAGTTCTTATCCAAGGATAGCTCCGAATCGGGCTCCCTAACTTTTCTCTAGTTTGATAAAACCGTCTCGGGTGTTGATTTTCAGTGTTTATCTGTGAATACCGAATATATACACCAACTCATGTTTACAAACAAACCGGAGCGCCCCTAGCGTACGCCACCGGCGCCGCGCATGTGCGATGGGGGTGTGGGCAAGAAGCTCGCCGTCGCCCATAAACAAACCATTGAAATGCGATGTTGTCGACGTCGGTGTGAGTCCCCCTCCTCTTTTTCGCTTTCAAATTGTTGATTCTACGTCTTCCTGGCAATGTTGACTAGTTGAGCGGCGTCAGCGAAATTACCGAGGCTCGTCACGCCGCCACCTTCGCGTGAATAATGTGACACGTGGCGATTCATTCCGCGTGGAGGCCGCAGTATGTGCGCTAAAACCTGATTCGCATGATGAGATTTCGCTCGCAATTTTCAGTCCCGACGCAACTCGGGCTGCAAAAGCATGACCCGTATAGCTCAGATGGTCGACGTCGATACTGAAAATCGCAAGCAGAATCGGACCAAGTCAAGTAGGCATAGCAAGTCAGTGATGGTCACTGGTAACAATGATCAACATCTCCTTGTGTCCACTGTTTACATCGAGCCTGCTTACCAACCTTCAAACTTAATTCTTTCGAGGCCGGCACTTACTTCTTATAGCAAGTACCGGGCCAACATTTGTTCTACGCGCCGGCGTCGCCTAAGAGAGCAGACGACAAGCCGAAACGTTTGAAAGAGCAGACGACAGTTCGAACGATCAGGCGGCAATTTGAACTTGAAGACGCACTGAACGTGCGTCTTCAAGTTGTGCGGACCACCTGCGGTCCGCACAACTTGATGGTTTTTTGGCGTTCATGTTGGAACAAAACAAATAAATCTGATGACCACAAGTATCTGTGAATTCAACCCAAATTGCTTCCCGCCCAAGCAATCGTTGTCCGACGGCGTCTGCTATTCCCTTTTCACGGCACATGTCCAGATTCTCGGACGAACGCAGCACGTGAGAACTGACCTTCAAACCTTTCTCGACTCTTTCCATACGGCCCCAGTTCCGGGGTTTTGACGAGAAGGCAGGTTTTTGCCTGGTTTCTTTCAAAACAAGGCAGGAATACACGTCTGGCATGGGGACTTCTGCCCACAGCCCCAGACCGGAAGTGCGACCGACGCGCCACCACCGCGCCGTGACGTCACAGAGTTGAGTTGGTGTATATATATATATATATATATAGATAGATATATATATAGATATATATATATATATAGATATAACCCAAGCTACGTTAAAGCGCTCAAAACCAAGAACGCGTTGGTCTGCCGATGTTTTGGAGCTATCTATCGGCACAGAAACCAAATGAAAAAATAAAAAAGCGTTTTTGTTGGCGCTTTAACATGCTTAGGTTCCCATTATGGTATTGCAAATTAGGGCAGACCGAAATTTTCACGTGTTGCAATTAGAACACTGGGCCGCACCCTGCTCCACGCTATGACGTAGATGCCATCAAAAAACGCCGGACAGCCGCGGCTGTTGCCACTAAACGCATCCGCTAAGTCAATTTAAAAAAAAGGTACATAATGCCTCTTATCTATACAATTTCGCAGTAACACAGGCTCGAGAGAGTTTCTCGTCAAAGTTTCGTGGTACGTCAACAGCACGCCGCCTAGCTCCTCAGAGCGCCGTAACTTTGGAAGACCATACGTGGCCTGGAATTGTAAATAAGGGGGTAGACATTTTACGCGCTTCTAACGCGCCCTTCACAACAACGCTCGTAATCTTCAATGAGCCGCCTAATTTTCGTCTGGTCCGCTTTATCGCTTCTAATATCCGCCTTCGTAAGAACTAGAAAGAGAGAGAGAGAGAAATAAAAGCCGATTAAGCACTGATAACAAATAAAAAAAAATTAACTTCCACCTTTCTCCGTACCTCGTCTACCTTCCCGTAGGCACTTCGAAGATTTCTATGTTCTTATTTTCTCATACACTGGTGTTTGTTGTCTTTGTTCGCGGTACTTTGTTTCGAGTCCCACTCGGCGTATCGTCCGGGCTTGTCTCTGATCACATGCGATCCAGTTGGTTTGAAAGGCCCCCTACAGGGGACCCCGCAAAATGGCAGACTTTTTCCTCGAGTTGCAACTGAACTTCGCTGTCTCTCAATCGCTGCAGGGGTTGTTTTCCGAAGGTATCGACTTGCCTGGTTTGTAGAATGTGCCCCCTTCCTTTCCTTACCCGACACTTTTGTTTTGTTTTTTTCATTGTCGTGGTCATAATGAGCGAAGCCATTATCCTCGCCATCTTTGGAGGAAGAGCAAGTCTTGGTGATTACTTTTCCACCGTATGGTCGTTCTTTTGTTTTACGCTATGTTCAGCGAATGTTTCGCGATTTAGCAATCTGACTAGAGGTGTTCACCAATATATTGAGTGAGAAATATAGCTATAGAATGTAAAATCTTAATGTAATTGAACCAGATGTGCATAAACATGCGAATGTTTTTGTACAAAAGGCTGAGGAAATAAAAAAAAATAAGTGGGGAAAACCAACAGGTGTCAAATACTTCCGCTCACTTTATGATTCCCAGCTGTAAAATATAAGCTCACTCGGGGTTTAGTGCCGCCGAATCACTCATCACTGGGGGCTCTTCATACTCTTACGAATTGAATCCTCAAACGTATCGTTCAAATACAAATATTCCAGTATTCCTGCAAATATTTACGCCGGGATGGGATTATGTTTATGAAGAGCGTCTTATGAAGTTAAATACCACTTACACTGTGTGACTCAAAAGGATCGTTGGCTGTCCAATTAGAAACGGCCTAAATCAGACTCTTTACGCATCGCACTAAGATTTACCACATATGTGCCTGAAGCTGGTGGACCTTGTGTATAAAAATTTCCCTGAACAAACCTAACCGAGTAAAATGTTGGAGATCAAGTATATTTGAAATCCATTTAAACGGGCACCGGTCTGATAATAAAAGGCGTCTGATTGGCGCAACAGCCGACAGATGGCGGTACCGTATGATTGCAGGTAATAACGACGGCTTTTTCCCTCGACCTCAAAAGTAGCAGACGACCATTCTGAGCTAGACGCGACGCGCTCTCTTTCTGTGCCAATTGTAAGTGGAGATTTTTTTTTTTTTCAAATATATATTCTTTGCAATAAAACATAAGAAATGAACAAAACAAAACAAAAAATAAAATAAAACATGCGCTATTTGTCAATATGTAGCCGCACCCTGTCTGCTGTTGCGCCAATCAGGCGTCTTTGGCTAGCAGACAGCCGCCGTCGTAGGGGCTTAGAGGTTTTGATTTCTAACTTCTTACTCAGGCAAGTTTGTTCTATAAAATTGTTCTTCTGTTAAATCGCTCTATAATAATCGTCGCCCGATCTGGTTTGTGCGTCGCTTGTTTCACAAAAAGTGACACAACATAACGAGAAGACAACGAGTAGCTTTACTGCACTTCCCTCTTGCCCATCCTCGAGAGCCGGGAGTCTGGGCCCGCCGACCCTGGTCGGAGGGCCCGTCGTTCAGAGCTCGCAGTCAGGGTTCGTGTTCAGGCCTGCAGACCGCCCTTCCCACTCTAGCACTGCGTAGGTTAACTGTTCCGGGCTATCACATCCATGGTCTCGCTGCGGAACCCCTCGGGGAATGTCTTGGCCTAGGCCGGTAAGACCAAGGCTCGCCGCTCCCGCCGGTCCTGGTCCGAACCTCGCCGGTGAACAGCTCTGGGGATCGCCATGGGTCAGACCGGATCCATCGTTGCTGCCCGGCCCCAGCCCCGCGCAGCACGCTCTGTCCGGCGCCAGCTCGTGCCTCCCTAGTCGAGCGCTTGTCACGTACCCTCTGCCCCGTCGTCTTTCACCCTCGTCTCCTACAATACACAAAATCCGAGATCTTCATGCGCCTTTGTCGGAAATTCTAGTGCGATACATGAAAAAAACCCGATTTATTAAATCCCGCAAAAAATCCCTCTGACTTAAGCTCTACGAACTGGAATGTTATATGTCATCCACCTCGATAGATTCAGGGCACATATACGACAGAAGTGCTGGTCTGACACCTTCAGGCGCAGCTGTCGTAAATCTACGCGCGATACACGAAAAACAAACAAGCACGATATGCGGCTATTTTAAAACTATTTTTTCGCCTCACGCGGTAGATAGAAAGGTCGATCAACTGGAATTTTATACGTCATATACCTCGATAGAGAGAGGGGCACAGATAGGACACAAGTGCTGGGTCAGCGCAAGATTGGGACGTTTTGTTGGTGCCTCACGGAACGAACATGGATTTAAAGAAATAGTACTTGAACACGAGTTCCTGTTGAAAGCTGGACGAACACTTGTATCCAGAATTGCCCCCCCCCCCCCCCCCCCCCCCATGGCTCTGACTGCGTGAAGTGTGAAATTCAGCACTACGACTCAGCAAGGGATGTATAACTTCAGCGCAATCGGTGAACAGCGTTTGCTATCACACTTCATTTTATCGTAAGTCAGGGCCCAGTCAAATACTATACTCCGTCTCACTTTAGCTCCCACCAGTCCCACTCGAGTCACCGAATGTTCCCACAGTAGCGGATTCCATTCTGTCTGCTCACCGGAAGTCCATTCTGATTGGCTGGCTTCGCCCGTGGCGGTGGTTATCAGTTGGCCATTTTATGGATTGGCCCAAAACAACAATACATGTATATAAAACGTTTCCGTGTTACGCGGCTACAGCAAATGTACGTATACGGGTGGGAGCTCTGGGCATCAATGAGTTAGGACCGAACGGAAGGTGCGTTGATTTTCTCTAGATTTTGTTTTAATGCTAGGTAGCCGCTAGTCTGACTCGCCAAAGATGATTGCCGGTTCGATTACTCGCTCCGATTGCGCTGGTGCTGCCTTTCAAACTCTATGCAACAGACGCTAAGCCTAACACTCGACTTAGATGTATAAGGTGGTCCAAGTCACCAGGTTCGATCTAGAATGGACCCTAAGAATCGACGCCTGCACGTAGCAATCTAAACTTTTCGTCAAAGTTATATTTCACAGGTCGGTTTTTTCTTGTCAAATTACAAAGCGTAGTTGTTTTTCTGTAAAAAATAAGGCAAAGAAACTTGCCAGGGTCTACGGCGGGCAGCGATGCAAACGACAGGGGTTGAGTACCGGGGTGTGTTCATGCGGTGCAGAAATGTGTCCTACACATTTCTGCACCGCACCGGTGCAGAAATGTGTAGGAGAGTGTACATCCGGTATGTGTAGTTAGATACGACCGGAAGTACACCGCCCTACAATTTTTTGGCTCCGGTACAGGAAGTGCAGGCACATCGAACGCAGCAAATGTATAGGCGCCTTTCTTCGACTGCATAGGGCAGCGCCATGTCGGGGATCAGGACTGCTGCGCCCCTACTCGGTTGCGAAGCGAAGCTTCAAAGTTTCGGTACTCTGGGAATATTTAGTGAGTCTCGGTCCAACCTTTGCCGACATTGCCATCCAATACGGAAAGAATTTGACTGCGCCAAAAATGCAGCGTAACGGTCATGGAGGTACAAACTTCAAAGCCTCTAGAGGCGACATGACGCCACAATAGGTGAAGCCAGTAGCTGCATGCACGCGTTCCCCAACCATGGCCAAAACCAAGAGATGCCATTGGAGGAAAAAGAGAGCTCTCCTTTTCGTCCAATAGCCCCTCTTGCTTTTGATCATCGCTGGGGGCGTGTCCTCCGCACTTCTGGCTTCACCTTTGGTGGCCTCATGTCACCTCCAGAGGCTTCCTATACCTCCATGGCAACGGTGCTAATCGTCCTTCTGCGTTTGCTGTTACCGTCTGAACCAGGGGTGGCCAAGCTGCGGCTCTCAAGCCGCATGCGGCTCTTCGCGTGTTAAAGTACGGCTCGCGGCTCCCTCTTTTACACCCCCCCCCTCTCCCCACTCTCCCGCCTCCCTCCCGTTCACAGGAGCACTTCCCCAAAAAGAGAAATGGAACGAGTTTGAAATCGAAAGACAGGTTGCGGTTTGGTAATCTTGTGCTACCTTATGTACAATTGAACTGGTTTTGACTCGGATAGATTGAAAGTACGAAGTTCCTTTATTGCTCTAGACAAAGCTTGCCGCCTCCCTCCCCCCCCCCCCCCCCCCCCCCTCCGCGGCCCTTGGAAGTTTCGTGGTTTTGTTTGCGGCTCTTAGACCGGGTCAGCCTGGCCACTCCTGGTCTAAACCAATTACGCGCATTAAATACGCCGCGATCGTGCTTTTTTTTTTCTCGCGTGATTGGTTTATCCGATGAAATCGAACCCACAGGATCAACGAACGCCGTGATAATGCACTTTTGGCGCTGCATGATTGGTTCCATCGAATCATATGCGGAGCGCAACTCCGTCTGCTTCTTGTACAGGGGTTGCAATGACGTCATAACGCCGAGCTCTGATTGGCTGATTAAAAAAAAAGAAAGACGTTTACAAATCTCTGTAACGCAAAATTAAAGCGCAGCTCTCGAGGAGTAGGAGGGGGGGTGCGGAGGGGAGGGTATGCCCCTCCTCCTACGTAGCCTCCCCTTCTGTCCTCCTCCTCTCCCCTTCTCATCCTTTCCTCCTCCTCCTCCTCCGCACGTGGCGTCAATTTTCCCGCGAAATCAAGCCGAGAAACGGAATTGGTTCACAGGTGACGTGAAACCAAGTCATCTGACGAGATTTTTCGTAGACGTCGTTGTATCCGCTTCCTGAGCTGCTGAACCGGCTGCCTCAGGGCCCGCCGTAGTCGTAGTCGTGGCGTTCGGCGGCGTAGCTCGGCCGGGCAGAGGATCTTCGGCCGTGAGACCGCCTCCGGTGAGTTGCCGTAACTACGTGGCTCATCGATGGCATCTAAATCCACAATTGAAAGTTAGAGTGAAAATTAAGACTAAAATAAAAATAATATAAGGTGGATGAATTTATATGATTTATTTTTGAAAATCAATATCTAGGTAATTATGACTTTACACAATAATTGGGACCCAGAAAACTCCCCAGGCAAAAATCAGTGTAGGAATTTTGGCATGTTCACACAGGGCAGATGATCAAAGAGAATAATATATCTAAATCTGACAGTATCCGATCGATACGACGGAAACCACTGATCAAAATATGCGAAAAATAATTTTAACATACATGTAGTTAGTTAAACAGATGTGGAACACATAGTGATGCTGTGAATGGTCATGCCAAATGAATAATATAATTACGCCTTACGATGTAAGTTTGGTCTCGTCTTTTTTATCTTCGTCGGAGCGAGTTGCGGCGTCGTCTTTTTAGGCGCACTTATTTTCGATCCGCGGTAGCAGCGGGCTTGCTGGAAGTGGGCCGCGGGGCGGGCTTTATTGGAACGATCATGCCCAGCCACGGGCCGGTCGGAAGAACTCTGCGGGCCGGATTCGACTTGCGGGCCGGGGTTTGGAGACCCCTTATGTAGAGCAGGGGTCTCCAGATGTTTGGGCTAATGGGGGGGATCGGTGATACGTGGCTGCCTCGGGGGCCGGAAATAAATAGGTCAACATAAATGATGAAATACTAGATACATAATCCTATATAGGCATATGAGTACAATATTAAAAGTTAGACTAAATAAAATAATCTAGGGTGTACGAATACATATATACTTTATTTCTTTTTAAATCTATATTTAGCTAATTATAGCATTACACAATAAATGAGACCCAGGAAACTCACCTGGCATAAATAAAAACGCAGAGGAACTTTGGTTAGTTTGCACAGGGCAGAAGGCTCGAGAGAATAATAGAACTAATGTTGTCAATATGCAATGTTCACGATGCAGGACATATGCACCATATACCTGCATACGCGAGGGAATTTTAACATACGGTAATTACCCAAAATATGAAAGAGGGGACTATTAATAGTCAATGTGGCGATGACAACGTTCAATTAATAATATGAGAAGGCGCGCATTACGATGGCAGTTTTTCTTTTTTTGTTTTGTTTTCTTCTTGTATCTTTGTTTTTACGGCTGGTGCGCGTTTAGCGCCGTTGTTTTAAGCGCACTTATTCTTGCCCCGGTAGCAGCGGGCTTTCTGGGAGCGGGCCGCGCACCGGGCTTCATTAAAAGTACCACGGCCGGCCACGGGGCGGACGGAAGACCTCCGTGGGCCGGATTCGATCCCCAGGCCGGCGTTTCGACGCCCCTGATCTAGAGGAACAGTAGATGCAGTAACTAATACGTTAGCAGTGCGTGATATGTAATGCTCTGCTACATCCACGTACCCTACCGAGACGCTCTCCCTGCCCCCCCCCCCCCCCCCCCCCCCCCCCCCCCCTTTGCGGCTGCCAACGTTGCGAAATACCCACGTGGCCGCGCTGCGGGGACACTCCCCCTAGCCTCTCCACGGCGGCCGCCCAGGTGTCGTTCTCGTCCCTCTGCGCGCCTTTACAGGACAGTTCGCCTACGTACTTTCGCTTCTTCCACCGCGGACGCTGTCACGGGGGCCCGCGCACTAAAAAAAAACGTTTCAGTAGAAACGGAACGAAATAAAACACGTCTCAGTGTGCTGATCGTGCCTTTTTCTTTTTTTGTAATACATGCAAAATTTTGTGCGATTGTTCCACCAAAAGCACATATCTCTCACAAAACATCTCT
Organism: Ixodes scapularis; assembly: GCF_016920785.2. Taxonomy (NCBI): domain Eukaryota; kingdom Metazoa; phylum Arthropoda; class Arachnida; order Ixodida; family Ixodidae; genus Ixodes; species Ixodes scapularis. The sequence continues at coordinate 60,659,118 of NW_024609880.1, read as the reverse complement.
CCGATCAATTCCACTAAAAGCAAAGAACCCATTGCAAACATTGTACAACACACTGGTTGAATGCAAATCCCTTTTACAAAGCCTTTCCATCGTAGCGCACGCTGTATGGGCGTTTGAAATGTTTGTAAATAAAATACGTTTCATAAATTTTTGTAGATGTACTTCCTAAATCACGAGAATACCCCCCCCCCCCCTTTTTTTTTCCGCGAAGAATTAAGACAAAACAAGGACAAACCGTTAAGTGTACGCAGTAAGACATAAAAATGAATGGTTAAAATAATCTTAATTTGGAATCTATTTTAATTCGGTGACACTTTTTGGTACAGGAATATATAATTATTACTTAAACGTTCTTTTACTTGTCTTGAAAGCCTAAATAGAGCACAGTTTCTCCCAAAATATTTGTATTACTCGAGCCACATGCTCTCTGAGTTGTTTCTTCATCAGTGCAGCTGAAATGCAGCACGTGACTGCACGGGAATATTCAAACAGATGAAATATTGTGCATTCAAAAGACATTTCAATTGAAACTAGGCGTACTTTGGGCAATAAAGCTCACCCAAAAATTTAAGTCTGATTTACTTAATTTCTTCTAAGAAGGCGCGGAGGGTTTGGGAAACCCCCGGAATGGCTCCATTTCCATAGTTTTTGTTATAGTTTAGTGAACTCCATCGCACTATCGGAACTTCCCTTACTTACCTGCTCGTCTAATCAAACAACAAAAAACACTATTAGATAACCCTTTCAAGCCATTAGTGAAACTCTTTCATATTAGTACGGCGCGTATTTGAATTACATTTTGTTTTTTATTTAGGCCTTCGTATTATTTGAAATAAAAGGACATGCACCCATAAAAGCCTCAGTGAACGGCAAATATTTATTGCCTTTAGAGTCAAGACGTCGATTAAGTTTTTTTTTCGAATGGCGACAACAGTCAATGTAGTCTTAAACACCGCAGGCGCCTCTCGGCGTTATTGACAAGAGTTTTGCCTGCACTTCCTAACGAGAAAAAAAAAAAAAAAAAACAAGAACAAATCTCGGAAAGGACACAGTTTACTTGTAATGAGCGAAATCAATCAAGGAATTATTCACGATCGCTGTGTGGTCTAGGGCGCCTACCTACCCCGTAATTTACTCTGGAACTCCTCTGCTTGTTAGGTTTCCAGGTCGATCGCTATATTCTAGAACAACCGTCAAGGTCGCTAAACAATATATATCTATACTTTTTTTTTTGCATGCTCCCATTTCTTAGCCTGCCCACTTGTCCAGCGTGAAAAGCACCTCGTTGTACTACACTGCAGAAACACCACATCTCTGGTCATGGCCAAAGAAGATGTCGTATTAAATCAAGGTTTGTCGTTCGAAAAAATAAAAGATAGAAAGCTTTGTAATTTAAGGGGACGGGGTCCGTACCCTTTTTGCCATTTAGCGCTCGGGCGAACGTTGTTTCCTTCTGAAGAATGGGAGCAACATTCGACGGGTTCGCAATCCCGTGGGTCGCCGACAATCTATCACCAATCAATCAATCAATCATTGCTTCCCATTGGGTGGACAGAAGGCCCGTTGACATTCATCCCAACGCCTTGTTTCGTTTGTCGCGTTTTGTTTTTGTTGTTGTCCGGCTATTTGCCAGTGTGTAGATGGCTGCATACCTTGCATGTCTGCGTTTTGAGTCCCGAGAAATAGCTGTTCCGCGCTCCGCCGTACGCGTCGTGATGACTGCGCCCCTGCATGATGTCGACATCGTTTGGTTGGTCGGCGGTCTATAATGACGCAAATCGGACGGCCAGTTACATGCCCGCATTCGTGCAGCGACCGTTCGAAGGCAGGCAAGAACGAAAAAAATCAATAAAAAGGAACAGAGTCCAGCATCACGGTGTACGTGTGTTTCGCTCGCCGCAGAACGACGTGTGGGGTGTGAAGCGGGTGAGAAATGGTACCTTTGTTGTATTGACGGACTTCCGGTGAAAGGTTGAGTGTTGCGTTTTCGATGTCAAAGTTTCCATTACTCATCTCTGCGCCAATTTTCGAATTCAGAACTGACGTGGGTTTGTTTTTGTGTCGCGTGGAAGGTTTCTGAGCCAAGTGTTGATAGCTTCACTCAATATGAAATTACGTAACTTAGGCACTCCATTACATCACAAACGGATGTGAAGCGATCGCATGTGATATTTTGTGTGGCCGTAGTGTATCAGATAGTTCTAACAAGTTTTTGGACCTTACGCATCTCGTCGGTTTATTTGGATTATATTGATATTCTTCGGGGAAATTGGTTGTTGTGGTACCTTAAATTTGGCCAATTCTACTTTTGAAAATGGCAGGTGGCATACGGATGTGCTGGGTGGTTACAACCGGGGCTATACGTCAAAACTAAGACCTCATAAGGTGATAAATATTGTTTGCTCATCATTGCACGCACAAATTTTCGTAGGCCTCGGTAGTAAACTTTCCTTGTTCACTCTAAGCTCAGCAACCCTTTGATTAGTCCCAAATTTTGCCCTTGTTAAAAGTTATTTGCCAACAAAAACTTCAGGGTAATTTTCACTTGCAGCACCAGTTACAAAAGTGAAAAAGAAAAACCTGTGCCAAGTCGGTTTTGAGTCGAATTTTTTATCTTGCTTTTCACGTACTTCACAAACAAATGACAGATCGTATACTACTTCCAATCGTTTCGGAATAAACTATCTGAAAAACTAAAACATAAAAGCAAGTAATTCATTTCGTCTACGCACTTCAGCTGAAGATTAAAGCCGATAACCATGGTCAAGCGTGGTGGCGAATTCTTATCAAGAGGCGATCGGCACGTCAGCAAAAAAGGCCACCATTTGTCCTCAGGGCTACGTCATGCCTTCGTTCCTTCTATTTTGTTGTGTGTCTTATGCGTAATTACGCTTTGTGTTACGCATTATTTATTGCCTTGGCGCTTAACGTGCCTCTCCCATTAAGTCAAATGTACAGGATAATCGTGTGCACTGCATATATGGCGTGTACACACGTAAAACAGCCATGCTTGTGCAGGCGTCAAATTATCTGCAAGCTCATTGGCGGATGACTGATTGCATTCGAAATCTACTTTAGTAATTCCAGTATAAAAGGAGTAATCACAATGAATGTGTTAACATGGATGTTGATATAACGTCTTAATGCGATGATGCATATAGGCTTTCGAACATAGTTTATTACTTTACTGATGAAATATGTTTTTACACGTTCAGCATAGACCAAAATTCTTACAACAAACTTGCGTCGGAGTTTCCTCACAGCGATAATGTCACATGTTAAAGAAAGGGACAAAGCGCGCCAAATTCATTGAAGAAATCTGATGAACGAGGAAGTGATAGCTTTACCCCGATTGGAGGGGCACTTCACCCGGGCTGTGCGTCGCATCGTGATATATGATATGTTGGCGGCTACATCACCATTTAAATTTAAGATACTGCGTTTTTGATATTTTGAAAACATATCGTAACCCCAAATGCATTGACATAAGTAGTGTTATTTTGATTGGCTTACGTTTTCGTGGTATATACTCTTTAATTACAACGTCAATATGAGGCTGCAGCTCCGGGTCAAACGTAACTGCGGAAACACAATGTAATAGAGTAATGGTTTTTTGACCTTCGGACATTGCAGAACACCTTAGCTCAGGATAACGCAGTACGACTATGTGAATAAGGAAGATATCCCGCAAAAAAATTCACACTGCGGCAAGCAGTTTTCAATTCGAGTAGCATTTTCTGAGCTACAAGCATCCGTTACAGGTCTCCTTCATGCCAGGCTAGCATTGCACATGAATATCGTTTTGGCACAATGAGGGATCATTTGCCGAGGGGCTTGCAGTATTAAAGACAGTACCCTTAATACGTTTTTAGAATGCAGGCCATACATGATCCCATATTATATAATTTTTATGAAAATATTACTCGCTCCCATACTTCCATCTAGAAAAAAAAAATATAGACGATCGAGCACAGTCTTTTGAAGCTTTGTTCGCATGCCGTGCTTACTTTCAGAGCTACGAATTTAGTGTTTGGATTGTGCGATTAATGCATTTTCTTATGACTGTATTTTCTTCGACTGTAAATCTTGGCACAAGACGACAATATTATGCTGCAGTCTTCGCAGCATTGACTGCAATCTATCATGATCTCAGTAGGACGACACTTACATTCGTAGTCAATCTTTGTTATTTTGAGAAAAATACTTGCGGATGCTGCTACTTTTGAATGTCGCTTGAATTCTCGCGGTTCCGCGTGTAGCGAAGAAGATCTAGGCCGGTAACAGAAGCCGAGGGCTCACACTTTTCTCGACGTCACATGGCTGTGCCATCCCGTGCGCAAGACGTGAGCTAAATAATAAATCTTCTGAGGCATTGCGGAGTCGGTAGCAATTTTGTGTAACAGCTAGGCCATTGAAATATGACTTGTCATGATGAAATAAATGACTTCAACAACCATTATTTGTCTCCAAAAGAGTAAAATGAAACAAAGATGCATGGAATGTTTAAGAGATTATTGATGCTCAAATCCAAAGGGACTGTTAAATAACACATTAGATAATACGGAAATTCAAGCTAAGCTAATTTTATCAACCTGTATCAATAGATAGTGATTTCTTAGCTGAAAAGCCTCCCGCAACAATAGTTCGTGGATAATTCTCTCAAAGTCGTGCTCCAGATCCGTGCTTAATTTGTTAACGGTCTTCCACTCAACTGCAAAAAATGGCTGCTTGAGATATTTGCAGATTACGGAACTATAGTTATTATACCGTTAAAAATGACTTTTATTGCACTTCACATCTACTATAAAAAGAAGGAAAATTGTAGTACGATTTGATTACTTCCAATATTCGTTTCGAAGATTTGCTACCCTTTCAGAAACTCCGACTTAAATTAAACAAGAACAGTGTAAGTCTCGAAATCGCACGCCCTCTAAGAAAACAGACGACATTGTGTTGTTCCCCGGTGAGCGCGGCGACCGAAACCCAGAAAAGCAATTCACGAGAGATCGTGCCTCTGGAAAGAGACACGCTCGCAGAGAAAGCGAACCGGCGCCTAAACAGATGGCCCTTCGCCAGGGAATAAGGCACAATGCCTTATTCCCCTCGCACATTCTGTTCTCCCGCTCGCCAACGGACCCTCCACAATGACACAGGTAATTGCGAATCAAGCAGGTGGTCTTTGTCTCATCCCCTCCCCCTTCCTCCGCGTCTACTCTCCACTCTTCCGGGCGCGGCAACGGCGTCGGCCAGCGACCAAGTTGTCCACGGTACGAGAGAGTGCCGCGGTGTCGACCCAGATCGTCTTGCGTAACAGCCCTCCGCTACTGCGACCAGGACGAGAAAGAAGATAAAAGATAGTAAAAAATAAGAAGGCAAAGACAGTCCTTGTGATTAGAGGTCGCGTAGGAACGCCCTGTTCCGTGCCAGAGCCCACGCAGCAACCCTGCTTGCTTCCTTCCTTCCCGGGCCAGAGGCTTTCCCGGTCGGTTCGTCCGTTGCTGCACAAACAAGGGGGGGTGTCCCCTCCTCGAATTCCGACTCGACTCGGTTCGCTATTGTTTGCCTCCGTCGAAGCGCACGTCTCTATGGGCGCCGCGCTCTGCCGGTCTGGACAGAAAAATGAACGGTGTGAACTTAGGGCGGCTCGGCGCGATGCGCGGGGTCCTCGTTTAGAAGAGGAGGTGTGCGAGACCTACACTTGAGTGAAGAGCGTGTGTGTGAACTGGATTATGTGCCCTCGGATGTTTTAAGACGCTTTTTTTTTTTTTTCGCTGTGGAAAAAAGAAGATAGCTTCCGCAAATGACGTCATTAGAGTGTTTTAGTCTGCATTCTTTTTTGTTTAGGAGTTACGTGATACGCCGTTGACATAATGACGCGGTTATTGAGCTCGGAACTTGACACTTTTTTTACGTGACCGAGAGAAAGAGCGGAATTATTAAAAGATAGAGAGGTCGAGCGTGAGAGCGGAGCGTTAGAGAGATGGCGATTTTTTCAGTAAAAGGTTCGACGGAAAGAAAAAAAAGAAAGGGCATTAAAGGAGTTTGAAGAGGGTCGAATATTAGCGACAAGTTTTGGCGTTTAATATCTCATTCTTGTCTGAAATTACTGATAGTATCTATCCCCTTTGTAAGTTTCCCGTCCACTTTATCTTGCTGTTAATTGCTTGTAGTATTGTAGTACATATGATTTTAAGGTGCCGAAGACCTCGAAATCCCTCCAAGACGTTGGCTCTCGGGAATATATCTACTTGCGAGATTTTTGTATGCGTCAATGGACTTCCAGGTGAGCGTATCTGCTTTGAAGGTGAGGGAGAACGGAAAAACAAATTAAAAAAAAAACGAGAACTTTTTTTTAAAGGAGAGTTTTGTTTTTATGTTTGCGCCTTCTTTACCTTTTTTGTTAAGAAGGATTCTGATCCGACATACAAATTGTTTTAATTTTTTTTATATTTCGAGCACATATTGGTACACCCCGATGGGAGCCAACCATGGAGGGCGGTTGTAGGATTTGATACTACCCAATTTATATGTTGTGTTTTGATGAGGAGTGTTTTTTTTTTAGAACGGAGATAATGTTCTCATTAAAGGGAACAAAAGCGTTGGGCGAATATTTGCAGCCAAGACCGGCAGAAAATACTTGTTATATTGCCAAAGTCTTGACTGGTCACTAGCCTTGGGACCAGTCTTGACAGTTGACCACAGAGAATAGTCAGTTGTTCAACTATCGGCCGTGTCGCGACCGGCCCTCGGCGTCAGTCATGTTTTCACGCTAGCCACGAAAAACTAACTTCTGGGCTGCCTTGCTGCTCTTTTATACAAAAAGCAATACACTGAATACTTTGGGATGTATCGAGCCAAACAAGAGAGAACCTTAACGTGCGTTCACTAAAACTTCTTTATCGTTAAACATAATGAAAACGCAAAAAAAAATAAGTAGGTATTTTTCTTCGTCTCACGCGTTTCACATATTCGAATTGTTTCTCTAGAAATGGAAAGAATAAAAGTAATGCGCAGTATTTTTACCACGCTTCAAAAAATCGTCATGCGTAGGTTTCGTTTTTGGCCCGCCATCACATGTCGCGATGGTCTCATGAACCTTTTACTTCAACCCCGGAGAGCGAGTCCTCACGCGAGAGGCTATCCTGTTTTGTCGGTGACGTTATGCAATTGCATTTAAGTTCAAGATGGTTGAAGTCAACGACAGTCGCTAATTATGACGGGCGGTCAACTGACCCCGACTTCCAGTGGAGTTGGTGGTAGCACTTTGGCGCCTCTCTTCCGCGTATCCTCTTGGGGTTAGATGTCCAACTCTTAATGTTTTTCTTTGTTTGTTTTAATTGCAGTTTTTTCAGGTAATCTACACTGGGTCTGCTGCACCAAGAAGAAATACCAAAACGATCTGACCGGGCCTCGATAACGCTAAAAAACAGAGCTTAACAATTAGTCACCGTCGGCAGTGAAACGAAATATAAGAAAACGCTCCAATTAAGTACAGTATACATGTTGCAGAACCAGCATTTGCAAAGTAAAACACCGTAAGTAGCCGAACAGTTGTAAAAAATATATGTTCACACTGTATTTATTTTGCTTCTTACACTGATTTTCTTTTAATCAAGGTTTCAAAGTTACCCTTTGCGTAAATCGTAATTCACTTCGAACATTTCGAATAGTTAACCCTTCGACGCAGCTAATTCGTTGTGATTTTTTTGCTGCTTCTTCTAGGAAAATGCATATACAGAAGTAAAGTAGAAAGCAAGCTAAGATTTCTTTGATACACACCAGCAAATATTGTCAGCGTTTTGCCGGAACATGTTTAACGTTAGTCCCTGCAACCTACGATTCAGACAAAGTGCAGACGTCTTTTGTTTTGCAAGTGCGATATCCGTGAGACAATTTGTCAGCGCCTGGACTCTCTTTATTTTTTTTCGTAAGACAAAGATTCTTGGGAGCAATGTGCCCGATCACACAAAGCCGCTATATATTGATTTCTTGTAGACGAGGAAAACGTGAGTGTAAACAAAATCCTTACAGACACTCCACACCGGTGACCGTCCTCTAGCATATATTGGGGCACCGAAAAAAAATCTAAGTCCGTGTTGAAATTTTTCACTTGATGGAAAGCCATCGCGTTCATAAAGTAGAGCTTGATTCTGCAAAGCAGTGTGATAATTTTGCATTTCCACTATATTATGGTTTGGCGGTATATAACGTGCGTTGCATGCAAGGGGTTAAGAACACCGGCACCTTTATAGTCACTTTTGTAGCTGGAGTAGGAATGAAGCTCGTGATGTACGGAGGCAGAATACTGGCCTCTTTAGCCGTCCCTACCGTATAGCACCAACACACACTCCAACCTAAACTTCCCCCCCCCCTCCCTTTCCGCCGCCCCCCTCCCAATTTGGATACTCCTTTTATCTTCCCTAGTCCATCATTCTTATTGCTGCCTTAAAGTGCCCCTTCAAGCTCGGCCTACACCCACCTCCTGCATATGCTGGGAATCGGGGTAGTTTCCTTCATGCGTCTTGAAGGAAATTTGAAAATAGAAAATTTTGGAAGACAATGAATGCATAATTTATTCTGGAACGCAAGCGTTTATCTGTGTGAGAGAATTACTTTTACGTCTCCCTCAATCTACTGTAACGAAGAAAATTAGGTCGTACCTCGCACCTCCACCACTTTTGTCACGAAGAAAATAGGTCGCCCTCTTCTCCGTTGATGAAACGATTGCTGATGTTAACAAATACAACTTTTTATTTAAGTGATAGGATATAAAATCTTTACAACAGATATGGCCAATTCGTCATTAAATGTTGGGGGGAACAAACCTAACCTCTGGAAACTTTCCCTGCCGTCCTCCCTGACCACACACACCCTCAGCGGGGGCCCCGACCACAGCCAAACTCGACAAACACAGTTCCACACAAAGGCGGGCGAGCCGAACTCCTCCACAGCCGTAAGGGGGACCAAGTTTGCGAGCTAGCGGGCGGACGGCTCCACAGCCGAAGGGGGGGTCGGACGTGCAGGTTGGCTTTCCAGAGGCAGGGAGATGTTCACGGCTTGGTATCCGGGGGCCAAAACGCCTTGCGGCACTTCGGTTGCCGCTTATATTGTGTTCAGCAGCATTCTGGGGTCCTTCAGTTCACCAATGAGAAAGTTTTAGAAGGACCAATCAAGAGGGGTTTTCTTAGCACCAATCAAAAGGCTCGGAGCCCAAAGCAAATACGAACATTCTAAAAACACGCGCATATACGAGACAGAACACATTCCAAACGAAGCTCACAAGAGCAGCCATAAACAACAGAAAGCACATACGTACGTAGACAGAGAAGTTACACATACACAGCGCAAAACCACCTCCGAAGTAGAGATCCCAAATGCAAACATACACAAGACAAAACGTTTCCAACACGGGGTTCTATAAACTAAGTGTAGCGTTACGGCGTTCACGTTCTCCCCCATTTGGGGCCCCCCGACTCCGGTGGAATCCAACAGCCGCCCGTGTTAGACGGAAAGAAATCTCGGAGAAGGCAAAAACATAAAGTGAAGCTAGACTAAATACTCGCGCGAGCAACACTTCGCGACACCTTCCCATTACGGAAAAAAGAGTGACCTCACTCTTAAAATGCACACATACAATTTTTAAATCTTAATCACGAGGTCAGTGGGAGCACATTATCTAAAACGTAAAACTGAATGGCTATCTGTCTCTCAAAGGAAAAACCTGCTTCTGTTATAACGTACATGAGATCAGAAATACACAAGAACTTACATGTCATTAAAACAGAATACTCAAAAAACTACTGGAACAAGATCTTCAAGGGGTTATACACATGGTTATTCAAAAACTTGTCAAGCCACAGTCCATCATGTCGTCGCTTTAGAGAGTTCTTCACAATTCCAAATGATAAATGGGAATGTTCTCAGAAGCAATAGTCACTTCCCTCGACGTCCAGAAAACACATTTTCCGGTGATAATTTTTTTTAGTAGATTGCGTGCGAGGCCGTAGTTGTCGGAAGTCTGAATCATTATGTCACTTGTCGCGCCCTGGATAAACTCTAGCTCTTATTTAGAAATTCTGCCCTTTCTCGCGTGAAGCAAAACATCGGGGTGATCCGCCGTAAGTACCTGACTGGACCGAATCCACCAACAAAATAACTCACACACAAGGAGCAATATTCGAGAGCTCTCACTGTTGTCATTGCCCAAAACACAGCCACTTATATTGGCTAAAATCGAACTCGTCACTTTGACGGTTCACACGTCCCTCCATCCTTTCTTAAGTATACTCAACATCGGGGCCGTCCGCCGTATTGAACATGACTGGACTTGTTACCACCGACAAGGAGAGCCACCAGAGAAGGAGGAGAATTTGCGCAATTACCGAGCCCATCCAGAGAGTCCGCGCAGTATTTAACATGGCTACGGCTTCTGGGGGCCCGAGGCGCTATAAAACAAAAGGCAATGACAAGAATACATTGTCGAGCTCAACTCTCTTTTCTATCTACACACTAAATACATTTTTAAACATGACTCATATGTACACAACTAGGGCAACGCACCAGCGACAAAATTACATAACTTTTGGGTCGAGGAAGTTAAAGTGGATTGAAAATTTCTTGAGCGACGTCAGTGTTCGAAAGTTCCAGGTCGGAATAATTGAAGAGGCAATCGGCACTTTTCGCTCAATTTTTGAATCGAGCACGGTGCTTCACGAAAAATGGACGGCAATTTAGAAGCGGCCGGATAGTTCTCACTTGGTTTGGAGACGCTGATTGTCGGGGATGAGGTGCTGTCTTGGAGAGAGTTCCGCTGATGAGCATCGTCAGAGCAAAGAGGACAAGGAGGTTTGCCATGGCGATGCTGCGCTGAGATGGCGCAGTCCTCTCAGTTGTCACGGTGGCGCTGCCTATGATGAGGGATCCAGGTCGCCTCCGCAGGGTGAATTTGACGACTCCGCATCTAGCTGCTTGAGGACGGGCCAACTGGCGATTGCAGAAATCGGTCGTACCCCGCTCCTCCACCACTTTTGTAACGAAGAAAATTAGGTCGTACCTCGCACCTCCACCACTTTAAAGCAAAAGTTGGTAAATCTAAAAATTATTCATAACAATTACTACAAGTGCAAAGAAGCCAGGGAATTATTGTAATAATATTTTTTTTATTTATTTTATTTTTAGTTAAGTGGCAATAATGGCCTCGGTGGGGCATTACATGCATCGTGAGAACCATTTGAATATTCATGCAAATTCTACCGAGACGAAAAAGTAGAAACAAAAATCGCCTCAAAGTGAATAATAAAAGCTAAAATTCGCACACAATATTTACAAGCACCAATGTATACACACTGAAAAGATGCAAAGAATAATCTCAAGTGCTGCTGTCAAGTCAGCGATAAACATGCTTACAAGAGATGGGTCATCGTGAGTTACGCAGCAGTGAGACGAAGTGATCCTGATTTCTGGTCAGAGCTAATTCACTTCTCAACTCATTCCGGTCAGTTGTGGCGAAAACAAGGGGGGGGGAGTCGAACTCGAACCTTCACCGGTTCGCGACATCCCTAAGAAAAACAGACTTCTGGGCGCATATACGTCACAAAAAGTGTGGGGGGGGGGGGGGGGATTTAAACAAGTTAGTTTTGGCGAAAGGAATAGAAACTTTGTTAGGGCGATCTTGACGGGGGAAAAGTTGTGCATGTGGTGGGACATAATATTGACGAAATTAAAATCAGCTATGAATTTTTTTAAATAAATAACCTGCGCGAGATATTACTGCTGACTCAGCGCCAATACGCCCAGCGAATCTTAAAGCTCTCTAACATTTACAGGTGAATATTTTTTTTATGTAACCAGTTTCCCTATTTTGTATAGATTAAAGACTGTCAATTATATATTTCTGACGTGAGTTCCAAATAACAGACGCATATTCTAACTTAGGCCTAGTGAGAGTACTGTACGCAAGAAGTTTAGTTTTCAGCGTTTCCGTAAACAAATGCCTTCTTAAGAAACCTAATGTTTGATTAGCAGTCTTACGGATGTATTCTGTATGGGTATTGGATAATATGTTTGGAGTTAGGTGAACTTCTAAATACGTTTCAGCTTACTTTTTAAAGCTTCGAATCTATAATTTTGTAATCGTAATGAGGCGCTGAAAGACGGCTAGTAAATGTTATTGTTTTTTCCTTCTAAATTTATTTGCACCTGTCATGTATTACTTCATGAAAGTATGCTCTCCAAGTCGTTCTAAAGAGCAAGCGAGTCATCTTGATCAGGTATTTTCCGGCAGACCATCCAGTCGTCTGTGAATACGCGAATGTTAGATAAACGATATTTTCGTAGGCCATTTATATGGATCAAAAACAAAAACGTTCAAAGAACTAATCTTTAGGAAACTTCCTAGATAACGTTCATGCGGTCTGAGATGGCGTTGTTTACAATTTCTGTTATTACTTCAGTAGTGTCACCGAAGCATGCGGTACTGCTATCAACTATTCTTTAAGTCGTTTACTTTGATGCCATTGGCCGTGGTAGCTATATATTTCGACCCCTGGCGATTAAACCTTTCTTACCTTAGTAGTCGGCCTGTCTATTTTGTCTTCCCGGTTCGGCCCGACCGCCAAAGGGCCACAAACCGGCGAAGGAACTACAGTGGCGAAGAGACGACGAACACCGCCGGGTAGGAAGCAAGGGCTGGTCAAGATCCGAAACGGGGGCAATGACAAAGCTTACCGGCATTCAAGTTCCTGCTTCAATGACAGCAGAGATGAGTAAGACTCCTACATTATACGGGTTGAAGCATACTTCGAGGGAAGTACCATTACCAGTGGGAAGACCAAAAGAGCGCTGTTAGTTTCGGCACTCGGCACGGATACGACAGAGGTTTTATCTGGTCGCTGTACGTCGCGAAATGTGAACGAATTATGATATGAAGACGCAGTGGAATTCTTCGAGCAGCGCTATACGCGTCCAAGCGCAATGAAAAAGACATTGCTTTTCAGGGCCGCACTGTTCCTGCAAACCTGATGATATGGGGTTGTCTCGGACCCAGCCTCTGTGACTGTGACATAATCAGCAAGTTGAACTTGCTTGGCGCAGAAGTTGTCTCTGTTTCTGCTCACCGAGACAACAAAGAAATGGGAATCCCAGCAGAGCGACTTCCAGGACCTGTTCGAGCCCGGTCTAGGAGCCATCGAGGGGCCACCCGCGCATCCCTACATGAAGGAAGGAGCACGCCCAAAGTTTATGAAGGCAAAACGCGTTCCTTACGTTCTAAGGTATCAGGTTTCTGAGAAATTAGATTGCCTTGTTCTAACAGGAATTTTGTGACCGATAACAGACTTAGAATTGGGGGCACCGATCGTTCCTGTGCGGAAAAGTGATGGATCCGTTAGAATTTGCGGCGTTTCTAGGCTGACTGTAAATGTTGCCTGTGCTACTGAACAGTACCCTCAGCCAAGCATACCGGAAAATTTGGCGTCGTTGTGTGGTGGGGCCGTTACAGTACATTAGACCTGCGAGACGCGTAGTACCGATTACCGTCGGACGATGATTAAAAAAAACTGATGGTGATTAATACACATCGCGGTCTCTCCCGTTACAATCAGCTGCCATTAAGGTTGCGTCGGCTCCGGCTATCTTTCATAAAAAAATATAAACCATTCCTGCAGGGAGCGCAGGTGTACTTGGATTACGTGTTGGTAGCTGAGCAGCGAGGAACTGAAAATCTGAGGCGTGTTCTTCAACGATTTTCAGGCAAGGGTTTGCGGCTGCGGCAGTCGAAGTTTAATTTTAGGAAAAGTATAAATTTTTACGTGGGACACAGAGTGAACCAGGAAGGGCTCCACCCCACCGAGAAGTATCTGGACACCATCCGGTATGCCCCATGCCCGACGAATGTAAGCGAGCTCCGTGCCTTCAGTGGACTGTCGACATATTATCATCAGTTTTGCCAAATACCTTGCTTGCAGCACATTACGAGCTCTTAGGAAAAAAAAGTATGGCAATAGGGATCGAGACGAGAAGACGCCGCAGAAAAGGTCAAGGCAGTGCTGCTAAAGTCTCCTGTGTTGACATTTTTTGATCCGGCTACACCACTCCGTCTGGAATGCGATGCCTCCCCAACAGGAGTGGCAGCTGTGCTGTCGCAGCCCCTTGGGTCTGTAGACCGACCAATCACATTCCGTACCCGAAGCCTGGAATCAGCAGAAAAAATGATTCCCAAATTGAGAAAGGGATACAGGCCTCGGTGCTCGTTGTGACCAAGTGCAGGGATTACGCGCTAGATCGCCATTTTGTTCTCGCAATTGACTACTAACCACTTGTTGGTTTGCTGAGACAAGACCGGCCGAAGAGCAGAAACCGCCAACGAGCAGAAATCCGCAGGTTATTCCTTCTCTAACCTTAATGATTACGCCATCATCCCGCTTGGATGCTCGATCATTGGGAAATGCGATAAAATTCTCTTTCAAAAGTAAGGTAGACTTTAAAAATTAAAATACTTACGGAAAACCACGTTTCGATTCCTATGATTCTTCCTGCGTAGCGGAAAATGATGCTACTCACAAGCTCATACTGATTAGACAAGAGACTTCGAAAATTAGCTAGTAAAAATAAAAGGAAGTTACATTGCTTTTCGCGGACTACCGGTTTACTGAGTATAGGTGTAATTTTTTGCATGTCATGGATGACCACCACGTGTCGCGTCAGCAGCTCTAACGCAAATGTACATGCAAATGTACATGGTTGTCGACAAATAGTTTATAGAAGGGAAGATTTACTCGATAATTTGCTGTTCTTGGTGATTGATCTCAAAGCTTTTTTTTTAATTGGTCGCACTTTGACAAAACTATCTTAATCGATCCACTCTCGAGGTGTGCATAGTGTCGTTCACGAATGCAAAGCTGCATGATAAACGGTTTTACTGACCGATATTAGGGAGTTTTAGTAGGTCGTTTCCACACGAACGGTTCGCCCTCGTACGAATTCGCGACGCCACTGCGCATGCGCGCGCGAATCGTTCGGGGAGTCGAGAGGCTCTTCTGGTTCGTTTCTCCCATTCCAGCCGCTGGAGTCGTCACCGCAAAGCAGCCAGCACCGTTCACGACTCGGGTAAAAAAAAAAAAGATGGCGGTCGGTTCGACGACCGCCTTCTCCGACCCAGCCGAGCGTTAGGCTTAGGACAGCGTTAGGTGATTTGGCGTCCTGTTAGTCTGCTTCATTTGAGAAGTTGAACCAAATCATTTCGAGGGCTGCTCACAATGGTAAGCAACCGTGACTGGTGTAAACTGTGCTTGCTAGTAAATTTTTGCGATCTGCGGGCAGACTAGCTGCCGTGGCGAACGCGAGCAGTCGAAATGATTTGGTGCGACGGCACACAACGTGAACGATCGTTCAAGTTCAAGATGACGGAGACACACCACATACCTTTACGGTCGTTCAAACACTTTTTACTCGATCTAGCTTCGTAGTTCTTGAAATTCCGACCCGTAAATGTTACATCGGCCGTCTTGTTTACATCAGTCGAACGCCGGAAACACGAGCCGCCACGGATTTACACGTTGCAGAATGTTTCACATGTTTACTAGAAGATGGCGCCACCGTTAAGCCCAATCATCATCATCGTTTACACGGTCGCGCCACTTTCACGGTTCGCTAAAGTATGCCAAATTTGAGGTACGGTTTCACGGAACGGACCAGCTGTACCGTTCGTGATTTCGGAACCGTGTGCTGGAAAAACGACTTGCTAAAACTCCCTATTGTCGAGACTGAAATTGAAATCAATTAACCCTACAATGCATGGCTTTTTTTTACTAAAAAAAATGGTGCGTGTTTGCTACAATAACAACTTGATTGTAAAAATAGTTTAAACATCTCTATTCAACTTTTTAAACTCCAAAACGAAAAAAATACTTTATGTATCATACGTGATACAACATGCATTGGTGCCTCATGGTTGTGGAAGCGGTGAAAGCAGTTTTTAGCTTTCTTCAAGCACAGAGTGACTGCACATTTCTCGTAGTTTACAAACGTGAGGGATGCACACCCTGGAAGCTTAGAGCGTTCCCTGGTGGCGGTCCATTGAGGCCAGTGACTCAACTGGTCGAGTCGAACATCTTGTGGTGGAGGTACTGCTGCAGATGTCTTTCGCTTCTTGGCTTCGAGCTGTCGCTGAACTTCAGATGGCCGTCCTCTTTTGGTGACTGTGGTGCCAAGTCTGCACAGGCAGTCTGAGCCTTCCTTCCAAATTTTCACCAATGGAAGTGCGGCCTCCCCCTTATTTCGACGGTAGAGAATCCATCCTGTCTTCAAGATGACAAAAAGTTGAAAGTACTACCTCCTCGAGCGCATGGTGATCTTGTACCTGCCCATCAACGTCAGTCTTTGTCTTCAGCCTTCGATTATACCTTTGCACGGACTGCTTGGTTTCTGAGCCGACAAACATCGAAAGCAGGGTTACAGTCTTGTTGTCCTTTCACACGACAGCTGTAACGTCAATGCCGTCAATTCGCGCCGCGCTTTCTGCAGTAGTTCCCCTCTCTGCCTTCGTGAGTTCTTGCTCTGTTGGGAGTTTGCAGTCCTTTACTCGATTTCTTCGCACGGTTCCAAGAGACAGAATTCCTTGCTCAGCTAGGTGAACCATAATCTTGGGGGATGTGTAGTAGGTATCGAAATAGAGTTTGTATCTCTCATTTTTAGGAATCTGTTGGCTCAGCTTCACAACATTTCCCGTAGCTCCCAAATCCGGTTCTCCTGCTTTCCTTTTTGAAGGGTCGTTTTCTTGCCCAGTGTAAATCTGCATATCATAGGCATAACCGGAGACACCGCTTAGCACGAAGAAGGTATAACCCCACTTGTGAGGTTTATTGGGCATGCACTCTTTTAGGTAATGGCAAGCTTTAGTCGAGCACATCTGTTCACCTAATGCAAGGCATTCTTTCATTGGCACCGACAGAAACTTTCCCCTAGTGCTTCAAACACTGGCCTTATCTTGAAGAGCAGATCACGTGTTGTGTTGTCTGTCGACACTTCCGCACTGTTACAAAAGTGCAAATACCTTTTGATTTTTTCAAACTGGTTTACAGACATCACAGATGATATGCTGGTGTTACCGAGGACCGGGTCCCAGTAATTTGTAAAAACTAGCACGAGGTTTTTTATTGGAACTGTTGTGCATTTAAAGTCACATAGATCAGCAGAAAATAGGGTTTAGATTTGTTATGTAGTACCTAGATACTCTCAATATCTTTATATTCCTCCTATTGAGATATAGGACTTGCGGTTAGTGCCTGATTTGTGTCTGCGAGTCTGCCTGGTGCGTGAGCGTAGGGGATTCATTTTTTACTGAACAAGAATTCAACTCCGTCAACTGGCTCTTCTGAAGAACATGCAACCTTTCAACTATTATAGTCTGTATCACAGTTGATTGACACTCAATTCGCTATACGCAAAAACAGGAACGTGTGCGTTCCGAGTTTACCCCTTTTTTTCCCAATAATTTATAGCCGATTTCACGTTGGTCGCACAGTGTATGTAATGAGAACGGAGCAAGAAAATAATTTTGAATACGCCGCTGCAAACATCCGTCCATCCAGCAAACATCCTTCCAAAGGCAATCAGGACACTCCTCTCTTTTCTTTTTTCTTAAATCTTTGTTCATAACGAGAAACCAGCGAAAGTCTTGGCCTTTGGCAATCGTCCCGACACGAATATCAGGTTGACACAATATCGATCGTTTTTCGCCGGCGTTATGGAAATGTCGGAAAGTCCCACGTCAGTCATCGGTGGCGGGGCAGAGATGTCTTCTGACTCTGAGACGGGCAACGAGGGAGTTCTACACAGCCGTAAGTTTGAGGGAGTGATGTGTCGAGCGAGGCGTCCGACAGGAGACACTTCCGGCACAAGAGCCGAGCTGATCGCTGTCTGCGTGACACAGGTCGCGGCGTCACAAGTGTCGGCTGATTCGAGGTGGTCCTCCCACCGACATCTGAGATCCGACAGGGCCGCCGGATGTCTGGGGTGGCCATCGGGTCAGCCGGGTCAAGTCGGTCGAAGCATTGTAGTCGGTCACACCGCCAACGCAGATGTAGTTCCAGAACTCTCGTCACTGATTTCTGACTGAGGAATCGGAGCCTTACTAACCGCCTTTTTTGTACTCTCACTACACGTCTATCATAGTGGCCAGTGGAATTGCATCGTTTACTAGCTGAGAAGCCGTGCGCTGATGTTCGTTCCTAGCTGCTTCCGCCCCCAAAGGAGCACGCGTAATGCGAGTCGCTTGATTCGTCCTAACGAAAATATCCATAGGTTTTGCTGTCTTGATGTTGGGTCGACGTACTCACTTGTCTCCTCGTCTCCTCTATGTTCAGCATCCTCGCTGATATGAGCTCTGCTGTGAGCCCTGAACCCGTCTAGTCCCCGCAATATTGACCGGCTTATAGCCAGTGGCGTAGGAAGCGTGCACGTGTTGTAGAATAAATGAGCAGCGTGGCGCTGTCACGTAGTTAGAAAGGAGACGTCCATTCACACTCTTGTAAAATGTCTGAGCAGTGGTCCAACGTACGCAATTTAAAAATTTCGGTTTCTATCTTAGTTTCAGGAGACGTATCCGTGGCCAGGAAACCTGAAAACAAACACTTTCAATTAAGATAGATACACACTAAGAGATGCGAGTTTTGCTGCAGGTGCCTGGTGTGCTAGAAGTCAAACCATCACTAAGTGTCGCTCAAGCTAGCCAAGAATTGTCATGAAATTGAGTTTTCCAACAGAATATTGAACTTGCGTTTAGAGGATTACGAAGTTTAAAAAGTGAGAATGCGATAGGTGAAAATGTACGAGTTCTGTAAGCGATAAAAGCGTGGTATAATAGCTGTCTTGACGTCTAACCGTAAGACTGAAAAAAAAAAACAAAAAAAAAAAACGTAAATGGAAACCTGTTTGCTGTAGAGCCAGAAGATAAATACATAATTAGTGGACGCAGCTACTATTCAATGACAAGAAATTAAATATTGTCAGGATGGAAAGGATGTGGTTCTTTTGCTCCAAAACCGAGCTAACTCTTCATAAAATCTCCATTGATAAAAAGAAATTGTTCAGTCATTTATTTTAGAAGAGACGCATGAATTTGTAGGAATATCTAAACACTTGCGACAAGACCCTAGTTAGGTTTTGCGGCTTTTAATGTATTTGTTTAAAGCTTGATTTTCTCGGAGACCGAGGTATATGTAAGCACGATTCTCTACATGGGAACAGCATTTCACATGCGTAGAGAATTTTATACGCGAACAGTACTTAGATCCTGCGAAGGACTTCATGCACAGTTTGCATGCAGAAAATTACTTCCTTAAACTTTAATTACCCCATCGTGACTCTTATCTATAACCTCGCGTGGGTTATTCCGATGTATGTAAGAAAAACTCAATGAAACTCATACTGCGCCGTATGTAAAAGAAAAAAGAAAAACAACTATGTCATTTTTATTATCAATCTAGTTGGAGCTATGTTTCACTCGAACATTGGAAAAGATAATGTATGTGGGATCGCCTAAGAACACACATAGACCACATCAGATGCATCTATAGCTCACCCACCAAAAGTTAAACGGACATTCCTTCTCGGGATGCATCCTTACCTTGCATTATGTTGATTGCGTGGTGCAAGGAGGAAAATAGCAGCTTCATATGCATTGAATTTTTCGCAAGTGTGTTGGCAGAGGTTGAATATTATTGGAGGAACTGATGTCACGTTTGAGTAAGGTAACTTCGGTTTCTATGCTTGTTAGTAACAAATATATTTTATCATAAAATAGGAGCTTCACTCGTCTCTACGACATTCCTGTCATCAATGTTATTTTTTTTTGGCAGAAAGTAAAGATTAACGTTCTCGTTGTTCAACAAGGTTCGCCAGACTCATTTTTTTATATTCACCCAGACTTCTTTGAGACATAAGCCGTAACGTCTTTTCTCTACATTGAAAGGTAAAAATAAAAGAAAACAAAGATATGCACACAGTTATACAAACCCGTGGGACTCCTGCAATGTGGCACACAAGAGGTGCTTAATGAATGTTTGGAACGATCCCAGCATCTGTAGACCTTGGGGTAGTGACTCCCGGAAACTGTTAGAAACATCAATGAACGACGGATATACGCATTTAATGCCGTCAACTGCGTGCAAGATTTATGCGTGTTAAAAAGACAAAAAAAACAAAAAACAATATGGGTGCGTCTGCGCAGCGTTGGTTGCTGGCACCTTCGCTGTTAAGACCTACTTGCACGTAAGAGTAAGAGTGAACGTAATAAGGGTCGAATTCCTTTAAGAGGGACGCACAACGCTAAGCGCGGCAAAGAAATTATACACAAGTAATAGAAAGTTTGTTTCAAAACGAGTGTATTTTACGAAAGAAAAAAAGCTAATAAATCATAATATGAAATAGAAGGAGGGGTGCAAATGTAATGTACCGGCATAAACGATTCGAGGATTAATTATTAGGAAAATGTATGCAATTACTTGGTAAAAATACTTGGCACTACTACTGTAGACATCTTATTGTATCACAATATCTTCGAACACTTTCAGGGCGAAATAGATCATAATTGATTAATAATTTCTAAATTCTAAGTAATCTATCCTTAATTTAAAACAGACATGTGTTATTAAAATAAGTCGGCGACAATATGGACGCTCAGAAATGTGAAACGCTCTTAAGAAGTAATTAATTGCAGGCGTTTTTTTTTTCTAAGTGACCAGCCATTCATTCTTTTTATATTCTTATTTATATTTGTATTTTTCCGATTCAATACAGTAGATGGTGAATTATTTGGAAAGGGCATAATTTATCAGATCAAGTCATTGGGGTCAAAGCCAATGAACGCGCAAGATTAACAATTTTATTGAATATCAGTGTTCCGACTTCAGCTAATGTACGGTCGGTATAGCAAATTTATATAAGACTGGATAGCTGACTGCTACAGGGATATTGTTTCTAGATACAATTTCTTAGTGATTTGGAGGGGGGGGGGGGGGGGTTAACATCCAACATGTTCCACTCGAACAGTGTTGAAATGGTCGATCCTTCCCCTCAAGGATATGCGAGCATTTTAGAGCGTATCAAATGGTATCCGTCTGTTAAAAAATATTCGTTTCTATTGCATTTACTCTATTTGATATTTAGTCTTTACAGCATTCCAAAGTAGAGAGCAAACTCTGCAGTTCGTTTCTGCACCTACGTCCGCCAGACATCAAGCCGGATGGGATGTTATATATTGTTTTCAGGAATCGTTTTGTGACATTTTACACCCAAGCAAATTATTAATACGTCCACGTCGAATGTGACCTCTTCTCGTTTCAGGAGCTCCGTTTTAGCTCGTGGAAGTTGCAAAATCTGAACGACTGTTTTTGTATGAAAGGCATATAAATGAGTCATTGAACTTAGTTAGTGCTTAACACTTTCACTACAACCTAGATAAAAAAATTAGCCGAGAAGTTTGTCGGGACACAATAAAGGTGGGGAAGCTAACTCCTTACCCGACTTTAACTGTATATATAATCAACGAAAATGGCGTATTTTTATAAATATTTTGTGCATCAGTAGTGCACTAATATTTGATCTAAGTCTCGTGAGCCCTTGTAATCATTGTGTGGCAAAAATAATTGAATATCGCTAAAATGAAATTACAATAAGTACCAAGAAGCATTTGAAAAAAAAAAAGCAGTAGGACAACACTACGCGCAGTCTTCAATTATCTTCAACCACCATCACTATTATGGTGCCTTGTGTAACCTCCTACGATGATCCATTCCTTATTGTTTATCTACTAAAACAAAACTCGAAAAGAATGGCGACTATCAAGAATACGTAACTCCTCTATCTCCGTGCATTTTTGTCGAATGAAAGAGCGAACATATTTCGAGTAATGGACCCATTGCATGGGTCTGAAGAAAGCCTGCACATGACAGGCCAACCCCTGTGACGAGAACACTTGCATAAGAGTTAACCGCACCAGATTAATTTCCGTTTAGTGTTTTTATTTTCATTTCAAATCGTTCTGACGCAACACACAAGCGTCGACCGAGTACACTTGAAAACGCACCACGCATGCCGGCAACTCCGTGGGCACCAATGACATTTTGCATTCCCGGCACAACCGGCAGAACCGGGTTCGAGCGGGAAGGAACGCTTCCGTTGTTGTGGTTGCCTCCTTTTGTTTGCGAAACAGCAAGGCGTTTTGGAGTGCTGCAGCAGTAGGGAGGGCATAAACGCGGCTGCTGCTTGCACGGGAGATTAACGACCTTCACTTATTTGATAGTCGTGCCGGCCAACAAGCGAAACTCGCTACGCGCGCCCGACGTTCCGGGACATTGAAGGAAACATGCAAGAAACACACAGAACGCCACACTCCCGAAGCAATTGTATTTTTCAGAATGTCGTCGTTCACCTTTTGTTATGTTTCTTTTTTTTTTTTTTTTGTATATTATACTTCATGTTCGAGAATGCACAGCGTGATACATCGGTCTTGTTGGAAACGCACGACGACCAGTGACGCTTACCGCTTTTGCTTTTGCCCCGCCACCTGCTCAAGCAATGTTCTGTCCTGGATTGTCTTTTTACTTCCTTTGTGTTCAAGAAATCAAAATGTTCCGATTTCCTATTCGTTGAATACGTTGCGGAGAATGCATTACGCCGACAGTGCGGTTGGAGCCATTCGCCCGCTGGAGCTAGCGACTGCCTTCCTTTCACTACCTGATTCCGCTATCTCCTGGTGGGTATCGGTGGGCACCTGATCATGTGGCGAAATACAGGCGCGCGACTGGAGTACGTAGATTCCACCGCTGTGTTAGCTTTGTGGTGAGCGGAGTATAATTATCACATTATGATGTTTTTTTTTTTTAATTTCATTGTTTGCTTGTTTTGTGTAAATTCTGTGGTGCCTGAACATTGCTGCGTAGGTTGTTTTCCACGTGAATCTTGGCAGCATCGTATCGGAACACGAACAATTCGGGTGAAACTTCGGCTAGCTAACCAGCCACACGTGAAGAAAGCGAAGACCGTTGACAATAGCCGTTAAATGGAGCTGAATGGTTGCGGCAGACATGCTGCCTCGACAAATTGTAGAAAAAAAAACAACATAGCCGCCGTTATTCTGTGTTACCTCTAGTGCAGGCAACGGTGTCGCCACAGTGCCACCGCTGCTGCAGACAGTTAGAGCCGAGCGAACAACAATGGGCTTGAAAATGTTCCGGCGTGTTTTGTTGATGAAAGAATTTTGAAACTTCAGAATTCATCTTGAAATAAGTAAAAAAGAAGAGATGTAAAACCACGAAGGGATAGAAAAAAGAAAAAAGAAGGACGAATGGAGCCCTGGGATTTTGGCGGCGGTCTGAAGCAATCTGTGTCTCCGGGCGTATCTCGAGGTCTCGATTTCCTTCGGCCGCCTTATCACCATGATGAAGTGGAGCGAAAGCCGCCCCACCGCTGGGATGCCTTGAGATAATTATGCGCGCTAAGGTGATCATTACCGGCTCTTTATCTTCGCGTAGGGTGCCTGGGTGTCCGCTTATTAGCGGCTCAGCTCACAATGGCGCAACTGAATGAAAAGACGTCATCGAGGGTGTATGATTTGTATTCGTGGAAGGTCGAACTCATTTAGAAGATTTCGACTTTGCGGTTTGGGGAGGACGGACCACGTGTTTGTGTGGAAGAGTTTCACTTAAGCGCGCGTGGTGCGTTGTGCCACGTTTCGAGCTTCGTATATTTAAGTGAATGTGACCTGCACGGAAATGTAATCAAGCACTGGAGTCGGGCAAATGCCCCCGTGAATCATTACTTTCCAGCACATGGGCGTCTAGCCTCTCAATCGTGCAGGAGTGACAGCACGTCCTCTATTATTCAATCAACGATAATATTGAGTCCCTAAACGCGCAGCTTGTCCGCTTGAACTAACTTTTGCCCCCAGTCTCATGAATAAAAGATACCAAAGAGTGCCTTTACGCTCTCACGTTTCATAACCGGGACAACGGGTTCCGATAAGGGCACAAGAAAAAAGAAATAAATTGTTGGTTTCACAACTGCCGTTAAATTGTTACGTTTATGGTTTCGCGACGAAGAGGAAAATAAGAAAACGTCCACAGGTGATCAGAATTACATAAACATTCCAATGATACACAGCAAAAACAAACGTAAATTTGAACTAAAATGTAAGCGTCAACCCCATAAGGAGCCGTTGCAACTGAGTGGGCTGGACACTTTTGGACGCCGTCAAGGACAAAAAACCGCTTGACCTCGCGCTTGGGTTGCCCGGTCCAGTGAGCAAGGCGTCACAGTGCGACATTGAATGGGCTCTATTCACGAGCCGTGTAATACGATAAATGGGGCGCCCACATTGTGTTACTCGAACATCTGGTACGCTCCGTTGCACCCCAAGGCTCGGTAGACCGAGAGCGAGAAGCAACGGACCATACACGCATTAGCGCGCAAAAAAAGAAGTTGATTCGACGACGCACCTTTTCGGGACACCGTTTCTTTATACGGATAGACAACTTAAACGCATACCAATGAAATGTACTTCGCATTGGTTTTATGCAGATACGCTTTGTTTGGGCACGTAATTAGAATGCAATATAGTAACGCTGCTGATTAGTTATATAGGCTATTCATATATTTGTGCACTCAATTTTGACGGAACTGATGATTTGAGCAATTCATTAGCATTTGGGTTACAGCTCCTGTTGAATTTCTGGGCTTTAAATGCTAAGTGTCGAAAACAATGTTTAGTAATTATGGTCATCACTAGGCTTTTATTTTATTTTTATTTTGATGGTCCGTACATTTCGGCAATGCGCGGGTGTCGCAGAATGAACGAGCGCACTCACATGCCGGGAAAACTATTTTGAGCGATAAAGTCTTTGCAAAGTTTGTGTTAAAAAAAAAAAAAAAGCTTAAAGATGCGCTCAAAATTTTTAACTTCACTTCGCTTTCTATGTATATAAAACAACCTGACATTCTTCACATAGTTTATTCACTAAATGTTTCTATAACGTATTCCGTCACCCACATATTGACTCCTTTGAAGTAAAAGCAACACAATTTGGATTGCCGTATATACAGTGATCGCTGTAATAAAGGAACATGAAATTTCGCGTCATTGACACTGATGTCTACTGTATGCATAGTGGAGAACTCTAGACGCATGATTGAGCAGTGAGAGCCCGATACGCCGGCAAACAAACCTAAAAATGTCCACGCGTGACAGACAACCATATTGCAGTGACAAAAGCTAGCCCACCTTACTGTTAAAAGACTTTCGATTAATCATCTCGTCACTCACAGATTAATAAATGCTGAGCGTGACTTTTCATAATTCTGTTTCTTGTATCGTGATTGGTTATTTTGCGTTCATACGAGCCAACGTTGCAATCTGAATGATCGCAAAAAGCGATAATGGGATTCTCTGGAATCGCTAAGGGAAACGTTTCTTAAGCTCTCAGCTTCTATAGAATATATGAACAGTTACCATCAACGGAGGTACGAAAGAGTGCTCCCCAGATTTTGTTTGGAGCTCAGTGCTACACCGCCGCGCGTAAAAAGAACGTTCATAATATTCGGCAAAGGTGAGTCGTAACTTACGTTTGCCTGTAGACCACTATAACTTTCAAGAATATTCGCTTTGACGCGAAAGCGTAAAGACAAAAAAAAAAAAAAAAAAAAAAAATGAAACTCTATATTTTAAAAAATTTTCCTCTTCTCGAAACAATCTAAACCAGAAAGAAAAAAAGAAACTTATTCAGGAGGAAGTTTCTTCAAGTATCCGTTCGTCACAAAAACGAAACCAGAGCACCCGCCGCTCTTGCATACTCACACGTGCCACTCTTTCCATTCGCAAGCCTCCGGGAGCAAGAAGAGACGCGTCAAGATACACGGGGCAGCGAAGAACAGTAAAAGACAGAAAACGCAAAAAAAAGACCCCAGAGTCGTATATTAAGCAGTGAGGTATGCGGCATGTACCGACATACGTACGCCGTTTTTCTGTTTCTTCGGCGGAAGTTCCCTTTGCCTTGCTAACGGCTTCTTGCGGCTCTTTGTTGTCTTTCGGATCTGCCGGGTGGCCTTGCGCTTTCTTGGTTTGTCCCATTGCGTCATCATTTTATTTTGTTATAATCCCACAGGGAACTTTCATCCGCTCGGTAACGACGAGCTCTCGCATCTTTAAGACAAGATCGGAATGTACTCGGGTTCTCCGGCTCTCGAAGGGCGGCGTTTGGAAATTTTAAATCAGACGGAACAGGCGTGGGGAGGTAGGGTTTATACAGCGAGCCGGCCATTTAACTCGTTGGAATCGTTGCTTCGCATTAATTAGGTCGCAATTCCGATATGGGTTTTCCGCTTTTCTTCGGCCGTTTCTGGTTCCGCTATCAGCGATTTCATTAGGGGCGAACATAAAACAAGGATTAACTGATGGCGAGGACGAGTGAGCTTGCTCGGTTGTACAAGGTTTAATCGAACGCTACGAACATTGCCCTTGCACGGATATTCATCGAATGTAAGGACTGTATTTTGCAGGTAGGATTTTCTTTTCTATACACGTGTGCAGGAAACATTGTGCTCAGTATTAAAAAAAGTATTGAATAAGACAATTACGTAAAAAAATGATAATATTTTAAAATTAATCTCGTTGTCATCAGTCGTCTGAAACCTGCTACTATTGTCATCTCGTTCACGTGCTCATATAGGAAGAACAGCACGCTCATGTGACACGTGTCATTAATCATAAAGATTTGTATACGCAATTGTTGACCGCAGTATAAAGACTATCATAAAATTTGCGGCCAATAAAACAATATCTCGGATTATTTTTTTTTAACGCATTATATGAAGCGGAACATAGATGTCGACAAAATAGTTACCCAACTATACATGCTTAAGTCATTTTGTGTTTTTTCATTCTTGGAGGTCTCAAACCATATCATGATGTCATAAGTCTCTCCCCGTTTTTTTATTAGGAATATTAGCAATATCAATACTGGTAATATTATCAATAATAGCAATACTATTAATATTAGGCCTGAGTAATGTGAGTGCTGGGACAGGGGGTTGGGACACTAGGTTGAACAACTCGAGACTGAAAGCACACAACTCAAGTTGAAAATGAAGTAGCACGTGAAAGAGACGAATATGTTAGGAAATGCTTCGCACTTTATTTGCCTCATCACACTATAAGTACTTTAAGCGGTGCGCTGTTTCCTTGTGAAAAAGCAGTATAACTGACGGTATGGTTTTTATATAGAATATGACTATGACAGAATCATACACATAGGCAGTTGTTGGGGTGGTAATAAGCATACTTTGTTAGCAGGCACTTTATTAACCCAGAATGTGTTAATGGGCTGAATTGTATGCAAAAAATGTCACGCTCGAGTTTGACGTGAAAGCGTTACACGCAGTCTAAGACATCGCAAAATATAATTTGCTCATTGCAGGTACTGCATAAGCATCGTAACAGAGGGCAGGCCTAGTGGCTGTTACGCCATATCACGACGTCACGGGGCGGATCATAAGATTAAGAATGCACAGACGGATGGCTAAGCCGGAGTATGACACCATGGCTTTGCACAACAGCCAACAGATAGCGTAGCGAGCTCGATAAACCTAAATCACCTCGATGTGGCTCTGTTTATGTAACGGCAGAAGAGAGGGACCCAAAGGTAACTGAAATTAATTTCTGGAGGGCGAGCCATGCGTAGTACCAGCGTCCGCCACTAGGAGCGCCTAGCGACCCCCTTTCAAGTCAGTTTGCTGACCGGCATCGTCAGCTGAAGTTCTAGCGGCGCGTTGGGAATTGCTTCCTGAAGCGCTTCAAACTCATTCGTCGTTTTAGAGCGCAGCTCTGAGGGGCCCATTTCCGGCTTGAGCGGCGTCGGCGACGCCGTCGTCGTCGGTATAACCGCGAGATCACGTGACCCCCCCCCCCCCCCCCGAGGTCACGTGATCCCCTGACGTCATGTGACAACCCCGAGGTCACATGACCCCCTGAGGTCACGCGACCCCTTGAGGTCACGTGACCCTACTGAGGTCACGTGACCCCCTGAGGTCACGTGACCCCCCTGAGGTCACGCGACCCCCGAGGTCACGTGACCACCCTCCTGAGGTCACGTGAACTCAAGGAGTCACCTATCCCTTAGTACGTTTCCATCCTCCTCCTCAACAGCTAAGTTCTAATCCGGCGTTACAGGAAATTGTAAACGACCTTCATTTTTTTTCAATTTCTAATATAAAAAAAAACGCGGCCGTAATATTTTTTTTATATTTGAAAGACGAAAAAAAAAAAAAAAACTGCGGCGCAGACTTGTAATGCTTCGGACAACTAACATAGATGCTAAGAAGAAATGGAAGGTGTACGAGTGGTTTCTTCGTTTCAAGGCCGGCGAATTTTTCATCGAAGACCAACCTCGTTCACCCTCGTTCACGGCGAACTTCAACACACTCAAGTGGCAAAAAAAAAAAAAGTGAGAAAATTTGGGATTTGTTCTGGGCAGGCAGTCGAAGAACAATTGAAAAACTTGCTGAACTCAGTGGAGTATTTCGGAGTTCGTATCAACACATTTTGACAGAAAATGGGAACAGAAAAATAGTTTCAGCAAAAGTTGTGCCTTGTCTACTCCACTGCTGATCAAATACATTCCCGCGTGAACACTTGTCAATGGCTGAGAGAACATAAGAAAATTGACCTATACACTTTTTCCAAAAGTCATTTCAGGTGACGAAAGCTGGTGCTACGGATACGACCCTGAGAAAAAGCAACAGTCAACTCACTAGGAGAGTTCAAGCTCGGCACAAAAAAAAAAAAGAAAGCGCACCAGGTCAACTAAAATCTCAAGCAGGCGCTGATTTACCTTTTTGTATTCGACGCGCATTGTTCTCTCGAAGTTTGTTCCTACTGGTGAAACTGCTAATCAACCGTTTTGCCTGGGAGTTTTGGCACGCTTGCGCAACTCAGTGAGGCAGAAACACCCCGATCTGTGGCAAAGGAGGGAGTGGTGGTGCCATCACGGCAATGCCCCAGTACTCAATGCCCTCACTGCAACAATTTTTGAACAAAAACGGCATGACACCTTTATTACTCCCCCTTCCCCTTTCCCCCACCCCGATTCACCAGACTTCGCCTCGTGTGACGTTTTTCTGTTTGCATGTATGAAGAAAGTTCTAAAGGAAATCGTTTTGTGGATGTAGAAAAGGTGAAACAAAACACGAGGGAGGCATTGAAAGTCATTACATTGAATAAGTTCCCCAATTGTACTGAAAAGTGGAAACCACGTCTGGACCGATGGATTTACTCAAATAAAGACTACTTTGAGAATAATGAACGTTGCAAATCGTAAAAGGAAAGTCTTTTGTAATGTAGAAGTCTATAGTTATTTCGGCTACCCACTCGTATGCGTCGATGCAAGAGAGGCATGCCTCTTGCAGCCCTTAGAAGCAAATGGCGGCGCAGCACAGAATTTAGCGGCCTTGGAAGCAAATAAAAGAGGAGCACTTGGTCGTGGCACGTTTCCGCACGTTCGCTCAACAATCGTCAGAAACGCGAAGCAAGAATTTTATCGAGGGATTTTACATAAATCTAAAGTTCGTTGATGTGTTTGTGTTCGGCATGCAACTATTGCGTCAAATCCGCCAAAGCACGGGGCTCATGTTTCGTGTGGCTCGCGGAAGCAAGCGTAGGTGCAGCACTGAAATAGGGGACCCTTGGTGGGAAATGGCGACGAGTCACGAGTTTTCCACGTTCCCATAATCATGGTGACGGTACATCTGAAAAATATGGTGTGGATTTTTATTAAGGGTCTTGAGATAAACCTCCTTTCGTCGCGACTATTTCAGCAACCACAAAGGGCGCCTTTAAACAGAAGATCACTAATAACTCGAGGCACTACACGCACCCTCGCAAGAAACTGAACCCATTGAAACTTTTCATTGAGGCCATACTCCTCCCACACTCCACTTCTGAATCAATTCAAACTTGTCTCGACGACTTGAAGATTTTGGTGAACGTGCTGGAACAGATATAAAGTAAGAAAGCACAACACGAAACGAACAAAAGGACGGGAACAGACATGTACGAGCTTTTGATAAATTCGGGGTCCTATGAGCGTATCGCGTGTATCCGAAACCGCCTAAAGCTCCCCGTAACCTGGCATAACAAATCACAACGCACGCCTAATGCACTCGCACGGCATATTCTGCGCTCCCCTGGTTGAAAAGTGATCAAAACAAATTTAAAACAATGTTGATATTGTTGTCTTGTTTTTTTTTTTTTACCTTAAGTCATGTGCGACGGGACATCACAAAAGCTAGCAGTGCCGCTTGAAAGTGCCTCGTCGAATGGGTCTGTTATATTGTTGGAAAAAGTACACATTCAATGCTGCTTCAAATATTTATTCTATTATAGCAGTATTCAATGGGTTGATCTGCATATCAATACTGATTGCGCTTGTTATGCTCCTCTGTTGCAAATCCTTAGAGATCACAATAACATCACTCAAAACGACGTATGGCGCTATACAATCATCCTACAGTTCCACAGAAAAAAAAAGAAAAAGTAGTAAAACTGCCTCATACAACAAGCACCACTGGAATGCGGAGAACCGGTCTGACGGCGATACCAGTGTCGCAACATGAACAGCGCCTTAACGATTGGCACAAAGCAAACCAAAAATGTTCGCTCCACATTGCCCAAGCGCCGATGCCGAGATCAGGAACGATTTGC
Organism: Ixodes scapularis; assembly: GCF_016920785.2. Classification (NCBI taxonomy): domain Eukaryota; kingdom Metazoa; phylum Arthropoda; class Arachnida; order Ixodida; family Ixodidae; genus Ixodes; species Ixodes scapularis. The sequence continues at coordinate 60,628,370 of NW_024609880.1, read as the reverse complement.
ATATCCACCCGACGAGAGCACGCGAGAGTACCGGTCGATAGAAACTGCACGTGAAATAGAAAGACCAAAAAATACGTATGCAAATGGTCAAGCGGAAATTGAACAGTGCATGAAAAGGTTTGACGAGGACGAGAATTGTACACCCGAAGAAAAAGACTGCACCAGAACCTATCAAAGTTTATCGTTTTTGGGTGTTTAAAAATCATGCGCAAACTAAGAAAGGAAGATTGTTTTAGCTAAGGTGCATGTCAGGTAAAAAAATAAAAATAAATAGTTTGAGGCGCGTTTTGAGCCTAATCGCCATGCTCTCTCGAAGCTGTTGTCCAACTCTTCGCTAAATATTCCGCATTCACATGTTTTTTTTAGGAATCGCTGCGAGTTAAAGCCGTCACGATAATTGGCAATTCTATTGCAAGAATACTTTGTTTTGTTTATCTTGCCCCAAAACAACTCTTAGCCCTGGTGGTATGTACAGGGGGTCACAAAAACAACTTACAGGGTCTTTTTTACCGGAAAAATAAACTAGGCATCGCCGAACGCCCATTCTCCGATCAGAGGTAGCGGTAGAGGTCATAACTAGATGCCAAAGTTTCACCCGATCCGATAACTTAATCAAAAGTGTTAAGTGATTTTCTTAAAATTTCAATGGGGAAATGGTGGCTGACGGAGTTTTCAAATGCATGGGGCTCTATGGCACCAGAAACCGAAAACGGGCGAACAGAAAATCACTTGTAACTTTTGATTAAGGTATCGGATCAGGGTGATACTTTGGCATGTGGTTGTGACCTCTAGTGCAACCTTTGGGTGGACAATGAGCGTGCAGCGATGCCTATTTTATTTTTGGGGTGAAAACAAATAAAAACTGTAATTTTTTTTGGACACTCTGTACATTATCCGAAGGTAAAAGCAAGAACAAAAATATAAAAGTGTGACTATATATTAACAAGGTAGAGGGGTTTAGAGTGATAAACTGGTATCCCGTCTATCACTCTAAACTGCGCGTGGGTGGGAATTTATTGTAGGAAACATCGCGAAAAACAGACGACGACGAAGAACACAGCGTATTGAGTACAGCTCCGCTGGTCTTTCTTCATCACGAAAGTGGAAAGGCTGAACAATTTTTTTTTATGTAAATATATGCATGCACATTCGATATCTGGTAGTAATTACCTTAATGGAAACAGAAATATACGTGCATCATCAATATCCTCCATAGCTGTCAACTCTTCCCCGAAACAGAAATGGGACAAGAGAGCAGCTTTCGTTCACGCAGTTCAATATCTTTGTTTTTTTAACTCGTGTGAATTTTATATTGTGGATATGAGTATAAAGTTTTTTTACTATGCTGAAATGCCCCTAATCCTATGACACTCGTCGTCTTAGAAGCATAGGCGATGATTGCCCATTTGAAAGGGATCGCTTAAACACAGAACTGCTCACACCGCGGGAGGTGTGTCTATTTGTTATGTGTGATGAAGTATAAACGTTATATTCACATGGTATGTCGCTTTGCTGGGCTATTCATACCTTTACAATTAGACGCTCCGCACACGTGATGCTCACTTCCCACACCGGTCGCTCTGGTGATAGTGCCTACGGGGGCACGGACTTTTTCGATTTGAACTTCCAACGCTATTGGAAGTTGAGTTCAGAAAATGAGAGCCCTTCCTCCAAAGGTGAGGGTCCGTGAACTACCTTTGGTTAAAATTTCGAAGTTGCTGAAATCTCGCTGAGCGAAAACACCAAAATGAAACTGAATGGATATCTGTTGACAACTTTTCGCCTTGAATATTTTCATTTGATGCTTCTAAACTTAAACAGATTGCACGCACTGCACGTGCTCCCGCTAGGTAATTATAAAGAGAGAAAAGAAAAGAGAAAACATGTGCATTGACCTTTTTTTATACTATTCATTCCGAAACGAAACCCGACCACTGTAAAACATATTTCAGGAAGAAGATTAAAGAAACCCGACCATCGAGAGGTTAAAGATAGCTATTGTTATATAATGCGCCTCTTTCGCGAATAGAAAGCCGTAATTTTTACATCGCAAAGAAGTTCCACTTTCTTTTATCCTTTAAACATTTGTAAACACTGCCTCAAATCGTATTTTCGTGCAAAGGCAGCCCATTTTGGACACTAAGGTTATAAATAGACGTCTGTTTAACGAGCACAAAGAAGGCAATTTATGATGAATTAATCTAACTGAAGCACTCTTTATACCAAACCAAAAGACAAATACGGCTTCTCATTTTCTATAGTCACTGGAAACTCAGGGGTCTAGCCTGTCCTGAGCATACTATTATCGCACCGCAACCTATCAGATTGCGGAATTATGCGATAAGAACTCCGAACAACCAACCACGAAGCAAGAAGCGCCGACAGCATAAGCCACACCATTCGTTTCTTCAGCTGACAGGGACCATAGCGGCGATACATATACTTGGACATACAAAATATATATATTTGTATTCCATTTACTCAGCTCTGCTTATTTCACAATTTTAGCAATGAAAACGAAAACGAAGTGTCCTCCCCCCCCCCCCCCCCCCCCCCCTTTCTTTCCTTCGCTACGTCAGATTCGCCCCGAATATCGAAATCGGACACCCAGAGGCGTAGACAGATACACATCTCTCAAAGGCAATTCGTACACATTGCGTGCTTCGTGCGAGACCTCACGGAGCGGGCGCGCACACGCTTTCGCTGCGGGGAGTTGGATTCGCAGCAAGGCCCCTGTAACTTTGATTATAAAGAAACAAAAAAAAAAACAACGAAATCTTTCGTATATTGGTATAACACATGATCCTGAGACTTAAAAATGGAAAAAAAGAAGAAGACAGGAAACGAAATAAGCGTCGAGACGAGCGAAATCCGCGATCTTTGAATCTCCGCAAGAAAGGTGGAACGAGGGGGGTGAGGGAGACGAACAGAGAAACACAACGAATGAGATCCAAACCAGTCAAAAGAGAGTCGAAAGAATCAGGAGTGGAAGTAGTGCGGCCTGCCGCATTGACGACGACTGCGTTGCGGCAGACCGCGTGCTGTGGGCGCGCTCGCAGGTGCCCGCAAAAAACTATCGTGCTCAAGATCAAGCCCAACGAGAAACAAAGCTGGAATTCGAACGAGGAGGAAAAACGGAAGGTTTAAGGAGAGGAGAATGAGGCATAAAACAGAAACGGGTCGAGGAGGACATCATCCCTTTTATGCCCTCTCTCTTTCACCTCTAACATAACAGAAGAGAGAGGGAGAGCGAGACGATGTCGGTAAGAGCGCAGATACCGGAGTGAACCAACGCCCGTGCGTATCTGGTTCAGGTTCCAATTCACTATTACAGGCAAGGACGCCGGAGCACCGCGCATTGGGCGTGGTTCTTTCGACCAAACAGTCAACGAAGAAAGTAAAAGTACTGCGTTTTTCTTTCTGTATGGTCTTGTATACTTGGAGCATTTATTATGCTGTGTTTATTCCGACTCTCGCGATCGAGACTTTTTTTTCTTCTCGTTTTTGTTTCCAAGACCGGAGTTTATGCGTGAGTTTAGTTTTGCGTCCTCGCGTCCACGAATTTCTGTGTAGGTCGGCCATTTTTCTCTCGCCTGGCTTTCCGTGCCTCGACGGTCGCGCAACTTGGATCGAGTCTAGAATGATCGCAATTCTCAATTGAAGAGATAAAAGTTGATGGCCTAGAAAACAATCTCTAATGCTTATCAAAATAATCTTCTTTTTTTTTTTTCGAATGCGAAACGGATAGTTTTGTCGAGGTCGTTGCGGATTTATTTGATGCCGTTATATTTTCCTGCGACAGAACCATACTCCTTCCGGCCTAATCCTGTTGTAGCATCACTTGTGAATGGTTTTCAAAAACGCGGTTGGATGAGACCTGAGAAAAATTTTATTTGGTTTTATTACCTATTTCCAGAGGACATGGTTTCTAATCTTTTAAAATGCCACAAAGTTTTTTTTTTTAATTTCTTTTAAAGTAATTTGTATCTAAGGAGCTGGAACGCGTCTCCTAGTAGACTTGTTTTTGTCCCGTTGCTTTCTGAATGCCAACATCGAACTTCTGTAATACTGTTGATTAATTCGACCTTCGCGGTGGTAGTGCAGGAGAGGTGAATTCAGTAGTCCCATCTAATATTTAATTACAGCTTGCTTTACAGCTGGCCAGCTGGCGGAAATAAGAACTACCACTTGCTGTGACGTCTACCACGGCAGCGCTTGCGTCCTCTCGCGTTCTAGAATTCCAGAAAAAAACTGCCAGGATTGTTAATGCTTAATATTTCACGGCTACTACAGTGAAGTATTTCATTGCTGTGTCGGCCATGCTCTGATGCATTATGGATGTAATATGCTAAACAGGTAGTATAAACAAGCTTTCCACGCAGATTTACGAAAAGTCGAGGCTTCAACGCAGTTATGCTATATAAGGTATTAATACGATAGACAATCGTTAGCTAACTATAATTAAAACCAACTTGTTCCTTTGCCGAGTATATCCTACCATTTCTTTTTAAAGTGATTGTGTCATATTTCCCCCTAACAGGGTCCAGCGAGCGATGAGGTTGGTAAACAGTATTCACATTCCAAACGAATCTGCGAAGGTACACTAAGCCTGTGATACGTCATGTCTAGCGCCCCAGCGCACACTTAATTTCTAATCCTAACCCAATATCTCTCCCTGTGCTCTAATTCGTAAGCACTGTTTTACCAACTTTCTATCGTCATGCAGTAGATGCTGTCGTAGTTGTCATCAGTTTAATTTTTAGCAATATTGAAAGTACGCTTGTATTTAAGAAGTTACCTTCACCGATTACAACAGCGTGTGGGTTTAAATCGTTCAACAGCCTAGTTACTAGATAATACGGAATCTGTGAGCAAACAAATATTCGCAAGTTTCCTGACTCAAACGCTTCCGGATATTCGATTAATCGATCGTTAAGAAATCCCTCAAAGAAATAACAACGACAACATCAACATTATTATCGCAAAGTGGGAGACCACAGGGAGATATCGCCCCCATTTAGTGAGACAAATGACTTTGATACAAGAGATTAAAGTATCTAAGAATAAAAACAATTCCGTCAATTCTCGCATCGAAGTCAGGGCAATGTAAGGGGGCATTTCCGGCCTGCGCAAGAACCACAGAAGCCGACATCACCCACCATATCGATCGACAAGCCCCGTATCACAAAAAAACACCGCGCGGCACTTCCCGCCGAAGTGCCGCGGGCAATACCCCCCACCCAAAGGCAGCTAGCACCCGACTACAACACGCAGGACGACAAGTATCGGCCCATCGGACGCCTCGCAAGCGTCAACTCAACAAACATCAGCAAGCGAACCACGGCTACGAAAGCGCGGCCGAGATCAAAATGCCGAGAGGACTGCGGCGTTGAGGTAGCTCCCTACCGCTCGAGGGCCACCGTGGCACCGCCCCAGATGCAATCCCCCCAGCCACGGCCCTTCGTGGTCCGATGTCGGACGGCCGGCCACTATCGAAAGTTCCCATCTTGTATTCGCCTCTCCCTTGCCGAGTCCGCGGCGGCCGGCAATGGCGGTCCCCGCTCGCCGTTGCCGGGCAGCTGTTGTCCAGCGCAAGGGCACGCGGCAGCCAGCACCAGGCAGAGTGGTGATCTCGAAATAAAAACAAGCTATAAGCTGCAGGGTTTGAGCGGATGGAGAGGGAAGAGAGCACGGAACAAAAACACTAGTAAACCGAGGCAGCGAAATCAGTTTACGGTGTCAGAAACAAGAAGGCGAAGGAGAGAAAATGCTAACTTGTGTGCGGGGCGTTCGATCTGCGGCGGCGGTGGTAACGGCGAGAGGGATTAGTAGCTCCCTGTTCGCAATCCTGCGTCTTTTACCAAGCGGCGCAGAGGGCAGATAAGCAGATCGTTAACCTAACCGCCTGCTATAGTAACATGTTTCTTGATCTGTTAGTGGGTTCTCGGTTATTATAAGCGGAGACCGGTAACAGCGCTTGTGAAATGGTAATACACGGGGCAGGATCCGGTACATGAGAACCGGTAGAAATTGCTAATAAGTTGATATTGAGGAGCCATATGCCAGTTGGAGGTCAATCAGTGGCTCTTTGCCAGTTCCCTTTTGTGGGAGCTCTAAGAATTAATGACAGTTAGATAAAAAAAGCTCCCTTCTATAAAAAAAGTCTGCGTGATATCGAGCACACCATTTGTCTGCGCGTTTATGTGCACACGAAAAGAGAATCTGTGTGTGGTATTTTCGCGCCCTATGACTAAAGACAACATTTATTTCTTGGTATTTCCGAACTTGCATTCATTGAAGGGATACTACAACGAAATTTCGGTGCTCGTTCTTTTGGTCTATATGTGTTCAAAAGAGCAGTATCACATGGAACATACCAATATCTTGTTAAAAAAAGTCTCGAAAAGGAATTTTAAAACTAATTAAACGATTAGCAAAGAACACCTGGTGGATGTCGACGCCTCGTTTGTAATGCTCGTCTAGGATCCCTGACAGCTAGTGACGAAGGTTGTCTCGTCTCCGGCCATGACGAGAGAAGGGGAAAGGAGGAACTCACCCCTTCCCGAGAATTCCTTTTGTGTGTCACAGAAGTCGCTATTGTCCCCCTAGAAGATTATAGAAGATTAACCCGTCACTCAAAATTCGTACAAAAGCAGCCGCTTCGGTGGCTGGAACGAGTAGGCCATCCTCTCGACGTCAGCCTCGCCGTAGCTTTGCTTGTCTTGAGACGACCTACGTCACGATGGCGTTGGATGTCACGTGCTCTAAGCTGGGCCTTCTCCGAGCGCTTGCCAGAGTGGGCCGTTTATAACGAAAAATACAGCCACCAGGATCAAAATACAAACGTGCGATTGTCATTTACGGATATTGTGGATCTTATTCAACCTATTTCTGAACACGACGGGAATATTTCAAATTTCATTGAAGTATCCCCTTAAAGATTGTTACTTTGCTGGGTGTATTGATGTTTAACAACTATTACCGTTCAATGAGCCTGCAAGATGATTTGAGTAAAGATTTTTCTGACCTCCCCTTTTACTCTCGTTGCCTGCGTGGAGTAGGCGAACTGTATCTGCCAAAGGTTTCTTGTCGCTTTACTTGTACCTTCCTACTGTTGATATCTGCTTTTTTAGGCCTATTGCGTTCCTCTTTACGCCAGCAGACCCTTGCACACACTCTGCACATTGAGTGTCTACGGTAACGTTTCGTAGCAATCTTTTGTGGTCATATGAGTCTTGCGTGAACTCTAGGCGTACCGTGTTTTCTTACCTCCTTTGATATGAAATACAACGTCGTTATTTAGAAGTTTACTGGCTATACTCAACAAACTGAGCTCAAAGTCATTCCAGAATTTAGCATTTCTCTACGGGTAGCCAGGATAGCCTAAAGTACTCGCATTATGCAACAATCTTGAAGAAAAAAATAGTAAGAATCATTGTATCAGAAAAATATGATCGATCGGCCGGATAATTCTTCCAAGTATAATGCAAAACATATTGTTTGCTTATTTGATAATAGATTTCTAATATAATTCAATTTATATGATTTCGTGAAGGCATCTGATTCCAATTACTGGGACCGGCTACTTATAAGGGACCAAGGGATTTCTTTTTTTTATTAATATACAATACAAATATACAAAACTAGTGTGAAATTAAAACAACCACGCACACAACACGTTAAAAAAAGAAACACGCAGTGAGAGAAAGGGCCCACCAGACAAAGAATCAACAATTCTCACTTAGCTCTTTTTTGCATTTCCGACCCCAAGATCATGGAAGGCCACCAAATATAAATGAGAACTTAATACGTAATATGTATATTAAGACAGAGGGGAATTAATCGTACCCATAATCAAAGTGCAATATCATCACAAAAAACAAACAGAAACATCGAAGTAGTTACGCGGAGGCAGACTCTCTTGTAAATTATTCCACGCTACGTTGGTAAACTCCGAGTTGTAGAGCCCAGTCGCACAAACGCGATCGAAGCAATAACAAGCAATGCCTCGATTGTGACCCTCTCTCGTCGCCACTGCCACCATTACAACCTGAGAGGGAGGGAACCATTAATTGCTGGAAATGGGTACAAGGTTTCGCCACCCTCAGTGGGTGCTGCTGCCGTTGTTGTTGCAGCTTTGATCCGGCAAAGTACCGCTGTGGACTCTGGGGACGGTCGAAAGGCGGAGACGAGAGCGTGCAAGGGCTTAAACGACATGTGTGAGAGGAGGGCAGTGCAAGGGTGGACGCGAAAATGGTGATTATCGCCAGCGGTCAAAAAGCAAATTGGATGCAGTGAATCTTTCTGAAGGTAGCGGACTATCTGCCCTTCAGGTTTTGAAAGATTGGTTGGACAGTTTATAGGCGATATTTATCTAGTATAGTGTGAGTCTATCTCACGCAACACGCAGTAGTAAATATTTGTCTACATTCAAACGGTCAGAAGCCTGTATTGGCCATAACTGCCAAGCGGGCTACAAAAAGCATTGCACTGTCGAAACATACTAGACATGAGTCCTTCGGACGCTAATGATGCGGTGATATAGTTGGCACCGTCAAGGTTAATTTCACTACAACCGGGCCGTTTGCTTTTCTTGTCGAGATTAATATTATGTCACGAATAATATTTTCCTTTCTTCATGTGTATAAACCTTTAACATCATATCGGCTTATGCTTCGAGTGCAAAAGCAGGCATACTGCAATTGTTCACAGTCTATATCTCCCAAATAGTTATCATCTTATGCCTGTGCATATGCTTTGTTTAGGAATGAACACCTCAAATTACTCTGTCAAACATGTCCTCTAATAATACGTGTTTGAGTATGTATCAAACATCGAGCAGATAATTCCTCGAGCGGTTCTCAACTGCATAATCCGGTGACATGACCTAGAAGAGAAATATATACAATTCACCGCTAAAAGCCGCATCTTTCGCAAAATTGTTCAACTCCTTTCAAGAAGTTTCATGGTTTGACCACAGCCCCAGAATCGGTGATATACTGGTACATAATTTTAATGTATTTTGACTCTTGGTATCTTTTTTTTTCTTCCGTTTGATTAGTGCTCGATCACTCCCAAGCGTAGCCTGACATAGGGATGTCTTAAGCTCTAATCATGTCTAGAGATCTGAATATTTATCATATCTTAGGGAGTATAAGAGTTACGACAATAACATAGAAGACACCTTCCACTTGTTTAATTAGGGCACTACTAAGTTTTATTATCATTAAAGAAAAAATATAAGACCTGCTGAAAAAAAATGTCTTGCCTGTAACCCTTATTCCGTGTTTTACCGGAAGGTAAAATAAGTTTTATGCGGGACACGAAGGACGTTGCACTCTTCGACGACTACGGAGTACGTATTTTAGATACTGAAATGCCCAAAGGATTAACTGACGCACGCGCACTCATTTTTTATCAACTTCACATGCATTTATTGAAAATCGCCAGATGTATATCTCGTACCGGTTACGCAAAAAATGTACTAAATGGCAGTTGCCACGCGAACGAAGTTTCGAACATGCATCGGGTGGGGTTTCCGCTTGCGACGAGTTATGACGTTCCTCTATGGAAGACAGTCCCGGTGGTACGCGTGCGATTGACGGGTTGATAGAACGAATCTGTTGTTATTATACCGCACTGGAGAAGGGTGTGGATGAAGATGAAGTGATTTCATAGCCACGGTGCCGACAAATTGCGTTCCACTTTGCGACTACACGGGTTTTTTCAATTCTGTCGTTGATGGATAGCTGAAAGCAAAACGAAGATCCTGCACAGCGTGGTCACGTTTCACGCGCTCTCAATGTCTGGATATCCACCGCAGCATATACATAGCGTTCCGTTTTCGACAACCGACGGAGGGCTTTGCGTTTGAAAACGGGGAACATCTCTCACTGCGTAGAAGGACGGCATCTGGAGTGGAGCACTCTCAGGACGTTGTGGCAGCTCTAAAAGTATGCAACGGAATGATTGCTAATCGAGGCGTACTTTCGAGTTGAGTTTGGAAAGCTTGTAGAACGTTATTTCCTCGAGCAAAACTCTGAGACAGGCTAGTTTGACTGCCATATACACCGACAAAAACCTCAAATGGAAGTCTACGTTTCTACGCAATCAAGCAATGGTGCTAGCGGCGGCAACATAGGTGTTAGAAACGGATACATCCTAAGCAAGCCCAAAACGAAGCTCGTGAGGATTTGTTGGGATGAAAAAATTGATCAAACAAACAGATTTTAGAATATTGGACCATTTGGCACTGAACGTTGTTTAATATATACTATGTGTATTTGAGCAAGCAATGGTGCTAGCGGCAGCAACATAGGAGTTAGAAACGGATACATCCTAAGCAGGCCCAAAACGAAGCTCGTGAGGATTTGTTGGAAGGAGAAAATTTATTCCACAAACAGATTTTCGAATATTAGACCATTTGGCACTGAACGTTGTTTAATATATATCATGTGTATGTACCAATGATTATTCCACCTTGTGGGTAACATCCCCACAAAACTCACCCTATGGAGCTAGAAATTCAGCGAAAGGTAGTAACACCGCTTCTGCAATAGCTAGTGGACCCAACATGAAACGGTGTTAAAACATCCGCCATACTTCTGTCTAGCCGAGAAGCCTGAAAACAAGCAAAGTGCAGGCGCGAGCGGTTCTCTGCTCTTTTCAGTGCCATTGGTACTACCTATAAATACAATGGGGACGCATGTGCGCGAACGGCCATTGGAACGACACAGGAGTTGTGTCTAAACTGAACTTCTTGTCCTTAGACATTATAGGGTATATTTACACATTTATTATGTCAAGATACTGGCTTTATACAGTCCTTTTATTGCATGTGTACCCGTATTGATAAAGCAATTAAAAAATAATGCACTTCTACTTGTAGTGCCTCATGTCCTTATAGGACTTGAGACACTACAAGACTAACGCAGGAGCGCAGATACATATGGCCAGTTGTTGATGTAGTCAGGACTCAGTAGAGAAACTACTCCACACAAATTTAGTGTACTGTGGATGGGTCAGTGCTAGTCGAGGTTAGACTTTGGCAATGCGCCAGCTCATCTTAAGTTTCTTGTAGAAAGTTTCAATGCTAAGCAAAAAAATAGACGTCGTTATTACCGAAGCGTGAATTCTGAATTTCTATGACGAACACCCCAGAGTTGAGCTATATGCTCCCAAAATTGTGGATGACATCATCACACAGTTGAACTTGAACTTGATTCTTTTTCCACAACATTTAAGCCAAGGATACCAGACAAAACACTACCAAGTGGTAGCCTGCCTGGGGGTGGTGTACTTGGCCCTTAAAATAATAAATTCAGGAAGTTTTGACAAAAAAAATGACTGCGTTAACTTTAAATGTTAGTTTAAGACTTCAAAACGTTCCACAGAGTCTTGACGCGTTGCACGATAGGTTTCATAGCTGAGCAAGAGTTCTGGGGAACGAAATAGAATGCTCCGTATGCCGAACAACCCATTACTGGTTCGGAGCTGATTCTTCGGGTTTCTGGTAAAGAAGTTTATAGTCGATATTTTTTTTACTTTATTTAAAAAACTTTATTTTTCCGCCCAACGACACAATCAATCGCTTTGTTCTGTAGTACCGCCACAAAATAATATTAACAAAAACGATACCATATAGACCGACACGCTGTCTACAAACAAGCCCCGTTTGCCCACACCAGGTGTGGGCACTGCGCGTGCGCAGAAACCAAAATCCCGTGAAGTGAAGCGTCTGCGCACGTGCAATGCAGTCGACAGCGCCTCCGCAGCTGCGTGACGTCAGGGCCGCGTGTTGGTCTATAGGGTACCAAGAAATTGTTTGACGTATTATTTAGTGTAGTCTCTCAGAAATAGCCCTTTGTATCTTAAGGAAAGCAGAAATTAAGTGATGAGTAAACCCTTTAAATGATATGAGGCATAAAGGAGATAAGTATGTACTCTAAGTATATTACATCAAGAACGATGGCTTCACAAATAGAAAACGACTACATTTTCGGCACTATGTGTATGGGTCCACTTGAAAACAAGAAACAAACGCTCATAACACTTGGTTAGAGACATGTGGATGACTAGAAAACTCTTTATTTATGCCTCATTAATACTTTGTATTAGAAACCTCTTAAAAAGAAGGAGACTACTGGCGATATAAAAAAAATGAAGTCTCATATATTCGTACTGGAGTTTCTTCTTTTGAACTCCTGCAGAAAGTGCTTCTTCGTAGAATGCACAACTAGAAGTGTTTTCAGATGAGGTATTGTGCTTTTCTTACGTAGGTTCAGCGAAATGTACTCACAATTAAATTAATTTGTTGTCTTTTGGGACATTTATGCGAACAAGCGGCGCTATACATTTCCTTTTATCTTAAAGTTGAAAGGCTGCTGAAACTATTAGTTACGTGGCAAGTACTGGTTTTGAAAAATGAAGCAAATTATAAACATTAGTGCCGTTCATGCGTGAAAAAAAAAAAAGAATGGTGATCGCAGGTCGTGTTTGCCAACTATGTTTACAGTTTCTACCAGTAGGTAAGTCCACCAGAAGCCTAAATCAAATCCTTAAAAAAAGGTATATGTTCCTAGTCCCACGGAATGGGAGTTTTACGCTGTTAGAAGTAAGTCGAAGTAAAATATTGGTATAAACTAATTGAAGTAAATTATATGTATCAAGTAAGTTTAAGTAAATTACACGTATAAAATAAATTGAAGTAAATTATAGGAATAAAAATGTACTCGAGTTTCTGCCTCCTGTGCAAAATATGTAAGGGCACTTCAAGACACCGCTCAAGAGCCATGAGGCTGAATTTACTACGTCGTACTAATTTCAGTGAACGCTTTATTATAGGGCTTCAGTAGGAACGCAGTTTTCTAGTGCCCGTTAAACTTCTCTGCGCTCTGGCCCCACTTAAAGACCCACATACTGTAATGTAAAGCACAGATCAGACGTTCTTGACAGCTCTATAGAAATTAATATATTTACGTCTTTTATAAATCAATAAATGGTGGTCCCCTAGTTTGGCGGGCAAGAAGAAACATGGGCTGTTTCTAGATTGTATAAATACTCAAAAAATAATTTCAATATTAAAGTAATCATCGTGACCTGGAAAGACTGTGGAAGGAAGATGTTACAGATACTAACATGTTAAGAATTCTGAGCATAATAAAAAAAAAAAAATTTCGATTACGAGTCAGCATTAAAGGTGCCTCTTTTGTCTTCGTTATATACAGTAAATTTGAACAGTGCAATACGATTGCTTAGTACGTGTCCTTAGCATATATCATATAATAGTGAATAAACTTGCTGATGGAGGTTGCAACAAAGCGGGTGGATGTCAATAGAAAAAATTTTCAATATAGAAAACGTGCATAGAATCCATCAAGTACATTGGCAAGAGTAGCCTTGCTATTATTTTTATTTTCTAAGCAATCGCTTTTCTGTTGTGCTGGGAAATCTTCCCAGCTTGAACACTAGCGCCATCTGTGTACAGCTCACCACACCTCTTCAATATAAAAGTGAGAGTGAAAGAGCGAGAGTAAAGGGGAAAGAGCAACCGGCTTCGCCAGGAGCGTGCGTTATTATCTAACGCAGGAAAAAGAGGCAACCGATTTGCTCTCTACTTATTTTTTAACGTTTTGACCACGTGTGAGGGGTCACCTAGCGATATATGGATTTCCATCTTATTAAAGGATGATTGCAACATACGTACAAAAAAGACCCACCTTAAAATTTATTTGTTTACAATTTCTCAAGATAAGTCCATGATTAAAAAATTTGACGAAGTAGAGAGCTGGGCTAGTTTGTGGTAGTTTAACACACCGCTCGTCCTGTGTTGTGTGTTCCTTCTCTTAGTCTTCGTTGTTACGCGCTGTTACACCTACAGCTTGTTCAATTTGACAACGACATGAAAACCCAACACAAAGGAACACAGAGCACAAAATAGTATAAATATATAATATATTCTACATTATAAAATGTTTACCTAGAAAAAATTAAGTTACCTTTGCGATTTTAGCAGACCGATAATTTCTATTAGCACAGTTAAACGTCAAGCCACAAAGAAACGCTGGCAACTGCGACGATCTGCGAGGCACCCAAGCCTAGCACAAAGACGAACATTTTCTTGTATTTGTCTTTTTCATATAATCTTTTCACTACGTTGCTCAGCTCAAATCACTACTGATAATTCCACCTACGTTGCTCCAGCACACCTTGATCATCATCACAAAGTTGGTGTCTCAATTTGTCACCCTCACGTTTATTATGGTTATTTTATTCACTGAACTTCAAAAGACTGAAATCGCTTATCCGCACCGCTTACATCAATTAATAATCACCTACTTTTAACGCGATAGTAATCTCTACCTTCCCCCACCCAGCCGATTTCTTGAACCTTTCTGGTCTCCTAATGCGCAGTCTTCCCGTTAAATTTATCGGGAAAATTGACGTCACGACCTATACTTCAATTCGATTTCCTCGCTAAATTTAGCGGGATATTTTATGTCACGTGATGGGACGTCACGGTACCTACCATCCAATTCTGTTTCCCTGCTAAATTTAGCGGAAAAATTGAAATCACATGACCTATACACTAATTCAGTTTCCCCGTTAAATTTAGCGGGAAATGCGATGTCACGTGACCTGACGTCACGGGGCCTACAAACCAATCTAGTTTCCCCACTAAATCTAGCGGAAAATTGACATCACATGACCTATACACCAATTCAGTTTCCCTCCTCAATTTAGCGGAAACTTGATGTCACGTGGCCTGGTGTCACGTGACATACACACGGATTTCGTTTCCCTGCTAAATTTAGCGCAAAAATTGAAGTCACATGACCTATATACCAATTCAGTTTTCCCGCTAAATACAGCGTCATTCTTAACGTCACTCTCGACGTCGTCCTAGACGCCGTTATTGACGCCAGCCTTAGATAGAAACGTAACACAGGGGGGGGGGGGGGGGGGGCGGACATGACGAATGCTATCGCAATTTTTAGACAACCAACAATAGTGTCGTTTTTGTAGGTATATTATCAATTTCATGTTCCCTGTTGTTTAAGGATTATATATATTGTTCGTTTTGTGTTATTATTACTAATGTTCCCACTCCCCTCTTTAATGCCTTGTGTCCCGAAAGGGAAAATAAATAAATACATAAATAAATAAATATAATTTTTTGAGTCGGCGGTTTAATGATTGCAATTATTTTGTCAAAAATGTATAATAACAAAAAAAAAAACAATAAAAAAAGGCAATAATTATTTGATATTCTGTAAAACAAAAAAGCCGGGGGTTTTTGGCCGCTGCATATGCCGTATAACTAAACAGTAGTTTCATGGAGGTGGAGACGATAGGGGGCGTCTACATTGACAGCTTAAAGAGTGCTGAACGCCTTAGTAAATGGCCTAATACAATGATTTCAACAGAGCTATTTTAAAGTTAGAAAACAAGGAGTTTTTTTAGGTTTATGTTCAAGGACGGGCAAAAGCAGTACTCACATATTTGAATTTTTACATTCGATGCCGATTTTTATTTAAAATCTTCTCGATAAATTTCCAACTCATATGAAATCGATGCATGGCTACCACAATATTCGTAAAGCAAGAGGCCGGCATACTTGATGCGATATGTACATTGATCATTTCACCATCCGAACTAATATCATTAAACAGTACCGAAGCCTCAACGTCTCGGAGTTTGCCATTTTTTCTTTGCCAATTCATCCGCCAGCTCATCCATTCGATCGCAAAGAGTGCGCCTTAACATTGCATTTTCTTGTTTGACTGTATGTACCTGATTGTTTACCATAGGCATTATCCGCGATCGGACTTAACGTGAAACGAAAGTCCAGCTACATCACAACAGATTAAGATAAAAAACGATGAGAGATTTATTATTTTTATTTAGGTCTCCCAGTTGTCACTAATCATTGACATATTAAAAAACGCGGGGCATATGGAGTCCCAGACATCTTGCTATCATTCCCCAATCAATGAGATTGTTGCATTAGCAGATAAAATTGCCCAATAACAAGTGACAAAGTGAGTAACATCAACGTGCCGCCCAGGACACTTGGCTGTTGGCAGACACTTAATAAAATTATCTATCTATCTATCTAACGTAATACGCCACTCTCTGTGTTTCTTATGCTGTATGTGTCTGTAGAGGGCAATACGCACCTGCGAAAAAAAGAAATAGGAAAGCAGTGACTTTGGGTTTCCGTCGATGTTTTATTGGCTCTGTCGGCTTATTCCCTCGGGAGCACTCCGACGTACGGTGAAACTAGATGTAACCACACTACAAAAAGAAAACACATTTCGTTTTCTTTTCATATAAAGCGCCACCGAGATCGCGTTCCTTTCACCTGACTTGTTAATAGCAAGAATATTGAGAACTTAAGTAAGGAGTCACGAGATTGACTCCTAACTGAAACGTTTAATATCGACTGCATACAATAACGAAATAAATGATCCGAGTCGCTTGCCCGTGCATTACTATTGATGGTGTCTTTGTGTACACACTCATTTTATAAAACAATGGGAAGCGCAGCATTTAAAATGCCACTTCGTAGCACTGAAAGGAAGTATAAACTATTTTGTGAGCAATCACGGACTAAGTTATTGAGAACATAGAGACAGCCATCGCTTGTCCTGAAAGTGGCAGTAAGTGCCCGAGGCACGCTACATACCTTTTTACATTTTTTGTTTAGCCCTTGATTTCACCTCTCTCTCCTTCATCTTTTCTGTTCTAGTTTTGTTTTACTGTCGCTAATGTTTCACTGCTCTTACAAGAGATGGCGCTGAGTGGCTGGCGCACGATAGGCACTTTTATGGGGCACGCAAACAAAGAAGTTGTGAGAATCCTGGGTTCTCACAACATTGATTACATTTTTTTTAAGTGGCTAAGACATTCACAGACAGCATGTTGAAAGTAGGTTAAATTTAACTTATCTGTGTAAATGTAATCTTCGTTGCCAATTAGATTTCTTAAAAGGTTCGCACGAGCGCCCGAGCTGGAGGTACAATAAACATACCTACTGTCCGGAGCATAGATGTTCCTGTGCTCGTCTTGGGCGGTTCATTATGCAGAATAATAGCGTTAATTTCATCGTGTTTGCTCTCTCCATTAGCATGCCTTTGTTCATTATTTATTTATTAGGAAATGAACACCGCGTTCCGACAAACTCCAATTTTTGGTGGTCAGCGCTTACGCGCAAGAGTAGGATTCGAGAGTTGTTACAGAAATCCTCGCAAAAGTTCATCATTTGTCTCCAAGGCAATGGGCCAGCCTACGGATACCCAGCTGGCAGGTCCGTATACCGACCCTGGTGCCCGCAACCTGACGAAGGCTTATTGCGGAGAAAGGAGCCGTGTAACCGAGCTTTCAATTGCACGTCCAAAGACCCCCAGGTGGTTGAAATTTATCCTCAGTTTTCCGCTTGGGCGTGCCAGAAGCCAGTGGCGTCACAAGGGGGGAGGGGGGGGGGGGGCGGACCGCCCCTGGTGCAGCGCTCAGAGGGGTGCAGCTGGGCAGTGAAGGGCGGGGGGAAGGGGGGGGGGGGGTCGTGGCGGGCCGCCACAAAACCCCTAAATTTGACTTTTAACAAACAATTTGTTCACGAAAAATCTCAGCATTTCAATATCCTTCATATTACTGTAACACCACAATGAAGCTCTAATGTACACTTTAGTGCTCTCGTGAAATAGTTTGATCAGTATGTTTGATTTTACCGTCAATTGGAAGCTCGTTAGAGTCTACGCAGAACCGTTAACGATAGTTTAGCAGTTAAAGAGACGAGGAATTATGGTGCAAGGGGCGCAAATGGTCTTGCGTTCTGGAGGCAGTGATACGAAGAAAACAACCGATTTCTCGACTATTATCAGACACAAACAGCCAGAACGGTTCATGATATGAAACACGATAAAAACAGACCGTACCTCATTGTTCGTGTTTCTTCTTTCAAATAGTCATTTCGGGTTTTAGGTTATCTTAAAAAGTATTTCATCCATACACAGTAAAGTTAACGTACAATGTTCACAGGGGAAGTCACATTTATTATCCGTGTGTAGATTCGCAGAATCACTCCCATTTGGCGAGCATATACTTGCTGGGGCTCCAGAGAAAACTGTGCATACGTAAGTGCCGATTGTTCATAAGCATATGTACTTGTGTCGAATCGCTAAGGCTGATTAACTCGAACCAGCACTCTTATGATCTCCACTTGGAGAAGAAGCCGAGATTCATACGTGAAAATAAAAACCGCTACCCTACTCTCAAGGCAAAATTTTGGATAGTCTGTCTTTCTACTGGTATTCAAAATTACCTAAGGTTATTCAACGGTCTTTATGCATCTTAGGTCTGACCTGAAATCCAGTTCGCAAAGTGTGCGTTGCAGTTTGAGACTAATATTTTATAATAACTAAAGTTACATAGAAAATAATTATATCTTCGTAGCACAGGTACTCTGAGGGTTGACAATGAGCGGAATGACTTATTTATCTGGCACTTTTTTTTGCAGGAAACTACTATAAATTCCACATCGTAACTCTGTGCAAATTTCTGCATGGTGCTCTTGTAACCTTTGGAAGTAAATTACATCGGGCGGCTATTTTGCAGGCTTCTTAGTGTATCATATATTACATGATGCCGGTAAACCCGATAGGGAAATAAGACTTTTTTTTCAGAAGCGATATTTCTAATTTTGTACAAGGTCTCTACTTGGTGCCTCTTCCCTGCTTACTTAGATTAATTACATCTCTACTGCTTGCTAGGTTACTGCTCTTCATTCTAGGCAAAGAGTGTGCTAAAATCAACACAATATCCCTGCTCCCGTGGAGATTCGATTGTTTCTTTGCTTTTTAAGTAACTGCAGCTGGTTTATAAAAAAAGTGTCATATGTTTGAGTGAGAACATAAACACTGAAAAATCGGATTGTTGGGTACTTTGGAGCAGTGCACGGATCCTTTGTGTCAAAAACAGGTTACTATATTTCGTTTTAAATTGATAACAAAGAAAGTGAAAATTGAGTTCAAAATTGTTTAATTCGTTTCGGACACATCTTTCTTGAAAGTTTCAACTTTCTGGCAGTCTAGTGGCGACTTTCAGAGTGTTGGCTGCATTTCTTATTCATAAAGTATCGTACCAGACTAAGGTTGAAACTATTTGCTTTTTTAGAGAGCTGTGTGCCTTGACCCGGTTTATGCTCAATTTTATTTCTGAATCATAGTACTCGTGCGGTAAGAGTTAAACGAATTCTCTCTAACATTACGAAAACTTAATTCAAAAGGCAATGTTTAAATTTCAATGAAGATCTTACTTTAGCATTTTACTAGGTTAGCTCCAGTTCACGTCACTGACTTGATAAGTAATATCTCTAGTCGTTATGACGAATGTGGGCTCTCAACGCCGACTCTCGCGTTTCCTTTCTGGTTGTCGGCAGCACTTCTGGTGCCGTATAAAACGCGACTTTGAAATGCAGATGCTCAAGTTTCGGAGACATAAACCGTCTTGCTGTTTGTTGACAACGACTTAAACGCCGAGACGCTCTCCCTGCTTACGCAAATGATTTTGCCTGGCCTGGATCCTCGACCAAATGGGTCGTCTGACTATAAAAAATGGGCTTTCTGGGGGAGATATATAAAGGCGGTTTGTACGGTATTCTCGTAGCACTTTTGCGAAAGCAGTCGCTTCAGGAGTACCTCGAGACATGTTCGCTAAGGTAAGGTTCGCCAACAACGGTAACTCCCGCGGACGTCTGCAGAGCGTTTCTGTTGTTCATATAGTGAATAGCAGCACAAAAACCTTGGATCGAACAATAGCATAAAAAAAGACTAGCCCTATTTACCACTGTTTCTATTCTCGTTTAAGTATTATTATACCGTCGTCCGAAATAATTTGGAGATAATCCTGTTCCGAGAGTGTACGCTTACCTGATTTGTGAATGGTGTTGGTCGATGATATGGTAAGGATAGAAAATATTTCAAGACGACGATGTTGATAACGTTGTCTAAAGCATCCCATAGTAAATTAGCAAATTAACGGTAAGACAAATCTTGTGATGACGTAAACCAAGTTATACCTCGTCCTAAGTGTTTTTGACAATACTTTGAGCAGACGCTAATATATTTGAGGCTTAATACGCTTACTTGCAAACACATTAAGAATTGTAGTATTGTGAGAATAAGTTAGTTTTCTAGTACTTAAACGTAGGTGTAACATCAGTTGAAGAAGGTATTTCGCTAGATGAAATATTTGGGCTGCAAAATCGCATACTTTGAAGGACAACAGACACGACGATATCTTAGTCGTCTACGTATGCACAAAGACTGTCTTAATATTGTATACCAGACATTCCCATATCAGTATAATTTCATCAGAGCAACACATTGCATGCTTGGTGATGTCCGTGCGAAATATGACTTAGTATTCAGTTGCTAATTGTAATATATAAATCAATACATTGGATATGTGTAGACACAAAAATCCCGGCATGTTAATATTATAAGAAGTAAGTAATATAGAGGTAATACAGCAATATTACTTAAGATGTACCGGTTATTTTGGAACAGTGTTGGCGGTAAAGCATTACTAGTCACAGCGTGACCGGTAACGCGTTACTTTTACGGGTAACGTTGTAACGTATGCTTGCAAAGACTTTAAAGAAATAAGTCTTCACTATTTTTTTTTTCTGTTTCTATAGGCACCGAGCCATATACATTTTCGAGTTTTTTCGTGTTACTTTGCGTTCTTTTTTTCGTGAATATTTACTTGGAACAGTAGAACATATAAGGTAGTTATGTTCAATTTATGGATGGACATAATGTTTCTTGAAATGTGTCGCTCATGCATACCTGTAACGTCAAAAGAGTAACACATTTGAATTCATAATTAAAAGAAAAAAATAACGCAGAAGTAACGTCCGTCAATTTTAACGGTAAAGCGTTCCTTTCATTTTGATGAACGGTAGATCGGTAACGCGTTTTTTTTTTTTATTTCGAGGTAACAAGTAACGTACTTCGTTACTTTCTCTCGACAACATCCACGGCACTGATTTGGGATGGTGCAGAGATATATATAACCACTTAGTGTGCAATCGGTTGGCGATACGAGAACCGCCTTGTCTGGTCTGCGACCGCGCCCCGTCTCTGACTTCCATGCGTTCCGTGCTCGTCCGTGGTTCACCGCTCGGATTTTCCTTCAGTGTGCCTCGGGTTGCACCCGCCATTGTTTGGGCTCAATGCGGAGCGCAAGTTCGTCTGCTTCTTGCACAGGTGTTGCGATGATGTCAGAATGCCAAGATCCTATTGGCTGAATAAAAAAAAAAAATAGTGGGTAACCTCGAGGCATGTCTAGCATTGAGGTCTACCTGCTCTTCTTCCAGCCAATCAGAACTCGGCGTCGTTCTGACATCACCGCTACCCCTGAGCAAGAAGCAGACGACTTGTTCTTCGCATAGGTCGTCTTCGCTATGCACGGCGAACACGCACATAATACACAGCATGGTTCGCCAATCGCGGCAAACATGCACAAAATGCACGGCATTACGATTAGCTAGATATTCCAGCAATAGCGTCCTACTTCTGCTAGAGAAGCTGAGAATTATTTTTGACTCTTTTTAATGTAGCTTATTTTCTTCATATTTATACATTTCAAATATTTTGGTTACTACAAACATTTACACTTTTAGCTGCCATAAATGGTTTTTATCCCCTATGTTGACCTAGAAAGTTCCAAGTATTGCAAACTAGAAAATGAATTATTAAAATGTGGACCTATCTTGAGGCGTATATATTTGTTCCTCGCAGTTCAAGCTCTGCACCTCAACTGAGATAAACTGAAAAAGGGTTGGCATTTACCTGGCTAATATATGGGTGATATATATATATACAGAGAGAGAGAGAGAGAGAAAGAAGGCTTGCAAAAGGAGATATACTAAAATACTAATGTGACAGCCATAACAATACGCTAGTTACAATCTGACTTTTTATCAGTATGAAGGCTAACATTACGTTTACGCTTAATGTCCTCACGGTTATTTTGAGAAACGAAATCGTTTATCGGAACGCCTTTTGCAGTTGTTAGAAATTTCCAAGAATTTTTATTACGGAGAGCATCCTAAGTGCTGGGTTCTGCCACTTTCTAGTTGTATCCGAAGAGCTTGTAGAGCTTTGCCTAACAAAGCAGACTGTCTTACGCGTTGTTATTTTCGCCGCGAAAGGTTGTTCTTGCAGCCGTGAGCCTGACCGCTATGGCCCAGGCCGGAGGAGTATACCCGGCGGCCCCAGTCTATGCCGCTCCTCCTCCACGTCTTCTGGCTGCACCCGTGGTTGCAAAGGCTGTCGTCGCGGCGCCTCCTGATGTGAGACCCCACTGTGATATCAGTTCTTTTTTGTGGTAATTTCCAGCCTTGACATACGATTTTTACTAGCTTAGAAATAAACCAGCACCAAGACATGTGCCATTAAAGTTTTTTCCGAATAATATTTTTGGATCTTTAATTTCGTGTCTTGGTTATATTATTACATGGTATTGGCTCCTAATGTATGATGCTGATACCTTTATACCGCATCTCGTAAACAAATGTTCATAACAAGGCAAATCAAATTTCTTCGCTTTCATAATAACTGAGAAGCTTTCCAAGCTACTTTCAGGAAACGACCTTGCTCATAGCTCAGAATACTCCTTGTCACTTGCGATAAAGATTTTATTTTAATTGATTCATGAATAAAAAAACCGTGTGCGCCAAACATTGCATTTAATTTCAAAGAACTCATGCATTTGAAATTGTCTTGTTTTTGGAAAGACACCTAAGGCAAACGCATCGGTTCCTAGAATTACCGTATGTCACAAACTTCTTTTTTTTTTTTTAACATCAAACCCTGCCTCCTTTCTCCAACAATGCAGGTAAGCCCGCAGTCCTACTCCTTCGGCTACAACTCGGCCGACGAATTCGGCACCCGCATTCAACGCCAGGAGACAAGTGACGTCAACAACGTCCGGACGGGCTCGTACGGCTACGCTGACGCCAACGGAATCTTTAGGCATGTCCAGTACATCGCCGACGCAGCAGGCTTCCGCGCCTCTGTCGACACCAACGAACCGGGGACGGCCGGTGGTCAGACCGCCGGGGTGCTCTACAACGCTGCGCCCGTACCCGCGGCTCCAACTCCGGCTAGGGCTCCCGTGGTGGCAGCCGCTGCGCCGTACAAAGTTCCGTTTCCGATAGCACCAGCGGCAGTTACCGGAGTCTTACCCGCGCCGTACCCGACGTACGCCAAGCCTGCCGCTGCCCCCGCACCCTTGTACGCTGCACCACCCAAGTATGCGGCGCCAGCTGCCGTAGGTTATGCCCCGAAATACTTATAATTTTCGAAACATTGAAAGGATTCCTGAATGATAAACGTTTCGCGGAGATTTTTTAGAAGTTATCTTATGTGCGTTAAATTTATAAAAGCACGACACGCAAAAACAATGAATTCCTCGAATTGCGTTTTCTCGCTTAAATTTGTTTTTATTTTTGTAGTTTGCTAGTACAACTTTTGTGAGCGCTCGTTTAAAGAGTGACAAACCGACGCCCCGCCTCCCGTCGATTTCAAGGTAAAAAAGGTGATCTCTGTCCGTCAACTTCAGCAGATATTACGTTCTACATTGCAAAATAACGAGTGTGCGGTGTAGCTAAACCTGAGTCCTATAAAACAGCGGTTCTCGCTTAGCAGAACAACGACAACAAAAACACCTAAACTGGAGTTGTGTCTTGCCTACCCAATCATCAACATAACATTTTGTTACTGGCAAGGGTAATGTTTATAGACATTTCACTGCTTTTTCTCGTTTGTTTGATCATTAGACGCACCTCCTGTGGAGCCGCCGCTGCCTTAACGACCTGTGTTTTCTGAAACAGGGCGGCGGTTATTGTTTAGGGCTAGTTCATTTTGGATGAGTGTAGATTGTGCCGCGATGTTGTTCAGGAAGACTGCGCGGAAGCACACATTCGCGCCGCCGAGGGTATTGAGGGTATTATTCCAATTACTCGCGTCTGTGCATCCGATATTCAGTGTAATCATCTCCAAAGGCTGGGAAGCCCGACCGGCGCCCTTGTTATTTTCATGTAGACAAGTGCGGTGGAAAGATACGGACCCCGTCCTGATGCCTGTGTTTTAGAACCGCGCGATACTTATTAGTGTGTTCCATTTGTGGGTAGTATAAGCAAGTTTGATTATATATTGAATTGCTCGCTTCAGGGTTTTGTGATTATAGCTGTTTGTATTACAGCGATAATAAAATGAACATACATGAGTAGTTCTATGGAACGGATGATTCAACGTGGAACTGACACACACGTGAATTGACTGTTATTCCACAACTACGAGTTTGTTTTATTTCTCTGTTTTAGCAAATTATTTTAATAAGCATAAACAATGTAAGCTATCTGATTGTACCATTTTTTGTTTACGCTGAGCAGCCTGCACTTACACCTTTCAAGCGGATGTTTGCTCGGGTTAAGTCCTTCCTTTCTGTAGTGTAATGCATAAACAATGTTGTATGGTAGCCCAAGTTTTTTATGCAAACAAATTATTGCAATATACTTTATTACTTATTAGCGCCATCTCTCGGCGGATGTGCAAACTATGTCGAGTTTCCGCACCACTTTTGAGGCCTTCCCCACCGTCCCACTTCTGCCTGCGTAGCGTTCTCCGCGCTAAATCTTATGTTTCTTTTTTTTTTTTCTATGTGACGGTGGCGAAAGTTTTTTTTTTAATGAATTATATTAGCAAGCTTAGTTCAGACAGTTACGCTGGTTCCGTTGAGAAATAGCGAAATTACACCAAATATTTAGTCACAGGGAAAACTGTTTGCCGCCCACAACGTGACATACAAGGCAAAATGTGTAGCCTCGTGAAAGAATCATGAGCCGAAATTCTGTTGGTGTCTTCTGCGTTGCTGTCGTTTTGATAGCTGATAGCTGTGTACGCAACCGACACAAATATGTGAAGCAGCCTTAAGGCCGGTTCACACATACAGCGGAGCGCTCAGTGAGCGCTTCATGAACGCTGGAAGCAGCACTCATGTGGCACCGACTTGGGCGTGACGTAGCGTTCGGTTAGCGCTTCAGAAGCGCTAAAAAAATTGTGTTGTGTGTGTGTGTGTTTATACAGCCTAGAACTTGGTCTGCCTCAACGGGCGACGAGTCTCCCAGCTTTAGATGAGAAATTTAGCCAGTGCAGTACAACCGCTAGCCTGGGGTCTTTAACGTGCATCACGCAGTAGTGATACACGACCACGCGCCGGTACGATGCTCATCCAGATCGAAACGGGCAGGGGTGGGGATTGAACCCAGGATTCCTGGGTTCTGCAGCGCGAGCTTTCGCTCCACGTGCTCCGAGCTGGTGTGCGCTAGCCCACTCGGCCTCCGCTCCCCCCCGAAGCACTCCAGTGGGCGCTCAGTTTGCGCTTCAGTAGGTGCTCGGTTAGCGCTTCAGCAGCCCTTCAGTAGGCGCTCGGTTAGCCCTTCAGCAGCGCAGTGTAAGCACTCTCACGCTCTTTGTGCCGTGCTTGCTGCTGCGGAACAGCGCGTGCTCGGTGATTCCGTTGTTGGCAATTTTCCTTTGGCATTGAATGGAGAGGAAGTAAAGAGCCGCTCTCCAAGCAAAGGGCCGGGCAGACGAGTAAGAGTAATGAACTCTGAGCGACTAATTGATTGGATACGACCTCATCGCTTTCCCTTCAATATGCGTGTCGCTGGTTTCAAAGCGACGCAGTTAAAAATAATCCCCTTCAGAAGAACTCTGTGTCTCGGTCCCTCAGCCTGGAAACAAGGTTCGCCGGATACCCGTCGGTATCTCGGTGGAGAAAGATTTCGCGCACCCAGAAGGCTTTTCTGGGCGTTAAGTCATCCACACACATATGCACTAATTGAGTATGTAAAAGCATTTGTCGCGTTTCTCTTTCAGCGTCCCACATGTCCGCCGTGGTACTGTTGATGTCCACACAATCACAGGAACCGGAACCACAGCGCACGGGTAACGTAAATACGTTACCCGTTACTATTTTGGAGATGTAACGAGTACGCTACTACGTTACAGAAAAATGTAACATGTTGCCGGTGCCTCCGTTACCTGCAACGCGTTACCGCCAACACTGCTTTCAACCTTGAGGCAATGAACTAATTAATCTCGATTGCTGGCGACTCGGAAAGCCGCATCGCAGCTGCCCGGGTCGTTCGTCCGCCTTCCTACCGGTGACGTACGCGGGCAGGAAAAGTAAGAATTTTATTGTAGAGAGTCGCCTCCTAAATACCTCGTGACCGGCGTAACTTGAAAATTCAAGAACTTCACGGAAAAAAGAAATAATGAAACAGTTTGGATATCACTTGAAAAAAATCTACCGATGGGGTCTGTCCCATTTTCAGTCAAATCGAAGACATAAAACGTTCGGCGGAGTTTCCCTTCAACTAGCCATCAATAAAATAATGGTGACTCGTATATCGAGAGAATGCGACAGAGGTCACAGAGCCCTGGGTAGAATCTGTCGTTTCAACACTCCGATAGTCCAGTAAAACGCAACGATCGATTCTTAAAGGTTCAATGCAAAACTTCAAATTGAAAAAAAAAAAACAAAAAAAAACATAATCTGAGTATTTATTTTGGTTGGTTTCTTGTTCCTTCGTTGGTTGCACAGCGAGACGCCGCGGTAGTGGGGCATCACTTTCTCGTAGCAGCGTCTTGCCCGTAGCCTCATGTATGTTTGAGGCTACGGAAGAAGACTGAAGCAACGTCCGATACATCCCACACAAATCTGAATAAGGTCTATTGTTTACTCTTGTCATACATTTTAAGACTTATACATCTCTAAATAAATCACTCAGTCAATCAAACAAATCGAGCAACCTAGAAAATAAAATTCCATAAATCATTAAATTAATGCATGTTAATAAGAAAGACCAAGGCGAAAAGACAGCGGTGGCAAATGTGTGAGGCGCGGTACGATCGCTAAAGCTCCAAGTAATAATATTCTTCTTTTTCATGAAACATAAAGGTTCGTGGTAACCATATGCTAGCTTAACGCATTTCATGTGAACATCTAATGAATTGTTTAATAGTTCATTCTATAAACGAAAACAGATGAACTTGTTTAATTTCCACACCTCATTATCAAGAGCAGGTGAGTAACTCACTAACTATAGCCGGATGCTTATTATAACGTCTACGGTAGGTTGCCACGGATATATCTTTATGCCAATTACGCTCCAATGATTGACCGACTCTCTGTTCTGTTTTCTACAAAAAGAAAGAATACGAGAAGACGGGTTCATACGACCAATTTAATGTGGCTTAGGTTTGATAACTTTTCACAATAGTCGGACGCCTGTAATTGTTTTAAAGAAAACTTTTATAAAGGAATGCTTTAAAATTTCGAAGTTACCAAATTTGAAGGCAAGGCTTTCTTTTACTTAAAATGAACTAATAAAAACGCTAGAAGCAACCGAATTGTTTTTTGTTCTTACCTTGGCGCTTTTTATATGCTAGTACAAAAATAAGACTACCTGATCGCATTATGTGAAGTTCTTTTCAAGAGATGACAACGGTTGTCCATTCAAATTCTGGTTAACACGCAAACAAGCGCATTCGATTATACCGTGTGATATATAATAAAATCTACAAAATATCTTGCTGACTGAATCTCCGGGGAAATATCCAATATGAAACAACATCCCCCTGAAAGCATTTGAATTGGGCGCTTTTTTGTACAAAATAAAACGTCCCTTACCTGTCAAATAATTGTAGGGAATTCGAATATAGAAATGCGTTTCATGTATACATAGAGTTCCATACCTTCCTCTAATGTAAAATAGCTTTTTAATTGATCATAGGAATATCTACTAGCTTATGACGAAAATCTTTATCTCTAACAAGCCCTTGAGACTTAACTAATGACGTTAATATTCTTTTTGTGAACTTTGTGCTGTATGCTGAAGTAATTTGGAATGCGGGTTGATAAATATGGAGATAAAACGGGTTAAGCTGAGGGCTAATATAAATTAGGGTTTTTAATAAACGAATGATAGCAGGCACGTGAATACAAGACGTCAATTACGCAGTAATTCTGACTGGATGTTGCTTTCTTAAACCTCGTGGGGCGACACCCAGAAATTCATAGCTGCGCTAAGCGACTGAAATATAACTTCATTCATATTCCAGTATACGCAGGGTTCGCCATTTCTTGAATGAAAGGAAGCCCTTAAGAGAAAGGTGTCTAGAAATATTTCTTTCTTCCAAACCGAAAAATAGTAAGCTTAGCAATACCTTTTTTGTTTACACTAATACTTCGCGGAGCGAATTTCTGTCCTACTCTTGTTCCAGCCAACGCCCAGGCCTCTTTCTATTTGGTCTCCTAGGAGTCGGCGAAACACGCAAGAAAGCAAGACTGTTCTGGACAACGCCACTTGAAGCCCATTGCGTGGAGCGGAGCACTTTCAGTTAAGCAAGCATGCAACAAGGCAGGCTGAAGATCTATTTAAACATCATACCTGCATGGGCGCAGTTTCTTTTCCCAAGAGGTATTAAGGCAACCTCGCGCGCGAGAGCTAAACATCCCCAAAGCAACGGAAGTACAAAAACCCCCAATTAATATTTTCCTTCGTGGTGCTGTTCCTTGTACCATAGACTCTTTTCTATGCTTCGGCCAAATCGAGGAAGCTGCTGCAACGAAAATGCCATGCAGAAGCGACGAACGCTTTGAGATAGAGCCCAGCCTGTTAATTTTCAGCGCGCTCCTTGTAAGTGCACGCACCCAAGGAAGGACGTTGGTTGTCGGCAACGTAACGACGGAGCCGCAAAATAGTAGCGTCGTAATAAGAGGGATTCCGTAATTGTGCCTCCGCTTACGCAAACAGGTATGCCGCTGGCTTTCGGCTCCGAGCATCAAGTGCACCGATTAACGAGTCTCACCTATTGCGTTGCCCGGATTCTATTATTGCGATCGTATGCGGGGTTTTGCTTTTGTCGTCGATATGTAGCATATTTTTTATGGTAGATGAATGTCTTAGAGCGAAAGGGACAGGTAAAAAATAGGCCGAGGTGGAGCGGGATAAACTGTTAATGTTTTTGTAGATGTTTCCTATGACACTCGCCAGCTGCTCTGATATTTACCAATTGCTGCCAGCGTGATCTGCCCCACTAGCAGTTAGTTGGGGTGAGTGAAGTGCAGAAAAGAACACAATAACTGCTGAGGGTCGTATTCACGAAATGTCCCTCTGGTATATTTTGGTTACCCTTACTAACTCCTTGCATAAAATTATCAGCTTGGTGGCGCGATATGGCGCGCCACCAAACTGGTCGTGTTGTTTCATCCCGCGAACACAAGCCAATAAACCGTATAGTACCACCCACTGTGGCGAAGAGCAAAACAAAGAGAGCTTTCTTAGATAAATTCTAACTGGCTTCCGTGGTGTCTGGTGCACACAAACACAAGAAATATTAGAAACGTTTAATTTTTCAGCTTTATTTTGTTGAAGATGAAGTCGTAAGGGCGCGGATTGTGCTGTGAAGCAAGGTGAGCTGTGGCGTCACAAGAAAAAGGGGGGGGGGGGGGGGGAAGGGACGGACAGCCTCGGATGCAGTGCGCAGGGCGGTGCATCTGGGCAGTGAAAAGGGGAGAGGGGGGGGGGGGAGGATGGTGTCGTGGCGGGCCACGAAAGAGGGGGGGGGGGGGGGGGGAGAGGGGGACTGGCCACCGCCCTGGGTGCCGCTGACCCTAGTGACGACACTGAAGATGAGTTCGTGCTCCGAAGCGCACGCGCTGCATCCTCGGTTTTCGTTTCGTCTGCTTGTACATGGCTGCATTAAAAATAGCGCTTGTGTTATTAAAAAGAAGAAACAAGAAACGCACTTACAAATATGCATGTGGCACACGCATTTTCCAATGCTTCGGATATCTAGATTTCGCGAACACAGAGCGAAAAACAGGTTCCTCCCCCAAACCGCCGATTCGGAAGGTTACTTCCCCGCAAGCACTGTAGTCGAATTTGGAGCATGCAATGCACGCCTTCTCTGCAAGTGAGAAGTTGGAGCAAAAGAAAAAACAAAGCGATTCTCTTTCTCCGCCATTAAGTTACTCTACTCACCTCAGCAGTGCGGACTTTAAACGATGAGCAAACACAAAAACTGAACACAGCGATTTGAGGCACGTGAGTTTTCGCGGCCAATGTACTAGAGTCCGATGGCCAAGTGCGATCATTAGAACCGTTCTAGAAACGTCTTCTGGCTGTTGCTATTTTCAGCTTTCGTGCGCGCAGCACGTTCTTAGTTCGCTTTAGTAAGCGTCGAACATGTACGTGCTGGGTGGTATTGATCGTATATGGGGTTCGGGTGGCGATGCGGGCTAGTTGGTTCATACTTCTGCTCCGTTCACAGTTAAGCTGATGCTACAGGTTTTCTCGCTCATAATAATCCAAGTGCAAGTTTTTTAATCTGAGTGTCCCTGAATTTACTCCAGCTGTACACCAATTTAATCCATGCGTCAATGAATTTAATCCAAGCTGTCAACAATTTATTCTCAACGCCATTCATTTTAATTCAAGAGTCACTCAATTTAATTCGTTCATTGTGAATGAACTATGACTACTAACTCATATGTTGCAAGCGTTTAAGAGGTCTTTAAAAGTATAAGATCAATACAAAAAGTCAATTTTAATGATATAAACTTTAGAAATAGGTCTCCAGATAGTGTAGCTAAATAAGAAAACAAAAAAAGAAAAAAAAACATTCTACAGCGAACAACACGGGAAGGAAGTGTTGAAGCTCACCCCAGTCACAGTGCCCACGACAGTGACTTTTACTATATACGGTTCCATCTCATCGCTTTCCGGTTGGGATCGTTTCCTTCCTCACGAGCGTTCCAAAAAGGAAACTTCAACTTTGCGGACAACCTTGATTGTTCGTATTCCGAAAGAATTGTTGCGGTTGACTATGCGTGTGGTTCTTCAGTGGGGGCTGCACACGTTAATGGGAAATGAGGGGAAGAGAGGACGGGGCGCTGCATATCCGTGTCTAGCCGCTCGTTATTTTGCTATTTTCCCATGTGCTAGACTCACAATTCGAACAACGCAGTTACTGGCGGTGCAGGAGCATAAGAGTGCCATTTTTATGTTCGTGACAAGGACGTTATAAGTATTCCCTTCCGTCCGCGGCATCACAGCTGATGACCATGCTTCGCCGATATGGCTTCCGATAAGGAGCTCAGGAGGGTTTAAAAATGGCTCTTGGACGCGGAAAACCGTGGAAATCGCCCCTTTGCGCTTGCGACAGACAAATGACTTCATATTGGGACAGTGGAAAATTATATACAAACTCAAAGAGCGGGGAATGACTTGTATGGTTGAAAATAAGACTATATCCTACTTTTGGTTGTATAAAGACACCCTATATTATTAGCCCATGGAAACAGTCACAAGACAGTACTCTAGTCTAAAACGTTGGCACCTATTTATTTCCGTTTTATATTAAGTCGGACCTCGCAGCCCACGCTACATTCCAATGAAGCAAATTAACGCAGCGCTCAAATGGCAACGTCACCGTGCTCACCGTTTTCTGTAGGTTTGCTATGCGGAGCGCAGTACGTCTGCTTCTATTGCAGTTGCATGTGGTGACGTTGGAACGCCGAGCTCTGACTTGCTTTGATAGTAGGATAGTGAGAAAACCTGCAAGGCAGCTTGCTTTGAGGCAACGTTACTAGAACTACTCAGTTGGGAAACTGACATACACCCTGCTCTGAAAAAGCGGCACCGATCCGTACTCGAGAACCGAGCTGATGGCGATCGCAACGCCGCCATTTTTCCCGTAGTGGCCACTTGGGTATTTGCAAGGCCTCCTGCATGGGTTCGAGAGTATCGCGTTGGATAGAGTCCGCTGAACTGGTTTTTTTTCTCGCTTTAGTGGGCTATTTTGGCACCGAAACGTATACGGTGAAGGGGGCTTCAGACAGACTTGTATGTAGTCCAACTACTCTACTCAAGTTACTGTCGTTTAACTACTTTTCTGAGTAGTTTAGTGAATTACATTCCGATTTCAGTAATCAGTAGTTTACTTTGTTTACTTTTTCCGAGTAACCTTTACTCAAATTATTAATTACTTTTGAATTTCAGCGGCAGGTTTGCTCATAAACAAACGTTACTCCACAACAAGTGATATGTTGGAAGATCAGCTGATAATGGGAAAGGGGAGGAAGGGTGTGTGGTAGTTTGAACGGCCCGAAATTTTCTAAAATTTTCACGAGCCCGCACTGCAACAACCCTGCTACAAGGCGCGGATAGCCGAGAGACACGCCGCAAATGAGGCCGAGTAACGGCTGGATTAGAGCCGAAGACTGGCGTATCTTTGTGTCACGAAGCTCAAGGAGACTTGAGGCATTTAATGCAAGGGCTGGTCCACGCTTCTGTCCAACATGGAGACTCTTGCCCACTACAGGAGGTATACACAGCGCATCCTCACTCAAAGGAGGTAACAAAATGCAGCACCCGCTTTCAAGCTCACCTGGTGCTCCTGTATACTTTGTGCTGTATTTCCAGACGTCATTTGGTCACTTCTCTGAGTGAAGTAATGGCGGCTATAACGGCAATCCAAATATAAGTGCCTTATAAGTTGATTGTGGTAAATAGGTCGTCAGCGAGAATAAAACAATTGTTTTGTGGCGACTTAAATTATTTGACGCCATTTCCAAAGAAAAAAACAACAAAAAGACTGACACACCTCCGATTTCGCCGCACTTACCGAAAAAAACTGATGCACCTCCGATTTCCCCTAAAACAATGCATACCAGTTTAAAAAAAAAAGAAAAAAAAAAGCTCTATAGGGGGTGAAAGGTAACTCTGAATGATTGTCTTAAAAAGCACTTCTACTTTGCTTTGAAAGTACATTGTATTTATAGTACTGTACTTCAAGTACATTGCACCAGATGTACTTGTTACTTTGCGTGAAGGATATAACCCCTAATTTATTTTGTACTTGCAAGTAGTTTCAGACGTACTTTACGCAACGCTGTAAACAAGCAAACACTGTCTGCAAAATCAAGCTGAGGGAGTGCTAAACATCAAAGGAGGGAAAAATGAAACCTCCGCAGTACAGCATTGACCAAAACGAAAAAGAAGTACAAAACAATTTAGAATGCAGAAGCAGAACAAGCTATTCAGGCATTTCTGTGGAATCACAGACCGCATTATATTTCTCGAGCAGAATTTCGCTAACGGATCAAAAGCTTTGCACTTTGTAACTTCAAAAGTAAGTCGATACTTTTTACGGTAATTAGTAATTTATTGAGTTACTTTCTGCTTTAGTAATGTCTACCCAACTCAAATTACTTTTGATGATAATACTCAGTAACTTAACTTTCAGGTACCTTGTACCTGTCTAGTTTCAGGAATGCCAAAACCCGTTTCCCAAGCGGACGCGCCGTGAATTACTTCAGAAATTAGAATGCGCCCAGGTTGGAACGCGCTGCCTGAAATCACCGGTGAGGCATGGTTGTATAAAAGCAATATTAATTGTGCTGTAAAACCTTGTAAATAAAAATATAATAGAAAACATCACGCGCCCTGTCGTTCTCTACTAATCTTCAATAAAAGTCCCTACAAAAAGAGCGTTTTCGGTTTGTTTTTTACGCAAAAACATGTTTTCTAAAAGCTCACGGTAACCACAGTAAAGAAAAAAAGAATGAACCGGCATCTTGGTCCCTCGAGCCTGGGAGTTTTGGTACTCTGGGGACATTCAGTGACTCTAGCATTAAGCAACTTTCATGTTTCAGCTCACCGCTAAAGGGTGGAGCTGTTATCGTATTTAGTTCGGTCTCGGTACACGCCAGCGGCCCAGGTTTCAATGGTGAGTTTCCCAACTGAATGTTCTAGTAACGCTGCTTTGACGCTGCCAATATATATATCCTTCAGTCAGAGCCAATCAGAGCTCGGCGTCTTTATGACGTCACCACAACCCCTACAAAAGAATCAGACGAACTTGCACTCCCCATCACTGGCTGAAGAAATCGGGCACACAAAGGAGCAGGATCGATGGGCATTTACTGCGTGTGGTTGGTCTAATTTGTGATGGATAATGCACAAAGGCGGTGGAGCGCCGTGACGATTCACTTTTGCTGCTGCGCTTGATTGGCGCTGCCTGATTGTAGTGTTGCGGTAGCTGTCGGATTTAAAACTAAAAAGGAGCATAACGTCAGGCTTGAGAGACGCAGAGCGCGGCCATCTTTGTACACCCTTCTAGCTTGGTGAAATCGTAATTCGACCTTTTTATCAGATACTGCTGCAGTATCATCGGCTGCGAATTGATAATGAAGGTAATAAAAAAGTTAGAGACCCGCTACGCCCTGCTGCGTCTCTTAAGATATGAGTGACTATAGAATCGGGCTGAAAACGTCTCCCCAGTGAATAAAAAGGTGCCAGTCGCCTTCTTGACGTCGGAAGCCGTCCCCGATACATTCATAAATTCGCCAAGCTCGCCACGGCAATACGAATCGAATTGCGCACAGTCAAGGTTTACAGAGAGATGACAGACATATTGTGCTTGAATCACTCTCAACCCATAAATATGGAGGCTGCTGTCAGCTGCAGGGCGGAAAAGATGAAGCGCTCTGCCAATGGAGAGCAAAACAACATTATTCTCAAAACTGAAAAAAAAGAATCTTTTCTGCAAAATTATCTATTTGAGACATTCGAAACCGGAGTGATTGCACCAGGCTTTCGTTTTGCAGCAGCTAAGAAGAAACAGAGCACACAGATAAAATCGTCGCGAATCTCAATGCAGTTATGGACGCGGGCCTCACAAACCGGTTGAACTTATCGAAGCTTACGATTTCAGACAAACTTAGGAGCCGATTAAGAGTCGGGTTTGGTGCGCTAGCGACAACTCTTGAGTGCGTTAAGCGTGAAACCACCGGATGCCTATTTTATGTCGAGGTTAATGAACGTATCTTCCGGAAGCATCGTTTTTGCGTACAGTTTCATTGTTGAGACGGAAACAAAGACATTAGAAATGTGATCTCAAATAAGCAAAAAATAGTAAAAAAAAAGAATAACACAATTTTTTTTTTTTTTTTTTTTTTTTTTGCTACGCGCATAAATTATTAGGCACACACAGGGGAAGTTTCCAAACAAGGTGATTTTCTTCTGGGGCTTGGAAAGTTTTGGTGTTTAGACAGAAAATCTGCTTTGTGTGTTCTACGCCCAAAACAATGTTTTGTACATCGTTTATTTTTTCGCCTTATGAATCTAATATTATATTACTACCGTTTGTTATTCCTTTCTTTCTCGGATGGGTAGCCGGTAGTGGCACTCCACATAACGTTGTTTTTTTTTTTTTTTGCTTTTTTTTTTGGTATATCCGTGGAATCTCATACATATATTTTACTTTCGTTTAATTGGCAAAAAGATTTTGATAAAGTATTCTTGAGGTGTTTCGGGTTGATTGTCCGATGATATTAGAAATGTCAAACGCCAAACGTTTTTCCAACAACAAAAAACTTTCTTGAAATGAAACTTTCCTGGAAGCGATGTCAACAGCCAATTTAGGCTTTATTTACGGCTGACCGAGCACCGTTGGGAAACTATATGTTGTTCCATTGAGCCGAAATGACTGAGCTCAAAGACACTGAGCGTAAACTATAATAACGCTTTAAACCAACGTATCCGCGTACTCTTATTACCAGAAATATGAAGAGCGGGCTTGGTTCGTTAAAAAAAGAATTTTCGTCACTTGGAATTCAAGACATTTATGAAATCTAGCTACTACATATTTGGACCCCAAAACTTGGAGTTTGGTAATGTCGCCCCGACCTGGCCTAACTCACAAGCGTTCTCTCATATGTAAAAGACCGGACTACCTTGTCATAGTAAAGCTCCACATTATTATTTGTTTATTTGTTTCATCGCTGCATGATGTTATACTGCTTCCCTTACCGAGAGAGCCTTCAAAGGGCTGTGTAACATTATTTGAATCAGGCAATTCAAGAAATAAAAGCGCGGAATGTAGCAGTTTCAGGTCAATGGAGAGAGGTTCGCCAGTCCCCACTCTTTAAAAATGTGCACACCGTGGCCGTTACGTAGAAGATACTGAACACGTATGGGAATAACGCATTTTCCAAGAGGTATAGTGACAGCAGTACACACGCTTCTCACAGTCGGTATTAATCCTCCGCTCACGATATTACCGGTTTATTTGATAGAGCAGCCAGCGCTTGCCTAACAGTGTGCATCAACAGAAACTGGTTCCTAAAGCGAACCATGTACAATGAAAGAATAACAATAGAGTAAGTGATTACGCGAACGAAACCGGAAGTGTCCAACGAACGCGCTGCACGCCGCTTTCTATAAGCGACCAGAAAAAAGGAAACAACGTTTCTATTGCGTGAGAACGAGCTAAGATACCCGATTGCCGCTGCTGAACTGAGTGACATAAATACAACGACCGAAACCGCGCACAAATGCAGAGACCGTGTGAGCGACCCGCTTACGTTATCAATAACATCTCGTTTTTATCGATCAGTCGCTACTCAATCATCATTAGAAACAATGCGTAAGAGAAATGCCTTCCGCAGCTCTCTGTTAATTAGCCATCCGCTCTTGCATGTGCTTGCACGAGAACCAACTGGCGCGCCGCACCCTCGATGTTGGATGGACATGTCCACCGATGCAATAAATAGAAATGTCCTTGCGGCAAAAAATGAATCCCTCTCAGACAGCAAACCGCGCCCGTCTAACTCAATTAGTCAAAGTGCGGCAGCGTTGCTAGGCTATGCTCGTTTATGAGCGTGGATCTTGAAGGGGGGCGCGTCGTGCCCGGCATTTTGATGTGCGGAACGACACAACCTTGTTTCCACATTTCTTCCTCCAAGACCAAGCGAGCCCTTTCGGCGGCGGCACAGACTTCCGCGATCGAGTACGGAGACAAACGGGATGAGCGATCTAGCGGGGCGGACGGCGCGGCTGCCGTTTGGGATGTGAGGTGGGTTGATATGGTGCCTGGCTTCCGTAGTACGACCCTCTATGATTCGTATCCGTAACTGTGACGTCTGGCATACTTGGAAATGTACGAACGATAAAAGCAACATAAATACCTGGCTCTTTGGTTAGGTTACAGCATGCTATTTTTGATCCATCGTAATAGTCCTATTTCCATGCATATTTGCTTTTGTTTTCTGATGCAGAGATGGGCAGCAAAAATAGGCTTTAGGTGTGTACACTGTATACAACTTTGTCGCCTAGAGTGCGAATATACGTATATCTCTACTTTATCGAAAATAGGGGAAAAAAGAAGACGTATACATCTGTTCACATATAAATCATTTTTACATTCGCAATTGTGCGAAAAATAACTTTGACAACCTTTTAAATATTGGAGCACGAAACAGGCGCTTTTATATTAAAGATATGTTACTACGCGGGGCTTAATATCGAATTGGAGATCCTCGTCCCCCTTAAAACAATATTTATAAAATAAAAAAAAAAATTAATTGAAGCAAAAGCTTTTTCTGCTTAGTGTTGTGTCTGTCCGCCAAAAAAGTGTCAGTCAATTGAACACGTAGGATATCTGTCTATTTTCCTTTTAGGAAAACATG
Source organism: Ixodes scapularis (assembly GCF_016920785.2). NCBI lineage: Eukaryota > Metazoa > Arthropoda > Arachnida > Ixodida > Ixodidae > Ixodes > Ixodes scapularis. The sequence goes on along the minus strand of NW_024609880.1, from coordinate 60,590,759 downwards.
CACAGCTCTATGATCATCGTGCCTTTATTTATCGTAGATCATCAGTGACAAATTTATTAAATTATCATATTTTGCAGCCTATTATGACAGAGTAATTTGTGCTCTTATTTTTCTTATTTTACACGTGCACCCTTGTAAATAAGTGGTTTAAAAGTTGACTATTTTAAACACATTATAATGAAGCGAATTATAATTGGCATTATTTAAAAGGCGTCATAGATTTCGTGCATTTAGCATGCTAACAGCCGTCCTTCGGAAGCATGATTTTAGTTACTGAAGCAGTCTAGAAACATTCAAAAGCTGCTGATTTCTTTTCTTCTAGAATTATGCATTTAGTGCGTTGAGAAGCTATATCCTTAAAAAAATTATAATGTTCAATCGCGAATAAAATGTCCAATGCGTTTCCAGCGTATCTGCAGATCTTCGAGCTGCTAAAAGTTTCTAATCTCCCAGCGATAATAAAATAACATAAACCACATTGGGGTTACACGTCTCAAACCTTCGTTAATTGCCCCTATGAACAACGTCCACAATAGTTTATAAAGAGCAGGCCGCCTTGTGCTCGAACCTTTTATTTCGTTCCCTTGAGGCCAAATCGGAGCTTAATGTCACTGAGTGTGTGACGCAGCAGCTCACGAGTGTAAGAAACATTGGCTGTGCCATTTTTGTTATTTGGTCTCTATCTGCAAGAATTTTTAGAAATTATAGCAGCAATTTTCTGAATAAGTACCAAATCTTTCAAAACGGACTTTTACCTACTGAATACTAGATTGATATAAAAAAAAATATCCATCGTTTAAATTTTTTCACAAGGTAAAGAGGCTGCAACCCAAGCAGGAACTATTAGAAACGTGCTTACGTTTCACATCACTGGAGTGGCAAGGTTTATTTTAAAGGATGTAAAAGTCAGGTGCAAGAGCGCGTTGATGTAACATGGGGGCAAATTGTGCCGTGAAGTGTCAATAAAAAATAAAACAGACTGCATGTGATATTTGGGACGTTCTAAAAAAATTAACACGTCTTGGTTGATAGTTTCTCTACTAAGGTTCTCGCCCGATAATCTGGGATCAGCGTAAGACTCACTATGTCGGCTTTTATAGCTTCTTATGAGTCATACGTTCTAGTGCAGATCTGCACTACTTTAAGCAGGAGGGGTATTTTGCACTAGAAGTCACGTGGGTTCCCTGAACAATGTTATTAGAGCTTCTTCACACTTTTTCTGCCACCGTGTCAAGTCTAGTGCAGTTTCGGCATTGCCGCCGAAGCTGCTTGCGCGGGCGTGAGGTTTTGCACAAAAGCACGTGCCAATAACGTCCAAGACAAAGCGATGTGCTCACGCGGCAGTGCTGTGCGGCACCAGCGAATAAACTGCGATTTAGTCAGGACAATCTTCGGTGGATAAACAGTCAAAATACAAAGGGACGCGCACTTTCATACCTTGAGGGTCGACGAAAGCTGGGCACACCCCTTGCTCCTCTTTTAGAAAATGCCACAAAAAGGTGTCTCCGATTATATATTTGACGTTGTCGCAAAGATAAGTTGACGCCAAGCATAATGCATATAACTCCATTGACGTGTCATGTTTCCTTGTACTTCTCCTATAGTTGGCCACAAATATCCTCTCTTTAGAAATTTATTTCTAACAATCTCTAGCCGACGTGACACTGAACTTCATAATATCTCCATGCCGCGGCATTACATCAAACATAATTGTCTTGCTATATCAGTCATATATGCTGTACAACACTCACGTCGAGAAAGACATTTTATGATCTCTTTTCAGTGTGTTTGTTGACAGGCAACCAGGAAAATCAAAGTTGTACACTTGACACGATTCAGAAGCTGGCGGCACAGCGATATCGTGTTCCTTGGAGCGTAGCATCCTGAATTTTTCCAGCCATCCATGAAGGTCGAATTGCTTCTGACATGCTCCCGTTTAAGGTCGAGTGTTGCAGCACACGACCCGTAAAAAAAGCGACTCGATTAGCATCCTCCGAAAGATTCTTCCGACAACTCGAGTGATAACTTGGCAGCCTCTGAAGCAGTAATTTTGATATTGTACAACCGACAGTATTGCTGGCCTGCGCTCATTTTCAAGACATAACGATTTCCAGTCCCCTCTTTCTGGAATATTCGCGCACATCAGTATCTAAAGAGTGGGTTTGTTTGTGCAGAGTGATATAGTTTTTAAGCGAAGGGCTTGTTATTACACGCTTTGGTTTCAGGACCAAACACACTTCGTAAAAACGATTTGCTTTGATTCGGTATCGTCCCATTGTTGGAGCCTGAAGCCTTTTATGGAATTAGAGTTATACTTCCCAGCCAAGCTAATTTTAGTGACTGTAGTCATTAAGAGCTTAAGAAACACAAACATTGCGTGTCCCTAGCTGAAGAACGAATCACGAAGGACGAAGCGTGAATATCATAAGGTACGTCCTGCGTTTTGTTTTTATATAAATGCTTATTGTAGCATATTGTAATCGTCTCCGTCATAATGTTTGAATAACTTTTTTTTCTGCCGGCGAGACAAAATGCAACTATAAAAATTCAGGTGTTGGTCATGTAAAGTGATAATATTTTAAAATAATGCAAATTCCGCTTGATTTCACCATTCGTTTTGTCTCTAGTTCTTCATCATTATGCACGACATTCTACCAAAAACCCATTTTTAAGCATCTTCAGTGATTTGGTCTAAAACACAGACTGCATGTAAACATCATAGAACACTGTTTGGCTGTCCGGACTTTGGTAGAAGTGTGAATGATGCTAAATTAAAAGAAACGAGACAACCTTGGACTTTAAAAGTTTCGTAAGAAAAAAACAAACAAAAAAACTAACGACAAAAAAATAATAAACTATAAAATGAAGTATTTATCACGAAATGAGAGGAGCACCCAAATGTGTTCTTCGCGGACATGGGCCGGGGACAATTCTCGGCTACGCCTGACTTTTTCAAGCTTTGCTTTGTGTTGGGTGGTCGCGGTGTTCTAGGTTTGAAGGAGAGTTGTGAGGGTTAGGAATCTGCGTATTGAACAATTCCTTTTCATGACTTTAAGCTGGTCGAAGACCTAGTTGACGGTCAGATATCTTGACGTCGCTAATGTCATATCCTGAACGGAGGACTTTTCCCAAAAACGTGCATACAAGTCGTTATTTGAACTGTTTACCCAAGCGTCCAGGCCCACTTTTGGTTTCTAGCCTGACGTTATCATGTCATGCGCTCGGCTTTCGGTGTTTTCCTCTTCACGCTGAATTTGTCGCGCCGTCCTAGCTGGGATTCTGTTTGTTTCGGTAACACAGTAGGCTGTACATACTTCGAATATGTGGCAAACAATATATAGATTATAACTAAAGCGTAAATCAGATCGCCTAATGTCCCCCCCCCCCCCCCCCCCCCCAACCACATAGGGAGCTCTTAACGCGTTTCGCCCGAGTCAGCGTCGGCGCGCGTCACTCGAGATCACCTGAAGCAATGCAACGCGCGGGCCGACATCAAGATCTCGCTGGGGCAGATATAGCCGAAGGCGACCCGCGGAGAAGGGACATGACGCGGACGCGGGAAAAGCGCGTGTAAAACGTCCCACGTGGTTGGGCCTTAAATCGTCATATTGCGCGTGTCTACGGGCCCGCACGCAACACTGAGAGCACCAAGATGGCTTATCCTGCATTTACAGCTGCTTAAAGCACCGTCAAGGCCCAACCAATGCCAGCAATGCCACATTGGTGGCATTGGAAATTAGCATAGTGCAATCCCTGGAATGAAATTTCTTGAAGTTTATGATGATGTTTCGAGCGGGGACAGCTCTTCTTATACATACATATATATATATATATATATATATATATATATAACTCCAACAACCGTCTCAGCTGCGTTTTTTTCGTATATATATATATATATATATATATATATATATATATATATATATATATATACGAAAAAAACGCAGCTGAGACGGTTGTTGGAGTTTTTAAAACACAGTATTGGTAAAGTCGACTGACGTTTCGGCCTGAGCCAGACCTTTTTCGAAAAAGGTCTGGCTCAGGCCGAATCGTCGACAAACGTTACCAATACTATGTTTTAAAAACTCCAGCAACCGTCTCAGGTGCGTTTTCTTGCGTATATATTTTTCGCCATCCTGCGCCTCGTTTTCTCTCTCTCTCTCTCTCTCTCTCTATATATATATATATACAGGGTGTTTTTTTAAGCTCAACAGATTTGTTTTAAAAAAGCCGTGAAAGTTACGCTTATGCCGCTTGTGGAGGCGGGTTATACGGCAAGGCGGACACACTATAAGCGGTTAATCGTAATGATCAGTCGTCTAATTAATTAAAATTCGTCACCTAACTTTTTAATTAATGAAAATAGACATATGGTTCCAATTAGAAACTTGCTCATCATCATCGAAAACCATTAAATCACTCATTTTCAGAAAGACTTTCGGCGCGTGAAAAGCGTAGTATTGTCCTAAAGTTACCACTCGTGGAGCAGGTACAAGGCTGGGGCTAGATAAGAGACGGAAAAATCACGTGGGCGCCTTATCGCAACAGCTAGCCTTGTACCCTCCACGAGTGGTAAATTTAGTGCACTACTACGCTTCTCACACGCTCAAAGTCTTTCTGCAAATTACTGATTTCGTGGTTTTCGATGATGCTGAACAAGTTTCTAATTGGAACCAAATGTCTCTTTTTTTCAATTAAAAAGTTAATTAACGAATTTTAATTATTAGTTGACTGATTGTTACGATTAGCCTCCTTTAATATGTCCCCCTTGCAGTATAACTCACCTCCACAAGCGGCAGAAGTGTAACTTTCATGGCCTTTTTTAAACAAATCTGTTAGACCTAAAAAAAACACCCTATATATATATATATATATATATATATATATATATATATATATATATATATATATGTATATATATGTATATAATTTTACATCTTTTTCGTTTCATCTTCTTTTATTGACAGCAAGGTTGTCCAGGAGCTTACAGTTTTGTTCGTCCTTCATTCACTCGACGTTTTTAACATCGCCACTTACCCTTGTTATGTGGCTGTTTTGACTTCTACATGTTGACAGATTAATAGCGATTTACAAGACACATTATAGACGAAACGGCTCTGAAGTGACGACCAAATTTGGTAAAGTTCAGTTTTTAAAGCTCAATAAAGCATGAAGTCTCATCTCAACAGTTTTTATATACAAACAAAGCGAAAACTGTACTGACAAGGACAGGATAAGGTTTCACAATTTAGTTCAGTCGCGGAGCGAATATTTAGTAAAAACTAGTCAAACAAGCATTGCGATTCTCCCAACATTCCTCTGATGAGCTGCTCACTGGCAAAGAGCAACAACACTAGAAGGCTGCAATATATATAGACTTGAAAATATTGTTCCTAATTCCCGCTGCTACTAGACTTTTCCAGTGAGAAGTAGCGAGGGCAGTTAGCAGTGCGATTTCCACGCGGGACGTCCAGTTTGTCCAATCGAATTTCTATGCAGTTCATAACTTTGAGTTTAACTTAATTTAGCACAGAAATGTCTGGATAGGATCCATTATTGATCTTCATCCCGACGGGCCTCTGGCTTACCATACAGAGAGATGTAATGGATGAGGTTCCTAGCTACTGCATATTCACCGCCTACAATATCCATGAAATTAATGCGTTCTTGCACATTTTTCAAAAGTTAATTTTAGAAGTTCTAACTGAAGATATTTTTTTGACCCATCTATAAGAGCGTACCAGATGCAAAACCGGCACAGCTATTCTGACCGTTAGTTAAGGAAGCGAGAAGTTTGACAAAAATAATGCGGCATTCCATTTCGCCCGCCTAGATACCCTAGGTAAGCCACAATTCCTGTACGATATTTTTTTTTATTTCCATAAATGATTCTTCACCGCTGCCTCGAGCCCCATAGGAATGTCTAAGTCTGCACGGATCCTCGCGTTAACCAGTCACGAATGTTCAACGTCAGCCTAAAAATGTTTTCCCACTTTATAAAATTAAATTCTGAGCAGACACAAAACCAACAAGAGCACGCCACTGCTATTCAACACAACACACGCTGGTCAGGTTGACTTCTAGTCTGTTTATTAAAAACGAATATCGGGAGTACCGCCTCAAAATACTGTATTAAACAAGACGTGTCTTTAACGAATTATGCGTTCAATGAACCAGAAACGTCCGGTAGAGCGACACATTAGCAGCAACCGCACATAATCAAGACCACTTTATTCGCCGCTGCATTTTTGGTTTCGAATGAAACGACACAAAGATTGAATGTCCTCCAACAATAAACTAAGAGGGCGGGGGGGGGGGGGGCGGGGGGGATTGAGATTACTTAAATGTTATAGTGAAAACGTACCATCAATTCGTCTCACTCACTCGTATTATGCCTCGCAACCTGAATGCTTATGGTAATCACCGGACTTCTAAAACGTCCGTGCTGGTTTGAGCAGCCCATGTGCGCGGAACAAGGTGTGGTTCTCGCGGGTAGGGCAACGCGCCATGTCAACACAGCGTATTCGGATATTAGGACAACAAACATAGCGGCACAGCAGACAGCTGCGCGTACTATGCCGGCAACGGAAAGTGAGAGGAAAAAAACAACACGAAGCACTTTCCTATCTCAAGAAGAATGGAGAGGCGCAAGGTATAACGGTAGCCAACGTGCAGCCGAACTAAAAGGTTCAAAATTGGAGCAGAGGTGCGTCTCCCACCGACTCGTCCCTTTCCCTCCTCCCTTTAGTTTTATTATTATTTTCGTGGAGTCGCACACTGGACCCGCCCCACTTTTGGTGTCGGTGGATAGTCTGGTGGTTGGACCGATGGGGTATGGAAGGGGAAGGGGGCAGGCGAGGCGTACGTTCAACGTTTCATGAGGCTTCCCGGAATACCACACGGCAGCGCGGTCTCTCAAAGTGGAACACTTCCTTTAGGTTCTATAAAAACCAGCTGATGCTTGGGCTCTCGCCTTATTCAATCTGATTCCGCAGTGTTATAGGCTCGTGCGTAACGCGTGTGCTCGCGATGCTCGTTCAGGTGAGTTGTGACGTGGCTCATTATCATTTTGTATTTAGGGGGTTGATTAGCATAAGATCACTAGTACTCGTAAGTAAAAAAAACAAAAGAAGAAAATAGGAAACACTATTCCTACGATTGGATTCTAAAGCGTTTTTGCCAATCATTGGATACGCAAGAAAATATGCCGCATTGCAAGTTGCAAGCAATATTTAATTACAATTTTTCTTATCAGCCCCCTCAAGAATGTTATACATTCTTGAGGCCAGCCAAGGTTATATTCGTCACCTCATGCGTTTGCTTTTAGATGTGAAAACTAGAAGGCATATTGAATTCTAAATAAAACAGTTCATCACTTTATTAAATGCAATACCCTGCTAGCTACGATTGCATCAGGTTTAACAAAAAGAATACTGGGAAAGCGGATATTTCATATAACGAAATAATTGATAAGTATCCTGCATTGTTTTAGAGGGTTAATGGTGCCACGCTCAGTGTACTTCTGTGACGTAATAGACTAGCAATATTGCCTACTATGAAACAGTGCATGAATTGTTTCTTACTTCTTAATTTTGGAAAGTTCTGCTTAAAAAAAACAATGCTTGTCTAGTGCTCCAGACAAGCATATTAGAAAGTTAGACATGTCATTTTTCTTGTTTTAGTAGATAACCAGGTTATTCTAGCAGAATTTGTTGGGCACTCCCATAGTTCTACTCAAATGCTTTCTAACGTCTGTATCAAGTAAACATAACTTGGTCTGACCATCCGTTAAAATGTTTATTTAAATGGCTGTTTCAGCCGGTTAATATTTCTAAGCAAGTTCGGATACGCACTAAATTTTGCAGACTAACCAAGACTCTATTGTTAAGTGTTGAACATTGCTCCATTCTGGGCCTATATAAGTAATTTCCCGTTTCTGATTCTTGTCCCCATATGGAACTACAGCTTGAGTCTCTGTCTTCCGTTTACAGATGATTTCCACGGTTTTGCTCGTGCTCCTGACCTACACCAAGATTACAGACGCGAAACATCACCACCACGGATCTCCGGCCGGTTATGACTATTCGCCGTTCGGTACCGACGGAGTGAACAGCGTTGTCCAACGTGGCGGCGGACACGGCTCAGTGTCCGGATATGAAGCCCTCCCCCTCTCCGTCCACGTGACGCCAGTTCACGTAGGAGTGGCGCATCACGACGCATCGGTGGACTCATCTCCTGCCGGTGCTCACAACGGTCACGGGGGCCCGGGTGTGAGTGGTGTAGCGTTGGCAGTGCATTCGTCTCCCATATTAGTGCACGCTGCGTCTCCTGGTGTTGGTGTGCACGGTGGTCCGTTATTCCACGGTCGCTATCAACCGGAAGTACACGCGTCGAAGGCCGCACCGGTGGAAACAGTGGTTCCTGTTCATCCCGTTGTGAAGCACGTGAAAGAGATCTTCGTAAGTCTTGTTGGCTTTTGATGCCAGTGAAAGATTAAGTAGTCTAGTTGCAAGCTGTATGCTTGCGCGTGCATTGGAGAGGCCATGTAACGTACCTTGTACATATAGTGGTCGTCTTGACTAATCTCAAGGAGCTTGAATGAGTTCCAGATGCGTTACCTTAAGCCGGAATATAATTAAAGAGTAAGTAAAACAAAAATTACAAGTAAGTACTTGTTAGGCAAAAATATGGCCTGAGATGATGCGTACTTTTAAGATATTTTTCTTTACTGAAATTTTAGGGATTAATAATCCCCAGCAAACAAGGTTTTATAACACAAAGCAGTGCATAAAAAAAAAAAAAAAAAACTTCACAGTTTCCATTTCGACACCATTCACATTCAATATTTGAGTACACTGCGTCTTCTAAAGTTAAGCAGGTTCGTGGGGAAAATGTATATTATTTTCTTTTAATATGTGCATAGCTCTTTCCAACGAATACAGATGAGGAATATGTTATTTCAAACTTTAGTAAAAGTAACTGTTCAGATTGTGGAACATTAGAAGCCAAGGGCACCCATTCGTGTGATGCAGTATAATACAGTGGCTTGGCGACGATTTTGGAGACTTATTGAATGCTTCTTTTTTCGGACGATTATGATTGACGCGGATGATTGCCATCTTTATTTAAGATGTCACTTTGATACTACAATAATATTGCTACTTTTATTGTACTGTTATGGCATTATTGTATTCGATAGAATTTGAGCAATAACTTAGATGGTGTAACGCCTTAACTAGTTTTTCTTTCTCTGTGTCTCATATATTTTAAGTTCAATTTTAGATTTCTTTATGTTACATGAGAGTCCACGCCGCCTTTGCTCCCGAAAACCAAATGTACATTGAAGTAATTATTACAATAGGTACCAAGCGTTCACAAGAAATGTTAGAGTGCAGAAAGTTCGTCAGTGTGTTCTATGTATTGATCCCATTCGAGGCTCCATGTCCCGTTTTTGTCTAACGCATAGACTGCTTAATCTCAAGCACGCAATTAGAAAAAAACTCTCGAGTTGAATACCCTCGAGATTTATTTACAGCGAAATTGATTTAGTTCGCTAAACAATAAATAACCAGAGCATTTTCTAGGTTTTATTGGTTAAGCCTACTCTACAAAAAACGACATTTCAAATATCAAACTTGATTTGTTTAGCGACAGCCCAATGATACAATACGAAATTTTCGTCTTACAGTGCATGATAAAAGTCACTACACAGGGGGTAATACAGATTGCTATATCCTCATACCCTCACATTTTAACGATATTTGAGAAACATATAACGTTGCACATTGAGTTGTGCATATTGTTCGTAGCAATCAATATATGCTAATCACGCGCATTATGTTTTCGAAAACAGGCACCTCAACCTTACACCTTCGGGTACGAGACAGTCGACGAACACGGCAACAAGCAAGTCCGACACGAAGAGAGTGATGCGAACAATATCAAGAAAGGATCCTACGGTTTCCACGATGCCAATGGCATCTATCGCCACGTCAAGTACGTCGCGGACGAGCACGGTTTCCGGGCAAGCATTCAGACCAACGAGCCTGGGACTGCATCCAGCTACACTGCCGGCGCGCTCTACAATGCCAACCCACATCCAGTGAAGACGTTCACCCCCTCCTTCGCCCCCATCCCTCCTCCAACTCCAGTTGAGCATGCGGCTCCCGTCGGCCACAACCTCGTGGCCGCGCATGCTTCATCGGTGGAGTATGCTCCTTCCGGGCCTCAATCTTCGGTTGAGTACGTTCCACAACCAGGCGCTACGCTGGAGTTTGTGCCCTCGGCTCCTTCGCTCTCAAAGGGCGGAGGAAATGAGGCCGCGCCTCTGCTCGGCCATCACTCACAAGTGGAGTACGTCACGGCAGGCAAAGAAGACTTTTTCAGTCATCCCTTGTCAAGTCTGAGGAGTGCGCCTCCTATCTTTTTCACTGGATATAGTGGGAAGTATTACTAGTACCCGCCAGATTGTCCAAACGATTTTGCGGTGGTAAAGTTTCTAAGTCCTTCTTTACTGGCGGTTGTGTTGAAGAAGATTTATCTGCCAGGCGAGTTCCTAACCGCATTCTTAAATCGCATAATTCAAGCTATCCAATTGCTTGTCCAAGCGAGTTTTGATTTAGAAGATAATGGTCATTCCTGAAACTCCTTCGAGGGAGCTCAAGGTGAAAAGCATGAAGGACTTGTTGGTGGTAAATGACTTTTGAATTCGTTGAAGATGGATCAACGACATTGAGTGCTAATTTCGACTTCTTGTAGATGCTGTACGCCCGCCGAGGAATGCGTGCTCCGAGGGTGCGTGCTCAATTCTTGCTTGAAGTATACGCCTAGATTTAAGAGAGGGAGCGACTCAAACTATACGGAGCGTTTATAATTTAATGGCAGGCGCCTTCTTCGCAGATCGATTGGGAGTAACGCACATGCGATGCGTTTTTGAGGAGCAAGGAAAAAAGCGGATGAGGTGGCAGATACGCTTGCAGACGATCAACACTTTTGACTCGTTTCTGCAACTTGCAATGCAAACGCGGCCCGTAGACCACGTGACCGCGATTCATCAGTTGGAAACACTCTCTAATCTAGGCCCACTACATCGAAATGAGGGTGCCAGCTCCCTCTAACAACGCAAGGCTGTTGTGTACGGTCTACAAAAAGTTCTGAACATCAACAAAGCGCAGGCGCTGGACACCTCATTTTGAACGCTGACCGATCCACGTTTCAGTCCACTTCTCAGCAGCTTTATGCTGTTTTGTCTGTTTAGCGCGCCATGACAGAGGTTGATATGTTGATGAGAACTTACCTTGGTTACGATGGTAGTATGCTCCTTCCGCGGCTATAATCAATGACAGCTTAAGAAACGCAGGACGTGGCCTATGCGGAAGGCAGGTTCGCCTGCTTCTTGCACATGGGTGTACGTCAGAAGGCCGGGCTCTGATTGGCTCCGATGGAGGGATAGTGGGTAGACCCCAAGTCTAGCTGCCTTGAGGTCTACCCGGTGTTCTTTCAGTTGGAGTCAATCAGAGCTGGGTGTTTTGACGTCACTGCAACCGCTGCTCAAGGAGCAGACGAACTTGCGCTCCGCGTTGTGGTACTGTTACTTGGGTTGTGTTGCGTTCTTCGGCGTTGTTGTCGGCTCACGCCGCAATTTCACTGGCTCTGTAGTGATACAAAGATGCTCGCGACTTTCCGCGCCACGTACATTATTTAGGCTGTCAGTGAATATATGGTGTCGAAATGGAGGTATGCGCCTAAAAATGGAGGTAGAATAAGAGACGATAGCCCGCGGGGACGCCCGAACGCCGAGCTGTGGTCAGAATGATTAGTGGGTAGACCTAAAGCTAGCTGCCTTTTGGCTCCATTGCACACGTCGAAAGCGTTCGAATGCGAGAGGCAAGCGCCGGACGCGGGCTTTCTGCGTTCTAAAGCGTTCGACCAATTCAGTGGAGACAAAGGCTGCCTTTGTCGTCACTGCACTCGTCCAACGCGTTCAAGTGCGAATACCAAACGATGGGAGCCGGCGTTTTTGAGTTCTAACACGCACGATGAGTGATGTGAAGACTAAAGCGGCTAGCTTTAGGTCGACCCACTAATCATTTCAACCAGATCTCGGCGTTCTGACGTTCGTGCGCGCTTTCGTCTTCTCCACTCCCTTAGATTTTCGGTATATGGAAGGTGTAAACTTATTAGACGAGATGAACTAGCTGCGCATTCTTGGTGGTGCAGATTACACCTCATCGATTCGTGAAAAAAGGAGTGTCACGAACAAGTACTTTTGGAATCGAACAAGACCCATACACCTGTTGCCAATGTGGTAAACGGTGTGGAATTTTTGTGTAGAGTAGAATCATAAAAAGATACAAAACAACAACAGCAAACAAACAAGCGTAACAATTATACATGATCTATCACTGTACCATAATAATGCACCGGGGCCAACGTGTTAATAGTCAGAAGCAATTTAAAAAAAATAAACATCTAGATAATTGAGCAGGTGTTTGGTAATGCGTATACATATTTTAGAACTTACCTCCACGGTAAAATTTTTTAGCATTAATTGTCTCATTAAAAAGTTCAGTTATTGTCAACAAATTATGCTTAACACAACATATATAATAAACATTCTCTGTTCAAATTATTAAATTGCCCCCCCCCCCTCAAAAGAACAAGTATATGTTTTCACGAGTTGAATTTTAATCGTATAATTGGAGAAACTATAAGTAATGACACTTAGACAGAGTGAAAATATGGAACAATGACCGATCAATTTACTACTCTTGACGTATGTACTTCGGGAGCTTAAACGACGCAGTGGACAAGCTTACTTTAATTTACAGCAGAGGTTTGAATTTCGTATGTCTTATTTTGCATAACTATTTTGATCATAGATACACTTCTCTTGGTGTTGAGAATCATCATCAATGTATATCAACAAATATCATGTGTATATAATGCTATAATATTTGAGAATATACCTATGAATGAACCTGCACTTGATCGAATGGAAAAAAGGTTACGAAGACGCCGAAAGATAAAATCTTTAGCGAAGCCGGGATTCGAACTCCGGTGTCCCAATATCAAGTCGGGCATGCTAACCCGGATTTCGAATCCCAGCGCTGCCAACGATTTTGTCTTTCGGCGGCTTCCTAAGATTTGTTATATATAATCAAGTAAGGTTCGTATGTCAGTTTAATGTTGAATATATCTCCTTGGGAGACCATGTATGGCGACGAGAGTGCCCCGTTTTTTGCTATATGTATGTAAATGTCAAAGTTTTGTGAAATCTGCCATGTAAGAAAAAGTGCAGCAAGTTATATTCAAAGAATCTATTTATTGTGTTCATTGTATTATATGTTACGTAAATTCGCAGCGAAAAGAACGCGCTTGTTAATAAACATTTTCTTTAAAAAAAATTTGAATTGCCTTGCCTGTTCTCTACTTGTGCATGTACAACCAAACGCGGAGCTAAATTCTGAGCATACAATTAATCAGGTCTGCAGAGAGACATATTTTGACATCGCCAATAAGCATTTCTATATGTCAGCCAAATTTTAAAGCCCGTTAAGGTAAGCTCGCTGCTGTTTAAAGGAGAGGCCACGAAGGTTTCTCTAGCGCAAGTGTATTAGAAGCTTCACGAACAAAATGCCATCCGGTCTGGGCTAGCGACTGCCGTTGGCTTTGCTGGTTTATAGATGGCGGTTGTTGTTGAACCAAACTACGAACCCGCTTCCATTTTCATGAACATATACTGAGTGGTTTTACAAACTGGCGATAGTAACCGGTGGCATTTAGTACCTATTGAAATTCGAAAAGTGAGTTCCTTTACATGGACGTTCTCATTAACCAGGCACTGGAACTCTCCAGGAAAGCTTAGGAATGTGGTTTTGGAAGTGACGAAACTTCGGTAAAACGTGTTTGACAATATGGGAAGGCAGTGCAATTAGCGTAAGAGACGAATATGTAGAATTTTATAGCTTGCCAATTTGAATGTTATTAATTACCCTGGTGCAGCTCACATTCATGCAGTGAAGCATATAAATAAGGGGCCCAGTTACCATATCACTCAAAACGCTAATTCGTCTAAAGCCGTCTATAATATTTTTTAATACTAATGAAAGGTCATATAGATAAAATGTGTTCCAAATGTTTGTTTTAATTTTGTTTACCTCTTATTTTAAATGCGGACACACACACACACACACACACACACACACACACACACACAGAAACACACACACACACATATATATATACCGGGTGTTTTTGCGAAGACATTCAAAAATCCTAAAAATTAGGGCGATTGAAAAAAGAAGAAACTCTCTTTGGGAACAAACTACCAGCCACGGCGGACGTCAGGAATTGCCAAAAACCTACTAATTAGCCAGATAAATAATTAAAACTTGTTATTAACTTTTTAATTAGTGGAAATAGACATACGATTCCAATTAAAAAGTTGCTGAGCGTTATCGAAAACCACTAAATCAGTCATTTTCAGAAAGACTTTGAGCGCGTGAGACGAGTAGTAGCGCACTAAAGTTACCGCTCGTGGAGCAGGTACAAGGCTAGCGGTTGCGGTAAGGCGCCCGCGCGATTTTTCCGCGTCTTATTTAGCCCCAGCCTTGTACCTGCTCCACGAGTGGTGATTTTAGGGCGCTACTACTCTTCTCAAGCGCTTAAAGTCTTTCTGAAAATAACTGATTTAGTGGTTTTTGATAACGTTCAGCAACTTTCTAATTGGAATAATATGTCTATTTCCACTAATTAAAAATTTAATTAACAAGTTTTAATTAATTATCTGGCTAATTAGTAGGTTTTCGGCAATTCCTGACTTCCGCCGTGGCTGGTAGTTTTTTCCCGAAGAGAGTTTCTTCTTTTTTCAATCGCCCTAATTTTTAGGATTTTTGAAAGTCTTCGCAAAAATACCTGGTATATAGAAACCTTGCAGTTATACCTAGCAAACATACGTGCGATGTCGATAATATTCCATGATATTTATTTATCTGTCAGACAAATCAAATATTTCAAAACTGTGTAGAATAACTAAAGAAAGTATAGAATAACCTTAACATTCAATTCGATGATTAGGTAATAAAATATAATTGAATAATATTAAATATCACATGCGAAACTTTTTTATTTCTATAAAAAATTGTGAATACGAAACGCAACCTTTTTTCTTTCTTGCTTGCAACCTTTTTGGTCGAAAGAAACCTCACACATATCTTATAATCTCGGTAATGTTATGACTCGTGACCACGCGATGCAATGCGTAGTTTCTTCTCAGGAAGCACAGAGGTATTTTAATTTTCCTGATTGAATTCTGTTTATATAAAAAAAGCACAAACTTCCCGAAAGAAATTTACGAGTAACATAGCTAGGATAACCTATAAAAAAATCAATATTTCATTAGTGACACCTTTTATTTACCGTCTTTCGATAGTATGCAATCAATAGTTTCTCGTTTTTGTTTATCAATAGCTTCTTAAAATAATTTCGACCGTTTCCTAATAGTTTTCCTCTAGGTTCTAGATTGTTCCTCAATAATTATCAAAAAGTTCCTAATTGCAGTCGCGTTTTTCTCCCAGGTTAACATTTTCTATTTGAACTTCTCAGGCTCTCCGTAGCCTAATAAAATACTATTGCTAGCTTTACAATTGTCGCCCATCGATAGCTTTACGATAGTCGACAATCGGTATCATACTATCGATAGTAGAACGATAGTAGACAATTGATGGTATATTTTCGTTAGTTTTACGATAGTCGACTATCAATAGCCCTTTTGTTAGTTAGACTTAGCCTCCCCGACCAATAGCATCGATAGTGGTATTGATTGCTTAAAGCCACTACGCTCTACACAACCGCTCTCTCTCGTTCTCAACCCAGCTCCCTCCCTCTCCACCCCCTTCCCCCATTTGCCGTTACCGCGCCACCTCGGAGTTCTGGAAGTCCTTTGGCCGGTTAAACCCACGCTCGCTCAGCTCCTCCCACTCCCAACATGGCCAGACCGCGTAAGCTTTGCTCTCCATCCGAGGAGCGGGAATGAGAAGTGCGTCGCGCGCAAACATTGATTAAAAGAAAAACACCTGAAGCACATCTTCCGCCAACGGAGCCAAAGTACCGCTGTAAATCAATCGCAGCACACGTTTGCATTTTTTATTGTTCCTGCGTAGATCATATTACCACTCAACGCGCTCGCGCTGTAGGTTGCCCTCACTGGTTCACAATACAACATTGTGCTCCCCTGGTGGCACCTAAATCGGCTATAAGTAGAAAGAAAATAAAAATGGAATTTCAATTGTGACATATATTCCAGTGGTTGCCCCCTTTCTTTTTACTTCAAGAGAGTATTAAACTGGACACGACACTCTGTATTTGCAGGGTCAGGCTTTTGATTATTACACACTAAATGCTATTATTATTTCCTATAGGCAAGTAGACTCAAGCTCATTTAAGAGTGGGGAGTGTTAAAAGAAAAGGGACATCGTGCATATGCTTTTTTTAAACTCAGTTTTGCCCGAGACATCATTAGATTTGTTATCTATATATAACTACTTTTGGCCCCGACCTGATGACCTGATGCAGTAACAAGAATTAAAATTGCACCGCACGCACCAGCATGCTGGCATTTTCATTAAAAAAATAGTAAGTACACTGTCGTTCCCGTTGCTCAATTCACTCAGGAATTAATCAAGTTCAACATGTCTAAAAAAAAACAATCAGTTAATTTGACAGTTCTTGCTTCCCTTACTATTTTGTTTACAGCACCCTGAAAAAAAGCTTGTCTTTCAATGGCGATACATATTTGAAGGCAACAATCTCGAGCTTGTAGCTCTATCTTTGGCAGCTGCTCCTGCTGATCGAGAGTTCGCGCAGCCGAGATGCATCCTTTAACAAAGAGCTTGTGCATGCAGCTTAGTAGCGGAATCGATGTACATTACCAAAGGCTGAGAAACAAAACATTAGGCGAAGCAAAGGGCAAATGAACGTAGCTAAGTAAAAACTATGTGAGAACGTTAAAAGTGCAGATCTCCTTTTGGAGGCGGCATGAATCGGTGAGCTGAAATCACTTTGACGCATGTCATTTCTAGTGCTCGAGACACGGGAACCGGGACTCGTAGCCGGTCGCCTGCGGGCCGCGTCCCCACGAGTAGCGGGCCGCATGCTTACCGCGGGCAGCGCGTTTGAGACCTCCGCTATCGACACTCACGGCGCAAAAAAAAGTAAAAAAAAAATAAAAAACATTGATATTTAAGTGTCCTGCAACGGGATTCGTTCTTGGGCGTTCTTATCGGCTAATGCCACTGTCCTGCTGGAAGCGTGTCGATAATAAAATACTCGGAAGTCGCCACGCTCTGCCCTTTTTAAACTGTCAATGACTAAACCTACCACCGCTTTCTGTCGCGATCATAATGACTGCTGAAGCTGTGGCTCCGTGGCCAGAGAAAGGGCCCCGCGTCTTCTCTTCTATACTTTTGTCTCGCATATTTCGCCAACCTTTAGGAGCATACATTTCTCGCTCAAGCGGTCTCAAAAGGAACCCGTTATATTTTTCGGGTTCTGGGCCTTGATTAATGTATATGTCAGCAAGTATATATATATATATCACTAGCTATGGAACGTATTTACGTTGACCATATCGTATTATATTATCTAAACCGTCTGGTTTATGCTTTGAAACACGAAGCTGGCATGTACAGTACTTAATACGTGCATTGCGTATACGAAGTTATCACAAATAGTTACAGGCAACATAAAAAACGAAGAGCCGGCCGAGTTCCGGGAAGCTTATTATCACTCCGCAAATATTCACAAGATTGAAAAATTTGCCTAGAAAAATGCCAAAAACGCCAATCGCGAAGCAGCCGTGCGAACAAAGCAACGGCCTGTGTTTTTCAAACTGTCCGTTAGTATAGGAACCAATTATATATATTGACACCTTATCCAAGTATGTTGAACCAGTTATAAGCCGTAAGCAATCTCTACTGGCTCCTTCAACGTGGCTTGGTTGCTCTTTGACAGAATCAAAGTGGCGGAGGGGACCGTTCCTCTAACTTGCATCGGTTCGTTTTCCACCGGGTATTTAATGATGGGAACAAGCGAGAAGAAATCCTATTTTTGCCTCTTCATATCTTCCGCGTGTAACTTCTCATGCCCAAACACCTTTGATAAAAACTACCGATTCTAGATAGTTGTTCCGTCCATCAATCTTTGATCTAACTTGCGGAAGAAGGCCGTACAGAAACGGGCCCCAAAGTATCCTGTAAGCTATTTTTACACGTCGCGTGTGCCAAAGGCTCGCAGGCGCCAATTTGCCGGACAGATCTTGTGTTGTTTTCTCACACCCAGTTGAAGTGTCTAAACTTGGACGGGTGTGTAATTGCCGTGATAAGCATTTATAGAGCACCTTGATTAATAAAAATGCCAGCATTGAGAACGAACGTTATTTGAACTAACGCACAAAGGCTATCTATTTGGGTATCGAACAACGTTGCAGGCACGGGTGAGATGGCAGACTGCCAACGGTTCACAGCACCTCCTTACCCAAATTTCGTTAACAGGGTGCTTAGTGGGTGTACACTCTATTAACCAGCTGATTTACACGCTAAGCATTTTGCGTGCTATGGCACCTTTTCTCAATATCAGCTCTGGAAGCGGCCGCAGCGTGCAAGTAAGACATCTCTTAAATCAATTGGAACCAGAGTCGCATTTGAAGAGAGCACTAAATAAAGAGAATGCCGTTGGCCATACACTCGTAGTAAGTCCTCGGAAGTACAATGTCAAGCAGGTTACGAGAAATCCCTCGGCTGTAAAGGTAAGTAAATGTACGAACCCCAGTCACTAACTAAATTTTCACGGCACTGGCAATGAAGATAATAACTCAAAGTGACCGACAAGGCGTAACACGTGACTGGCTGCTAAAGGGCGTATTGTTGGAGTTGGCGAGTCCAACTTGTGTGCCATAGGCTAACTGATGAAACAACTTAAAACACAATTTTTAAGCGTTTTTTTTAATCTTCTGGTGCTAGTTCTTACTTTCCGACGTGCATTAAAATAATCAAACATTTGAATGAGACCATGGGAGACGAAACAAAACGGGTGCCTGAACAAGGCCCATCAAGACGGCATATGTTTTCTCGGGCTTAGGGAATTTTCCAGCAGGAGCACTGTCGGTTTGTGGCATTCCCGCACGCGCGGTGGCGCGCAGCACGGCCTTATGAACCTGTGTGCAAATGAGGACGGCTCTTGGATTGGCTTTAATCGGTCCCTTTCACGCTGCGCCATCTCACAGCGGTTGTCAGAAATACGTGCGAACCTTCGCCACACCTGCTTCTCGGCGAGGTCGCGGCGTTCAGACACCTCTCCGTTCACCGGACCACGTCTTAGTCCGTATCATAACCAAGGGGGCAATATGCGACTTGGTGCCGGTTACGATGCTGCTGTGGTCGCGCACTTTCTGCTCCTTTTGACTGAACTTTCTTTTTAGAAACACTGCTTTAGTAGTTCCGAATACTATAGGAAAAGTGGGTTCAGTTCAGGCAATCATGCCTTCATAAAACCTTGCAAACTAACAGCCATCTTGCAACAATGGGAATACGCCTTTCATTGACTTGTGAATGACTATATATTGATGCTGTAACCAAACGTGCAGTTTCTAAACGACAGTGCTTTCATTTGTTGATTATGTGAATGGGCTCTCAGTGAGATTAGGGTTAACGCACAGTATTGTCATTCTCTTTGTGCGAGAAAACTATATAAAGATCACCGGAGGATATTTTGCTGAGTTGGGGAGACAGACGTTGATATTGGTACATCTTTTATTACTGCATACACGCTGACATTTTGAACACTGGTATTTCGAAAACTAATTCTGAAATAATATATCTGGAATATTTATTTGAAAGGGAACGCGCATACAATTCACATATATACACTACACTGCATGATTTCTACCCTTACGTTTTAGCACGCCTGAAGCCAGTCAAAACACGGTATTTGCTAGGAGACACGCATATTTGTTAGACACACAAATAGTGATTAATTCATTATGACGTCTGTTATATGCAATGAGTCTTCAATGTTAGGCGAGTGAATTAGCGAAAGCTTAAAAGTGACAGAGTATAATACAAACATAATGAAGATATACGGTTTGTCACACAAATTGGCTAAAAACATAGATGACCATACACGTAATGAAGGATGGATGACATAAGTGCAGTATTTTCCATCAAATTTCGACGTTTTCTGAAGTTGCACATTAAACGATATCGCGGAGGAAAAAAAAACACAGCTACAGCTGCGGATGTATAAACAATGACGGCTACTGAAGTAGGGGACATCTGGATAGCTGGCTTACCGTACTAGGTTTACCTAGACCCAGCACTAACACTCAACAAAAGAGTAGGTCAAAGTCTTTCAGGCCCGGCACCTGGCTAAACACTGCGAAAAATGTCATTTTAATGGTGAATATATTAAAAGTATTTACAAATTAATAATAATTCACGTAAGGGGCACTGGCGTAAGCCAGTGGCGCTGCCGCCGCATACGCGGGGGCCGGGGCGTAAGCCGGTGCAGCCGCAACTGCTGGCGCCGCATAGGACGGGGCAGCATAAGCTGGGGCTGCGTAAGCTGGGGCAGCGTAAGCTGGGGCAGCGTAAGCCGGGGCAGGAACGGCTGGTGCAGCGTATGCTGGCGCAGCGAATGCCGGGGCAGGTGCAACTGCTGGTACTGGCGCGGCTGTTGCGTGGGCAGCAGCAGGTCCGTACGGCGGCGCAACCGCAGCTCGAGTCGGCGGGAGCGCGTATGGTGCGGGCGCCGGCACAGCCGCACGATGTACCACAGCTGCTGGCTGATGTACCGTTTGCGCTAGAACGGGGGCGGCTCTCGCCACCGGCAGAGGGGCTGCGTACCGTACCGGAGCCGCTACCGGTGGAGCTGGTGGTGGTGCGTAAAGGAAAGGAGAAGCAGCAGGGACGGCCACTTGTGCCAGAGGTGCCGGCCGGATTACAGGTCGGGCGACCGCTCTGGCAACTAGAGGCTCTGGATGTGGCACGGCGGCCACAACACCCGGTCTGACGACCGGCGTGGCAGCAACGGGCTGCGCATTGTAGGCGGAAGCGGCTGGCGTTGAAGGAGCCGTGCCGGGTTCGTTGGTGAATACATTGGCCCTGAAGCCGGCGGCGTCTGCGACGTACTCGACCTGCCTGAACACCCCTACGGGATCCTTGTAGCCATAGTTTCCACGCTTGTTGTTGCCTGCGTCGCTGACTTCGTTGCGGTATTGGTGCGTACCGAACTCGTCCTTGGAGTCGTAACCGAAACTGTATGGTTGGGGAGGCTGTTTCGGGGATAAAAGACGGAAATGAAGAAAATATAAGTTGTCAGCCATGTCTGTAAGGAGGAGTCATGACATCGTTTTCACCAAAGCCCCTTTGAATTTAAGACATTGCCACTGAACAATGAACATTCTTGTGTATTGTTAATTTTCTGTTTTTTGTGCTATTTATTTTTCTCCAGATTGTGTTTTTTGTGTGACTTAACTTTGTTGTTGTTCTTTGTTTCTGTTCTTTGTGTGAGTGAACTTTTCAAGTGTGTCTGTTCTTGTGCGCTGTGAAGTGTAAGCATGAACATTTTCAGTTTCTAGCTTCTGTGCCTTTTTCGTCCTCCCACCTGCCTCCTGCTACCGATAAATTTGGCTGTTTTACAGTATCTCTGTAAACAACACACTTGAAAGCTGAGATCACATTCAGATAGTACATTAGTGTGTGTTGATTTATTTCGGCCGACTACTTTTTTTAAGACATCCGTTTCTTCCCGAAAAGACCTAGACGTTTAACATATTTAAGGTGCGGCATTTGCTCACGTAAGTTAATATATTTATAAAAACAATCCCAGTCATCTTTAATATTATTATTTTTTGCTGGCATGCGTTTGAGTAGACATTTATTGAGATATACGAAATGTATCTTACGCACGGAAATTCAGAGATTGCGCGGTGTGGCAAAAATACGCCCTACACTGGGGTAGTGAGCATAGGGTTTAAGATATCAAGTATAGCGCATGAATCGCATTTTTGGTAAAACACATTTTTAGCTTCTTTTTACTCGCTTGCCTTATTTAGTATTTTATGAATAAGTAAGAAAGCACTTTTCACAAAAGCGATGATCTCGTTTTCTAATAAAACGATAACTTTGTGCGAACCTTGTGACTGCTCGATTATGCGATTGTTAATGCTTCATTTCGTTTCGAGTAAACTCTCAGAAATGCCAGTAAGCAATCTTACCCATGATGAACTCGAAGCATCAACTAGTGGTCAACTTTCGCCCGGTTTAGCCAGTAGGGAAGGCGAGTAGTAATGCATTGTAGTGGTAGCACTTTCGGGGGCAAAGACATGTGCGCGTTTTCAATTAATAAACTTTTTCAGCATGCGTTCGAGCCTGGCAAAGATTTGCCCACATAAAAATACACATACATACTAAAAGTACAAATCTGCACTAATTGCAAGGTTCTTTTCATTGTAGTTGATTAGGTTTGCGGTTTATATCACAGGAAAAGTAAGGTTACTAAGGCCGCCACTTTTGCCTCTGCTTGATTAACCACATTAGCTTGTGGCATTGACTGCGCTCGGACGTAAGTTGGAACTAAGTATCGGCTACTTGTCTTTTGCAGCACGAAACCGCTTACCGTATTAATCAAATAGGACGATTAATAGTAAACTAATGAATTGGCCTTAGAGTGCATGACGCCAAAGTGCTACTCGCGTGGATTTCTTAGAGTGTAGATGAAGTACCTCAGCTAAACTTACGCAGAAAAGGGAATCACTCTTGAACTAAGATAATGGTGAGTAAATTGATGAGTTAATTGGTGACAACAGACGTCTAAGCTGGAGCGCAACGCATTGCTGATATCAGAGAAAAAGAGGAACATCCGCTAGCGCAATGTTAACAGCACTGGCTTATACAAAAATGTCTCATTCTCATGCGGATCAACGCAATGAAAATTGATTGGAGCATTATTTAAAAAAAAAGGCCTCTTCTGCAGTCTTTATGTAACAACAGAGTATTCGCAACTCCAGAGGAGGCGACCCCACCTAGCGGAAAATACGCGTAACAGCGAAGTGGCGAGAAACCGCCAATCCAAGTGTGCAGCGAAAACAGGAGCCACCTAGTGGCCAAAATGCGACAAAGATGGAAATGAAATAAATACACGCTGCCGGAGTTGTGATTAGTAATAACAAGGAACGGGAATGGGCGTCTTGCCTCAACCACAACAGCCGGCGCCGCGACAACTGGTGCTGCAACTACAGGTGCGGCGACCGCAGGGGCTGCGACCAAGGGAGCTGGCCGGGCGTAGCCCGCAAGGGCTGCTGAAACTGTCGTCACAATGACCAGCCACTGTAAGGAAAGGCAAACAAAACACATTACGCTGAGGTTTGTTTGTACACTCTAAGAAATGCCTGCGCGTCTACTTACCCGGAAAGCGCTCAAAGAGACAATCTCTGCGATCTACGAAATCAACTCAGCGGATGATGAGGCGGAACATCCGTTTGACCTAAAAGTAAAGTCTGCGCTGTGGCATTACGCAATGCAAAGCGTCATGCTTGCATTGAGTAGTGCGACAGCGCAGACTTTAGTTTTAGGTCTAAACGGATGTTCTGCCTCATCTTTCGCTGTGCTGATTTCTTCGATCACAGAGATTGGCTCTTTGAGTGTTTTTCGGGTAATTAGATGCACAGTCGTTTCTTAGAGTGTATATCTAAAACAACTAAAACAAAATATTTTTCTTTATATGCTCCTGTTTGTTTATATGTCTAAACCAAACACCACTCTTGACATGTACTACATATAATCTTTGCTATGATTTCCCTGTTGTGTATGCGCAAAGTTTTGCGTCCGTGATACTCAAGAAAATGACTTCTGTGCTTGAAATTTGAAAAAGAAAATAAAGATACTCCGCAATGTTTAACTTAATGTATGTTAATATTATTCAGGTAGCCCATGAACTAAAAAAACATTTCTGGGATACGTATGCTACTCTTGATTACTTAAAACTTATAAATTCATGATCTCATTGAAAGAAAGTCTAGTCAGTATTACTTTCCAATCATTTTTTTTAGATTGGGTTTAATTATTGATTGCCAAAACTTAAAACAGCAGCCAAGATTTGAAAAATATTTGGTAGCAGCTCCCAGCCAACCCGATATCTTACTACATTTCATTCCGTATTTGATAACGGGGATGCCAGTCGGCACTTTCTGCGAATTCCAAAACCAGGCTTAGGTTCTTCCCCGTAATATGTATTCACGAGATCTCCAAATACGCCATTCATCTGACCGCGCCAAGCCTAAAAAGAACAAGTAAAATTTTATATTAAAACCAAACACACTGAAGTAGTTCTAGTGGACACGAAGGCCGTTTATACCGCAATGAAATTAATTCACTTTCCAGGCATTACGGCCATCCGGCTTCCTGTATCCTTGGATCAAAGTGTTACTTCTCGTAAAACTATCTACGCGAAACATGTTCCGAAGCTGATGGCTAGAATTTTGAACCGACCAGCATGCTCCCCGCTTTTTTAAAAATTTATGGTTCCGCTTAACGACACCGTAAACCACATGCTAAGCCATATGGTTAGTGCCTGTGCCGAGGGTCTCATCCGTTCCAGTCCCACACTAGAAAAAGAGGAGTGAACGAGCGCAAAAGCGAACAAGGTCAAACTGAAGTCTTCTTTGGAACGGCAGCGCGCTCGGCCTATCGATATATACTACCTCTTCCTTTAACATCCATATACCATTCCGGAGTCTGGCCAAAGATAAGTTCACTTCCCTACGCGCAGCGTTCCGTTTCGCCCTTGCTTTGATTTCTTTCTATAAACATCAAGACGGGAGGCTCGCTAAAAAAAGATAACATGAAAAGTATATACAAATGGGCAATTTTTTCAACGTCCAGGAAATACACGTTTGAAGGGTGATAAATGTACAACGACGCTGATGGGTAGAATGAATGGGGACGCACATCGTACGGGAACGTCAAGAAGATGCCTCCTGCGTAGACGAATGACTTGAAAGTGGTTTACAGTTTTATTTTTGTTTTGAAAGAAAGTCTGGAAACGGCAGTCTGGTATGTCAGTCAGTCAGTGTACTTCAGAAGGTTCTCTGGGAGATTCAGAGGCTGTCAACAGCTCCCGAGTTTTGGCAAAATCGTCTCGGTTTTACACACACTACCTCCTTCGTAGTTAACGTGTTTTCTATAGCTCCGCTTTTCATAACGTTTTGTTGGAGTCACTGACCTATATAATACCCTATTTATATATTTAACAACTGGTCAGGACTCCCAAAGTTTGTTTGTATTTTAATATTTTTGCATAACGCGATCTTGATACTTTAGGTGAGGCACCATTTACGCTCTCATTCAGTTTGAAACACAAACCATCAAAATCCGACTTTTAACCTCTGTCATATATCAAAATTTGTACCTGCACTCCACATAAAGTAGGAATTGTTCGCACTGGGATGTTTGTTTTATATTACTTTAATTGTGCCATGCGGAATGTGATTATCTTGTAGTCCCAAAAGAGATTATATTAAACTAGGGTAGTGTTAGAAATATGTTTCTATGCATACTTTACCTCTAATCTAAACCAAATAAAGTTTAATTCACGCGTGGCGCAGTTGAAACAAAGGGCATGGGCTTAATTGGTAGTATTCGGAAAATTACTTTGCCTTTTGGAAACACGTCATACTCAGTCATGACAAATCATGTGCAGCTCGAGGATGCAATTAGAAAATTCAGAACCTTTTTTTTAGTCCCTCTTCTCACACGTATTTCTTTTCCTTCAGTTATGTTAGAAACACACTTCAAGTTTCCCCTTTGCGACTACCAGCATAGTTTGCTGCTAGATACATTATTCCCTTGTTGTTGTTGTTGTTTGCGTGTTTTGGTATTGATAGTTGTGCTGAAATATTCTATTATTCTTCAGTCTAGAATAAGCGCCATGTTATGCTCTGCGCTTAAATCTCTATTTCTTCATAAATTTAAAACTTTCCGCCGCCCCCCCCCCCCACCAAAAAAAAAAAAAAAAAACGAAAAAAAAACGAAATTGGGAAAGAAATGTAGATTTTTATTGCGTACACAGACCTGCTCATGATAAAAACTGGAGGCAGTTTACCGCTATTTTGGGTATCAACTGGCAGCTAAGCTGTCAACCAGCACGTCTAGCATAGTCACCATCACCATAGGAAAATAAGGGCGTAAGTTGTCGTGTTTACGCTTAATGTTTCGGCGCTTGGTCTTCGGCCTTCTTCTCAGTTAATGCCGAAATCAGATTGCGTGAGTAGCGGTTATAAGATGCTCAAGAAAGGACACGCCCCGGGTTTCTTAAGTTGGCAGGCACCGTAGAATGACCTTGAAGAACTAACTTACCTGAAGAATCATAATTAGACGAATCAGCGCCTTTAACGCGTTCCCGATGGAGATGGGGGATGTCGACGCAGCAAACTTGCGACGGTTGCAGTCGGTGAACGCGTATCCACTGAGCGAGGTGTGAAAAATACTCAAATTTTGCGTCGGTCCGAAAAGGCGTTTTTATACGGAGTTCGGCGTCGCCCTACTTTCTGTTTCATGTCGTTGAACGCGAACTAGCATGCGCATGGATTAGAGGGCGCAGAGACGAGGGGGCCGAAAGAGAAAAAAAAATAAAATAAAGAATTAAGATCCGAAGGGCGGGTAAAACCGTTTCTAGCACAACTTTGCGTTTTGGTTACTTTTTCTTTTAAAGGGTTATTTTTGGTGAATAAAGAAATATTTCGTGCTTCTCCGGTTGTGTTGAGTGCGTGCACTTTGCTACCAAATTACGTCGGTATGGTCTGGCAAACTGGGAGCTTGACAAACTAGAGAAAAATGTTTATGACCTACTGTTAAAAACCCGACAACATTGGGAGCAGTTGGCACCAAAAATATGGGTGTACAATGTATCTGTCCAGAAAAACAAGGAAAAATACCTAATAAAAACGGTAAATCAAATCTGTAAACTGGCTGTAAACTTTAGCTATTTTCGGATGTTCTGAAATGTTTAACGGGAATAAAATTAACACGCTGAAGGACCTAACAATAAGTGCATGTTAAATCTACAGAAGTAAAACTGGGACCCTCTGAACGAAAATGTTTTTGGAATTAGTATTAGAACCGACAAGCCTATTATAGTCTGATATTTCTGCATGCAATTCCGCTCCTTGATCATAGAAGCTTTTGCGGCATGGGTTCAAAACTGAATAATTGCTACGGAAGGAAATGAAAATAGCAATGAACTCGCGCGTTAGGTTTCAGATCTTGCTCAACCCGGACAAGCAGAGGCTCACTTCCAGCATACGGTCCGAATTGGCGTAAAGGCTGTGGAATTAAATAAATCGTATAAATATTTATATTTCTAGCTTATTTATCTACACGAAGGACAGTTCACGAACTCTTCTTTGAGCTGCAGAATTTGCCGCTGCGTGGAAAGTAGAATTACAAAATATTGTCTTCTTTTACATCCATAATGCACTGTACTTTTTAAAAGCTTTAAGGTATAGTTTGACTGTCCTAGTAATCAACATTAGAATGAAGTTAAAAAGCTAACAACAAAAGAGTTATAAAAAATGAAAAAAAAAATGGTCTCACGTACCGGGAACGTTTTTCGGCCGAGAGCATGCAGCACTCAGAAGCAGGGGAATTAATGAGTTTGGGGTGGAGGGAGGAAAGAGGAGACGACGACAGCCCGTGAATTTGCGTACCAAACCGGCGACTCTCGAACGTCTTCCCCGGTTCCACTTTCTGATTTCCCCAGACGGATGACTGCGTTTCTGGGCGCTCCGGTTAGCGCCTCTTCGTCAGAGGCAATGTCGTCTCTTTGACCTTTGGCACGTCTCTCGTATAAACCCGTTTGGCTTTCGGTTTGATGCCTTCTAAAAATATAGGAAACCCGTCGCTCGCCATAGAAGCAACCAGGGTGTATCTAATCTTAACCTTCTTGTTGTCATGCGCTCCCTCTGATGTGGAGGCAAGTTTTCTGACGAGTGCTTTTTTACAAACAGGACAAATATGTTATTAATAAAGTTTAATAAACGTTGTATGAAAGTTTAGAGGGTGACGATAGAGGCATTTTTACGGGGTGTATGCTATTAATTTGAACCCATTTTTATAAAGAAAAGAGGCCGGAATTCCACGGACGCCGTCTTCGCCACTCTCTACCAGGCTCGGTGGAGATTGGATGAGGAAATAACAGTTAGGGTAAGTGGGCGAACTAAATAAAATTTCGCAATTCACTTTTTAACTATTCACTTTATGGTTCCTGTTGAAACTGCAGTAAGAGGGAAATTACTAATGAAGGCCACACCAATTTATCTAAAATGAGAAATGTAATAGTATTTAGATATTCACTGATGAGTTTTCGTGAGTTTTCGACCAATTTTAGTATTGTGTACAAAAGAGCGTCACAATCCACAATGAGGCTTGAAAGAAAAACCTAGCCGTTTCAGTCACGTTGTTAGTATATCGGCAGCGTGGTCATCAAGTTTTTTTCTTTTTTTTTTTGCATATTTTCCTAAAATTGTGTATGTCCAGTCTTATCACAGTTTTATGGGGGACTACTATTATTTAGAAATGAAGACCAAATCAAACATCTTGTATGTCTGAACGGACCTATGCACGTCGGTATGCATGTCGAAAAAAATGAATTTTTTTATTTGAATCTGGTGAAATGAATGTATTACTACTGGATGATACGGCTCTGAACAACCGACTTCATTTCGTTCTTTGATTGAAAATACTTGCTCGTCGAAAGCTTGATAGAGAATTTATGTGTGCAAATGTTTTGGAACCCATCTCGTACAATCTTTTTTAACCCAAGTCTGTCTTAACTTGTTGCAGAGGGAAGAGCCTTGATTGATTTGAAGGCGATTTGCAACTTCTTTCAATGTTACTTGTCTTTCCATCAGAGTCAGTTAACGCGCACACTCAATGTTGTCATTTGTTTTCGACGTGAACGGGACTCCGGCTCTTTTTTCATGGCTGACAGTTTTGCGTTCTTCGTTGAGCTTTTTTTTTTTTTCATTGAAACGTAATTTTTCTCGACAAAAAGTTTTTTCTTATTCTGTGAACAAAGTATCGGCTTCAGACAAACCCTCAGAATACCAAAAACGAAGTACTGCATGTTGCTTTCTTATGTGTAAATTACAAGTGGGAGAGCCATTGCATGTATCTCGCACCGTAGACACAATTGAACTGACGTACATACGTTTCAAATCGCACAACATTGGTTAAGGTAACAGCCACCTAATACGAATGTTCGGATAAGACAGTGTGATCAACAAAGTTTTATAATAACGCAAATGCGAATACTTCTTGAACCACAATTCGTATCAACACTGACCTAGTCTATTAAAATATTCATCAAAAGGCGACATTTCTCTAATCTACAGACGCGTATCTATGGCCAGTACAACGGTTTCAGGAAAACTTACTTTTACTTAATAATTATAATAATAATAATTTTATCAGCCCAAATTGAGGTGCTTTGGGTGGCTTGAAAGGCTGGACAAATACCCGCAAATATTTCAAGGAACTGCTAGGTTCAGGATGCTTTTGCAGGTTCCAAGTATGGATCACGCTCATTAATGTTGCATGAGGCATATCATCCAAACGTTTTCCCGACGCCTCGAAGAGAACATTTAACCTTGTGAGGGGATTACTTCCTATCATTATACGAATGCTAATACCTAAAGTGTTAAATATAAAAAAGGTCGCCAAATATTTTGGAAAATACTTTGTTGGTAGACAAAATAAGCACACAAATTAATTAATCAGCAGGATGTCGTAACTCACGAATTGATTATTCAAACTTTAAAAGGGGCAGATGTCAACAGGAAAGTGTGCTATGCCAACTCAAGCAAAACTATGTCAATATCCAGCCGAACACTGGTAAAACCACATGTACTTCGAAGCAAATCAACATTTATTTGGGTTTACATATTAAAACCAAACATTTATATGTTTGTGCCACGCAGAGCAAGCATAGTCATATATATCTCATTGAACACGGTACGCAGATAGTGCTTCGCTTATAGGCTTAATTTGTACTACATTTACTTCATTCAGTGCATCAGATTTTAACTTCAGGGGCCTTGGAAAGGCCTATAATGCCCGGTGTTTATTACTTTAATAACGTTGAGTAATCTGTAGCCTCAGCTGGCACTGGACAATGTTTCTCATATCGCTGTGAAAACACGATTTTGGTTTTCTCAGCTGCAGTTATATTTCTCGTTAGGTGAAAACAATGAGTTTTTATTTTATTTTGTGAGAACATTCTTTCAATAGTAGGACTCAAACTACATGTCCTCACTTAAGAGTGTCTAGTAATCAAAATCTTAATATTGGGAGTATAAAAATGCGACTGGTCGTATACGCTGATATCATTATGAATACAGCCGCAATCTACATTTGGACTACAGTTTCTAGTCCCTATCCTAAACAGCATCCTAATACTGCGGGAATAACAAAGCGACAGGTGAAACACGCAGGAAAATATTTTTCAAAACTGCACCTGGCTTCTTGGGCGCTCTGTTTTAATTTACCTCATTCCGCCACTATATTGTTGTCAATCTAGTAAGTTCCTCTAGTTTGGCACAACACAACTATAGAAGAGGCCCCACCGTCGCATTTACAGTAAGAGAGGCCGTCACTGCGGCACTCAGTAGGAAAGCATCGATTTAACGTGGTCACAAGAAAAAAAAATACCCGCCAGAATAATCTTTTTTTTTTAAGATTTGTTTTCATAAAAACGAAGTTGTGTCGAACACGAAGCTTCATCATCCCAGTTCCTATTCGGAGAGCAGGTCATCTGCGTCTTGAGGAGGGGGTTGCGTTGACGTCAGAACGACGCCAAGCTCTGATTAGCTTTGGCTGGAAGGATAGTAGGTACACCTCAATGCTAAATGCCTGGAGGCCTACCCACTATTTCTTTTGTATCAGCCATTAAGAGCTTGGTGTTGTGACATCATCGCAACCCGTGTGCAAGAAACAGACGAACTTGCGCTCCGATAGTCACCGACTGCTGAGGAGACGCATAGCGTAGCTTAGGATGCTCGCGCCTTTTGCTTCCTGATCGGTTTTTAAACGTTTTTATCGGCTAATGGAGCAATCTCTATGGCTGCGGAGTGATAAAAAAGATGTTCGGCCCTTGCCGCCCCTCGGTTCTTAAGCCATCGGCTGCTATAAGTTCCCCTCAGTTCCGGATATGGTAAGGCGTATTGGGCATTGCACTGAGCCACCCCTGCAGGTTTTACGTTGCAACAAATTATAATATAAAAAAGGCAATACATCAGTCGATAGATCGTAAACTTCCCGACCTGCCTCAGGGTCACGCGCAACACCGGCCGTAATATCCATAAGTAACTCGGGGGTATGCTCAGGGGTTTATAAACTACTAAAGGTAACTAGATGATGAAATGCACTCAACAGTAAATCATTTTGTAAATGTTTTCAAAAATTATATTAGTTAAATGCAACTTTGAAGGCATTTTGAAAGCATAAGCAACGACAAACAATGTCAGCGGCTTATGAATATTCTGGAAGCTTTCTAACCCTAAGATTCAGTTAGTTAGGTCTTTTACGGTGGTGAAATTGAAGGCTATATACGAATGGAGACAGGTATGTTGATCAAGATTGCGACGAAATAATATTGGGTGTTATATAGGGAACAAAAAATAATGTTTTTTGTTTTGTTTACAGGTTGACTATCAGCGTAATTAGGAAAAATTAATGGCTTAAACAAATAGGTTCCGACATACAAACCAGCCTGATACATCGTATTGGAGTGATCTAGGATTTCAAATAACATCCTTGAAAATTGACCCAACTATATCAGGGAAGAAGTTTGAGGCTCTGTTAATATTTAAACATATGGAACGTCGTTTGATGACTGGAGCAGCTTAGATTGAATGCCGAATCAGTTACTTCAGCAAGGTTTCACTTGCTGCCTCTAAAAGTACTGTTCAGATGTGAGCTCGTCGTCATTCCTTAGGAGTGCGAAGGCGTGCATCATAAGTTCGGTCCGTCCTCCATGCAGTATTTGTGCTCGTGCTGGTTACATGTTCAGGAAGGTTCCTGATCCCCTACTCCCTTGTTTTGTGATGTGGTCGAGAGAATGGTCCTGCTCAGTTATTATATTTATTATCTTTTTCGTCCGATTACAAGCGTTAATGTCATCAAGATAACTTTCTACCCGCAGGTGTGCGTCTGCTTCTCATATTCTAATTATTTCTTTATATACTCTAAGTAAAATCTAACTTTTTATTAAGTGGTGACCTTAATGTCTTCCAGAACAATCGCTTATCCTCTCTAATAACATGCAATGAAACTCGAGAATTTTGTGTATTAGGATAAGAGATCATTGGGGAAAAATATGAATACTGTAATTAAAGGGATACCTAATTTACGTAGCCAAAATTTCTCCCTGCCAATATGAACGGAAGCGTTTTATGTGTCGTACGCACCGACGTAGGGGATTAGAAAGATCCGGTTACTGCCACATCGAGAGTTACCCATCCTCACTTTATCGCCGAGTATCAGCCAGCGCTTTTGAACTTTTGGCAATGCTTGGCATCCCATAAATTATCCGAGATATAAACGTAGTACGAGATAATGACACTGTGTCTCAAGAGGCCCGAATATTTGGCACTGTTCGCAGTTCAAGAACAAGGATGTAGACAGACCAACTACACGCTCGCTAAAAGCAAGAGGAAACATTTCTGACACAAAAGCAAAACAAGAAGAAAAAAAGTCGGAAAAAGAACAGAAAACCAGGCGGTGCGGCTTTCTTTCCTTAAAATTTCGACTTGCGTGAAACCGGAGATAAGAGTCCACGCATTCCCTTTTTCCAATTGCGAAGGAGAGTCGGCGATTTTGCTCTTCCTGTCGGCGAAGCTGGTCACACGAGTCCACCGAGTCGGGCACACGGTGTCCCTGAGCAAAGACTCTAATGACGGAGGGCTCACTTATCGCGCGTCACGCCATCTGGAGGGTTTAACAGTGCTCTCTTTGTCTGGATTCTGCTTAACTCCTGCTTCTGGGACTCCCAAAGCGTTTCGATCCGGAGTTTTCCGCGAAGGCCGAGAAGGGTTTCAAACCTCCTTCAATTGCAAAAAAGAAAGAAAGAGCTCAGCACCGGGATGCGACGCCTCTTCGTTCCCCTGAGTGCCGTTATGCTACTTGTAATGTGCGCCACGTTCCCAGTCGCCCTTCGCGCGGGCTGCATTTGCTGCGGTTCTTTCCTTCGCGCGTTCACATAGCGGTCTGGAATATTTGTGGTTCAAGGACGAGTGACCGACGTTTTTCAACTGCTTGCTCTCCGGATTCCTGACTGTCACCATTCAGCTCTTTTTTTAGTCCATTTTTGCTTTATTTGAGTTCTGTCGAGAGTAGACTAAGTAATATTTAGCAGGACTTGCGAAAGGCCGAGGTGGCTCTTGATATTCAGACATTGTTGACCGAGATTTTATGCCTCCCCCAGAAATGCTCTGGAATGCTTTTTGCGACAGACGGGGACGCACTAGAGGTTTTCCGCCTACTCACTATTGTAGCGAATATGTGAAAAGAATAGTTTTAGGTTCGACAGGAAAAATGCACCTGTGAGCCAGACGGCGAACAATGTAAACACGTTTCCGTTTCGCTTCTAACATAAAAATGAGGTGAAAAGGTGCCTTGCAATCTCAAGTGCCAACATCCGTCTGGGCATTAACGATTCTATGGGTTAAAAAGTCGGTACGCACAGGTGAAACCCATTGGAATGGATGATATTTAGTCTGAGAAACAAACTTTGTTCCATTATATGTGTCAAGGAGTGTGGGTAGTGGGCCTTTTATTGCAATATTTATAGGTAAGATGATCATTACAAGTTTGCTGCTCGTTTCGTGGAAATTAAAACTGCAGGAAACTCTTAAACTTCAAACGTGTGAACCTTCTGAATCCAACCAATCATGATTATTTCATAGAAAAACATACATTTCTCGACTTATGGCCTTTAAATTGTATGTAGTTTTCTTCATGACAAAGAAATATAAGACAGAAGAAACAATGAAAGAAACTGACATTTGAGGAGAAGGATTAACACTTACGCTCAGACCTTTATACTTGTGCTTTCAAGCTTCCTTCATTGACATCGTATATTACTCAAGCACAAAATGAGCGATCGCAATTGCATACGGGAAACGTAGCAATGTATTATAAAACCATTATATTTTCTGCGGGTCATGACTGCACAGTCTGTTTGCTGAAAAGCTTTGCCTGATTTTCTGCAAACGTGGTATAAATAAATAGAAGTTCTAAAAAGTAATAACAGCTGCTCTAGGCTATGATATTGTCTGATAGTATTCATTAGTTTTGCTCATAACTAGGCTTGAATGTATTTATGTAGCAGGCTGCAGACAGAGTGTTTCAGTATATATAGATTAGGTTTAATAAAAACAAATAGACCTTTAAAAGGAAGCCTATTGCGTCCTGTGCTCGGGAATTATTCGGCCGGGGAAGCATAATATAGGGGGCTATTCCTCGCGATAGGTAGAATAATTAACTAAGCTCTTTTTTAAATATATATTTTTTAATTCGTGGAAATTAACATCTGCTTTTAGTTAGAAACATGCTGAGCATCACCGAAAACCACTAAATGAGTCCATTGTAGACACATTAGGAGCACATGATATGTGCCGGGGTGCGCTAAAGTTTCCAGCCGTGCAACAGGCCCAATGTTGGCGGTCCGAAAGCGCAGATGATAATCTATAGACCGTTTTACTGAAAGTGGGCGAGAGAGAAAAGGGGAAAGGGCTACCGGCGCTTTCCCCCTTTATGATTGTGTAGAAAGAGTGAAAGTCCCGGATGAGAGGCTTCGCCGGTGTTGGGTGTCTGCTGTGCCCCAACTTCGTTCGCGCTTTCTTTTCTGTTTTGAACTCGCAAACTTAATTATAGCTACGGGCTTCGATGGCAACAGTCCCCCGGTCACCGGGACACCATTGCTGCGTCATAGGGTGCAGGAATAAAAACAGAAAGCATAGAATACTGTCCGAGGACATATGTAGCTTGCAAGGAACCCGGCAAGGCAAAAGCGGCTGCAATGTCTTTGAGCTCCATCGCTTTCCACATGACCCCTGTCTCCGGCGGCGGTGGATTGCGTCCGTCAACCGAAAAGGCGTTTCCTCCACGCCATCATCTCGACTTCGCTCGGAACATTTCGTGAATGGAGTGCGCACCGAACGCTGTACCGCCGATGAACATGGGGCACGCTCGCAATGTGCGGGCGAGTTTTCTCATGATAACTGCTGCTTCAGCTTGTAAAATTTCGTAACTGAATTTATCTTAATAGTGATAATTTGCAGTGCTGACCGACTCGATTTTATCATCTACAACACTTAGTTAAAGGCTCATTTCCGCCGCCGGGTGAGGCTGGAAATTTTTGAAAACGTAGTTCTATTGTTTGTTTGTTTGTTTTTTTAATCGCGATCTCCTGCGCGATACCAGAGAGCCGACAAAAGTGTTCCTTGAAGTGCCGCTGGTGGGTTGTTTCCGTTGACTAAGGCGCTTTGAGACGCTTGATAGTCGCTGCAGGAACGTCTCGTGTTGTGATCTGCGTTTTCGAGCCCAGTGTGCACGTTTCTTTGTTTAAATCATGGCATCCGCCAGTGTGGCGACGGGGGGAGCAGCGGCAGCGAACGTGACAGCGATAGAAATTGGAGACGAGTACTTAAAATATTGCATCGAATAGTAAAATAATTCGTAGCTGCTTCCGAGGCTTTCTGCGGTTCGATAAAAGTACATCTAGAGCGTCTTTGTCGTTCATTCGCAAGGAGATATAAGAAGAGGGACACGGAGATAAAAACAGCACAGCAAGACGATATGTAGGAGCTCCGGGCGTTTACAAAGTTAATTGAGGTTCCCGTTTCGTGTATCGCTTGTTGAGCACAACTAAAAGCGGCTACGTTGAAATAGGCCATTGTAAGCAAAAATGTATAAATGGTTCATCATTTCCAGTCATGCGGAAAGCAATGGAGCTTAAAAACATTCCAGCCGTACTTGCCTTGCCGGATTCCATGCAAGCTACGTAGGTCCTCGGACAGTATTCGACACTTTCTGTCGTTATTCGTGCACCCTATCATCCAGCAATGGTGTCCTGATGACCGGGGAACTGTCGCCATCGAAGACCATGGCTCTAATTAAGTTTGGGAGTTTGAAACGTAGAAGAAAGCGCGAACGAAGTTGGGGCACTGCAGACGCCCAACACCGGCCAGGCCTCTCATCCGGGACTTTTACTCTTTCTACACAATCAGAAAGGGGGAAAGCGCCGGTAGCCCTTTCTCCTTTTCTCTCTCGCTTTCAAAATGGCCCTACCCACGATAAAACGGTCTATACATTCGCGTTCTCGGCCCGTCAGCGTTGTGCCTGTTGCATAAGTGAAAAATATAGCGCGCCCTTGCGCTTACCACATGCTTCACAGTTTTCTAAAACTGACTGATTAATTGGTTTTTGATGACGCTCGGTGAGTTTCTATTTGAAATCATATGTTTATTTCAACTAATTAAAAAAAGAATTAACACGTCTTAGTTAATTACTCAACTTATCGTCAAAAATAGCCCCCTTTATAATGACTCCCTGGTCGCATAACTCGCGTGCGCAAACCGCATTCGTTCACCTTCCACAGCCATTTTTTTAAATAAGTGTGTTCTAATTAAAAGCAAACACCCTATATGTCGTAGGAGTGAGTACAGCTAGATTAAGTGTGCAAGAAAAAAATTAAAGCTGTTTACAACTCCCTGTAACGCCAAATTAGAGCGCAGCTCTTGAGGACGAGGAGGGGAAGGTACTGAGGCTCACGTGTTCTCGGGGGAGGGGGGGTCAAGTGACCTCGGGGGGGGGGGGGGGGGGGGGGAGCGTGGTCACGTGACCTAAGGTCACGTGACATTGATGGGTTCACATCCAATGTCACGTGGGGTCACGTGACTTGGGTGTGTCACGTGACCACGGGGTCACGTGACCCCCCCCCCCGAGAATTTTTTTCCGCTAGATTTAGCGGGGAAATTTTTCCCGCTAGAGTGAAATTTTTTCCGCTAGATTTAGCGAGGAAATTTATCCGCTAGATTTAGCGGGGAAATTTGTCAGCTAGATTTAGCGGGAAAATTTTTCCTCTAGATTTAGTGGGGAAATTTACCCATAATGCTCCGCGCGGTTACGCCGACGGCGACGCCGCTCAAGCCGGAAACGGGCGCATAAGAGCTGCGCTCTAAAACTACAGAATTCAGTAATGCGATTGCTTATAGAGGTTGTGACAAGATCTAGCCCATATCACATGAACTACCATCAGCCTTACTTTCGCGTTTCGCTGAATTGTATTTAAATGTGTAACATTCTCGCGAAAGTAAGAACATCAACAATTGAATGTGGCAACTTCAGGAATAGCTCTACTATTCGCTGATTTGAATCGCGTAATTCGCAGATGAGATAAGGAGAAGAAAACTGAGAGGTTAATCTGGACGGCCTGTCTCGGTTGGCTGCTCCAAGTTGTGGCAGT
Organism: Ixodes scapularis; assembly: GCF_016920785.2. Taxonomy (NCBI): domain Eukaryota; kingdom Metazoa; phylum Arthropoda; class Arachnida; order Ixodida; family Ixodidae; genus Ixodes; species Ixodes scapularis. The sequence goes on along the minus strand of NW_024609880.1, from coordinate 60,553,178 downwards.
GGATTGGAAGGTGAACAGAGGCGGAAACAGAGCAGGGGAGAAATGATTAATTAACACCCGCCTTAACCTGCGTATTTAGCACAATAATATTTCTAATACAAAACCGATAACATGCGATGCACTCCTAAAATTGTGGGAAATCACATGCCAGACGAGAAAAAATTAAACTTCTAACAACCCGCTTCAACAAAACTATTATATTGTTAGACGTACCTAATCAGTGCCGTCATCATGCTGATTTTCAACGAAATCTATTCAGATAGCACGAAAGCAAAAGTCTATACAGAAAGCAAGAAAGCGATATTTCAGCATTTATTGATATTTTCGACCTGATAATGTCGCAGACAAGGAAATGAGGAAAAAACATAGTACGTCTATATTTACGCTTTCTATGACATACTAAAAAGTACTCTTACAAGGGTTGGAGCAAACTCACCCTTGCACAAAGCAAACAACTAAACCCCAAAAGGTCAGATTGCAATTTGTTTTATTATTTAGTGCCATGACCTGCACTCGACTGCATTTGAATAATGAAATTACGTCAGTGTTTCGTCGTTAATGGGAACGACAATTAAGTGCAAATTATAATGTGGACAACGATATGACCAGCCAACAATAAACCGATAACGCGGCTCAGCTGACTTCATTTCCGAAGCTACTCCATAAAACAACTAGTTTACATATGCATGGCACGGCCGAAGCACAACATAGCCGGAACTTTGCGTGGTCAAAGTTTTCAGTTCTGACTATCAAGATTTGTAAGCTTGGGACGTTGTCCAAGTGGGTCAGGAAGGGGAAACACTTGCTACGTGCATACAGATGTTTATGTGTCTAGAAAGCCTCGCTTCTCACCGCGACACTTTTGCGACATTTAAACAACTTGTCCTTTTAGCTTACGAACCTCTCAATAGCTTAGAGATAAGCGAAGAAGCTCCAGATTCCGACCTTCTTGCCGCATGTTCGATGCTATCAACCAAGGCTGCGTTGTGCACCACTTGTAATTATGCTGAGGGTTACATAACCGTGTCCCTTCGCTGGGACACATTTAACACAAATATGTGGGCCATTTAAACATAAACAAATGCTAAGACTTTCGAGCTGTCCTTCGTCATTCCCACCTTCTCTCCCGACTTAGAGTAGCATCCGGACATTAGCCTCGAATATTACGGGAGGCCCGCGCGACACAGTATATAAGAACCGCCACCATCGGCTAAAGGTATCAGTTTCGGATTTTGTTTCTACCATTTATACATCGAAGCCGAACCATGCTGTCAAAGGTAAGTGGTACTTACCTTGGTCTTTATTTAACTCCGCGTTTGGTGTGAATAGAAGTCATGCAAATGCGCCTTTGGTGATCTCCAGGTGATCCTCTGCTGCCTTGTTGTCTACGTCATTGCCCAGCGGGATCCTGTGAGTACCCTCTTATTTAGTGTTTGGGTCAATCCTTACAAAGTTTGCTTCGCTGAAGCTATGACGCTAACACAATTTCCTGACGTATCACTCACAGCCGCCGGTGCCATACAGCTTCTCCTACGACAACACGGACGATTTCGGTACCCGGACAACCCACTCAGAGAACAGCGATAACAACAACGCCAAGACAGGATCATACGGATACACCGACGCCACGGGCACGTACCGTTATGTCACGTACGTGGCCGACGGCAATGGTTACCGTGCCACCGTAGACACAAACGAGCCAGGCACCAAGTCTTCAGCGCCTGCTGATGTTCGCTACGACTCTAAGGCTCCAGTGGTGGCCGCTATTGCAGCGGCTCCAAGGCCCAGGGCTGTTGCCGTACACACCGTACATCACGCTCCTTTGACCCTTCATGCTGTTCACTCCACTCCAGTGCAACTGCATGCGGTCCACAGCGTTCCGGTTCTTCACCTCTCCCTTGGCCGCGCACGAGGCCGCTAAAGTTGTTCTTTCGAATCTTCGTACAGAGATCTACCTACGCCCGTTTGCCTGAGTGTAGCCTAGTGTTTTGCTGACCGAAAGCGGTTTTACTAAAGCAAAAGTGACCTCTAGCTAATCGTTCCTATACGGTCCGTATGCTGCTAGCGTGAGCTTCTAGTGTTCATGAAAGGCACTGATTATGCCAGTAGGTAGTGCTTGTATTAAGACTGCGGAAATTGCCAACTAATAGTCGCAGTGCCGTATAGCTGTCTTTACTTTTGTGTTGTATGGTGTCTTCTTTCTGTTTGGTATAAATAAAAGTGTAAAAGACAAATTTCCCTGTCATGCACTTGGGCGCCTGGCCGTTTAAAGAAGTCAAATTCTTGTCAGCTAGACGTGATTAATGGCCCGATTCCAGTGAACGGCAATGCACGAAATATAGGTTTATTTGGAACAAACGTATATGGCATTTCGTTTTCTATTTTTTTTTTTTTGGTGCAGACTGAAGTTCAAAAGCCAACGTTTGATTCGGACTTCCTCATCAATCCATTTTGCTTTGATCATCTTAGTAGCAGGTCTAAGGAATGTAAGCGAGCAATTAAACAAGCAATCATCTCTTGGAGTGCAGAATACATGGCGATGTACGAAACTAACCCCTATTTTACTACAGAAGCAGAGCCTTTACGGCTCACTGACATGTTGACAGTCACCAATAAAAACAAAAACTCAGTCAAAATAACTGTTGACAATACAATAGCACTGTGTATTCGGGTATTTGTTTATGGATTTAATCGTTCGTGAGATAATCAACAACGAAAAAATGGGAGAGGCGGAGAAGCAGCAGAGAGTATGGAGCGCACAGGGATTTTAAGCTGTAACTTCGTAATGAAACGGGACTACGCTCTTCAAGGTACATCCGAAACAAGCTGTCCTTCCTTTGTGCTTAAGTGCTTTTTAGCCTGGAAGAAACTACAATGTGGTCTTGTCAATTTCTATATATAGCTATTGATGTGAAAATCGCTGTTTTCTTAGTGAACTACGTCAATTGTGTTCTTGCTCTTGATCTCGGGAGATGTGTCCAAACTACTAAAACGTATCAATCAAAGATACCCTCGAATTAAATCATTGTTAGCTACATTTTGACCTTTGCAGGAAGACACTACAAAAGCAATAATTGAGATTGTTAGAGTGAGGCGCGACTGAATAATAGCAAGTAGAAATATGGAAAATCAAATATTTATACGGCAATACAACTTGAATAAAAACAAATGTTCTTTTCATTGAGAGTGCTTTATATGTCTCAAAAGATATGGCGCATTTAAATGTAAAATAAGCGTTATTTTAAAATAACAACTACATGTCTTCACACATGCAATTCTAACATAGCCCGCTGTATTGATCAATACCACATCAAAAAGGAAACTGAGTGCGACGGTAGTATTCTTATCGGTTATCCTCCTGCAACAATAGATTCCTTGTGCTGAAAACTTTTATGCTATTCCGGATTTCCGAAGAAAAAAATGTCCTTGACCAAGAACAAACACCCTTAGACTTATGACGGCTTGTGTTTTCAAACTTAATATTGATGAATGTAAAGTGGCAGGGATAACAATTGATAATATGAAGAGAATGCACCGCTTTGGAAAGCCGCCAAAGTAGTTCTATCGACACCCTTCAAACTAAATATCTATCAAAAAAAAAAAAAGACTCCTGTGGAGAGAGAGAAGGCGTTGGAACAACTGCCAAGACAATTTTAATTCCGTGCGCTTTGATCTTTACTATCCAGTTCGCCCTTGCCCATGCAGCGAACAGGGATGCTTGGTCCAGCAAGCACTGAAATAAATTCCTCTCCCGTACTTGGATGTGCACTATAGCACAATGGGTATACCAATCACGCTAAAGCTCATCCCTTTCTGCCCCTCTCTTTCTCCTTCACCATCACCACTTTTCCATCGTTCACGGGTGCTAGAGCGCTCGACATAGCCGCCACATATCATCAGCAAGAATTCAGACGGAACAAAGACACCCATTTGTGTCAATCTACAAGTATAATTGATTAGACACGGCACATGGCCTCGGAGAGAATGCATCTGAAAGCGGCGGCTCCGCGCTAAGATTCGCCCACATACCGTTGCGTGGCGGTTCGAGCCTCGTGCCTCACGCATCTCATTACATTCACCTACTGCCGCCTTTCAGCTCAAGAGGAGTCCGACGATAAAGTGAAGGTCGTCGGAAACACCAAAAGTGAACTAGTCCGATTCTCAAGGGTGTCAGAACGGGGCAAGCACCGTTCCGATAAAACTACACATTTTCTTTTGCGTCGATTGGTGCCTCCTCTCTCCTGGGACTTACACGAGCCTTGTTCGACCGATCATCTCGTCCGGCGACTGCACGGCACTGGTTTTCTCGACTACGCAAGTGCGAATGAAGCGTACGTGCTGCTGTAAGTTCTTCATTGTCGTCGACGTGTAGTCATCTGCCCGGTGACATCCACTGCGACGCAGAAGACATCGGGTCAAAGTCAGTCATGATCCTCAAGGTAAGTTCATCGTTTTTGATATATTAGGTATATTCTTGCTATCGCTGCAGCAATTTGGTGGGTTTATAATGATTTTTGATTCGACGTTAACTCTCAGGTCCTCCTTCTCTATATGGTGACCGTCGTTGCAGTTCAAGGTCGAGCTATCAAAAATAATGCCGAGGACAATGTGAGTAGCCGTTTGACTTTCTGAGGTATTTGCCGCGTGCTTACTTCGCATTCTTTATTTGATATTATTTAAAGTACGGATACCCCTAGATATATCCTTCTCATGAGTGGTGGAAAGTAACAATACAACTTTAGAGGTTAGGCTAGTAATTAGGGTGATTCCAAATCGACTCTCTTCTGTTGAGGAAGAAAACTGGTCGGGCAGTTGTTCGTTCAACGTATACTGTATTTCAATTAAGATGCATACTCCAATCCGTCGAACCGTTCAACTAGGGTGTAAAAAAAACTTTTGAGGTGTTTCATTGACGGCATATGATACATTGAACAGACGTTTCTAAAACTGATCGTGTCAAACATACTTCACAATCATTTATTTGACATCCTAATATCAACTAGCCTACCATTCTGCATTGATAAGTCTCATTTATTTACTTATTTATTTATAGTTAGTACCGTCAGCCATGGGCCTCTAGCGATAGTGCATAACATAAGAGGATGACGCGTCAGTCATTGTTGTAAAATAATGAAACAGAAAAAAAAAATCAGCACAACGCGAAAACGTCATGATTTTATTTTTTACTACAACCTTTGCTGTCTACCAAGCCTGAGCTCTTCGCGATGTTAAATGACTACCAACATTCCGGTTTACGCGTTATCTAACTATGTACGTCATTCATTCTGTTTAAAAAAAAATCGCACAGCTTTGTAAATCTTTTAGCGGCAAGCAACTCCTGAAGGGTCTGAGGCCAGATTTCCGAAATTTTCTTGCGACAAAAAAGTTCAAAAATTTATGTTATAAAAAGTTACAAACTTTTGAATATTCCTGAAGCAAAATGTTCGTAAGTTTTGCTTCGGGAATACTCAAAAACGTTCTTGCGACAAAAAAGTTTCGGGAATCTGTCCCCTGGTTCTTAAAATCAAAACAGAGAAATAAATAAACGGTGGCATTATTTGTTGTTTTGATGCAGGAGAAGTCCCCGTACAGTATACACTACGACCACACAGATGAGTTGGGAACTCGCATCTACAGTCTAGAGATCACTGATGCCGACAACGTACGCATGGGCACCTACGGCTACATGGACGCGAAGGGACTGTACAGACAAGTTCACTACTTGGCCGACTCCACTGGATACCACGTCTATGTCTGCACTAACGAACCCGGCACAGAAACGTCTTATCCAGGCGACGCAGTCATACATATGCACCACTGGGAGAAAGTGGACCCTGATTCTACCCTCGGGAAGCTGCTGTCTAAACTACCGCCAATTCACAACCATCCGAAGCCTGTGAAGCCCACGAGGAAGAAGAAGCATAGCCTCAAACACCTGACGAAGCCGGGAATTATGGTGAACTAGTGTTTTCCGCTTAAATTTATCGCACCAGATGAACCAGGATGCATATGCATCCTTCTTATTGGATGTGGTTTTTGGTTTTCCCTGGGTGTCTTCAATTCGTAAAGGCTGAACTCCAGGAAGCGAATTATGCGACACAACTCACGAACTTCACCCGACGGCACGCTCGCTTTCCGGGCGAAGTACCAGCCAGTGTGCTGATTCCACGCGCAGAGCAAAAGAAGCCGAACAAATTTTGTGGATTTTTTTTCGCAGCCTATTCGCCCCAAGGAGTCCATCCTTTAGACCACTGATGATATTTATGTGTACACTTTCGATCTCTTGTAAGTTCCAATCCCCACAGATATACATTCTGTCTTCAGAAACATGTCTTATTTTGTAAAGTTAGTTTTCAAGTAGGTCACTACGACATTGTCAGTTCAGGAATTTGTAGAAAGTGTCTCAGTTAGGTTTTTCTTGGGCACCTTGTGTAGTCAGACGGTGTCTATGAATGGAAAACTAACGCTCTTTATGCTAGATAAGGAAAACTCATATTTGTACACTATAACTCTATAACTTTAAAGTTAGGCATAGAAATTGGCGGAGGTTATTGTCATGGCTAAATATACTGAACATACATTTTCTGCTTGCTTGGCGGACGCATCAGCTCAAAGGTACTAACACACTGTCAAAATGTGGTTGGGCCAGTGTATACATGACGAATAATTAAAATGTTCATTTTGTAGTGTGACACGTCACACGAAATGGCCGTAATAGCTGTTTTTAACCTCGTAAAGGTCACAAAACGCAAAGTTAGCAGGTGTTTAAATATTGTTTTTGGCAGACTGCTGCGTGAAAAATAGAGGAACGGAATCGCTCCTTACGTAAGAGTTCACTGCATTCCTCTAGATAATACAACTAATACTTTAGCGACAATATAGCAAGCATCTGTAGTGGTATTATTGTAGCATTTAAGAACCCACGAATAATATATTTATTATAAGTTATAAATATAAATTCGAGTCATCTTAGTACAAATATTTAGCAGATATTAGAAATGGTTAACGCATATTTGTTCCTTGATGCTTCGCATGAAAATGTGGCACGTTATTTTTGGTGTTAAAATAAAATATTAGGTGTTGAAACTATCGCTAGTGTCAGTTCCCTAAACACTGCAGACTGAATATCTTGATTGTTAATACGAGAAGGAGGGAATTAAGACGACTGGGATGCATTTACTTAAGAGGAGAACAAAGCCAGAATAGTTGAAATTAAAAATGTCCCAATTCTTGCATATTTCCAACGTTTGGGAGTATATCTGGTTTACGTAGAAATGTAAATGATATCGTCATGCACATTCGTAAGCCAAGCACATGTTTCCTTATGAAGTGCAAAAATATTCAGTCTACAGTGTGCAGCGACTTTATAACTGCAACATGAGTATTTCCTTGAGGTGCAAACGGAACGGAAATAATTCTGCGATATCGGGTAAATCAGGTAGAGGCCTCGCTGCAAATTTAGAAACTCGGACAGCGTATTGATGTTTAGTGCCTGCTCTACGTGAACGATCAGTTTGCCCATAGTGGCTTATAGAGTCTGCCTTGGCGGTAAAGGGCTTCGCGCTTCGCGTATTTACGTTTACATGACGGTACCTGATAAAGACTTGCCATTAGATCATTGTGCTCGATCGTTTTCCAATAAATTCTAGTATTGTATCGAAGTGCCTCACTCAATATTATTGATCACGAAAATAGATTTCTGACTTTAGAGCGTAACTTTTAAACGCCCGTTTCCGGCTTGAGCCGCGTTGCGGTCGCCGTCGGCGTAACCGCGCGTTACATTATGTGAAAACTTCCCCACTACAATTAGCGAAAAATTTTCCCGCTAAATTTACCGTAAGAATTCTCCCACTAAATTTAGCGGAAAATTTTCTCCGCTGAAGTCAGTGGGAAATGTTTCCGCTACATTTAGCGGGAAATTTAGCGAAAATTTTTCGCAAAATGAGAGAGAAGTAGGAGAGGAGGAATGGAGGGTACGGAGGGGCATGCCCCCCCCCCCACACCCTCTCCGCCTCCTCCTCAAGAGCTGCGCTCTATTTGGACAATACAGAGAATGGTAAACGTCTTTCATTCTAGAGCGCAGCTGTTAGGCGCCCGTTTACTGCTTGAGCGGCGTCCGCGCCGCCGTCGCCGTCTTTGTAACCGCTCTGTGCATTATGGGTAAATTTCCCCGCTAAGTATAGCAGAAAAATTTCCCTGCTAAATTTAGCAGAATACTTTCCCCGCTAAATTCAGCAAAAAAATTTCCCCACTAAATTTAGCAGAAACATTTCCCCGCTAAATTTATCGGAAAACTTTCCCCGCCAATTGTTGCGGTAAATTTTCCCCTCCAAATTGAGCGGAAAAAAGTTTCCCCGCTAAATTTAGCGAAAAAATTTCCCGCTAAGTTTGGCGAAAAAAATCCCCTCTAAATGTAACGGAAAAACTTCCGCTAAACTTAGCGGAAAAACTTTTCGGCTAAAGTTCGCGTCACATTTTCTCCACTAAAGTTAGCGGGAAAAGTTTCCCGCTAGTTTTAGCGGAAACATTTCCCCGCTAAGTTTAGCCGAAATTAGCATAAAATTTTCCCCTAAATCGGAGGCGAGCAGGAGAGGAGGAGGGGAGGGTACAAATGAGGAGGAGGGGCATAGCCTCCTCTCCGTGCCTTCCTCTCCTCCTCCTCAAGAGCTGCGCTCTAATTCGGAGTTACAGGGGATTGTAAACGTCTTTCATTTTTTATGATACGTCTAGTAAGGCTACATATAAAAAAAACTTCGAAAAGATGATAAAACATCTCGCGTAGCTCGAGAATAGTGGGGTTACAACCAATGTTACCAGCTCCAAGGGCATGTCCCTAAACGTACGGACTTTTTGCAATCTTTTGGCTCGGTAGAGACGTAGGGACGTCCTCTAACTTTTTTATGAATTCATAAGGATTTTACAGCTTCTGTCATTTTTTATTTTTCAAATTTCTGCACACTTCAGTTGCCTTTCGCTTTTTTTGATCAAGATGGATAAGCACACCACAGATTTGTTAGGTGGTACCACCAAATTTGTTATCAGATTCCTTCCAAGGCCCTTACGAAGTCACGTTTCTACTTTAAAACAGAGCACCAAAACTGAAATTTCTTCTACGCAAACTTATTAAAACGCGGTATAAGATATTGAAAAGAGGAGGCCATCACGGCACCGGCCATAAGATGGACACCGGGCGCAGCTTGAAATCAAAAATATTAGAGTGAATCGCGTTGGTACCATGTGTATTGCTTTTTCTACTTTTCACGTGTTAGCCCTAAAAAGAAAACAACAACAACAACGCCGATCTGCTTTTTTTTTGACGTGATCACTGAACTAACAATTGCAAGTGTGAAATCAAAACCAAATAGATCGTAGAGAATACCTGCATTTTGTTTTTGTCACTTGCGTACGAATATTGCTTTAAAAGGTTACAATTGGCAAACGCATAACATATTTTTACAAAAAAGTATGCATAGTTGTTTGTAACTTGTTAAGGCGGGTTCATGAGCGGAACGACAATAAAATTCTAACGTAGATAGTTTAGGCTAAAGGTAATAAAAGCACAGAAAATGCTAATCCAACTGGGCGCGCAGTCATACATCGATCAAACGATTGTAATTCCTAAACCCAACTGAGTCTACATGTAAAAAAATAAATACAAATAACGAAATAGAAAAATGTTTTAGATTTTTAATGAGCCGAACACTACGCTAAACATTTTATTTAAAAGCCTGCCTATATGAGACTACAGCCATACGACACACTGCCAAAAATATCAATACTCAAGCCTTAAACCTCATCAAAATTGAAAACGGAAAATATTTTTTGATATCACACCTCTTCAAAAGTTTACAGGCGGAGGATTGGAAGTCGTGCGTGAACTTCATTTAAATTTACCTCATCATGCAATGCCATTGCGAAAACTAAAGGAGATTTTCTATTCGTAAGTCTACCTAGAACGTTTTTTTTTGTTGAAAAGTTGAACATGTGACTGCAATATTACACATAAAAGAAATAAACAAAAAATTATAAAGACGCGTCGTCTACCAAGTTCTTTTTTTTTCTTAATTTTTCTCGTTTATAAGAACTCGTTTGAATTGTGGTTAACTTTCCTTTTATTCGTCTCGGTGCATTAGCAGACAAGTTATTAAAAAAGTCCAATTGAATCAATATTCGAAGCACACATTTAGAAAACAAAACTTCAGTGGTTCTAGAACTATAGCCTCGTGTCTGAAGCTTGCACGTTGTTGTTTTCATAATCTAGGCATTTTCTATATGCATAGGAACTCGCGTATGATCTTTTGTGGCTAATAGAGGAACATGCAGGAGGGTGGCTGGAAGAATAAAAGAAAAACGGTTGGTTACACTGGTTACAACGGACATGGACATCAGTTAATTCTATTAAAATAAAACAAAGTATTGTCGAATATTTGCTTTTTAAAAATTATTGATACGAGTAAAGTAAAGGGTTCCTGATTTTTTTTACTTATAGATTTTGCAAATTCGAAATTCTAGAGAAGGCGGTGCCATCCAATAGAAAAAGCGTGAAGGAAAGAAGCCGGAAGCTATCGCCTGCCCTAGTGCGCTGCGAATACTCGTCAGGTCTGGCAGTCAAAATGTGAAACAGAGGACGGAAGATTAAATGCACATCATTAAAGCTGCAACTGCTGTATATTTTGGCGCTTAATCCGGGTATCTCTTCGCTGACACGGTTTAGGATTTGGTCTGCCGATAAAGGAAACCCAATGATTGTTTATACAAAATTATATATGCTTTTCACTAGTGCGTTCCTTTGATTAGCAGGTTTCTACTGTATACTAAACAAAGTTTTGATTATTTTGCAACGTCAGCGTCGACGTTGTGCCAGGCAAAAGACATCGTCTCACGTGCGTTCGCGTGTGCACCGTCCCGTGACGCCTGGCAAAGAGCGAGCACTTGGCAAGAGCCAAGTGGCACTGCCATCTATTTCTACGGTTAGTGGGGAACGACGCTACATATTGGTCACTCTCGAACCCGGTTAGCGTGTGCTATCAAACGTTAAGGAGGCCTCCACATTATGACGGCGCCTGTCTGAATTTAGTTTTAGGCAGGAACGTTGACTCATGCTCCCAGTGTATTCTTTTTCTTAGACACTTCGATTACCACAAGTCTGTGTTGCGAGTGATCGAATAAATAAAGGGTGTATACGCCTAAAATTGTCTTACTGCGGGAATTAACTGGTGTCACTATTACCTGGCACGCTGTGGCGGAAATCTGCGAATTTTGTTATTGACACTCTTTGGAATTGACCACGAATGGAATTGTAAATCATGAATAAATGTTGAAGAGGAATCATGGGTGAGATACAGTTGTTCTCACTTGGCTACTAAAAAAGTTAAACAAAAAAAAATTTTAAATATTTTTTGTTTTAGCGGAGATTTAATGGTTGTGCTGTCTGTGTGATGGACGCTTCATGAACAACTTACGATAAATTCCGTTTTGTCTTGATTTCGATGCCCCCCGCGGTGAGTTTAAGCGATCATTGCGTTTCAAGCACCTCGTACCATTCTTCATGTGATCATGGTTGTTTGTAACTTTTTTTTTCTGGCTGCAGTTTGTCTGAGAACAAAGAAACTACAACGTTACAGGAGACAACACCCGGATCAATACTGTGGTGAAAGAAACAGGTAGGAGACGGACGTTCCAAAACAACGTTCTATTTCAGTGGTGTCTCGGCAGGAACTGCTCTTCGTGAGCGCGTGAGCGCATAGCTGGCGCGCGCGTCTTTTTCTCTTTTCCTGTGCCGAGACTGGACTCCCTTGACGGTGCGTCCAGTCCCTACAGATATGCCCCCCCTTAGAGAGGAGGTAGGACGAACGATTAAAGCACACAAACATTTGAGTTCCAACGAAGTTGGCTTTTCTCTGTCGTCTGGTCGATGTCACGTAGCGCTATTTCCTGCACATGCTCTTGCTCAATAAGTGCCGGCTTTAGTCTCTCCAATGCAACGGTGTCATTCTTGCCGTTGACACGCAGGACAAACGTGTCGCTTCTCTTTTCGACCACTGGAAAAGGTCCGATGTAATGTGGCGCAGTGGCTTCTTTTGCGATTGTTGTACGAAAACATGAGTGGCGTCTTGGAGGTCCTGGGTCACGTAGGGAGACTTTGAAGTTCCTTGCCGTGTAGGCACCGGTCGCAAATTGATAAAAATTTGCTTGAGTTGCTCTACATAGTCCAACTGCCTTTGTTGTTGAGGCAGTTCCACTTCAAAAAAACCTGATGGCAAGCGAAGTGCAGTGCCGTACACCAGCTCGGCGGTGGAGCATCCGATGTCCGCCTTCAAGGCTGTCCGGATTCCAAGAAGCACAAGGGGGAGATGACGAACCCAATCCGAGGGACCACCCTGAGCTGCAAGGGCCGATTTCAAATGTCGATGAAATCGTTCTACCATCCCGTTCGACTGTGGGTGGTAGGCAGTCGTTCTCAAGCGGTTGGTTCCGAGCAATCGAGTGAGCTCGGCAAAGAGTGCCGACTCGAATTGTCGACCCCTGTCGGTGACAATCTCTGAGGGGCAGCCAAACAGGGATTCCCACGTAACGATAAACGCCTCAGCGACAGTGGCGGCGGTGATATCGGGCAGTGGGGTTGCTTCTGGCCATCGTGTGAATCTGTCGACACACGTTAGGATGTAGCGCTGTCCCTGAGAAATCGGTAGGGGTCCTACTAGGTCCAGATGGATCTTGTTGAAACGGCTGTCAGGCTGTAGGAATTGTCGACTTGGTGGTACCGGATGCCGCTGTACTTTCGCGCACTGGCATGCGATGCAGGATCGCACCCATTCACGAACGTCGGATCTTATCCGGGGCCAAACGTAGCGGTCGCACAGGAGCTTCTGGGATGCCCGTATACCCGGGTGCGACAAGCAGTGAATCGCTTCGAAAAGCTGTCGTCGCAGTTCACGTGGTACAAAAGGCCTAGGCGTTCCCGTTGACAGGTCGCAGACCACGGTGGTGCCTTCTGGAAAGCTTACATCCCGCAGTCGGAGTGATATGGATGAACTGCGCAGGGCACGCAATTCTTCGTCGGTGGTCTGTAGACGGGCCAGCAACTCCAAGTCTACAGCAGAACAGGCTGGGCTGTTCACGGCGTCAATACGGCTGAGGACATCAGCGGGGACGTTGTCAACTCCTTTAACGTGCCGAATGTCCGTTGTGAATTCGGCCAAGAAGGCTAGCTGGCGAATCTCACGTGGTGTGTAATGAGACCCGGAATTGCTGATGGCGTAAGTTAAGGGCTTGTGGTCAGTCCATATGGTAAATGGCCGTCCCTCGACGAAATGTCGAAAGTGTCGTACAGCCAAGTAGGCAGCCAATAGCTCACGTCCGAAAACGCTGTAGCGCGTTTGCGCTGGCTTGAGCTTCTTAGAAAAGAAACCAATCGGACGCCACTCTCCGTCGACTTTTTGTTGTAGCACCGCTCCTACGGCAGTAGCAGATGCCTCAGTCATCAGCGATGTTGGGGCATCATGCTTAGGATGTACTAGCATTGTTGCCTCTGCAAGTGAGTTCTTTACCTCGCCGAAAGCGCGTTCCGCATCTTCGTTCCAAGGAAGGGATGACGTTTTTCGCTCTTGTTTCGTTAGGAGGACCTCAAGATGTTCGAGCAGTTTGGCGCAGTTCGGAACAAAACGTCGGTAAAAATTTACCAAACCGAGAAACTGGCGAAGTTTGGTGGTCGAAGTCGGCCTCGGGAAATCTTTGATGGCTTGTACCTTTGATTGCAATGGACGAATGCCCGAGGAGTCAAGCCGATGACCAAGAAATTCCAATTCCGGAACTCCGAACACACTTTTCGCGGCGTTGATGACAATGCCGTGGCTGCGCAGTCGCTCGAAGAGGAGGTCTAAGTAGGTCGTGTGCTCTTCCGGTGACTTGCTGGCTATGAGCAAATCGTCTACGTACGCGAAGACAAAAGGTAATCCTCGTGTGACAGCGTCGATGAACCGTTGGAATGACTGAGCCGCATTTCTGAGGCCAAAGGGCATGCGGAGAAATTCAAAAAGTCCAAACGGTGTCGTGATCGCTGTTTTCGGGATGTCTTCTTCGGCCACGGGAATTTGGTGGTAGGCCCGCGTCAGGTCAATCTTCGAGGAGATCTTCGCGCCTTGTAGGTTCACCGTGAAATCCTGGATGTTTGGTAGAGGGTACCTGTCCGGTACAGTGTTCTTATTTAGGGTACGATAATCGCCACACGGCCGCCAGTCTCCATTTTTCTTCGACACCATGTGTAATGGAGACGCCCAGCTGCTAGACGAGGGTCGGATGATGCCAAGGTCCAACACGTGTTCAAACTCTTGGCGAGCATCGCGGAGTTTCTCTGGGGCTAGACGGCGGGGACGACAGTAAACAGGTGGTCCTGTCGTCACAATGTGGTGTTGTACGTCGTGCGAGACGGGTTTGGTCCAATCAGGTGACTGAGTAAGGCTCGGAAACTTACTCAGCGAAGTGTTGAACGCTTCTTCCGGAATCGTGCAGGCAGAGGTGTAGACTGCATTGTCGTCCGTTGCGATACCATGGATGGAAAGTCGCGTGGTGGAGTCTATCAGTCGCCTGCTTCTAACATCCACGAGGAGTTTGTAGTGGTTGAAAAAGTCCGCGCCGAGAATTCCTTGACTGACGTCGGCCACCAGGAAGATCCACCGGAAAACCCGCCGGAGGCCGAGGTTAAGGGTGATCGACCGTTCTCGGTAGACTGGGATCGCGCTGTTGTTCACTGCGCGCAGAAAATAGATTGGTGTCAAGGAACGGTCGGCACGCGTTGCTGGAACTGCGCTGATCTCGGCTCCGGTGTCGACGAGGTACCGGTTCTTGGTGGTTCGGTCACACACGTAGAAAAGGCGACTTTCTTCGAGGCCCTGACCACTCGTCGCCTCTAGAGGTCGGCCGGCCTGTTTCCCTGCCATGAACAGGGGCGGAGGCAATGCCCGGCGTTGGCACCGAAGCGGCGGTGGTAGTAGCAGACCCCGGAAGGGCTCAGTGATCGCGTGTTTTCGCCGCGTGTACGACGAGATGTCGATTCGCCGCGTGCTCGAGGAGACGTCGAACGTCTGCGATGTGACTCACGAGGGTGGGGGGTGCGGCCTCGTGTAGCTGCGACGACGATCTCCTCCAAACGTTGGCAAAGCTGCTCGATGTTGGCCTGGAGAGGCTGGCTGTTAGCGGCCGATCCAGAGTCCAGGGCTGTTGGTTGCTGTGGAGCCACGGTAACATTGGCGACGGATGGAGCGGTCACCTCCATCACGGCGTCGGCCAGCGCGGCAAGTCCGGTGAGGTCCAACGTTGTTGCTGTTGCCAAAACCATCTGGACATTGTAAGGCAGCCTTTGCAAGAACAGCTCGCGGAGGAATACGTCGTCCAGATTGTAAGAGCGCTCTCCAAGAAGCTGGGTCATGCGTCGCAGCAACTGGCTTGGCCGCCGGTCCCCGAGCTCTTCCGCCGAGAGAAGCTGCTGCACGCGGGAGCGTTCCGAAATCTTGGTGCGCTGGAGCAGAGCATTCTTCAGTTGGTCATACGGTGTTGCTGGAGAGGGATTTGTCAGAACATCGTAGACTTCGTCGGCGGCAGCTGGTGAAAGAGCCGAGACGACGTGGTGGTACTTCCGACCTTGTGTGGTGACCCCAGCGCGGTGGAATTGTGATTCCGCTTGCAGGAACCAAACTCGCGGATTGCGGTCCCAGTATGGTGGAAGGCGGACTGCGGCCGCTGCAACAGTGGCTGGCGGCGGGTCCGAAGGCTCTCCTTGCTGCATTTCACCCGTTCTAGTTGGCGATCACGTCCGGGTCACCAAATGTGGTGAAAGAAACAGGCAGGAGACGGACGTTCCAAAACAACGTTCTATTTCAGTGGTGTCTCGGCAGGAACTGCTCTTCGTGAGCACGT
The DNA here is from genome assembly GCF_016920785.2 of Ixodes scapularis. NCBI lineage: Eukaryota > Metazoa > Arthropoda > Arachnida > Ixodida > Ixodidae > Ixodes > Ixodes scapularis. The sequence continues at coordinate 60,537,263 of NW_024609880.1, read as the reverse complement.
GAGCGCGTGAGCGTATAGCTAGCGCGCGCGTCTTTTTCTCTTTTCCTGTGCCGAGACTGGACTCCCTTGACGGTGCGTCCAGTCCCTACATTATGAAAAAGTTAATCTGGTATGAAAAGTATCTAGGGAATAGTTCATTTCTAATTTTGATATGTACTGTGAGTTTCACGGTCCCGGTACGTCATGGACATTTCTGAAAGTCTTAACTGAAGCATGTGGTATGTCCGGTCTAGGAATAAAATTATACGTTAAAGCATCTCATAATAAGTGAAAGTCAAAGTAGAAGTTCTTTATTTCGGCAAAAATTGGGGTTCATACAATCAAAGTTCATAAAACTTTTTTTATAACGATATAAGAAAGCTTGGTAAGCGACCACGCTCGGCGCTGGTGTTTACAAGGGTTACTAAAAGCCTCCATTCTAGCCAGCACTGCTGGGAGACTGTCAGGTAGGGATCATGTCGGAATTTCGACCTTTTCTGAATGAGCCACCCATATATCGTGGTGACCAGTCATCGCAGAGACAAGGTTTCTCGATAATGTAAGTGTCTTGAGGTCTGTACACCCAATCAACTGCTAGTTTTATATGTGCAACAATCTTCAAAATAGTCAATTCCATTTAATGGCCTCTTTATAAAAAATGTAATTTTGATAGCTCAAGCATCGTCAAAATCCACCGCTGTGAACTGCGCGATCAAGCTGGGGAACTGCGAACGCGTACACAATGCCAAGTACCTTTCCCCTTGCAAATACATAATTTTGTTTCGAAACAAGCTTAATTGTAAGTTATGTCTTTAGAGATCTTTGAAGATTAACCAGTACGTGCATGCAGTGATCAACTACGCACAAAACAAAATTTCGGTGCAAGGCCAAATTTTGGAACTTCTTGCAATAAAGTCTTTAAAGTGGTTTACGCAAAGGGGAGTGGCCATGCGAAGGTCATCCTTTAATGACAGTGGCCACCTGGCGGAAGATTTTGACTTGTACCAAACTTTCACCTAAATTTCGTGACCAGTAGCTTAAAGAATGACTGTGGGGTAATAAAAAAATATATTCCCAAGTAAAAAAAAGGAAGAATTCAAGAGACCCCGTGTTTACGCTGAAGCGAGTAATTGATTGATTAAAAGCAATGTGGTAAGATAAATGACATAATAATGTAAGTAAAGCAAATAAACGCATGCACAAAAACATGTATAGTGCAAAATGGCGGCATTATTTGTCAAAACAAAAATTGAAACACGTCACACTTTTTGCAGTTGCTAATAACATAAATAACAAAGAAACCATTTATATTACGTAAGAGAAGTAAAAAAAAAGGCAGAGGGGTAGGTGACGTAAATCAAGTTTAGCACGAGACAGTAAAAGGCGATAGCAATCGCTGTAGTAAAATAAATAAAAACATAATTCTAGGATAACTACAGCACGATCGGGACAATATATACCAATATTGATTACCTTGAGAGATGATGGTGATTGGCATTGAAAAAGAGAGGTGTACGTATATTTCCCGTGATGCGCGCGATCGACTGCATAGTAGCAAGCTGTAGGCGAATGCATTCTAAATCAATCAATCAATCAATCAATCTTTTTTCTTTCCCAGGAAAATATGGTAGATAGGGTAAAAAGCTTCAACAAGTGCAGTTTGACAAGGCCTGAGCTTAAAGAGGGCAGTCTCGTTCAGCACTTTTATACTCTATACTATCGCCCTCTCTATTTTGGGGGGAATGTCATATTTTGTGCCGTTGCTAGGCAGAAATAAACGTCTTACAGACTTCGACTGAGAAATTCCGAAAGCATGAGCATGAAACACATGTCCCAGATTGTGGGGATGCAACTTACTTTGTTTAGAAGCTTCTGTATTTTGGACACCGAATTCTCACACACAAGAATGCACGTGAAACAAAAATGCACACTAAAATGTACATGTTTAAAAAACTTCAACAAAACTCCTCTTATTATTATTAGATTTGCTATGTAACCCCGACATTTTCTGTCAATACGGCATACGTCCGTCACAGTCATTCTTTTGAATGACTGTTGAGCTTGCACACTCATTGAATGAGTGTTGAGCTTGCAAACATATTGAATGAGTGTTGAAGTTTCACAGGTAAGTGTCTGTCATCCAGCTCTTCGCATTTACGGATCGTGCTGGCAACCTGCCCTCCTCGAAGGGCGTGTGCTTGGTGTGCTCTGAAGCGTCCATCGGCCGGATGCAATTCCTGCTATGTTCGGGGCCTTGTGGTACCCGTTTTCACTGTAAGTCCATCGACGTTTTGTGAGATGACTGTGATTACTTAATGCAGAGTGGTATAAACAGTTACAACTGTAAATCTTGCACGAAGCGCAATGGCTCCGATGAAGTTAATGCTATCACGGAACAACGCCCTCCTGATGATTGCGACGTAGCATTGGTGAGCACCGTTGTGGGAAATTGCAGCGCGTGTAGCTCTGTGAAAGACTTGTTGGCGGCACTACATGACTAGGTTGATTCCCATGTCAAAGAAGTTGGCTCGCTTAAGGTGGAAAACGCGTCTCTGCTTCTGCATCTGTCCTAGAACACGGAAATGCTACGTCATTTTACTGCCCAAAACATCGAGCCACGGCCGACTGCAATGCCGCCTGCGCAACCCGGTCCTGAGTCCGCAAGCTTCGCGGAGGTTCTTGGGAAAGATTCACCAGGCCGATGCGTTGCATCAACCACTCTGGAGGTGTCCGGGAGCAGTTTTACTTCTGCTTATCTGCGTAGTACATCTACATCTGCTGTGGCTGTTGGCTCCTCGTACTGCCGTCCGCGGTGACCGTGCCGAAGGCGTGTACAGATGCCAATGACTTCACGGTCATCCAACGGAAAAAGAGAGTCCAGCCATCATCACGTTCCTGCGCAAGCAGTAAGCTATCGTCAGCCCCTAGAGCACGAAGGCTCAAGGCGCTTTTTGTTGCGCATCTCAATCCTGACACTACGTGTAGTTATGTTGGGGAGGTGCTAACTGCAGTTTTGGACGAAAAATCTTTTACATGCACCAAGTTAAAAACTAGGCACGAGAAATACTCTTCATTTCGCATTGCTGTGAACGATGCAAACGCTTGGCCAATGGGCTTTTTTTAGGGCATTTTTCGACGTTGCACGGCGCAATGGTGACCATGACACAGTTACACCCAACTAGCATTTCAAATGAACTGTTCAGTGTTTTATCAAAGAGTCCGCGGCCTGCGCACGTAGGCCGCGGACTCTTTATTTTCCTCGCAATGACGGCGGATCTAAGTTTTCTGACCAATTAGATATGCTAGGGAATAAACTGGATGTGGATCAACATCATATGCTCATACTTGGTGATTTCAATATTCCTGATATAAACTGGAATTTGGAACATCCTGCACTGTCTGCTTATACTGCCTCATTTAAAGCGAATGCCTTTTTTCATTTGTCAACTTTCTCGGATATACTTAAATGAACCGTCTTCATAACTCAGCAGGACATGTGCTGGATTTGCCCTTGGCCAACTTTCCTACCGACAGCATGATGTCTGTTTCCAATCCGCTAGTTTTACGGGACGTCTGGCACGTTCCTTTTCCGGTTTCCGTTATAATTTCTGTGGGGAAAGTAAAGCACACCAACCGTGAGTCGCTAGCTTTCTCAAGCGGCTATTAGTTTGGCTTTTATCAACATTTAGATAATGCAGATTGGGCTTCCGTATATAGCATGACCAATGTAAATCGTGCCGTTGAAGCGTTTACACTCTTCTTCACATCTACCTGTATTCCACGGTTATATTTCTAATTAATCCGATCATGTAGGAGTTTTCCTCTCTAGTCTGGAATTGTAGTAGTTTTACGAGCCAAAGGATGATTGAAAATGTCCGGAGCTGTCTTTTTTTTCGAATTGTCTATGATCGTTAGATTGGTCGTACTGTATATTATTCTTATGCGAGACTTTTGGAACGATGAAAATGTCCTTCTTTGAGCTCTAGACAACGTGAAAGCGATGTCGTTTTTCTGTATAAATGTGTTCATGGATCAATTGATTGCCCAGATATCACGTCTGCTATTAATATACACCTTCCGAGTTGAGGTTTGCGGGTTTTGCAGACTTTCCACGTTAATCACATCATCTCAACCAGTCTTATGACCTGTATTGAACACTTCTACAATACCATCAGCGGAGCAGATATTGATGCTTTTAACCCAAATTTTGTTGCTTTTAAGACTTTTGTAACTAACCTGTGAACATTTTATTGTGCATCATTATAAAGGTGTCAAGCTGTTCTTAAAGGGATACTTCAACGAAATTTGAAATATTCCCGTCGTGTTCAAAAATAGGTTGAATATGATCCACAATATCCGTAAATGACAATTGCACGTTTGTATTTTGATCCTGGTGGCTGTATTTTTCGTTATAAACGGCCCACTCTGGCAAGCGCTCGGAGAAGGCCCAGCTTAGAGCACGTGACATCCAACGCAATCGTGACGTAGGCCGTCTCAAGACGAGCAAAGCTACGGCGAGGCTGACGTCGAGAGGATGGCCTAGTCGTTCCAGCCACCGAAGCGGCTGCTTTTGTACGAATTCTGAGTGACGGGTTAATCTTCTATAATCTTCTAGGGGGACAATAGCGACTTCTGCGACAGACAAAAGGAATTCTCGGGAAGAGGGGAGTTCCTCCTTCCCCCCTTCTCTCGTCGTGGCCGTAGACGAGACAACCTCCGTCACTAGCTGTCAAGGTTCCTAGACGAGCAATACAAACGAGACGTTAGCGACATCCACCAGGTGCTCTTTGCTAATCGTTTAATTCGTTTTGAAATTCCTTTTCGAGACTTTCTTAGCAAGATATTGGTACGTTCCATGTGATACTGCTCTTTTGAACACATATAGACCAAAAAATGAGCGCCGAAATTTCGTTGTAGTATCCCTTTAAGCACAGAAAATATACAAATGAATGAAGGAATGAATGAATTTATATTTATGTGCGCTTCACTGACAAGCGTTTTCTCACGTTCACTCACCTCAAACAGCTTTTCCACTACCCCCAATGTCGCAACAAACTCGATTTGCTCAAGTACAAACACTCTTAAAAAATTACTTGCGATAGTCTCCCGCCCAAAACAGTAGACATTTTGTTTATCATAAAAATGCATTCTGACAAACGTTGCTTTGTGTATCCCCATCAGTGAGGACCCTAGGATGATTAGCCTGGCCTCAGCTGAAAGCTGGTTGAATAACATTCTTTAGATCAACTTGCCCGCGAAGGCAAAAAAACAAAACAAAGAATGCTCTGAAAATATAGAACAGTTCAACAATGCGACTATGTAATGATAAAAAAGTGTTTTTCCTCTTGGTCGTTTTTTGTCCTTTGTGTTATATGCTGAAATCTCACACTCTCTGGTAACTGTGCGCTTTATAATTTTTGAAATGCTAGGTTTCTTTAAGCTTTGTCTTCGTTGTGTTCACACTACGAGTTTCATAAAAAAAAAAACATTTAACTTATGACGATGGGAATTTCCGATTGATAGACTACCCTAAAGCTACAAATCCAATCTAAACGCACGTTCATCCTTCTTTCGTTTACTGGCACTTTACGGAAATGACCCATCGCTACTGTTCATATTATCCACTCTGTTTGCTTTTATTAAAATGCAGATAGGGCATTCAAATAATGAAAAGAGGGCAGTGCGAATAACTGAGGACAAAGCTTGCAGTCGTGTAGCCTAAGAACGCAGCCAGATAACAGTTTCAATTCAATATAAAAAACAATTGTCAATACAGAAAGAGGCGTCGGTTTGTAGACCAAAGTGCCTTGGGCACTTTGGTCTACACTCGAGGCAATACTTTATTTTATTTTGCTATAATGACTTCTGAGCGATAGGAGGCTCCGATATACTATGAAACAATTGTTTTTTGAACTCACTAGAGCTCAAAACTATATATGTCCTAATATAACATACTAAGCATAAATTAGCCTTTCTTATCATAAAGTGGTTCAGAAACGAAAATTGCTTATACGGCTTTCACGTGTTTTCCTCTTCAACTATACATTTTTCTGAGGAACGGATTGTGTGACCTTTTAGTGAAGAAATGAAAGAAATCTAATGAATAGATATCCTCTTAGCTGGGCTTCCAGATTCTGAAACGCAATTCGAAGGCAAGCCGGAGGAGTATCAGAGTGGATAACACAAAAGAGAACGTTTAACCACCAAAATCTTCTAAAGTTACAAGCGTAACAATAAAGAGTATTGATCTCCGAATGATATACATTTCCAAAGAAAGCATAATTCCCAGACAGCCCATGATCATTGTACATTTTATTTTTATTTTTATTGTAGCAAACGCTGTAAGAGGCGGATTGAAAGGCGAAACTCCATGTCGTGGTTAACATCAGTTCCCCAACCAAGTATTTGTGTAATCGCAGCTCTTAAATCTGACGCCTGAAGTGTTTGTAATATTAAGTTTTTTTTTGTCTACCGGAATGCACCAATTATTTACCTGTTGAGTCGCGGGATATTTTTTCAGAGATATTAAAATTAACTAATAATAACATTACTGTTATTATTGTTATTATTATTATTATTATTATTATTATGTTTTTCCCAAGCCCAACTGTTATAACTTTACAATGGTCTACATACTAATATTCATTCTTCCAGGCAAACAGTCGCAATCATCATTGACTTTTCAAAAAGCTTCGCCGGGGTCCCCAAACTAAATCAATATCCACTCTCACGTATCTAAACGTCATCCCTAACGTTGTCTCCTAGATTAAAGCTTTCCTGTCGCAGCGTGTTCAATCTGTGTACGTCGATAATGCCACTACCCCTCCTCTGGCGTCGCCCAGGGTTCTGTTCTAGATCTGCTACTTTTCCTAATTTCTACACATGTAATGGCGTCTTCATTATATTCTACAGTCTGATTATATGCTTAACACATTGTGTTCTATCGAAATATTTTTTCCATTGAAGACTACATAACATTGGAACAAGATCTCGAACCATTAACAAATTGGTGCCATTCATGACCATCAACTCGGATAAATGTAAAATAACGTAATTCGTATGACCAGAAAACAAATTTGGTTTTTCATATTATATTTCATCTGATGACATGAGCGGGTGAACACGTTTAAATATTTAGCGGTGTACCTCTCTCAAGATTTATCATGAAAAAGTGATGTCGACTACATCTGTTCTAAGGCTAACAAAACATTCGAAATGTTAAGAAGGCATATGTTATTTCTCGCGAACTCCTTTGTTAAATGTTAAGCTTACATTACGCTAGTCAAAACTAAACTGGAGTGTGCTTCAGTGTTATGAAACCCTCATCAAAGCAATTTAATTAACCAATTGGAAGCTGTAAAAAATCGTGCTACTCGCTTTATCACTCGTAACTTCTCCTGGAATAGCATCTATTCTTTAAAACAATTCATATCCGTACAAACTCTCGACACCCAAGAAAAATAGACCGGCTCTCTTTTATGCACAGATTGTACTGGAACCCGTGGTCTCCAAGAACTTTTATTTCTCCGACACACTATATATCCTCTCGCCTCGATCTCCCCTGCAAAAAGTGGAATCCACATTTTGAAAAACCAACACATTTGAATGCTCACCTGTGCCGTTATGAACATCAGATTGTAATAGCCTGCCCTAAAGCTTGATAACTAGTAGTAATTTAAAATGTTTTTTTTTGCATAACTTTGTAAATTGTTTGTGTAATGTTTATATCAGGCGGTTTCCTGATCTCTTCTTTTTTTTCTTTTGTTTAGGGTTTATTTTTTCATTATAGAAAATTTAATTTCACGCTTTCCTTATGTAATGCCTCCCTCAAGAGGCCTTAAGGTAATAAAATAAAATTAACTATATTAATGAATAAGTCTTCATTAAGAAAGTCTAAAACATAGAAAGATGTTTAAACAGCAGTAGATGCTTTATTACACAATGTCTCTTCCCGAAACGTCGTAAAATAAAGCCTCTACTGTTGTTCAAACATTTTTTCTACGTAATAATAGGAAACAAAAATTAAAAGCTGGATTAAGATTTAAGGCATGTCCGCCTGCCGGTATACCAAGGGCTGCACATGAGACTTCCCAAGCTTCGCAAATTGTTTATTATTATCTTTTTTTTACACGTCTGATTTGTATCACAGTATTACAGGTTTGTGGTATATACAGAGACTGCGGCTGTTATAGTTAATTTTTTTTAGCTTGTGACTTCAAAATAAATTAGAACTTTTCCTTCTCTCAGATATAAGGAGCGATTCGAAACTTACATTTCCATCAAGTAAAGCATTTTTATACGCTTGTGTCCTTATACATGGAACGTGAATACTTTCCCTTCTGTGGCAGGAACAACTCATAAAATAAGACCAACGAACACTACGAACTCAAAATGTTTCGTTTCTCCTTAAATTCAGTAGCAGTCGAAGCAAGTGATAATGAGCCCCCTTACGCGGTCTTAATTGATTTTGGGTTAGCTGTAATTAGGTGTGTGTATTATTGCCTTTACTACAATCAATCACATAAATATGCGTTGGTGATTATCCGAGATTCCGTGTGGATGTTGTTCCAAATGTTTAGGCGTTCCGGTCTAATATAAAGAAGAGGTAAATATTTAAACTTTTACCATAATGAGACCAATTGATATCAGCCAAAAAGCGGGCTAACTCTACTCTTTTTTTATTGGTACTAATGTTATAAGGCTTTTCGTCAAGCTTAACTAGTTGCATAAGGTTTTCACCCTTCGGTTTCTAGTTGCACTTTATGCTAGGTTTTTGGCATGAATATTGAAAATGTTATCAAATTTAGTGCATTCGTGATTTTTTCTAGTTCTTTACGCCACTGCCCCACTCCTAAGGACCAGTTAAAAGTAATAGCATAGCAGTAATAATATTGAGGCAATACTAAGAGAGAGAAAAGAAACGTTGCTTTTGCTTCAGTATCAGGCATCAGCTGTAGAGTTGGTTTTTCGACTCCCTTGTTTCTTTGTGCATTACAAACTACTTCGCGTTTGTTATACTCAACCCATAATAATGTAGAATATGCGCTGTGTAGTGGCTCATATTTAATGCGCGCTTGTGTGATCATAGATAGCTTGATTTTTGTCTGCACCATTGTTCATCAGGCAGGTCACCGATTATCATAGCTGATGCAATTTATAGCATATAAGCACATTAGTATTATTGTGTGACTGAGACAATGGTATTCTTGTCCAATGCAGAAAAAAGTTTTGCACAGGCCCAAGCCCGACATATTTTATGTGCACCAGAATGATCCACATACAAAAAATATATCACGCTGTCTCAATCTTCAACGTCTTTAAAACTCAACCTGTATTCAAGCAAGATACCCAAGTATGCAATTATGAAAATAATTGTACTAGGTGAGACCTACCAGGAAATTTTACTTGGTTATCTAATTAGAGTGAAGAAGATTCTGCATTTAAAGCAAAGTCAAGTGTCCTAGAGGGTAAAGCCGGATTCAGGTAAGAACGGAATTTGTTTTTATCTGACGCTTTTGAAACACTCCTTGCCTCGCGACACAACTAACACCTTCAGCCGTATCACACTTGTTCCGGGGCTGGACTATGTTCATACCTCTCGCGGCGAGTCCGCACCGTTTCCTCTACTGTTTCAAGCTCACGGCCTGCCCCCCCCCCCCCCCCCTCCTTCCCCCGCCTCCCAGTTGGCTCGCGTTTCAATCCGGGGAAAACCAGTCCCAGTATCGTTGCACGCATTGTCATGTAAGACCCGTCCGGACAACTCAACCCGTGGCACAGCCGAGGATAAAGAACTAGATTTAAATTGTCTGGTTATGGAGGCGGAAGCACTGCGGCTCAGCCTTTTTTTGTACGTTTCAGATGGTTGGTATTCTTGCCGAATAGTTCCACCTCCCTCTCCAACTTGTTCTCAGTCACTATATCAGCATACAAGTTCACTAATTCTATTCAGTAAAGTAAAGCCGTAAGTCGTGTTCGAATAGATATTTAAAAAAAAAATCGAAGACCCTTTTGTTTTTTCTTAGCTCGCCGTTGACGTGTGCTTTCCAAGGACGTGCACTGTTGAAACGGCACTAAAAGGCATGGATCGTCGACTAACTGGACAACGAGATAGCTTCCAATCGGTGGTGAAATTTGATTTTGCTTCCCTTTCCTCCCTTCCTACGTGATGTCGGGCGCGGTGTTGGCGCTACCCAGACGGAACTGTCTGGTATTGTTGCCTCATCGTTCCTATAAAAGCTGACTCCAAGGGAGCACGGAACCACAACTTCATCTGCTTTCCGACCAAACGGAGCTAAAGGGATCCCAAGATGTTTAAGGTGAGCACCCAAGAAAACTAAAGTTTTCTAAAACCCTGGTTGATTTTTCTTAAGGTAGAGGTAAAAATGCCTTACTCAACGAGTAATTTTGACTCTTCCGTTAAAGGTTGTCCTCGCTGCCTGCCTCGTGGCTTATGCCGCTGCCCAGCTTGCTGAGCAATATGTAAGTATTTTTCAAGAGACAGATTACCGTCAAGCTCCTTGGTGTTTACTTCTCAACAAAATAACTTCGTATGTCTTCAACCTGAAAATTTATGGTTTTAGTAAACAGCTGTATGCCAGCATTTTACTTGGCTATTCCACATGCTGTCCTATAAAATAAAGAATATGTAATTAAAAAGTTTTCGAAATAGCTATTTATTACCAATGTACTTATCTTCGGCTTCTCTATGGCTTTCCTCTTGTTCACCAGATAATAAACAAAGAGCTCAACTTCAGCCAAAGACGACACGCATTAACCAAACAAACAGTAGTGAACTCTTATTCAGGCAAATGTTTGGCAATGTTGGCGCAAAGTTGGCGGATGACAACCGGCAAACCAGATCCGAAACCAAAGTCTCGCACTTGTTTCTTTTATTTAGGCACAAAAGTGATTGATAACAGACTAACTACCAGACAGTGAAGGACCAAAGTTTTTAATGCGAAAGCATTAACTATGGATGGAGCTAAGTCCGCAATGTTTGTAATAAAAAAAAAAAGTAAAAACGCGAAAGAAATACTTATTTTCCCGTTGGCTCAGTAGAACTGCTCCTAGATAGACATTGGCGGCCGCTTCACGAGAGCGCGCGCTCAGGCGCCGCTCTCGTGGCAGGTGTTGCCGGAGTTGGGGTGGGGGGTTGCGGCCGTCTACTCCACTACTCCGCAGACGAACTAAGGGAGCGGAAGAACGACATTCATGCTTTCGTATTCAGAACTGATAAGAAATGCTTCGATGTCGTCAAAATGTTCCTCAGCAACCCGATTTTTCTTTTTTTAGTTAAGACCAAACAATAAGATTTGGGCCCAAAACTACCGAGTTGGCTTCACCTTGGCTTCTCTGGGCTTTTCGAGGCCCCGAATTCCCAGACGAAAGCGAAATATTGCTCGAAAAACTATCCTACTTGGGAGTATGCGCGAATAGAACTAACCAAAACTGGCGACTCTTTTTATTTTGGCAGCCACCCCACCCATACAGCTTCAGTTTCGAGAGCACCGACGATACCGGTGCCCGCATTTCCCAGTCCGAGTCCGGTGACGAGAGCAACTCCAAGACCGGTTCCTACGGCTACCAGACCCCAGACGGTGTCTACCGTACCGTGAACTACGTCGCCGACGCCACCGGCTTCCACGCTTCCATTGACACCAACGAGCCAGGCACCAAATCTGAGGCCCCAGCCGATGTCCAGATCAACGCCAACCCTATTGAGGTCAAGGAAGCCTACGCTTTCAAGGCTAAGAGTGCCTAAGGCACATCGAATGACTGTAAATTAACGCTTCAAGCACTGCCGCATCTTCTTCCCACCTTCAAACTCAGACGTTCTTGTCGACATCTTTCTCAGCGTGTAAGCTTGCCCGCCACTACTACTACTACTCATATTCCTTGTCCCATCTTTGCGACTTCTCTCTTCTGTCCACTTCATATTCTGTAAAAAACAAATCTACGCAATAAAGTTTCTCAGACAAGGAAAATATATCTTTAATCCTTTCAATTCGTCGTGTTTTCGGATTTGGTGGTGTACAATCATTACGAAATGAAACCTGAACGCCGGAACGCGTGGCCGCTGATACAGAAAAAATAGTCAGAGTGCAGGCGAGCTGGTGTAAGTTGAACATGATTGTAAACCTGAGACTGGGGCAGGTAGAGAACACAACAGAAGGTAGTAAAAGAGGAGGCAACGTCTTACAACTTACACATTGAGACGTTGCCTCCTCTTTTACTACCTTCTGTCGTGTCCTCTTCCTGCCCCAGTCTCAGGTTTACAATCATGCTGATACAGGCTGCTCCACCTGGAGGGCCCCTGAGAACTAATGAAAATGCACCGGGGTTCGAGAGTGCGGGGCCGCTAAGATGAGCTCGACCATCGCGCGGCGCGTCTGGGAGTTCCGCGCTTCGCCTGTGGCGCGCTGTAAGCCCCGTCATATTCGATACAAAAAGCACTGTCACTCGCTTTGTGTATCGGATCCCCAGCGATATCTCTTCAGCGCTGTCATTCATTATCGCTTTGTGTATTGCAAGGGCGAAATTAAAGTTAAAACATTTCGTGCACAGAAGACCCGTAGTGCTCGATGACATGTCACCGGAAACAACGTGCCACGCGCGGTTTCTGAGAAATAGTGAAACGTCATAAGCGCGAAATAAATTTCGTTTATTCCCGCACCCATATTCTTTATAAAAACAAAATGCTGCAACAGACCGACGCGGATGCCTCGGCTTTATGAGCAATGTGCATTTTTTCGTGCGAGGTTATCAGTCGATTCTTAAAAAAATCGAGAAATTGCTCGCTGAGGTTCTCTTCGGTAACCACCGATATGCCAGGCGTATCAATTCCGGAGTGGAATAAATTCATTACCCTGTCTGAGGAGGGCCTATCGCGAACAGCTATAGCCAGGTTAAGCGGCCGCCCGGTGTCGACCGGGCGACAGTGCAGCGACAGAAGAGCACCCCTAGTGACGGCGGTTACAGCGCGCCACCGGCGAAACGCGAAAGTCCCAGACTCCCAGCGCGAGGGTTGGGGATATCTTAGTAGGACCCGCACCCTCGCACCCAGGAGCATTTTCATTAGTTCTCAGCGGCCCTCCAGGTGGAGCAGCCTGTATCGACGGCCACGCGTTCCGGCGTTTAGGTTTCATTCCGTGCTGATTGTACCTCCCAATAAAATTAACGGACACTTTTTTTCCACAGTCGTCTGCATCTCTTCGACGTGTGTTGTTCAAGATATGACACATTATTGCCAATGACAGCTTAATAAAACGCAATCCATGTCTTATCGTGCTCGTGCTTTCAGGTTTGTTATTCGTTCTTTTGCGTTCTCATTGTCCGATAACGCACAGTAGTGCGGAGAGCAAGTCATCGCTTCTTGCGCAGGAGTTGGGGTGCCTTCAGAAAGACGTCGAGCTCTGATTGGCTCTGATTGAAGGATAGTGGGCAGACCTTAAAGCAAGCTGCCTTGAGGTCTGCTCCTACTATCCTCCATTCAAGACTAATCAGAGATCGGCGTCTTGACGACACCACAACCCCTGCAAAAGAAGCAGACGAACTTGCGCTCTGCATTGTTTATAAAACGGCAGTGACATATGCTCGGGACACACCACGCCCCACGTTTCCCAAGCTGTGAGTTACAATATATCTTAATAGAAATAGTTGCAAGAGAAGCTTCGCTTACAGAATAAGATCGTTATGCTCAATGCCCCATGCGAAGAGGCGGATAAGCAATTAGGCTTAGTTTCGTTTCTGTTGACGCCAGTTAAAACGATAATGGCGCCTACCGAAGCTCCTTTTTTAACGTTACGTCGGGCGAATGGTGCGTTCTTTCACTGAGGGGTGTGTTGACACTGGGAGTCAGTACGCCATTCTATTTTTCTGCTTCATATTCGCATGCTGCGGTTCGGCGCTGGAAATTTGAGCAAGCGTTGGGGCAATATTATCAATATTTCTTACGACGGAACGTATGTCTGCAGGTAATTCAAGAAGGAGTCAATGATTATTTTCTAGATAATAAATACGTAGCGAATAACGGGGTCTATAGTCGTGGACAGCTGGAGAAACGCAGGGCGTGGCTTTTGTGTTCACGTTTCTTGTTTTGGAGCGATAATTAAATAACCGGGATTGCCAACACTCTGCTTTCGCTAAACGGTCAGTGACTTAAGAGAGCAATTCTATTCGAATATACCATCTGGGCAGATACCACTTTAGCGTGGCGACGACATTTTTGTATCCTACAGGGCGGTTCGCACATTGGCGTTTGGGCGTGATCGACTGCTTTGCGAGCGCCTGTAAATGGCTTAGGAAGACATAAGAAACTCGCGCCATCTCTCGGGCAGCCCGAAATGATTTCAAGCGCCCGGAACGGAGCTTGGAATTACTCGGTCGTTTCATGCGTGCCATTTCTTATAGACAGTTCTCAATTTTGATATCATATATACCGCAAAACATACAGTGCACTTGTAAGCGGGTCGACCGGGTTTCAGGACTTCCTGATAGATGGCGCTTCAATTTCAGTGTCCTCTTTTGTCATAAGTAGTCAGACGAGGTTGCAGCAGAGTCTGTCGCACTCGAACGTAACTGTGTAATGCGGCTATAAATTTATGAAAATCGTTCGTTAAGCTGGCTTTTTTCGTGAACAGTACGTGAGTTGCACGATGAACATGTTTACTTAATGTCTTCCCAACGTTAAGATATGCTTTTAAGTTTAGCGTTACTCCCATCAGGTCTGAAATAGTGTGCCGCTCGGGAAAGCAATGGCAGTGCGCTTGATTTGCCAATGCGCAAAAGTCAAGTTACCAGCAGCATAAGCAGGTTTTCAGGTAACGTATATGAATAGAAAAGTGCCCTTATAACCCTTTGCTGACACTGAGCGATTTCCAAATCCTTGTTTCGGAACTAAGTCGAGATTACTGCGTTGCACCAGTTTAGACTAATCATAAAAAAAAAATAGATAGTAAATTATTTCGAGCAGTGCCATACGTACCCGTTAAGCCCCGTCCCAAACGCCAGGCGTCGCCAATATGAATGCGACTATGGCCGCTATCGGCTTTTTCCAAGGTTCTTCTGAAATGAAACGACGTGTTCAACATATACGCGGAGAAATGGGAGCCAGAGGATGTTACAATCCGTGTCCGCTTCGTCCTTGGCTCGGTTTGTCCTTCTAGATGTGAAACGTGCGCGGCGGTTCGAATCGTTTTTTCCCCCTTCGACAAACGACTCCGCACGACATGAGTTACTGAGCCTAAAGCACAGCGGAAGCCAACACAAAATTCAACATGTGTTTCTTCTTCGCTAAAAAAACAACTTTTTTACTTTTTTAAAGTTTTGGTTCTTATCAGGTCTAGCGGGTTCAAGAAACACCTAGAGCTGTCGTAGGTATCTCATTTTTCACGGAATTCTTATGGTTAATTGTGTGGCAGCGTTAACAATGCTGATCAAATCACAAATATTGGCATAAGCTTATTTAATTATTTATAATGTATGAGAAATAATATAATGGATTCATGACAGACCTGCAAGTGCCTACAGCTTCTGTGGCACCATACGAGTTTTTTTTTTTTTTTTAGTCACGTCATTTAGTTGAGCGTACATTTTTGTATTTATAAATTGACAACCCTGGAGCACATTGCCGGGTTTCGCCGTCCATCAAGCAAACATACGAAACCAATCGTTGAGGACACTGCTCTCCTAATAGCTGACTAGTTCGCTTAAATTTGCTCATTTTGGAAAATTAAAGGGCGTCTCTTCGTTTCAAAGAGCCGTGAAATTACAATAGCATCATTTCTGACTGTGCTGACGCTCAAGGTAATCACACTTTCCACTGAAAATGCTTGCGTGGTGTTGGGGACAATTTACACATGCATCTACAAATTTAACCATCTGTAAACGTGCAACTAAAAACGTCTCAAGTAACACGCACAATGGTCGGTTGCAACTTGTTTATTTGAACGCCGAACGGCGCTACAACAAGCGATCAGACAAATCTATAACACGGCAATAAAAACAAAACAGGAATGAACATGCATCGCAATCCACGGGTCCTTTTTGCCGTTTTTCGTTCTTCGATCAAACATGGAAATAATTGGTAAGGACATCCAACAGGTTAACTTAGCGGCTCTTAGCACGGCCGAGGGTGTATGTGAGCGGAGCATGAGACAGAGCAACTGGTGTCACGTGGTGAGCGGTGGCGTACGAGACTGGAGCAGCGTGAAGGGCGAGCGGAGCAGCGTGAACGGCGTGGAGGGTCACCGGCGTCGAGTGGACGGCGTGCAACGTTATCGGAGACGCATGAACCGCGTGTACTGCCACCGGTGCCGCGTGAACAGCGTGGACTGCAACCGGAGCGGCGTGGACTGTGTGAACCGCGACAGGTCGAACCTGAACGCGGGGTGGGTTCGGAGGCGGGGCAACCTTAGGGGCACTTGAGATGATCTGGGCATCGGCTGGGTAGTGGGTCTCGGTGCCCGGCTCGTTGGTCTCGACTACCACGTGGAAGCCGGTTGCGTCAGCAGTGTACCTGACGGTTCGCTGGACGCCGGTGGGGTCGGTGTAGCTGTAGGAGCCGACCTTGTTGTTGTTCGCATCGCCGCTCTCTTCGTGGGTCTGGCGTGTGCCGTACTCGTCGGTGTTGTCGTAGTTGAAGTTGTACGGCTGGGGCGGCTGTTCCAAGAAGAAACAAAACAGAAACGATGCATGATATGCACTACAGACGGTGTTGCCGTATTCAAACGCTTAAATATACATGACACTCTGATCTATTTTTTAGTTGGCTAATTTCATTTGTACATTGTGCAGTTATACAATTAACTCCCCCCCCTCAAAAAAAAAAGAAATAAAAGACACTTTTTGTAAAGTATGTAATGCAAGGAAGCGAGGCAATAACCGCCTTCTTTGCTATAAACGAACATCACGAAATATGTTTTGGGGTCTGCGCTATTGCGAGATCTGTGTGGCTAAATATTGCGACGGTGAGTTAGGGCCTGTATACGTTTTAAATGCACTGCACAAAAAAAAAAAAAAAAAAACTCGTAGTATTTAAAGGTATGTTGAATCTCCAACCGAAGGGACCTGTACAGTATTTTGGTCAATACTCTAAACAAATTATTTCTTGTGGGCTTAATATTTCGCGATTTAGGTCAATGCTGAAGTTTTGGAATAATTCGCGGGTTTTAATTTTTAAGACGCGATGGGATCTCAATATAGATTCCAATGTGTTTACATTTTACAGGAATTGTTCGCGGGACCTACTTGCACGAATCGTAGGCGATTCGTGAAATTCACGAAAATTAGGTCCTTGCGAAAATTAAGTTGTTTAGAGAGAATAAATGAATACTCATACAAGCTTGAGAACATCGTGAAGTATTCCGTTTTCCATTGTGGTGTACCTTTGAAGTTCTTACTTTGTTACTCGTATTCACGGAGTACTTGTTTTCCTCGCTGTAACTTCGTACGTTCTTATCCGCCTTCGTCAGGCTTTTTCTCTTCCTCACTCTGCGTTATTAGGTCCCTCCCTATAACATACATCTCGAGATCAACTCACTGTTTTTTAGAAACATTTATCTAGTTTCCCGAACACCGCTCATCCGCCGTCTCCTTCTACTCACCCCATCGGGATCCCTCTGAGATGCCACGAAGGCGAAGAAGCAGAATATTATGACCTGAAACAAACACAGCACACCATTAGCCATCTGTAGCTCCTCCGCGTGCCGGGCTCCTGTCTATCCATAGAATCATCCGATGTGGCGACTGTGCAGGAAACAACTCAGCACCTTGGAAAACATGTCGGACCAGCAGCGCGCGTCGTTCCTCCCTGTCGTGGTCAAGTGGTTTTGGTGACCCAAGGCTTCGCGGAAGCGCTTTTATATGAAAGGCGAAGCATTCCAATGAGTCTTCGACTCATCGTTGGCCAGTGTCCTCGGTCCGCTGATAGGAAAGGGTTCGATTTTTAGGAGTCTTTCGGATGTCCTCACGCGAGCTTTTGCGCCACACGGCATAAGAGGGTAAGCGGGAGGAAGTGCCATCTCTGCCAAGAAGAGTTGGCCGATCAGATAACATCGCCCGGGGACACTTTAACTTATGCACGTCCTTCTTTCCCTCTCTTGCTCGACATTGTAAAAGTGACTTCTGCATTCGGGGGAGAGGTGCTCTCGATAACGGTGCGTGTCTTTAACGTGGGAATCTATAGGAAACGGGGAGGCAGATGCCCGCTCGGGGTGACGTCAGATTGTTTCTTTCATAAGCGCTCCTTCTTGAAAACGGAACCCAGCGTCGAATGCGAGTCACGTTTCATACGCGTTATCTCGTGCAGTAAAAATAACACCCGATAAGTGGTTAGAATGACAGTATGTGAGTTGACAGTCTTCGGTAGTTTTATGGCTGTCGTTACTTTACGTGTTCTCAGCTGCAAGACATCTGCCAGACAAGCAGTACAAGGATGTTTTTTTTTTATACTGGCAATTTAGTGTAGCAGCTCTCGGATTGAAGTAGCATATACCGAGTCTATCTTTTTTTTTTAATTGTACTTGGGCGTATGTAGCACAAGGAGTCACATATAGAACTTCAGCCAAGACCAAACAGATTTAACAGCTCGGTCTCTAGGTTATCAGAAGTGCTACACTTCCAGTACCATGTTTTAAATTTTGCTACTTATTTTGCAGATGAACTCGTAAGTTTCACAAACAACGTGTAATAGTGCATCGGCTCTGTTTAATTTCCTGGTGAAGTTCTCTTGTGGTTTTCTTCTCGGCTAACACGTGTCGTTCGTTCAAATATTTTTTTTTTCTTTAGCGCAACCTTGTCTTCGACATTGGAAAAAAAACGGGTATGTCGGGAGCCAACCCATCTAGGGTCTCTTCTCTTTTACGATAATCCCTACAAATTGGCTCGCTCCCTCGCCAGTGTCATCTGCCAATACGCTTCAACCGGCCGACATGGTGTTTTTTTTTTATATTCCTGCAATTCAGGGACAGTGCTACATGTCCCAAACGTTTATCAGCAACAAAAACAAGCAAAAAGATACGCAAGTAAGCAAGAAAAAAAATCACAAGGGTTGTTATTGATACTTCGCATAACTTGTTTCTTAATATTTTTTGATTTTTTGTTATTTCGGTGGTAAAATTTTTAGCATTATGAAAGCTTTACCTTTGAGCGAGATATCTATAAATATCTAAAACATGATAATAACTGAATAACTTTAGCTGTAAATACGCGGAAGCTATCGTGGGATACTGCAATGTGTATCTCAAAATAAATATTGAAATAACGGCTGTGATGTAGGGCTGTAATAGCCCCCCCCCCCCCCCCCCCCCCCCCCTACGAGGCACGTTTTATCAAGTTTTGAGCACATGTCTCCTTGAACTATCCTGATTAAAAAAAAACATTTTTTCCAATGTTTACGTGCCAAAACAACGCCCAGAAAATTTGGTACGCCCCATCGAAGGACTCTAGATTAATTTAAGCCTCCTAGGAATTTTTTCGTGTACAAACTAAATGTCAGTTACATGGCCCTGTTTGCCATAAGTACGGTAAAATGCTGGCTCTTCTGGTGGAATAATTGTTCATATATTAAAGCCCAGGATACCCGTTAAGTATACACACTGATCTGGAACGCCGGTGACAATAATTATTTGCATAGCAAATAAACCCGACGTTGTCTAAAGAATATCTCGCAAAACGCATTGTTAGCATGTTCTGAAAAGACTTGCTTTCTTCACTTGGCAGAATGGCGAGAATCTGGACTTCGAATTTTCGCCGAATTAGTATCCTTTCGTGTTATGATAATAATAATTGGGGTCGTGTGTATATTTATACAGAGTGTAGTTCGTCAGCCATTTCAAAGTTGTGACAAGTCACTTGCTGTAGATGAGCATATTAGCCAGTGCAGTACAACCGCTATCCTGGGTCTTTAACGTTCACCACGCAGTAGGGATACACGACCGCACGCCGGTACGATGCTCATCCTTTTGTGTTATCAAAGCAGTCAGCAGTCTTCTGGATGACCGAACTGAAACTCAAACAAATGACTGCGAATGTCTTCGAACGTCTAGATAATTTGAAAGTTGCAGACTTCCAATTCCCCATTTTTA
This sequence comes from Ixodes scapularis, assembly GCF_016920785.2. Classification (NCBI taxonomy): domain Eukaryota; kingdom Metazoa; phylum Arthropoda; class Arachnida; order Ixodida; family Ixodidae; genus Ixodes; species Ixodes scapularis. Next base: position 60,517,200 of record NW_024609880.1, on the reverse strand, counting down.
AGTCTACAGCCAAAACTTGGCTGAAAACTCCAAACTGAGTTATATACATGGGCACTCTTGAAGCATGGCCTAGCCACGGTATGCTGGTGAGGATTTGTGCATTTGCAGCTAAGTGGTAAAGATGAATTTAGAAAACAACAATTGAGAATTTGTTGTAGCTTCCTGACGAAGGCCGGACTCCGGCCGAAACGTCGAAGATTAAATCGCCCGTTGTTGCTGTTTTCACTAAGGGTTCTTTTCTTCTTCTATACCCACACCTTCGGCCCCCCGGCACCATGCCCGATATTTATATATATACATACATACATATATATATATATATATATATATATATATATATATATATATATATATATATATATATATATATATATATATATATATATATATATATATATATATATATATATTGAGGATTTGCTACTTTACAGGGGCGCAGTATGACGGCTAAACATTGTATACGGTGTTTATGAGAAATCCGAAACCGGCTTTTCGCACCGCAGAAATAAACTAGACATCGCGGAGAGCTCAAACTCCCTCAGAACGTAGCTCCAGCCGTTCGAGCAAGATGCCAAGGTTTCAGCACGTACCGTTATCTTATTCAAAAGTTAAAAATGATTTTTTGAAATTTTCAATTAAATGGGACCCATTTTTGTCCCTTTTGGGTTTCTGGCGCCACAGAGCTTCACGTATTCGAGAGCTTCGTCGGCCAGATTTTTTTATTAAAATTTTCAGAAAATCATTTATAACATTTGAATAAGATAACAGTTAGTGCTGAAACTATGGCATCTTACTTGAATGGCTGGGGCTACTTTCTGTTGGAGTTTCAGTTCTCCGCGATGTCTAGTTTATTTTTGCGGTGCAAGAAGCCGGGTTGGGATTTCTCATAAACACCTGGTATGTCCAAATAAACGAGAACCATTCATCCTGTAAAAATAACTTAGGAGTACTGGTAAATAACAAAAACTGTTACATAAAACCTCAAGCCGTTCTAGGCAATGTTACTAAAGCTAACAAGAGACGTGACATATAGGAAAATATATTACTGTTTTATTTTCTTGGTGCACAACACCGATAAAAACACGGTGTACGTGTTTTATGCCGAATCGTGCAGCCAGAAAGAAAGACCTACTGTACAAAGAGGAGGAGTAGTTGGGCTGAACCAATGACAAAAATCATGATGCTTCAACATCGGTCATGCCCGTCTACATATGAGTGTGGGAGAACGTTCTGGACTTTAAGAATATCTAACCGATTTCACTCTGACTTTAGACTTAAGCGCTCTTGGCGCGGCCGAAAGAGTAAGGGTAAGCAATTGGAGCGTGGTGGACGGCGAAGGTGACTGGGGCAGCGTGGACGGCGTGGACGACTGGAGCGGCGTGCACGGCGTGGACGGTCACTGGAGCCTTGACGGCGACTGGGGCTGGGCCCTCAACGGCAGAGGAGGCGTATTGCACGTCGGCTGGGGCGGAGGACTTGGTGCCTGGCTCATTGGTCTCGACGGTGGCGTGGAAGCCGCTAGCGTCAGCTGTGTACTTCACGGTACGGGCGATGCCGGAGGCATCGGAGTAGGTGTAGGATCCCACCCTAGCGTTGTTGGAGTCGGCGCTCTCCTCGTGGGCGATGCGGGTGCCGAACTCGTCGGTGTTGTCATAGGCAAAGCTGTATGGCTGAGGTGGCTGCGGGAAATAGGCGACAATACACTTACACTGTATTCACTCTGAGGTAAAGGAATTGCGGTTTCAAGGTCTCTTTTTGTGCCTATTTATTTAATTTCCTACTTATAGTCCATAATATTCTCGTTAAAGCGTGTTTCCAAAAATAGTTTAGTTTCCTAAAAAATATAGAGTAAGAAAATAAATGCTGATGAATACTGGCACCGCCCTTTGTTCCTTTGGCTTCCCCGAACTAAATGGGAATACTTGAACTTAATCAAAACTTGAAGTAATCTGTTTAAAGTAGCCTTTCAGAACTACTTGAAAGCCGTCAATGTTCTGGGAATTTGAAAGTTATTATTTCGAAGTGTGTTGGTGGCGACACAGAACAACCCATAGCGGTGGACTTTATTGAGGTTTTTGAATTATTTTAAATTTGACAGTCCCTAGGTACATTTTAATTGGACGTGATATTTGTTATTCCAATCGTATTCAAAATAAAAATGTCCTAGCATTTATCAGATAAATATTTCTGGTTCGTTAACTTTAATTATGCATCCAAGATCGAGATGAACTTCCGTCAAATGTTATAAGCGAAAATATGATCAAGGAAACAAATTTTGTCCGTTGCGATTCACACACCCTAATTTCAGGTGCTGAGTACTTTGAACAGCGCATCTACGCAATCATAGAAGACGATATCATACGTACGTATTCCTCAACAACCGCGGCAGCCGCGTAGGCGACGAGGCAGCAGAGAAGCACCTGAAACGATAAAGTAGGTTTTTTAGCGAATTGCCGCTGCAGGACCAATCGTACTTCGCTTGAAACAATGAGAGCGTCTCCCAGTCAGCCGAACCTTAGAGAACATGGTGTCAGTAAGGAAGCTGTTCCTCTTGCTAGGATAAAGGGAAGGAATTGGGTTGTAAAATGCAGGTCCGAGAAGCTTTTATATATGGACTGGCGCATTCCGAAACAGGCTGGGAGTCTTGTTAGCCGCAAGCTCAGCCAATAAGAACAAAAGGACGCAGTGTTGAAATCCGAACGCGTTTATTATGAGCATCGACATTTCTGAAGAGCAGGGCCGGGAAGAACATTGGTGCAGTGCCAAGTCGGTCACCCCGATAAGATCGCACAAACTCTGGGGCTTCTTCTGCCTGGTAATTTTGTTCCTCAATAGGAGCCTGCGATTAAAACATGCCGCGAATTAATGTCGTGTATCCGTTTTATGGGTTGATTAAGGCGTATCGGTGTTGTATGACTAGGTGGGAGGTTGAGACCGCGTTTAATGTAAAGTCATAATAGCAGGCTGATTTGACTGCACGTGTTGCAGCCCGTGAACAATGCGAGAATCGCAAGTCTTAAATCATTTACAAATCGCGAAAGTCTATTCGAGGTCAGCTGAAGTAGCATGTGGGTGTGAGTTTTCAATCTGAAGCGTTCCCGTTGTACGCTGTTTTATTGTATTTTATTGCGAATCTAAGCGATTTTTTTAAACACTATTCCAGCAACGTTACGTTCGCAGGTAGTTGTAATTCAAACTATAACAATACATGCACCACTACAGAGGTAGCACAAGGACGACATCGGCGCGCTTGAGCACTTATCACAGACCAGTCTTGAGTACGTTCCCAAAGGAAATATTTCATTAGAATAAAAAAAAATATATATTCCCTTTAGAATTGTTATCGTATATTTAATTTAATTACTCGACTTCAACATTAGCAATTTAACATAAATTTTTAAAAAAAGTCTTTACGTTTTTTTACGGTTTACAAGTGAGAGTCATTTGGATATTTGTTTAGTACATTTCAGCGAACTGGCTTAAAAAGCGTCCGTTTGCTCCAATTCTATTCGTGAAGGTTAGGGTACTCTAACTTCACTGTCTGGTACAGGCTATGGTGCCGCAGTGGCGCGTTCTTAAGCAAGGCGCTCGTGCAATCACAAATTTGATGGCATGTTTTATTTTTTTTCCCAGCCAGTTTGTGGAAGTTCGTGTATGTTCGAAAAAATATTCAGGGACAGCAGAAGGAAGTAAAATTGAAGCAAACAAAAAGCACATCCATTTAGTTGCAGAAGTGTACAAAACATGATACACGCTAATCCTGTGACTGGTTTCGAAAGAAGGAACTTGTAAATAAATTTAAAATATCGGGTCGTGTTGCATATTAGTTTTGGTTTTGAGTGGCACGGCCAAATCAGAGGTTTTGTCTAAATAAATAACCATAAGAAGGTGTTGAAAAATAGAAAAATAAAAAAAAAAAACATGTAGCAGCGAAAGACACATCGACAGAGAGAATGTTGAAAGCGATGTAGAGAAATAGGTAGGAAACTGGAGTGTCAATATTGTGGAGCGAGGTCAACTCAGGTTAAAATAAAAACGGTATATCTGCCTCAGACAACCCGAGCGATGGCAAGGAAATGACATTCCCAAAAGAGATCTACATAAAGGAGTTGTACCTGCGTGTCCTTCGTTCCTACGTCTTTATACTTTCCATTTACGAGTTTTAGAATAGATCAAAAACCATATTTTTCCCCATCATTTCATTCTTGTTTCGGGGAATCATGTTGTATTCAATCACAGTTTTCTTTTGGTGTTCGAAGGTTTTTGTTTTGTTTTTTTGTAGCAGGGTGACTCCACGTTTCCTTTTTCCCCGTTACACTCACGCTGTGATTATGAGACTTATCCCACTCATTAGCCCCAAATTAAGATTTGCTTCGGACAGAGAGTTCACAATTAGGAGATTGAAGCACTTCGTTGGTCTTTCGCAGAAGTGTAGTGGTGCCTGGTATTTGGTTTCGTTCCCCTCATTACTTTTTGACTACTCCAAATTCCTAATTTGCACTCTCCATTTGGAAGAAACGTCTGTCAGAGGTGGCATAAATTTGGTAGTGGTGCAATTTAAAACTCGCGACACAGAAAAGCTGGAGTGAAACAAAAAGTCAATTAGTTGCGTATATTGCAAAAATAAAGTGTCACACCAACAGCACCAGGCAACTTCGTCCCAGAGTGTGACCATTATCCATCGTTTCCTATACTGTAAATTACTTTGTTTTTGCGAAATTGTGACTTAAGAAATATCTGATAGGAATTGATCACGCGAATATATTGTCCATAACAGTTATATGAAATACTACGAGTCGGAAATCGTTTTGCACGAAAAGATTATTCCCAAACCTACGCTGTGCAAAAATTGCAAAATATCGAGAGGATTATATTATCCATATTCATTAAAAAAAAAATAAAACCTCCCCCCCCCCTCCTATCAGCTTTGGTTATGTGCAGTACGCTGAGGACTGTGTTTTCGCACGCGGTTGTTGAAGGTCGCTATGTGGGAGGAGTGGCAAAGTCTACCTCACAGACCCTACTTATCTCCATGACGCTACATTTGTTCAGTAAAAGGAAAAACTAGCTTAGTGAAAAACTATTCCAGCCGATGAAACTCTAAAAACCGATTGTGCCACTGAACTGGCAAAAACATATATGGGGGCGTTTTTCTTTTCATTTTAGTGAAATAAAGCATTTTATTATACATTCCGGTAATTGAAACGTTTAAAAGGTCCGCGCCAACGCCTGTCCGCCTTTGCTTGTTCAAATACTCTGAGCATGTATAGGACACGAGTGCTGACGTCAGTGTTCGGCGAGGACTCGGATCCAATCACGCTCTTCGTGCCCAAGCAATGGCGACTGCCAATGTTGCTTGAGGACTTTCGAAAAAAGTCTATCATTCATCGTTTTCATGTGATCGTGTGAAAATAAAGAAGGACTGCACACTTCGAATAATATATATTTTTATTTTTTATTCTTTCTATAAATGTGTAATTGACTTTTCGATCTTCCTACTAAATGAATTGCTTCAATAATATTGAGGCCTTTGACGTGATTGCTCCACGCGAAAGCAAAGTGATGAAATAATACACGTTATTTTAGTGATTAATTTATGACAAATAATTTCATTATGTGTATTCACTTACGCGCAAGCTTGACTAAAACAGGATATATCCGTGCTTTAAGATTAACCTTCTAAGTAAATACATTAGTTCTCATTCAAAATACTGACGTGTATAAAATAAAAAAGGGATTATCGGGTGCTTTGCTAACGTTTCGCCTTGTGTACGTTTCCACGAATTGAAGTGTTAGCATAGGAGAGCACCTTTCGCAAGGGGGCTGCTAAAGCGGGCCTCCCCTCAAATTGGGTGAAGCCGGTATCAACATTTTACCTAACAACGAATTATGCTGACCTTTGGTTTCTTCAGGCTTACAATAAATAACACGCGAAGTCAAAGCTATTGAATGCTCTTTCTTGGTAGGCACTGCCTGAGCAATCCGTGGTATTTAGGAGTTCGAGTTGTTTGGTTGAAATATGTGTATTAGTGTACCCACTGTGAAAATTAGTTGACAATATAAATAAAAAAATAACAGATGTTTAAGCATTACTTGTTTGAATTTATTTTGTCTAAGGCGGGCAAGAAGTTCTGTCCAAACTTCCAGCTAAATAATTTACGCTTTCGTATGGCACTATTGCCATCATGCGTGGTGGCACGTGAACGGTAGTAAAAGATTACTAACGTTAACCAGATACAGGTTGAAGTTATGTCATCGTTTCACCAGCGTGCCTGCGCGCTCGTCCTTCTTTCGATCATGAGGCAGTTAGTCTCTCCTACGCCAATTTCACCTTAATTCAGCAGATGTGCCCATATCAATATTTATTTATTACCAAACTCTTACTGACATCATTGTGTTTGGATTGAGTTTTGTTGACTGAATAATAATGACGTGAATTAAAATTCAACGTAAAGGATGGGAAAGTTTCGTGAATTCGTGAACATTTCGTACGTGAGATATAAATTAGTTGATACATAATTTATCATTAAAATTTACTTATTTCATATAACTCCGTCACCGATAGGGTAGATCTATGACAAGGATGAGAGAATCCTGATTGCCTCCGTTCTTCACACGTATATTGTGCAGCCACTTATACTAAAAATACAGGGTCACGCTGTAGTCATGCGCAGTGTGCTTTGTTGTCACTGCAATGCTGCTCATTCACGTTCTTTCGTTCTACAACGAATATTTGTGCAGTCACATGGTGCGGAATGTGTGTATTCAATGTGTGTTCGGTGCTCGCCGACATATTTTAGTTTCTGTAAAAATGTTCGTTTAAACCTAAGTTCTTACATGAGTCGCGCACATTACCGAACAAGTGGATCATCGTAGTTTGTTGGTGCACAGATGATAAGTGGCATATTCATCGCAGTGAGAGAAAGAGCAGGCGGCGAGCCAGAAACGTGCCGGTTATCCTGTAGAGAATGCAGCGAACGAGCACGTTCATTTATTGGTGTCAGGCTTGATCAAGAACCTTGGCAAACCAGTGCTTCTCTTAAAGGGGTGCTGAAAAGGTGGTCGAATTCCAATGTCTGCAAGAGGAGGGACCCGGCGCCTCAGGTGAGAGTTTGTTGTTTTTCTAACTTGCTGGAGTGACGCAATAATCGTTAAAATTGCGTAGCCTCTCGATGTGCGCCAAGGACTGTCGTGGAAGAGAAAGGATATGAGAGCGAGAAAATTGGAAGAATGTGGGATCAATACTGGTCTGAGATGAGTTTCGCACGTAGGCGCTCGTATTTCTGTTTGATTTGAGGCATTCGCAACCTTCGTCAGGTTGAGGAACTACACGACTTCTATAACCCGTGTTTTAACTTTCTTCGGATGCTGTAGTTGCAGTGTTTAAACGTTCCGTTGCCGATTTCAATGTTTACCTCACTGATACGAGCGCTTCAAACGCAAGCTACCAGAACTAAGTTTTGCCCGATAGGCAACAAGCGAAATGCTATGTGTCCGTAGCGTGGCGAAAACTTCTGAACGTGTGTTGCGAAGGGGAAGCAGGAGGGAGTGAAATCAATAATTTACACCTTTGCGGTGTCGAATCGTTGAACAATAGGCAAACATAAATGGGTTTGAACTGTGGTGAAACGTTAGCTCTGGCAACGCCGAGGGCGCAAATTATTTGCTCTTCTCCACCTTTTAACATATGTTGATGTCTACAAAATAGTTAGGTGTAGTACGATTGCCTCGTGTGCAGAATCCCCGTCGCAAGAGCCCCGCGTCATTAGCCCCACGTTTTGAAAACCCCGCGTTCAATTACCCCGTCCCGTATTCCCCCCGTGCCAAAAGCAAAGTCCTCACTGACCCCGTCCCACCTTCTTCACGCTTCAACCAGCATTGTTCTGTCTTTACCTGATCCGTTGAGGGCCCACAAAGACAATGTTAAGTAAAATAAACAACAAATAAGGTTAACTTGAATCACAAAGAAACTTAGAATGACGTACAAGTGACCAATCGGATAAATCTGCATAACCAGTGATGCACCCATTGAATTATAGACTATATCTGCCTAGATAGATCAAAAAAGGTTTAGAACGACGTAACAATGGGACTGGTGTTTGGTGCTGTATATACGTAATAAGTATGGCGCCATGAGCTCTGGGTTTAACATTTTCGACAGAACCGTCAAAGCTGTGAATCCGCGCTTTTTTTCAAAGTCGACAATTGCATTTGGTTTAAAAAAAAAAAAAAAAACGCAGACGAGCTGGTGAGTGACCTTCATAGTAACCCTGAGACGTAGGAACAATAAAAAAACGAAGTTCGTTGTTCTGTCTGTATTTTTGTTTTAAAATTTTCCTACGTCTTTGGCTCAATGCTTTGGTTCAATGCTTATTCATAAAAACTGTAACTTTAAATGTTTGCCGGTGACTGATATATTATGTTTGTTCTCTTTTTGAACGTCAATCGTTATTTGAGTCACGGGTACGGCATGATCGTTACACAGGAGTTAAAAGCAGAATAATCTGTCCTCGGGCTGAGGACCGAACTACCTGACATTGGGGATTCGCGTCATGGGCTTATGAGACTGGGGCTTTTGAAAGTGGGGCAAAAAGGCCCGGGTGTTTGCCGCGAGGCATTTGACACGGGGCTTTTGACATCGGATGCTTTCGTGCACCACCCAACTAGTTGTGGTTATACATGATCGAAACAAGGTCTTTTCATTGAATAGAGCGGTAAAGTGACCTGGATCCCAGCAACATTACTGCCCTAACAAATTTGGGCGCTCTCTCTGCGTTGCAGTCAGGTTTTGCAAACAATTGCTACGTTAATCTTTTCCACCTCAGGGTCAATGTTTGGGTCGACTTTCTAAGAAAAACGAAAACAAAAACTATACTCCGTTTCACCTTCAGTCCGAGCGCAGCGGACGCTAGAAGCCATCGCAGCCAATCCAGCGTGGAGAGAGTGTCATGTGACCTTGAGCTCCCTGCGTCGCTCTGCCCAACCGGCAGGTCACGCGATTTCCTCCCGGCGCTGGATCGGCTGGACAGCTCGTGGCGTCCACTGCGCTCGGACTGAAGGTGGAACGGAGTATAACAAGTTATTTTTTAATATGTGTATATTTGTTTTCTCAAAATACACTCCGTTGCATGGCGTATTGTCTGTATCACCACCGCCTTAATTGACTCGGAGAGATGAGTGATAGTTTCCCAACAATCTTGCGCACTCACAGGCTACAAAAATGTTTTCCATGTGCCCTGGAATAAGTAATTAATGTTTTATTGTTTAAACAAGAGTCGCTTAACTTGCTTATACGCAATTTTATAACGATGCTCAGCGTAAGAGGCAAAGAACTGCAGATTGCCGCCGCCAACATATTTCTTTTTAAATTTAGGCCGCTCTTGAATTTACATAGTAGCGGTGGAACGTCAAATTACACCGAGGTCGGTTAGCAGCACGCCCAGGTTATATAAATCAAGATGTAATTCATCAGCGTTTTTATGACATAAGAAGCTGCGAGTCAAGATTTATAAGCACGTTCACAGCATTCTTCTTTTTTCAAGGGTAGGCCACAAAATTCAAGAAATTCTGACCGGAATCCAATTTCATACTGTAATTAACGGGTTGCCCATTAGCCTTGGTCTGTCGATACTAATTGTACATATAACCAAAGCCAACTGATTATCCCGATGTCTCCCCTTATCTTCAACTCCATGTTTTAGGCAGAAATGGGGCAGAAGATAAGTGCAATAGTTTACCCTCCATTATTATTTTTCGCTCGTCATACTGGGCAAATTAGACAGCAGGTGTATCTTTGGCTTTTGCCATAAGCTGAGAACAAAGAAAACTCACCTCATCAGGTTGACTAAACGATAAATATTTGTACAGAACAAATATCGCAGCAAATATAGGTTCCACCTCCGAAAAAAAAAAAAGAAGAAAAACACAGTAAACATGCATGTGGTATAGTGAGGTTTATTTAAACTTTACTGTAGATTTAGCCTGGAAGAGGGAGAAGGAGATGGGAGCGAAGAAAACAGCTTAGGTGACAGGGGAGCCGTGGACGGAGCGCACCACTGGGGCAGGCTATACGACCTTGAGAGCTACTGGAGCTGGCCCCTAAACGGCAGAGGAGGCGACCTGAACGTCAGCGGGGTTGGAGCTCTTGGTCCCTGGCTCGTTGGTCTCGACGGTGGCGTGGAAGCCGGTGGCGTCGGCGGTGTACCTCACGGTACGGGTCATTCCGGCGGCATCGGTGTAGCTGTAGGATCCCACCCTAGCGTTGTTGGCGTCGGCGCTCTCTTCTTGAGCGATGCGGGTGCCGAACTCGTCGGTGTTGTCGTAGGAGAAGCTGTATGGCTGGGGTGGCTGAAAAAAAAAAAATGAAAGACGTTTACAAATTTCTGTAGTGTGAAACTAGAGCCCAGCTCTTGAAGTGGAGGAGAAGAGGGTATGCCCCTTTTCCTCCTCCTACCCTCCTTCTCCTCCGTTCCTGCTCTCCTCCTCCCCCTGCTCCTCCTTCCCTCCTTCTTTCCTCCTCCTCTCCCCCTGCCACTGAATTTGTTCATGGGTGACGTCACACGAAGTCGTGACATCATTTTCCCCGATGAATTTAGCGGGAAAACTGAATTGGCGTAGAGGTCACGTGACGTGAATTTCCCCGCAAAGTTCAGCGGGAAAATTTCCCCGATAGCTTTAGCAGAGAGACGTCCCATAATGGAACTGGCGTGGTTACGGCGACGCCGCTCAACCCGGAAACGGGCGACTAAGAGCTGCACTCTAAAACGTGATGTACCGTTGAATTCACAGATCCCTCCTAGCTAGAAACTCAGAAGCCCTTGTTTTAGTTTTTCTATGTTACCATTCGTTTATTGGTACAAAATTAATACCTATAAAAGTGTTAATTCTGGGACATTGTGTTCATAACTAGGCCACATCGATAGAGAAATAATATCTCCGCTTTTGAAGATTTTACTTCGGAAGAGCATTTACTGTGAATCGAGCTTGCCCGCTTATGCTGGTGCCCCAGATGTGTATTTTTCACCACATTGGGCGTTGTGTTGACAGCCTTTCGATTATTGAGATGACCGCTGGACACTGCCTATCGTTTTTAAGCGCAATCACTGTGCCACTATGTACTTACATATACAGGAAGGACCCATCAGAAATTTGAACGATTTTAAATCGAGAATCAAGATTTTGCCTCAATGCAAAACCTTTAGATAAGAAAAAACTTATTTTAGAGCTGACTTTACATGTCTTAGAAGGTTTATATAATAAATGTTTAGTAAAAAATGTATGGATTACACCGCCGCTTACGATCCCGATGAATCTGTTATTTTTACTCACGTATTCTTCAACCACTGCTGAAGCCACACATGCGAAGAGACAGCAAAGAAGGACCTGAAAGACGAAGGCAAAGTTACGTTTCGCGGACGTGTTACTGTGCTCGACTGCGCAGAATTGTTTTGTAAAAGCAAAGCGTGAAATTCTTATTTTAAAGCGTCCGCACCTTGGAAACCATGATGAGAGATGAGAGAGATACTCCTCTGGGAAAGACACAGCAAAAACCTGAAGGTGACCGCTTCTTAAAAGGGCTTTTATACCGTTTCAGTTGCATTCCTATGCCGACAAAGAGGCCGTTAACAATTCAATCAGGTATGCAGTGCTAAGGTACAGGTTTTCAGATGCTGACGTGCCTAGAACGAGCATCGAGATCGGAGAGCGAGTTAGCGTAGCTGCAAAGACCCGTTCATTGCTAAGACGGACGCGGTGATAAGCACAGGTATGTGGCCTGTTCTACTGCCCTGATTGCTAATTTGGAGTGAACAGGAAATAGTAAAACTCTAAATGCCGTCGATTACTCTATTATGATTTTGTAAAAAGTTTTTGCATGAAAGGTTTTGTTCAATGTGTACATTGGAATGCAGAGAAACGTTCCAAGGTGCCCAATGAAGACCTGCTTCATTTCTTGTAACGATCTGGCATTTTATGAATTCCTCAATTTGGAGTATGCGGAAATTTGAGGAAGTTCTGTAGCCAAATTATATAATTAAGAGTAAAAATATAAACTCAACGGCTAAAGAAATAAAAAGAAAACTTCTGTTTTTGTATTTTGGTTTTGAACTTCAGTCAGGTGCGCAACTACGGTTTAACTAAATGATAGTTAATTCACACTGCTATAAGTACATAATGGCATTTATAGCAATATGGGTTGAATTAAGTTTTTATCTTTATTCATAGCTCTTGGGCTAATGAACAAGGCACTAAGTTGCCTGATATATAAAATGAAATAGATCAATTGTTTCCTTGATTTTTTTATATATACTTTATCAAGATCATACGAAAGAAAGCAAGCCCGCACATCAAATTTGTGTTACAGGATCATAGCACTTCAACAAATTAAATCCACATTTTTGTTAAAATAAAACCACCAATAAAAGTAAACTTTAGTGCGGGCAAGAGTATAGACATACATAAAACTCCGTTGCGCCATCGGAAAGGCAAAAAAGTACTTGTAAAAAGTACTGAGTAATATTCTAGAAGCTGTGTCGCAAGTGGAGGGCCATCAAAGTTCGAGCCCACAGGAGGATTAGAACACGGCAGCCTAAACTCTTGTAGGGCTTATTGACGAAAGAAGTAGTAAATTGTACGATGTGCTAGTTTGGTGTTTATAAAAAAATGTTCATGAACGTCTACAACTTCACATACTCATTATTTTTGCGCCTTTGGTGAACACCAAAACGGCGTCACATATCGATAACTTTTGTTTCAACGAAGATTGATCAATTTGTGCCTCTTTCGGAGGAAAGCTTATCAACAATCATAGCGTTGACCAACTGCGTTAAATAATCAATATTGCGATGTTGGTAACCGCCTATACGGGTTTGCTATGTGTTGGCACCATATTTAAATGCGAGATCCCGGTGCACATTTCACTCTATATTGGAGAATATAAATGTAATTCGATAAAGTATATCTCTCGAAATCATCTAGTACGCACCTACACCTTGCGCAATTTACTACAAGCAATTTCAATATAGCATATCTTTGTTTTAACCACGTAATAAACATGAGCAATCAAGTGCATATAATTATCAACGACACATATGAAATATTTATGTCAAAAGCACAGAATTAAAAGGCTGAGAATTGTAGGGGACACCATTTATTAAGTATTTTGACGGTCCTCGTGGTTTTAATACTTGATTTTGTATTTTATCGTCATTTTTTAATTTAAAGTGGTATTGTGGGATGATCGGAATTTCTCAGAACCCATTAAATACGCTATTCCTATGAAAATGATAATAATACAGACATGTGACGGCTCTATTGATGATTGGTATGCACGGTAAAGACTGTGGGACATTTAATGTTTTTTGTTAACTTAGATGCCATAACAGAAATAATGAAATATAAATTTAAAGGAGCGCTGTGAAACCGACACCATTATAACCCTTGGTAATATTACGGCTGACAAATATAGTTAGATGAAATTAAAGATTCCTCGTTTGTTCATAGACCGCTATGCAAAATATATTGTGTCGCGTTGGGAATATGAGAAACACGCTTCAGAAACTTTTACTATTACTAAGAAATATTATATTTGTTCCAACCATACCTTTTCTGGAATTATAGGAATTTATGTAGGTGGTTGGTGTACCGAAGGTTTCTGCATTATTGTGCTGAAAGTGGATAAAGGAAGGGGAGCAAATAACAAACGTCCCGGAATGTTGGGTATAAAACATTTCATTAAATGTATAAATCCTTATGGCAGTTTTTGCAGTTCCTGAGAAACCTTCAAATCCTGTTTAAAATTTTACGACTAGCTGACCCAGGAGAAGCAGTTATTTATTTTTACAAAAAGGTGTATTTAGTTTCACAGGCTAAAATTTCAATTACCTATAAAGTACTCTCCCACTGATCCGATGTACTTTTTGAGACGTTTATCCCAATGATTAAAATTTCCATTAAACTAGTTGATATTGATGCATTTCAGTGGTCCTGCAGCTTTCTGTTTCACGTCTTTCACATCAACAAGTCGTTTTAATTCGGTAAAATTTTTCATCTGGGTAAACAAAAACAGAAAAGCAACTTGCCGCAAGTTCGGGTGGATAGGAAGGATGGTGCACGAGAATCCTGCCCTTCCTGGTAAAAACTACTCAGCCCTCAACGCAATATGGTCAGGCGCGTTGCCATGGTGAACGAACCAGTCTCGAAACTACTCGGGTTGTTAATCCGCCCACACCGCGCAGAGTGTTCAGTATTTTCGTGCTAAAAACAGAATATCCTATGTGCCCCTGCAAAAGTACTTATTCGACCACGCCCCCTATCATATTTTTTTGTTTCCTCTAAAAAAATGTTATCAAAATTAAACCGTTTGCAATCGTCGTGAGGTTACAGAGCACGAAAGAACAACACGAGAGAAACACAAATAAAAAAACACAAGCGCTAACTTCTTCAAGAGGAATCACCAACTCGGCCTAGCATCCTTGTTAACGCTTGACTTCGGAGAAGAGGTCAAACAAAGAGGCAGAAGTATTGATAGGTATCAAAATGTTTAGTTTAAAGGCTAATTTCAGCCGTGCAGGAAACCTCACGACAAGCGTATTGCGCCAGGCGGAGAGCACAGTGAACGTCACTACAATTTAAACCTCTAAACATAAATACACTACTTAAAAATAATTATGCTTTCTTTTGGGCCCACCCTAGTATCACCTAAATTGAGCTAGAGGACAGGTACTTAGGTGGAAGTCTGTTCCAAGCCTTCACGGATCACAAGCCTCTACTTGGTTTGCTGAGACCTGCAAAGCGAATTCTAGTCCACGCTATGCCTCGACTCATTAGGTGGGCTCTCAAGCTTTCTGCATACAGGCACCAGCTTCCCTACAAACCGAGAAAGGATTTGGGTTACGCAGATGCCCTCAGTTGACTGCCAGTGCCGAGAAACGTGAGCCCTGGAACCGCCAAACCTTTCCGCGGTGCCACGGCTCTCCTGAGCCAATAAATATTATCATTATAATTATAAAATAAATTCGGAAATAATTGTATTTACTATAAATAATTTCCACTACGTATACGGAAGAAATTTATTGCGTAATTGGTATTTCAGTGTAAAAAGCAAAATTCGCAAGAAACATTAAGCGCGTATTTGAATTTTATTTAATCTCCTGTCCATTCAGGGTTCACACAATAGAGAAGAGTAGAATTTGTCTTCAAGGTGCATACAAGACGTTTACGTTTAATCCGAAGATATTTTTTTTAACGGAGGCGAAATTTAGAGCAACACTTAAAAAATACCGCAGGGACGTCGTCCTTGCGCTATTTCTTAATGGATTTGTCAAGCTCGTCGGATACTAGAAGAAGTAATTATCATGATAAGTAGACAAATTAACTAAAGTTTTCTATTTTATTTGTATTATTGGTTTGATAGGTCATGCTGCAATTGCAGTATAGACGGCAACAACTATCGGGGGCCAAACGAGTTGAAACAATTTGCAAAAGGTAATGGGTTTTAGAATATTCATCGATCACATTTCGCGTTTTCTTTTTCGCCCGATTTAAAAATTGTGCGCAAGAAGTGTGCAGCAAGCTCTACATATAATGAAGGTTAGAAAAGTGGTGTTGCCCTATTCAGTCACGTCATCACTTCTGTCCTTAGCGCATCCACCATGGGCACGCTGCCGTTATAGCGACGGCAACATACAAACGACTACATCACTCTTCCAAGCTTCATTTTATTCGGTGCTTGTAGCGCTCTTTTTGAGCGCAATTTTCAAATGGGGCTAAAAAGGCGAATAATTGACCGATTAGTATCTCAATCAGTTACTCTTTCGCTAATATTTTAAACGTTTCTGGCCTCTACTACCAAATGCTGTCAATACTGCAATTTCAACAGGAACCCTAAATTCAATAATTAAATTTGTAATGAACAGACTTTCGTTCCTTGGCCAACTTGCCATGAGACATTAACATTGCTAAGACAGACATGTGGATGGCTGAGGTGGATGTGGCGATGAGCTTGAGTATGCTGACTCCTTACTGCTTTGATTGCGAATTTGAAGCGAAAAGGAAATAGTGCAACTCTTAAAGGCCATCGATTATTCGGTCAAACTCTTGTGAAATGAGTTTGCTTAAAACATTTTGTTCTTAGTGCAGAATGCTGGGAAGCGTTCTAAGGTATTAAAGTGAGGGCTTTTTGTTTTGTGTTTGTCTTTTTTGTAACAATCTGGCATTAGTCGCTCAGTTTTATGGCAGACAGAAATTTAAGAAAGGTCCGAAGTAAAATTTCATGAAATTTCAACGTAACGACTAAACTAATAAAAATAAAATAAATTTTGCTCTTTTTACTGATATGGAATTTCCGAGCCAAACGCGTCAACGGTTGAACTGAATATAGTTAATTCGGACAGACAATATATATAATAATTCCTAAATATATTTATAAGAAAGATGCTTTAAATTTTATTTGTAATGTCTGTTCAAAACTCTGCAACAAACAGAGAGAGCAATAATTTGTCATATTTGAAGTGAAAAAAAGTAGATCAATCGTTGCTTCATTTTGTCTTTTTACTTGACCAGTCGTAAATGTAGCACAAATACTGGGTACGTTTTTGGGTAAAGTTTCGTAATTTGAGGTTCATAAAATTTTTGAGACAACAGGCCGGATTAAAACATGGCACAAGCTTACTCTTTGAACACGTATCACAGAAAGTAGCATGATATTCTACCAGATGGCGGTATGATGTTTATAAATAAAATATCGTCTATAAATCCGCATATATTCCTCGTTTACCCTTCCACTTCACACCAAAACGGTATATATGGCGATAATTGTTATTTAAACTAAATTTGATCAGTTTGTGCACCCGGGAGAGCAAGGTTTAATAACATTTACGGCTCACATAAATTTCGGTAAATAATCGATAAAGCAATGTTGACATTCGCGCCTGTGTCAGCTATGTGTTTAGGGAAATTCACTGATGCATGGTGATATACTAACATTCATCTGCCCTGGACATAGGGCCTTTTATTTTTAATATAGTTCTCTCCTCCTCCTGACATTCAAGTAAAATTTTTTGCGTTGTATGAGGGGGTCTGAAAAACGTTCTAGAGTATTCGAGCCAGGTATAGCTAAGATCGTACTATATCGGAAAATGATGTCTTACGATAGAATCTATTTTTAGAAAGCAGCTGTCATTTACCTACGCACTACACCTTTTACTACAGGTAATTTGAATGAATATTATTTTCGTTGTTTCTTACGCAATTAATTTAATAAAGTGTATTAATGTATAAAACTACATAAGAAATATTTATGGCAGTCAAAATTTGAACTTAAAAGATTGACAATTGAATGAGGCATTGTTTATTAAGCATTTGCTCGGTTCTCGTTATTTTAGAGCTTGGTTTCGTATTTTAGTTTATTTTTATTTAATTTAAAGTGATATTAGAGGTGGGAAGGTAATATAGAGTCCATTGTGGGAAAGTATTGTAATAAAATTTGTAATAACGGACAACATGTTACGTCTGTGGTAACAGTTGGCCTGCAAGGCAAAGATTTAGGGTAAATTCTTATGATTCCTGTTAAAAATATATTAATAGAAAGATAAAAAAATAGATGCGCGCAGTGGGACCAACGCCATTATAATCCTCGGGAATATTGTGGTTGTACGCTATGGACATGAAATTGAAGATTGCTAGGCTGTCCATGGACGGCTGCGCTAAGAAATATAATGTCGCATTGGGAATAAGAGGAATATATGTTAGAGTATCTTATTACTATCAATTAATGTTATATATTCACTATGTTTCCCGGGGAATATAAATCTTTATTTAGTTGTTTGGTGTTAATTGAATTTGTGAATTGTTTTGGAAGGTGTATCGCAAGTTGAGGTCCAACAATGTTTTGGGCCACACGCCGAATTAGAATATTACCAGAACTTACTCTTCAATGGGTTATCACAGGAAGTAGTACAATATTGCAGAATGTGCCGGTGTATTGTTAAACATATAACCACCACGTCTACAAATCAAAATAGACTCCTCGTTTTACCCTTCCATTGCATAGAAAAACGACTTCTATAGCAATAGTTTTTACTTTAACTAATATTGATTCATTTCTGTATCGTGAAAGGAAAGTATTATGTATTTTACAGCCAAAATCATCTTCGGCAAATAATGAATATTGCAATGGTGACAATCGAGGTTACTGGTTAGTTATGTTCTCCTGCGAATCGGCTGATGCATTCTCATATACTGACATTCATCTGGCTTTGGACTTAGGGCTTTTTATTTTAAATGTTTTCTCCTCCTCCTGATGTTCAAGTTAAATTATTCGCGTGTTATAAGGAGGTCTGCGAAACTTTTTACAGTATTCGCGCCAGACATAGCTAAGATCGTACTATATCGGAGAATGATGACTTTCGATAAAATATATTTATAAAAGCAACTATCTCTTACCTACGCACAACTCCTTTTACTACAGGTAAGCTTAATGTATCATATTTTCGTTTTTGCCGATGCAAATAATGTACGTAATAAAGTGCATATAAGTAAAATTATATATGAAATATTCATGGTTCTCAAAATTTGGACCTAAAAGTTTACAACTGGGTGACACTTTTTCGATTCAGCCTTTGCTTGGCTCTTGTATTTTGAAACTTGCTTTCGTATTTTCTTTTTCTTAATTTAAAGGGATATTGCGGATTGGTGAGCTATTATTTAATCCAGATTGAAATACAGTAGTGCAATAAAATTACTAATACAGTAATGTCTCGTTAATATGAACCCCATTAATATGAATTCCCCGCTTTATGGACCCAATTTCCGGAGGCAAACGGGGAAAATACGTGCATTTGTTTTAACAAAACGTTAGGGCGCAAACAAGCTGGTGAAGGTTTAACATTTTAGACAAAACCCCGAGACGGGGAGGAAGGAAGGACAACACAACTCGAAGTCTCAATTGAGAATTCGTGTTGTGTTGTCCTTCCTTTACCCCAGTCTCGCTATTTTGTCTAAAAACCATTTTTTCCTGGTCCTTATGGACAACTCGCATTACGTACGTTTTTTTTTTTTTTTGGGGGGGGGGGGGGGTGGGGACGGAGGTGTCCATATTAACGATACATCCCAGTAACAGACAAAATTTGATAGCTGTGATAATAATTGGTCTGCACGAGAAAGGTTGAGGGAGAATTCTAATGATTATTGTTAAAAAAGTTATTTACATAAATAAAAACAAATAGATGCGTGAAGTAGAGCCGAGGCCCCTATAATATTCGGGAATATTATGGTTGTAAGTTATAGATAGATGAAATTAAAAATTGTTATAATATCCTTAGACTGCTATGGAAATATGTGTAATGCCGCTTTTGGTATAAGACAACACATTTTTAGACCTCTTACTACTGCTAATTATGTTATATAATTGGTGTCTACACATTTGGCAGAGAATATACAACTTTGTTTAGTTGTTCGGTGTAAATAAATTTGTGAACTGTTTGACCAAGGTGGAATAATAGGCGGTACAAGGAAAGAACGTTGCAGACTGTTGGGTACAAAGTTTGTCATATAAACTAGAATATCATCCTTATGGGGATTTCTGCTGTTGCTGAAAAACCTTCACTAGCGAAGCTTTCATAAATCTCCATATACGTGTCATATAAACTGCAGTATAATCCTGATGGGGGTTTCTGATATAGCTGATAAACCTTCAATAGTGATGCTTTTATAAATAATCAATTCGACATACTTTAGCAAAAAAAAACATTTGAAATAAAAAAACTAAAAAATGAGATCCTTGCAATTCTTATCCTTCTCTTTTATATTTTACGTTTGTTGTAATCAAATAAGTTCTATGTTCGTTATTTCGACATCCACCTTACATCAAGCATAACAGTACTCATTGATGTATCAAAAAATAAGTGTATTTAAAATAACAAGTTTTCCGTCTTCAAATATAGTTCCACGAAAGCATTCCACCATTTGTATTTCAAATAAGAAGCAAGTTGATTCAATCAACTTTTATAAAACCAAAGCTTTTGAAAAGGTCAGTCATAAATTTCTCTGGCATAAATTGTTTTGATATAGTTTATCTAAATATTTATCTACATGGTTCGAGAGTTACCTGTTGCTGCAATCGAACTCTGATCGAGTTCCTGACAGCTATTCTCGAAGTTATTTCTGAATGTCTGAAGTTGCCCAGGGATCAATCTTGGGTCCTTTTTTGTTTAATTTTTATAAATTATATAGTGTTTTGTGTCCAAAATTATCAGTTGTTAATTTTGGCGATGGTGTAACGTTGTTTAAAATATTCACCCCACTGCGGACTGCGATAACTCAAAGCGTGATATGTCTTTTATTTTTCAGTGGTGTGAACATATTGTGTTGCTTAATCCTGCAAGAATAAACAAGAGCTATCTTTGTGCCGACGTCATGTACCTTTCGGCTTTGCCTATGATCTTGGTATGATGCCATTTCAACGTGTATTTTATGTGAAAGATCTTGGAATGTTCTTTGAGAGTGCCTTGTCTTCTACAAATCATGTCTCTTTTCTAGTGGTAGGAAGTTCAATGAGACTGTTAGGAACGATATCAGTCTTGGCGCAGAATTTCAGAAAGTCCCATTGTTGTTACACCGTTCCAAAACCTTAATTAGGTTTCAGTTAGAATTTCCTTCAGGAACAGGAAACTCAATATTTGAAACACAGGCAATAACAATCAACCATGCTTAGAAAATACTGATTCACATTGTTTATGAAACATCTGTGGAAAGATTTTAAATTCATCCCTAGAATATTATCTCTGGCACTTTTGTATGAGTGGAGAATTATTCATAATTTTGTGTGTTTCCATTGCGTTGTTCATGGTGTCATTGGCTCGCTGCCATTGCTGAGCAAAGTAAATTTTTTATGTTAAATTCTGTCATACTAGATATTTTGTATGCTTTGACACTCGTTCACCATGCTGTATTTCATCAATTTCTCGGATTCAGATCTTATATAACAGCATCTCTCCTTCTCGCCTCGATTTCTTTACATCTAATTCATTGTATCGTCATCAATTAAAAAGCCCTGTAATTTACTTATAACTTCGGTTTTAATTTGTTATTATTTTATGACAACAAGTGTTTTCTTTTTATGATTAAAGATTATATCAAAGAGATGACCACCGTGGCTGTTTTGGGGCATTGGAACTTAAGACTTAATATTATATTAACGGAAAACTGAATATGCCTAAGGTATATTAATCGCGTATTTTGATTGAGTCTGAAATACTGCTTATCCTTGGTTCATACTGTCACGGATGAAGGCCACGAGACGATGCATTATGAACAAAAAATAAAGTTTTAATAGGCAAACATAGGCCAGAAACAAAACGAAGAAAAAACACGGGGGAATCAGCAGGCAGTGTCGACGGCGGCAGCAGGGAGCGACGGTGCGTCGGCGTGAAAGCTGGCGGCCAGCGCGAGAGTGAATGAATCCGCAATGCTTCTTCGGCTCCTTATCTACCACAATCGATCTCTCGAACATTTGACCAAGAAAGTTCGGTAGTAAGCTAGGGTGAGACTATCCAAGGAAGGTCATTCTCACCTTATATTTTACTCTCGGCGGCTTAACGAGTCAGCAAAAACTTTTTAGAAATACTGCATTGTTTCTCGTTCATGAACGAGTCATTGCTCCCACTTTTTTATAGTGCATCGCCCCGAGGCAACCTTTAACTAAATTAACACAAAGCTAAACCGAATAACAGCAATTACTAAACTGCGGGGTCGTCTGAACCTGGTCCCCAGTCCTGTCGAGCACAATAGTATCTTCAGGCGCAAGACGTGCACCACCACGGGTTGCGGCTGCCGGCGTCCTGATGTCCCTGTTCCGTGAACGTGTCCTGATGAGCGCGTTCTGAGGAAGCACCTCGTAGTTCAGGTCTCCGGGGCGACGGAACACCTTCCACGGTCCAAAGCAGCTCTTCAAAAAGCTTCTCGCTGAGGCCGTGGGGTCGTATTGATATCCACATCCACACTTTGTCTCCCGGTTGAATATGAACGTCACGTCGGTGGAGGTTGTAGCGGCTAGCATCGGCACGTTGTTGGCCTTGAATCCGTTTGCTGGCTAGCCGGAGCTCCTTTTCTACTCGCTGATTGATCACCTGGGCGTCTACACTCTCGTCGTCAACTGGCTAATGGGGCAGCATCGAATCGAGCATCGTCGTCATATTTCTGCCATGCCACAGCTGAAATGGTGCCACTCCGGTAGATTCTTGAACTGCCGTGTTATATGCAAACATGACGTGTTATAAGCAACACCTCCTACCACGTCTTGTGCTCCACGTCGACGTGCACAGAAATTATGTCGGCGAGGGTCTTGCTGAGCCACTCTGTGAGTCTGTTGGTCCGGAGGTGGTGCGCTGTGGTTCGTTGGGGGCTCGGCTAGGCTGAGTAGAAGAACCTAACGACTCAGTTGAGCCGTAAATGCTGCCCCTTAGCCCGTAATCAGTACTTGAGAGGCTCCGTGACGGAAAACAATGAACTGAGTGAAGAACTTGGCGACTTCCAGAGCTGTTCCGAATGCTAATGCTTTCGTCTCGCTGTATTGGGTCAATTCATCTATCGCGATGATCCACTAATTTCCCTGTATCAACTTCGTGAAGGGCCCGAGTAGATCCCTTTCGATTGGCTGGAATGGGACGGTTGGCTGTGCTATCGGTTGCAACAGTACTCTGGGCTGCACTGATGGTTTCTTCCTTCGTTGGCAACCGCGGCACGACCCTGTGTACTGGTGAGCCGTCTTCGAGAGCTTGGGCCACTAGCACTTTTCAAGGATTCGTGCCAGCGCCCTGCTGTAGCCATCATGCCCTGCCGTCGGGTAGTCGTGGGAGGCGTCGAAGTTCTCCTGCCGAAGACCGGTGGGAATTTTCAGGGGCCACATCGAATTGTTGTCCGCGAAGCTCTCTTTGTAAAGCACGCATTGTCGGAAGGCGAAGCTTGCCAGGGTTCATGCAAAGAAAGGGGTACTCTACTTCCGCCTCCTTCCAGATGGTCAACCAGTGCGCATAGCTGAGGCTCGGTTCGTTGGAGTGCCGCCATACCGTCGACGTTGACTGCGGCGAGAAAATTGCCGTCGCCGTCGTGACGGGACCGACTCGACCGGGTCCCTTGACAAACAGTCCGCGTCACTGTGCTTGCGGCCAGACTTGCACACAAAATACATGTTGAATTCTTGCAGTCGTACGCGACACCAAGCAAGGCGTCCTGACGGATCCTTCAAGTTCGCAACCCAGCAGACCGAGTGGTGGTCTGTGACCAATCTGGACGGACTTTCATGCAAGTAGGGACGAAACTTTACCGCCCAGACGACCGCAAGGCATTTCTTCTGCACCTTGGGGTAATTCCCCTTTGTCTTGAAAAGCGTCCGTCTTGCATAGGCGATTACTCGTGAGAGAAAGATAAAGAAAGAAGGCTTGCGAAAGAAAAAAATACTAACGTGGTTGTCACAGCCAGAGGCCAGACAGTTATCATTTGCCAAGTCCCGTATTACTGGCGTCCGTGTGGCTTCCGTCTCGGCATACTTGTCGAAATAGCCGAGGACAGAAGGTGTCTGAAGTCTCTGAGTCAACTGATTGAATGCACGCTGTTGCTCTTTTGTCCCGTTAAACTTTGTGGTGGCATTCGTTAGGTTAATGAGCGACGCGGAGATTTTCCCGAAAGTTCGGACGAAACGCCTGTAGTAGGCGCACCAGTCCGAGAAATCTCCTCACTGCTTTCTTTTTTCGCGACAATGAAAATTCGGCCACTGAGTGTGAACTCTCAGTGTAAGGACAAACCTCTCCTTTGCTTACGACGCTACCTAGGAACCATAATTCGCCGTAAGAGAACCGACATTTCGAAGGCCTTAGCGTCAGTCCTGCAGTCTTGATGGCATAGAACAAGGTGCGGAATCTTCGCAGGTGCTCGTCGGAGTCACTTGAGAATACCGCTTGAGAAGCCGAGGGAGCTCTGCCATTTCAGATCCGCCAGCAGAGTGTTCATGACATACTGGAAAGAAGATGACGCAGTACGAAGTCCGAAAGGCATCACCTTAAACATGTACAATCCGTCTGGCGTGACGAAGGCTGTCTCCTCACGGCCCGGCTCGCCGACTTCGATCTGCCAGTAGCCAATGTTCAGATCCATCGATGAAAAGTAGCAGGCACGGTGTAGTCGATTGACTGTTTCGTCGACGTCTTCAAGCGAATAGACGTCCTTCTCTGACAAAGAATTCAGCATTTGATAGCCCACACAGAATCTCAGCGCCCCGTCCTCCTTTACAAGCACGACGGGGAAGCACCAGGAACTGTTTGAAGGCTGGATGATGTCGTTTCTTAGCATCTCTTGAAGTTGTTCTCGGATGACCTCGTGTTTTTTTGCGGAGACGCAGTACCGCAACTGGTAGACAGGAAGGACATGTTCATCCGTAACATTGCTACGCTTGGCAATCGTCGTTTTGCGCAGTCTTGATGACTTGGCGAAACATTCCCTGTACTCCGCGAGAAGACCAGTCAGTTATGGTCGTCCTGGGGTCGGTCCGTTGTCTAACTACGAAGGCGACGTCCTCTTCTGCACCAATGAAGAATAGAATTTTAAGGTTGAGGCCATCGCAGCTGAGTCCAGACATTCCTCGACGTGGCCCATGGTTGTCCCTTTGGCAGGTGCTGTGATCTCTTCGGGATGTTCGCCACAAGAACCGAGGTGTAACCCTCATTGAGCTCCGTTACGCCCCTGGCAATGCCGATTTATCTTCACCTGAGCAGTTGCACATTTCCTTCCAACGGAGTTCCACCGCACATAATTGTTGGGGTCCTCACCGGCACAAAGACAATTGCCAGCGGCGGTAGGTTCACAGGTTCGGCCAGGACTCGTACCGCGGCTAACATCGCATCATGATCTTCTGAAGCAGGGATAGCTTTCCGAAGCGCCAACTTGTTCGCTCCAAGGTCAATGAAGGCGCCGTATTCACAAAGAAAGTCTATTCCAATAATGACGTCTCTTCAACAGCCCTTGGGGATGGCAAATTTTAATGGACAGGTCTCCCCGCGGATGTCCACGCATGCGGTGTATCTCTCCGCAGGTACAATAAGATGTCCGTCGGTGGTTCTTATTTGCGGCCTATCCCACGTAGTCATCAATTTCCGAAAGTGGCGAAAAAGCTTCCTACTCAAAACAGAGTGGTCTGCTCCGGTGTTGATGATTGCCGTCGAGTCGTGGTTGTCGAAGGTAACGTCGAGGTAAATCGACATCGTCGCAAGAGCGTCGCTTCTATCCGTCGCGTCGTTAGTGTGGGAGCTGTCCAACGTTTGTGGGGGAAATTCGCTTCCTTCGTCCCCGGCAATACCCCCTTCCGGTATTGCCACATAGTTTTTCCGGCAAGGGAGGGGAGACAGCCTTTCCCGGCGGGACCTACTTAGAGGCGACGCGGGGTGTTGTGGTGACGGTGAGTGATATCTTCTGTCGGAGACAGCTCAGGAGATCTCGAACGGCGTAGATAATCTTCGACGTTCCGAGGTCGCTCCCCAAGGCGTGATTGCAGGTCATTGGGCGCAAACTCTCGCAGACGCAGCTGGTGGCACGGTGTAAGCTTTCGGGTTCGGTTTGTCCATTGTGTATTTCAATTTTTCATATATAAATATTTGAATACCTTCCGTGCCCACCGCGTATCATCCATTTCGGTCAAGTTTTGTTCAAATTTCCACTTACTAATTGCCTCCCTGCTCTTAAAAGGTGACCATCGCATTCCGCCTGTACTCCCTCATTTGGTGTTCTTCCATGTGCTCCCAGTGCGCCAACCTGCCTAGGCTTCTTTGTCGAATTTGTAATCCTGATTGAACTTCTCATTTCATGCACTGTACTGCATTGCCAAAAAACAGTCCTGCTACCATCACGCCTTTCCATATACCTCTGACCACTTCATATCAATAATAGTTCCATAGTGCCTTGAGCTTTATAATAGATTAATTTATTTTCCCTTTTCTAATTATATTCTCCTCATGTTCCTCTAGATATTTACTTACCTCGTTCAGTCGGACTCCCAGATATTTGTATTTTCCTATATGGTCTAGTACAATGTCTTGTGTTCTCAGGGGTTCGGCTTTTCGTCACTAAGTAGTATTACTCCAGACCTGTCACTACTAAAACTCAGGCACAAGGTGTCAGCTACCTTTCCACATAATCCCGCTTGTTCCTGTAATGTATCCTGGTTATCTGCCACGAGTACTATGTCATTTGTATACATCAGTCCTGGAATTACCTGAACTACATTTTTCCCTACTTCCATATAACACATTAAAACCTAAGTTGATCTGCTCTGATTTTTTTCCCATTTCAATCAGATATATCACGAAGAGCAGAGCTGACGGTGGACAGCCCTGCCTGAGTTTTCTTCTACATTGTTTTTTTTTGCACATTGATTGGTTACGAATAAGTTATCTTCCAGTCTTCTATTTCTTTGCAATTAATTTTGGAGCTCACCCAGTAATTGGATATCTTTTGTCCATTCCTCCCACTCTACGCTTTACTATCTGCAAAGCTAATCTGTATGGAATTGAAGTTACTGTTATCAGGCGATATGACTTAATGCTGTCTGTGCTTCCTTTGACTTTTTATATCAGTCTCATTTTTCTTTGTTTCCAATCATAGGGTTCCATAATTACTTGGTTAATCACATGCCGTAGCCTCACTTGCTTGTTTTAGAGGGCAGCTCTTAGGCGCCCGTTTTCGGCTTGAGCGTCGTTGTCGTCGGCGTCGGCGTAACCGCGCGGTGCATTATGAGAAACTTCCCATAATGACGTCACACGTGGCGTCACGAGGGACGTCATGAGGATCACGAGTGACGTTACGAGGGTCCCGCGCGTTGCGTCATGGGAAACGCCTTATGATGTGGGAAACGTCCCATGATGTCACATGCGGGTCTCACTCGTGACCCTCGCGTAGAATTATGTGACTTCCCATAATGATGTCACACGTGACTTCACACGTGACGTCACGCATGACGTCATGGAAGTCACAAGTGACGTCAAGAGGGTCCCGCGCGTTGCATCATGGGACGTCTCCCCTAATGACGTCACGCGTGACATTACGGTCACTCATGAAGGTAACGACGAAGCTATGCCTCCTCCTCCGTACCCTCCCTTCTCCTGGAAAGCTGGGCTTTAATTCGACATTACAGGGAATCATAAATGTCTTTAATTTTTTTCTCCTAGTGTCTTTATGAGTTCAATGGGTATGTCGTATGGGCCTGTCGCTGTACCTGCTGGAACCTTACTTTCTGCCTTGTTTAATATTTTTGTAGTCGTCTCCATCGTTACACAACTCTCTTCCTCCTCTACATGGCTGCTGACCGTGCTATTCATTGTCCCCCTCTGCTCAAGCTGGGAGAAAGCCTGTTCTATTGTCTGCCTAATATACTCCCGTGCCTCTTCCTCCTCTACTCTTCTCCCCTCCTGTGCGGTCGGTAAGTTTTGGAGACCCTCTGCCTTTCTCCCCTGCGCTTTAATGTGCTCCCAAATCTTTTCGCCCTATGCTATTCTTTATTTATTTTATTTATGCACTGCATTCCCGCGCTCCCAATTGTGGTCTGTACTAAAGCTGAGGCTTCATTTTCTCCGCAGTTCTCCCATTCTGATGCTACTTCAGCTGGCAAAACTCCCTTTTCCTTTGACCACCTATGCTCCCTAGATGCATCTTGGCGCCGCAATATGGCTCTTTTGGCCTTTTTATCCCACCAGATTTTTGGTTTGTGTGTTCGTTGTTGCTTTCCTTTTTGTTTAATTCGATGCTTCTCTCATTCTTTTTTTAAAAATTCTTATTAGAGTCTCAAACGTCCATTCTCTTTTCCGGTTGTT
Organism: Ixodes scapularis; assembly: GCF_016920785.2. Taxonomy (NCBI): domain Eukaryota; kingdom Metazoa; phylum Arthropoda; class Arachnida; order Ixodida; family Ixodidae; genus Ixodes; species Ixodes scapularis. The sequence continues at coordinate 60,489,349 of NW_024609880.1, read as the reverse complement.
CCAATACTATGTTCTGAAGGCTCTTCGATACTTTTTGTAATTGAGCTTGACTTAGTTTCGGCATGCACGCTTGTTCCTGAGCTTGCTGTTCTGGTTAGGATGTGGCAAATTTAATTTTAATTATTTTGTGGTAGCCCTCTAGGCTTTTTTTACCTTCCTCATCCATTTCGATACTTCGTAACCCGTTATACAGTTTGTGGGACATCAGGAAGTAGTGTATTGTTGAGTGTGAGTTGTTTCGTTCCCAAGCTATATTCTCGTCCGATGTTACTTGTGCATTAAATAAAACTAGGTACCTCGCTCGCTCAAATGAGCCAACGCTCAAATAAGCCAACGGTACCAGACGGAAAGGCGCCTTTGTCTAGAAATCACGTACAACGCTTGTTTTGAAATCTGCGCATCAATATATTTCACGATTTGCGCTTCGCAAAGACATGCTATGAATAAAATTTGAAGACACAACTTTATTTTTGAAGTGTAAAGGACTTTTTAAGAGAAAACTTGCAGCCTAATCTCGCTCCCAAGATTGGAACACCGCGAGCGCTCGCGACTTGAATGGGACATGACGAACGAAGTTCGCGGGAGCGTCTATAAAACGCAACAGCCAGTTTGGGCTTTTTCAAGTCGAACTTGGTGTTGAGGCGGACTTGAGCAAGACGAAGTTCAGCTTGTGGGATTGTTTACGGAGATCCCTCTACTAATAATCGCCGCCCGATCGGTATGCGCTCCGCCCGTCACCCAAGGAGTGACATAACAATGAGAAGACAGCGAATGGGTTGACTGTACCTCCCGGTTGCCCGTCGTCGAGAGCCGGAAGTCCAGGCACGCCGAACCTTGTTGTCGCCCGTCGATCAGAGCTCACAGTCGGAGTCCGTGTCCAGGCCTGCGGATCGCCTTTCCCATGCCAGCGCTGCGTAGGCTGGCTGTCCGGGGCTATCACAGCCCGAGTCTCGCTGCGGAACCACCCCGGGATCGTCATAGCCCATGTCATATGGCCAGGGCTCGCCGTTTCCACCGGTCTTGCTCCAGACCTTACTGGGGGACCGCTCCGGGGTTCGCCATGGGCCAGGCCAGGTAGCCCGGTTCCGGCGTTCTTGTCCAGCTCCAGCCTCGCTCAGTTCCGACGCGCCAGCTCGTGACTTCTCCGCCGACCGCCTGTCACGTGCCCTCTGCCTCGTGTTTCACCCTCGGCTCCCCCAAGCTTCAGATGAAGTCACGTCTATAAATTTCGGGGTAAGGGGTGACAAATTACTGTCACAATTCTACATACTGTTACAGAATTCGTTTCCAGATCGAACAGAGCCGCCAGCGTGCGGCCGATGTTGAAAACACTGCTATTGTGGATACCGACGCGCGTCGTCTGATCTCGTCGGATGTTGAAACATAGATCCTCGCGCGGATGAAGGCTTGTTTTCGTGTAAACTGCGTTATTTATGTTGTGAATGCGTGTTTCTTCGAAAAGATTGTATCGTTCCGCGAGATTGGAAACACAGGAAGTCAAGGAATGTCAAGCCGGATACTTATATAATGTTGCTATTCTGGTTATGAAGTACATTGCCGACGAGAAGCGATGCCTTGTCGAAGGCGAACAACTTGTGGATACCGGGCACGTTAATGAGTGCAGCGTTGTGGCCCCAACGAGCACGTTCACGAGCGCACACGTGCCGAGTTACGTACTCCAGTCGTCGGCTCTCGGCAAGGATCCCCACACTGTGGATCTGACACTCACGAACTGTGCGACGATTGATGAACTTTCGTGCACTCGCCCTGCCGAATAATAATTGATTGTAACTCCAACGGCCGCATATGTATTTGAGAGAATCGCACGATTCGTCCTCCCGATCGTTTTAGACGCCGTATACGTAACACCCCTTATTTTCGCGATCTCAATTATTCGCAAATTAGGCATAGAAACCCATTCGCGGCCGCTAACTCTCGCGAATTTCAAAGACTTGAATTCTGACCTCAAGACAGACTGGTATTTGTGTGCTTTTAATTTTCGCTAATTTTGTAATTCTTGAAAATACGGGGCTCGTGAAAGGTTTTGCAGTAGGGGGAGCAATCACTTCGGAAAAAGAATGGTTCGAGCTTCGTACGTGGCACCCATGTCCTTTAGTGAGCTGCTAACCTTAGATATAGTCGTGCCGTTTTCATGCAGCGTGATTTGCCGTTGAAAAATTGTTTTTCAAGCGAAGTGGTACAAAACCTTCGTCACGCGGAGGGCAAGCAAAATTCATGTAGTGTATACAAGCAATTGATTAGGCTCGATTGTCTTTTTTGCTCATTCGGTGGATTGACCAGTTGCCATCAGCCCTATTTGCAGCGCACTTCCCACCGAACTACAGGAAAATTGGTCAGGTGTGTCCGACGCACGCGCATTCACCGAGCGAGTCAGTTCCGCTGCAGTCGATGCCTTCTTTAGTGTGGCATTGTGTAGGGGGGCTCGTAGGAGTGACAATTCTACAGTGTTACAAACGTCGTATTCTCACGGAGTAATAATTTTGTGGCATTCACATCCTCTCGATAAACACAGCAGCGGAAGAAAGAACACTAAGGACGACCACACTGCCCAGCAGCGAGCAAGTATCAACGCACACGCTTTACGCGTACTTTGGGCCACTCGAGACACTTATGTACACAGCTTTATTTTTTCACGTTCCACAGTTTTACTTTTCCAGGATGGTTGTCATGTATCGTTGGTTTGAAGTTTCCGGCGGTGAAACGCCTAGAGCTAACTATAGCGTGAATGAGATTTCAACTTCGAGAGCCACTCTTTCCTCAGCGCGCCGGCCACTGGATAGCGGTGAAAACTGACCCCCACTTCGGTGCAATAAGTATTGCATTGAGGCAGTGGCGTAGCCAGGATTTCATTTTGGGAAAGGTTCAAAAGCATTATCCTCCTCCTCCTCCCCCCCCCCCCCCCCCCAATGACGAAGCAGGGTGAGCTCCGCGCTATGGACGCTCACGCAAAGATTTGGGAGGCGCCGTTAAGGTAAAATGAATGAAACTGCATTGTCATTTTTTTTAAAACAGAGCACGCTTCATTTGGGGCTCTCTGTCCTACTGTCGTCGCCCCAGTTGCGGCCAACAAACTTTAAAAACTTCCTCACAGCACACAACTCTCTGCGCTTTTTGAGGTAGCGCTGCATTACCATGCGCATGCCAGACAGACAAAACAGGATAGCTATACTGTCACAAACATTAAACAGCAACCCCCACACACAGAACAAATCTTGACGCTGAAAAGTCAGAGCAAACATCCACCCACAAAAAAACGCCATATTCCAAGCCGCCATTATAATGGCCGAGACAGCGGAAGCTGAAATTCCGATGCCGTGAGTAACAAGTCAGCAACGTCACCGCTGTAGCGTTCCCGCTAGAAGCACGGAAGGGCATTTTAAGCGCTCCGTGTTCTTTCCTTTTATAGATTACCTTATCACACAGTTAGATGGGAGATTTAAAAAACACCGGCGTACGTCGCAATTACTTTCGTCGCTTCTGCCTGCAAAGATTTTGGAAAGCGGGGCAGCTCCCGGCGCTGAAGAGTTTTTGGAGCTATATTCAGGCCTGGTTTCAGTTCCTGAACTCCAATGCGAGCTGCTCATATGGGCTTCCAAATGCAAAACGGAGAAACGTGAAACGCCCGTCACGTCCGCCCTACAAGCGGTCGCCCTCTGTCCAGAGGCCTTATTGGCGACGAGATGTTTTTGGTTGCGCCACCTCGCGGGCGCCCTCCAGCGACGCAGCTGGTAGGATGCGGGCAGAAGACGCGCTATGTCAAAGCACGGAGTCGCTATGTTAGTTCGCAACTATGGAGATTAAAACGGTTTATTTATTGAAGAAACGCGTATAACGTTTTTGTGAGTAATCTTTCTAATAAATAACAGCGCCTCGAAGTTATTTTTTTGTTAGAAAAACTTTAAAATTTTCCAAAACAAGCCTTGAGCATTATATTACAGCTTGCGCGGCGTGCGTCAGGGCTATTGAGAACCTCTCCGACTCTTGTTTTCTTTTCTTTTATTTTTGGATTTGTGGAGGTTGTTAAAAAAAAAAGTCTTGCATTCACCAGAGTAATCGACTTACTGTCTTCTTAGCGGTGCACGTGCTCACAGTTGGGTTGGAAAGCGCCGCACACTTGTTTTAGCTGCATTGAGCTAAAACAGGTGTGACTCGACAGTTGCTGACGCTTAGCTCCTCCCGAATCAAAAACGCGGCAAAGAAAAATAAAAAAAGAATTCATAAACTCTTAAATTGTAGGCCATGTCCGACTGATTAATTTGTTCTATGCTATTTTTACCAAGAATTGTTTATATATTTAAAATCGCTCGCTGGGGAGCGTATCAGGCATTATGCTCATTTCGGTTCGCAAAAACAAAACATACAAACGGTAGCAATTTATAGCAGGTATATTCCACATGTTCTAGGACGCTGAAGTGTCACCGACTTACTAGATTACTTCGATCGCAATGGGATCTCGCACGTTTCGGGTCGGCCGTTTGAATAAGCAGAGATTTAGTCGAAAACGACTCCGGAAGCCAGCCTCCACTTCTTCCTGCCAGTTACTTTAAGGAAATGTTTGTTTACTGGTTTACAAAATATAAAAAAAAAGGAATCAACTCGGAACTAATAAGATAACAACACTCACAGAACACGTTGGAACCATGAGGATACACGGAGTCGCTTTTACTGAAGTGTTCACTACACACGCAAGAGATTCTCGCATTTCGCTTTACTTTTTTAAATTTGATGAGTTTCTTCTTTCTTAGTTTTATTTTGCTCGAATCATTAAAAAAAGACACCCTCATCGCTGTGGTAGACGCTGTATTGCGGCAAAGCGCTGGACATTCTATTTTCCTCGTTCAGCTTCTTGTACGGGATAGAGAACAGCACACCACCATCCGACCACTTCGACACCTCAGCTCCAAAGGTGTTTGCTGGCACGACTACACGTGCAACATGCGGTTTAAAGGTTTGGTCAAATGTCCTAATGCAAATATCACTTCACGCAATAAGCACAACGCGTACAGGCTTTGCCGCGCAGTACCCCAACAGTGCATGAATCGAGCTAACGAGCCGAGGGATCCGAGAACTGCGCGGTCTGTCCCTGTCTGTCTTACCCGTGACGTCACAAACGTTGATTATGACAGCTAGAGAAGCGCCCTCTAGCTCGCGCACAGCCCCAATTCCCAAACGTCTATCGTCTCTTCGAGATTCTAGCGACTCTGCGCGTAGCGACGGCGGGAGCTGAGCGCTAGTTCTCTTCACTACGACGGTTGAAAACATACCTGAGACCGTCCACTTCGAATGAGCGACTGCTCGATCTAGCGCTTTTGAATGTTCACCGCGACATTGAAGTTCAAGTGAAGGACGTCCTGGATATTTTTTATCGTGAACGCAGGTGGCTGCATCTTAATGTGTAGGCGCTTAGCATATATGAGATGATCAATAGAGCCTGTAAATTGCTTTCTGAAATAACTAGTCACATTTACTTTTTTATTCGTGGTAATGTCTAGTCGAAAGCACGTAATTCTAATCAGTACTCAAGGTGTGCGTGAGCGCAGAGCCACCCGTTGCTTACAGTGCAGTTGTCTTTACAAATCATTTAACACATCACTGCCATTTTTTTTATATTATAACCATATGTTCATTTTATTATGTTCGCTTTGATTTGGTTGAAGCGTGTATTTTAGTGAGGATTTGTTATACTTCGCCTTGAAATTGCCATCCTTCACCCCCCCAAGTGCTCCGAAATATCCGTTCTCAATATATCTGAGATTAAGTTCCGCATCCCATCAAATAAACATGAATAAAGAAATATTGCCGATTTTATTTATTTGAGCATTCTCTACCCCACAAACACTTTTCCGAAAGCATATAAATGTAGTACACCGCCCCCTCCCCCTCCCCCCCCCCCCCCCCCTTAGCTTCATGCCCCGTGCGAAACCGACTGGGTAAGCAGGGGAGCAAGTGGGCCCGCGGAGGAAGGGGGGAGGGAGGTGTGGGGCAGGTTTAGTATTTCATGGGGGGGGAGGGGGGTTTCCGTCCCCCGACCCCCCTCTTGCCCACGCCACTGTACTGAGGCAAAGAACAGTATGAGACCATTTTTTGTTGGAATTGCTTTTACAATGATACTGTAAGAGGAAATAAACACGATATTCTGCAGGTTCTTGGCCGCGACCGCAGATAGTCTATGGGGCAGCCGTCTTCCTATCCACACATTGATGATGATGATAGCGCGACATTAGCGAAACCTTTAGTTAGATCTCAAGGCGAATAGAGGTTTAATCGGCAGAGAGATGACAACCTATAATGCATTTTCTCTGAAAATTAAACCAGCCGTGCGTATGGCCATTATTGGATGTCCCTCGGACGCCCACTGAATTTCCAAATCCGGACATCCTCAAACGTATTTCCACAGTACGTCTGATGAACGTCCCATTCTAGCACTGGGTATTCGGCTCTTCTTTCGGACGTCCAACGGACGTCCATGGTTTGCTCGGCCGTCTTCGTAAGCTTCGTAGTGAAAAGGCGTCGGCGTACAAGCTGAGATGGGCAGGAACACGATGTGGGCGTGCAGAGCAGGGCTTTCCGTCGGCTGGCCCTGGCAGAATATATCCAGGTTCAGCGACCTCTTCCTTGTTTGTTTCCCCAACGGACCAAATTCCGGCGGCTGGCCTTGACTATGGCGGCTCGCTTGGGCTTCGTCTAGCTTCACACAAGGAAGTTCTCCGGGGCTTTAAATCGATCTTGTTCGGCGGCAACTCGAGAGCGTATAAGGAAGGGTCATAGAAAGTTACCCCGCACCACCAACAGAAATAACCCGGATGTGAAGGCGAAGCGATATGAATAATGAACAAAAAATAAAGGTTTAATCCGCGACCTTGCGCCACAAAACAAAAAAATAGAAAAAAATGCAGCGAGTGTCGACGGCGGCAGCAGGTAGCGATTAAAAGTCGGCATGACGGCTGACTAGAGCGATAGTGAATTAAACGGCAATACTGCACTCGGCTTCTTTTTTGCCATACTCGATCTCTCGAACATTTCGCCTAGTATGTTCGGGAGTGAGCTAAGGTAAAACTGACTACGCGAGGTCATTCTGGCCTCCTTATCTTTTATACTCCTGGGAAAAAGTAAACATGAATCTTCTAGAAGTACTACGTTCTTTTGTCGGTCATGCACGCGGCAATAGAGCGGGGAGAAAAATTTGTCTTTGCTCATAAATTGCCAGGACTTCAACTCGAGCAGATTTATGAAAGGGGGTGAATATTAAACAAGAGCCGTCTTCACCATGTATATTTATCAGACTTGGCAGGCATTACATGAGTAAACAATTACCATTTTAAATTAACTGATTAAAAAAATATTAATACTTTTTCAATATTCGTTTTTAGAGTTCATGTTGCAATTGCAGCATTAGTGAGTTTTAGTATTGCGAATGCGAGGAAACGTAAGCGCTTTGCGCGTGCGTTAAGGTTGTGAACTCCAAGGCTGCGCATGCGCGAAGTCGCCATGCGCCAATCCAAGGCCCTGGTTGGGGCTCCGCGCACGCGCGGTGTAGAACACGCAACGCTAACGCAAACGCACATGGCTTGCGATCACTCCTATACGCAATACTAGAACTCAATATTGACGGCATTTACCATCGGGAGACAGATCAGTTTAATATTTGCAAAATGTAATGTTTAATAAGATTTTAAAAGTTTCCATTTTTCGCCCGACTTAAATATTGCGCGCAAGATGAGCGCCGGACGCTCTGTACACAATGACGCTTAGAAAGTTACGTTGTCGTTTTAGTCACGTATGCACTTGTGTCATTGGCGCATCCACCAATGAGATGCTGCCGTGAGAGAGACGAGATAGAGACAACTACGTTACTCTTCGAAGCGTGTTTGTGGGCAGGGCTTGTTGGGCTCTTTTGAAACGCTATTTTGTAATCGATCAAAAACTAAAGCGGGATAATTGATCAATTAATATCTCGAACCCAATTACCATTTCCCTCTTCCTAAAACTGATTTAACCTCTAATAGTATTTGCCGTCTATACTGTCATTTGTACATAAATTTTAAAACCAATCGTTAGAAACGTGTTAAATTGAATTTAGTTGATTAGCCAACTTACTATGATGATTATTCTCCCATCTAATGTCTGTCGATTCTGATATATAGACGACGAAGATGGCACTGAACTGACTCTCAACACCTTTCTTATTGAAACCCTGTATATATTTTTTACCGTTTGGTGTCTTGTGAGATGCAACAAAGATCAATGAAGAAGTTGCACATCTAAGGTATTGTGAGCACGTAGCTCAAAGAAGATGAAACACCTGCGGTCAGTTTATCCACGCTCTTTGCTTAGAGCTTGGGAAATACTATCTAATGTTCCGCGATCTTGATGTATGAATTGAGGACAGTAGTAAGTTAAAATCCGGGGAACAAACGAAGTACACAATTAGCTTGCGACACCGCAAAGCAAAACGATTACACATAAAGATGTCACAGTGAGGTTTATTTTAACTTAAACCTATATTTAGGCACTCTTAGCTTGTCCGAAGGAGGAGATGGGTGCGTGGGAAATGGCGTGAACCACTGGAGCAGCGTGGATGGCGTGAACAACTGGAGCAGCGTGAACGGCGTGGACGGTGTCTGGGGTAGGCTGAACGGCCTTCACGACGACCGGGGCTGGGCCCTCGACAGCAGAGGAGGCGACCTGAACGTCAGCGGGGTTTGAGCTCTTGGTGCCTGGCTCGTTGGTCTCGACGGTGGCGTGGAAGCCGCTGGCGTCGGCGGTGTACTTCACGGTGCGGGCGGTTCCGGCGGCATCGGTGTAGCTGTAGGATCCCACTCTGGCGTTGTTGGCGTCGGCGCTCTCCTCGTGGGCGATGCGGGTGCCAAACTCATCGGTGTTGTCGTAGGCGAAGCTGTATGGCTGGGGAGGCTGAAACCAAAACAGCGCAGTCAAGATGAACACAAATATGTGACATGAGAAAATATAAAAAAAACAAAAAATGATGGTCGCAGACTATCAGCGGCAGGTCTGAGGTTCGATATTTATACAGCAATGTTTCGCTCAGTGTTTAGAATAGGAACCCATCATACTGTAGTGAGGAACTAAAGCCAGATTTGCGCGACTGCTAACCTCTACTATTTACTGTGCCTCACGCTGCAGTGAATCTGGGAGGTTGCTGATCTATACTGAAATGGGCACGGGCGCTTTTCCAACCAAGGAATGATTTCTGAGCTCCGGCTTTCAAGCATTCGCTCCAGATGTTAATAGCGGCCGGGCACTAAGACCATAAAACACGATTGCTTGTGTGCACTGATGACTATTCAGTCCAAGTTCACACGCTATTTTTATTTCTCTTTTACACTTAGTCAAATTGTAAAAAAACATCAGTTTGTCTGGGAGCCAATATTATGTCATGTGTGTTTTAATAAGGTGCTAGATATATTTCTGAGATTGAACCAAATTCCAACCGCTTGCGAGATCAGTACAAAGGATTTCTCTCAAGAGGGAACCATAAAATCGATACTATTGTATTTGATATTTTATTGTAAAATATTTAACAGTCTTATTTAATTAATTATGATAACAAACGTGTCAGTAGTGATATAGTTAACGCAAATTTTACGTTGAAAGAAATTGTCAGTTTTACTTACGTATTCTTCAACCACTGCGGCAGCCGCATAGGCGAAAAGGCAGCAAAGAAGGACCTAAAAAAAACATAGGCGCAGTTAAATTTCGGGGACTTGTTTCTGGACTCTAATGCTTCAACTTCAGTAAATTCTAAAGGCAACAATGCTCTTGCAATACGGTCGCACCTTGGACAACATGATGAGGGATGAGAGAGATAATCCTCTGGTTAGACACAGAAAGAACCTGGTCGTGAATCTCTTCTAAAGGCGCTTTTATACTACTTCGATTGCGTTAATGGGTGGACAAGGATTCCTTTAACAAGTCAATCGTCTACGCATTGCAAAGGGACAGGTTTTCGGCTTCGGACGTGCCTCAAGCGAGCATCGACATTGCTGATCGAGTGAGGGAAATGGCAAAGACATTGCCCTCACTCGCTAACTGCACTGCTAAGACGGACGTGCGATAAGCTCGAGTATGCGGACTTCTTAACTGCCCCGATTGCTAATTTTAAGCGAAAGGAAAATAGTACCACTCTAGACTCCACCGGTTACTCGGTGAAACTTGCGAAATCCTTTACATAATACTTTTTGTTCTTAGTGCACAATGGAATGTTAGGAAACGTTTCAAAGTACCCGACGGAGAGCTTCTTTTTTTTTTTTTTGTAACGAAGTAGCATTTAATCAGTTGCTCAGCTTTGGTGCAGCAAAAATTTGAGCAAGATCCGAAGTCAAATTTTATTTCCAATAATTGAAATTCGAACGAAAGGCTAAAATAAATTAAACACATAATCTGTTGCGTTTTTTATTTAATTGGGATTTCAGAGCCAAAGGCACAACTACGGTTCAACAGAACACTAGTTATCTCACACTGGAAACTGAGAATTGATCTTAATTATATTTATAACAATATTATTTAAATGGGGTTTTTAATGTGTAGTCATAAGTTTGCAACAAATGTAGAAAAGAATAAGTGATGTGAAATAAAAAAAAAAATATTGAAGAAATGAAAGCCGTTTAGAACTGCCTGTAATGCCGAATTTGAATGCAGCTCTTGAGGAGGGGGATGGACGGGTACCCCTCCTCTCTCCTCCTCACCTCGTCATCCTGCGTGACAACCCCCCCCCCCCCCCCCTGAGGTCCCGTGACCCCGTGACGCCGCGGAGGTCACGTGAGCCCAGGGAGGTCACGTGACCTCACGGTTACGCCGACGCCGACGCCGCTCAAGCCGGAAACGGGCGCCTGAGAGCTGCGCTCTAAAATAAACGAATATTTTCTTTATTGTGTTTTTCCAGTGGTTCCGTCGTAACTGTGGAACGGATGCTTAATAACCTTTTGTAAAGTGTGTCGCTATTTAATGTATATCAAATTTCCGAGCCTAGTGGGAGGGTCAGAAACATGGCAAGCCCTAACTTTTGAAGGGCTTATCAGAGAGAGCAGCACTACATTGTACAGTACGCCAATTTGTTGTTTATAAGAAAAAAATATAAAAACGTCTCCAAATCCATATAGTACACTCGTTTGTCCCTTAAATCGAGAACCAAAACGGTCTTACATGGCGATAATGTTTATTTCGAATAAGACTGAACAATATCTGTTCACGCGAGGGGGAAGTTTAATAACAGTTAGAAATCTCATCAGGTTCGTTAAGTAATCGTTATTGCGGTGTGGAGAGCCGCGCCTTCGTGTTCGCTAAATGTTTCTGGAAATTGACATATGTAGTCTCGTACTAAATACTGACATTCCTGTAAAATGACTTTCGTGTTATAAAGGTTATCAGGACCCGTAAAAAATGTCATATATGACGATATATTTTATATATGGCGTTATATGATAATACAAGGAATCAAGTACGGGCATATACCACCATATATCAGAGCAAATACCGCCAGACATTGCTATATAAGTGGGGAAATACTGTCATATATGTGCAGATAAGTGCGTAAATACGGCCATATATTGCTGTGTAAAAGTTCAAATACTGCCATACAGAGCCCGTTCAGGAGATATATGGGTAAACATATATCCCCTGTTAATGATATAGGGGCCCGTTTCGGTCGTGCAAGCAAAAAGTCAGATGTACTCGCGAAGACACTGGTGGGTTTATCTATAATGTATGAGTCTCATGTAATTGGTTAACTATTGTTAACATCCTTAAAGTGAAGTTATTCCAGATATTTGGACCAATTAATCAATTGCGCATTTGGAAGATTGAAAGACAAATGAAATTTGGTTGTATATTTGACGTGTAACAATATGACGAAGTGCATAAGAACAGAAAGCGAGTTAATCAAATAATGGATTCTAGATCGCAGCTTTTAGGCACCCGTTTCCGCGGTAAGCGGTGACGGCGTCGCCGTCGGCATCGGTGTAACCGCCCCGCTAAATTTAGGGAGAAATTGAATTTGTGCTTATGTCACGTGACGACAATTTTCTCGCTAAATCGAACAGTGAAACTAATTTTGTTCATGTTTCCCCGCTAAATTTAGCGAGGAAACACGAACCATTACCTCACCGAAGATGCAAGACGCTACTTCGTCGTCGCCAATCCTTTTCCCTTTGAACGGCTGCGAAGCCGTTGCGCCCGGAGTATCCTATGCAGCATCTTTCAAAAACCGTTCGCGCAGCATGGCAGCTTTCGTTTGTGATTGTTGGTGATTCATAGTGTGTTAAAGTGGGAAGATGTGCTGTGTCCTTTTTGGTGTAAATATTTCGTGAAAAAATTTGAAGTTTAAAAACACGAACCTAGCAGTGTACACACAATTTTACATTTATGGATAAAACATATATATTTATTTGTCTGTTTAATGGGGGTAATCACATTGTCCCCCATCTCGCCCTAAAACAAAACTGCTGGGCCGATTTGAATAAAGTTTATTCTCTCTCTCTCTATGTCTATTTATTTGTGGACATCATACGCAAAAAAGTCGCCCTTAGTTTTTCATTTAAAATTATAATGTGGGTTATACGGCGTAAAACGTAGTATCTTCAAACCTACATTGTTTTGGGCCACTTTTGGGCTGGGCAGCTTCTTGGAAGTTCAAATGCTGGACTTCACAGAGCTGTTCTATTCACTCAGTATTGACAGTAGGGTAGACGCTATGCGTGTTTTAGGTCAAACGTGTCTCCAGTTAGAGTCACGTGACTACGGTTCAGAAGCTGGTCATAAGGCAGAACACGGCACCTGCCTGAAGTCCAAGGCCACACATAGCATTCACCAGAGTGTCGAACCGAAATTTTTATCGGTTCGTTTCCGGTTCGGGTTCACGGCTTTCGGTTCGGTTCCGGTTCAGTTCCGGGGAGCAAAAAATAACGGTTCAAACCGGTTGGAACCGGTTCGAACCGGTTTGAACCACTAAATTGATAATATATTTTCCGCGTTGTTCTGACACTATACACTATTTACGCCGTGAAACAATCAACTATATAGTTTCTCCTCTCATCTGTGCAATTAACTTTTTTTTCAAATACCAAAAGTATGAAATTCATTTTTTTTTAAATTTCTTAACATACATAACGGCGTGTTCATACGACATCACATACACATTACCAGTAACATATATTTACCTGAATCCAAATGTTTCAGTATAACAGTAAGGAGCTGAGCTTGTTGGTACATACCTAAAAAATTGATCAGCTTGGAATTTAGTACTATACTGTCTTTTCCTGTCCTTTCTTTGTGTTTAAGTAAAATTCTAAAATTCAAGCTGATTTATTCACACAGTATAAAATGTTGACGCCAAGTGTGGCATGGTCACCAAAAATACCCTTGATTGGTACAACTTTGTGTCGCAGTATTAAAAGTTAAATCGTGATTGTGTCCTCAAACTAAGGAATTAATTACTGCACAAAATTATGAAATGGGCGCCTCGTGGCCATATATATCGTGAAATATTGTTTACTAAATATGTTTCACAATATATATATATGTATATGATGACGACACAACTAAGCAAAAGGCAATGAAATTTTCAAAATGTCACGAAAGTTCTAGGATAATCCCCTTCAGTCTATTTTTTAAAGAAATGCCGAGCGTCAATCAAAATGCTTGTTGTTTTAACCAAACATTGCTTACACTCAACACCGCGATGCATGCGACTAATCATGCAGCAAGGAGCAATCAAAATTGTTCAGTCTAATCTATATGCACATTCGCACTCAGATCGAATCTTGCCCAAAATAGCGCTTGCCCACGTTAGTTCACATTTTCTTATACAGGATAAGCTGGCATAGCCTGGCTATTGAGGTTTGCTCTTGACAAGAGGCCGGTCAATTTAATTTGCAAATGAGTATCACCCTTGCTAATTGATTATTTTAACGCAATAGCACTGAGAAGCTCATATCGCAGAAAAGCCGATTTCGGTGACGTGACTGGAAAATCCTGAATGGTCGATAAGGTCATGACGTCAGAGCAACATGCCCTCGCTCAAGAATTTCAAACAACTCACAATGCTCACGTGAAACGTGACATCACGCATGGAATGAAAGTGATTAAAACATGACATGTAACGTGAATTGCAGGTCGCCGTATGTCTCTAATAATTTCTCTTTGCCTTAAAGGAAAAAAAAAGAATTTTAGGAGGGATTCGATCCCACGACCCTTCGGTTGCGAGTCAGACGCTCCTGACTAGGCAACCGAGGCACGCTTGCGCGGCAAGTAAGGAGGCGATTTTAAAGCCGAAGCTTAAGCGTCCCCCAAAGTACCTTCTTTATTAAGTAAAACGAAGTAGTATTTAAAGTTTTTCTCGGCATGGCAGCTACTTAATTGGATATTTTCTGACAGTTTGCGTGCGTAATCGTCATGGTTCAGCCGCGCGCGCCCCTGTTTACTTTGTTTTTGTCCAGCCCAGAGACACATTAAAGCAATGTTTACCATATAGAAGAGGCAATAACAGGCTTCTATATGTTTAAGAAGTTATATTTGTGAGGAAAAAATTGTTGTTTAAATTAGCTTTAAAATCAGAAATGTATGTAAAGCTGTCCCAAATAACCTTCAACGTGCCTGTCGAGGATACAAACGCCGGAAAAGATTGGCAGAACACAGTTCAAATAATTTTGGGGGGCATAGCTTTTGGGTGGTCGGCCATTTATTTATGTTGTCAAATATTCAGTTAGCAAAGCAATATATTATTATAATGATCAATAAATATTACCTTAAAAGTTCACATAACCGCTTGAGACCGACACGGAAGGAAGATACTCGAAACTACGCGAGCTGTTGAGTCTGCGTAAAAGTGTTTTTCTGTTTGCTGATTGGCAGTGTGAAACATCGGGTTGTAGGGTACGCTAAAAAGGACTCTGTGTTCACATGACAGATCTGAAAGCAAATACTCGAAATGTTAAAAAAAGAGAAAATAATGGTATTTTCCTAAATAATCTCTTACAGAACGCCTTACTGCAAAAAGAGATGCGTAAAGGTGCACGCAATGAAATTAATAATTTTGCACGAATAGCGCGAAGGACCGATGAAATTCTTAAAATCTTAATATAAATCTCATTTCATCAGCTTGCATGAGCTCGAAACTTCGCAAAATACTACCTCGCGAGGCTAATGTTACATTCGGTTTTACCTGCACTTGTTTTGGGCCCTCGCTTTACAACACTGTGCTTCAATAATCATGCGCTCTAACATTTTTCTGGGCTGCCATCTATCATCGCGAGACTGCAATAAATACTGGAAAACTTTACAAGTAGGACATCTATTGCTAGTGTTGCGAACATCACATTTCACCAGAAAGCTGAACTGTTTAGCATGGCATGCACGTGACGTCATCATACTATATGCTAGTATTCATTGTGGCTTCTTGCTAAGAAAATCAAATTCGATGATGCAAAATGCACGCTGCAGGTGGTTCAAGCTCAGTGAAAGCCAAGTATTTGAAAGGCACGTATTATTATTCGTAGTGCATCTTCGCGAGGAACTGCGCAACCGTCTGGCACGACAAAAACGTGCTTTTTGGCAAGAGTGCTTTTTGCAAACAAAGTAGTTTCCGGGCCCACGCTTTTTGGTCTCCGCCAAAGATGAGGGAAGGAGGAACCTCTTTACAACAGAGTATGTTTTTAAAACTACCCCCGTCCCCCACACACACACTCACGCACACACACGCGCTGATTTTTACAGCGGAGCTATTAAGGGTCAGTTTCCCATCATGTCAGTCAGCAAACAAATAATGACACAAAACTCTTGACAGCTACCGCCATCTATAATTGACGGCGGCAACCAGACAACCGGCTTCCCGGTTGTCTGGTTGCCGCCGTCGTGCATTGATGGCGACAACCTCTCCAGTCTTTGCACTCTGGCTTGCCGACTTGCGGCCGGCCCATTACTTCATTCCCACCATAGTACAGCTTCGCTGGTGTTCCTTCTTCACCAAGGTGGAAAGGCTGAAAGTATTCCTGAGGAATTGCCTCCTCCGTTTGTGTGTGCTAAATCCACAATTTTATTTGTCACTTGTAAACGGCAACCCTCCATTGCTTTTTTTTATTATTTTGCACCCCGCGAAGTTTAAAGCGGTCATCAAATGATATCGGGTTGGAATGTTCATGAATTTTCAGAGGCGTATTCGTCCTAATCTGACCCAAGTATACTCGCACAGGCCGCCACTGATTCAGAAGTTCCCTTGTCACGGTGGAATTACGAGAATAAAAGGGAACTATATCTTTCAGTATTGTCTTCGCAAAGCTTGACGACGTAATTGGGGGATCGAAACCACCCGCCTGACGACAGTCGAGCGCGGCTCATGGATGAGACACGAGAACTGCGTGAGCACTGTATACATCAGCTCGTAACAATCAATGCCTCGGCGGACACTCGGGCAGTGGCTTGTGTCCAACCACTGCGGTGATGAGATTAGCCGAACTCTAAAAATGCCTGGAGCTCCAGCAGGCGTTTTCTTCCTTTCCAACCCCACCAGGGGGCATGATTAACGTTGGCGGCCTCAGATAGGTACCAGGCCAGGAGGCCGCTTCTGGCTCCGAGTTGAGGGGATCAACGATGCTCATATTTCTCTAATTGTTTGGCCACTGCCATTGCCTAAAAAAAAAGAGCAAAGCCAAGTTTATTTAGTTATTAACGTTAGGAAGTGATTTTAAGCAGCGTTATGTGAATGTATAGAAATATTTGTATTGTTCCTTTAAGCAAAATACAGAGGTGGTAGAAACCTTGAGAACGACGCTCGTGTGAGACTTAGGCCGTGTTTTAAAATTTACATGATCTTACTCCAGAGTAAGGGTTTTGTTTTCTGGCGTTCCAAAACCTAGCCGCGTCCAGCACTTTTCAATCTGTGATGTCACATGACATGACCCGCGGGAGTAACTCGGATCCATTTGGGTAAGATTTGGAACACAGCCTTAAAGCGACTGCTAATGTTCGGCTCTCCCTCTGAGGTCAATATTTTTTTTTTCTGTTTTTCTTTCAAGTATTTTTTTCTGTATACAGTTCAAAAATTGGGCAGGCGATCGAACTATAGGGGGCGTTCTTACCCGTTTGTTTCCACACACCTAGGTGTTTACTCAACACAAGGCCTCTGCACGTGCACACAGGCCTTATGTGCATGTCCATGTCATCTTCTACAATAAAGCGCAAGGCACAGTTTAATGTAAAAAATACTAACAATCGACGAAGCGAAGTTAAGTGTCGGATCTATCCTCAGAGAATGCGAGCTGGGCCCACTTCGGCTTCTGTGCTGAGCTGGGACCATGCATGCTGCATTGTTCATGCAGGCCGGAGTGGAAACAAAAGAGCCCCCCAAGCAGCACAGAGTTGGCCAGTCATCGGCCAGTGGCTGGCTGTGGTCCTTGGCCAAGTGGCCAGACAGTGGCCAGAGACTGGCCGGTGACTGGCCTTTATCTGGCCATTGGCCAATGGCCACTGGCCATCAGCCATCGGCCAAGCATTGGCCAATGAATGGCCACTCTCTGGCCACTGGCCAAAAGACCATCGCCAGACATTGGCCATTGCTTGGCCAAAATCCGTGGTGCTTGTCCTCTTCCTCACCGGAGAACACGAACTCCAGCCGAACGCTGACGCCGCGTTCGGTTATGTCGGCCGAGCGCTGAGTCATTGTATTTATTGTCCCCATCCGTGTAGTTCTAAAGCTAACCGCTTGGGGCGTCACGCTCGCTCCTCCTCCCCAATAACGAAAACATTTTTGAGTGCTTCAATAATGTAAAATTGGTCGTGCAACATTTGTTTTTGTACTTTCAATAAATACTGTTAAGAAGTAACCCCTGACGTTGATAGCTTGCGAAGCGAAAAAAAAAATAGCAGATGCAAAAGAAAATAAAGAAACAAATAGCTGTCGATCCCCTCCTCAACTCGCAATTTGAACAAGCAGCCACGTGATCTGACGCTAATTATATACCGTCAGTGTTCATCATAGTCAAGCGCTAGGGTTTAGAAAGCAAAAGCTTGGGCTGGAGCTTCAGATATTGTTAGAGTTGGGCTATTATCATCTTTAATTGAACACAAGCCGTTGCCCGAATGTTCAGCGATGCTGATTGGCATGAACTTGAGCACTCGATTCGGGGCTATGAAAATTGTTTACGTCACGGTGTCACGTGACTCGGTGCAAAATCGTGATATCATGTTACGTCACGCTGTCAACAAGGTTAATACATCTAGTGACTTTCTCAAATTAAATCGACTTGACGCAGTGAGTCACGTGACGTCACAGGGCCACGTGACACTACTTGACAGCATGTATTGACACCATGACGTCACGTGACAACGTGACACATGGTTAATCATAGTGCCAGTACAAAAGCGCCACGAAAACCCACAGTTTACCATACATTGCAATTCTGTATGTGACAATTCGAACAATAGATAGAAATACAGCCGCCAATTTCATATTCCCATATGTTCGTTTTATGATACTAACAAAAACGAAAAAAGAATACCTTGAACCGTTTTGAACCGGTTACCGTTATATTTTTTTTCGGTTCGGTTCCGGTTCAGTTCCAAGATGGCGGCGAAGATTTCGGTTCGGTTCAGTTCCGGTTCGGCTAAAAATAACGGTTCGGTTCCGGTTTTCGGTTCGGTTCGGTTCCGGTTCGACACCCTGGCATTCACTACACTATCAACCTTATGTACAGGGGACAAATTTTCTCGTTGTGGTCATTGTTGGAATGCCCCAGATGCCCCTTGTGCCCCAGATGCCCCTTGTGTGTGCACTTCCGTTTTGGCCTTTCTTTCTCTCCTTTTCTCTCTCTCCCTAAGCTGAAAGCGTGGTAGAAGGTCCGTACTTGCCGAACGAATCAGCCGTAGATTTTTTTATCACTTCAGTCGACTTTCCGTGCGCAGGAAATTGCAGAAGCGTGGTCGCGTGGTGTGACGGATGATGCATTTGCCGTTGGCAATCTCTGAATGCCTGCTTGCGGCCCAAGTTTGGCGTATGGTGCACCCTGCATTGCTGCTGTGGATTCTGCTTATGTGGTAAATGGTATCTCGTTCGAAAAGTCCTACCCGTATATCGGCAACAAGCGATTTCTTCGGAGAAACCCAAAAAATTTTTGTGATGCGTTTAGTGTTCGGCTCTACAAATGACAGCTTGTGCTACATCCTGTTGAATATTCACGAACACTTTCCTTCTCGTTTTAGTGTTTGAGTGGTTGTTCTGCCGTGCCCGGTGTCGACATATATCTCGGATTACACCTTTCAAGTCCGTATCGTCAACGCAAGTGCGCTGCAACCTACTTCGCGACAATTGATTGTTTTCCTACAGGTACTCTACCCGATTACGTCTAGAATTATGCCGTGAATATCTCATGGGAGCCGGGAGAATAAGTTCCCCGAAATTTTACCAGCAGTCACCTGCCATTGGGCGTCTGAAATCATGTCACAACTGCAGGTAGAACAATAAATTTTTTATTCTTCCAGGGTATCATGATAACACGTTTCGCGGCCACCTTGTCGTGGGTACACGTTTCATGGACACACGTTTCGTTGACATTAACGTTTCATCAGCGTTCGTTACGCGAATGTCGATAATCCTGCTTTCCCTGGGAACTAAGTTTAGCGAAATTAGGAGTGGCGTAAAGCGCAGCTCATGTAAAAATTGCTAAAAGTTGGTACATGCTTAATATCCAAATGGTATTCTTATACATATGAGAAGTCGCTTTTGGTAGATATTTGTAGAAAGCAACAATTTATATAAAGGTCGCCTTATTTGATTGCGACATCGCTGGCCTTATATGGGAGGCATATGTACCCCTTTTTGGCAGACCCAGGTATGGATACATAAAAAATGGGCATACCTGGCCATACATGCCTTATATAAACTGATATGCTATGTATGGCCAGATATGCCCATTTTTTATATCACCATATTAGTTGTTTTTTTTATATAAGGTCATATATTTCATTTTTGTAAGGGGGATTCTGCAAAGGTTTTGGAGTGTTCCAGACAGATATACCCAAAATCGGGGTCACTCTCCCTAAATCGAAGCATGATGTCTTTCGAAAAAACATATTTTGCGAAATCAACTAGTACTTACCTACGCCTTACGCCATTTAAATATACCATATTTTAAAATACCATATTTTTATTTTGCCCACGCAAGATATAAGTAATAAAAAGGATGTTTATATGTATATAAAATGTTCATGATAGTCAAAATCTGGCCTCAGACCAGTGACAATTGGATGAGGCATTATTTAATTGCCATTTTTTTGGTTGTCGTGGTTTTGACACTTGTTCTCGCATTTTTTACTTATTTTTAATTGAAAGTGATATTGCGGGTTTATATGGTAATATTAAACCAGTATTGCAGTACCAATACCAATGATAGACGCAACGTAACGTCTCTGATAATAACTGGTCTGCGCGATGAAGATTGTGGGACATTCTAATGATTCCTGTTAGCTAAAAGGTAGTAATAGAAACAAGAAAATATAAATTTGGATGCCTGCTCTGAAACCCACACCATTATAATCATAGGGAATATTATGAATATACGCTAAGGATAGAAATTATTAGCATTGCTAGGGGGTACATAGACTGTTATACGAAGAAAATATAAATATGACCTCGTTCGGGAACAGCAGCAAAATATTTTTGATCATGTTTATACAATTAATGAATTATATCTTTTGCCGTCTGTGCCTCATCCGAAATTATAAAAGAGTTTGTTGTTCGGTGGAAATAATTTTTTTAATTGTTTAGCTGTGATGGAATGATAGGTGGTGCAAGGAAACAATGTGTCAAAGTGTTGAGTATAAATCGTGCCATATTGCCCGGTGCGTGGCTGAGAACGAACGCTCCTCTGTACATCTAGACGATAGGTGGTTACCCTTACCCCGAGTGTAACGGGCGTGTAGGCGAACATGACCCGTGCCGACTCGGTCTCCCGAGTTTTTGACGCTCTAACATTCTATAGCCAATGATCAAGTTATTGAGGGTAATAAGCAAGGATCCCAGCGCGGCTTTGCCGCCTCATTCCCTGACTCTTGCGCTAGCCAGCTGCGACAGCGACGCCTCGACACTCGCTGCTGTATCCTTGACGCTCGTTCTTTATTTTGCTTTCAGCAAAAGTTGGGCGATGAAACCTTTATTTCCAGGCGTACGCTTGTTGGTCCTTTTCCGTCCGCGACATTCGTAGTGGATGTGCGGGGTAACTTTGTTGTGACCCTTCCTCGGGCGCTCCCGAGGATCCGCCGAACCAGTTCGATTTGAAGCTTCGGAGAACTTCCATCTGTAGAGCCAGACGAAGCCCGAGCAAACCGCCGCATTCAAGGCCACCCGCAGGAATTTGGTTCCTTGGCGAAACCGCCAAGAAAGAAGTCGACGAACCCGGACATGTTTCCCAAGAGCCAGACGACCGAGACCCCTGCTGCCATATCCCCCGTCGTATTCCTGCCCGTCCCATCTTGTTCGCCGGCGCCCTTCCAGTGCAAAGTTTACGAAGTCTGACAACTGGATACAGCAGTACAAATGGTTGGCACGGCACAACAATTGGACACCATAGCAGAGCATCCAGAATATCGACTTCTCACTGGATAGAACGGCCCCGTTATGGTTCGAAAACCACGAAGCCTCAATGACTGCCTGGGAAACGTGCAAAGAGCAGCTGCACCTCGCCTTTGCGAGCCATACGTCAAGAACGCGTAAAAGATCTACTTCAAGCGACAATGAAAGGACCAAATGAAAGCGTTGTCAGATTCGTCGAAGACGTCCTTTATCTGTACAACCGCGCGAATCACCAGACGTTGGAAGAAAAGGAGCTCAAGAAGTTTGAGTTATTAGCGAAGGCAACAGTCACCTGCTTCAAAGAATTGGAATATGCGCCGTAAGGGGCGTAACAGAACTGCATGATGGACACACAGCTGAACTTCGAACAGGATACAGCATTTTATTAATGAGGCCACTGTAGTCCACGTCGAGGAACTCCGCAACTCCGCCGAGTTCACAGCGATTTATGAAGAAACCTCGCCACTTCGACAGGTCACAACGCCGCTACCGCAACTAGGCGTTGGCCCAGAGCTCCCCATCTCGGAACGACGACGGCTGATAGACGTCGCTGAATTCAGCGACTGCTTGCGATGTCGTCGAAGGTGCGCCAAACAACGTCACGTATAGTTTTAGAAAAATGAGAAAAAAACGATAATGCTCAAAACCGAAACCAAAACTGAATTGGGGAGGAAGAAGAAATATAGAGGAGGAGAGCGTTGCCGGAAATCACTGGGCTGTGCAACTTTTCTATTTTTAATCAGCGTATTTGCAGCGTTTTAAAATCCACTAAAATAGGTATGATATTTTGTACCTATTTTTAACATTGAGCTTGTGCCTTCGATGATTCACGACTTTGATTATCTTGAGTGATTGGGTCTAAACCATAGAAAACGGCACTTGACCACAGAGAAGAGAGTGAGCGAGACTAAAACTGGCGAGTTCACCACGATCGATGGTTTTCGGGCAGAACAAATACGAATTTCGAGCCGCAAATAGACATATTGCTATATTACCCAAGAATCAAGGAGAATGCAGGGATTCGTGTTCCACACGCACACGCGCACGCTTTCCCCGTTTAAAAGATTCGAAATAAACAACCAAAATAAAGCGTTGACGAACGCGCGTGCAAGATGGCATTTGTTTTAGGTATTAGCTTTAGAAAAGTTACTACTGCTGAGGCCAGCACGTGCGGCGCGTGGAACACCAATCCCTGCATTCTCTTTGATGCTTGGGTAACATAGCAATAGGTCTATTGTGTTCTGGGTAGTTGGGCTCTCATATGCCATGTACAAATGAAAACCTCGACGAGCGTAAATACCCTCGCAGTGTCCCTTTAAAGGAAAAAGAGGCCATACAAAAGCAAGTTCACAAAATGCTGAACGGCGACATCATCCAGCCTTGAAGCAGATCGTGGGCCTCTTCAGTCGTACTGGTTACGAAGAAGGACGGTACACGTATGTTCCGCGTGAATTACCAGCATCTGAACGCAGCGACGAAGGACGTCTACCCGCTCATCCGCATCGACGACGCACCGGACCGGCTGCGCCACTCCCGATACGTTTCAACGAGGGACCTTTAGAGTGGCTACTGGCACATGGAAGTCGACGAACGGGATCGAGAAAAGACCGCATTCGTCCTGCCGATGACATGTACCAGTTTATGATAATTCCCTTCGGACTTTGTACAGCACAAGCAACGTTTCAGCATGTCACGAATACCTTGCTGGCAGGCCTCAGATGGCAGCGCCTCCTCGTTTACCTCGACGACGTCGTAGTGTTTTCCAGCGACTTTGACGACCTCGACCTCGACGACGTGCTCCTTAGACGACTTTGAGCCCTTGCTCCAGGCAATGGGGACCGCCGGACTCACCCTCACGCCAACGAGGTGTCGGTTCGCCCATGGCGAACTGAAGTCCCTAGATCTTGTGAGCTACAAAAGTGATCGTCCTGACCGTGAGAAGACTCATGCCATAGCAGTATTCCACCCTTAGATACTGTGCCTTCTACACACTTCGTTTGGGATTGCGCAAAATGTCTTTGCTGATTCCCCCTTCATGAATGACGCCGTGAACTTTGAATCGGGGAAACAAACAAAACGCATTCGATGAGCTGAAGAGAAGACTCAAGTAGCCGTGATCCTCGGCCACATCGATCACTCAGCGGAAACAAAAATTCACATGAACGCTGGCAACATAGGACACGGCACTTTACTGGTTCAGCAGCAAGAGGGATCCGATCGAGTCATCACTTACACTCGCCGCACGCTGTCAAACATGGAGTGAAATTACACGATGAGTGAGAAGGAATGCCTCGCCTTTATCTGGGTGTTAACAAAATGTTGCCCTTACTTCTACGGGAACCCGTTTCAAGCGATCACAGCGCACTACTCGCTAGGCTGGCGCGCCAACATTATTGATCCCTGGTGGAAATTAACCATCAGAATGGTTAATTTCCACCAGCTTGCCTGCGCACTCACTACAATATCATTGATTATTGATCCCTCAGGAGGCCTCGCTCTACGGACCCTACGGCTACAGGAGTTCGCCGCGACCGTAGTCTACAACTCAGGCAGCAAGCACAGCGATGTCGACTGCCTGTCTTGGGCCCACATCGAGTCAGCTCCTACCGGCACCAACGACAACGACGAGGATTGTTTTCTAAGAGCGGTGAACGTCAATAAGATGGACAAACTGCAGCGAGACGATTCTCTATTTCGTGCTGTGATCGGGCACTTAGAAGGACCGTGAAGTACAGTTCGCACTTCCTTCTCAAGAGAATTTCCAACTTTCCCCACTTGGCAAGGCGTCCTCTAGAGAAATAACTTATGCGACAGCAGCTGGACGTGGCTCTTGGTAATCCCTTCCGGTCTTCGAGAGAAGATCTTCGAAGCCTGCCATGACGACCCGACGTCCGGACACCTCGGTCACAGCTGGACTCTGGCTCAAATCCATAAGAATTATTACTGGCCTAAGCGTTTGAAGAACGTTCACCAGTACACAAGATCGTGCCATTGAGTACCAACGACGCCAAAAGCCTCCAACGAAGCCATCAGGACTCTTGCAATCGATTGCGCTGCCTGGTGCTCCATTTAAGGAGACCAGAATGGATATACTAAGGCTTTTCCCAGCGTCAGCGGCAGGGAACCGCTGGATAACCGTCGCCACGTATTAGCTAGCTCTGTACGCTGAGGCAAATGCCCTTCCTTTTAGTACTGCTGCAAACATCGTCAAGATTTTTTATAATTTTGTTTCTGTTTTGCAGAACGACGCCCCTGAGGTCCTGATAACTGACCGAGGGTCACCGTTCATGGTCCAGCCGACTGAGGAGAATTTCGGCTAAGCCACACTAGTCATCGTCCAACCACTGCGTACCATCCGTAGACCAACAGACTGGCGCATCGGCTCAACATGACCATCGACGATATAATCTGGATATACCTGAACGTAGAACACACGACGTGGGACGAGGTCTTACCCTATATCATGTTCACCTACTTTACAACACTGCGGTTCAAGAGACCACCGGAGTGACACCATTGTAGCTGGTACGCGGGAGAAAGGTTTCGACCATGCTCGACACGATGCTGCGCCACAGCCCCGCAGACGACAGCACTCACGACGCCCACTTGGTCACCCAGCGGGCAGAACATGTTCGCCAGCCAGCCCACCTACAGATCCTGGCACAGCAACATATCGACGCCGGCCGGTACAACTTTTGCCGTCGCGACGCCCATTTCGATCCCTGAGACAGGGTGTAGATGCGGACACCCATGTGCCGCCGCGGACTCAGCGAGAAACTACTAAAACGGTACTTGAGACCCTTCAAGGTTATTCGTCTGTTTGAGGACTTGACTTACGAAGTGCTCCGCAACCGAACCCGACCATCAGGCTGCCTCCAGTGGCGAACGGAAGTGGTGCAAGTATTTCGTCTAAAGTGATTCTATGATAGACAGGTCTGAGGACTAATCACGGGTTATACGATTCCCCAGTACACTATGTTCGGTCATTTGGTCTAACTTCGTATGATTTTTATTAAAATCGCATACAGACGCTGCGATTTTTTAGGGGTAGGCGTAATGTCCCGCGTTTACTCTTACCCAAATTGTAATAGACAAAAATGACAACATGCTCTTGCGCAGTCAGTGTCCCGATGGTTCGACGCTCGAACTTTCTAGGCCGAATGGTCGAGATACCGAAGGTAATAGATAAGGAGCCCAGCATGGCGTTCCCGACTCACTCTCGCACCCAAGCGCTAGCCGCCTGTCACGCCGACGCCTCGACGCTCGCTGCTTGCGCCTCGCAGCTCAATGTTGTTTTCTCTGCACTCGTTCTTGATTTGTTTCTGGCACAAGTATGCCGATTAAACCATTATTTGCAGTATTACGCTTCTCGATCCTTTTCCATCTGCGGTAATATGAACTGCAGTATAGCCCCTATGATGATTTTTAGCTGTTGTTGAAAATCCTTCAGCAACATTACTGTGTCATAATAATTTATATCTAATTTCTTTGGGCCACTGCTGTAGTAGGCGCGGCAAAGCTAAAAGAAACGGTCAAACTAGCAATGGTCGAATATAAAATACCTCTACAAAAGGTTTATCGAATTAAAAGTCCAATAGTAATTTTTAGGGACGTTGCAAAAATTTGAATAAAAAAAATCACACGGTCTATTTTTGCACATTAGAATATGTTCTAAAAAAATTGGCTAATATAGTTCCAAGCCTTTGCCAAAGAAATTAGTGGTGTCTAGGTTTCCATGACTAAGCGCCCAAAATGGAAATGCTGTCTATTGAAATAATATGTGTTCGGCGTATGATATTCGGAAAAACGTACTGCATATTAGATTTAGTGCCTGCCAAATAGTGAAGCTTTTATAAATATATACAATACTAAGCAAGAATTAGACATACTTTAGCACTCAAATATACACCCATGCGAAGTTAAAAAAAGCTTATTTTTTACCATTCATATAATGCGCATCCTTCTCTTTTATCTTTCTTTCCATGACTAAGTGCGCAAAAAAGGAAATGCTCTCTAATGAAATAAAATGTGTTCGGTGTAAGATACGCAAAAAAAACTGCCTGTTACTTTTAGTGCCTGTCAAATGATGTAGCTTTTATAAAAATACATAAACTATTAAGCAAGAATTAGATATACATTAGCACTCAAAAATACACCCATCAGAAATAAAAGAGGAATATTTACCATTCATGAAATGTGCATCCTTCTCTTTTATATATTATGTTTGTTGTTATCAAAAAACAGGGTCTAGGGTCATTCTTTTTACTAACACCTTATATGGAGCTGACTAGAAAACATTTGTATTTGAAATTCCCCATTTTTAGTATTCAAATATAATGCAGAAATATATTCCGCAAATTGTCCATCTTTGGCTCATGCAGTGAAGGAGAGAAAAATTTATCTTTGTTGATACAGGGTCTTTGACTTTAATTCGGAGCAGACCTATAGTGAAACTGGGATAAATGTTAAACAGAGTGTCCACTTTACGATGTATTTATCATGCTCGGCGGAGATTAAATGACGAAATAATTGTCATCATAAGTTTACTAGTTAACTAAAACTTTTTTATATATTTTAATGATTTGCTTAGAGGTCATGGTTCAATTGGAGTATGGACTACAAAAAGTATTGGAGGCCAGAATAATTGATAAAACGAGCAAAATATCATGGGTAATATATTCATAGATCGATGTTCGTGCTTTTCGACCGATATAAAATAGTGTGCGAGGCGTGAGCCGGAAGCTCTGACCCTAATGAAGTTAAGACAACTTACGTAGTTGCTACAGTCACGTCGTCATTTGTGTTACCTATTTTTCGCACCCACCACGGACATGCTGCCGAACATGGAAGCAAAAAAAAAAAAAAACGAAAAAAAAAAAAAACGACCACATCACTTATCCAAGCGTCATTCTGGGCCCGGCCTGCGACACCCTTTTTGGGCGCACTTTTAAAATCGGGTGAAAAAAACGCCAGAACTGATTGATTAATAACTCAAACACCATTACCCTTTCGCTAATTTTTTAAACTTGTCTGGCCTCTAATGGTATTTGCCGTCGATACTCCGATTTTAAAATGCGCCCAAAAACAATAACTAAAAGGTGATTAACAAATTTTCTTTAATTAGCCAACTTACCATGACGATTATCCTCCAATCTTGAGACCCGCGATCTTGATATATAAATTGATGACGCACTAACCTAACTCTCCCACCCGTTTTCATAAAACAAAAAAAACAAAAACCGGTACGTTTTTACCGTTTAAGTCACTAGTGAGGATACACACATAGATCAACAAAGGGATTGCAGATTTCAGTTTTTGTACGTACGTAGCACAAAGCAGACAAAACACCTGTGTGACAGTTTTCCCACCCTCTTTCCTTCTATTTCACCCATCCTGAACTTCCACTGATATGGCGTCGAGTGCTACTCTCCTGTGACTTTAATCGGGAAGACTAAGAATAAAGTTAAATACCGGGAAGAAAACAAAGTACACAATTAGCTTGCGACACCTCAGAATGAAACGATAACGTATAAATATGTCCTAATAAGGTTTATTTTAACTCAAACTCAGATTTAGGCACTCTTAGCCTGGCCGAAGGAGAAGGAGATGGGAGCGTGAGAAATGGCGTGAACCACTGGAGCAGCGTGGATGGCGTGAACAACTGGAGCAGCCTGAACGGCGTGGACGGTGACTGGGGCAGGCTGAACGGCCTTCACGACGACCGGGGCTGGGCCCTCGACGGCAGAGGAGGCGACCTGAACGTCAGCGGGGTTGGAGCTCTTGGTGCCTGGCTCGTTGGTCTCGACGGTGGCGTGGAAGCCGGTGGCGTCGGCGGTGTACCTCACGGTACGGGTCATTCCGGCGGCATCGGTGTAGCTGTAGGATCCCACCCTGGCGTTGTTGGCGTCGGCACTCTCCTCTTGGGCGATGCGGGTGCCGAACTCGTCGGTGTTGTCGTACGCGAAGCTGTATGGCTGGGGTGGCTGAAATTAAAACGGTGTTGTGAAGATGAACATTAATATGTGACCTGAGACCACATAAAATAGTGATTGAACACACTCTAGCAACGGAAATTTTGATGTTGTTTATTTATTCAGCAATGTTCCGGTCATGCTTTGGAGTAGGAACTCAACTGGTTCGCACTTTAGAAGGGAACATTCGCCAGAACTGCGGGACTGCAGACTAAGAGTCTGTAGCGTGCATCGCGCTGTAGTGAAACAGGTAGGACGCTGATCGATATTGTAATGGGCTAGGGCGAGTATCGAGCCAGAGAAGGGTCCCTCGGATGTGCAGTGCGAGCTATCGCTCAACGTGCTGATAGCTGCGGGGCAATAAGGAACTAAAACCATTTTTTGTGTACTCTAATCACCCTTTGGTCGAAGTTCGCCAGCCCAACTGTTTCTTAAAGGCACCATTAGTCGAACGGTATAAAATTTAGGCCTCTTTTGGACTCAATGTGGCGTCATAGTTTCTTGTGAAAAATGTGCAACTATATTTGAAAGAGCCCATAAAATTCCGACAGCTTGCGAGATTTCTATAGCTGTTTTCTCTGAAGACAAAACCTTAAGGTTGATTGTATTTAAGTTTATATCTGATTGTACACTTTCTAATCTGTTCATTTAATTAATTTGTCGCAGCAAATGTATCCGTAGTGAGATATATGACGCATCTTTTACGTTCGAAGGAAAGTCATTATTACTTACGTATTCTTCAACCACTCCGGCAGCCACATAGGCGAAAAGGCAGCAAAGAAGGACCTGGAAAAGGAGGGCGCCGTTAAATTTCGGTCACTTGCTCACTCGCTTTAACGGTCCGTAACATCGGTAAATCTATACAGCTAAATTGTTCTTGTATTACGGTCGCACCTTGGAGAACATGATGAGAGATGAGAGAGATACTTTTCTGGTTAGACACAGAAAGAACCTGGTGGTGATTCTTTGCTTGAGGCGGCTTTTATATACCTTTGGTTGAATTCCTCTGCCGACGACGAGCTTTTTAACAATTCAGTCGTGTAAGCATGGCAAAGAGACAGGTTTTCAGATTCTCACGGGACGCGAGCGAGCATCGACATGGGTGTTCGAGTAAGTGCAACGGCCAAGACTGGTGCATTGCCAAGGCGGACGGGGGGATAAGGTGGAGTATGCGGATTTGGTGACTGCCCTGATTGCTAATTTGAAGCCAAGAGGAAATTGCAGTACTTTAAAGCCCTTGACTACTCGGGTACACTCGTGTGACTGCCGACTGAATTTGTTTGTTTGTTTACATTGGAATTTTATTAATGTTCACGGCGCATTGTCGGCAAAGTTAATGCATTTACCCTAAAGATTTGGTAACTTGATAAACTGATTACTTTGTGTATGGCAAGCGTTGTAGAAATAGCCGGTGCCAAATCATACCCCAAAGTGTCTTGACTTAACATGTAAAAAAATTAACGGAAAACTTTTGACTTTGTAATGACTTGGACTTGAAAGTGATACGCCGAAGTAACATTCAACTGATGGTGCCTGATATCCACCGTGAAATTGTGGATTGGGAAAAAATTTAACATAATATGAATATTGACAAAACTAGGTCTTAAAAGTGTGTTACTAACATTTATGACAACCGGAGACAAAATTATTCATCTAACGTTTATAGAAACCAAATATTAATTTTTTTTCTGACTGATATTTGTCGCCGCAAACACGAATAATAGTTTTAAAAAAGTGTATTGTTATTTCAGGACCTGAATTCATTATTGATCTTAAAAACAGCAGTAGAATATTCGTAGCACTAAATTTTATGGTGCTTATCACTGGAAGAATTACTAGCTTGATCCCACAGTCGTTCTTTTTTTATAAATATAATAAACAATCACATACAGAAAATAACGTTAGCTCTCTTTACTAATCTTGCATGTGTTTAAGAAAATACTTAAACAGCATGCTACTTCAATCTTTTTATATCAAATATATTAATCATTTCCAGCCTTAATAAAACCCTGATTTATTACGATGTTTTACTTTTATCACCTCCGTATTATTAATCGATACCGCAAATTTAGAAATCCGTATCCAGATGGTTGCTTTACGTTTATGAAGAATAACTTATCCGACATCGTATATTGAAATTTTATTTAAATGATTAACTTACTATTCAGGAGTCCGTGAAACTCTTCTGTGTGCGCACCCCACATATGGCTGCTTAAGGTTCGGCTCCAATTCTCTATAATGTAAAATGATGATTCAGGATAAAATATATTTTTCTAACTTAAGTGGTGGTTACTTAGGCACTCAGCCTTTTACTAAAGGTAATCTTAATGCATCGTACTATTATTTTATCTGCGCAGTCGTTGGAGGTCACGAGTCCTACAATGGAAATGTCTATGAGCAATTCGTGTATATATAACAAGTTTAAAGTGCATAGTCTGGATATTTCAATGTAGCCAAACTCGTAGTTCCCCATAATAAAGAATGCACTGCCAGGAATAAAAACTATGCATTTGTGACCTCATACTCCGGCATCGCTCGCATGAGTTTTACGCCCCTACGATTGAGAAACCTGGCCTAATATTTGGCAACCTAGAGGCCTAACATTGTCTGTGTAATGCTTTGCACTACGGAGTTAGGGTCAAGGTACTTTATATGTGATGAGCCAAAGAAATAGACAAGTGCGGTTTTTATCAAGGTCCCCATCTATGTGCCATAGATGAGCGAAAAGATTCCATATGTCAAAAACACCAGCAGTGATGCCTACTCCTGGCATTTAACTAGCTATCCAAGAGTGGAAACCGAATGGTAGCATCATTTGGACAATTGCCGGTTACTATTTACTGGACATGACCAAAAATATCTAAACCACACTTAAAAAAACATGTATTCAAAAAACAGTAGAAGAGGATTTTAAAAAAAGAAACGAGTTAACGCGAGTTAACGGTAAATTCTATCGTAGTTGTGACCTTTGATTTGAATATCACAAGCATTTGACCCAAATAAACGCAACAAAAATTAAAAAAAAAACCCTGCAGGGTTTGCCATCACAATTAGACGTTTTAATTTCCTTGCGCGTGTCGCTTGTGAGGAAACGCGTGCAGTGTTTTGACTGCTCCGTTAAGGCTTGAGGAAGACGCGGAAATGCTGAAGTCCCAGTATAAGAAGTCACGATTCTTTCCTCCACGGAAATGCACCGGGAAGGTGGGGCTTGAGCGCTATTTTGAAGGTGCTGTTGTGACTACCTGGGGCAACAATATAAAATTTAGCTTTGATATTCGTGGTCCTGGAGGTCAAATGAAGATTTAAAAGGTTTTCTCAAATACAAATCCGCTCCAGTATCTCCTTAACACGCCGTCAATTTTTCTTAGTGGTATCGGTGTCGAGTTTGGGGGACAAGTTAGATTCATTGGTGTTATATTTAATACTACTGTGACATGAGGCGCCCCTATAAACTCATTCTGCCCCACCCTTTCTAAGAATATTAGAATTATTTTTGAAAAAAATTCATATTCTAACTATGAAAACTAAACTAACATTGCACTATCTCTTTACATTCGCACTTAAGCTACTTTTTTCGTTTATGATAACACCATGTGTCTAGAGTTCAAACATTCATAACTTTGTAAAAGAACGCATGTGCTCTCTTATGATTATCATATCAGAATCTCCGCGACCATGAATTTATAAAGCATCCTCACGCATCACCAAAAGTGCAAAGCAATAAAGCTATTGAACGACACGAAATTACGACCTTTGAGCTCGAGCACATTTTGCCAGTCACCTGTCAGCAACTGCTTTTCTTTAGTTTCAAAATACGGTGATATAGTATCATAAAAGCGGTAACGACCTTGTGGAAGAAAAAAAATACTGGCCTAGGAAAGCTTCATTTTAGATCTAAAATTCCATTACCCTGCCTCTCTGTCTCTCTTTTTCTATTTCTCTCTTTCTCTATCTTTGTCGCTCTGCATGTGTGTGCAAGTAAGCGAATTTTATTGTTTTAACTGACGAATGAAATAGATGGTAGAAGCGTAGTTCAACTGCGATTTCCTCAGAAAAGCACCGCAGTTTGGTTAAGGTTAATATAAATATTTTCTTGCGTGATGATATTTTTTTAACAGTAACAAAATACGTGCGCACGGAAAGCATAAAATGACAAGAAATAGTGCAAGAATAATAATTTTCGAATTGCGTTTGCTATAAATATTAGTTTTAAATTATCATATTTAAAGCGTTGTGATTTAGATCACTCCCTAAATTGTGATTTATTTACTGATGAAAAGCACAATATCAGGCCGCTTGTTGCTTATCTTAAACACTGGTTTATGCCGCTCCTGGGCCCACGTCAGCAATGCTTTCTGTAGTACACTCCTTGATGTCAAGTCGCAAATACTAAACACTAAAAACAAACTGTGACGTAGAAACGAAATACAGACCAGACCACCACCACAAAAGATAAATAAATACACAAAAGTATACATGTTATTATAAATAAAACCTTGGTTCATTTTACCATAAATAGTCAGATTTAGGCGCTCTTAGCCTGTCCGAAGGAGTAGGATATGGGAGCGTGGGATATAGCGTGACCCACTGTAACAGCATGGATGGCGTGAACAACTGGGGCAGCGTGGACAGCCTGGACGGTGACTGGAACAGGCTGAACGGCCTTCAAGCTAACAGGAACGGGACTCTTGACGGCGAAGGAGGCGACCTGCACGTCAGCGGGGTAGGAGCCCTTGGTGCCTGGCTCGTTCGTCTCGACGGTGGCGTGGAAGCCGATGGCGTCGGCGGTGTACTTCACAGCGCGGGTTATTCCTGAGGCGTCAGAGTAGCTGTAGGATCCCACCCTGGCGTTGTTGGCGTCGGCGCTATCTTCGTGGGCGATGCGGGTGCCGTGCTCGTCGGTGTTGTCGTAGGCGAAGCTGTATGGCTGGGGAGGCTGGAACGAACGCGGTCAAGTCGTGTTGAAGATGGATATGTCGCACGAGGAAATATGTGAGGTTTAGCTCCTCGATCGAGGTTTACCATATTATTAATTCGATTTTGTGAATATAATACATTTTAGAACATATGTTCCCTTTTCACTGATACGTTTTTTTATTTTTTGACGTGCTTCGAAATAAATATAATATTATTGAACAGTCGAACTTAAGCAAACACAAATTTGAAGTTGAATGTTTATACAGCGAGATGTATGTCTGACCTTTCTGTAGGAAATACTGGTCCTCTGTGTAAATACGAAGCTTACCGAGAGGATTTCTAACATTGGTTCTTTAACGTGCGTCACGCAGTAGTTATACGTGTGTGAAGGCCGTTACAATTCACATCCGCATTGAAATGGCGAGCGGTAGGTATCGAACCGAAAAAATGATTGTTGAGCTCTGCGTTGCGAGTTTACGTATACTGGGAGCTGCGGGCGTTAAGGCACTCCCACGTGAATTTTATAAACACGACTTTTCTTTGTTTTACGTTCGAGAGTCTGCATGATCCCATTAGTCAGATGCCATTCAAATATTTTTTTCAATAGTCAAAACCATACTTTTTTTACAACTAAACTACATATAATAGGGTGCCTTAACTAATGTTGACCTCTTCCAAGATGAGTAAATGAGCGAAACTTTTCTATTAAGCCATTTTAAAAAAATATTTTTTGTGCACTGTTTTACGAGTTTGTATATGTTAAATAATTTCTGGAAACGTATAACGTCTGCTATAATATGAGTATGTTGTGTTACAAAGAATGTCATATCAATACTTACGTATTCTTCAACCACTCCGGCAGCTACATAGGCGGAAAGGCAGCAAAGAAAGACCTACAATGAAAGCGCCACAGTTAAGTTTACGTGACAAATATTACTCTATTGAAAATTCCATCAAGCTACGTAATTTGGGACACTGACTGCCAGTCAGCAGCCTTGGTGGAACGTGATGGACCATCAGACGTCATCTGATGGTCCATCAGATGACGTCTGACTGCCACTGCCAAGGGAATTTCATCAACAACGGTAGCATTTATATAAGAGTAAAGCTATACGCACACATAAATATCGCCGAATGCCTCGATAAAACAAAATGTTTGAGAAAAAAAAAAAAAAAAAAAAAGCAGGACCACCGCGCATCGAACCCGCGACCGCTTGCGTAATAATCGTACACCTTACCCCTATGCTATGCTACCGCTTTGGAAACTCGATTTGACTATTCATTTTATACGAGATGCTTCGGCTGCAAATGCAGTTAAGCCGTCAGCATGTTACGCAAAGCACACGTACATCACTCGCCGTACTTCAGTTCTACTCACCTGCCATGTAGAGTACTTTCGCGTCGTAGAACGATCCTTTTGTTCGCGCGTCACCGGCCCAGTAGACCTGGTACACCTTGTCGTTTTCAACTACACCGCTAAAGTCCCTTACATCGTCGGAACTCACAACTGGCTGGGTCTTGTCGAATAGAAATTCTACTAAAACATAAGACATTGTAGAGCCCGGGCAGGATCGACAGGTTGGAGCAAGCGGGCAAACAAAACGAGTCGAGAGCGATTGTTCATGAAAGCTCTTCGAAATAGCCTTTGCTGCTGCCTAACACTTTCTTGAGTGAAGACTTGACATATTTAAGCATTCTCTCGCAGAAATTACCCCACCAGGTGTCTCTTTCGAAAATAATAAACTTTAACTGGATCTGACAATCCGCGAAGAAGCTCTGTACTTTTTGTTACATGATGTCGTCCACAGTTTCTTCAGATTTCTGGAAGCACGCAGAAATGTTTGCACGTTATACGAAAAGATGACTCTTCACATTCCTCTTCAAGCCACAAATCTCTGAATGGTCATCAAAAAGTTGCTGGTAGACATATCTGTCATCATTTCCAGGTGTTTGTCACGTCTGACTGCACAGGTGAAGTTGATGACGAAGGAAATATTGTTCCTACTTTGGTCATTTCTGCTGAAAGGTACAGCAAAATTAATAACTTTAACGTTAAATGCTCACAGAAAAATTGGTATATCTTTACACCCACTCGTCACATATAATACACACCAATACTTCAGTTTGACGCAAAGCTTATATATTGAGGTATTTAGCGCACAAGGTAGGAAGAAGAAGGACAGGACAGAAAAGAGCGCTACTCACAACTACGTTTACTAAGAAAAAGGGAAGAGAAAGAAAACACCTAAATAATCCGCCGCGGACTCGTGCACCTGCCACAGCCCCGTGAATGATAGCGGCTAGTTCATCCAGGCTCGTGCGGGCCCTTCATTGTTTGTTCAAGGAATTTCCTTTCCTTGTTTGTTAGCGTAACGGATTCAACGCTGATACAGTTCCTGTCCTCGCGAAGGATGTAGAAGGCCTCCAATACCTCGCGGGTCAATTTGTCTTTGTTCTTCCCCAGGATGTTGGTCTCACGGAATAATGGTCTGCATGTGCATTCCCTGCAATGGAGAGGAAGATTTCCGCCCACTGTAGCCTTCAAGGAGTAATCATGCTCCCGGAGGCGGTCATTGAGGCATCTGCCCGTTTGGCCTATGTAGCTCTTACCACACGAAAGAGGTATCTTATACACGACGCCCGAAGCGCATGGTAGGAATTCGTTTGCATGCTTCTTGGTGCACGTGGGTTTTGTGGTACCCTCAGCATGCGCATTCACTCTATTGCAAATTTGGCTCATTTTTTGTGGTGCTGAAAAAACTACTCTGACCCCATAGCGGCTTGCGACGTTCTTTAAATTATGGGACATCCTGTGAAGGTACGGTATTACAACTGGCCTTGTTTGCTTGACACTGGTCTTGTTGGACTGGAAGCCTTTTGCCTTCTTGACCAGAGCGTTTGCCACATCCGCCAGTAGGGCTGACGAATAGCCGGCTTTTGTTAGCCTCTCTACTTGCGTGGTGAAGCTGGCTGACATAGTATGACGACAAGACTTCCTTAGTGCCGAGCCCAGACACGTTAGAGCTATGCCCCTCTTGATGATTTTTGAGTGCGCCGAGCCGTAGTCTAGAATGGCTTTCTTGGAACGTGGGCTGTACGACCAACAAACATGGGTGTCCCCCAGGTGGAGTGAAAGATCCAGGTACTGAAGTATGTTTTCTTTGGGCACCTCAAATGTAAACTTAAGGCCGCCTCCGTACTCAGCAAAGGTCTCCATAATGTCTGCTACTTGTATGTTCATACGTTCGTCATCTTGAAGAATTACCAGGAAGTCGTCAACATACCTGGCGACCTTGTTCACATTTTTGCCTTCAAGCGCACTTTCTATCACACAGTCCACTGCTCCCAAGTAGATGTCACTAAGGACTGGGGCAACGCAGGAACCGATACAGACTCCTGACTTCTGCAGATAGCACCCATCCCGCCACCCAACTATCATAGACTTCAGGTAGAACTGTAGAAGCTCCATAAAGCTCTCAATGGGTACTCCGCTGGAACTTCGGAAAGCGAGCTCTCCATTAGCTTCTATACAATCCTTCACCGAGGTCAGTAGCTGGTCGTGTGGCAAGGAGTAAAAAAGATTCTCCACGTCAATGCTGAAAGCGGTTCTCTTCTCAGGACCCCCTAATCGGAGATATTCCACTATCTCCTCAGAGTTGGCAACCCTGAAGGGGTCTCTAATGCTTAGGGCGGACAGTTGTTTTTGAAGATAGAAAGCAACTTGCTTTTGCCACGATCCCTTTTCTGTGACAATGGCTCTAAATGGACAGGCCTCTTTATGTGTTTTTACGCTGAAGAAGACCTCGAGGTGTAAGCGCTCTGCTTTCCCAACTCTTGCGGCTAACTGGGTTAACGCTAGCCGCTCACACAGATTTTTTGCTTTATCTCTGGTTTTCTTCAGGGCGACTTGCACCGGTCTAAAATTTTTCTCAATAGCTGCCCTGGCCTTTTCGTTGTACTGGCCATCTGGCAACACTACAAAATGTCCTTCCTTATCAGATAACAGGACGCGTAGTCCATTAGTGACCATGTATTCTACCAAGGGCCTAAACGGTCCCACTGGTCCTCTTTTTTGCGGAACCTGAAGGTTATCCACGCACTCAGAGATGCACCTTGGTCGGTCCTCCTCTACTGTCCGGTATGCTACTTTCTTGGCTAGTGTGACCAACTCCGGTGGGCTCAAGACTGGCTCGTAGCAAAACTTAGGGCCTACCTCCAACCGCTTGCCAACATCCGGTGGAATCGTTACATCACCTAGGATTGTGAACTTGCCCGCCTGGGAGGGAACCTTGTCTTTCTTGGTTGGTAGATGGGGTCTAATGCTTTGCCAGAGGAACTCCGTAGCATCTCCCGCTGACTTGCTCATCCTACGGAAGTATCTTCGTTTTTGTCCATCATTGCCAGTACTGGAAGCACAGGCTACTCGCAGGCAGTCTCTGAAATATCTTTCCTGGCGCCAGTATTCCGATCGCAGCACACGGCATACCCTTCTCGTATGCCCAGTCGATGGAGCAAGGAAGCCGCACACACCTCTGAGTTCCACTGGGCAGGTACCTCTTCGAATGTGCCAAGAGGCCACCCGGGCACTACACACACAACGGGCGATTAGGTTAACAAGGATACATGGATCCGAGAAAGGAAGGTTGAAGCTTACAGGAGAAGTGCCCGATGCAAAAGAAATAAACTGCAGTAAAGTTGACATTTGGGCTAGTTGGTAGTCTAACATATTGAGGTATTTAGCGCACAAGGTAGGAAGAAGAAGGACAGGACAGAAAAGAGCGCTACTCACAACTACGTTTACTAAGAAAAAGGGAAGAGAAAGAAAACACCTAAATAATCCGCCGCGGACTCGTGCACCTGCCACAGCCCCGTGAATGATAGCGGCTAGTTCATCCAGGCTCGTGCGGGCCCTTCATTGTTTGTTCAAGGAATTTCCTTTCCTTGTTTGTTAGCGTAACGGATTCAACGCTGATACAGTTCCTGTCCTCGCGAAGGATGTAGAAGGCCTCCAATACCTCGCGGGTCAATTTGTCTTTGTTCTTCCCCAGGATGTTGGTCTCACGGAATAATGGTCTGCATGTGCATTCCCTGCAATGGAGAGGAAGATTTCCGCCCACTGTAGCCTTCAAGGAGTAATCATGCTCCCGGAGGCGGTCATTGAGGCATCTGCCCGTTTGGCCTATGTAGCTCTTACCACACGAAAGAGGTATCTTATACACGACGCCCGAAGCGCATGGTAGGAATTCGTTTGCATGCTTCTTGGTGCACGTGGGTTTTGTGGTACCCTCAGCATGCGCATTCACTCTATTGCAAATTTGGCTCATTTTTTGTGGTGCTGAAAAAACTACTCTGACCCCATAGCGGCTTGCGACGTTCTTTAAATTATGGGACATCCTGTGAAGGTACGGTATTACAACTGGCCTTGTTTGCTTGACACTGGTCTTGTTGGACTGGAAGCCTTTTGCCTTCTTGACCAGAGCGTTTGCCACATCCGCCAGTAGGGCTGACGAATAGCCGGCTTTTGTTAGCCTCTCTACTTGCGTGGTGAAGCTGGCTGACATAGTATGACGACAAGACTTCCTTAGTGCCGAGCCCAGACACGTTAGAGCTATGCCCCTCTTGATGATTTTTGAGTGCGCCGAGCCGTAGTCTAGAATGGCTTTCTTGGAACGTGGGCTGTACGACCAACAAACATGGGTGTCCCCCAGGTGGAGTGAAAGATCCAGGTACTGAAGTATGTTTTCTTTGGGCACCTCAAATGTAAACTTAAGGCCGCCTCCGTACTCAGCAAAGGTCTCCATAATGTCTGCTACTTGTATGTTCATACGTTCGTCATCTTGAAGAATTACCAGGAAGTCGTCAACATACCTGGCGACCTTGTTCACATTTTTGCCTTCAAGCGCACTTTCTATCACACAGTCCACTGCTCCCAAGTAGATGTCACTAAGGACTGGGGCAACGCAGGAACCGATACAGACTCCTGACTTCTGCAGATAGCACCCATCCCGCCACCCAACTATCATAGACTTCAGGTAGAACTGTAGAAGCTCCATAAAGCTCTCAATGGGTACTCCGCTGGAACTTCGGAAAGCGAGCTCTCCATTAGCTTCTATACAATCCTTCACCGAGGTCAGTAGCTGGTCGTGTGGCAAGGAGTAAAAAAGATTCTCCACGTCAATGCTGAAAGCGGTTCTCTTCTCAGGACCCCCTAATCGGAGATATTCCACTATCTCCTCAGAGTTGGCAACCCTGAAGGGGTCTCTAATGCTTAGGGCGGACAGTTGTTTTTGAAGATAGAAAGCAACTTGCTTTTGCCACGATCCCTTTTCTGTGACAATGGCTCTAAATGGACAGGCCTCTTTATGTGTTTTTACGCTAAGCGGTTGGAGGTAGGCCCTAAGTTTTGCTACGAGCCAGTCTTGAGCCCACCGGAGTTTGTCACACTAGCCAAGAAAGTAGCATACCGGACAGTAGAGGAGGACCGACCAAGGTGCATCTCTGAGTGCGTGGATAACCTTCAGGTTCCGCAAAAAAGAGGACCAGTGGGACCGTTTAGGCCCTTGGTAGAATACATGGTCACTAATGGACTACGCGTCCTGTTATCTGATAAGGAAGGACATTTTGTAGTGTTGCCAGATGGCCAGTACAACGAAAAGGCCAGGGCAGCTATTGAGAAAAATTTTAGACCGGTGCAAGTCGCCCTGAAGAAAACCAGAGATAAAGCAAAAAATCTGTGTGAGCGGCTAGCGTTAACCCAGTTAGCCGCAAGAGTTGGGAAAGCAGAGCGCTTACACCTCGAGGTCTTCTTCAGCGTAAAAACACATAAAGAGGCCTGTCCATTTAGAGCCATTGTCACAGAAAAGGGATCGTGGCAAAAGCAAGTTGCTTTCTATCTTCAAAAACAACTGTCCGCCCTAAGCATTAGAGACCCCTTCAGGGTTGCCAACTCTGAGGAGATAGTGGAATATCTCCGATTAGGGGGTCCTGAGAAGAGAACCGCTTTCAGCATTGACGTGGAGAATCTTTTTTACTCCTTGCCACACGACCAGCTACTGACCTCGGTGAAGGATTGTATAGAAGCTAATGGAGAGCTCGCTTTCCGAAGTTCCAGCGGAGTACCCATTGAGAGCTTTATGGAGCTTCTACAGTTCTACCTGAAGTCTATGATAGTTGGGTGGCGGGATGGGTGCTATCTGCAGAAGTCAGGAGTCTGTATCGGTTCCTGCGTTGCCCCAGTCCTTAGTGACATCTACTTGGGAGCAGTGGACTGTGTGATAGAAAGTGCGCTTGAAGGCAAAAATGTGAACAAGGTCGCCAGGTATGTTGACGACTTCCTGGTAATTCTTCAAGATGACGAACGTATGAACATACAAGTAGCAGACATTATGGAGACCTTTGCTGAGTACGGAGGCGGCCTTAAGTTTACATTTGAGGTGCCCAAAGAAAACATACTTCAGTACCTGGATCTTTCACTCCACCTGGGGGACACCCATGTTTGTTGGTCGTACAGCCCACGTTCCAAGAAAGCCATTCTAGACTACGGCTCGGCGCACTCAAAAATCATCAAGAGGGGCATAGCTCTAACGTGTCTGGGCTCGGCACTAAGGAAGTCTTGTCGTCATACTATGTCAGCCAGCTTCACCACGCAAGTAGAGAGGCTAACAAAAGCCGGCTATTCGTCAGCCCTACTGGCGGATGTGGCAAACGCTCTGGTCAAGAAGGCAAAAGGCTTCCAGTCCAACAAGACCAGTGTCAAGCAAACAAGGCCAGTTGTAATACCGTACCTTCACAGGATGTCCCATAATTTAAAGAACGTCGCAAGCCGCTATGGGGTCAGAGTAGTTTTTTCAGCACCACAAAAAATGAGCCAAATTTGCAATAGAGTGAATGCGCATGCTGAGG
The DNA here is from genome assembly GCF_016920785.2 of Ixodes scapularis. Lineage (NCBI taxonomy): Eukaryota > Metazoa > Arthropoda > Arachnida > Ixodida > Ixodidae > Ixodes > Ixodes scapularis. The sequence continues at coordinate 60,447,961 of NW_024609880.1, read as the reverse complement.
GTACCACAAAACCCACGTGCACCAAGAAGCATGCAAACGAATTCCTACCATGCGCTTCGGGCGTCGTGTATAAGATACCTCTTTCGTGTGGTAAGAGCTACATAGGCCAAACGGGCAGATGCCTCAATGACCGCCTCCGGGAGCATGATTACTCCTTGAAGGCTACAGTGGGCGGAAATCTTCCTCTCCATTGCAGGGAATGCACATGCAGACCATTATTCCGTGAGACCAACATCCTGGGGAAGAACAAAGACAAATTGACCCGCGAGGTATTGGAGGCCTTCTACATCCTTCGCGAGGACAGGAACTGTATCAGCGTTGAATCCGTTACGCTAACAAACGAGGAAAGGAAATTCCTTGAACAAACAATGAAGGGCCCGCACGAGCCTGGATGAACTAGCCGCTATCATTCACGGGGCTGTGGCAGGTGCACGAGTCCGCGGCGGATTATTTAGGTGTTTTCTTTCTCTTCCCTTTTTCTTAGTAAACGTAGTTGTGAGTAGCGCTCTTTTCTGTCCTGTCCTTCTTCTTCCTACCTTGTGCGCTAAATACCTCAATATGTTAGACTACCAACTAGCCCAAATGTCAACTTTACTGCTATTGACGCAAAGCACACTGGCGTTGAACCAACGGTGCCAACGTTCACGAGCAGCTTGATAGACGAGTTCTACAACTTATTAAAATAGCAAATGTGCTTGTAACGGACTGCAAAAAAGTAATCGGGGTTCTCTTGGCCCTACTGTAAACCCTCAATGTTTTTTTCTGTAGTTTTTGATACGTACTTTAGCTATTAAACATCTTATATTCTACCTCCATCAATCCTTTCGCAAAAATCAGGGCCGCCAGTTCGAGGTCAGTCCGCAGTACGTCGAACTGAAGTTTTGGCGTGTCTTATATGCGACAAGGCGTGAAATGGCTACACCCTTTTGTTTTAGAGTATGGGACAGTCCGGATGACTCTGTCGCGAGGTAGTGGTGTAACTGGCTCGGTTGCCGCACCACTGGGGATACGGTCGCAGGTGACATATTGCTTCAGTACCTTCTTTACCAACTATCTTTTCTCGGACGATCCAGAACTCTTCCCTAGGTTCTGCCAGAGTCACCACTAGACCAGCATGCAAAGGTGGTCGATGCGCGACATTGATAAAAATCTCGGTGAAACGATGTTGTTAAGAAAAATAATAGGATGATTGACATCGTAGCAGAGGGCAGCATGGCCAAAGCGCCCTCCAAACCTCAGTATTACGTCTTTGTCTAGGTAGGCTTTTAAGTACCGCAGCGGATAGTTTCTTTCCGTACGTGCTGAGCGTGAATGCATTGGAGCTATTTTTGAAAGTATTAGAGTTGAAATTGCATAATCAAACACGTTCGAGCTTGTGATACTTCTGTCGTTAATGGTCTCTGGCGCTTCTCGTTGGGGTGCCTGGAGGTTTGCGAGAATCGATGTAACTAGGAGACTTCTCAATCAAGCGTTGAGGGGGAACTGTGCCGCTACTGATTCAAGACCTGATCTTCATTTAGTGCTATCCGGTAGGCGTGAACTGTTCTATTTTATTCATCAGCGGCGGTCTTTTAGCCCGTTCCTTCATAGGTTGGCCAGCAAGTGGGCGCTTTTTTAAGCTTCCAAGGAAGGGCCACCTCACACCGTTCGTCCACAAGCTGGATGGACGATGTCAGTGCCTTGATGAGTTCTTGACCACTTCTTTTATGAAAGGTTCGGTTCGGTTATGCCCATGCTCTCCAACTCCCAAAACAACCGAGGCTTGGTGTACAATGAGCATGTGTTTTCAGTCACGCAGGATCGGAGTACTGCAGCAGTCGAACAGGTGTGGGAAACTGCTCCTTGAAGTGTCCACCCAAAGTTCGTCTTGACAGCAGCCAGTGCACCTAGCAGTTTCTGTACCTCACCTGAGACCAGAGCACAGTAATAGTAAGCATCGATCAAAATACAAATACCCAGCCTCCTTAAGTGGGCTGGTGCGACGCTCACGTCTGCCAGTTCAGGAATCCTTGTCCTGACTCCTTGCAGAACACTGTAAGGCAGGACAAGCTGATCAGAGCGAATCTCTGGTGTCTCCAGGGTTTCCACGCAATGTTACTTTCCGCTGTACTGGCTCCTAATCTAATTTTGTACACGTCTATGTTTCTCTTTCACGATATTTCCTTCCCACAAAGGCGTATATAGTAACCTCCTCCTAACCAATAACTTCGAGCTGCAGTTCACGTGACACTTAATTTATCACGAAATTGCGTTAGCTTCCTCTGTGTAAATGGACACGAACGAGTGTTCTTCGTTGCTTTCGTTCTGATCAATCTTGAGCCTTTCGGAATAGCACAGTACGCCTTTTGGTGCTCTTCTTGCCTCTCGCAGGGTGCAACTGAGCTGCGGCGGTGTTGTTACTTGGCTCCCAAGTCGGGTCACACACTTCAGTCATGTGCCTCCTGCCGCATTGTTCGCACTTACTTTTGTTGTGGCATTCCTTAGATGCGTGTCTCATGTTCGAACACCGGGAGCACCAGCCTTCTCCTCAAAGCCTCGTTTCCTCTTCATCTAGAGAAAAGATTATGGCAATCTTGAGTCACGTGATTCTTTGCAGTGGAGAATGCACGAGATTCAGGATGCATGGAGCGGCTTGTCAAGTAAAGTGAAGCAGCCGACACTTTGGAAATCAGAGCCCTTCCACCCTCTGTTCTATCGTTGTGACTTGTACTGTTGCATTCTCGTTGACAAGTTAAACTTTTTACTCAACTCTCCATCTTCATCTTCCGAAAACGTTGTAAGCTCTCTATTTTCAGACTGTCATCTTCTTTGTCTGAGGAATATCGACACTTGTGATTCTCGACCACAAAATCTGAAGGCAGCATTTTCAGTAGTGCAGAGCAGAGCACGGCTCCGTAACTGTTGTTCATGGCTCCGAGAGCCGTGAGAGCAGGGATGTTACGCAGCAAGTGATAATAGAGACTTCATAAGGCGCTCACCTTGTTTGGAATTACGTACCGCTGACAAGTCAAGCAGTAGGGTGAGGTGTTCTTGAATTAGAGCATCTGGTCGACTGAAGCACTCTCTGAAGAGTTCGATGAGTGTGTTGAAGTTCTCACCCTTGACTTGAATACCAGCTACCGCTGCTTCTGCATTCAACGTGAGTGCCGATGGAAGGTAACTAAACTCCTCGGCGCTATACAGTGAATCATTGTCATGAATGGCTTATTTGAGCTGTTCCCAGAACGGTTGCCAATCGGTTCCTGCACCATCCAATCGTTAGAGTTCCAGTTTTGGAAGCTTCACCTTCGAAATTACGACGTTTCCATTGCCGTTGTGGTGAACACGCGTTGTATTAGCTTCAGTCCTATGTTCGTTGGGCTTCCTATTTTTCTTGGCTAAGCTTGGCGATGTAGGTGGTGCTTCGATCTTTGCATTTGATCGTGCGAACGTAGTTCTGTTCTGCGTCCCCCTCCAGTACTAGTGGTTCAACGGCCATATTCACGTTGTTTTGTTGTAGCTGAAAGGAACCAAGCCTTATAGATGGTACGTTCATACTTCGCTCGTCTTCATGGTTCTTGTTGGATGACTCTATGTCGGAGACCAGTTTTGTCATCTGGTACCTCAGGTATGTTATTTTCTGCTTGAGACGTTCCATCCTAGCGCCTTTGAGATTCGTTGCCCTGTTTTTGGATCCGAGTTATTAAAATTCTCCTCTAAGAGACGGGCTCCACTCCAATTCTCACCAACAACAAACGAACAAGTAATGTTTATTTCGATCTGTCTGGCGAACTTCGCCCGAGTTTCTTGAAGCACTGCTCCTGGATGAACGTTGACAATTTTACACTATTAGAAGTTTTTTCAGTATTCTTTAGCTTAACATTTTCTGAATGAATTAGCTTTTCTCACTACTTCCGGTTAATGGCACTGAGTTCTGCTAAGTAAGATATTAATAACTTGGCGTTATATAACATACCTGCTGTATTCCACGTTTGCAAATTGTAACTTCACCGGAATCACGTCATCACGTTCAGTTTCTGAAACACTGCAGCTTGCTATTCCTATTAGTTTTATCAATAAGCCTAAGTTATTTTTTCCCCTCAGCACTAGAGGCCGCTGTATTTTTAAGCAATGTTATATCTGCAAACGTTGCTCAGCTAATTATTAGCATGCAGACACAATGTGACAGAAAAGTAAATTAGAAACTTGCGACTCCTGGTAAATTTGATATTAGCTGCTTTTGGACAAACACTAAACGAAGTAGCCAATGATCGAACGAAATAAAGTAGAATTATTCCGTCTTCCTCGTTGCCAAGCTGGGACGGTTTGCATGGCAAATGAAATTTGTTGGTGCGATCATTTTAGAAATCCAATGCTAGGCCGTGCACTTTCGCTAGGCACAATGCAACCAGAAACAAACGAAAATGTCAAAGCTAGAGTTGCTGATGGCTCAATGTATCCACTCTTCTCGCTTCTTTATTCGAGTTTCTGCGTTCTTATAGACCAGCTCAACTCCCTCTCGTCATGCCATTGCGATGGCGCTGCTGCCGGCATTGCATCTGTGCAGACACATCAATAGATAATAACAAGGGAGTGCTAAGTTATAACGTCACCTAAAGAGGCAAACGCGGGGCACCGACTGCGTGCGAGTACTGCATCAGCATTCGGAAGAAAACCGTGCTGAATCAGTGACGACACGTGCTTCAGCTAAACGCTGGCGGAGAAGTCGTGTCTATCACCTCTTGCTGCTATCTAAAATGGCGTCGTCTGCCGGGAGAGGAAATAGAAACATTTGAGGTTGATGATGTTGACTAGGACGAAAGCTGAGAGCAGTCAAAGAGTTTATAATATTTTGTTTTACCATAAGTTTAGACGCAGCCGACGCTAAGAGCAGAGGGGGCCAATCGGACAGCGTCAAAACCGCACCACCATGGTGTTCGACCCGCTTCTGTAGGTGTTCTACTATCGCTAAAATAATTATAAGCAGAACATGCCTAGCGTATTGGGGTTTTGACGCTGCTTGATTGATTAGATTAGAGCGCAGCCTTGGCTGCGTCTGGATTTCAGCTGAAACGAAGTATAGGGAAATGCATTCTATTCCGCTAATTTATATTAGACAGCGCGCCTACAGCATCAAATCCCCGCCTAGCGGTCGAGACAGTCCTCGTCCGATAGGACGGATGCGGATCGCGCGGATGCGGATCGCCCTGTTCACGCTGTCGGGCCCTTGTGATGCACCCAGGCAGAGGGCTGCCGCCGACGCGCCGGTATACGAGATACGACAAGACAGCAGACACGGTTGTCTCCGCTGCCTCGAAGGGTGCCCACGGCGATAGATGTCGGCGGCCACCCCCTCCATTCCAAAAGGGAAAAGCCAGTGGCTGCGCGTGTCCATCCGTTCCAATTAAGCGAAAGCTGTCGACTCCAAGGCCATAGGATTTTCACGGAGTAAGATGTATTATCTAGTACAACGTTTTGTAGAAGGATTCGCGTTACCTTCAGTATAAGGGGGCTTTAGGCTAAAGTGTCTTACTTCAAACTTCAAGGGTAGCATCCACTCCAACCAAGCCACAGATGAGCTTACGAACGTCTTTTATTTACATCCCTAGAAGCACATCTCATGCATCCAGGTATTAATATTAAATTCGCAAACTTAGGCGCGCTTGGCGAGGGTGTAGGTCAGGGGAGCGTGGGCAACGGCGAAGGAGACTGGTGCGGCGTGGAAGGCAACTGGTGCGGCGTGCACGGCGTGCACGGCGTGGACCACTGGGGCAGCGTGGACGGTCTTCACGACGACAGGGGCGGCCTTCACGGCAACTGGGGCTGGGCCCTCAACGGCGGAGGAGGCGTACTGTACGTCGGCTGGGGCGGAGGACTTAGTGCCTGGCTCGTTGGTCTCGACGGTGGCGTGGAAGCCGGTGGCGTCAGCGGTGTACTTAACGGTACGGGCGATGCCGGAGGCGTCGGAGTAGCTGTAGGATCCCACCCTAGCGTTGTTGGCGTCGGCGCTCTCCTCGTGGGCGATGCGGGTGCCGAACTCGTCGGTGTTGTCATAGGCAAAGCTGTATGGCTGAGGTGGCTGCAAGGGTGAAAGGACAAATGAGCTGCTTTGTTCTCTTCACGAGCACCCTTAATCTTATGCCTTAGTGCGGATCACGGAAAACTTACGACGAAGAATAGCGGCTAAATATTTATTTACTTCCTTTATATTCAAATCAATCAAAAGAGTCATCAGTATCTGATCCAGGAATATTCATTTGGAGTAATGATCTATGTGTTACATGGGCCAGATGGTCAAAAATATTACGTAACAACTTCCTATATGTTGACAAACACAACATCAACGAACTTTTCAATAATATATTTGCATGAATACGGTAAATCTGTCTGATTTCACACTACGTAACGTTTCAGTGCTTACAAGCTTTAAAGTGTCCTTTGATCTAAAAGCTTCTTTTGTGTCACCCGAGAAATTCGAGGCCACAGTTTAATATGGTTTCTCCCTTGTAGTAAGATGGGTTGAGACTAATTTGTTAATTGCCTTGCCATTTGTTACTCTCATTTATTAAAAAAAAAAGATTCAGCTTGAGATCATTCTGAGATAACTCCTACAGGGTTGTTTCAGAGTTCAACAATAAATCCAACTGGTAGTCTGATATTCTAAAAACCTGGCACAGCAGACAAAAAACTTCTAATTACAGAAATGGTTGTGTGTTTATTTTTTTTCTCTGTAACTTTAGTATATAAACGTTTTTAGAATAAGCTGGCAAAAACTACTCACCAGTAAAAAAAAATGAAGACGTATCCTGAGAGGTGATTTTTAGAAAGAGTGAAACTGAGTGTAACACACTAGTTTTACTAATCATACCGCTCCCTGCAACAGAAAGGCGCATCGCTTGATAAGACATACGAAAGCGTTTTTTTTTGTTATTTGTGCGCAACTAATGACTACATCTCCATAATAAAAAGAAACAATTTTCTACTATTTGAACCTGCCTCACGAAATTAGTTTGCCTCGGCTCTATAAACCTTTGAAGAAATAATATAGCTTTCACTTGTTTTCCCTTTGTCGTGCATGACGTTGCTTCACTTACGTATTCTTCCACAACGCCGGCAGCCACGTAGGCGAAGAGGCAGCACAGAAGCACCTGAAAGAAGACAGTAATCCATGAGCGAGCTATTTCTTCCAGTGGACCGGCAGATCACATCAGATAACCAAAGGTCCCAAAAACTGTCCGCAAAGACGGCGCACCTTGGAGAACATGGTGGAAGGTGGAAGATCTCTTCTCATTCACAACGAAGGGTTAGATTCAAGGTATCTTCTCCGCGACGCTTTTATACTGATCTTAGGCATACCGACCGTGGCATATCTTTCCTTTAACCAAGTGATTGACCAATCAGAAGAATAGGATAGCCTTTTTTAAACTCTTGCCACGTCCAGATGAAGCATGTCGTCATCTTTGAGATATCGCGAAAAGGACAGTGCCGGCAGGCATTATACAAGAAAGCGGAGAGTCGGCGCCGCTTTGGTATGCTGGGCGTGACTATCTCCCATTCGTAATTACGAAATGAAACTAAAGGAACTAGCTTAATAAGAATACACCACCCTACCGTCAGTGGCTCTTTTGCCGGATACTTCTAATTTAATTACAATGACTAAGTAAATGTTGGGCAAATAAGTGTATCAATTGTCTGGATTCAGTAACCTGGCTATAATTCATATAGAAGGCACCAACACTACTGCTACTAGTACTACTGCTAATAATAATAATAAATAATAATAACAATAATAATAATTTTATTTGCCCATCACAAATGCAATGTTATATGTATGGGCACATCAAAGCCAGCTAAAGGTTTGTGTGATGACGCCCTAAAAGAATAAAAAAGAACAATAGGATCGGTAAAAATGCAAAAGTAGAAGAAAAAAAAAAAACACGACGAAGCAAAGGAAAACATTACCAGGACAGAAAGCTACACATACATGTCATCAGAACTATTAGACCAATAGACATGAAAGTATAATCAGCGACAAGCAAAATTGTCGATAATCTTAGCAAAAAAAAGTAAGTAAAAACTAAACAATTTCAGCAGAACTATACTGAAATGGAAACACGACGTTAGGAAAAGATATTAAGGAAAAGAAAAGTAGAAGGAAAAGTCGTAACTGTCATCAGACAGTGACAAAAAAAAAAACAGTCAGTGAATAAGCAAATTAATACACACATGAAAAAAAACCAAAAAAAAAACAGAAAGCAAATTGAAACACAGTTACAAAATGACACTACATGGCACGAGGAAAGCAAATAAATGTAAAATAAAATGCCAGAAGTCATAGAAATATCATCACAGTCATTGGGGAAGAAGGGGCCAGAGAAAAAAATAATAATAGCCCTGCAAATTCGCTATGCACACACTGGTACTAGGCTTGCATTAACTAATATCCAAGTCAACACACTTAAGTTCCTTCTTCAATGCTTTCGGTGAGGTGATGTCCAGGATTGAGTCCGGCAGAGCGTTGAATAAACTCGGAACATAATAATCGCGCGTGCATTTACCATAACGGGTCCAACAACGTGGCACCTTGAAACGAGGGGTGCATCGCAAAGGGCGAGACGGAAGTGACATGGTTTTGAAATCCTTATTCCAAAAGTTGCGTAATATAACAGTTTGAATATACAGTGAACATAGGTTTGGCAATTGGAGAGCTTTGAAAATATCCATAGTTGTTGACAAAGGGTGTATTATATGCACCCCTAGTGAGTATTCCTCTCAGTAGGGTATTATCTTTGGTTTGCAAGTGTCTAGAACAATTTCCAAAAACGGTTACGCTGTACCGAATGACACTGTAAGCAAGTGCGTGAGCTATCATCAGCCTTATACCAACTGGTATAAAGACTAGTGTTGTAACGCATGCAGGATACAGCTCGTATTTTGCTACATAAGTATTGAATATGTGTGTTCCACGAGATATCAAAATCAAAATAAACACCCAAGTATTTAACATAATTAACCGACTCAATTGGTATACATGTACATGGATCACATTTAGACCGGTGAAGAAGAAACGTTACATTAGTAGGATGGCTTTTGAGAGGATTACGAAAATAAACTAGCTCTGTTTTAGACTTATTAATGTCCATCATGTTTTCAGCAAACCAGTCCATTATATGGGTAGCATTCTCTTCAAGTGTTTTGAAAGAGTCATGGAAATTAATATGATGCGACACAAGAAGGGTATCGTCGGCGTATTGGCAGAGCGTGCATCCACTGACGACACTACCCATGTCATTAACAAAAATGTTGAGAAGTAGAGGCGATAACACTGAACCTTGAGGCACCCCCGCCTTAAGAGGAAGAAGAGAACTCTTTAAGCCACCGATTGACACGAGTTGAGAACGGTGAGAAAGGAAGTTTTCTAGTAAAGAATAAAAAGGTCCACGAAAATCCAGGCGATGTAATTTCCTTAGGAGCAGTTTGTGGTTAACAGTGTCAAAGGCCTTAGACAGGTCAAGAAAGAGCGCGCATGCGAACATATTATTTTCAAATGTGGAATATAAGTTATCAGAAAAATCTTCAAGGGCTGGCTGCGTGCCTTTTCCAGCAATGAAACCGTACTGAGTTGGTGAAAAGATTTCATTTGCATCCAAAAAGCTAAGCATCGACTGAAAGAGGTGTTTCTCGAGACTTTGGCCTAAAATTGGTAATAAAGAAATAGGGCGATAATTCTCGATTTTCGATCGGGCGCCTCCTTTGAAGATGGGTCTGACAATGGCAACCTTTAGGCCATCAGGTATGTTGGCAAAAGTAATAAAGCTATTAAGCATGACTAGAATAACATCCTTACTTCGTGTGAAATATCTCTGCAGATCATATGCGCGAATGCTATCAGTCCCAGGGGACTTGCTTGCTTTGAAACTAAACAACATAGAATGGAGATCAATCTCATTTAAAGAGGGAAGAAAAACTGACTTTAAGGACGTATCATTCAGTGTGCACGAGTTATCAACACACGCCAGAAAATTTAGCAAAGAAGTTGTTGAAATCGTTGCTAGTGAGAATGTGAGTGAACCAAAATTTCTTTCGACAGCGTCATCAATGGAACGCTCAGCACCAGTACCTCGAGATTGATTAATCAGCGACCATGTCCTAGCCGAGCTAAACCTTGATTTCTCAAATTTTGGTATGAAATATATTCGCTTTGCAGAGCGAATTACTGCGTTTTCCTTACTTCTAACTTGTCGAAACTCATTACGCAAATCATTGTTATTAGGAGACCTCCGGCATCGTTTCCAAAGAAGGTCCTTTTCCTTAATTAGTTTAAGGATATAAGAGCTGAGCCACTGACGGTTAGGTCTACGTCTACTTAGAATTACAGTTATTTTTGCAGATTCGGTAAAGTTTTTAAAAGCCTCCACGAACCTTGGATACACGTTGGTAGTGTTAACTGAACTTAGAAAGCCTTTCCAATCATACGAGGCAACCAATTTGTCAAACAAAACAATATCAATAAACTAAACTTGTCGTGAAGCTCCACATTCAGGTTCGAAAGCTAAATTATCTGTTAGTCGACATGCCACGAAGTAGTGATCGGCTAACTTTTCGAGAATTACAGCAGATTCCACTTGAGCATTCGCAGTTCGTATGGAAATGTGGTCAATGCATGAAAAGACTAATTTGGTCCCTAAGATCTCTTCTCGTGTTGGAGCCGAAATAACACATTCAAAAGCAGAATTAGATAACATATTTAAGTAGTCACACACAATAGGGTTCGTTGTGTTTAATACGTTGATATTAAAGTCGCCTACCAGACAAGGGTATTGCATAGAGGAGAAATTGCAAAGTGTTGATTCAAGCTCACCAAGAAACAGTCGAGCACTTTCCGCAGAGGCCTATAAATACAAAGAAGAGAAATAGAGAAATTCGAATTATCAAGTTTTAGGGAAAGGACCTCACTGTGAGAAAAATTTAAATCGAGGTGAGAAACTTGCCATATTTGAGGAACATATGCCGCAATCCCCCCGCCACTGCGTTTCGATCGTGTGGAAAAAAAAGTATTGTAATCTGTAAGGGCGTATTGACACAGCATAAACTCCAGAATATTGATTTCTGTAAAAATAAACGCATCGACATGAAACATTATGTTTCGAACGATTATTCGAAAATTATCCCAGTATTTGCGGAGGCTTGGTATGTTCACGTGCAAACATATAAAAGTGCTCTCCTTTCTTTTGTTGAGCGAAGTCTGAAAGTACAAGAAGTTACTATACTGCGCAAATGTAGCTGCCAGGTTTAAACCAATTCAATATCCCCTACGGAGGCAATCCATAGGACAGTTGTACTGTCGCTTTTTTGTGCATAGATTTGCCCGTTTTTCGTCCAAATGTACTTGTACTGCTTCTTCTTTCCTTTCATCCTCGCCTTCCAGAAAAGCTCATGGTTAGACCGAGAGAGGTTTTTGTTGAAAAATATTTTGGGTGCCAGTCCGGCGTGGCTGAGTTCCCCTAGTCGCCCATGGCAACCCATCCATTGTTCCTTTAGGGAAACCGACGCAAAGCTGACCAAAATTAATGTAGCAGTGCCAGGTTTGTCTGTTTTCTTAGGGGGTAGACGCCGAGCGGAGGGAACGTCAGATGGTTGAAATTGGGAGAGGCCGATCTTCGAGGGAAGATCACACAGAACCACACTCAAGTTTTCTTTTGGAGTGGAGGGTAGGCCCTGAATTTCCATATTAGACAAACGCTGTTGTTAGTCGAGCTCATTGATTTCTGTCTGAAGCAGGCAGATAGAATTAGCCTGTTCGTTCACCGTGTTCCGAAGTGTCCCGACTTCGGCCTCCATGTTCTTTGTCAGTTGTTTTTGAGCTGCGAGGTCTGACACCACGGAGCCATACTTGTCGTTAAGGAAAGTAACTGACTTCTCAACAGCGTCAACGGTAGTCCGCAGCCATTCCACTGCGGATCTCAACGCCAGGAGAGCGTCGACTTTTGCTGGCAGGGTAAGAAGAGTGTCAACACTTTCTTTTAAAGAAAGTAGCATATCCAGCTTTTGGTTGACAGATGCAAGCTGCGCCGAGAAAGCGAAGGGGTCGTCTTGAGACACAGCATCCGCAGCCCCTGCGCCCGAGCGACTGTCACCACTCCGACATCTCCTACATCTCCACTTCTCACGTTTTGAGGCACCCATCGTCGTGAAGGTAGCGTCGGCAATACCAGCACACTGTCCCAAATGAAGGACGCTATGACATTCCGCACACACTTCATGTCTTCCATCCTTCGGCTCGGACACATCACACACATCACAGACGGTAGGTGGGGACATTTTGTATTGTCGAGTTTCCAATCAGCAGCAAAGAGGACGACGACAAAAGTGCCGGAATAGTAGAAGTACGGGCTTACAGGAAGCAGCCTGGTTGAGATGACACCACACTGCACATACACACAGAAGGGCGTCTCCGGGGACGACTCAAAAGTGTTCGGTGGAAATGATAGGAATCTTTCAGGCTCGGTCGCTCAGAGGCAGACAGAAGCGCACACTTGGCTGGAACTCAAATGGTGAATGATAGAGGCGATCTAGTAGAACAGCCACAGCTCAGTTATCTCAGCCAGTGGCGTCATAGATCCTGCGATTCCATTTACAGCGCAGATGGTTTGCACAGATTTAACCGGAACCATTGTCAGCACACCGCGAATAATGACGTTATAGTTGAGCTGGCGTACAGCGAGTGCAGCGAGAGCCTGGACCGCTGAAATTGCCGAGGCCTGACCTGGATCTGGAGCCAAAAAGACTGTACTGACCTGGTCTTGGGTGGGGATCGTTCTTGCGAAGTTTTCTGGTCCTTAACCTGAGCCTCCGGTCGGTTACCGACTGTAGAGGGCGCTAAATTATTTGATTTTCGTTAAAAATATGGAAAGCATTCGGAAAAAACCGATTGCTCGATTTTATAATTAATATTATGGTAATGATAATAACAATAACATTAATGAGGTTGCTGCTTTGTAAATGTGTTGTTTATTTCACTTGTCAAAATGTACTTCTATCGAGGAAAGTATTGTAGCTCACATATATCAAATATAATTCCTAGTGTCAAACTTGAAATTAAATTGACGGAGATGAATGGAGGAAATTTAGGAACGTAACTTTAAAGAAAGAAGAGAAAATGAACAAAGAAATATTAATTCTGGCCGTTAGCAGTCCCCTCATTATGTGGAGCTGCACTCGTTTTGTTTTCTGGCTGTGTGTATCAAAGCACAGCCAGGCCGATTATTCAAGTCGCTAAACACTGTGTATAATATTTGCATCCATCTAGTACCGGCATGCTGTCATACTGAGTAACGTTCGGCAATTTTTAAACCTAACCAAAACCATTTTTACACTGCAGCCTGGGATCTGCAAGTAAAGCTGAAAGTAATATTTATGAACTAACTGAAAAGTTTTACCAGTTACGCATGAAATAATACGCAATACACATACCCTCTACAAGGTATAAAAAAAGCAATATTAAATAATGTAATTGATCTTACATTCAAAACAAAGATTGGATGGTCGTATGATATTATTTCATTGTTTGCTTTGATGTGACTGGCTCTGAAAGTCGATTTAATGCGTGGTAGACAGGGAATTTCATCACTAAGGAAAGAGCATGTTGAACAACCCGCTATATTGTTTACGATAAAGTGGATGCGCTTCTCCCGCTATCTTGCTGTATACTCACACAGGGAAGATATTCCAGAATAAGAAGAAAAACTGAACGCTACTCTCACCACACAAGCTTGTTTTATTTTGGTAGTTGTTATACTTGCTGGGAAATTACAGAAGAATGGAGGCCTCTTGATTACAATGTTCGAGAATATCCGCATATCAAAGAAAGCATATCTCCTTGTCCTTCCCAGCCTGTTAATTTGACGCTCCTAGTTAGCAGAAACCCTTCACCTCGAGCCGGTGTAGATGCAGAATGGGCATTGTGGGCACATGTTTACTTAAAACTCCGGCGAAATACCTTTACTGGTTTCTCGCTGAAAGAATCGCCCATGTGCGTTATTCCTCTAACTAGAGAAATACGAACGAGTAATCGATCAATAAACTGTAAGTTCCTTGCACCAAAATTGGGATATGCCATGTCACTCCAACGAAAGAAATATAATTCTATAAGAGGTCATTGACTTTAAGGTATGAATGAAAAAAGTAGCTTTAATCTTCAAACGGATAAAAATCACATATTTGTGACTTTGGCAACTAGGAAACGCATTATTATTTCTAGGCTGCTTACAGGTTTATTTATCATAAGTAGCTACAATCACGATATTCGTCTCTGTTAGTGACTGTTTTAGTGGATCATTGACATTCACTTTTGTCACGTCTAATGGTCAATTTCATCAATAAAGCGCCGTGGCTGCAACAAGAGAACTGGTTAGTTTAGGAAAGGCAAAACACGAGCCATCTTTGTTATAAGGCTGTCCTTTGGCTTCAGATGCATAACAACTGCATTATTAGAGTCTAGTTATTGCGTTTAATGTAAAGTTTCCACAATGTTTCATTTATTTCTATTTCCGTTGGTTGACCACATATTTGAGCACATATTGTAAGTATAAATACAATAAAATCGAACTCGGCCCACCTCACTTCCAAAAATCCACCGTAATGATTAGATATGTTCATTAAAGTGAAGCTAAAAAGAAACCTTCATATCGTACAAAAAGCTGCCCGTTGAAAAGAACAAAGCTCACTTTTATATGTTTGCCGCCGTGTCTAACGCAACAGTGATGCTTCGTTTACAGCATGACTTACAAACAAGGTAATTATCTGAAACAAATAAGGCATAATTATTAAACGCGTGAGTTGGTGCATCTCAACTCTTAAATGATTTTATTTTAATTGCTACTGCAGGGTGTCCACTTCAAATATTAATAGGCACTGCTTTGTACAGTATCCTGGATTGTATAAAAATTAAAATATGAACAAAACGTCACGCTTTGATTATGCCACAACTTACCCGCTGTCAATGAAACATTGTTCCTCCAGATTGTATGTGTACATTCTTTGGCTGTTTACTGGATTGTTTGACGGTTTTGCAGTATTTAATGTGCGCCTAATATTTGACAAAAAGACACAATCACACAACATAATATTGAAAATGACCAACCTGTAAAATGAGTAACACAAATTGGTCCTTTTAAGGCGTTTTAAAATATTAATCAGGTTCTCATTAAACTACTTAAGATTACTTAACGACCTGCTCTAAAGGAATCAATGCTATTATGCAACATCGTTCCTAACCAAAATCATCTTCAGGGAACACGACCGTCTTCCGACGATTGCAGACAATTAATTTAATAACAGCGCGTTTTTTTTCGTGTATAATGTAATTAAATTATATGCCCTTCCTATTATGTGCAAGATTTATAAAATAGCGGGCACGCTTGTTCGCATGGATCGTTCTTCTAATTCTTTTTAAAGAGAAAAAGACTTCTGAAAATATGAAACGTTAAATTTGAAAGTTTCTATAATAAATATATTTTTCCCTACATACATAACTAGAGAGCAGCGCTTGTATTCGGAAAACTGGTTAATTTATTTTTCTTACTGTGTATTCCTACCTGTCTTCGTCTAATTTTGTGACATGCTTTTCCTTCTACGACGTTGCACACTTCTTTAGACGTAAAAAATGGCGTAAATGAGCATGCATTTATGGAGCGGAGCTAGTCTAAGAAATTTTGCAAAAGCTTAAGGGGCTCCTCACAACTAAAACAATTTTATTCTTTACCAGTAATTACTGGACACTGAATTGTCCAAGATATATTATCATTTATGTGCGCCTTCAGATCAGGCTTTCTTTTCTATTTGGAAAACCTGAACTAAAGCTCCAGTAAAGTGTGATGAATGGGTGTCAGGATTGGTTTTACTTCTTTCAGTGAAGGATAAAAAAAAAGAGGTATCAAATTATTAGGGACACTGTTTGCTAGTGAGGGAGCACTCTGCATTTCACATTCGGCAGATGGTCTCAACGTAATGGTTGAATTAACGTGATTTTTTCTAAGATGAGATTGCTTTTCTAAGAATCAGTAATCTTTGGTTTCTTGCTATGATAAAGTTGTAGAAAAAGATGCTTAATTTCAGGGTACTAGGAGCGGTCGGAACACCCTTTGTCAAAGCAACACAATAAAAGCAATAACAGGCTTAAAGGGAAACTGAAGCGGTTCTGTACTTGACGAAGCAGATTTAATCCTTCTTATCTCGTATCTAGGATCACAAATATTGAGATTACTTCTCAATTTGGTGCACGGAGGCTGCAGAAAAATGTTTTCAATGCACCGCTGAAGCCCCTTCTTCCGACAGCGTGACGTAGTATTAGTAGTTTTCGGAATCTCCGATTTCGCGCATCTTCAGCGCCTATCAATGGTATGCAATCGAACTCTTGCTATTTTAAAGGTGCCCTGAGGAGGTTTCTGAGATCGCCTAAATATAGGAATAGCTGATTCTGCGGGCTCTAAGCATCCTACAAATTCATAAATCATAATATTTCGCGGGCAATTGCCTTATTAAAAATGTAGTTAAAGCTGGAAAAAACGGCGCCCTGAGCGAATCGGTTATCCATGTCTCAAAACAACAGCGCAATTATGGATTTACACACAAACACACGTCAACACTGGCCGCAAAACAAAAAAAAAATCACACATAGTGACAAAATCCCAGCAGACGACACACTCAATCAGCGCTGACTTACAACTGAATCCATATTTGCAGTTCTTTTTCTTCGGGGGCTTTTGAATACATTTGTGAAAATTGGCTTCTTTTTATTCAACGTCGATTTCATGGGTCATTGAAGACAAAGAAGTCAATTTTCACGGATGTCTCGAAAACGTATAGAAGAAAAAGAAGCGATATAGATTGAGTTGTGGGCACGTATTTCTTCCACCGTGGTTGTGGGTCAGCGCTTTGTGAGTGTTTTGTCTGCTGTGATTGTGTCACTATGTGTGATTCTTTTTGGGGCCAGTGGTGACTTCTGTTTCTGTGCAACTCTGTACTTGCGCTTTTGTTTTGAGGTAATCAAGGAACGCAACACACCGAGGTCGTCGCCAGTGATGGGAGGAGCATTGTTCCTTTAGCCAAAAAACGCGACATTTCGTTGAGATTGCAAACCCAGGTATTACAAAATATATAGACTTTTGTAGATCTTCAAAGCACATAAGAGTCGTCGATAATAGTTAATTGTTGTCGGAGAGAAAACACAATACTATGTTGTTGTTTTTGTTGTTGGCTTTTTTGTGTTTTTTTTTTTTTTTTTTTCAGAAGTAATTTGTTTGGATATCAGCTCTCGAGCGCTCCAGCGCGCGCTCGCTGGGTGGAATCGTAGTCCTGTCTGTACGGGCCACGAGCCGCGCGGCCTCGGGCATTCGATATATCATTCCGCGGTTTCAGTGGTCGAAGGCGCGAGCATCCTTCGCATGTACACGCTTAGTGTTCCTTTTCTTCGGGACATGCGGAACATGCTTCTCGCATCGCTGGAGATAACCTGAGTGTGCTGCAATCTTTAATTGCTTTTTAATAGGGAAATTTACCGCCATTCCTCACGCTTTAAAGAATTCTAGGATGTTTAGAGCCAGCAGAGTGAGTTATCGCCATATTTAGGCTAATCTCAGGAACCTCCCGAGGGCACCTTTAAGGTTAGAAAAAGAGGTCACGATTGGTGTCAGTACGAGGAAATATACTTGGCAAGCTTGCCATTGCACTCGCTGCCCACACGAGCGACACGCGCTTGGCGGCCCAAACATCCTAGAATGACATAGGGTAAGGTGGTGAGAAATTTGACGAACAATTTTACGTTCAATGGTGATTTTTAATTTTGCTATAAAATTAAATAAAAAAACACAAGATAGGGATATTCTTACATGCCTTGGCTCTATGCTCAGCAAATATTACTCAACGCGAACAAGCGAAACATCAAACACATCAAGAATATACGAAAGTAACACACTGTCTCATTTTGCTCCACGCACTGTGGCGCAAAATGAGACACACTTCAAAAACCTGATACGCGTTCAGTTTTTGCAATAAAATCACTTGAAACGCACTGTGTGAGATCCAACGCACTCTTCATGAGCCCACTCCTAGAATCTCACGCACTTCATCTATACTGAATGCGGGGGGGGGGGGGGGGGGGGGCTGCTCGGCTCCAAAGTTCTTTACATCCCAGGCACTGCCAGTCTCGCGTGGTGTGTACCCCACGGTGTGCAGAACGCTCGGACACTGCGCGCTTCTTCTGGGGTCACTATGGTCTCACATCGGTTTCAGTGTTTTTTGTGTGTGTGTGTGGGGGGGGGGGGGGGGGGGGGGGTAGGGGAGGTGCAAGTGGAAAGTCGGTTCTTGTCTGCTTTCGTAAAAATCAGCTTTGCCTTGTGGGGACATGACCGTAGAACAGTGCCGCTCTCCGTTCTGCTTGTTCTCTTTCTCTGTCCTACGTTTGGTACAGAAAAATTGATCTATGAGCAAATTTTTTTTCTCGCCGGAAAGAACGCGCCTCAGGATACTTACTCGTTTATTGTAGAGCGGCAGTTCTTTATATTTTTTTAGTCGTTTGCCCCGCCTTTATAGCGCATCCATTTGGTACGCCGAAAAGTGTGGCAGCAGTGCCATTTAAGGTGCGATTTAGGGACGCTGTTGCTTGAGAGTTCCAAGAGCTTTCTTCATGTAACTTTAGCGCCATGATGCCCTTGTTTCTCTTTCGTACCTTGGGACCACCCTACACTCTAAGAAAAAAGGGAGCGCGACTTAGTCCCTCGGGGGACCAAATGCGCTGCCACCACCATTAGTCCCCTAGGGGAGCAACTGTAACGGGAGCAACTGTTGCGCCCGTCAGTTAGTCCCCCGCACTAGCACCGTTGGGACTAACTGTTACACCCTTTCAGTTACACCTCGAGGACTAGCTGTTAGGCCCTTACACTTGGTCCTTTGGGATCAACTGTTACACCGTTTTAATTGAACCTCGAAGACGAACTGTTAGACCCTCGCGCTTGGACCCCTGGGACTAACTGTTACACCGTTTCAAATGAACCCCGAGGACCAACTGTTAGGCCCTTGCACTTGGACCCCTGGGTCTAAACGTCGCGCCCTTGGATTTAGACCCCTGGGACTAAAGGTTTATTTTTTACATTTGGTCCCGGGTCACAAATCTCCGAAACGAAATTGTGGAGTTCAGGTTAAACGTAGCTTTATTGCCTCGTAGATACACATCGCATTCAAGGATGACTGAAGTCGAAGTTCCTTTGCGGTAGAATCCACAATAAGGCAAATTCCGAAGAGTGCACTTGCGTCGACGATGGCTTGGACACTGGGACGTCTGTCCAAGCCGGTCGTGGTCCCAGCACCGTTTATTGGGGCACCGGAAGCTTTCTGCCTGTTTGGGAGGAAATCAGATTATTAGTAACAGGGCAGCGTAAATACCCAATTGCTTGACAAATATATGAAGTATAAGTTATAACACATGCATAATAAATTAACAAATAGGCTGCATAAATGATACAATGGTTCACATCCAACATGCGATCTGTTGACAGCAGACCAGCGCAATATTAGATTTTAGTAGACCGTTCGCTGCGAATTACAGACCCAGCGCGTGCGTGCTCAAACTATGCTTCAAAGTGACGGCACGATCTCCCGCCATCAACGCGAAAGTCT
Organism: Ixodes scapularis; assembly: GCF_016920785.2. Lineage (NCBI taxonomy): Eukaryota > Metazoa > Arthropoda > Arachnida > Ixodida > Ixodidae > Ixodes > Ixodes scapularis. The sequence continues at coordinate 60,428,308 of NW_024609880.1, read as the reverse complement.
AGTTTACAATCGAATAAATATCTCCATTAATGCCGCTTCTCACACGGAGCGAAGCGCTGATGTAGCGCTGCTCACGTGTCATGAGCTACTTTTCGTTTGCCATGAGCAAGCGTTTTGTCCGTGCGATACAAAGCTGGTGACCGATCCCGTCAGCACGCGCTTAGCGCAAGGTCAGCGCTCTGCCTGTAGCGCTCCGCTGCATGTGTGGACAGGCGTTTATGGTCAAGCGATCCTGCCAGGATCTGGGAAACACACTCACAAAAAAAAAAAAAAATAAGCCATCGGGAGAACTGCAATAAAATGCTTAGATGGGCCAGTTGGTACATCGTGGGAAAATTACAACGGGCTCTGTTCAGCGCCCTGTGTCGTTGTCAATCTACTCTTTGTGCGCCCTGTGTCGTTGTCAATCTACTCTTTAGCGCCCTGTGTCGTTGTCAATCTACTCTTTGTGCGCCCTGTGTCGTTGTCAATCTACTCTTTGTCCGTGTTTTTTTGGCGCTTATTTTCCCACGGAGAACTGGCGTTTCGCTCGATACGATTGAATATGCTGTGCTGCATAACAAAATCAGCAACCATGGTGCCAAAAAAAAAAAAAAAATAGAGCATGGCGCGCGCTTTGCAAGCTAGAGAACGCGCTCAAAATAAAACACTTTCTGAAGCCGCAGTTAATAAGTACACCATAAACAGAAGCACTTCGACATACCTTAATTGAGTTCCCTTGACTTGTGACTTCAGAACAGATCAAGTGCAGTGCTTCAGCGCCGCGAATCCAAACCGGATCCCGCCATGATCGGAGATGACACAAGGCGACCAGCCTCCTACGAAGGCTGTATTTTGACTTTCAACTTACTAAAAACAGGTTATTTTCAAACAAAGACACTTCCCATTTTCCCGGCGGACCCCATCTGCACAACCAACGCCCAACCCCCCGCGTGAAGAAGGAATGCGGGGTAGGGGATTGGGCGGAGGGGGCAGTGCGCGTAGAAGATAATCTCTTTTCCCGCTCCCACTACACATGACACAAGGACACCGAAGAGCTCCAAGGACGGGAGAAGGTCGCCACTTTCAACACGCCGGTCGAGTGACGTACAAGCAAACACGTTTTTTTTCTTTTAGCTTTCTCGAGTGGCTTTTTTTTTTAGTTTGCATTTGTTTAGTATTAGTAGGGTGCTGCCAGGTGTGACGTTCCGGGCGTGATTCGGTCTTCGTTGTTCATCTGGATTGTTTTGGAAATAACGACGACGATGGCATGAAGGTGTCTGGATACTGCCCGTGGATGTGCTCTCCAAGTGGAACGTGCCGTGCATCAAGTGTGTCGTTGCGGATTTTGAGTTGGACATTGGGCTACCCAGAAAGGTTTGTGACGCAGAGACGGAGGCGCGTTCCCACCGGCGATGCGACCTAGTCGCGCGATAACTTTCATCGCAAAAGCGACCATCGCGGCCAAAAAGCGACGCGATTTGAGCAGTCGCTTCTCGACCCGACTTTTTTGAGATGCGATGTAGTCGCGGAGCCTCTGAGCCAATCTACGGCGTTCGGAACGAGAGTTTTCGAGAAACAACTCGCCAACGAAGGCGTTGGACTCGCTTATCGCACACGCCGGTGTGACCATCTAATTTTTTTTTGCAATGCGATCTAGTCGCATCGCGTGACTGCTTATATCGCCGGTGGGAATGATCTGTTTTAGCGATTGAAGTGACCATTTATTCTGACTGCGAGACTCCGGTGTTAAAAGCGGGGCTTCTACAAACTGTTACGTTTAATTTTAAAAAGAAAAAAAGTGTTAGTATTTGGAGGTGTTCCGTTTGGATAAATGCACATTTTTTGCGCGAAGGCAAATTACGTAAATGAGACTTGTGAAATGTCAACAGATCCTTTTTGACGAGATAGTTGGGTGAAGTCGAGTCAACACATTCGTTCACTCGCATTCACACAACGCGTGAAGCTCTACCATGTAATGTCTTAACGTTCGTGGCACATTAAACAAATTCGCCAGTTTCGTCCGAGTTTTGTCAGCACTTCGAGCCGTGCTGGGCTGAGTCTCGCAGATCCCCAAGACAAGCGAAATAGCATCCGTCCTCCTGGAAAACATTCCGTCTGCCTTTGTGGACTAAATCATACAGATGCACCCTGTCTGAGGGGGACTAACGGATGCTTTTGCTCGCGCACGCCTATCGGTTCGTCCCAGTCAAGTGCAATTAGTCCCCAGCGTTTGCGCACGGTACCTAGCTTGAGCCAGATGGTCCTTTCGGGGAGCAACTGGGAGTTCAGAGGACCAAATGCTGCCGTTAGTCCCTTTAGGCCAACTTTTTTTTTAGAGTGTAGACATCGAAAAAATACATTAATGGCTCATGAGTAACCAGAAGAAAACTGCGTTATTGACATGTGTGTCAAAGAATGTAAAATTGTCGCCTTTTGCCCCGCGCGTATACTGTTACGTAAATACCTACTTTGTTAAAAAAAAGTACTCAGAGATAGCACAAATTTGGTTCACATGGAGCTAAGTAGGATACCAGTAAAAATAGAGTTTACCTTGGCAGAATAGTTGGTCACAACCGGGCTGCATGTCTCGAAGCGAAACCTCGAGCATAAATTTGCGCCTTTTTGGCAGAGGGGAAACTCGTCAACCTCAACTCCGTATTTATTTTGTCCGGAACACCCTCGCCGACAGCTCTTACGTTTTTCTGCGCAAAGTGGGCAGGCTGCGGCACCGCTCAGTGAAATTTGCAACTACTCCGATTACTTGTCTGGGAGGTGGATGTTGATAAGCACAAACTGTTGCATTTTAACCTGTGCTTTATTTTACCCAACCTTACCCTAACGACTTGTCGGAGGTCTTTTGTGTTTTCTCGCCTTTAGTTACATATTCGAGGATAACGAACGCGGTATTCATAAGTATGAAATAAAAATACTTGAGAATTCACCTCTAAGTCGTTTTGTTTTCAAGAACGTCTTCAGCTTCGCACTAAAGGTAAAATCATAAATATTACAGATTCATATAGGACAGCTAGCAGACATAACACACTAAAACATTAAACAACTTAGTTTTTGACATAGCTTACTGCGGCATTACGACATGCCAAGTCAGTGTAACTGTACTACCCATCGCCAACTCTCCCGTCTTAGTCTCTCTAAGGTGAAGGGCCTCTCTTTCCTATGTTTAACAATTACTTCAACTACGTCATTATTGATCATATCGCTCTTAGTACAGTAACGTGACCAATTGAACAAAACACTCGCAATCATTGCTGGAACAACTAAAAAGAACAAGCAGAGAACTTAATTTTCATAGTTTTATTTAAATATTTAGTCAACTTGAGACAATGTAGTTGAGGACTTCGAGGACAGAAGGCTAATAAAGAGACACTCTCGAACGAATACCTTGAAACTAGCGAAGTTTCGGCATCGCTCAGAACAGTGTCTTACGTTGCTCAATAAAAAAATACTCTAGATAACAATTGTTTTACCTAACTAACCTTCACCTTAGGCGCTCTTGGCACGGCCAAGAGTGTAGGTGAGGGGAGCGTGAGAGAGGGCATAGGAGACTGGAGCGGCGTGGAAGGCCACTGGAGAAGCGTGCACTGCGTGAACCACTGGGGCAGCGTGCACAGCGTGCACAACTGGAGCAGCGTGAACGGCGTGGACGGTGACTGGGGCGGCGTGAACGGCGACAGGGGCCTTGACGGCAACTGGGGCTGGGCCCTCAACGGCAGAGGAGGCGTACTCCACGTCGGCTGGGGCGGAGGACTTGGTGCCTGGCTCGTTGGTCTCGACGGTGGCGTGGAAGCCACTGGCGTCGGCAGTGTACCTCACGGTACGGGTGATGCCGGAGGCGTCAGAGTAGCTGTAGGATCCCACCCTAGCGTTGTTGGCGTCGGCGTTCTCCTCGTGGGCGATGCGGGTGCCGAACTCGTCGGTGTTATCGTAGGCGAAGCTGTATGGCTGAGGTGGCTGCAAGGGTGAAAAAGATTATTGAGCTGTTTTGTTCTGTTCACGAACACTCTTAATCTTACGCATTAGCACGGGTCACGGCAACTTTACGACGAAGCATAGCGGCGAGATATTTTTTTAGTCCCTTTATGTTCAAATAAATCAAAAGAATCATCAGTATGTGGTAGAAAAATATTCATTTGGAGGGTCGAGCTGTGTGTTATTTCGGGCAGACGGTCAAAACAAATACCTAACAATTTCGTGTATGTTTACAGACACAACATAAACGAACATTCCAGAAATATGTATGCATGAATACGTGAAATCGGTCTGATTGCACACTACGTAACGTTTCATTGCTTACAGGCTTTAAGGCACCCTATGATCTGAAATGTTCCTTTCTGTCACCCAAGAAATTGGCAAGCCATAGTTTAATATGGGTTTTCCCTGGTAATAAGATGGGTTTTTGACTACTTTGTTAATTGCACAGGCATTTTTACTCCCACTAATTAAAAAAAAAATTAAAGTAATTCTGAAATAACTTCAACAGGTTTGTTTCAGAGCTGAATAATAAGTCCAACTGGTAGTTGGATATTTTAAAAACCTGAGAAAACGTTTGAAAACGTAAATGCACGACACGGTGGTTGTGTGTCTCTCTAACGGTAGTATATAAACGTTGTTAAAATAAGCTAGAAAAAAAGGAATCGCATTGGGGAAAAAATCAAAATATATCTTAAGGAGCGGTTTTAGAAATGGTGAAACCGAATGCAATACACATAATTTATATTAATCATACCTCTACCTGCCGCTTCATAAAATCTGAGATGACTGTATTATGGCTTATTTGCGCGTAACTAATGTACACACGTCCATAATAAACCCAAGGATTCAACTATTTGAACGTGCCACACGAAATTATTATTCGGGTTTGATAAAACTTTTTTCATAAATAATATGATTTTCACTAGTTTTTCCTATGTCGTGCATGACGATGTTCCACTTACATATTCTTCCACAACGCCGGCAGCCACGTAGGCGAAGAGGCAGCACAGAAGAACCTGTAAGGAGACAGTAATCCATGAGCGAGCTATTTCTTTCAGTGGACCGGCAGATCACATCAGGTAACCAAAGGCCCCAAAAATTGTACGCAAAGATGGCGCACCTTGGAGAACATGGTGGAAGGTGGAAGATCTTCTCTCCTTGTTCACAACGAAGGGTTAGATGCAAGATCTCTTCTCCGCGACGCTTTTATAGTGATCTTAGGTCACACCGACCGTGGCATATCTTTCCTTAAACAAGTGTTCGACCAATAAAAAAAAAAAGAGGATATCCTTTTTTAAAATCTTAACGCGTCCAGATCAAGCATTTCGTAATCTTTGAGGGATCGTAACGGATAGCGACACCATGCATTATACAAGCAAGCAGAGAGTCGGCGCTGATTCGGTATGCTCGGCGTGACTTTCCCCGTTCATATATTATGAATGAAAACTGAAGGAACTACCTTAATAAAACCACCCTACCCCACCTTTAGTGGCTGTTGTAACGGATACTCCTCATTTAGCTACGACACCAAAGTACAATCTGGGCGAATAAATGTATTAATTGGCTAAATTGACAGATAGAATCCGCCAAGACTAAGCTTGCTGCTTTGCGGAATATGTATGTGATATTTTTTTTAATAATATAGATTTATTTTCGAAGAACATTTTATTCAAAATATACAGGGCTGCTAGCTTATAGTCATAACTTACAGTATTGCGTGATCTAAAAAAATGATATACATAGAGGTAAATTTAGGAATCTACAACTTCACTCTTGAGGAAAATGTGAGGTTAACACATATTTATTAAATAAAGACTGTAGAACTTTTATCACTTATTCAACATATATATATCAATATGTTAATAATATATTTACTTTATAAGATTGTATACGTTAAGACATGGTGGTGCCAATTTCGACGTCCCCGATCAAAATAAGTCGGACTATTATTTTGAGGTTCGCGACACAACTCTCTGAATAAGCGAAAATATATTGAAAATAATTTTGACGTCCTTTTTTATATTTTGACAAGATTTTATTTTTTATTCGACGTCTTAAATTTTGAACTCTTCAAACCCTCGGTGGATACAAAGTCACGACTGAAATTTAATCGAAGGGCCTAACAAATTCGGGTGTGCTGATAACGTTATGAAGTTAAAGGACAGCAACATGACCTGCGGAAACGAGGAGGACGGAGCAAAGATGTTTTGTCCTTTCCGTGTCGTTTTCTCCGTTCATGTTTCTTTCCTTTGTCCGCCTGGTCAATGGTGGCGGCCAAGAAAATACCATCTAGCTCTCAGGCAGGTTCGGGGTTCAACACGCGTCTACCCAGTTTACGGAAAAAAAAGTGATGTGCAGTTGACTGCAGTTTTTGACATTTTAAGTAATCCGGAATGGGAAAAACATTTATCAAAGTACAACTTCAGCTACCAGGCCGCAAGCAGCGTTTTCTTGGTTGTGCTAAACATTAGAATGCGCCACAGTTGCTTTTCAATATTTATTTCACGTGTTTTCTATTGACAAAGGAGTTGAATATTGTTTCATAACGTTTGCAGTTGATTGGACGATATTTGCTGTCGGAAAATGCGTGTATCTAACAACTACGACGCCGACTATGTTGTTCGTTCGCACCGCTCGAGAAACATCAAGAAGACAACGTTTGCATTAGCAAAATTTTATTTAATATCTCGATCATTTCATAGGTAACCCGCTCGTTAAACACGAAGCCAAAATAAAATCTAAATTCAACAACAAACTCACGAAACCCGATTAAATAAAGGGTGGGAGCCTGATGCAAAGCAATACCTTTCAGCCAGAAGAAGACGCGCTCGCACGATAGTGGAGGCGTGGATATACGAAAAGCGTACCGATCTCTCAATATAACGTAGTGTACGCACTTAAATTTTCTGCGTGCAGTCAAGATAAAGCAATACCCAGCTTGCCTTTGTTGTGGATTCAATTTTTTTTAGAGAGACGTGTGCTCAAGTGATGTGAGTAAGCTCAGAACATTGCCGCCTTGAGTTTCACGATCGAGAGAATATACTTTGGAGGCAGTCCAGCATACACGCTGAATAAGATATTTCCATTGCCAAGTAGGATTGAACTTCCATAGGAGTGCGACACAGCCTCACATGACTCCGTCAAAACGTCAACACAACACCGAAAACATCATCAGAAACTAATTGGAACAAAACGACGAAAATACGAAACGGCTGCCACTGGCTACCCTGTGACAGCTGCATTGACGGGGGACGTCGAAATTATAAAGCCACTATTTTGACGTTTGAGACAAGTGGCGTCATAAGTGTAAAAGTAATTTTTGGGATAGTTTGATGGTGTGCGTGAAAATGGTCACTTCTGAAATGTATATAATACTCACGCTTTGATCGAGATTTGCTTTGCATGTGTTCTAAAAATGTGCAAAATCAAATGTTTTAATTGCAGCTGTAAAAAGTATTAATAAGTCGGCTACCTAAATTAGTGTTTCTCAACTCGCTTATTATTGGAAATAATTGTCACACATCAGTTCATGTATCACCCAGTGATACATATGCATTAGAAAAAGTTTGATAAAGGAGGTTTTGTAATAAATCTTAAGTCTGTCAGATTATCTTGTCAAAATTATCTTAATAAAATAGCTTTCTTTCATCTGTCATTTAATTTAAATTATATATTACCAATCCGGTTTTCACGGTGGTTTACCAGAAGATTCAGTCTCGCAGTGAACAAATGATGAAACATTCCAACGTTTTAGACTACCAGAAGGGACGGCTGCGGTATATTGTTTATCACATCTTTTGGCACTCAAGAGCTTAAATGGGGCTCCGGTGTCCGTGAAATTTGTTTTCACTGTAACTTCGGGAACGCCGTCGTAGAATACAATTGGCTGAGGAAAAAGGCCACCCATTAAAACAAAGGCGCATGCATCATAAAATATGTAGGCTCCTCGACAACGAGTGAAAGCTCGTGACAAAGTGCGTCTGCTTTCATTAGAGTTCGCAATGGCAGCACCGAAATCATTGCAGAAGTTTTGCGTTCCACCTGGATGACAAGGCAGCATCCCTTGTCTCAATTTATAAGTCAGTAGCAGAAAAATGAGGTCTTGTGATGACGAAAACAATGTTCCGCAGGATCGCAACCAATGGTATTTACTACGAAGCAGTCAGTAATTTTACGCAGGATGCATAACAAAATATTTTGAAATCTGAAAACAGCCTTTTACTAGTACAGGTCGCTCAGCTCAGTGAGACCGGGGTTCAGAGTTTTTCCGCGCAACTAATACATAGTATTAAGTAAATTTAATAAACCTATGAACAGCTGCTGTTAATTTATCAGCTATTTTAAAGGCCTTTGCCTTTTTTAAATAAGAGACCATGACTTATAAATCGTTCGAGGTGCAGCTATTTCTTCCACTTTCATACAAGCGTCTGGAAGTTGGCGTGGAGAACCAACGTCGTAACTTTCATAAATTAGCTAATATTGATTCAAAATAGTCGCTCTAAATCATAGTTAATTTTTTATATTTTCACCTATTACTGCACTGGCTTAACAAAATACGGTGTTTTGCTTGAAATTTGGTTCCAATTTTTATCCTCAGAGAGTGATGCTAGACGATATTAGTGTCACAAATAAATGGCACATAATTTTGAACTCATAATTGTTGAAGGCAATCCCAGAAGGTATTAGCCCCGAGAGCGAGCACAAGCGTCGCTGCGGTCGCAGCGCCCTGATTGGGTGAAGTGTGCCGTGACGTCACGGCGGGGAGCGCTCTCCCGGTTCCTTCCCGATTTCGCCTTGCCCCTGTCCTCGTACATTCGCTTTGGAGATGGTAACATTCTGTTCCGTGCCGCAATGCACGTCTCGAAAAGAACCCGGTGTCAGTTTTCACTTCTACCCAAAGTCATCGAGAAAAAAGAAGGAATGGATGATTAAATTAAGAATGGGGAAGGCGCCGTCAGCGTCGACCGTTGTGTGCAGCAAGCACTTCGATGAGCAGGACTTCGTCTACCCTGTCTACAAATCTCTGGGTAAGTCCGACACCGGTGCGACGCGTACATTCTGTGAGCGCGTAGTCCCATTTAATTTTATATCTAGGTTACAAGTACCGAAAATTGTCACCGGAGGCAATTCCGTCGCTGAACCTTCCCGTGCGTCCCCACGACACAAGGCGACCGGGCGAAGCGGCGGCGAGACGCCGGCGTAAGTGTTTATAAAGTTCTGTTCCTCGCACGTTGATGAGCTAGCACTGACGTTCATCTCTCACTGGAATTTGGAACGGCATTCATGCCGGGGGCTCTTGGACGAGTGGCGATGTGCTGCAACCCCTACGTGCGCGTGCCGCACGCGCACAAGTCGCCGGTTGTGCACGTCCTCGTTCTGAAACCTTCAGATGCCTGCCTGTACACGTGCGTGGTAGGGGTGGAACTCGGACACCGTGGACTGGCTGGGTCACCCATGCGCTTATTTTTGATAGAGCACGAGCACCAACTAGAAATAGCGTTCCATGGTAACCAGAAAGGATACTGTAGCCCCCTTTTTTTTCCCGGTGCCTATAAATTTTGCGAATTACGCGAAATTTAGGGGCAAGCGAAATACCGGCCTCTAGAAGCCCTGAATTGCCTCGTCCAGAATTTGCGAAATTTAGTGGTCGCAAATGTCTCTTTGCCCGATCCGTAGAAAAAAAATGGGGCTGTGAGAATCAGAAGTTTTACAGTAGTACAATTTGCTCAATTCCCAGTGTCAGTGTTATTTGACATAAGTAACTCAGTTCAGCATGTTATCCTAACGGCTACATTGTACATTTCCCTGACTAAATTGCATTTTTCCTGCCTTGTTTATTACGCCACTCATGTTACTTCTCCTTTTGTATGTATTTTCCTTACCTTGGCTTGTTTACCGTTGGCATACTCGAAGTAGGCACCAGTAAAAGTTCAATGTAGGTCAGCACTGCTGTCTGTTAGTCATCTTGTACTTTGTCGGTGACTGTGCGCTGTGCGTATTTGGGGAATGAACTACCAGCTAGCCGAATCATCAGCATTAGTCAATGCGCCATTTTAATAAATTTTTAACTTTCAGGTGAAAGGCATGCTGCTGCAAATCCACAGCAGGTGCCACAACCTCCCATTTCCCTACAATTGGACCTCCTGATAGTACAGGAAAACACGAGCAGCAGCGGGATTTCGGACAGCTCTCCTGTGGAAGATGTTGCCGCAGCAGAACAAGTTGTGGAACCCACGGAGGATGACAGTTTGTGTACGAAAAGGTTCTGGTGTTCTAGTCCGGAGACAATTTTATTTATGTAAAATCAATTTCCTAGATCTCATAAATAACAAAATATTGCAGTAAAACTAATTATAAATTAAATGCCCTTCGTTGCCGAACTTTTGCACCATTTGAGGGATAATATAAACGAGTCCGCAGATATCACCGAGATAGGTGATTGATCAGATGGAAAGCTCGGCCAGTTGGTATAAACCATTGTGTGAACAGGACAAAAAAAATTAATAGGTTGGCAAGTGGGGCCAGTCTGGTGTTTCCATGTGTATTTCGCACCGTTCCTACAATCAGTCAAGTGAAACACTACTAGGAAAACAAGCAGAGGGCATTCGCCATTCGCAAAAATTACTGGCGATTGTTTATTCATAGGAAATAAAGTAGTGCGTTACTGAAGTAATAGTAATTCTGATACTGCATTCCTGTTTAGAAACCATGGATACTACAAAAATGTTAAATGATATGCGTTATTTCATTTGACTGTTTGTGCCAGTAATTGAGTAATGCATCTGCAAATGCAGTCCCCATTTCATTTCATGTATCAGTGATTCGGACGCTACCTGCCCCTTCGCCCACTCCCGAAACATTGGTTGTACACTCAACTGCGGCAAGTGCCAGTGCCTTCTCAGTTCCCAGTGGGAGCCCCGGCGAACACATCACAAATGTTGAAGGTAGGAATTATATCAATGCTTCATTTGAAACAACTGAATTGTTTCCTTTTTATACCACTTCGCTTTTATTTGCAGAACTCACCGCAGAGCTGGAGAAGTTTCAACGGAACACGGGTGTTGAAGTCGATACCATGAGCAACCCATTCAAGCGAGAACAGCTGATAGCGATATCTAAAATAACAGGCGAAAATGGGCTGCTGGTACTGACAGGAGTGTGCTCATTCGAGTTGTTTTATAATATAACAGAGCTCTACACAGAAGCCCGCACACTCCAGTCATCCCGCAGCTTCTGCATAAGTGACGATGACGCCGTGCTCTTTACTTTTATGAAGTTGTATCACGACATTACGTTTTCGCTGTTAGGAGTGCTCTTCGGTGTGCACCGAACAACAGTGTCGAACATCTTTAAAGAGTCTATTGTGATACTCGCAAGCATTTTCGAGCATGCTGTCTTCTGGCCGGAAAAAGACTCCGTGGTTAGCTGCCTAACAACCTACTTCTGGGAGTACAAGGACACGAGAATGGTGCTGGACTGCACAGAGTTAGAAATCGAGAGGCCAAAAGACCTTATGTCAAGGTTGCTCACATACAGCCATTATAAACGAACGTACACGGCAAAGGTCCTAGTAAGTGAAACACCAGGAGGGCTAATCAGTTACGTAAGCCCAGCATATGGTGGAAAAGCCTCGGACACCTTCATCACAAAGCAGTCCCGGCTGCTGGACAGGTGTACTCCACATGTCGACAGTGTGATGGTGGACAAAGGGTTCCTGATCAGTGAGCTGTGCAGGGAAAAAAATGTGCGAATGATCAGGCCTCCCTTCCTTATGGAGAAACAGCTGACGACAGAAGAAGCCAGGTCCCATCAGTCTATAGCCTGTGCACGTGTTCATGTAGAGAGAGCAATTCAGAGGATGAAGATCTACCGCACTCTGAGAAATCGGTTGATCTAGATCTTGTGCCATACATAGACAAGATCTTCACAGTGATGTCTGGCATGGTAAACCTTTCGAAGCCTCTGTTTAGCGAGGATAAATTCCTCTTCAAGTAGAAATGCGGCTAGTGTGAGTGCCTGTCTGGCTTAAGCATTCAGCATGTAGGCTTATTTTGACCATGTTTCTTTTTATGTAGACTGAGATGAAAGAGTATGGTAGTCCATTACAAAAATGGTTAATCTTTTTAATGACACAATCAAATAACAGGGGAATTAATAAACAGAGTACAAATGCATCAAAATGACTACCACACAGAACATCTATCTTTAAGTAGTGCTCAAGCATAAATTTCAAACAGTAAATACTGTTGCAAATAATAGACAAACGTGTTTCCAGTCCCACATCTCTTTCGTGCATTTTCTTGTAATAAAGAGTATGATTATGCCTGCTCATGATTTTTTTTAATGTGACCAGTTGCTATGGAGAGGCCCTTCAAATCCAAACTTTTACATTACTATGCGTATGTCAGTACAATTTTAAAGGGGTCGTGAAACAATTTTACATTTGAACTTTTCCAACAAGCGTACTGGCACTGGCGTGACCCAAGTATCCTCCTCACATGGGTTGTGTAAAAGAAAAAGCTCAATGTCTTGATGCCTTGCATTCAAATCTACATTATGGAGTCGTCGGGCACTCACTGATTACAATCTTCCAACATGCCATATGTAAGCCTGATTTGAGGAAACCTGCGCCAGTAAGCTCTGATAGAGGTAGCCAAGACCGCAACTGTTGAAACAAGTCTCTATTGTGCAAATTATAAATATGTCTTGATCATTCTGATAAGCCCACAATCTATGACCAAGTACAGAGTCGTACTACATCCACAATACACGCATGAAAAATTCTAAGCTTCTTGGCTATATCAGAATGATAAAGATAAGTTTACAAGTCCCTAGGTTTCTGAACAGAGAATAATGAAGCAAATGAGTGTTCTGTAGGTACGCCTGTGAAGTTATTTGTATTTGGCAAGATTTAAAAAAAATGCTGCATGACCCCTTCAAAGGGATGCTGAACCGAAATGTGAATTCCACAAAATAAGGCCGCAGAAGAGTTCAACAGGACACTACGAACCCCAAAACATCACTCATTCAGCGATATCTCGAACGGATGGTCGTATTTTTGAACAAAAAGGGGCGCGATTGAGTAGAAAATGTGGCGTAGCTATTCTCCGGGAAAGATTGAGAAAGAGAGAAACCAGCCTTCCTTCTCTCCTCCCCATTTTGGTTTGCTGCCTTGAGGGGACAAAGCGAAGAGAGGGTATGAGAATTGGGATGTGACTGGCCTCGTCTGCCTCATTTTGTCGCTTCCTTCTTTTTCAAAAATATGGCCATCCATTGGAGATATCGCTGTATGAGCGATGTTATGGGGATTGTACCATCCCGCCTACTGCACCTGCCTTGCTTTATGATGTCCCAATTTTAATCCAGAATTCCTTTAAGCACATCAATTGTAAAGACAGGACAAACTTGATTCAGTCTAAACAGACAACATACGTGGGAGCACATACTTTTCAAAGAAAGATGAAGCTCTTTCAACTACATCCTGAAAGTAGTCTTCATCAAATTCTACTTTGATGCAGACATTGTCGTGCTCGCTAACGTAGACAAACAAGTCACCGTGTTTGACTCCTGCGAGACCCATCTGCATTTGCACCTGGCAGAAACAGGTCGTCATGCGCTTCAGATTCTCGCCAGAAACATTGTCTTTGGTTTTTTCCATATTTTCCTGTAGGAATTTGTTCATGATTTCAAGGCATTTAACCTCGAGGATGCGCTTTGGGCAGCAAATGAACTCCACTAGACCATCTGGGCTGGCACCAATGTATGGTCGTCCCTCCATAACATGCTGGCCACACTCTCTCACCACTAAATTCCCATGCCCTGCATACTTTGTTTTGAAGCACTCTTTCGCAGTGCCTTCCGTTTCACTGCCATGACGCATTGAGGGCGTTCGGACATTTGTTTGACGCATAATCTTCTTCAATAGGGGCCTCACGTCATGAGGGCCCATCCTTGTTCTGAGCGTTTTCACCCTCGTATACACACTGTACGCAATGGATGCGGTGATCATGCCCACCCTGTGGCGCATCCAGAGATTCGATTTCTGTTGCTCCCGTGTCGAGAACTGAATTTCTTTGACGTCCTTGGCACTCTTGCTCTCGTGTAGGTGCTGGAGGACGTCCTGTAGTTGCAGCCGTTTGCCGCTGCTCCCAGCAAGTTTGCTCAATTCATCCAAAGAGCCCATCAGGGTTAAATCCCTCGGTCCAGGCTCTGAGGTGGTGTCGAAGTCCATGGTAGCTTCCACGGCTGCAATGTAATACAGTATTATTATATATGAAACATATCCCAAATTACTCACTGTACCCAAACCAAAATGCATGCTTGTCAAAACTGAAATGTGTGCAACCCAACCATATACATGCATTTTGTGAATGGTAGTAATCGAAAAAACAAACACTTTCACACATAGCAAACCTTAGAAAATAAAGTTTCTTCTCTGCTCCAGTCATAATGTTGCCAAGCTAAGTGAGCCGACCGGAATATTGCAAATGATTGGAGCCTGCTTGTGGCTAAGCATATGAGTTAACAATGGTTCACTAAGTGCAGAGCATGAAATAAGATCAGAAAGACATATAAACCTCGAAGAGACAACCGCCAATCTACTAAAGGTTGTGCCTCACCATTAAAGCAACTCCTTAACTTTATTATTATTATTATAACTTTGTTCGCAAACATAGGTGAGACATGATTTTAGCATTCCTGTCTCATCGCGGCAACAGCAATTATCAGGTAGCACGCTGTCGCCCGACATCCAGCTTTCATAACTTCATTTCTGTCACCAAACATCATTCTACTGCACTGCACTGCGAGCTTGTTGTCATCTTGTCTGTCTACCTCAGTTTGTGCTTCTTGCGCAGGGGGTAGCGGTGATGTCAGAACGCCGAGCCCTGATTGGCTGATTGCGACCCCCTATCTGAGCTTCGTCTGTTACTTTGCAACGTTGTCTGCGTCTGTCTTACCTTTCCTGTGACTTTCGGAAGTCCTGGTCTTTACGAGCGAGCTCGACTTCGCCTTTCAGAGAGGGCAGACGAAGTAACTCAAGCGGTGCGTTGTTTTTGTCCAACAACTAGCAGAAGCACATCAAGGAGAGAAGTCAAAGGACTCACTGGCGAGGTGTCCCGAGGCACCAAGGTTTGTTTGCTAAGAACCGAGACTGAGGGTGGTTAGTGTCCACAAGTTCCCTCCCAAATACTTTTCCCCTCCTTTCGTGTGCAGCGAGACTCCTCACTCTTTAACGGCGTCGGCGGGTTGGCGCAGTTAACGCCGTCTGCTAGTCAAAGCGATGGCTGCTTTACCTTTCCTACGACTGTCAGAGATTCACCGCTTTTTCACCGGCGAGAAAGCGGCCTTCAAGAAAGGCGAAAGAAAATACCTTAAAGGATACGTCCTTTCTTTTGAGGTGAAGGATTTCACTCTCGTTGCGAATGTCGAGGCGTCGTTTAAGAATTGTAGCTACGCGGTAAAGATGGCGCTCTCCGATCTAGGTGACATTTTACAGAGTCACTGTGAGTGCCCTCGCGGGGCCGCAAAGTGAAGCCACATGGAGGCTACCGCACTTTACGCGGCTCTAAATGGACTGTCCAAGACGGACCTTCCACAGCAATGGCTGCAATGCCCCAAGAGCAGCATGCCGCGGTAGGTCGCTCGCTCAGGTAAGAAGTAAACACCATGTTCATTGCTATGTTAAAACGTTTAGTTGCACGAGTTTCGTGAATGGTACCTCGCGTTTAATGAGTTGTTGAAAGATAATCAGCTGAAGACAGATGACAGCTGATGTAGTTACTGTAAATAAACAAATACGGCTGTGCAATCGGTACTGTGAGCACATCATAGCCCAAAAGTGCTCGATCGCTGCTTGTTGTCACAACTTCCTCGCTCGACTAAAAGGCTGTTGTCGGGTAGCATATTGGGGTATGTATGTGTGGTGTTAACCCACGTGGCAAAAGTTAGAAAACCTGTGCTAATCTGTGAAATAGAATCCGAGCAAGATCGATGGAGCTACTCGAGCGGCGTCGAACGTATTGCGGAAGTCATGTCGTAGACTCGTTGACACCAAGAAGTAATTATTGTTATAGTGCAATTAAATGCAAAGGTGCAAGCGAGCTGAACAAGAAGGACGTAAATAATCCTAAGAGAAGGGGAGCAAGAGGGACAAAGGACAAACACTTTCTTTTTTTTTTTTTGAAGGCCGTGTTCTCGCCGGTGAAAAAGTGGTGAATCTCCGACAGACGCAGGAAAGGTGAAGCAGCCATCGCTTTGACTAGCAGAGAATGTTAACTGCGCCAACCCGCCGATGCCGTTAAAGAGTGAGGAGTCTTGCCGCACACGAAAGGAGGGAAAAAGTATTTGGGCGGGAACTTGCGGACTCTAGCCACCCTCACTCTCGGTTCTAAACCTCGGCGCCTCGGGACACCTCGCCAGTGAGTCCTTTGACTTCTCTCCTCGATGCGCGTCTGTTATACTTCGTTTCAGCTTAGGTTCGAGCGTGGCCGATGTTATGAGCTGAAGGGCCAATCAAAAGGCGCAAAAATTGCAGTGTTATGGCGTGCTCTCTGCGCTTGATAGGACTAGCCGGCGGAGAAGCACGCACAGAAAGACGGCGAATACCAGCTGATCCTATCAACTGCAGAGATCATGCCATGACGTTGTGCCTCTTTCGCTGTTTGATTAGCCCTTCGGCTCATAACATCGGCCGCACTCGGACCTAAGCTGAAATGAAGTATAATTGTTAGACGAAAACAACGTACCGCTCGAGTTATTTCGTCTGCTCTCTCTAAAAGGTGAAGTCGAGCTTGGTCGTAAAGACCTGCACTTCCGAAAGTCGCAGGAAAGGTAAGACAGACGCAGACGACGTTGCAAAGGACCAGACGATGCTGCAAAGGAGCATACGACGCTCAGATAGGGGGTCGCGATCTGCCAATCGGGGCTCGGCGTTCTGACGTCACCGCTACCCCCTGCGCAAGAAGCAGACAAACTTGCCCTCCACATAAGCTGTAGATTGTTTGCTACCCAAGCAGCAAGGCTTCTCAAGGATTAAACAGTGACAACAGTGTTTCCACTGCTTTTGCGGAAAGTTTTGGAGCTCGGGAAACCCCAGAGAGCACACCGGTCGACGCCTGTATACCTAGTAATCCAGCTTGAGAAGCTATGCACTAGCATTTGCGGTGGTTCTCTGGTCTTACATCTATACCGAATATACAAAAAGCTAGAGTCCACCTTATCAGCATATTTTACTGTCGCACGGCACCCAGTTCAACCTGCATAGTTTACAGCAACGACTGCTGGACAGCCAGTCAGTGTGAAATCAACAACAGCTTTTAGCAATGTCTGCTTTTTACCTTTCTTGTGTACTTTACGATCACTCATGTTTGATGTTTAGCTATCAAACACACCGGAAGTAATACACGTTTCCGAGTACAGCCTCTGGGTGCTGCCATCTTCTTGGCTGGGGTGCGCTTCAAAGCATGCCATGATCCAATCACCATAGCCTTAGTGAGGCATCGTAATCAGAATATGGCATGCCCCATGCACACCCCAGCTAACAAGACGCTGGTACTCAGAGGCCCTGCTCGCAAACGCGTGTAGGCTGCCCTAAAGAAATCAGCAACACCAGTCTTGATTAATTGTCACAAAACTATGGCCAGCATCATCATTCATGTTTCCACTTTGCCCTTCAAGCGTGGCATTGCCACACAACCTTACTTGCATAAACATCACTGTTTGGAGACAGTTTAGTGGGCGTAACATGATATATCTACATTACCCACACTTTTTATTTTAAAGATAGCCTGCCTACTGACCTGCTCAGCGGCACATCTATATATTTATTTATTTGTGGAATATAGGCAACCAGGGCCTATAAAGAGAAATCGTTAGGAAAAGTAAGATAATCGCCAAACACTTTACCGACAAATATGCCTGTGTACTATAAAATAAAATTTGTTAGCCTACCGACCTGGCAAGACGCATCATGCGCCATCATTATTTACCTGTTAGCACACCAGAAGCTTTTACATAATACATGAACTGTTATTGCATAGGTATGCCATGTTCCTATCCTGCACCGTGATGGTTATCAGTCAACACGTTTACCGACTGTTGCTGAGCATGTGCTACTATCCTTGTGCTTACAGTTTTAGGCTAGTTAGAGTGCGCAAATTGTGAATGATGCCTCAGAAAACTGCTCCAGACACAACAATATTGTAAATACGTAGCATGGTTATCGAGCGTCCCACTACTTGTCTAACGCATTCTTTTCATGCGAGACTGAAGTCTCACACACATGCTCGGCTCTAATTAATTTAACTGTGTGCGCGTACCTGCTTCGACTGCAGCTTCAAAATGCATTTTCGCAGCTGACCGATGTCCTACATCCTTCAGAAGCCTTTCGAGGACGTGCCCCTGGAGTTGAGGAGTCTCTTTGGCCTTTACCTGGGAAAAAAAGCACAAATGGATGTCAGGGATCAAGATGCAGGTACTTGCCATGCAGACACCCAGCGTGTCTGCATGGGTTCATTTCTAAACAATGCGAGACGAGCGATCCAATACACCAACTCGTGTTTACAAACAAACCGGAGCGCCCCTAGCGGACGCCACCGGCGCTGCGCATCCGCGATGGGGGTGTGGGCAAGAAGCTCGCCGTCGCCCATAAACAAACCGTTGAAATGCAATGTTGTCGGCGTCGGTATGAGTCCCCCTGCCTTTTTCGCGTTCGAAATGGTGATTCCACGTCTTCCTGGCGATGTCTGGCTACTTGAAGGGCGTCAGCAAAATTACCGAGGCTCGTTACACCGCAAAACTTTGCGTGAATAATGTGACATTTGGCGCTTCATTCCGCGTGGACGCCGCAGTATGTATGCTAAAGCCTGATTCGCATGATGCGATTTCGCTCGCAATTTTCAGTCGCGACGCCACTCAGGCTGCAAAAGCGTGAACCGTAGCCGAGATAGCCGACGTCGATACTGAAATTCGCAAGCAGAACCGAACCAAGTGAATTAGGGATAACAAGTCGGTGATGGCCACTGGTAACAATGATCAACATCTTTTTGTATTTACTGTTTACATCGAGCCTGCTTACCAACCTTCAAATTTAAGTCTTTTCAGGCCTGCACTTACTTCTTATTGCAAGTACAGAGCCAACATTTGTTCTACGGGCCAGCGTCATCTAAGAGAGCAGACGACAAGCAGAAACGTTTGAAAGAGCAGACGGCAGTTCGATCAATCAGGGGGACGTCTGAACTTGAAGGCGCACTGAACGTAGTCCGTAGGTGGTTCGCATAACTTGACGGTTTTCTGGCGTTCATGTTGGAACAAAACAAATAAATCTGATGACCACAAGTATTCGTGAATTCAACTCAAAGTGCTTCCCGCCCAAGCAATCGTTGTCCGACGGCGTATGCTTTTCCCTTTTCACGGCATATATACAGATTCTCGGACGAACCGAGCACGTGAAAACTGACCTTCAAATCCTTCTCAACACTTTTGGTACGGCCCCAGTCGTAGCGTTTTGACAAGAAGGCATGTTTTTGTCTGGTTCCTTTCAAAACAATGCAGATATACGCATCTGGCATGGGGGCTTCTGCCCACAACCCCATACTGGAAATGCGACCGGTGCGCCACCACCGCGCCGCGACATAACAGAGATGAGTTTGTGTATAGACATTCAGCATAGAGGAGGCGATACTTAAGCATTCTTTCTGGACCAGAACTGTTACATAAATGCGATAGCCAACATGAAATAGTGACATCTTAAGGACCTGTCATATTGAAGAAACAGTCGGAGAACTTGGCCCATCAACACAGGGAAACATAATTTCAGGGACCCTACCACATTGCAGCAACGCTCCGAAAACATGTCACTGCCGCCCGGCAACAATTTTTGCCAACTTGCCCTCTGACACAGAGAGCACCTTGTCGAGCGGTGCTGACAGTGCAGCGAACAGTCTACCATTTTTTATATTTATGTTGTCTTGTGTGTTCTGTGGCACTGCTGAAAATCAACTTCTACAAAGTGCAAAGGGCAAAATCTACTATGATATGTATTCACGTTGCCCGAGGAAGGGGGCGGGGAGAAGAAAAGGGGTGCCACGCAACCTTCCCCCCCCCCCCCCCTGCTGTCCCCAGCTTTGCTGGGGCCTTCTATCACGTCTCCCATATGACATTTTGTCATAGGTGCCCCCTCCCCTTGTCCAAAACAAAACCCTGGCTATGTGCCTGACAATATGGCTTCCAGTAGTGCTTAAACGGGCCTTCCGGAGCGTTCTGCGATGGTCTATTTATGGCGGTAACTCAATCTACAGGCCCTAAGGATCCTAAAAATCATAAGATTACGGCCATGCGCGGTGGATTTCCCTATTAAAATTGCCATCAAAGTCCCCGGCACGCCCCCCTTTCTGAGATGACCCCGGAAAACGGGAGGGGCATCTCTTTATGCGTCAGCCAATAGCAAGCGAAGGATTCCCGCGTCACTGTGCGTCAATAACGCGGCTGACCACGCACCCGCGGAGGAATCTCTCCGGATTTTGTGCTCGGCAGCCGTCGTTCGTCGCACCGTCGCGCTGCTACTGCAATATGCAGTCGCATTCCACAGATGACAAGGAAATGTTTGACTCGTTGATGTGAAAGGATCGCAAAGCTGGCTTCGGAGTCGGGATCCACGGGAAGAAGGAACACGTGTCCCGCAAATGCACGCCTGCAGACGCCTCGGGTGGCAGACGAGCCGACGCGCCGACGCATCACCCCCTAGAAACAAGCTTGCGGGGAGAAAACAGTTCGCTGGTTTTGGAGCGATAATTGCGGACTGTTTCCCGCACCGCAATCAGTTTACGTTTTTCTCAAACTCTAATTTACAACGAGCTTAAAAAGTGTCGCAATAATAATGTTCGCATTCACCGCGAGATGCAGCATTTCCATTGGTCAGGTTTTACCGATGGGCAGGGAATGGGGAATTGTCTTCCAAGAGAAAATTCCCTATATATTTCTTCTGCCATCTGCTTAATAAACGGTTATGTAATCTAAAACTTTGTATACATGTTAACTTGCACCTACTATGCAATATAACAACATAAACAGACGATCGCAGAAAGCTCCAGAGGGCTCCTTTAACGCTTAGAAATATCACCATAAATATTTTTCTGTCCGTTATTTCTTAAGATCGCTCTTCATACGCAGATAAAGCTATCTGTTTTCTCGTTGCCCCATAATTTGTACGGCCACAGACCTAGGCGACACAAGTTGCTGCTCTTTTGGTTACCAAAAACTGTCTCACCGAAAACATTACTGTTGCCATTCATGTCAAGCTGTCATTTATCCAATGCGATACGACTGTTGAGCAAGAGAGCCAACGGCTTGCAAGTTGACAGATTGCTGGCAAAAATTCTGTGTTGATGTCGTCACTATGTTTCGGTCAAGACTTGTAAACATATGAACAGAGAGCTAAGGCGGAAACAAGTTGGTGGTGGTTGAATATGAAGCACGACACAACATAGAGGGAAACCCTCAATGTTGTCTATTGTTTCCCCGGCATCAGGGTTTTTAGTTTGTCTTGATTAGCTTACTTTCTTTGCGCAAGGTAGGTCAACCATCATTCTTGGCTCATATTTCTCCATGACGCGCTCCTTTTGCACTTTGCCCCACTTCTGAGGCTGGTCGGTTGGCGATAGCTGTTCGAACGTTCTTGCAGCGTTGATGTGAAGTAAAACAGCCACAATGTGCTTGCACTTGTAGTTTCTGCAATAAGAGAAGACCCAACAAAACAGACGGCTTTGAGAGATGCAAAGAGTATATTTTAAAAATATTTCACCACAGCCACTAATGAGGTAAGCTAGGCGAGTCCCCTGCCGCAATTAGCATGATGTAAACATGGCACTTATGTTTGGGCGCATAAACGTAAAAGCAGTTGTTTATGAAATACTAGCATAAATAATCCAGATGTGTTAGCCGCTCAACTAAATTAAGCACCCTTGCGCGAAAGAGCTAGCTCTTCGAAATTAGTTGCCTTAAATTTAATATTTGGAACAAAGAATATGTGTCGATACGACAAGCAGGCAAGACTAGCGAAATCCGATGCTTATTCAGATCCCGTTAAAACATTCAATTCCTTAGCCACAAGTTCTGGCGAGAAGGGTACAGGGGTCGGACACTAAATTTTGACAGTGTTCTGGCCTCTAGTAGACAGAAATAATACTTCTGAGATTTTAAGTTTTGCGAAGTTTTGAGATCGCGAAATTCACGAAAATTAAAGGAACACGATATATGAAGGATTTCACAGGCTCTTTTTATGGAAACAAAGTTATGTTACTTCAGATCACTGTAAAAATCGAGCGTGTGGTTCGGCTCGTGGCAGAGAAGATCGGCCCGGCCCGAAACATACCCTGCCTTGCACGTGCGGCTGGCTTGGTCAGCCTCCGACCTGCAGACGGCGACTTTCACCTCGTGCGGGGCGCCAGAGATTGCGGATGTTTGTAAAACAAACGCCAGGAATGTGTAGCGGTCGCCGTGGGCCGTTTCAACGGCGCACTCAACGACGTGGCCAGCGTAGTACACATCTTCGGCCTCGATGAGGCACCGACTTGTCTCGCAGGCCTTGTCCACATACCGATTAATTCTGCTCACCGGCAGTGCAACTGCAAAGGAAAATTATTAACGCACCGGTTACCGAGGTCGCTCAGACCACGAACACTACACCGTTCCTACGCCAAGTATTTTCAGTCGGTGGGCGCGTTCCGCGCGCAGCGGAGAGCTGGGAACTAAGAACGAGCTTGCTTACCCGTAACTCGATCTCTGGTGTGTCCGTCGTCCATGAGGCAGCACGGAACAAATCCGGACCCGATTCCTGCTCGAAATTTCCACAAAAGTCGACCGCCTCGCGAAACCACAAAGAAAAACAAAACCATCGTCGAATAAATAGACGAGAAAGGATCTACCGCACCGAATACCGAAGCAGCCTGCCGCGTACGACGTACACAAGCCGAGCCGGGGAAAATTCGCTCCTTGGCGTGACGTCACTTCGACTGGCCGTGAGAGGGCGCCACCCCAAGTTCTCGGGGCTAATAGGGTAAAAACTGAATGTTTGTTTGTTTGTTGGTTTATGGAGTAGATTTTACACATTTCGTTTATTATTCCCTCTCACTTTCGGCGTATTGTTTCGGAATGCCGTGGCGGTTTTACAGCAAATATTCTTGTTTACGCTGCTTACAAAAAAAAAAAAAAAAACTTGTTTTTGTTGTTGGTGAATTTTTTTTTTTATTTTGCTTTTACCCCTACTTACTTTGCAGGGCACAGACGCTCTGTCTAGCCGCACCATCTTGCGTTTACTTTCAACTCCTACATCTTCATTGGGGTGCTATATAAAGCCAACTCAATAAAACACCCAACATTTCAACTATTTTCCTAAATTCTCGGGGATTCAACGGCGCTTGCCTTTTTAGTCTCTTTTTTGTCAATGCAGTATCTCAGTACATATGAGCGTTTTTTTTTTTTTTTTTTTTGTGCAGCAAATTTTCTTTTTTATTTCGAACAGAGAACGTGCTACAATGCTGACTCCTAGATCCTGCAAATCATATTTCTGTAGCGTACTCCTGCAAAGCACGAGTATTACATGACCATTCATCAATATAGGAATCCGGTTATGAATGCGATATTAAACAAACTGTGACAACAACGGACGCGTTCGAAGGGATTCTGAAATGCCGTCTGAAGGCTGCGGGCGCGCTCGCACATATGGTGGGCGATGTGCAGCAGGCGAGGGGAAGATTAAAACACATGCTTCTGAAAAAATGAAGAAGGGAAAAATACAAGGGTTGAGGCTGTGGTGTCCGACGGAAGGAGACACTCTCGCTGAAACGCTAAACGGTGAGAAACTGAGCCTGAGGAGATGAGAGTTCGCGGATATGTTAGAGCGCTGTGCATCGTACCGCCGTGCGGTAGTGTTCGTGGTGCACGTTAAAGGCGGCAAGCTAGTAGCCGCACTGCACTGGCTAAATTACTCAACTACAGCATGAGCAGTGTCTCTACATCTTAAAGACGGACCAACATTATGCTGTCGAAACACAAACGTCTAATTCACCTTTTTTTTTTTTTTTGCGGACCTTTGAATGAAAGCACAGTGCTTAAACGTAGAAAAACTGCCTTTGTCTCTACTCACTGCTCGAACACGTTCGAACGCGAAGCACTGCCCGAGGAGCAGACGACCCTCTTGTTCTTTCTGATGATGAGATACTGTGGGTACAGACAAAGGCAAAGCCTTTGCGTCTATCCACTAATTTCTCCAATCAGAGCTCAGCACTCTAAGGACTCTGCGCCCTCTCGTCACAGCTCTACCTCCGTTTCTGACGATTATTAAAATAATGCTTTAATCCCGATTAATTTTTTAGCCGGGTAATTGGTTAGATATTAACAATCAAATAAAAAAAGTTAATATATAACGCTTTCACCATGTATGCGTGGAAAAATACACCTTTATGAAGGCAAAGTTTAGGTGAAAGTTAGAAGTAAACTCTAGGGGCGAGATTTGTAACTCCAAACGCGTAGAGAAGGTTATACGTGTGCCAGCCAGTTCAACGCTATTCGAGTGTCGGTTTAGCGCGGCAGAGGCTATCGTGAACAATCAAAGGAGTTCGGTATTGTCGGAGAATATCAATATACTTCTTAGCTTTTGAGGCTGAGGTAATAATGTGTGAGGGGACTTCTTTTGATTGTTCTCACCTACTGATCAATGTTGATTTAGAATCTTAAATTGTATATTCTGCCGTTTATCCAAAATTCAATAAAAGCAAACATGTAATTTTGACTTTTTAAGAACTATTAGGCATGGGTATGTATGAAAATGATTAATGGATTGATGAATTGATTATAGGGTGGTGATTAATCCGGTTACAAAATTTTAATCGACGCCCAGCCCTAACAATAATTCGTTTTTGCAACCTCGCAGCAAAGAAACACTTGAAATCTTTTAAATTGCGTTGATTTTGCCATGATAGAGCCGGAAAGATGCGGCTTATTTATCAGGCGCCTTTTTTTTTGTTAATATTTGGTTTAACACGTTATACTTTATACAGGGTGTTCTTTTTTTCTCTAATACAATTTTAAAGAAAAGCCATGAAAGCTACACATACGAAAGCTACACCTGAAAGCCTGTGCGAGTGAGATGTACAGCTAGGCGTACATCAGGTTCAAGACTGCATGCAAGTAATAGATGACTAATCAACGGAAATTTACTAATAAATTTTCTTTAAGTAGACATTTTATTACATATTTTTATATTTAAGAGAGGGGGGCAATCGATGTTGAAGTCCATCTCAATTTTTTCAGACATCGTGGATTGAGAATGCAGATCGAGTTCTTTATTGTCAAGTTTTGTTCTGGAAATTCGGCGATACCGAATCCAAACGCGCGATGCCGCCGGAAGGGGAACCCTCGTTTGACGCCAAAGGGTAACGTGTAAATGACGAAATTTGCGTCACTATATTGTGCCACATCGCGTCGGAGCTGATCGCAGTCGGTGTTCCCTGACTGGCGAACTAAAGCAATAAGCCACCTTATCGACCGCGACATGTTGATATGCTTCGCTTCGCAATATCGCTTCAAAACGTTTAAATCAGTGGTTCTCAACAATTGATGCTTCCCGGACTGCCTTGTGGATTGGCGGAAATGACGGAGGACCCCGTTCGTGGTGAGGGAAAAGGAAAGGCATAGGTTAATTGTGATAATGGTTTAGTAAATGTATATAACTAAGGGCGCGTGTAAGGTATACTTCTCCTCACTGGCTTGCGCACGAGAAGACTCACTCCAAAATTCGAATGTTTCTTCTCAATCTGAAGAAAAATACAACTTTTATCTTCGCGCTTGACTGATGAGGCAGGGCTTCGCGACTCGCTAGAATTTTTTTTGCGGGCCCCAAAGCTACCGCGAAGCCCCATTTAAGAGCCACTGGTTCAACCCTGCCCTGACCGCCCCCATAGGCCATCAATCACTGGTGATCGATGGATTCTAAGCACCGTCAATAAATTGATTTTAGTGCGGAGAATTATATTCCACAATTTCGTAGATAGCCGAAGAACGCTAGTTTTGGTTTCAAGGTAAGCTTAAGCTTTATCACAAGGAGGTGGGCTTTCAAAGACAGTCCCGGTAAAGGTAGTTGCACTTGTCTAACATGGCCAACTGCTTGCATCAGTCTTCGTAACAAAGATGGCATACCACATTTCAACTGCATTGTAGCATATATGTAGGGTGTGTACTTTCCGGTGTTTATTTGTGAGAAAAATCGGCGGATGTTTTTCGGTGTTTATTTATTCTCGAAACACCGGTGTATTTCGGTGGAACGTCTCACGACGAGGCTAAAATCGGTGATTATCGGTAGAAAAAAATGTGATTGATCACAAACAGAGAGTTCCAATTTTATTCACATATTTCCTTCACTTCTCGAGGAAGCATATATTTCTCACACTTGGTTATTATAGTAGATGCAAGCATATTTCTAGAGGCTTGCATCCGTCATGGCAGCACGTTCCTCGCGGTTCACAACCCGCAATTTTGAAAACGCACGCTCCACATTTGCGCTGAACACAGGAAATCTCAAAATGTCCAGCGAGGCTTGGGACAGTAGTGGCCAGTCAGGTAAATGAAGTTTCCAAATTAACACTGGATCAACGGTGCTTGTCACAGCATACTGGCGGTAACAAAGAAACTCTGATTCTAGGTCACTCAGCTAGCTCTCGTCTCGGAGGACCAGCCGATAGATACTTTCATAAGGCACAAATCCCCCTGGCAGCTCCACCTTTATGCACGGATTAACAATTAGCACGCGGAACCAGAACGACGATTCATCCATGAAATATGTAGCGTAGTCATGCTGAGCTTTCCGCTTACTTCCCATCCTGGTGGCCTTCTACTCCGCGTGACGACGAAGGGATGCAAGTCTCACGTTGAGAAAACCCGCAGACGCGGGACGGACGCGCCTTCTCAAACACGTCTGCAAATTTTCTTACAGAACGGTCCTTTTATATACAGCGAAAAACTCCCGGCCAACAAAACCCTTTTTCCGTTTCCCCAAAAGCCCATGGAAACTAAACAGATAGCAAGGAACGCATCTCACTTCTGAAAGGTCAGCAGCCTTGTACGACGACACGGATGTTGGCAGCGTCTTCCAGGTACCACAGCAACCTCTGAATACATGGCTTGCACCGACATTAGTTGACCAGACATAATGAGGAAAGGGCACGTGAGAGCGTACCCTCCACTGCGTTAATTTTTCCACAGAAGGAGGCCATGGGCGACACAATGGGGGAAAGGCGTGTGAGAGCTTAGCTTCGACTGCGTTAACTAGACGCTTTTAACCCCAGAAAGCAGGGCGGACTGACGCCACGTGCAAGGCATGTACAGACACTGGAAGAATGCAGGATCCACGGGATAACACGTTTGACGAACCTCTACGGGGAAAGGGTTTCGCTAGGTCGGAAACGTGCAACGACCGGTGTTTTTCGGTTTTAACCGGGGCGAAAATATCCAACCACCGGAGTTTTTCGGTTTTAACCGATTTTGTATTTTCGTCACCGACGGATGTTTATCGGTGTTTTTCGGTTAAAACCGGAAAATACACACCCTACATGATATATGTTAGACCTCGAGAGCTCTAAGGACACTTTAAATTGTGTTATTGGCGTCACTTAAGGGGTCAATAAAAGAAAAAAAAGATATTTGCTTTAAATAGTTCGGTAGAGACAATCCTGTCAAGAAATGAATCTTACGCGAAAAAAAAAAATTAGAGCAAGATTGACGGAGCGAGGTTTATTTTAATTCTGCGGGCAATGCCCATGACGTGACTGAATGGTCATACACTCTTTTCACCTCAACGTGAAGGCGAAGCCGATCCACCTCTCCTCCACGCGCCCGAAATGCCAACCGAGAAAACAGGTCAAAAGGAGGTAATTAAAAAAGTAATTAGTAAATTTTTGTAAATTATTTATGAATTATTTGCATTCTCTTTTGAAAATAACATCCGCATGGCCGTATAACTGACTTGCGCCGACAGTATTTGTGTATATTTCAGTACTTTTTAGAAATATCTTTTTCTTCGATTAAAAAAAAACACCCTCTATTTATAGAATTTTTGTATTATATATATGCGTATGCCTGTACGTTGGTATTTATTTTTGGGTTTAGCATAGGCCTAATGAAATTTTAATTGCAAGGCGATATATCCAGAAAACTTTTTTTTCTACTTCTGTGCACCCCCTTTTTTGATATATTGTAACGCTTTTATTTAAGCGTGTCCTTTGCCCCAATCTGTTCCCCGCTTGCCCCCCACGTGACGTCTTCTTCCTCTTCTTACAACCGTCACACTATTCCCCCTCCAAAAAGAAAATAACTACTTTTCATTCTCATTTTAGGTAGAGCTGCGCTCGTAGCGAGCGAGGCGGTTCCTGTGTACCACAAACATGCGAGAACGGGTCTTGTGTCTCACACGGTACACCACGTCGTTAAGACGCGCGACAACAGTGTATGGCCCTTGCCAGTTTCTTTGAAGTTTCGGTGAAAGTCCTCGTTTTCGTAGCGGGTTATACAGCCATACTCTGTCACCCAGTTCAAAAACCTCTTGCGTGCTGTGCTCGTCATAGCGTGCCTTCATGCGCTGAAAGCCGATAGACAAGCGGCTTTTGGCGAAGTCGTGGGTCTGTTCAAGACGTGTCATCAGGTCATTAATGTACGGCTCTGGTTGAGAGGGGCGGTCTGGCGGTCTTGAGAAGGCGAGATCGCAGGGCATACGAATTTCCCGCCCAAAGAGAATCATAGCAGGTGTATACCCGGTGACTTCATGGACCGCTGTTCGGTAGAAGTAGAGAAACAAAGGAACACAGTCGTCCCAATTGTCATGGTGGCTATTAACAAACATAGCCAAATGCTGCAGTATGGTGCGATTAAAGCGCTCCACGAGTCCATTGGACTGAGGATGCAGTGGCGTCGTTCTTGTCTTGGTTATGTTAAATTGTTGACAAACCTCTTTAAATACTTGGGACTCAAAGTTCCGCCCTTGGTCGGAATACAGTGCCAAGGGTGCGCCGTATCGGGATATCCAGTGAGTCACCAGAGCATCCGCCACAACAGGGGCAGTCTAATCAGGAATGGCGATGGCTTCTGGCCATTTCGAAAAGTAGTCCACAATGACGAGAAGATACCTGTTTCCAGTTTTTGATCGTGGTAATGGACCTAGAACTACGATGGCGATACGTTCAAATGGTGCTCCACTGATGCACTCTTGCAAAGGCGCGTGCGCTTTCTTGTGTGGACCCTTACGCGAGGCGCACATGTCGCATTGCCGGCACCATAATCTAACGTCATTATGGCACTGCAACCAGTAGAAGCGCTCGCGTATCTTCCGAAGGGTGCGATTGAAGCCAAAATGGCCTCCTTCAGGACTGCTGTGAAGCTGTCTGAAAATCTCGGCGCGGAACTCGGGTGGTGCCACTAGCTGCCACACGACTCGGTCACCAGTAGGTGACTCCCAGCGACGATAAAGAAGTCCGTTGCGCAATTCCAGCGTGTCCCACTGGGCCCAGTAGCTTAAGACGTCTGGAGAAAGATGAGATATCTCGGTACGTGGCGGTCGGTGACCGCTTCGCTTCCATTGGACACATAGGCCGACAGGAGGGTCGCGCAACTGGGCCTCTTGGATCTCTTCAGGTGACCACATGTTGTTAGAGATGGCTACCTGGCAGAACATGTCTGTCCGGGTCGAATTACGGCGGATCATGCTCAAGCACTGTCGACAGGAGCCCTCACTGCATGGTCGTCTGGAGAGGGCGTCAGAGTTGCTGTGATGTGATCCGGCTCGATGTTTGATCTCAAAGTTGTACTGCTGGAGTTGTTCTAGCCAGCGGGCCACTTGTCCTTCTGGCGCCTTTAAACCAAGCAACCATGTCAAAGCCGCGTGGTCTGTACGAATAATGAATTTCCTGCCGCACAAGTAGTGATTGAAGTGAGAGAGCGCCTTGACTATCGCAAGAAGTTCGCGTCTTGTGGTGCAATAGTTACGCTCCGGTTTTGTGAATGCTTTGCTATAATACCCGATGATTCGCTCGTGGCCCTCTTGCTGTTGGGATAGAATGCCACCGGCTGCAGTGTTGCTTGCATCTGTATCAAGAATAAATAAGGCGTCATCTCTTGGGTAAGCCAGTGCAGGGGGCGATGTTAATGCCTGCTTGAGTGCATCGAAGGAGTCTTGACATTCGGTGGACCAGTTGAACACCTTGGACTTCTCAGTTAGAGCATAAAGCGTCTTAGCGACTCGGAAGAAACCAGGAACAAATCGCCGGTAGTAAGTCGCTAAGCCAAGGAAACTCGGAACGTCCGCACCTGATGTCGGGGTCGGCCAATCGGTTATGGCACACAACTTCGTTGGGTCAGGAGAAACTCCATTGGCTGAGATAACGTGGCCTAGGTACCGAGTTTCCCTAGCAAATAGGGTGCATTTTTTAGGAGTTAGTTTCAGGTTTGCGTCCTGAAGTCGCTGAATAACCAGCTCAAGATTTGCCAAGTGTTCGGCGAACGTTTTCCCAAGGACCACGATATCGTCTAAATAAACAAGGCACGCAGACCAGGTCAGTCCCTGAAGAACCTTCTCCATCAGACGTTGGAACGTTGCGGGCGCATTACACAACCCGAATGGCATGACTGTAAATTGGTAGAGTGCACAGCCTGTGCTGAAGGCTGTTTTTTTCGCGGTCAGTTGAATGTACTGGAACCTGCCAGTAGCCGCTTTTCAGGTCGAGAGTCGAGAACCAAGTGGAACCCGCGAGTGCGTCTAAGATGTCATCTGTCCGTGGTAGTGGAAAGGCATCCTTCTTTGTAACGTCATTCAGCTTTCTATAATCCACGCAAAATCGAGTCGATCCATCTTTTTTTTTTTACCAGGGTGATCGGCGAAGACCAGGGTCCATAGGCTGGCTCAATGACACCTTGTGTGAGCATTTCTTGAACAAGGTCATTTACGTGCGCGCGCTTAGCCAGCGGCACCCTGCGAGGTGGCTGTCGAATGGGCACAGCATCACCGGTTATGATGCGGTGTGCGGTCAGATTTGTTTTTCCCAAATCGGTGTTGCTACTGCTGAATACCGTCGAAAAACAAGATAGAAAGCTTTTTAGAAGGACAGCGTCATCTTGTTGAAGTCGAGAAGCAGTAGTCTCGTATAGCGGAATAAGGTGAGCGCCGAGTTCAACTGAACACGAGCCTAGCGAGGTAGCAGGTGTAGTTTCCTTGCAAAAAGCAACTGTTGGTTGAGCATCTTCACTTTCTGTTCTGCTGTGGCCTTCTTCTTGGGAACTCGAGCAAGTCATTGTCGGAAGGGTGGTCGCCGACTGATGCATGGTTGTCCACCGTGAGGCCTTGTGAGCGGCCTCCACTTCTAATGCATACGTGTGAGCGGCCCGAAACGTGCGTTGGTGGTAAAGACGCACAGCTTCTTGGATATCTTCAGATGCAATGGCATCAATGAACGCCGCAGTGCTGACAGCATCTACGGTGTCTTCGGAAGACCCGAGAAACGATAAGCGCGCAAGACGCTCGATGTCGTCAGCGAGCTGGGACAACGTCTCACCCGATGCTTGTCGTCGATGACGTAGCTCAGCATGGTGAAGGTGACGTTGAGGCCCATCGCCGAAACGTTCTTCTAACGCCTGGACCAGCAAGGTGTACGAACCACGGGATTCAGGCGGCATGTGGTGGAGCACTTGCAACGCTGGACCACTGAGGTTTACTGCAAGTACTTGTGCCTGCTGCTCTTCGGTCCAGCGATTGGCTTTAGCAAGAATCTCGAACTGTGTTACGTACGCAGACCATGTGCCTGTGCCGTCAAACTGCAATGGACGCAGCTTAAGGCGTGGAGTAGATAAAGGTATAGTCGACGCGACGTTTGTCGGCACTGATGTTGGCGGCAGATAACTTGAACTTGCCTGCGAAAGTCCTGGCTGGACGAGCGCTCGCAGGCCATCAAGAAGTACGACCGATATTCGTTCGAATAAATTCGACAGAAGCTCCAAAAGGGCCGCGTCTCTGTGCCTGAGCTCCTGGGCAGTCCGTTGGTGGTGGGCATCCAGCAGGGCTTCAATGGCCGATGAAGTCTCAGTTCGAATGTTAGGGTCAATAGAGTCGGGAACCGGCCGGGGCGCGATGGCTTCTCCGGTTCGCGGGATCTCATCCTCAGGCTTTCGAGGAAGGTCCATGCGTGCCGGCAGAAGGCGTCTTCACTGAAGATCACACTTCTGACAGCAGTGTAACGCTTTTATTCAAGCGTGTTCTTTGCCCCAATCTGTTCCCCGCTTGTCCCCGACGTGACGTCTTCTTCCTCTTCTTACAACCGTCACAATATTATTGTTCTAAGAAAACATTACTATTATTACTATTAATAGGGCTGGGCAATTGATCGATTAACCTTCCGATTAATCGATTAAAGCTTGAATCGCGATCAAATATTTTAACCGGTTTATCGGTTTTTTTAATCGGTACTCAAAAAGAAGTCAACTGCACACTTAACTTTTTTACACCCTTTAAGGGTGCTACAGCACCCTTTAGGGGTGCTGCGGGGGGTTTGCACCCTTCACTTAGCCGTCTAGCACCCTTTTTCTTGCAGGGTTAGCACCCCTCACGACGAGCGCGAGGGTGCTTTTGCGCGAGCACCCTTCCGATTCATTGTGAGGGGTGCTGAGAGCTGGAAGGGTGTTGGAACGGTGCTCAGTTATTGGGTCAAGGGTGTTCTTTATTTTTAACAGCATAATTTAGAAAAAAAGGAAGCGATAGATATCTGTATGTCGTCTTCAGTTTATATAACTAGGCTCAGCGTACATTAAATGAATTGATGAACCACAGTATATTTTTTTATTCATTTTATTATTATTTATGGCTAATCAACCAAAATCTGTATACTCCGAAAATCCGATCGGCATCTATTTCAAATTACGACCAGCAAAAATAAAGCTCAATCAATCAATCAATCAACTAGTATTTACTGCAGAGTTAAGAATCACTGGATTTCACGCTGGCATAGTTCAATAATAACAATAAAAATAAAATCATTTATTGTTTTTTGCAGTGCCCAGGGACATTCAATAGACCGATCCCACAGCTAGTTTGAGTACGCCACCGCTGCCGACATGCATCGTGGGAGCTGCAGTCTTTCTGCACACGCGACAACCCTGCTAGAGGTCTGCGCGAGCAGAGCACGAGGCGGCATGAGCTATCTCGTGAATTGGCTTCTGCCTCCTACAAACTACAGCTATGGCGGCGTCACGCATGCGTGGAACGCTTGGTGAGATCGGTCTATTGGCCTTCTTGCTAGCGTAGTTCAATAGAATGCATAAACAGATATGCTTGCGCGCGCGCACACACACATACACGCGCGCACGCGCGTACGCAAGCATGTACACGCGCAAACGCACGCAGACGCAGACGCACGCACAAACAACCACGCGGACGTATCCACACGCGCACACGAGCACGGGAGTATGCACGCACACAAGCACGCACGCACGGAAATGAATACGACGAACGAAACGTGCTTGAGCTATAGTTTCGGTTTCGTGTTTAAAAAGAAAACCTAAAACTTAGATAAAACCTAAGATAGGCTAAATTTTTGTTAACTTTCTACAACATTATAGTGACACTATTATTAGTAATATAATACTTATTTGCTTAGTTTTGTTTTCAAAAAAAAAAAAGAAGAGCTTTTTGAAGACTGCGCAAGGCCCATCGCTATTGCACTCAGCTACCGTTGGCAGCCGTTGGAAGTTAGGCCAACCGGCGGACACATCGAGCGCCTTCCGGTTTGCTATTTCAGCGCCATCTCTTATCCGTTGGTATTCTATTAAGTTTTTCCGGTTTACGCCGGAAAGTTTATTTAATAGGATGAAATACATATTATTGTTGCTACTTACAAATTTCAAAAATTATCCTGGTAAGATGAAACAAATATCTTGGTTAGCTAAAGTTTCGCCCTCATACTTTGCTCTCATTGGCCGGTTGTTTTTTGTATTTTGACCGTTGAGAACAGTTGCGCGTCGGCTGCCGCGCTCGCGGATGCGTCGGCTGCTCGGCGGCGCCTGTGCCAGCGGTGCGGTGGTGGTTTTCGTTTGCGGCAGCGGGCAGTAGCGTTGACCTATTGGTTATCGGTCTATTTCTGCTACCAGTACACAGAGCAAACGAAACCTTGTTCATTGCTCGACTCAGTGGTGCTCTAATTCCAGTGGCAACAGCTCTGCCAAGTTCTTTGGGTTGCCGATCGAGTGACGAAAGGTAAAGACGGGCTGCTATACTTTTGGTTATACAGTTTCGGATTGCCGAAAACTTGCTGGTGCATGTTTCTTTATGGAAGAGTTATTGTAAAAGGTCACAAGGGACAGTGCATGTATCTTAAAATGGGCGGTGTGGGCGGTATCGGTGTTAGAGCACCGCAGCTCGGTAGCTCGTGCGTGGAGCAGCTCGCTGCAGAAGGAACCTGCGAGAAACCCCGGCGATCGAATCACTGTCGCTAACTACCGCAAAGTTAAATGTGTGATTGCAGGTCTGTGAATACTTGAATAGTAGTTTCGTGTAGATTTTGTTACTTTGTTGTGCTGTGCAGTGAACGTTTTTTTTTTTTTTTTTTTTCTTCTTCTTTGTATAACGAGCGTGCCTAATAAAAAGAGAACTTGCAAGAGAAGTTTGGACTTGTGCTCAGACTGGCGATGTGCGCCCATCTTAAGCCGCTAAACAGCAGCGGCTGGGCGTGCTTTGCATTCATTCATTCACGATTTTATGAGAACTGGCTGTCACTGAACATGCACTGTTGCTAAGCCGATCTCAATCGAGCGAGGCAAAGTCAAGTGCAATTGTTTCGGAAGCGTCGGACATTCGCAAAAAAAGGTAAACACTTTTTTTGTTCTAAAAAAGATTACATTGTATTGTAGAAGAACGAGACGGCGGCAATGGGAGCAGTTCCCTCTTCTCTCAACATCAGCGACAATAAAATGCAAATTCGTTCGGAGTTCGGAGGCTGCTCCGAACTCCGAACGAACTCGCATCTTTTTGTCGCCGAGGGTGAGAGAGAGGGAGAGGAGGGAACACACTTCTCTCACCCTCTCCCATAACCAAGCGGTTGCCATGACGACGGTGCGCGTATTGTTTTGTCTATTTCTTATTTCTTTTGGAGAAACCCAACGCCCGTTAGGGGAGATTTCGCGCTGCCGTCTGCAATTGGAGTCCCAATGGGAGGTATAGGAAGAGTCCGCCGGTTGGTTAGGCAGGCTTCGAGGATCGCTTCCTTTTTACGTTTTAGCCGATATTTTAGATATCTTCCTTACGAATAACGTGTTCAAGCGTAGCAAGGGATGACTGAGAGCTGGGAGACGCTGCGTCTTACCAACGCAAGTTGCGGACAGTCCATCAACACTGCTGCAAACGCCGGTGAGCACTTCTGTTTTTGCGAACTGCGTCGCTGTTTTGAAACTTTGTCGTGTACCATGTGCTTGCTAAGCTATGCTTGATTCTAACGATGCTTCTGGCCGGTGTTATTTCGTTAATTAAAAAGAGCGTACGTTGTTCAAAACCTATGGCTTGCTCCGCAGGGTGAGAAAGATTCGTGTGCGGCGGAGCCGAGAGGCTGTTCTGGGCGCCGTTCTACGACGTTCGTCCGATGACGCATTTTGCGGAGCGTTCAAGTGCAGTCTGACGGCAGTTCAAGCAATCACAGGTCATGCTAATTCTGCCATGTGGTCTCAACAGCCGCTCGCCACCGATTCGTTTTGTAAAGCGGGAGCGAGAAAAAACGTTACAAGAGCGAGCAGCATGATTTCTTGCCTATGCCTATGCCTGTGCCGCAGAGACGCGCTGTCTCTTCGCGTATGCCGAAGCGGCACGCTTTCGAAGTTTACGATTGTGCGATGTAAATAAAGTGAGTTTGGACGTCGCGTTTTTACGGGGCAGCGAAAGCCGCTACAAAAAGCAAAAGTATGAAAAAATGCGAAAAGGTCCTGAATATTCGATGGTGTTCAAAGACTACCAACGTACCGACTCGCCCAGTTATTCTTTCTGTAAAAAAATGATAGCCAATAGTAATAAATGAAATAAATACCAACTTTTAATTGGTTATAAATCATGTGTAATTCATGCAGTACAGTCTTCCCTGCTCTGTTGCTTTCATGATATCAGGTAATCTGTAAATGTATAGGATAGTTCACAGGAACAATTAATGTCCGACCCATTATATTGTATGTTCTCTCTAAATGCTTGAAGTTATATAAAAAATGCTCATCGTAAATTAAGCCGCACCACTGAATGTACAATAGCTTGTGACTTTTATGTACGTTCCGAGCGAAAGAAAAAGATGCATTCAAAAAGGGCTAATTATTTTGTTTCCTCTCTATTAAAGCTTTTTTTCAGGTACACTCAAAACGTGGGTGTCTACGTCTAAAAGAGTGGAATTGACATTTCCCGTAGGCCTGACTCAGTTTGGCTGGCAGCTTGCAACCTATGGGAACCTGGAGAACTGCACCACAAGGGTGAGAGTGACGCCCACCCTGCACTTCCTCTACGATGGCACCATAAGGAAGAGGGAGCTGCCCCCAAAGTGAATGCAATGGCAGGTGGGTCGTTACAGTGAACCCCCATACAGATGATACCAAACAAAATCATTAAAAATGAATTATTATTAGAAACAAAGAATGGGAGTCGCACAGACAAGGAGGAGGAGATGAACACAGTGCTGTGCCATGTCCGTATGCTCTGTTCCCATATTCTTCACAATTTATTTTTAATAATTGTCAACCAACTGGCCCAATCATCAGCACTAGCCAACAAGAGTATGCTGCTATTTTTTACTCTGCATTAACACTGTGCTTACAGTTAAATCCTACAGTAATGAACAAACAACAAAATGGGAGCAAGCCAGGCACGTAACCAAAATCTTGATTCGGCGGCACCCATGACAAAATGCTGTATGAGGGGCATGGGGGAGAAGAGGCCCCAGCAAAATGGAAGACTTTGGGGAGGGGGGGGGGGAAGCGGAGAGGGGATGGGCTTTCGTTATCTTTTGAGTAGGACAGGCGCTGGCAATGCCTCTGTGCCACTGGGAAAGCTCAGGTTCATATCCTTCAAATTAATTGGATCCAAAAAGCTATAATATGTATTAGTGGCCGAGAAATTGCCCTGGAGGAATGCAGGCAGAGGATAACAAAATTGAATGCACACACGACAGAACAATAATACAGAAAAACAAGACGGAAAGAATAATCCACTACCGATGGAGTTGCCATGCAGTTGCTTTCATTTTGTGCGTTGTGACGTCGTTGGGCTCCCTGAAGCAATTAGCTAGACATGTCAGTTTGTACTGGGCAAAAGACGATGGAGGAGCATTTTTTTGTCGCTATTTATGACCTTCCATTTCAGCTTCTTCAGATAAAAAGAATCCTTAGAATCCCTGTATTGGTGGTTTGGGCAACCTAGGCAATAAGGAGAGAATTATGTTACTAGTGCATTATGTTTTAATTGAACAAGGCAGAACCAGCTTGTGCTGCAGTGGCGTCACATAATGCCGAATGCACGTGACTTGCGACGCATTGGCGATGCCTCATGAAGCAACTACGATGGGTCAGACCCGCTATGTCTTTTTTAAAGCAAAATGAATATTATAATCAGGGAGCTGCTCCAGTTATTTATTAAGGTACTTTTTATTTAATATTGCAGATAAACAAGGAACATCTGAAAGCAACGAAAACATCAAATCATCAACACACCCGCCATGAAGCGGTGGAACAGGGGGTGCAGCACAGTAGCTCTCAGCAGTAAAGGCGCACTTGAGCAGTTGTCACAGCTGTGCAGTGGCTGCGATTACACCTGTGTGATCGCAGGAAACTTTGCTTAGAACCAAGCTCCTTAATTTTGTGCAACAGGTGGTTATGGGACTAATGCAACAAATGTTCGCCAATCTGTGCCTTCGACTCGCCGGGCGCTGTAAGTAGGCATGCTCGGAACATTAGCGTGGTCTTGGTTGTCTTCTGCTGCCCCTGATATCGGCTAGAGCCAAGAGTCTTCGCTAGTGCGCTTTAGACGCTTACAAGAAGTATGCTTGTACAGCACTGCATCCAGCTCCACACTCCTTTTAGTGCCCGAAGCTCCAACTTCGATGGGCCTTGCAAATCATGTAGGCAAGCGCCGTGGAAGGCGAGCCCTCCATGGCGCCAAGGGCATAAAAACTGTAGAGAATTTCTACTAACCTTATACTGGAACGGTGCTACTATTTTTCAGACATCTTGGCAGTAGCGGCTACAATGATCGTGGTTTACAATATCAAGGAAACCATGGCACTGTCACATCTGTTTGTTGGAGAGGAGGTAAGCTCTCAACTATCCTTTCTAGCATAAGTTGCAAAATGTAACCTAGCGCTTTTATGAACTCCCTTGCGCACATTCTTTCTAAGCAAATGTTTAGGCAACATTGGGGCACATATGGGTGATTCCACGTCAGTTCATGCAATGATGGTCCGGGTCATAATTTTCATATTTTTGTTAAAAATATATATGAAAGCCATGTTCTTGGGAGGAACATTAAGCTATATATGAATGCCGTAACAAATTTTTTCGCTGAGATATAAAATAGAGAAGCTCGTGGCGTGGAAATCGAGAAGATTTCACTATGCTACTTTGCGCAGTCGTCATTTTTTCATCAAAGTTTTCACGTCACCATAACTTTTTTAATGCATTTTACAAAAGATATACAACACATACACAAAAAAGTAAAAATATCAATAAATTATTTCTATGCAAACAAAACTATCAAACATGGCATAAAAACGCGTTTCAGAGATATATTCACAATTTTCTTTTCAAATAAACCATTTGTCATAATACTTCACAAAACATATCAAAATGCGCGCCTATAAATATTCTTTACGAATGTATAGAGATAATATGTCTACCCTTAATTGTCTTCTTGTTATTAATGTGGAAATGCAGCTGATTTCTCGAAATGTGGCAAGATTGGGCGTCAATATTTCAAAAACTCCACCTTTTATTTTTTTTAAACTTTCCTTGGCACTTTGCAGTGACTTGAACTAACTTGTGATGGCATAACATTGAGTAACATATGACCTCCAAACGGGAAAAGCTACGACACAGCTTCACTCGGAGCGAGCCGACGTCTTCGTCATAGAGGCTTTGCCGCACAGCGCCAAATATTTTGAGCGTTAGTTATGGCATGCATTTTATATTTTTCAAATTCTTTTTTTCAGAAGGGGTTAGTATAACTGACACGAAAATGTACTTTAGGCTGGAATACCATTACTTAGTTCACAATTCACAAAAACAAAATGGCCCCACTCTGAAAATTCGCTAACTATGCATACCTAAGCTTAAAACTCTCAGTTGCGCAAGTGGCCATGTATACATCCGGCCTCTCGGCATATGATGACTTCCACAGATGAGATGCCTGGATTCCTCTCACAGGTTTTACGGCGGCCCACTCTACTTGCTTCACCACACGAAACTCTCGAACCCGTTCCGCAGACAGGTGGAACATTCAGACATTTGTTACTTTTTCACGCAGCACTTCCACAAAGTCTTTAGCGGTGACAATCGTTGAGTTGAGCGAAGATCTCAAGTTGGTTAGCGTTGCGTGGTGTTTAAGAACACCACCTACTCCATCACAAGCGCTTTTTCCATGTCCAGTGGCTGAAAAGATCCATCTTGCCAAAGAGTACGGCTTCCGAGATAATTCGTGCAATTGGAAGCGATTCTTGAAATGCGCCGCCGCTCCGTCTGATACAAAAATTATTTCAGAAAAGAGTGGGTAATGTTCATCAACATACTCTTCTATGGCTTTTGTGGCTAGAAGAGCGTGAGCTGTGTCATGTATCGTGTCATCGCTGACAACGGCAAAGCTTTCCGTGCCTTGCGTGGACGTAACCACACATGTGAGGAGAGACATTTGAGTTTTTTTCCAATGAAAACTCTGCACTTCGGTTGGGAAGATGACTGTCCAATTTTCCGCAAAATCGAAGTGGAACATCACTGCCTTGGGTGGTAAGGCGGTTCTTGTGTCACGTATCAGGCTTCGTTGAAGGTCACGGATGTAAGAATGCCTCATATACTTTTCGCTCCATGACTCCAGTTCCTTATAGAAAGCGGAACTGTCCATAACCTTTTTCACGAGTTCGCCGGCGTCCCATAACGCGTAACAGATCTCTTCGTCTTCGTCGAGATGGAGCGACTGCAGCGAGATGCTCTGCATTTTTGGGCACTTTTCGCAACGGCGCAGGAAGCAATCGTTTTGTGGAGGGCTGCAGAGGTAGATGGGCTTGAAGTCGTCTTCAGTAAATATCTCCTGTGAGGCATTTGTTATTGCCGTTAAAAGCAACTGAAAATTGACGCAACATATGCAAGCGCACACCTCATGCTCGGGACTCTTTTTTACCCATTTTGGTCGTAGGGAATAGAACTTAGAGATGCCTAGTTCTCGATGGGGATGGTCCTTCCCAAACAGCTGGTAAGTTTCCTTAACAGAGCGGGTCATAAACCTTTTTACGACTTTGGTCTTGTTGTCGTTGATCATGGCTTTGACGACGTCCTTTTTGTTGGGGCTTTGAATAGAGCATGCGAGGTCGTCGCGTGTGTATTACTCAAGTGCAACTCTCACGTCTTCGGCATTCGCCTTTTTCCCCATGTAGGGATCAGGCGTTGCCCATACACCACCTTTACTCTTCAGTTTTTACGTTTGATCAATCATGTAGGCAGTCGCTTCTGGCACCAGACGCAATATTTCTTTTTTCGAGATGCTTGGTGGCAGAAGCGTGTACAATAGCTTGCGTTCCTGGTGGGAACTGCATGCCTTCAGCGCTTCGCGGAACGCATCAAAAAACTCCGCGCAGTGCTCACAACTGTCTTCGCCGGTTTTCATGCCATAAACGCCTGACAGCTTTCTTCTAATGGAAGAACTCACTTGAGCTTGTTTCTTCTTCAAATACGCTTCGCGCCTTTTTTTTTTTAATGGTTTTACGTGTTTTCAATGGAGTTACCGACGGACTAGCAGCACACAATTCTTGACTCACTTCAGCCAGAACTTCATCAGAGTCCCGGAAAGAAGAGTCTGATGTACTCACGTTGTGAAGAGAAGCAATCTCATTCTGGAGATATTTGTAGCAATGTTGGCATAAAAGGTCAGATTCGTTCACTGTCCGTGGAGCCAGTAGCTTTTCCAACCGCACTTTGTTGAGTCTCCCTACCGATACGAGGTGCTTATCGCTATACACTTTCTTCTTGTGTCTCCGTAGATAGTCCACACAGAACAATCGCACGGTGCTGAATCGTTGGGCCATGGCTGTTCGATTTGACACTAGACTCTTACTCGCTTCGTAAATGACAGAACTTCAAACGTCCTCGCAAACGCCTATTTGAGGGGTTCTGAATTCCTCTCTCCCGGCTCCGAATATCCGGTCAGAGTTCGGAAAGAAAATGTCCTTGTAATTATCAACTTCTGTCTTCCATTGTAGATAGAATCGGTGCGTCGCGCATGGTTAAGCTGGTGTTGTTTGTTTGTAGTACCACTTATTGAGCACCAAAGACACCGAGTCTCCTGTAAGCATAGCGATAGTCAGCCGTCTTTTTTTCTTTTTTTTTCTTTTCTAAAAGTTTTTTTATATTGTAATGTTTTTGGGGTTTTCGGTGTTGGAGTGTAGTTTGTGTGTGTGTGTGTGTGTGTGTGTGTGTGTGTGTGTGTGTGTGTTTGTGTGTGTGTGTGTGTGTGTGTGTTTGTTTGTTTGTTGGGGAAGGGGGTTACGACAGCAAAATAGAAGAGAGGGTTAGGGGTTCGGTCTTGGTCGGTTCGCATAGCGTGGTGCAACCCATCTGTTCACATCCTTGGGAGAGGTTCCCGTTGCTGTCCTTAACCTTGGAGTGATTTAGT
Source organism: Ixodes scapularis (assembly GCF_016920785.2). Classification (NCBI taxonomy): domain Eukaryota; kingdom Metazoa; phylum Arthropoda; class Arachnida; order Ixodida; family Ixodidae; genus Ixodes; species Ixodes scapularis. The sequence continues at coordinate 60,386,418 of NW_024609880.1, read as the reverse complement.
TTGTCTGGTAAGGTTCGGTCAAGTCTTTGCGGTCGCATGTTTTGATCTTCCCTATTTTATTTCTTTCCGCGTGGACATGCATTTATTGTCGTTCTTGTTGTGAATAAGTTCAGCTGCATTTGAGAGTTCGTTTCGCACTGTCCGTTATTTTTGTTTTTCCTCGTCTCTGGGTTTAGATTGAAATGTTACCTGACCAACTGACATGCATATTTTTCCTTACAACTACTCTCGCCTTATTTTGCCGTAACTGACTCTTCACAGCTTTGGGTTTCAAGGCAATGTGATGTGCTTACGATTACTAACTACCGCAAGCAGTGACGTTCGCAGGCGTTTCTTGCTCATGTTCTTGCTCATGTTAAGGGGCGGGAAGAAGAGGGCAGGGCGGGGGAAGGGGGGGGGGGGGGTATAGTCACACAACGATAAAGCAATGCTCGGAACAGCACGACTTTCCGCTCTCTACGACAGAGTCCCGCTTTCCAGCTTTTGACGCTTCCATCAAGGGGACGTTATGCGGCAAAGCCGCTATAACGAGACGTCGGCTCGTTCCGAGTGAAGGTTTGTCGCAGCTTTTCCCGTTCGGAGGTCATATGTTACTCAATGTTTTGCCATCACAGGTTAGTTCATGTCACTGCAAACTGCCAAGGGGAGTTTTAAAAAAATAAAAGATGGAGTTTTTTTTAAATATAGACGCCCAATCTTGACACATTTTGTGAAATCAGCCGCATTTCCGCGTTAATAACAAGAAGACAATTAAGGATGGGCCCATATTATCTTTATACATTCGTAAGGATAATTAAAAGGCGCGCATTTTGATATGTTTCGTGAAGTATTATAGAGGATAGTTTATTTGCAAAAAGAATTGTGAATATGTCTCTAAAACGTGTTTTTATGCCATGTTTGACTTTTTGGTTTGCATAGAAATATGTTATTGATATTTTTACTTTTTTGGGTATGTGTTGTATATCTCTTGTGAAATTTATTAAAAAAGTTATGGTAACGTGAAAACTTCGATGAGAAAATGACGACTGTGCAAAGTAGCATAGTGAAATCTTCTCAATTTCCACGCCTCGAGCTTCTCTATTTTATATCTCAGCAAAAAAAAAAACGTTACGGCGTTCATATATAGCAGAATGTTCCTCCCAAGAACATGGCTTTCATATATATTTTTAACAAAAATATCAAAATTATGACCCGGACCACCTTTGCATGAACTGACGTGGAATCACCCATATGCAATTGTGAATGTATCCATCTTATTAAAGTTTTCCATTTTCTTTTTTTTAATGGCAGCCAAGCATGCAGTACATTACAAACTAGCACCTTTCTTGCACAACAGATAGAGCCATGTTCCATGCTTGTACCTAGTTTAGCCTTTATCTAGATCATAGTTTAGCAAAGTTATGCAGTTGGAGGTGATGTTTAGAAGTCGCATGGTCTCAGGGGAGCCAATATGATGCTGATGGCACTGCTTCACATGTTTGACTACAACTTCGACAAACAAGCTTTCTAATCACTGCACGGCACACTTTTCTAGAAAGGTGCAAAAGATCCAGTGGCTGTCTTTCCTGACACACTGATGGTTGGAAATATCATGGTCAAAAGTAGTTTCCACAAGATTTCTAACCATCTAAAGCAAAATATTTTGGCCAAAATGTACATGGGAGGTGAAGTAATTGCAGATCAGGAGATCACACAAGGAGAATGTGGGCTCCTGTTGACTGATTCTGGCTTTTTTGCAATGAGCAAGCCAAAGCAACGTTTACGTCTCTATGTGGACCCAGACTTCTGGCTAGCATTGCCGAAATTTTACTAATCGCAGAGATAATGCAGGTGTCCCTGTTGCACTGACGATCTTGCATATTTTTCAGTGCTGGGAAAGCATGATTTACTGCCACTTGTCTAAGTTGCATTCTGTACAAGTGTAATCAGGCCTGCAGGGGGTGGGGGTATTACATATTTAACATAGATCAAGTGACTATAGCAAATAACAGTGGACTAGCTCGCTGGTAGATAGTAATATATTAACTGTGATGATTTAGAGAAGACTATCACGCATGGTGCCTGCCTTACATTGCATTGATTTTGTTTGCTAACACAGGAGCAAGACATCCCGGCAATGCCGTGCGTCGTGTACTCTGGCAATGACGCCGAGGGGGCTGACTTTTTGTACCTCGCTGTCGATAAGCAGCGGTTTTTGTCCGTGAAGAATGCAGAGGACGACATCACTGCCTTCATGGTGGCTTACTGGCTTTTTAATATAAGTACTCGAAAAAGGCAGCAAACACAGTTGCTCTTCTAGAACGGTTGTTTGTCGGCCTCAGCAGCACTACTCCAAGGCCAGTTGTGATGAAATTCCTGAACAAGGTTGCAAGAGCGTAAAATCAATGAGGCCGACAAACAACCGTTCTAGTACCAAAGGGATGCTGAACCGAGATTTGGATGGCACAAAACCAGGCAGGAGCACTAGGTGGGATGCGGCAAACCTTAGAACATAACTCATATGACGGTATCTCTAATGGATGGCAGTACTTTTTGGAAAATATGAGCATGATTGAACAAAGCTTGCGACATCTGTATTCTCCTCTTCTCTTTTTCGAAAATATGCCCATCCAGTTGAGATACTGCTGCATGAGTGGTGTTTTGGGGTCTGTAGCATCCCACTGTGTGCTTCTGGTGCCTTGTTTTGCGAAGTCAAATTTCAGTACCAGCACCCATTTAACTTTTAACTTTCTAACTCTAAACTAAAATAAATGTACCATACTTTCCAGACTATAGTGCACAAACTATATATGTCTAAAAGTTGATATTTTACACCGTTACAGTCTATCTATAGGTGTGGACTCTACAATTTTTGTTTCAAGATTGTTCATTATTACAAAACTGGTTAGGCCAGATTGCCGTGTTTTAGGTATTTTACGCTGGGATAAAGTAATCAAGACAACCTCCTACTGTCAGTCTGTTTCCCAGGCTTTCGACACCTCGCATCTGACATGTTTGCTTGGGAACCTGCAAGCAACCAACTCAGGTCAAGCTTAATCTTGAGGAGCTCTGCGATTGGCTGACGAGCGGATCACAGAAAGCCCCCTGACTTTCATTCGCAGATATCCCTTTTGTGGAGTTCTCCAGCCTGAAGTTTCCCCCGAGGACTATACACCGAGTGCAGACTATCTAAGAAAATACTTTTTCTTTTTAGCCGAAATTTACCCTTGCGCATTATACAACGGATTGTGTACTATAGTCTGGAAAATATGGTAGCTTGTTTAATGTTTTAAGTCCTAAATTAAAAGAAGTGTAGCTTGATTTTTATGCAACTTTAGGGTCCTGAATGAAAGTCGCATGTGCAATGGAACAAAAAGTATACACTCGAAACGGAAGGCATCTAGATTGTTCTTCTGTTATAGTCATTTTTATCAAGAACCATTGTGATGTACTGAGGTAATCTGTATTGATTTTTGTTTTTTTTTCTTATTTTTACTAGCATCTTAAGCCTATGCTGTGATGTTTAAAGAAAATATATTTGGTTATTTGTATGGAGGACATAGCTGGTTATTTTGTTGAGCTCACATAATAGTTCAATAAATGAGTATTCATTTAATTTGGCTTTTATTGACTCAAACCCCCCAATTGTTTCTCGATTTTTACTAGCATCTAGGCCTATATATGCTGTGATATTTGACGGAATGCCTCAAGTATTGTATTTTGATATGTGTGTGGAGGACATACCTCATTATTTTTTTGTGGTCGCATAATAGCTCAATAAATAGTTATTAATATAGTTTTCCCTTTCAGTTTTTTGTTTCTCATTTTATAACAACTTTTATTTACTTGCAGCCTAATCACATGCTGTTTGTATGGAGCTGATGCTACTCGCCATGCCTTGGGCGAATGTGTAAAGGTACTACGGCATACCAAGTATGACAACTCGTAACCACCTCATATGCAAGGCAAATGACCGACGAGCCAGAGCGGGATGCAAGGACCAAGTATCGGGATTGAACAAGCTAAGCTCCTTGTTGTTTATGTTTGTACCATACACTTTCTCACATTGCATAGTTTGCATGAGCAAGTGCTGATCATGCATGTGATGCATATCACACTTCTGTGTTGGCAGTTTGACAATTGGACACTTTTAATGACACATTGAGATTGGTGGCAGACTCCTTCTTTAATATGATGTTTGAGAATATCTCCCACTGATCTTTTCTAGTATACGAGTATTAAGACCATCAAGCAATTAATAAATTCAGAAGCTTTAGCCATGGAACAAATTCTGGGATATTTTTTTTATTTTCCTTCCAAATTTTGTGGGAACTAAAACTTAAATCACGCAAGATTTTCCTGTAACTTACGTTTGCACATAAGTTAAGCTTCACATTGAAATATTACCTTTTCTGCCATGCACATATTGCCTTCATTATCGGACAGTGCATCTAGGCACAGCTGCTTCAAGTAGCATGTGTGCCGATGCATTGCACACATATCAAATAATGAATCCAGTTTCTGTAACGAGGTCCTATGCTGGCACTGTACTTTTGCATCTCCTTATTTCATCACTTATCTGGTCTGCATACTTCGTGGTTTTCTGGTTGCCATACCTGGTATACTGAACCCAGTTTGACAGGTGCTGAGGTACAGGGTGATTCATTCTCATTGGAACAGATTCTTGTAAAATAAAACTTCAGTTTTATGCAAATTATCTTTTTACAGTTGAGTTATAGTGGTCCTGGCAGACACTTTATAGAGGCAAGATAACAGCTAAAAGTGGACTTATTGCATAAAATCCATGGATTAGCTTTTTAGTGACTGGTTTGATGACACCAGCACATATTGTGAAAATGGGGCAGTCACCTTAGACCAGCTTATTTTTCGTGAAATGAGCACTAACCTTAGAAAAACGATTGAGAAAGATTCTTGCACACAAAACGGGTTGTGAGATACAGTACTTTCTGGACCGCTACATTACCGCTGCCTTTGGTGAAATTATATTTTCTCTTTTTTTTTTTGGCCTGTGTGCTCATTTCAGGATTTATAAAAAAATTGACTGGTTTAAGGAGGTGATTGTCTTCAAGTTCGAAACAGCTGTCGAACCAATTGAAAAAGTTAATCAACTAATTTTAGATAATAGTCCACTTTTAGTACCAGCCTGCCTTTACAAAGTGTTGGCTTGGCTAAGTGCTCATCTGTAACGAGATCATCTGTGTAAATAAGATAAGTTTTGTTTTACAAAAGTCTGTTTCGATTAGAATGAATCATCCTCGAGCACCCATTAAAATCAGCATCAGCACCCTTGGAGTGGGGTGCATTGCACCTAGCACCCTATACACTTCACACCCCTATAGGGTGCTTTGGTACAGGGGTGCTCGTTTGCACCCTCAAAGGGTGCTCGTCCTGGGACAAGTGCTTTACACCCCTAAGGGGTGTGAAAAAGTTTAGTGTGTGTACGCACGCATGGCTCTGTCCTGGATGACCTGCCCGAACTAGGGGTAACACATCCCCCCCCCCTCCCTTAAGGAAAACGCTGTGTGGCGTGCATGTGGTCGTTCTGTCCTGAGCGGTTTTCTGTTCCCAACCAGGTGCTAGGAGTGTGAGCAAGGTTCAGTTCTCGCGCTCGCGATGCGTCACGTCTTCGTGGATATACAATACAGTTCTACCGAGGCCAGACGAACAAGCCGGGCCCGCAATTGATCCGTTTACGACCGCGAAACTTCACGTGTTGAGGATCTATTACACATATTGCCCAGGCAAGACAAACGAGCAGAAAAACAAGCTGGGAAGCTAAGAACGCCATGGTTACTTGTTCCAGTATTCGGCCCGTACAAATGGACGAGTTCACGAGTATGAAGGCAATCTCGCTGGAAAGTTGGGGTTAAAAATAAACTCCAGCGGTGAAGTGTTTAACTCGAAGGAAGTCCACTGCATCATTTGCAAAAAACCGTTTTCAGTATCACCTACGAGCGAAGCACCCATGCACGTCGCTGCAGCAAGGGCCATCCGCCAAAACGCAGACAACAATCAACGACAACAATCGAGGCCCCTTTCTCTGAAAAAAGAAAAAAAAATATCACCCAAGCCCTGACTTCTTGTCTTCCTGTCGGAAAATGTGGACAAACTTCTTTGTCTTTGGAGCTGAAGCAAAAATATGGGTCTTTGAATCGTTGAACTATATGTATCCTCAATTCTAAATGTCCTTTGCGCCGTGTAAGAGTCAAATAAGTCTTGAAAGGCAAGACGAGTTGTTGCATTCTTTTCAATATATTATTCATAAAAATCAGTACAACCGATTAATCGATTAATTAATCGATTAAAGGGTAGCGATTAATCGGGTTAAAATTTTTAATCGACGCCCAGCCGTACTATTTAATCAAATTTATATTTTTCTAGAAAATCCCATATTTTATCAAAATATTTGCCACAGCTTACAAACGAATCACACCATCAGAAATCGATTTCCCGTTTCATTCAAATTGCGAATGAACTTGGTTCGTCCGCGATAACTATTAAGTCCGTTTACGCCGCGGTGCACACGAAGAAAATTTCATGGGGGCTTAGCATGTAACACTGATCGTGAAGCTGAACTTCCGCCTGAAAATGTGCCGCTTAAATAGCGTCTGGTTTAATTATAGGCTTGCTTTTTATATGACCATTGCCGGATTATGGACGCTAGCTACCAATATGTTTATGGAGTGTAATCCCCATGGTAGAAACAGAACAAAAATACCCGAACAACGCGAAAACGGTTTCAAATATTTTTTTTTTCAGTGTAGTTTTTTTTTTTTATTAAATTTTTACCTTTTTGAATCAAGAAATGTGGAAATATATCTCTAGAAGGGCGTTGAGCTGAACATGTAGGTTAACATTAAGAATGGTTAAATTAAAAAAAAAAAAATAGGAATTGTAGAAAACTGCAGGAGACAGGACAGGACAGCGCGAAACCTGCGTCCTGTGTTCTTCTACAGTTTCATAACACTTCCCGATAATTTTATCAATGTGAAATAGCTAAAATCTATTCCTACGTATATAAATTTTGTTAAACTACCCAAGCACCAAGAAACACGCTACGAGTTCACCGGTTGTATAAAGGAATGGCCAGGCTCTTTAAATCGACCGCAGAATTCGGTTTCTTAACCTATCGCGCTACGATTTTGTGCAGCGTTGCTCACAGGTGGTGCAGTTTTTCTACACAATTTGCAACGGCAAATTTAGTTGAGAAAAAAAGTAAAAAAAATCGGTTTAACTTTTACGAAATGCACCGAAGCCACCGGTCTTCAAACAAAGAAGGCGCCCTATTGATTAAAAATCGGTGACTTCGCTGGGTTTCCATAGGAGTTCAGCCTTTATCTTTCTTTACTTTTTTCTCGGGTAAGTTCACTTTTTTGCAAATTTTATAGAAAAACTGCACCACCTGTGAGCAACGCTGCACAACATCGCAGCGCGATAGGGTGAGAAACCGAATTTTGCGGTTAATTTAAATAGCCTGGCCGCTATTTGAGCCACCCGATAATTAAACGCGCTACACGAACTGGCGTCTGCTACAGTAATTGCTTTAAAACAGATCTAAAACAAACGGCACTTTGCCTATGCGTTCGTCGGCGATGTGTATAGAAACTTTACTTGGAATATTTTTCATCGCACTAACGCGAGTGCACACGGCACGTGTAACCATGCGTTCTTCTTTAAACTTGAGAATTGATTTCATTATAACTCTGTAATTGAAGCTAAAACCTTCTACTAATATGAGCGCATAATGAAGTCAGCCATACTAGAACGAACTGTTCATTGCACTCCTAGCCCTTGATTTCGAAACATGCGTTACCTGTTAGCCTGTAAACTTAAGTCAAACTGGAGCCCATTAAGTTTGCTCAGTCACTTCCACAGTTAACATTTATATGCTGCGCAAGGATGTCCGAGTTCACTGCTACTGACGAAAGTATGGGCTCTCACACATAGCAAATTTAAATTCTAGTCTTAAACTTGGTATTAAATTGGCGGAGTGGAATGGAGGAAATTTAAGACCACAAATTTAAAGAAAGAAAATATAACATACATAGAAATATTTCTCCTTTCGGTGGGCATTCCTCTCATCAAGAGGAGCTGCACTCGTTTTTTTTTTTTTTCTGATTCTGTGTAGCGAAGCACAGACGAACCGATTCTTCAAGCCGCTGAACAGTTTCTATTATAATCGTGTACATCTAGTACGGAATCTAACTGTCTGTAGGAAACAACTGGCAGCCTCAATAACGTTAGGCAATTTTCAGTTGCAACTACTGCCAGATATTCTCACGAATGGCTGAGACTAATCTTTTTGAAGCAACCCTAATAGTTTTACCGATTACGCATAAAGTAGTACTCGAGCCACTTAAAGGCTACGAGGTTTGAAAGAGCAAAATAAATTATGTCAATTATTTTCTAGTAAAGAAACAAATATTGTCGGGTCGTATGACATTATTTCACTTGTAGCTCTGAAGTAACGCGTACTAATAACTTCTTCAATGCCTGGCACATTGGGGCATTTTTAATTAAGGAAAAAGCATGTTGTCTAAACCGCGCTAATTTTTACATAAAGTGTGTGCTCTTCTCTCAGGATGCTGTCGTAAACCCTACACTGGGAGATATTATCGAATGACGGAAGCTACCGAACGCTACTTTTACCGCACACGCCTTTTTATTTATGGTATTGCTATAGGGAAGTGTCTGCTCAATCCCATGGGCGCCGCCATTTTTGTTTATGCTGACGCCATATGACACAATAGGGGACGGTTCTTTTTGTAACACTCCATTTTTTTTAGAAACCTTCGCACATATCGTCAGAAATGAAAAGTCACGGATCTCCAAGAAAAATACTGATGCCAAGAGTTCTGTAGAAAGCAAATTTATTGTTCTATGCGCGGCCACTTTTTTCACAAGAGCCTGCAATCGAGATTATTGTTTCACATTTTTGTCGCTGGAGGTTAGGATTTCGGAAACAGGTCTATACTTATTACTTGGAAATTATTTAAAAACGGACACTCTTGATTTGTATGTTCAATAATATCCGCAGATAAGACCAAAAATATCTCATTGTCCTTCCCAGCTTGTTAATTTGATGCTTTTAAAAAGCAGCGAAGCTTCTCCTAAAGTCCATGCGAGTGAATGATGGGGTCTGTGGGCACATGTTTATTTAAAGCCGCTATGATTTACACCTACATGTTTCTCGCTCGAAAAGTCACGTATATTTGAAATTCGTTGTTGCTAGAGAAAAACAAACGAGCTGTGATTCAATAAACTAGAAGTTCCTTCCACCAATATTGGGATATGTTAAGTGTACGAAAAACATGTAATACTGTTAGATGCCATTGACTGTATGGCATGTATGAAAGAAGTAGCTTTAACCTTCACACGGATAAGAAGAAACATACTTGTGATTTTGCCAACGAAAACATGTTTTATTGTTTCTATGCTGCTTAAAGGTTTGCTCTCCACACGTACGATATTGGTGTCTGTAAGTCAGTGTTTTTTTAGTGTATTATTGAACTTGCCTTTTTTGTTCCGTCTGATTGTCAATTTCGTCAATAAAAGCCCATGGCTGCTGCAAGATAGCTAGTCGGTTTATGGAAGACAAATAATGAGCTTCCGGTGTCATTTGGTTCCCATTTAGCATCAGATCCATGACTACAGACACCTTTAATACAATTTACTTAATTCGATCAATTTAAACTTTCCACATTTATATATTTTTATTTTCCATTCTTTGTGTTTTGGCACATTTTGTGTAAATATTGCAGTTACAAGTACCATAAGATTAAAAATTCGGTTCACCTCATTTCTATAATCAATCTTGAAGCGTAGGTATATAAATAATAAAAAAGAAGTAATTTTTATATCGTACAAGAGCTTCCCCTTCAAAGGAACAAAACAAACATTTAAAAATATTTTGGAAGTGTAGAACGCAGCAGTAATGCTTTATTTACATAAAAAGTCACAAACAAGGTCATTATGTTAACATATAAAGGCATACGTATTTAATGGTAGAGATGGTGCATCTCAACTGTTAAATAATTTTATTTAACAGCTACTGCAGGGTGTCCACATAAATATTAATTAAAGCTGCTTTGTCTGCGAGCTGGGATCTATAAGATATAAAAAAGATACCAAAAGCCCCTCTTTGGTTTACGTTACAACTTATGCGCTGTAAATAAAACATTGTTCCTCTAGATTGTGTATGTCCGTTATCTGTCTGTTTACTGCATTGTTTGACGGTTTCGCTGTATATAATGTGCGCCTTATATTTGACAAGACCATAGAGTTATTATAATGTACGCTAGAGGTTCAACTGGCGCTAGTGTCTATGCGACTTCCGTGACGCAAATTGAAGCAGACAGCAACCAGCCTACTTTTCCAGTCTTCCTGTGTATTCCTATGGGAAAGCGCGGGTGCATTTTGTCTCTTCGCCGGAAAATAACACGAAACACTTTGGTTATTTGGGTCGTACCGAATAGTATGTACCTTGATTTACACTGTAAAAGTGTAATTGCTTTAGTTAGCGCATTTTTCTTCGTCAGTGACCGATGTTTAACTTCGCTACATTTCAGTCCCAAACGGGTGTTCCGCAGCAGGTGTGTAAAAACAAGCGACGATTCGAAGCAAAATTACAATAGAAAGGAATGTAGAGTGTGTTCAAGGCTCGCCAGCAATCCGGTGACGCTTATATATTGATAATATGCCAGTCCTGCCACTATATAAAAACGACCCCGTCGTGCATGAGCGGATAAAAACATTCAAAACGTAGAGAATAAAGTCCGTGGGCTATAAAAGTTGTCTCTTCGTATTGTTTTCTCTGCCGGACAGCTTTTATCGGGAACTTGTTCTCAAAGATTTCGAGCGTGCGAGTGATATTTTGAACGTAGAACAAGCAGCTTAGCTCAGAGCAGAAAGAATAAAACGGTACTTACTTATTTAAAATAGGAATAGATTACGTGGCCTTCGATTATTTTTGATCGTATACGCACGTGTAGTTACTGATCCGGCGTTACTGCGCAGTTCTTGCCGTCTTTCTTAATTTCCAGATGTTCTTCCTTCGTTTGGCACGTGTATCCCCCACGCTGAAAAGCGCCGACGTCGTGTTCGCGCTAACGGTGTCCGACAGTGCACATAAATACACGTACGAAGCTGTTTTAGCACCGTTTTTAATGCGATGAATTTGAAAGAAAAACACCGTAACTGACCAATTATTTCGTCGGCCTGACTGAGAAATGTTCCAAGCTACCTAGTACGTACGAATTATTCGGGATATTTGCTCTTATGATCGAGCGCAGAGAGAAAAGGCACTCACTTTTTCCTATAGAAATGCATTACCGGAAGTCAATTTCCGACTGGTTGCTGTCTGCTTCAATTTGCGTCAGCACACTAGCGCCACTTGAACCTCTAGCGTACATTATAATAACTCTATGGACAAGACACAATACCACGACATAATACTGAAAATGGCCGACCTGTAAAACAAGTAATAAAATTTAATTCTGTTAAGGCATTTCAAAATATTATTTTTGTCCTCATTAAAATATTTCAGTATACCTAACAAGCTGCTCTAAAGTTATCAATGATATTACGCAACATCGGTCCTAACCAAATCGCCTTCAGAATACACGATCGTCTTACGACAATTGCAAACAATAAATTTATTGGCCAGAGCGCGATTGTTTTTTTTTTTTTGTTTTGTTTTAGTGTGCAGAATTTGATAAAAGTTCACTCTTCCTATTATGCGCAATATTTATATAATAGCTGGCACGTTTCTTCTCTAGAATGGTTCCCTTAATATTAAGAGAAGGAGGCCTTACAAACATTAAACGTTACATTTTAGTTTCTATATTAAATATCAAGTACTGCTATAAAGCACGACTTGAAAATGAAAAAGTGGTTAAACATTGTGTTTACAGTGTATTCCTATCTGTCATGGTATGATTCTGTATTTTTTCTTCAAAGACGTTGCACACTTTTTCTATAGACGTCGTCTAATGGCCGAAATAAGCATGCATTTATGGAGCGAAACTATATGTCTCAATATTCAAGTTGTATAGCTGATTCAAAATTAAATGTACAGAACTAACTCTACTGTTAGGAAAAAATTGTGTGAGAGCTGTTGCGGTTCGTCACAGCAGAAATTAGTTTATTCCTTGTCAGTATTTAGTAGTTACTGAACTGGCAGATATTTTTATGATCCTTCATCGGTGCCTTCGGATCAGACGTTCGAGTGTATCCATAAAATCTAAATTAACCTCTTAGTAAAGTGAGATAAATAAGCTGCAGGTTTCGGTTATATTTTCTGAAGTAAAGAATAGACAAAAAAAAATAAAAAAAAGGTATAAAATTATTTTGGAACACAGTTTTATAGTGAGGGAGCACCGCGATTTTCACATGGGGCAGATTGTCTAAACGTAGTGATTCAATTCATGTTTTTTTTTTCTTTTTTTTTAAGATCACACATTATTTAACGGTCACTAATCTTTGGTTTCTTTCTGTGAAAAACTGTAGAAAACGACGCTTGATTTCAGGGTGCTAGGTACGGCAGTCAAAGCAACCCTTTGCAAGCAGTACCGCGGTTAAAAGTAAAAGAATAAATATTACACAGTTACCTCTAACTTCAATGGCATCACCAGATGCCGTTGAGGTAAATGAATGAAATAGAATCGAATACATTTATGTTAACATCTAGGAGACATAAATAATAAGAGTATTAAACCACTTAAAGTTCCACATAGTTTACAGTGCGATTACGTCATGCCAGATTAATTGAACTGTACTACCTACCACCAACTTCGCGTCTCTTAGTAGATCTAAGAATGAGGAATTTTCTTTCCTATATAACGCTTACTTCAACTAGGTCGGCATATGATGTCGCTCTCAGTACAAAGTGATCAACTCAAGAAAACGCCCGCAATCATTCCTAGGGACAGCAATAAAAGACAGGCGAACAAAACGTAATACATATAGATTTATTTAAATATTTCGTCAACTTGAAACAATGTAGTTCAGGTCTTCAGGACTTCGAGTATAAAAGGCTAAAAACAGACACTCTCGAACGCATACTTTGAAACTAGCGGAGTTTCGGCATTGCTCAGGGCAGTGTCGTAAGTTGCGGAATAAAAAGATACCCTCGATAATACTTTGTCTACCTAACTAGCGTTCACCTCAGGCGCTCTTGGCACGGCCAAGAGTGTAAGTGAGGGGAGCGTGAGAGAGGGCAAAGGAGACTGGAGCGGCTTGGAAGGACACTGGAGAGGCGTGCACTGCGTGAACCACTGGCGTGGCGCGCACAGCGTGCACAACTGGAGCAGCGTTGACGGCGTGCACGGCGACAGGGGCCTTGACGGCGACTGGAGCTGGGCCCTCAATGGCGGAAGAGATGTACTGGGCGCCGGCTGGGTTAGAGGTCTTGGTGCCTGGCTCGTTGGTCTCGATGGTGGCGCGGAAACCGGCGGCGTCGGCGACGTACTTGACGGTTCGGGTCAGGCCGGTGGCGTCGGTGTAGGTGTAGGATCCGACCTTGCCATTGCTAGAGTCACCGGTCTCTTCCTGGAAGCTGCGGGTACCAAACTCGTCGGTGTTGTCGTAGCTGAAGCTGTATGGCTGGGGTGGCTGCAGAGAAGCGGAGAAGGATATGTGGTTTCCGTTTTCTTCGTTTTATTGCTAGTTTGAATGACGACAATTGTATCAGGTTATGAAAGAAAATGTTCGATTGACGCTTTATCTTGACATAGATACGTTATTAAAACGTAGACGCCCGAACTTTGTTATATCCCTCTCCAGTTTTGCACCACGCAATGAATATAAGTGGATATGCCATATCGCTTGAGGGGAATCCTCACGGACAATTTCTCAATGACGTTGTACCAATAATGATACATTTTTTTGACGTAACATTTTTTTTTACCATGGCGAATTGTGCTTAATTATTCTCCAAATACTTTTTACCGAAAGATTTCGTGGTTTAATTTTTGCCTGCCTATAGTATAAACTTTAGTTCGCTAGATAGTTATTTATGAAATTTTTGCTATTCTTATTGCAGTCTGTTTTAGCGTAGGGCTTTGTAACGTGATGCAATTATGTTTATAATTTTCAGCTGCGACAACGGTCGTGCTGCGAAACTGCGTGATGGAACTTCCACTGCTCATCATCGAAACTCTAAATCGAATGCATACTCTAACCCCGTGAAAGCAATTAGCTGATACTAAGTAACTTAAATAAAATAAATATTTTTTTTACTTATCTCTCTGTAAGACGAAAACCCCCCAACCAAAGAAGTGAGCGTGGTTTGTTTGATAGAGCTTAAATATCTAGATGGTAACATAAGCTCGAATTTGACTTTCACCGCCACGCTACAAAAGGGGAAGCTGTTATGATAAGCATGGAAAGGGAATAAATGCATGTGCACACTACTTACTACGCAAACAAAGAGGGGAAAACGACTAGCACAGGCAAGTAAATAGGAAATTAAGAGCTAAGAAGGAGAGTGGAGAGTTGCTATAGGTTGAAGATACTATTGGAGCTTGCATTGAACTAGTAAGTAGAAACTACCAGAGCACGCTGGATTATAAATACGTCTGATGCTTACGTATTGCTCAACAACTCCAGCAGCCGCGTAGGCGAAGAGACAGCAGACAAGCACCTGAAACAAGAATGTTGGCGCTTTAAGGACTGCGTAAGACATCCTGAGAAACAAAGGGTGCTATATTGTGAATCCTTAAACGTACCTTAGCGAACATGTTGCGATATAGATTACTGTACTTTTGGCAAAACAAAAAAAAGAAAAAAGAACAGGACCAGTCTTTCTTGGCAGTAGGTTTTATACCTCGACTGAAACTACCAATGCGCACGTCTGTGCTCTGTACGACTAATGGGTATCGAGTGAACGGCACTTTTATATTGCGAGGCTTCGCACGCGAACATTGCCATTTCCGACGGAGGAGGTTAAACGGAAAGCCACTCAATGCGGATCTTCAGACCAAATTGCATGGACTCGCTGACTTTAACGCTGTCCTCACCGGCGCATAATTAACTTTTTTTTTCCCGGTGCAGCTATCGAACTGGATCTAAAAAAGAAAGAAAAACGAACTCTGATCTCGCCATACGTTTTTGTCTACGAACGAGAAAAAAAAACCTGAATTTTGTAACTGTCGCCGCGAAGCGTTTTTTTGTCTCTCTCTCTCACTCGTTAGCTATGGGATACACTGGACCTTGAAGCACGGCACTTAATAAATGCACTTAGGGTGATTCCCCTCAAGGCATCTGGAAGTTGAAGGTTAGTTGTTAAAGCGGTTCAACGGGTAGCTCGTGAAGAGGATGCGAGATAAGTCCCTGTTCCTAATGTTCGGTATAAAAAACTGTAACAAAAATTGATTTTTTTTTTGACGGCCGCTTGTTTGTGTTGCCCTTTATGCAAAAATAATTTAGAGTTCAGGTAATATGGAACATAAATATTCTACTGTACTCATTTCTTCTGCGTATACTCAGCGTTCTTGTCATTATAATCTTCTGTGATGGGTCGTTTCACAGCGAGAACGTTGTGATGGAGGAGTATGATATTTAGTTGCTAATGCTGAGAGTTTTCTCAATTTCATCGAAAGCTAATTGTCCCGAGACGTGGAACGTATTAAAATGGAGCCCAGGATTTGAGACTAGTTTGTGCACATATTTTTTGGATCCACACAATTTCCTCCTCGGTATTTTTAGGCTTGTGTACATTATTAAAAACGACAGAATTATGAGCAATAGGATGGCCATATTGACAAAAAAAAAACTCAGATTTAGGGGTACATTTAAGGCAGCATCACAAATCTGGTATTTTGTTTTTCCCTCTGTACAATAGGGGTAGCCATATTGACAAATATATATATATATATATATATATATATATATATATATATAAACAACGCTCGGAAGGCACTCCCGAGCATTATATATATATATATATATATATTTATATATATATATTGGTATTGTTATGTACCATATTATTGCCTGCCCATTGATATTTGTGTTAAGGTGGGAATTATTGCATATTTTCTTCTCGTTTCGTCGTTGCCTCCTGCCAACTTGTCAGCCCTGCTTGGTTCAAACGGCAATTTTTCACATCCGTTTATGTTTTCTGCGATGGGACCCAAATGCAGTAAAACAACGCAATTAAGCAACTCAGTATAATTTCTTTATTCATTACCTTATACACGAAACCATTTAATAGCTCCTCGCGTAACCGTAGGCAAGAGGAGAATGTGCCAGAGCGTAAGGAGCTGGAGCTACGTTCTGGGAGTAGACCACTGGAGCAGCGTGCCCGGCATAGCCGAAGGGAGCAGCGTGGACAGCGCGCACGGCCACTGGAGCGGCATGGACTGCGCTCACCACCACTGGGCTGGGTCCCTCGGCGGCTGAGGACACAATCTCGGCATTTGCTGGAGCGGAGGTCTTGGTGCCTGGTTCGTTGGTGTCGACTCTGACACGGAATCCGGCGCCGTCGGCTACGTAGTTGACGGCACGGGCGATGCCCTTGGCGTCGACGAAGCTGTACGAACCAATCTTGTTGTTGAACTCATCACTGGTCTCCTGACGGGTCTGCCGAGTGCCGAAAGCGTCTGTGGTGTCGTAGCCGAAGCTGTAGGGCTGTGGTGGCTGTGTAGCAGAACAGAAGAAAAAAAACGCAAGTGTTAGGAAGTGAATATGTTCGTGATATTATCGTTTTCCTAAACGTCCCGCAGTGGGAAAGATCTTATGTAAGGCGCATAACCCAACATCAACCTATGCCAAATTTCATCAAGTTGTGACTCAATCAAGACTACTGCTATTATGCGCGGTGGCGCCGGATATTGTGCTTGCCTGCCTGCAAATATCTCAAGATTTTTTTTCCAGCTGACCATAATTAAGAAGTTGTACTAAAAAAAAATCGAATGCCACTAGAATAAGCATTCATAGGTATAAAGTCATAAAAATCACTATCGTTGTTAGCTTTTAAAATTAAACGAGAAATACTACAAATATCTGAGAGAACTGTACTATGAGCAAAATATTTTACAGTATTGTGCATTTTCGTGTATATTTCTAAAGTAGAGGGGCAGATGCCACTTGTAGTAAATAAATGTTTGGTTTGGAAAATTAATTATCTTGTCGCAAATTCACAAATATGCAAACGTTCTAAAATATGCGCCTGTTTCATACAATCAGCCATCTTGCAAACCTATACTGAATTCAAGCCTTCGGCAATTTAAGTCTGTTTATAAATCTGGATGGTATGGACGATCAGGCGGGCGCTTAGTCGGAACCCAAGATAATAGGTTAAACAGGTATGGGGTACCTCACGAGATCTTAGAGGTGCCTGCAGCTCATAAAACGTTTGAGACAAGTCTACTATCACCCACGCCAGTCGTAAAACTAAATGTAAACCTGGGATATCCGCTAGTTTTATACTCACATGTTCCACCACGACCTGCGAAGCCACGTAGGCGAAGAGGCAGCACAGAACGACCTGAAATAGTGAAAAAAAAAAAAAAAAAAAAAAAAATATATATATATATATATATATATATATATATATATATATATTTGGGAAACACTTGTTGCAAATGAAATCTCAAATGTTTAGTTAAAGAGTCTATGGTGCTCCGTGCTCGTGAGAAAACTGTAGTACCTTGGAGAACATGATGGAGACTGTTCCTCTTTTTGTGAAGTGGAAATGATGGTGGGCTCCTCACTGACGCTGCCTTTTATACAAGAGTCAGTAAATTCCTAGATAGCGTTGGAGTAAATAGTTTCATGGTCATAATGAAATAGTAACTGCGGAAAATAAAAAAGCGGTTTCTTCGTGCGTTGTTCAGGCGCATAAGCGCCCTAAAAAAAAGAATGTGGAGAGGGTTTAACAAGGTTGAGTTACTGACAAACTCCCGGGAAGCAGTGGCATTGAAGCGACTATTTTTGTATATCTCGCCGTAGCAACAACCATAAATAAGGCCTGTGGTATTTTTAATTACCGTAAGATGTTCTTGAAACTACGGCGGCATGAGGAGGAAAAAAACCAAAAGAAGAATATTCTTGTTTATCTATCTGATTTCCAGTATCACCAGGTATTTCCTTATTCATAGAAACTAAAACGAGCCCGGTGCGCTGTAAAAAAATTAAAATAGTTTGCATTGCGAGTAATGGAAAAATATATATGTTTAGTTAATAAAAAGCGCCAGCAATTTGTATGAATATGAGTTAACCCGTAAAATTAAAGTTTCCTTCTTATTCGGACCAAGTTATTGTAATTTTCTGGACACCAATCATCACCTTATTCTGACCTTAGAGGAGCCCGTGGTTTGTTACTAGGATCACGTGTTTTCGGATAAATCCGACAAGCTCCGAAAAACACTCGCCGGTAAAATATTGGTGAATTCGGATTTATCCGACAAACTCAGAATTTTGAAGTTCCAATACCCCCCCCCACCCCCTCCTCCCCCCCCCCCCAAAAAAAAAAACTAAAAGAAAAGAAGACTGTACTCTACAATTAGGTTTGATCAGCGCACAGTATGTATGGTTCAGGGACCATGCCACCGCCGTTATCTTTGAAATCTCGGACCATTTTCCCAAAAGGGGTCTTGCCGCTTGTCTCGTCTAGGTTCATCCAGGACACCAGTCATTGTACCTTTGGGTAACGACAAAAGCCACGGTTTTATTTTTCTGTTTATCGCATACTACCGTAATTGTGATTTAGAGGGAAAAAGGAAAGGTTATGTTTCTGTAATAGGATGATCTCATTCAAATTGTGCAAGAAATTAAAGTTCGTAAAAAAAATTTTTAAAAAAAATATAGGTTGGTGAAAAATGTGTGACTAGAATAGAAGCGCAAATTAGAACTACGAAATTTTTTGGGTTCTTGAATCTCGGACTTCGAAAAGGCTGGTGATTTCTGCAGTTTTCACAGTGACATAATTTGGAGCCTCGCAACGTTTAGATGATATTTTTAAGAACAATTATAAATGTCTTACTGCTTCGATAGTTAGTATAGAGGGGCTAAAGTTCCCTAAGAGTGCGTTATTTTTAAATTTTATTTTATAAAATGAAAGTTCTCGAATGTCGAACCTTTGACAATAATGGACCAAGTTTCAATCGAGCTAGATTTTGATGTACAATTATTTAAGGCAGAATAAACATATGAAACAAAAGCTTCTGTCTAAGCCTCTTTAAAAATTATAATATTGTTAATTTAAGTAACGTTTATACAGGAGAAACAACGCTATAGTGATAAGGAGAAAAACGAAAATTACAAAATTTAGTGTCGTTTTAAGAACATGCGTATTTTTATTTTTTGTTTGATTGCATCACATGAAAAGCCTTTTATCTCCTCATATAACTGCTCTAAAATTTATTTGACATATATATTATTTCGTCATATTAGGCAGCCCGTTCAAAAAAAGAAAAACATACTTGTATTTTTATTCTACGACATATACATCTGTAATTTTGTTTTTCACTTAAATACTAGTAATGTTTAACATGATCACAGTTGTTACTTGTTCTCGAGTCCACACACAGTTCGGAATAAGTTATACATCTATAGTATTTATAGTATTTACGGTGATGGGTCCTTGCACATGTTCAGTTTGCTTACTTAGTAAACTAGAGAGATCGAAACATTCTTAAATAATGTTATAGGAGTTGGGTTGTCATGTGAAATTAACCAATATATATAGGACGCTTAAAAAGTTTTCCATACCTTAATAGGAAACTTGTGGGGGAAAAGATTTCAAAGCGATGTACAGCCAAGCACGTCAATAAGCGTGCATGATTTTTTTTCTTTTTTGAAACAATTCCCTTCACACGATAGCTAAGCTATACTTGTTGAAACTACACAACCTCCGTCTTTCCGAATCCACCTCTAGCAGTGTTGGCGGTACGGCGTTACAACTAACGGCGTTACTGGTATCGCGTTACTTGTTAAAGCGCAGCCCGTATGCGCTCGTTCCCGTGTTTCGCGGCGTCGGCGTCGCGGTCACCGTCGGTGTAATCGGAGGAGGAGATGAGGGTACAGAAGAGAAGGAGGGGAGGGTACGAAGGAGGAGTTGAAGGGAGGGTACGCAGGAGGAGAAGGGGAGGGTACGAAGGAGGAGGAGGAAGAAGAGGGGACGGTACGGAAGTGAAGCGCAGGGTACGATGGAGAACGGGAAGGTATGGAAGGGAGGGTACGCAGGTGGAGGAGGGGAGGATATGCAGGAAAATGAGGGGAGGATGTGAAGGGGGGAGGGGAAGGTACGGAAGAGGAGAAAACGACGGTACGAAGGAGGAGGAGGGGAGGGTACGGTGAAGGAGGAGGGAAGAGTATGAAGGAAGGGGGTACGCAGGAGAAGGAATGTAGGCTACGGAAGAGGAAGAGGGGAGGGAACGGAGGGATGAGGGCACGAAGGATGAGGAGGACACGGAAGAGGAGGGGGGTGCAAAAAGAAGGTTACGTGAACGTAACCACGTAAGGTTACGTGCAGAAAGAAGGTTATGGGAACACGTGAAGTTACGTGATCCCGTAAGGTTACGTGATCACGTGATCTTACGTAAGGACGTGAAGGCTATATTTGAGTGTAAATATTTTCCTTTAGAAAGTTCTTTAGCACGGTATAGCACAAAATCAAAATACCTTGAGGGCTGCACTCTAATTTCGCATTACAGAGATTTGTGAACGTCTTTCATTTTCTTCGGTTACGAAGTAACGTACTCGTTATAATTTTCAAAAGAGTAACCGGCAACGTACTTTTGTTACTTATTTCAAGTAACAGATAACGTAGCCGCGTTAACCGTTATTTCTTTTTGGTAAAACCTGAAGAAAAGTGCATTTAAATATTTTGTGTTTCTATATATCGTTTCATATTAAGCCCAGATGAAGCCGACGCTACGAGCCCAATCAGACATCGTCGAATGGGCACAATCATGGCGTTCGTCATGTTTCTGTATGTGTTTCAATCATCGCTGAACCGTTCATAAACAAAAACGATTAAGTGACTTGCGCTTTCGACGCTGCTTGATTGGTCCCATGAGCTCGTAGCGTCCACTGCGTGTGGACTTCAGCTGAAACGAAGTAAAGCCACCAAGTAATTAATTTTTGCACTCATTCTACATACCTTCAAAATTTGGCCCGTTTTCCCCACGCAAAAAGTCCTAGCTCATAAAAGCTGCAACACCCAAGCCAATTGTCCACGTGTCGAAAAACGCTGTCTCCCCAAAAATGCTGTTACCGCTAATTTACAAATAAAAAGTAAAGCAAAAGTAACTTTCGTTACATTTTATCGGTAACGATATCACTTTTCTTTATTTTGCAAGTAGCGTATTTCGTTAACTGTTTTCGGTAATACCTACAACACTGGTCTTTACTATTGCCACTTCTAAGTTTGTGAAACCAAACATACGCTCCGAATTTCGTAGAATGATATGGGGTGAAACTATCAGTTCCGAGAGAATCGCGCAGCTTCGGCGCGTGCATGCTTTCGCTGTTCTGAAATGTGCGGGTCTTGCCTAATTTCGCCGTTTTTTGTATTTATGTTTCCTTCTTGTTGAGATAGAGGTACCTTTAAGGTTCACGTAAGCTCTGTTGGCTGTTTTATTCAATGGCAAGTGGGAACGAAAGGGCAATCCACGGACCGAACGGAATATAGACGTGCCTCCACCCTTTTGACTATATGAGTGTCGCATCCCTTTTTTAGCTAGCAATCGTGATTGTTCATTTAGTACAGACAGCGTCACTATGAACATTAGAAACGACTACCATGTGCCGATCCATGGACGTGATAGAAAGGAAGAAGCTGTAGAAAACCTGGGATTAGCAGGATACTCTACCAGAGCTGAAGCTCATCTACAGCCGCCTTCTAGACAAGAAGCCTTTCCCTTTCGTTTTGCTTCGCTGGTAGGTTCTATATGCTGCCCACATATCTGATATCTTATTTCAGTTTATTAGACACAGTTAACAAAACCGAAAGAGGGAGAAAGTACTCTTTGCCTGCGGCAATATTAAACGTGGACGACCAAGAACTCAGTCTTGAATACATTAAGAGACTTGGCTTGTATGCTACCCAACTAAGCAGTGCGTTTTGATGACCTGTAATGTGTGTGCAAAAAGAGATACCTTAACCCTGAAATTGCCAATGAAGGAAGACGAATAAATCAAACTAGCTTCCTTTTGGGGAATCTAGCTAACTGCTAGATTCTAAAACAACTCTTTGGTCATTGAAAAATACTAAGGTATTCTTCAAGGACCTCAGAAAGGGCATAACAGAGTACTTCGCCCATTAATTCATCCGACAAGTTCAGCGGCTTGATACAAGTTCAAAAAAGTGGCATCTAAAGGCTCGTACAATCGTATTGAATTCTGATTTTCTGAAAAACTGAAGCTTTATTTTTTTTTTTTGTGAGAGGTTCAATACTTACATTGGAAGAACCTAAAGTCAATACTTACATTGGAAGAACCTGCGTCGCTACAGCTGAGCGCTAAATCTACAGCTTCAGAGTTGTCAGCGACGACATTGTGAAGAATAGAGCACACGAACTATTTGCTCTGCGCAGGTCTGAAGAGTGGCTGGAAGAAAACATTTCGATATTTACAAAACTTGTCCGCATCTCCGACGGGAGGATAGTCATTCTAAAAATAGGTTGAAACTGTACGAGACGGCGAAAAGACAGGAGGTGACATTATTGATTTTTTAAGCTACGATACTAGGCTAAAGTGCGTGTAATGGCCGGAGTGTCCTCAAGCACCAAACTTCCTTGCACAATTTCAGGTCGTCAGAATTGGAAACCATTGGAAGCGCTGATGATTTTTCTTGTATAGTGGCCCCGAAAATTTCCTGGTGTAAAAGTGAAGCTGCATGCCTGGCCCAATACCGGGACACAGTGAAAAAAGATTGTAATTGTTTTAGTCTTGTGAAAAACATTAAATCCTGCGCCTTGTGAACGAAGGCTCAAAATAGAGACGAATCTTTCAGGGTCATTAAAAAAAAAAAAAAAACAAGCGAATCCTGAAGAGTTATGTTAACCTCACTTGAAATCAGTTTTTTTTTATCACCATAAATGTTACTGTCGGCTTATAGTAGTACAAAAGCTGTATATTTTTATGCATTTCTCCCGCGTTCATCTCTATTCTTTTTTAATTCCTCAAAAAAAGAAAAAAATATAGTTGTGAAGTTTTCAACGAGCCTCGCCAGTATACGTGAACATGCGGCCGCATGACAGAAGCAAACTTTCGCAGTCAGCCCGCTAGGTATCTGAAAATAAAAATGAAAATAATGTTTTCAAACTAAATTTTTATGCTCGTTAAATAAAATGATGTTTCAGTCAGGTGATTGAAAGAAACGTCGTGAATTGTAAGAATTTTACAAATGAAATGGACAAGAAACATGAATTTTCTTTAAAGATTATAACACACCAGTCATGCTTCTTTTTTACTATATCGTACATGAGGTATATCATAAATGCCATGGTCGCGTTACAAGCATATTGCCACAGTTGACAAACACCTCGATTGTTCGCGCATGACAGCGCGCCTCGGTCTTTTTCGGTTCTGCACGGGGCTCGCTCCTGGCGCTCTCTCGCGTGACGGAACAGGCTGCTCCCGCATTCGATGTAAACCCTGCGTTGTCTCGGGAAAAACAGGACCGACTACAGCACCTACTTCAACGCTACCACGACTCTTTCTCGTCCTCTTCGAAAATCCGGCAAACCCCGATTGCAAGACATCGAATCATAACTAACGAGGACGCACGCCCCCTCCGACAATCTCCTTATCGAGTTTCATTCAAGGAGCGCGAGGCAATTCAACATCAAGTTAAAGAGATGCTCTCTGACGACATTATTCAACCCTCGAAAAGCCCTTGGGGTTCGCCTGTCGTTCTTGTGAAGAAAAAAAATGGCACCCTCAGGTTCTGCGTTGATTATCGCCCGCTAAACAAAATCACCAAGAAGGACGTGTATCCTTTGCCCCGAATCGACGACACTCTAGACCGATTAAGCCACGCGAAATACTTCTCTTCGATGGACCTCAAGACGGGATATTGGCAGATCGAGGTCGACGAGAGGGATCGGGAGAAAACAGCCTTCATAACCCCCGACGGGCTGTATGAGTTTAAGGTCATGCCCTTCGGCCTCTGCTCAGCGCCAGCAACGTTTCAAAGAGTTATGGACACTGTGTTAGCAGAGCTCAAATGGCAGACCTGCCTCGTATATCTCGATGATGTTGTCGTGTTCTCCACGCACTTCGATGAACACCTACGGAGACTGGAAACGGTACTCGAAGCAATTAAGTCTTCAGGACTAACACTTAAGACGGAGCAGTGCCACTTCGCTTACGAAGAACTAAAATTTCTCGGACACATCGTTAGTGGAAGTGGAGTTCATCCGGATCCCCAGAAAACTGCAGCTATTGCACGCTTCCCGCAGCCAGCCGACAAAAAAGCTGTTCGTAGGTTTCTAGGCATTTGCGCTTATCACAGACGTTTTGTCAAGGGCTTTTCTCAACTTGCCGAACCCCTCATGCGCTTGACGCACGATGATGTACAGTTTACCTGGGAGTCAGAGCAAGCAGACGCATTCCGGGAGCTTCAGCAGCGCCTACAGTCGCCCCCG
The DNA here is from genome assembly GCF_016920785.2 of Ixodes scapularis. Taxonomy (NCBI): domain Eukaryota; kingdom Metazoa; phylum Arthropoda; class Arachnida; order Ixodida; family Ixodidae; genus Ixodes; species Ixodes scapularis. Next base: position 60,361,822 of record NW_024609880.1, on the reverse strand, counting down.
TTACTGGTCCACTACGACGTGAACGCCGAAACAACAGTTCATACCGACGCCAGCTCTGTAGGCCTCGGCGCCGTTCTTGTTCAACACCAGAACAGACTTGAGCAAGTTATCGCCTACGCCAGCCGCGCTTTGTCAAAAGCCGAAAAAAACTACTCCACGACCGAAAGGGAATGCCTCGCCATCGTATGGGCGATTTCCAAATTTCGGCCCTACCTATATGGCAAGCCTTTCAAGGTAATCACTGATCACCACTCTTTGTGTTGGCTCGCCAGTTTAGAGGACCCCTCCGGACGCCTCGCACACTGGAGCTTGAGGTTGCAGGAGTTTGACTTCATAGTTCTACATAAGTCGGGACGCAAACACTGCGACGCCGACTGCCTTTCGCGTGCACCTGTCGACCCACCACCCGAAAACACGGACGACGAAGACACGTTTCTATCTGCGATTACTGCTAGTACCTTCGCTCAGCAACAACGAGGTGATCCAGGCCTAAACAAGCTTATCGACTACCTCGAAGGCAAATCCACCACAGTCCCAAGAGTCTTCAAGCGCGGCGTATCCATATTTTGTCTGCGAAACGACATACTCGTAAAGAAGAATTTCGCCCCTAACAAGGCACAGTACCTACTCGTGGTCCCCACAGCCCTCCGCGACGAAATCCTTCATGCGGCGCATGACGAGCCAACATCGGGACATCTGGGATTTACGCGTACCCTCGGCTGGATCCATTAACGCAACTTCTGGCCACGCCTCGCTACCAACGTCGCTCACTACGTACGCACTTGCCGAGAATGCCAACGCGGAAAAGCGCCGCCTACGGGACCTTCAGGACTGTTGAAGCCCATAGAGACGCCCATGCAGCCCTTCCAACAAGTAGGAATGGATTTGCTGGTTTTTTTTCCTACTTCTGCTACCGGTAACAAATGGATTATCATGGCTACCGACTGCCTAACCCGCTTCGCCGAAACACAGGCCCTTCCCAGAGGCACCTCTATGGAGGTAGCACGATTCTTCGTGCATGCGATCCTCCTGCGACATGGTGCTCCCAAGGTCGTCATCACAGATCGAGGAACAGCCTTCACGGCCGAGATCATGCAAGCCATTCTGCACTTCAGCCAAACCGCTCACCGCCAGACAACTGCCTACCACCCCCAAACAAATGGCTTGACTGAGCGCCTCAACAGGACCCTCGCAGACATGCTATCAATGTATGTGGACGTCGAACATACAACGTGGGACGAAATTTTACCTTACGTTACTTTCGCGTACAACACGGCAACGCCAGAGACGACAGGAATGACGCCATTCAGTCTCGTATACGGAAGAGCGGCCAAAAGTACACTAGACGCCATGTTACCGTACGTTCAAGACGACGTTCATCCCGACGACGTAGATGCGTTCCTCCAACGCGCAGAAGAGGCCCGCCAGTTAGCTAAGATCCGAATCCAAGACCAGCAAGAACGCGACGCCCGACGCTACAACCTTCGACGAAATGACTAACAATACCAACCTGGCGACCAAGTTTGGGTATGGACCCCCATTCGCCAACGAGGTCGCAGCGAGAAACTCCTCCGTCGCTACTTCGGCCCGTACAAGGTGGTCCGCCGTCTTAGACAATTAACCTACGAGGTCATGCCCCAAGAAAACTCGCCATCACGGCGACGCCGTTCGCACCCAGAAGTTGTTCATGTAGTCCGCCTCAAACCATACTATGCCAGATAGACGTTGAAAGAACATATGTGCCCGTCTATTCCCTCGAAGATTTACCTTCAAGCATCGTGTCGCTGCTTCCTTTGAAGGGGAGATAATGCCACAGTTAACAAACACCTCGATTGTTCGCGCATGACAGCGCACCTCGGTCTTTTTCGGTTCTGCAAAGGGCTCGCGCCTGGCACTCTCTCGTGCCACGCGCAATCTCGAAGAGCTGCCAGCAGATCGACCGGACCGGCCCTTCGCCTTTTCCTTTGATCCTGCTTTGCAGTACGCTCATTAAACCCTCCTTGGGTCCTACCACTACCAACGTCTCCTTCGCCTACGTGACAATATATACATAAGAATTACGTAAAAGATTTGGCAAGGGCCAATAACTTTTCATCTTACCATGGAGGTAAAATTATGTATGCTTTTCAAATGCACTGGTCGAAATGAGGAAATTTTTCATGTTAAAGATATTTTTAACATATAAAAATACAAAAAAAGAACTTTAAAAAAGTTTTTGTTTTAAATGTCATTGAAGTTTGTATTTTCAGCATTTCTTCTAAAGCTTATAGTGGTGTTTTTATATAAACTATACATAAATTAAAAATATTATAATTTTCAAATTTGCATAAATACAAGCTTTTGATTGATATGTTTCTTGTGCCTTCAATAACTGTACAAAGAAAGTAGCTCGATTCAAACTTGGCCTATTATTGTCAAAAGTACAAGATTCAAAAATTTATATTTCATAAAATAAAGGTGAAAAATACATATTTCTAGAGGACTTTAACCTTTCTAAACAAAGTCATAAAGCACTAAAATAATTTATAATTCTTGTGCAAAAAAGAATCTAAAAGTTTTGAGAGTCCAAAGGGTTTCACTCGTGAAAACAGCAAAAACGACAAGACGTACCTCCCGCCCTTTTGAAGGCCAAAACTCTAGAAGCAAAATATCCCGTAGTTCTAAATTCCACTTCTGTTATAGATAGCCACACGTTTTCCATCAACATATTTTTTTCGAAATTTTTTTGAGAATTATTCCTTTTCCTTGCACAATTTGAGATGCAATCATCCAACAGTGAAAGCTATGGGCCATGGAGATTTCATAAAATGGGGAAGAGGAGCAGTTGAAACATCTCTACTACGTACTTTACCACTCCATCTCGCGCGGCCGTGGAGTAGTTGATAGAATAGGAGGGGATGAATTCGAGCTTCAGGAGTTGATTGTATTTCAGGTATCGACGTTTATCTAAGCACCACCTTTACGCAACTTCCGTCGTGTGAGAAATTAGTATTGCGATTGTCAAAGCCACCATCCAGCTGAAGAAATAATAATTAAAACAAGAACATTTTTCCTGCATTATTTTTTTTTCTTTTTTTGCGAAGTTTTTAAAAGGTAGTTACCCCACTATCATGTCCTCGGACAATCGGTATGTCACACAAAACTTGAGCCAGTTCACCGTCGCCCTACGTCATTGTCTCACCCTACCAATCGTGTGTGTCCTGTGTCCCGTGTCGTCGATGATCGCGCCAGCGCTCTTATCAGTTGTCATTTGGATTCACGATGGGTCGACCCAACATTGGTCGGCCGCATGCCGTTCGTTCGGAGGAAAAAGAGCGGGAGCGGAAGGAGCGGCGACATGCGCAGCAGCCATGAATGGCCGCTCAGACGCCTCGAACAAATTATCGCCTCGAGCTTCACTCCGTGGATTGCTTCCGAATCCCTTGCGAAAGAAGAGCAGACCGCTTGCCTGGAACGCCGCCGAGCACAGAAGTGGCGATGTGTCCGGCGCCGGTGGGCCAACACCACGTACGACGATCGTGCCACGGAAGCTAAGCGGAAGCGCGAGACCCGGTGACGACAGGGCGCTACGCCGGCCCCTGAACAGTTTTTATAAATACTTCAATCCCACCATAGTACAGCTTCGCTAGTCTTGCATCCTCACTAAAGTGTAAAGGCAAAATTTTTTTTTCAATATGAAACACCGCAGAATTAAACTCCGAATTTCGGAGAATTGGAAATCAGACAAAAAAAAAAAATAAACTCTCATAACCTCCAAATTTTCGACAACAAATAAATTACGAAAGATACCCTCCGACCTTGACGAAAAATAAACTGAAAACAGAGAATCCAGAGCACACATCTTTAATAAAATATTAAGCACTTCATTGCTTTGATTCTTGATACGTAAGACACCCATTATATCGATTTCAGAAATGGTGGCATGTTTTCTAAATATCTTGCGTAAAAAAAGTTTACCTCGCAATTGTTTCAAAATACAAAGTCATGCAACTCTGAATGACGGCTTTGATGAAACTTTAACCCCACAGCACCCAGCGTATTATATTTACGCTGGGTGCTGTGGGGTTAGAGTATCACTTTTGATACAGCGAAGGGAATTTTCGCGTGTGTCTAGTTCAAAAAAGCGCCGCTTGGTGTCTCCTGGATGCTTTTGAAAAATGGCCGATTCGGGCGGCGAGCGGGCTGGCATCCCGACGAAATCTTTCTCCGCAAAAAATGGTGAGTGTGGATGTCTGTCTTACCAAACGACTGCATCAACGTTATTCTACATTATTGGTGGGATCCGAGGATATGATAATTGGTCACATCTCGATTCTATAGGCTGGCTGATAGCGCGTCAATTTTGAGCTTAGCGTTTTTGATACAGTGGGAGCTATTTGGGGGGGGGGGGGGGGAGGCTATATATTTTTATCAGTTACACTATGATTGTGTTGTTAGTCTCTAATTCGTGTCATAGTCCTTAGTACAGAGGCCTAATTCCGCTTTGCTTTTTTTTAGATATCACAGCAAGGGACATTCTGGAGCGTGTCATCACTGGTGAAGACGTGAGTGACTCTAGCGATCTCTCCAAAAGTGAAGACGAGGACTGGAACTCCCCTGACTGTGCGGAAACCGAAGACGAAGATTGGGACCTTCCTCGGACTGCAGGTCACGAGGACGGAAATGACGAGGAAGAACAGCTGGAAGACTTCTGCGGCTCATCCATGGCATCGTCCTCCGTTCCCGGAAACAAATGGAAAAAAGATATGCTCCAGGTACCACACCTAGATTTTTCAGGAACATTCAGTGAGCCGGACGATTTGGAATCTCCTATCACGCTTTTCAGGAAGTTCCTTGCAAACGACATGCTAAAGAGGTTAGTCGAGCACACAAACCTCTACAGCACGCAGAAGTACGGAAGTTCGGTCAATACCACTGCTTTGGAACTTGAGCAGTATATTGGTATGTACCTACAAATGGGACTGGTGAAAATGCCCAACGTCAGGGCCTATTGGGAGCAGGGCACAAGGTACTCACCTATTGCAGATACAATGTCTCGTAACCGTTTTTTGAGACTTATGAAGTGCCTCCACGTTGTGAATAACCTGGAAGTTACACAAGAAGAGAAGAAGGACAAGCTGTGGAAGATCGACCCTAGATTTTGGGACTGCAACGCAATCTTGCAAGCATCGAACAAGAGGAATTTAATGCGGTTGATGAAATCATGGTCGCTTTTACAGGGAGGAGCTTTCTAAAACAATACATTCTCAACAAGCCGACACCATGGGTTTCAAGCTGTGGGGACCAGCTGGTACGACTGGCATTCTTTACCAGTTTGAAGTTTACCAGGGGACAGTCCAATCAAGAATACAAATATGGGCTTGGAGGCGACACTGTCCTCAGCATGTGCAGTGAAGTGCCATCCGATGAAGGTTTCAAAGTTGCAGCTGACAACTTTTTTAGCAGCTTGGATCTTGTGCAAGAGCTCACTGGAAGAGGCATCCAATAAATTGGAACGTTGCGCCAAAACAAACTCGAAGATTGCAAGCTTTTGGATGAAAACACTCTGAAAAAGCTTGGTCAAGGCGCACATGACCATAGAGTGGATAATGCGAAAGGCCTTGCTGTTGTTTGTTGGTTTGACAGAAAAGCCGTGACACTTGTGTCAAACTTTGTGCTGGTAGAGCCAGTAGGACATGTAAAAAATTGTTTCCAGTTTCTTTCTGTATCTTTCAAGTAGTCGTGCAGCGCCGCCAGCGCCGCCTGGAGTGCTGCGACTGCCGATTCGGTGTCCTCGTGATCGTCTGCTTTTGTCCAAATGGTGATGTCGTCGGCGTACAGCGTGAACCGTACGCCATGGATGAGTTCAAGCTTGCGGGTAACTCCGGTCATGGCTACGTTGAAAAGGAGTGGGGACAGGATGGCCCCCTGTGGCACTCCAACGCAACTTGAGAACTGCTTCGGTTCGTCGCGCCCGGAGCGGACTTCGAAGGTTCGGTTGCAGAGGAAGCTCTTAACAATATTCAGCATCCGCTTGCCCGGGTACGCCTCCTTTAGGTCTCGTATGACTGCTTCGTGGGTGACCGAGTCGAAAGCTTTCTTTAGATCCACCGCAACAAGGATGCTAGGCACGGTCCGCCTGCGTCCCCGTTTGGTACTAAGGAGTCTTCTCAGAAGGTAGATGCTGTCTTGTGTGCTCAGGTTCGGACGGAAGCCAGTCTGGTGAGGATGGAAGAAGAAAGAAACCTCCTCTAAGTGATGGTTCAGACGGTTGAGGCATAGCCGCTCAAGAAGCTTACAGATCGTCGATGTGAGTGACACCGGACGAAGGTTTGGAACCTCGTTGGAGCGTTTACCGGCTTTAGGTATGGGGGCCACGACGGCGTGCTTCATCCAAGGCGGAAGTTGGCCGCTCACCCAGATCTCGTTGACGGTATCCAAAAGGGTGTCTTTCTCCTGTGCGGAAAGGTTCCGGAGCATGGTCCAGGTGATTCCATCTTTTCCTGGTGCGCTCTGGACCCGGACTTGCTCAAGAGCAGTGTGCAGTTCGGCTGGCGTGAATGGGGTCTCGAGCTCATTTGTCTCGTCCACCGGTTCGGGTTCGTAGATGGAGGCAGGGGGGTTGCGTGTAGGTTGCGGGAAGAAAATATTAGCGGCCTCCTCTTCAAACTCTTCGTGACTCATACCCTGGGTCAGCAGCACCGTTTCTACAACTCCTCGCGTTTTTTTCTTGTCTCTGAGGGCTTGGTAAGTGCCCCATAGCTTGCGGAGGCCGGTGTCTTTACCGAAGGACGCGCACTGCTCCTCCCATCGCTGTCTACCGAGGTGTTTGGAGTGGCGGCGAATCTGCGCTGTCTTGTGACGAACGCGAACTAAGTCTGCGTGGGTTTTGCCTTTCTGCAGATATTGGTCGTGTAGCTGCTCCCGAGTCGTCCAGAGCTTGAGGAGATGTTTATCGGGAGCTGGAGATATCTGTGCAGAAGATGCAATACATTCTCCTGTGAGGCTCTGGGGCGGAACAAGCCAAGGTTGCTCTCACCTTTGGAGGCGCGTCCCTGAAGCGGTCAGACACAGGCTGGGTACGCATCCTTGGTATACCCATCTCCGAGCGTGGTGGTGCAGCCGAATGGTTAAAGCAATTGACGCCCACTTGGAAAAAGATAGTGCACATCATTAAACGAATTTCAACTACATTTGGAGGCGCCACATCCGAAATCGCGCGCACCCTCGTGTACGCAGTCCTTGTGTATCGGGCCACGTACGGAGCTGTGTGCTTCCAACTGACAAAGACCCAAGTCGAAAACCTGGAGACCCTCTACCGAGCCGCCCTTCGGGTGATCACCGGCTTGCCTCGCCACACCCGAGTGGAAGAACTATATCGCTACGGAAGACTTCCACCCCTACGGTTCATTATACAAGATTGCCGCGAGGGAACCCAGGACCGCCGTCTCCTCACTCTTCAGGGGCAGCGCCTCCTTCTCTCAGACGACCCCACCATGGCTGCCATTTTAGACGAGGTTCCACCGCACGTGCCGCCGTGGATGGACTTCCCCGTCACGAACGGCAGACCACTCAGCCGGAAGACCAACGCCCAACGCTATGGGCCGCAGCGCGCCACTATCGCCCGCGCACTCAACGAGCCCTCAACGGACCCCACGGAGATACGGCTTTTTACGGACGCATCCTGGAATCCGAACACTCAGATCGCTGCCGTTGTGGCGAGAACCGAAGACGGCTATCATCGCCTACAAAATTACCACCTAAACGAGACACCCTCCACCACCGAAATGGAGCTCCGGGCGCTTCAAGTCGGTGTAAATTGAATTCTCACAGACCACCGAATTGTGAACGAGCAAACCAAGACGGTCACGATCTGCACTGACAGTTCCACAGCTATCCACGCCTTAATCGGTCCTCCCAGAGTCGGAACCACAGAGTACGCCATAAAAAGCGGCTGCAACATAATAAAAGCACAAAAAGACGTCGCCGTGAAAATCCAGTGGGTGCCTGTGCACTCCGGTCGAACGGACAACGAGGCCGCGCACGACCTGGCGAGCGAGGCTTGCACTTCTCGCCGCTCGCAGGGAGTGCCGATCTACCGTCCATCGCTTGACCACAGCCCGGAGGAAGAACGACGACGACGGAAGCAAATTCGGAAAAACCGGTTGAAAGATCATGTACCACCCCTCGAGAATCCATTGCCTAAAGGTCTACCTCGGGGGGCCCAAGTGCTTGTTGTTAAAGCGCGAACGGGCTTCGCTATCACAGAAGACATGGTGGCAAGGTGGCGGTACAACCAACTGTGCAATCATGAAGGCGATCCCCCACCACCTCCAATCACACGTTGCAGCAGCTGCTCCGCAGATCAAGCACCGACCATCAGACATCTCATCTGGGAATGTGACGGACTAAAAGACGTCTGAGAGAAGCACCGACCACCAGGTGTGACCTCCTACGAGGGGTGGGTTACTCCGGTACAGGACCAAAAAACGACCTTGCTCGCACTGTGGAGCTTCGCTTGTGAAGCCTCCATAGTGCGCCGCACCTAACTCGTAACACCCTTTAGCCCCTTCCCAAACAGGCCAAGTGCCACCCTTTTTCGGAATAAATTTGTTACTACTACTACCATTTTCTTTCGGTGTCCAGGAAGGAACAGCTGTCGAAGTCAGTGGCGTGGGTGTTCTTTTCTGCATGTTCCGCTAGAGCGTTTCCTTGCAGGTTCTTCTTGTTTACATCACTGTTGTGTCTGTGAAGACTTTCGGGGAAGTTCTTCGTTTCTCCCACATATGATGCGTTGCTGTCGGCGCAAGGAATGCGATAAACACGGCCTTGGGCTTTTTCTATTGGATGTCGATCTCTTGGAAGAGGAAGATGATGGCCAATGGTCGAGATGGGCTTGTCTGTCACTGCATGCCGTATGGTTTGAGAGCACGGGTGAGAACATCGGGCTCGTGCCTCTGAGGTACGGGACGCACATGCGGCTGGAGAGATGGGTTTTCCTGGCAGCAGATGGGTGACGAAGTTTCTTGTATATATTATTGACGAATCTTGTTGGGCATGCGTTTTTTCGAAGGTCCCGTTTTATAATATCAACTTCCTCTTTAAGTGCCTTATCTGTAGAGCACACCGTGATTGCACGTCGAAATAGTACCGAAACCACTGAAGATTTGTGAGATGTGGGGTGGTCTGATTAAAAATATAGGTATCGTCCGATGTGCGTTGGTTTTTTATACATCTGAAATGTTAAAAGATTGCCTTTTTTCACACGAACATACAGAAATGAAATGCAACGGTTAGATTCACGTTCTATTGTAAATTGAATAATTTGTTTGAATGCTCGGGTCCAATCCATGAGCCGCATTCAAATACCATTACTCCGGTGACAATCTGCCCTATATGCCAACAACGCGACCTCCGAGCTACGTAAAAGAGTTTTGCGAAGGTGAAATTGAAAGAAAACGCTAGCTGATACTTTTGAAATTAGAACGCAACAAAAAAGTTTATTTGGTCAGTGGTACGTAGCGTGCGAGCATACTTAGGTCTCTACAGTGCCAGCAAGCTCGTGTTAAGTGAACAACTGAATATCGCTGCACCGCCCCTTCAAAGGGGTGGCACAACGATATTCAGATGTCTGTATGCTCACACACAGCGCTACTGACAAGGAAACATATTTGCTGCGGTGTACTGTCAAGCATAAAAGAAAGCCGTTTCTTTCATTCTCTCTGCCAGGGTTAGTGAAAGGGCCAAGAAAAAAAAAAAGAAAAAGAGGAGAGGTCCGAGGTGCAGATGCATTCGAGAGGCTTTTGCTGGACTAGACGGTTCGACCTTGGCAAGGTCCCGAAACGTGTACACTGGTGGCTGGACTGCCCAAGCGACCGACTAGCTACTGTCATATCTCCGCAGACTATTTCTGGCAAATTCATCTGGAACAATATTGTCCGACAGCTAAGCTCCATGAGAAATCCGCCGGCGATCGACTATTCCAACATCACGGTGACGTCAGTCAGAGAATGTCTACCTCTTTGATCTGTGTTATATTGAACTCTCTTTGAACTGTGAATATTTTGTATCCTGTTTTTCTCTCTTATATAAACCTTCAGTTTAGTTCTCTTTCATTATATTTAAACATATATTCTTTTGATTTGTTTCGTCCTTTTTTTCTGACCTCTCCTGATTTCGTTCACTATACCGGTCGAATGAGACACCCTCATTTTAAAAACTTGATTACACGGAGGCCGCAGTGTTGTAGTCCCCCATGAGGCAGTATTTGAATACGGCTCATAGATTGAGGACAAGCAATGCGTGAGCACCTGATTTGAGCACATGATTATCAAAGCCCCATCACCACTGATGATTGGCTCCTTTGGAGAGTGGCATTATGCGCCACTCTCTGAAAAAAGCCTTCAGTCCTTGCCCCGTTTCAACAGCATCCAAAAACCGCCTGCCTAAACCTTAAAGTATAAGAAACGCCGGAAAAGAATTATCAGGGTTCAGCTTTATGCTTTTATTTTGCGCCTCGACGTTTCAATTTGCTCTACTGCAGTCAGATTGGATGTGTTTTGTCTCAACGTTTACGTGTAAAACTACATACACAAAAAAGCAACGAATGCCTTACTTGCTTCTTTAAAGAAGGTAAATCAGACAGCATAAATATTTTAAATAATTGTAATTATCTAGTACTTGTTGACTAGAGTGAAGAGGAACTTCAAAAGACTTAAAATTCACTCGATCAGCAATTGAGTTCATGGTCAATAAGGTAGATGGTCTCTATGGACGTAGTGCGTTTGTTAATTAATAATAAACAAATAAATTAATTAATTCACTTATTCATTCACTTCTTTGTAGTGATCCTGCACTTGGACTGACAAGTCGGATACATTAGCCAATACGATTAAAAAGTCAAACCTAACATAGAAAAACACATGCACAATACAAGCATTCCTTTCTGATTCGTTTAGTCTCTTAGAACTGTGTCTGCTATTCCTTTCCAAAAATACTCTTTGAGAGCAAATCTCTGCAATGTGCGGAGAAACATAGTAGTATAAAGGGGTGGAACGTAAATGAAGCTTACGATAGAAAACTGAACACGTTTTGTACTGCTCAGCTTCACACTGCAGACAATATTTCTGAGTTACAATATCTTCCACTTCGTCAACGTCTGAGCCCCTGCCGCAAAGTGCAGTGACTGACAATCCTATAGTTACTTTAGGAAACGTAGCTTGGTGGTTCATATTAGTTCACATTTCTTGGTTCGTGATTCATTCTCCGGCGTGCTTTTCAGCTAATTCCACAACCTAAATGGTTTCAGAATGAGGAGAACAGTTTCAGGGGTCGGCTATGCCCTGCGTTTTCTTAGAATGTTCGTAGTGAGTTGAAGTATAGCGCGTACAAGCGAATGCAAGCACTGTGCGTTTGCGTTAGCGTTGCCTTATTCCACATTGCTCGTGCGCGGAGACCAAATTCGCGGCCTTGGATTGGCGCGGGGCGACGACAAGCATGCGCAGTGTGGAGCACGCAGCGCTAACGCAAACGCTCAGCTCTTGGGTTTGCTCTTACACACAATGCTAAAACACTCTATTGACTCTAGCGCTGCGCAGAAAAAAAGTAGGCTCTCTACATTTTGTAGAGTAAGCGGCGTCGGAAACTCCTCGGGGAAATCGGGCGTGTGATCGCAATTTCAAAGACTCCCTCCTTCTTTGTTAATTATTCTTGTGTTTCAGAAAGCACCTACTATGTGTCGCTGGTTGTACGGAGCGATCGTCGATCGCACGACATAGATAGAAGTGCCCGACGGAAATTATCTTTCGAAGGGAAACGCATAGAGTCGGCCAACATTTCAGAAGCCACTGGTGCGGAGCGCATGGCGCTTTGTCCGCACGACTTGCACCAATAAACATTTACGGGTCAACGGGCCGTACCGTTCATTTACAGATACAAGTAACAGAGCAAATATTTGTGCACCCGCCAACTCGGTTTGCTCTTGAAACAACAAACGTAAATTTTTTGTTCTTATCACCGCGGTCGATTTAACATTTCGCCGAGCGTTTAGAGATGTTACCAGTAATAAATATGATATGCGCGCTGTTTTCAAAAATTATGTTCTAAAATAAAGTTGACCTACCAAGCTAATTTGAGTTAATATCTTTATATTTCTTGGTAATATTATATCTTTTTTTTAATATTCCAGTGTTTTTAATTAGATCTCACATAACGATATTGATATAACTGGGTTTAACAGTGCAATACAAGTAACGTGCATTTTTTATTTAAAAAAAACATAAAGCCTAGATATTTTTGTAAGAGATGCCTGCACCTCATGGTTGGAAACTTTAGTTTATACACCTAAAAATAAATTTGAAGGGCTGGGTAAAAGTCTACCGCTTTCTCGTTAAAACGTCATTGACTTCCAAGAGAAATAAGGCATGTGTTTAAAGGTTAACTACAGAGTATGCTAGTCACAAGAATGTTTCAGTGTTTTAGGATAACTCTTTTTGGATGGTGGAGCGACATATCATGATTAATATATATATATATATATGCATTTTTTTTTTTTACGAGCAGATGTCTGATCGCTTATGGCGCTCTGACTCATGACTGAGGTGCCCCGTGACCCCGATACAGAATGCTGTTCATCGGGTGCTAAAAGTGTGGTCGCACTTACATTCCAGGTATATTTTAAAGTCCCCAAATCTTCCGAATTCATATATTACAGGGTGATTCAAGGAGAGGTGAGGCTCTTTAAATCGACCGCAAAATTCGGTTTCTTAACCTATCTCGCTACGACTTTGTGAAGCGTTGCCCACAGATGGTGCATTTCTTTTTGTGTAAAATTTGCAAAGAGCGAACTTACCTGAGGAAAAAGTAAAAACAAAAGGCTTAGCTCCTATGGAAACGCAGCGACGCCACCGGCCTTCAAACAACACGGCGCCGTTTCGCACGGGAGACAAGAGATGGGTTAGCGAACGCCTCCAACGAACGATCATACGGCGTCGAAAGCCGGCGTCTTCAGCAGACTATCTTTTCGACTCAAAAGCGGCGCGCGTTCCGCAGGCGGCGACAGTCACAGAAACGAAACAGGCGCAATAACAACTAGGAACTGCAGTTTCCTGTCTGCTAAAGACGCCGGCTCTCGCCGTGGTATGCTTGTTTGTTGGCGGCAGTTGGCGTCCCGACCGCTTGCGCCATCTCTTGTCTCCCGTGCGAAACGGCGCCGTGTTGTTTGAAGACCGGTGGCTTCGCTGCGTTTCCATAGGAGCTAAGCCTTTTTCTTTCTTTACTTTTTCCTCAGGTAAGTTCGCTCTGCAAATTTTACAAAACAATTTACCATCTGTGGGCAACGCTGCACAAAGTCCTAGCGCGATAGGGTAAGAAACCGAATTCTGTGGTCGATTTGAAGAGCCTGACCTCTCCTTGAACCCCCTGTAGTTGCTTACCCGATATCGCAGAATGCTAAGAAAAGAAGATAGCGAAAGTGAGAATAGAAGCACAAATCGTACGGCGTCTTCGGGCATCGGCACAGCCTATAAAAAATAACTGCGCCACGCAGGCGCTTAGATTTTTTGTTTATTAAAAAAAAATTTAAAGGAGACATATTTGATGCATGAAAATCAGTCTCTAGGACGGGTGTCTTGGTTTTAATGGTACACACATGGTTTAAGCGATAATACCGAGCATTGCGTGACACGGTCGGGGCGCACAGAACATAAGTAGTTTTTCGCGTTTTACTCGCGCAACTTATTAGGGCACACTTTTTGCCGCCTACACTCTCAAAAGATCTTGAACGTAGACTCCCCCGCAAAGCACTCGAGAGAGTTATAATCTCTGCATTCTACGGCGAAAACAAGGCCAATGTCGAAGCTGAAAATATGTTTACATAAAAGACCGAAAAAAAAGAAAAGAAATAGAGTCAGCGCAGTGACTCTGAGAAGGACGCTTCACCTTGCTGAATGTCACTGTGCGCACTGATTTTCTTTATGCCCATAGTGGTAATAGTTCAACGCTTGATTCTACTAATGTTGTCACTGCACACAAAACAAACGCAGGGCGTGAGGAGTATGGAGCATCTGGTTACCACTCTGCAGCCAATGAGATTGTGTCAAGCCGGTAAGAGCCAGGACTAACCAATCACGAAGCAAGAAGCGTGAACCTAATCAGCTACACGTTGCTGCGTTCTTTCAGCTGTTATTGACTATACGATTTTTGCGTTCATGTGTAAGTAGGCAATGCCCGTTTGGTTACGTTGTGTTTGTTGTTGAAATATTGTTCTTTTTTATACTAGTGCGGTGCTTCGTATGTTCAGTGCTGCCTTCGTATCTAACCCATGAACGGTCTAGCGCATGCATGTTCAGTGCTGCCTTCGTATATAGCCCATGAACGGTCAAGTGTATGTATCTTCAGTGTCATATGTCTACCTCAGCCTTGAAGGGTCCATCTTACGTATGCTCAGCGTTGTCTGCGTATCTAGCACTCGGACGAGAAAAAAAGTGCTTTGGAAATTAGTTTTTGCCATTTCAAGCGGCTTATCTCGGGAGCTACATCAATCGCACTAGATAGCGCAAGTCGCCGAGCCTGCCCCCCATTCTCTCCGCCACGAACAAGGTCGTCCTTTCTCGTTCTAATGGTAAATTCCGCGCGCAGATCTCGACCGCTCCATTTTTTAAGCGCGCATATTCCGCTCGCAGATCTGGCTCGACCTAGTCATCTTCCGCTCGTATATCTCTGGCAGCTCCCGCTCCGTGGAGTGCCTCCAACTCCGCCGAACTTGATCCGCGGGATTTCAGAGATCTACACGGAAGTTGACAAAGCGCGCTACGTCATTTCCTCTCCGTCTGTGGTGGCGCAAGCGCGACGAGGTCGGTGGGCCGACCGGCGATTGGCCGCGCCGTCGACGGAGTGAGGGAGTCGAGTCGGTCGAGCTGGATCTGCTCGGATGTGTTGGCTGTTTACGCGGGATTTTGATGGCTCAAACGCTTCTACCTCGCGTAGAAAAGGGATGGAGAGTCGGGACAGGAGCGTGACAAATAGGAAGCGCTGATATCTGTGATTATGAGAGGAAGAACGAGAAAAAGAACGGCGGAAAATCGGAAGGAGGCAGGCGCAAGGTTAGGCCTGTTCATTTTGCCGCCTCTGATCGTTTACTTTTTTTACGCTCCATGCCACCGGCGTTTTCTCATGCAATAAAGCAAGACCAGATTAGGCAACGACTGTGCCAGTGATGCTTTGTTACCTCTGTGTTTATTTAAGTCGTACCAGCAATCTGAACTCCAGCAATGGCAATCGCTGTGCGTGCCCCGCCGCTTCGAGGCGGCCGAAAGGTATGTGGCAGTGTTGAATGCGGACGTCTTCCTTGTTATTTGTGACATGGGCTCCATGGTACGTATAATTTCGCCCGGCCTGTGTCGTGTCTTATTTCTGCAGCTAAGCAGTGACAACTGTCACTGGTTGTCGGAAAGATCAGTCGGCTGAGGCGTTGGTGGGCTGGTCAAGTTCGAGCAGCGGCCATATTGAACGGCCGAGGGGGGAGCGAGGGGGGAGGGGGGAGAGAGGGGATGGGAGGGTGGAGTGGTCGCTCCAAAAAGGCTAGTCTATCTTCCGCTCGTCGATTCGAAGCGGGTCCCACGAAGCGGAATTATGCCTCCCTCGCGTATTTCGGAAAGCGCTCTAGACCTACGAGTGGAATTCACCATAAGTACGGTGGCGGTGCTTGATGATGGATTTTTGGAGTGTGTTAGCCCGTTTAAAAGTCTCTGAATCGGCATATGCAACGTAGGCAGCTGCAACTGGTTGCGCCTTTTAACCTGTTTCTCGGCTACGAGAAAAAGATGAACATTTCTTGCCCCTTCGGGGCGGAGGAACGTTCTTTGTGTTGAAAGGAAGGAAATATCCACATTCTTGAAAGCAATATAAAAGGTTCCCCGCTTTTTCTGTTTAGGGATAATGTACTACTTCATTTATTTTTAAATTGTTGGACTTCATGTATCATAAAAAAAGAAGAAAAACACAATGGCTCTACGCTATTCAAATATAAGAGCCCTTACCACCCGTGAGTTCGTTTTAAAATGTCTAGAAGCGTAAAAGGCATCAGGAAGTGCAACAAAAAGTGTAATCCTCACTCTGCAGTTCTCTCTGCTGGGTGAGTGTTCGACCCTAAAGGATCTATATATCACGACAACCTTTTTTGTTTGTTGTGCTTATGTTGCAGTTTTCATCTCATTGGTGTTTACCTAAACTTCCATGATGTATAATATTAAGCGTAATAGTGAAAAACAAACAAGACACATCTAAAGAACAAAGAAATTATTCCTGGAATTGATCTCCGCCCCTGCCTTGTCTGATCTGATGACAATTGTACCGGCTGAGGATTGTTGAGTAGCTAATGTCCAAGGAGCGTTAGACCCCGGGTTAGTAGTGGTACACCCCAAAATATCTGGAACACCTACTTTAACGCAAAGCATTTGGGAAAATTCAATGAATGCAATCTATGTAGGAAGCTTTGCAAATCACAGGGCTGTAAATATGTCTAGACCTAAAATCAAAATGTTGCGCTGTGCCACTGACCATGGCGAAACGTCATTCTCAGTGCCACAACGCAGAACATTTTCTTCAAGTCCGAACATATCACCAGTTTCGTCATGTGCCGAGCTCTTTCTGCTTTTCGCAGCGATTGCTCGTTCTAGTGCTTTGCGGGAAAACAAACGCTTCAGATATGTTTTAGAGTGCAGAGCACTGGTTACTAAAATGACAAAATGGTCTCGGACTCTCCAAGCGTTATATTATTAATTAAAATTTCGATTTATTTGGAGGAGGAAGAATATTTTCCTGGTATAAGATCATTATCGAAGGACTACCACAAGTGTATTATATATGAATCAAAGTCTACATTGGCCAGAATAATTCGTTGTTTTTCTACAACTGCTGCAGTCCATACACTTAATGGCCCCATCAAACAAGAATTTCCCAAGAAAAGAAAGATGACAGAGGCAGTTTGTGTTTAGTTATATGCTCAGATATAGCTATAGTTTCTGCATCTATCGCACAGTGGTACCCCTAGACACGGCCAATTGTATAGGTAATTGGAGCTTGTCCCACGGTATAGGGCACTGGGGCGACGTGTGGGCCGTACACAACCGGTGCAGCGGGGTGGCCATAGGTGACTGGAACAGGGTGGTGGGCGTAGGTGAATGGAGTAGCGTGGTGGGCATAGGTGAATGGAGCAGGGTGCTGAGCGTAGGTGATTGGAGTAGCCTGGTGGGCATAGGTGAATGGGCCTGGGTGATGAGCGTAGGTGATTGGACTAGACTGAACAATAGGGGTGGTGGGGACAGTTTGCGCGGTAACTGGATCTGGATGGCTGGTCTTCACCACAACCGGAGCTGGATCGACGGCTTTGACAACTACTGGAGCAGGATCGACGGCCTTGACAACTACTGGAGCAGGATCGACGGCCTTGACAACTACTGGAGCAGGATCGACGGCCTTGACAACTACTGGAGTTGGCGCCCTTGGATCCGCCCCTAGAACTGGGGCGACGTCGGCGGTGGATACAATGGAGACATCAGCTGGAGCAGACGTCTTGGTGCCTGGTTCGTTGGTCTCAATGTTGACGCGGAATCCTAAAGCGTCGGCGACGTAACTGGCGGCACGGGTAATGCCGTTGGGATCAATGTAGCTGTAGGAGCCGACCTTGTTGTTGTGCTCGTCTCCGGTTTCCTGACGGGTCACCCGGGTGCCGAACTCGTCGGTGTTGTCATAAGCGAAGCTGTATGGCTGGGCTGCCGGGACCTGCGCAAAATGTAAAAAACCACAAAAAAAACAACAACTGAAAAGAGCTTTCTGGTGTCTCTGAGAAAGTTTTAAAAATTTAGGCTTGCTGATGAGTGTTAATTTTGAACTTAGAGACGCTGATGGCTTTTACGCTCCATAGATCATTTTAAGGTCCTTCAAGCAACATTGATGGTCGCCATTCACTGGGCGCGGAGCGCGTGATTTGGTCCGAGTTTATGTGGAACACTGACGCACCCCTCGAGTCCCATACATGCTCTGAGTGCGTGAACAAGTCATTGTGGACATGCGATAGCACGGACTCCTAAAAAGGGTCTATCCGATAACGAACATACTCGGAAAAAAAAAACGACGATTTTCGTCCGGCGGAGTTTGCTGCGCGCACGTTTTCAAAAAAGTGGCTATGGCGCCGTTCGAAAATAGAACGTGCTACCGGCTGAATTTTACATTTTGTTCTCCCATCGAAATCAAGCCTTAGATCGTGAAACAAACGAATCGTATTGTTGCTCCAACTCACAGTTGGAAAAGCCCGAATAAAAATTCTTTCTGGAAACCTATTTTTACCTGTGTATAAAACAAACGATATTTCTTCCTACACCGCGTGGTACATCGTAGGTCTACAAATAAAAATTTCGACCTATACGCTCGAATACTTAAGCGTTCACTTACTTATTTACACCCTACGACTCCTCGACGTCAACATAAGGATTGTGAGCTAAGGATGCTCTATAAACGTATTAAATACCATTACTTGCATTTTCGACCACAACACCGCAGGCCGCATAGGCGAAGAAGCAGCACACAAGGATCTGGAATGGAAGATATCCTGGTGAGGTTAAGCGAGTAGATGAAACCACTGGGAGTCGAACCTTGGAAAACATTGCGATGGTTATTCCTCCTGCTGAGAATTCGGAATGGTGATAAGCTGGTCGCCGGCGATTCTTTATATACCGTGCTGGCGGCCGGCCTGCTGTCTCAAAATGTCAACGTTCTCGTAATCTGACTACTGCAAAAACATCAACCATTAAATTGTGTTGATTTCATTTCTTTTCCTAATAGCGGTGGTTCTCTCGTAAAAATAGAAAAAAAGATGTCGCGAGGATGCGCACTGTCAAGGTTGTTTTGACAGCCGGTCCAGAATACAGTGACATTAAAAAAGAAACGCTGTCTCCCATTCCAATTTTAGTCAAGGATCGTTTTTGTAAGTACGTCACGACGCCTTCGTGTTTCTTATTAAGAGCAGTCGGTGTTCCGATTTGATCTATTCTGAACCTGCGATTTTATCAGCTTGCACACTTTTTCTCCTCTTTGAAATACTTGTTTCGATGTGTGAACATGTTGTATTTTTCTTTACGATTGAAGGTCAGAAAAACGACTTGGGCAGTGTCCTTCACTTCATGTAGGGAACAGAAAACAGAGAACCGTAGGAGCACGTACTCCAGTTTTGGGTCTAGTTGAAGCCTGTTTTAAGTTTTATGCGCCTATCACACGTCTTTAGACCCTAGTTAAAGAATCTGTATTCTTATATTGAAAATCATTTCAGCCGACTTGAGAGTGAAAACACTTCAGAACTTTTCGTATGAAAAGGAAAATATAAATATAAGTGACTTTGATTGAGTACGCTGCTTCTGTCCACACTGAATTTCTCGGTGACCTGGCTCCGCACCAATATTGGGTACAAATACCAGAAAGCATGACTGCGTTCTTCTATTACTCGCACTTGCGCACACGTTAGTGTTAGTCTATAACCGCTTTGTAACTTACTTCAAAGTTCTCAGTTGAGTACTTTTTTTTTGTTTGTTTGTTCTGTCCATAACCATAACAGGGACAGCTCTTAGCATTTTCCTGGCCGTACCGTGTAGCCTCGAAGGTGGTGTCACGCTGATGCAGACTTGTACACGTTACTGAAAAAAGTAACCAATATAATTACAATTATTTCACTGTAAGAATTGTATCCCATTACAATTACAATTACAGCCACAAAAATTGATCGAAATATTACTTTGAAGTAATCGATTACTTCCCACGTTACCTCTCATTCAACCTTTTTTTTTATTACGGTAGCATAATCCTTGGGGTCTCGTGCTCAGTTCCAAAAAAAAAAAAAAAAAACCTTGACCGTTTTTTCTTAAAGCTGAGTGAGTGACCCAAACACACCCAATGCCTCTCGTGAAAAACAAATCAAATAAATAAAAAAATAGCGTTGTTTGAATACGCTACTCACAAGAGGCTGGATAAGGTCATACATGGACGTAGTCTCCGGTGTACCCCAAAACAAATGTAGCCAGGTAACGAAGCATAGTGAATTGGCCTACTAATCCTCAAAAATCCCGTGCTTAGTGGTTTCGAAAGAGAAAAGTATTGATGTTGCACAGAGCTGAGTGACTCCAGCACATCAACACCCCCCTCCCCCTTTTCCAAAATACAAACAAACAAACAAAGTTGAGAATTTTCGTAATGGGTAATTTTTTAAACGATTACAACAAAAAAGTAATTCAATTACAAGGATCGTTACTCCTTAAAGGAAGTAATTGAAGAGTTACAAAATTACCGTAAAATGTAATCGATTACAAGTAATTCATTACTTGTAACACGTTACGTACAAGTCTGTGGCTGATGACATTGCGGTGTTCACGTGACATCGCCTGATGCTGTGAACCCCCGCGACACTACGACTCACCATTGCGACATCACGCCACATGTCCTGACGTAACTATAGGTGCTCGCGTGACGTCAAGGTGTAACATTGGGTTACATCATGACGTTACGGAGGATCTAAAAATCCTATTCATTTATAGCGCCTTTGAGATATACGCAAGTAACGTGCATTTATGTTTCTAGCAATTTTATATAAATTGAGAAAACTGAGCGGTCTCCAAAAGTCTTGAAGAGGAAGCTTTATGCTCAGGGAACTTCTTGTAGCCTTCATGAGGAAGAGCAGTGAAAGCGTGGGCAGCTCTGGTGAGGGCTCAAGGCGACGAACCGGGTCAAGTGTCTTATGGAGAGAACCAGGGTGGCCAGCTTTTGAAGCCGCTGCAAACGCCACATAAACTCCCCGGTCCCAATGGTACGAAGCCTGTCGCCTGTAGCAGCAACCGAATGGATAGGCTATCATTGGCCGGTGGACGTCATATTTTGAAAGAACGCGACTCCCATTGGCTCTCGCGTGGCGTATTTAGACGGAACGCGACCAGAGAAGCCCTCTCCATATCGGCGCAGCGGCCCGGCCGCCGGTACGAAAAGGGAGCGGCTGGCCGCCGTCGGCCCAGCAGAGCCCGCACGGGCAGACTCCGGTGTGGCTGCACGGCGGAGCTCAGCGCGGCGCGGCCACTACACAAGAGCGCGCGTTCGGCCGTCGGCCCCAACCTCGGCATTAGCAGAATGTGGCCGTCCACGCCAGTACACCGCAGGCGAACTAAGGGAGCGAAAAAACGACATTCATGCTTTCGCATTCAGAACTCATAAAAAGTCCTTAAGTGTCCTCAGATTTTTTTTTGTATTTTATTGTTTTAGAAAGTTGCTCTGTCTATTTAACTGTTATTATCGAAAACTTAAAACGCAGTCATTCGCAGATGTGAAAGCGAACGATGACTTAACGAAAAGGAGTAACAGCATGTAGACAATTGTTCAAATTGTTTAATATTTGATGTATGTCAGACTGAAACTACTTTTTATTTATATATTTTTTGTGTATTGGGGTACTCAAGCGCGCAAACAATAGCCTGGCGGTATTGAATTTAATCATCTTGTTTGATGTTAAATAAACTACTGTATCTCTGATCAGGAAGTATGCACCGCCGAAGAGACATTACAAAAAAAAATAGGGTACTGTCAATATGAGAAACACCAAATTGAAGTCTTAATTATTTGACACGAGAAAAACATTGCATAAAGACCTTAGTTTATTTTAGAAGCAAACCTCACCGAAGATATAGTAAGCACTCTGCATTTGAAGATTTTGTACCGATCTCACGCGTCAGGAAGTAAACAGTGTCTATACCTGATGCGAAGGTCCACATAAGGAACATTAGACATCATATTAATTAGTATGACTGTCTTAATTAGTATACTTCATCTTATAAAATGCAGCGTTTTAACCACATTCTGTTCCTGAAATTTGGTTTAAGTTAACTTAATTTTATATTTTTTATAATCAGACACTGATTTACAGGGATCTTGGCTATGCTTCTTGTCTATTCGCCTACTATACATTTAAATTTAAAAAGAAATGGTTGAGTTGTAATTCGGGCTGCGTTAATGAGAGGTAGCTTCGAAATACAAACAAAACTTTCAATGTACGTTACAGTTTGAAAGAAGGAAACTTAAGAACCCGTTCTTGATGTCTGCCTTTTTACGGTGCTAATTGCTTAGCGAAGGAAAAACTCTTTATTTTTAGAAGGAAAGTATGAATGAACACAGGAATGTGTTTGTTGTAATGCATTGTGCTCCAGCAGTTTATGAGGAAGCGCTCTCACTGCTTCAAGGTAGATACCACCAAAGCACTGCCCAAGCTTCATCACATCTACGATGAAACGTGAACGAAATTATGTGCAGCACGTCGGTACCTTTTATGAAGCTTTTATTGATTTCCTTTCAGAGAGATCACAGTTAGTGGGACACTTCGCGGTTTCCCGCCGTCGACGTCGCTCCATATGACGCGGGAAATCTTGAGTACTCCGCCAAACATTCTATCGCCGCTGATAACAAGATAACGAACAAGCAAGATAAAGTGCGTGGTCATCCTTGGTAGCAAGATAACATGAATTTTCAGTAGAACAGTCCACGCCGGGTAATGTGATAGTGCACTGGGATGTGACCCAGAATTAGCACAAAACAACAATTCTCAGGAGATAGGCAGATAAAACTGCCTCCGAATTTTACGATGCATTTTCTATCTGAAAGCGAATTGAAAGCCAGTGCGTTAGTGACCCGTCAGTGCAACTGACAAATAAAACTAGTGTGTGGTTGTGGTTGTTTTAATAAACCTTCATTGGAGAGTACACTTAATCTTGTCTACTTCCTTGCCCCTGTTGATTCGGCGCTTCTATTTTAGCACGTGTGACTATTTGTACCGAAGTGACGTACGAAAACGCACTCCTTTCTTACGCCGAGATCTGAAATGTTCTTTACTACATACACCCTCACTGTTTCCAAAATGCTATAGAATTTTCGTCCGGTCTGTGACTGAAACGTCTATGCGGACTGCATGATGCGCAATCGCACCTTTACTGTTCATTCAGTTCATTTGCTCCACAGCGACACATTAGTAGCTCCGATGTCACACCTCAGCTATCACTCTGTTTCATCTTACGGGTTGCGTAAGTGTTTACACTTTTTTCTTTATTATTTTATTATTTTAAGCAGTGTATATGGAATTCCAGCACAGCTGTTCCAGTAACAAAGGAACAGCCGTGTACTTAGCCCGAAACGCAATGGAGTAGGAAGTAATAAAGTTGTTTGGCACCAGACATGCATAGGCGCATCCAAGCGTCTACAATTGACATTGGAGGAGGATTCTGGAAGGCACTCAGTCGCGGACGGCTGTAGAAACTCACGGCCGTGGCGAGTACCGTAGATCTTCTCGCTTCGTGATTAAAGAGTGAGACTAGTTTGAAATCTGTCTGTTTCTGCACCATTACCGGGACATCTGGGGTTCACGAGAACAGAAAATAAACAAATGAAGGAATAAATTTTATTATTTCTAGGTTGCGATTACGGCAGTCGCCGGTGAGGATATCGAACAAGGACATACAAAACGAGAAACATAAAAATATCGAGCCCAGCAGTCAGTTTATATAAGTTTCGAATTAATTAACAAAAATATTGAATTCAAAGTTTATATTTTCAGGAAAGCGCAAACATATCTTAAAATTCATCTACTTGGAAATACAAAAATTAAAAAAAAAATTAAGCGAAAAATCACCTGACGAGCGAAACAGCTTTGTCGCACGTTGAGACAATATTACCAGAATGCAGAATATGCCTGTGAAAACAACCCTTAGTTTGGTTTAATGAGTGAGGGGTGAAGTGGACCCTCGTTGCCGTTACTTGAAACAGGTGTCGACGGTCACGGATTCTGTCGTTAAGTAAGCTTGTACCCTGCACCAACTTAGTATATTTTCTGGATATTTTTCCAATACTGGCGCAGTTGAACGCTGCTAAACGCTCTCAAACGCTGTGAAGTGGGACTTGAATAAGGCTAGCGTGAACTCGAGGCAGCGGATATTGCGGACTTACCTGAAATAATTGCAAAACCCGCAAGGAAAGAACATTTCGCCTAATACCCCATACCCCAGGAAGCACAAGGAATTTTATAACAATATAACAATTGAAAAAAACGAATCCCTAAAACAATGGCGTTGATAAAGGTATGTTCCTTGAGCCCAGGAAAATGATGCTTTTACACTCTGCAGCTTGGTGACGTCATTCATTTCTGTCAATTAGGAGGTGAAGCCTTTTTGTTTACATTTTATTATGCAACATGCTGTAATCACCGACGGCTCCAGAAAATCAGGACGAGGCTTAGGATGTTCACGCGTCAATCTTTGTTATTAGCTCTTGGAGGTTTTATTGCATAAATTAGCATTCTCATTTGCTATTAAACATTTAGAAAGTGGATAAACATAAGGGACACAATGAGAGCTTGTTCTGTCTATATCACCTCTTATGCATCTCCACTTTCTAAGTATTTAAGATCACCAAGACGCTCAAATAGTACAAGCATTGGCCAAGGGCCGACAATGAGATGTTTGAGACACACCAAAAGCTGCAAAGCTACTAAAACTGCAAAAATATGTAAAAAAAGAGATCTTTCAGAAGTTGGGATTTATCATGAAGAACTGCACCGACTTCAATTAACAAACACTTACACGGACGTTCCGTCGGCCGTTAGAAAATACATCGTCAGTGCCGCCAGTGGTGGGTGACGGTGACCGTCACTGGCTATGAAGACACCAGGGTGATATGTTTTAATGGAAACTGAATTTTAGAGCGCAGCTCTTAGGCGCCCGTTTCCGGCTAGAGTGGCGTCACCGTCGCCGTCGCCGTGGGCGTAACTGCGGGTGTCTTTATGGGACTTTCACCATAATGACGTCACACCTGACGTCATGTTTGACGTCAGGAATGTCACGATTGGCGTCAGGAAGAGGGGAGGGCGATGAAGGAGGAGGAGGAGGACGGAAGGAGGATCCTTTGATTTTTATTTAACTCATACACGAAGATAATCGTAATGAGCAGAATACGTGTTTCTGGCGGTTAATCTTGGTCACTTGATCGTTTGTTTCAGCCATAGGAGCGAGGCGTCGCTCTCAGGGGAGACCATTCACTGGCAACAATATATGTTGTAACGGTAACAACATTTTAGTATCCCGATTCCGCGTCTTGCTTTTTCCTCTTGAGTTTCCTTCAAATTACCATTGCCAAAACTATATTTTATATTGAAAGAGAGTCCGAACGCGAAAACCCTTTTCTGGGTTTGCGTTAATTTTTTCAAAGGGTAAGGCTATATAAAAAGGCCGGGTTAAACCTGAACAATTACGTCAGAAAAATGGTGTGATGAATTTTCCAAGAAGAAAAAGTTCAATACTGAAACTTTCTTCTTCGAATTAAATCACTCAGTACTTGAGGCGCCAACACTTGAAGTCGAGAATACTATCGTAAAACCAAATAATTTGCGAAACGTAGGGCGTTGGTACCGAGGAGATCCCCAGGCAGGACTCAGGCAGAGCCAGGCCAGGACTGGAACCACAGGCCGACTCCCGGCAGGAACATCAGGATCCGGCAGGGTCTCTCACCAAAAACTCTGTTCAATTATACACGTATATGAAAGAAGTATCTACATACACCGATAGCACACTTAGCATCGTCTTGTTTGCTCCTTTTGTAGAGTCGCTGTTAGTACCCCCAGCGATTGACAGCCAATGGTGGCCGAACTGCCAACCAACGTAATGTCCAGGCCCCGCCTCCACTCATCCCTCAAGCATGCATACACACACACGCAGAGACTGCAGTGGCGGCCGGACTTCACAATCCGGCGCCGAGGTACCCTCGCCCTCGATAAGCCGCGGCGAGGAGGCGACGACAACGGGTCTGCTGCCAGCCCGGGAGACGAAGTTTACCGTGAAAGTGATGATCCCTCCATTAGGCGGCGTCCTGGCTCAGAAAGGGGTTTGGCCGGGTTATCAGCAAGTAGCATGTGAGCATAATCTGAACCTGACGGTTCAGATTATGCAGCTGGCGCGCCGTCGCCCAGAATCTTCACCCGGTAATCCCCCCGATTCCTGCGTCGACAGTCCCCTTCCTCGGACCAACTTACTCCCACCCAGAAAGAAGAGTTCGGCTCAATTTCACCGGGTAACAAAGAAGGGTAAACTAAGGGTAAACCTATGGAAGGCAAGCAATTCACCAAGGACTGTCTAAACAACACCTCTGCTGCCACTGATCTCATCAGAAGGGCAGCAGTCCCACACTGCTGCGCCGACTCAGTGAGTGCCTCGCTTTCTTGGGAGAGGGTTCCACCTGCCTTGTGACGTAGGCGAGGGCCGGGCCGATAATCTCCGGAAAGGTCACAAGCTTTCCGAGATTATCCGGAAAGGTTGTGACTTCACCTTTTGTGACCTGAACTCAGGTCACAAGAGGAAGGCATTGGCGAGACAAACATAGCAAGCCATGATCCCATTACCGACAAGCAATTCGCTTTCCTCCCTCGATCCGCCAGACCAAACAAGACTCAAGACAACCGTCCACCTGCTACCTAAAAATCTCCTCACTCGACACTCAAGCTCTGGCTGTCACCAAGCCCTTTAAAGTAAAACATGCCTTAAAGGGCAACTCCACTCGATTTCTGAAATTTTGAGATAGTGGGTGGTATAAACGTGAAAAATGCTCCAAAACAACCCTAGAGCGTTTGTCTCGTGAAAACCAAATATTTTTCGTGCGATCTTGTCATTTACCATGATCGCAAACCGAAACCGAAACCTCGGCACAGCCGGCAACATTGTAGCCTCGACGTCAGGTGCATATGCACCCACGTGGGATACAAGGAATCACGTGATCTACCATGCTGACACGCTGATATGTGCTGCACAAACGTCCGTAGCGTCGTCGCAGCATCATCCGTCGTTCCTTTTCCCCGGCTCCTACTACAAAAGGCAAGTTTTTGCGCATGTACACTTTGTAGGAATTTGTAGAAGCTGAAGACGAGTAAAGTGGACATAAATATGTTGTGATGAGTCTGAGAAAAGGAAAGAGTGTAGCAACGTTTATGGAAACTGATTTGTTGTGCTCATTTTTTGCTTGAGCAAAGACGTGGTGAGTTCGTTCGTAAGTTCGTTCGTTCTCTGCTAAAAGAAACGATAAATAGTTCGCTGCATTCATCATAGCTAATTACTTCGTTGGAGTGTCTCGTGAAAAATATCTGGCCTCTTCATCGTGTAAGCTGACGGTGACGAAAGGTGTCGCGAAAGATCGCAGTCGCACTATCGCGTTTAGCTTGAAAAAGTGTTGCAATATAAGTCGCTCCCATGTCAAACTGCGATGTCATCCGGCAGCCACTCGATTTTCTCGTTCTCGCGAAGCGGCCAAGAACGGAGAGAGCGTAATGTCTGACTGACGCTTTAGACTTTCAAAGGAGCCTTCGCTATTCCTTTGCAATGCCCGATACAGCGCGCGTTTATGATTGTATATGTGCTTTAATTTTATTAGCAGATTTAGCGTAAATTGTTCAGATACCTCCGCCGCACAAGTAACGGATTAGCTTGAGAGCAGTTGTAAAAGTGCCACCCCCCCCCCCCCAAAAAAAAAAGAAATAAGTAAAAATAAAAATTAGAACGGCTCGCGAAAACCAGGGACTCGACGTGTCAATTAGAACCTTGACTCGAATATGCATTTTACTGGTCACATTCTCGCATAAAAATTCGTTACCAGCACTCCCAGCAGCATGCAGAATTATGGCACATACTAGAAACGACTGTTTTTGCGAATTTCTCAATTTGGAAATTTTATCACGCGAGTAAACTACCCACGCTGTTGAATACAGATGAATCCACCAAATTAGTAAAATATTGCGCCCACCAAATATTTTTATGTCGTAATTTTGCGGAATGTCGAGCGCACCACGTTTTTTTCCTGCCTACCTGGCATCATGTTAGCACCATTTAAGAAAACTTCTACTACCCCGTTGAGGCTGCCACCAGACATGTGGTACATTTAATAATAACTTGCCAGGCATGCATGATAAATTAAATCTGTACCTCTTCAATCAGCCTTCATGTCCAATCAAGATGCTTTACTTCCAGCATCCATGTCCGACGACGACAGCCTGCCACCTGAAGTGAATTTTGGTGTTATGACGCAAGGGGCCATATACGTCCGAGATCCTTATGCCTACGACCCTCCCTTGGCAGCAAGGGAACAACGAGAAAGGAACGAGAGCGAAGAGTCATAAGTCCAGTGAAGTTCATTATTGAATCTGGACGCTTGTTTATGTCAATATTTCATTGCAAGTGATATGTCTAAAAATCGGGGAGAACAGGCAGAGGCATATGCTACAAATACTGTTTTAATCGTCCATACATATTACATACACCAATATTCATGATCGATAGACATACCAAAGCAAACAACTGAAATAGTTTAGTAAATACAGGGCTGAAACACAAAAGATGCTAAAAATATAATGTCTCGTTACTGTACACTCTTCCAGATGCACCTGTGAAAACTGTCCTCTACGAGAAGTGCAATGCTGCCGCGATGTTCCACGTGTCGCACGGAACTGCTTAGGTCGCTGCATCACTGGAGACGAGCTGTTTGGGCTCGTCTGCTTTGGACGAGAGGCTACTCGATATAGCCTCCGAGAAGCTGAAAATCTATGAGCCGGCATACTTGGAGCCAGCGGCTAGGAATCGGAACAAGTAAGACCAGCTTTTTAAAACAGATGTTTGAAGCACCACAAATTCAATTTAATATAGCCTGTAATGTGTAGGTAGTAGGACACAATCAGTGGTCAGTTAGGCTAACGCACACCAGCGTGGGTCATGTGGAGTACGCCACTGTGCGTCTGATCCTGACAGACAGGGCAGTATGCGAATATTTCCCCGAAGAAAGTGGCATGTCTCGGGTGCTCTATTTGTGTGTTTCCGTGAGCATGAAATTCGCGTGATTATGTGGGTTTGGTTTAATAACTACAACCAGGACATGCTGCCCCCGAGCCAGGAAAGAGTCTAGTGTCTCAAAAGACAAAGACCAGCACTGTACACTGCCGCAACGAAAGTGATCGACAAGATCGGCACCCTGCTGACCTCAGATCCAACTAGAATATGCGAGCTGGAAGAAAAGCTTGATATTCTTCTAAAAGAGGCTTACCTAAGGGAGATTGACAGAGAAATCGAGTCGTTGATCAAAGATGAAGCTTTATCAGAGGAAGTGAGTGGCATGGAAGGGTATGTGGAACGCATGAGCGTAGCCGAAATGCGGGTGAAGCGGAAGTTCAGGGAGCACAAAACGAGGAGCAATACAACATCTGGTTCTTCGACAGATGGCAGCAACTCAGGACAGCCCTCATTTAACCATACCTTGACGACAGGCTTCTGAAATTGGAGATCGCGAAATTCGGAGGAGACATTCGATTATGTGCTGGCTTCTGGGCCGAATTCAACACAACGATCCATCAGAACGACTCTCTTTCCGGCATTGCGAAATTTAAGCACATAAAAAGCTACCTCATTGGTAGGGCTGCCTTAGCGATCGAGGGACTTCAACTGACAACCGAAAACTACAAGGTTGCCCTCGACCTTCTTACCCCAAGATTTGGCCAAACGGACCTAATTGTCGAGGATCACGTCGCAGTTGATGGCTGTTCGAGCGGTTCACGACTCCAGAAACATTGAGAGGCTCAAAGTTTCTGGGCGTTCACAGCCTCAAGGCCCTCGAGGCCGAAGAGAGAATGTATGGAGTGCTGCTCCTAACGCTATTGCGTAAAAGAATACTAGCCGATGTGGGCCTGGAGTACAGCCATAGGGTAAACGCGCATTCACCTTACCTGGAGGATGAGCTGCGAGGTTTTTGAGAAATGAGGTGGAATGCCGCGAAAGGATGCCACTAGTAACTGAGAGCATGTATCAGCTGGCAGAGCGACATCGACAGTGCAGAAACCTCGAGTTGCAACGGTGGCGGCACTTACCACAACAACCGATGCAGACAATAGATACGTGTTTCGTCGCATGGACAATCACGGCCCGGACGCCTGCGCTTCTGGGAAGTCACCGGGAGTCTGAAGAGACGTCCTGCTTCGAGAAAACCGCTGTTTCCATTTCACGAAAAGAAGGCACTTATCACGAGAATGCAGAGGCACTAGATGACTGAGCTGTGCACGGTGTGGTGGATGACACGTCACTGTTTTGTGCAATCCCAACGTGACACTACGCAGTACACAAGCAGAAAGGAGCGCAACCATCATGGCGGTGAAGGAGGTGACGGAAGGAGCAGTTTTGAAGTCCGTCATCACTCACAATCCAAGACAACACAATCGGAGCAAGCAAGAACCAAGTGTTCCTGCAAACGGCATATGTGTGGGCCGAAGGTCGTCAGGGGCGCACGCTCAGACATTTTTTTGATGGTGGCAATCAGCGCACGTTTGTCGGACTTGACATAGCTGAGAGGCTGCAACTCTGCGTGCTGGGTGAAGAGGACCTCAGGATTTTCACCTTCGACGGAAACGCAACAGCCAATCAAGTGATGTGCCGTCAAGTGGAGCTTTGGCTAGAAGTCTGCTTGACAAGAGAGAAGTCCGGGTGGAGGCTCCTGAGGTGCCCTGCATCTGCGCTGACCTTGTGATGGCCCCCTCAGATGTCGTGATGACGCAGATGAAGATGGAGGGCAAGAACATCATTGACGTCTTACCTGACAAAGCCGTCGAGGATGACATTGGACTTCTGGTCGGGGCCGATCACTACCAGGATGTCGTCACCAGAAGCGTAATGTGCCCAGCCACAAACTGATGGCAGTGGATACGGTATTCAAGTGGACCCCGCAGGGCCAGGTCGGAACAACCAAGTCTACGACAATCTTCGTCGGCCACGAACGTGATGGGGGTCATCGTGAGGGAGGTGACCGACGAAAAAATATCCGCTCAGCTCAGATTCGTTTGGGCACCGGAGCACCTTGGAATCTAAGAACAGCAAACGACAACCTCTCACTATGAAGCCATACTTCAGCATCAGAAACAAAATCATCAAGTACGAAGACGGTCGGTACGGAGTGTCGCTTCAAACGGCCGAGGAACTTACAACCTAGATATGCGGTAAGGCATCTTAGATAGCGAACTACTTGCCTACTAGAGTGAGCAGATAGTCAAGGATCATTATGTCTGCATCGGAGACTATGTAAAAAAGAGCTATGCCGAACTAGGTAAAAAAGGAAACAGCTCTACAAGCGGTCGAGCCTACTACATGCCGCACCCATGTGGTCGTACGTCATGAAAGCAGAACGACCTGATTGAGGGTTGTATTTGACGCATTGTCGAGCGCTGGAGGTCGTTTTTCACTGAAAAAAGTTCTGGAAAGTGGGCCGAATTTAAATTTGGAGCTGTTCGACCTGCTCAACAAGTTCCGCCCTCAGAACATCGGGATCATCGCGGACATTCAGAAAGCCTTCCTGCAAGTGTTTCTCTCGAACAACGATCGAAGTGTGGTGCAGTTTTTACGGTGTGAGAGAATGCCGATATGCGGGGAAGAGCTTCAACCAATTGTGTCATATCAGGCGATGCGCGTGTCCTTCAGCATGATGTCGAGCCCCTTTCTCCTAGCTGCAACATTACAGCATTCTCTCAAAAACGTGCTAGAGCAGTTCACAAAGACGGCGGACACCATACGGAGCCAACTGTACATCGATGACCCAGTCACTGGTGTTGATAGCCGACAGGAGGCGAGGGGCTCTATGAAGAGGCAGCGAAAATCTTGAATCAAGCTGGAATATGCGACCTGCAAGTGTATGTCGAATGGCCTCGAACTGGTAGAATTGTTGGAAGATGGAGAGACCCAACACACCGATGCCGACCTTGGCCATTCGGGACTCGGAAAGGTCCTGGGAGCGGCCTGGAATCCTCAAACATACCAGTTTGAGTACATGATAAGCTCTCTCATCGATATCTTGTCATCAAGACTGGACAGCTAGAGGTCCATGCTTTTAGTGTTGGCGAGAATCTTTGATCCGTTTGGATTTGTGTGGCTCCTACAACAGCAATCGTCAAGATAATGTTTCAGGGATTGTGGGAGCTCGGAGTCAATTGAGATGACCCCCAGCCGGAGTCTCTGCAGGCTGTGTGGGAGCACTGGTGCAGGGAGCTTCTCTGCATTGGAGACGTGTTTGTCCCCGGAGTGATCACCCGAGATTTTAAAAGCGACAAGACGAAGTCCAAAAGCATAAAGCGCCGTGCCATACATGGCAACAAAGACTCAGTCGGGGAAAGTGAACACAAGCTTGTTCATGTCCAAATCCAGGGTTGCCCCTCTTAGATACCTTTTTGCTTCTCCAACTCAAGATGATGGAAGCCCTAATTGATGCGCACCTATCCCACAAATCACGAAAGCTCTACACCTGAAAAGTGCTTCCACGCGGCTCTGGACGGACTCCACAGTGCCAACGTACTGGGTCAAGGGGGCAGCAAACCGATGGAAGCGCTTTGTGGCAAACTGAGATGCCGAAGTGCAGCAACTTACAGACCCCAAAGATACAAGTTGTGGGGAAAATAAACTAGTCTTGCTCGTTGTTATTAAAATGAAAGGGTACTGGTTCGCGAATGTCTCAACTTGATAGTTCAGGTAAAGCAAGTTTTACCGAAATGCTACATGGCATGTACCTTTTTCAGAAAATACAGGTTCACGTCGTACAAGGAGTTTGTATGGTGGATTTGGGGCAGGCTGGGCCGTCGCCGACGTGTCAGGCTCCCATGCTGCGTGGTCGGAAGGATCAGGGAACAGTTTTTATCAGCCACATACACAGGGTTCCAATACTGCTAAGTCGAGAACCTGGACCTGTGGGCCAGGACGGCTGCTTCCTTGTTTGGCCTCTGGGAAACGCTGCACAGAGACTTCCCTCGTGAGCGGGGAACATAGGTGGCCTGGGCCTCCTGGTAGGTCCGGATTCCCTCTACCAGTTCCAAGAAGCAGCCGAGCAGCTTCTGGGTGTAGTCTAGGTCAAGAATGATCAGAATTAAGTCACGTACATTGTGTCAATAAAACAATTTGCATTTACCGTAGGACGCAGGCTCCATTTTTCGGTTGACGACCCACTCGCCTTTCCTCGCCTTGGGGAATTTCAGGACGAAGCAGTTCTTGCCATCCTTGGTTGTGGCCTGCTTTCGGTCCGAGTTGGCGTTCTAATGAAGGACAGCAATGGCAGTCCTGTGAAGGCCGCGCAACATAGACAGAATATGTCCTTAGCATATTTCACCATTCTACAAACATAAAAGGGAACCTCGTTGCCCTAGAATATTTCAAAATCTCAACCTACCGTGCCTCCATGCCCTCCAGACTGAATTGGCTCGACTTCGGGGTAAATCGTAGCAGCAGGCTGTGAAAGGACTCGAGCCGGTACGTCTGGTCATCTCCAGACAGCTTAGGGATGTCCTTCAGCAGCTGCCGTGACATTACCACCTTTTCGAGGGCATCATACGGCTCAGTTCCTGCAGTTAGAAACAGCACCAGGTTAAATGGTAAGGATGATGCACGCTGTAAATTCCCTGGTATATGTCAACATTACCCTTATGAAGCCACCAGCGTTCTTCAACGATTGGGGCATGCGTGCAAGCAGGGTAGAGCGGGTCGGGATGCTGGTGCACAGTATCCACATGGCGCATCAAGGACATCCACTTGGCCAGCACCAGTGCACCGTTGTCATCTCTGGTTTGGGCACACCAGTAAACGTGTGCCCGGAGAGTCTTGACCCACTTGTTTAGCAGGCTGTTGCGCTTTGTGTTCCCCGCGAGGGCCAGCTTGCTGCCGATACCTTAAAATTAGAAAAGGTGTGTGCATGGCAAGCAGAGTAACAATGCATTTTGCATGACAGTATACGCATATATGAACAACAGACTAAAAAAATGGCAGCACCAAGCTAACTAAAAACTAAGTTCAGCATCACTTGTAGTATGTAATTCGCACTGAAAACCTGGCTAATGCTGTTCACTGAAGGAAAACATTTTAAGGTTTCCCTCAAGTAAACAACTGTTGGAATGATTTGGTAAGATAATGTTACCTTTGGCAACATGCCATGCATCGAAACGGTGCTTGGTGTTGGGGTAGTGGCTCTTCATCAGGGCGTTCACCCCAAAGTGGCGGTCCGTGACGAGCACCTGCGGGCAGAACCCCAGCCCTGGAGATGGTCGAAGGAACGTTTGAGGCCTTCGGTTTCCATGTTGTTGTTGGACTTGACTTCTGTTGACTGATGTAAAAAGAAAAGGTAACAAAATATAGAACATACACAAAAATACAGACATAAAACTAGTCTTGTGTGAATAGTGGATTTTGAATTAGTTCGAAGTGAATTCGAAGCGAATAGTCGTTTTGGCCAAATATTTCTGATTCGAATATCAAATAGTTTTTTCACGCTTTTCACTACCATTGTATAATGCTTAGACGAAACCCCAGCTAAACTTTTGAAGGTTGTTCCACTTGTTCATTTAAAAACTGAGTTTAATTTTATTTATATTTATGAACTGTGACCTCGGAAGGTCTGATGTCTTGGGATGACAAGTAAACGACGGATTTGACATAAAATGAATCCTATAGAGATGGCCAACTATACCCAATTGAGTGAATTTACAAATATTGCTAAACAAAATGTTCTTTCGTTAATCTCGACTTAAAAATACTGAATCGCGCATGCTGAATGCAGATTGTAAGGGCATCTTTGCCTAACATATTATAATCTTGAATAACAGTCAGTTTAATTTTGAAATTTTTACTACAATGTAGATATACACATTCACAAATTTTCCATTTATTTTCAAATGCAGCAGGCACGCGTGCACCATCCCACTTTGATGTATGCTTTTCTTCCAAGCACGCAATTGTGATATTTATACTTTTCCAAGTCTCTATTGCGGCAGGTGACCCCGTTGAGTGCGCTTCTTACCGAGCACAGATGCAATGCAGAGAAGCGTTACCCGCGGAGCTCGCTTCCGCGGGCATTGCTAGTGCACTGATGCTCGGTAAGAAGTGCACTCAACGGAGCTAACCCGCCGCAATCAAGACTTCGGAAGACGCGAATAGTCCTGTTCTTGTCGAAGCGAATACCGAATATCGTATCATTCGAAACTACTATTCAAATATTCGCACAACTCTACATAAAACAATACCCAAACAAATATTCTACTTAGTTATAAACGAAAGGTAACAAGATAAATAACTCAATTGAAGTAGGCAATTTTCTACTTGGCCAGTTCTTACCTGGATAACCTCGAAGTGTAGGATTTTGTTGATGTTTGTTTCCAGCAGAGTGTACGTGCCATACTTCGCTGAGTAGCAGGGAGAATCGGCACGGCCGTCGCCTGCCAGGTGAAGCTTGCTGCCACGCATCGCTGTAAGGAGGGCGGTCTGCTCTTCTTTCCATACCTTTGAAATACAGAAATATAATATCAATCTCAACACAAACAGATACATGTTTAACCAACAATTCTCTGGGCAGATGTACTCACCTTTGCAGCGGCAGGGAACACCACACAGCCTTGAATCAGGAAGAGTTGGCTCTTTTGAAGAACGGCAACACCTACAGAGTTCAGGAGACGAATAACTCGTGTAGGACTGGCCCCAGAGAATGCAATGGCGGCGGGTAGGAGAAGGTTCATAAATTCCTTCCCATTAATCCTGGGCTGGCTTTCCCAGACAGTCTTGTGGCCCCTAACACAGACAGTCACGGCATGCAGCAAGGTCCCCCGTTCCTTCAAACTTGTTTGTGTAGGAGCGAAGCATTTCCTACAGTCCGAAAGCAACTGCAGGAGCATTGAAGCGCAGACGATGTACTTCCTCTCTTTCACGGGGTTGGTGGTCGTGGCAGAGGTGCTGCACTCTCTGCAAAACAAAACAAGCAGTGCATTTAAAACTTGCTTCAGAAACTGTGTTTTTTCCATTTCCTCTACGCTTTCGCTCGTTGTTAGGCCAGGGGCTCCGGAACCAGGGGGGCAGTTGCCCCTACAGGGTCTACACCACGGGGGGCATGCCCCCACCCTTAAAGCTGTTCCGACCCCCCCCCCCCCTCTCACCACCCGTAAGGCTGTTGCATGTTGAAGCTGCACTCCATAGGCGACGAGGTGCCACAAGCTAATCAGTAGTTAGTGAAATGCATTCTTTCTTTGGAAGCCTTGTTAATCCGTTCGTTTGAAGTTGTCATTCATTGTTTGTCCAATATGTGTGTTCTCACTAATCAATCTCCAGATTCTATCAGACTGCAGCCTTCATTTTTGTGCGCTGCGCTTCGTCAGTTTCTGTTGATATACCGCGTAATTCAAGGAGACGGCAGGCTCTTTAAATCGACCGGAAAATTCGGTTTCCTAACCTATCGCGCTACGACTTTGTGGAGCGTTGCCCACAGATGGTGCTTTTTTTTTTTTGTAAAATTTGCAAAGAGCGAATTTACCTGAGGAAAAAGGGAAGAAAGAAAATGGCTTAGCTCTTATGGAAACGCAGCGACGCCACCGGTCTTCAAACAACACGGCGCCGTTTCGCACGGGACACAAGAGATGGCGCAAGCGGTCGCAACGCCAACTGCCGCCAACGAACGAGCAGACGACGCCGAGAGCCGGCATATTTAGCAGATAAGGAACTGAAGTTCCTTGTTGTTAGCGCACCTGTTTTTGTTTTTGTGACTGTCGCCTCCCGCGGAACGCGCGCCGCTTTTGAGTCGAAAAGATTGTCTGCTAAAGAGGCCGGCTCTCGGCGCTGTACGCTCGTTCGTTGCGCCATCTCTCGTGTCCCGTGCGAAACGGCGCCGTGTTGTTTGAAGACCGGTGGCGTCGCTGCGTCTCCCTAAGAGCTAAGTTTTTTTCTTTCTTTACTTTTTCCTCGGGTAAGTTCGCTCTTTGCAAATTTTACAAAAAAAATGCACCATCTGTGGGCAACGCTATGGTCGATTTAAATAGCCTGCCGTCTCCTTGAATCACCCGGTATATATATATAAAGATAGAGAGAGAGAGGTGAACTACACGATGCAACATGAGCCCCCGGATGTTGCCCCCACGCATCAGATATACTTCTGGAGCCTCTGTGTTAGGTGATCATTTAGGACTTTACACTCAAAATTCAGAACATCAAAGCTATATCCTATTTGTAGCATAAAATTATGGTTTCCAGAAGGTACAGTGAGCACATACGTATCAGGTCCTTCATCATCCGAGCTCACGGAGTCGTTCCAGGCACTGGTGTCTGGAGAATCCAGTTTCTCATTTGAGTCGATCGAATCATTTGGCCGATAGCTGGTGTCCAGGGCGTCGCTGTACATGTCCTCAGAGTCGCTCTCCTCATCACTCGTGCCCACAGGATCGGTCTCGGGCTGCGAAGTCTGAGCAGTGCCGTCCAAGTCCACTTCCAAAGAGCTGGGGACTGTGCCACTAATAGACGTAGAGCACCGCTGAAGTGGCTGCTCGTGTTGTGCGAAGGTAGCTTCTGCTACACAGTAGGAATAAGCATAGAGACGGTTGTTCGTTGTTTTGTTCCAATTTCGTGTAAGTGCTCACCCTGAGTTCCTTCTGCTGCTTGTAGATGTCCTGGGGCACCGGTCTGATCTCCCAGGGGACTTGGGCCTGCCATCTCCGAAACGGACTCGTCCTCGAGACGAACACAGACGTGCAACGTATCTGCAACAAAAGTGCATTGCAAATGAAATTCAGTTATGATCTCTTCTCTCAAATGTAAGCCTATGTAAGGACTCTGCATCACATACCGGAGGATGTGGTCGACACCTGAATTTCAACCGATGTTTGCGAAGGTTTTTCTGTTTGTATGCCTTTGCTGACATACCAAGACTTTACCGTCTGTGTACCTGGAAGATGAAATCGTGATATTTAGGATACATGCTTCAAAATTCTTACTGTGCAGGCACCTTTTATTAGCCTTTTTGAACATGTCTGGCCCCATGTACTGCATGTGGGTGGCCGGATAACATACACGCACGTAATTTCACTCGAGCTTGCAACGTACGACGCCACTGAAGTGGCTCCGTCCCTTTCCTGTAAGAGTGGTGCACCAAGTGATAACATCTGCAGCCACACCAAACACAGCACATAACAATGTAGGCAGAAATACATACTAGGAGTGGGCATTCTGCTCTAGTTGGATCCATTTCGGACGACAGAAGGTCCACTATGCAACCCCTCGTGGGCTCCGTCTTTTTCGGAGGCATCACTGGGCGACGCATCCAACGCAAAGTTTCCCTTGCTGTGGCTAACGTGCTGCTCTTGCATGTGCGGTTCCTTTCCTGTAAGAGTGGTGCACCAAGTGATTGCAGGGACACCAAACACAGCACATAACAATGTAGGCAGAAATATATACTAGGAGTGGGCATTCTGCTCTAGTTGGATCCATTCGGATGACAGAAGGTCCACTATGCAACGCCTCGTGGGCTCCGTCTTTTTCGGAGGCATCACTGGGCGACGCATCCAGAGCAAAGTTTCCCTTGCTGTGGCTAACGTGCTGCTCTTGCATGTGCGGTTCCTTTCCTGTAAGAGTGGTGAACCAAGTGATAGCAGGAACACCAAACGCAGCACATAACAATGTAGGCAGAAATACATACTAGGAGTGGGCATTCTGCTCTAGTTGGACCCATTCGGACGACAGAAGGTCCACTATGTGATGCCTCATGGTTTCGGTCTTTTTCGGAGGTATCATTGGGCGACACATCCAAATGCAGAGTTTCCCTTGCCGTGGCCAATGTGCTGCTCTTGCATGCTCGGTCTCTTTCCTGTAAGAGTGGTGCACCGAGTGTTAGCATCTGCAGGCACACCAAACACCACTAACAATGTAGGTTAAAATACATACTGGGATTGGGCATTCTACACCAAGTGGATCCAGGTTTAGGCTATCAGGTTCACTTCGCGACGACAGCGCTTCTGGGCCTCTGTCAGAGGCGTCGTCCAGTGTAGTGCCTGCCAGCAAACCATCATGTGCCAAGGTTGTGCTGCTGAGTTACCTAGCTGTATCTTGGTCTC
Source organism: Ixodes scapularis (assembly GCF_016920785.2). NCBI lineage: Eukaryota > Metazoa > Arthropoda > Arachnida > Ixodida > Ixodidae > Ixodes > Ixodes scapularis. The sequence goes on along the minus strand of NW_024609880.1, from coordinate 60,322,869 downwards.
CACTCTGTGAACGCAATCAAACAATATTTAGTACTCTTCAATTGGTCATGAAACTCAAAGTGCAGAAGTGCAGAAGTGCAGTTCAAATAAACTTGAACATAGACAGTACAAATTCAATGCATTTTCTGTGTGAACTTTTTAGCCATAAAACTATTGAGAATTCCTGTAGATCCCGTATTTGATAAAAGAAATTTCGTAAAACTGTAGATCTTGAAAACCATATTTTGTTTGGTTTCAAGTGCGAAGTTATTTTTGTTGTTTTCATGACTCAAATGTACTATCACGGACAATATGACCTGAAACAGCGCTCCGACCTGTGCACGGTACTACGTGCGCCGCCTGTCGCATCGCTCCCTAAACACGGCGCACCCTGAGGCCGAGATAAATTCTCACTTGCGCTCACTGCGCCGCTGCGCTCTTCCGGCCGTCTGCTAGCAAAAATATTCGTGGACGGAACCACCATCACGATGCGTGTGCCGTGTAGCCCAATGTTTACGTTTTCAGCTAACGTGCATTTCAGTGCATTTCAAGGAAGCGCCGAAGTGGAAAATGCGTTGTCACGCTCGTATCTCCTCGAGGAGCGCTGCCTGACGAAGCTGTCTTGGCCCTCAAAAGGAGCCGATCTGAATGTCATCGAAAACATTTGGAGGCGCATCAAGGTAGCCATGTCACGTCGTCCCCTCCACCGCGCCACTGCCTACAAATTGTGGAAAGCAATCAGAGGGGAATGGGAGTGGCGTCGGGCTGAGCCAGACTTCGTGGCCGCGCTCTATGCTTTCTTACCAGAGAGGAGGAGAGCCGAGGTCGCGGGTCAAAGGAGAATGACGCGGTATTAAATTATTTTCTGAGTTTTACTATGCCTCAGGACCCCCTGAACCGGATTTCTGTCGATTGGAACAAAGCTTGATACTACGGTTGCGACACACTGTTTAACGCCGTTAACCACGCATAATATTTTGTGTCTTACATTGTCGTCTGGAAATTTTATTTCGATTAAGTTTACATCTCCTTCTTCGGGAAAATATATGACTGTTTGTCCCACTTTATTAGGACCATGAATTTGTAAACAAAAAAACTGGTGTCTTGTCAGCAACTTGTTTTGTTTGAAATAAACAGGTGGGCCCTGTAATAAAGAAATTATATTTTTGACCCTTTTCATACCAATCAAGGTTACAAAACTTTCTTAGTAACATGTATGTTTACCATTTTTTAAACATCTGTGATCAGTGAAAAAGCACAAAAAACAGTCAATACATTGGAGCCAGACTAAATCCGGCATACAGATTTTGGCCTATATTTTACGATGTCCTACTTTGTGCATGCCCCTATAATCAAAGAAGAACAACCTCCAACGTTTTTGATGTGACTTTCAAAAACTATAATCGGAGCTGAAATTTAAGGCACTTCAGTATTTTTTCTTCACCAGTCAGCGTTTTTGTACAGGATTCTGCATGATAGAGTAAAGTTAATCAATTCTAAAAGAGGAACAACAAGTGTAATGTTTTGTTCCCCCTGCCGCCCTACCACACACATGCCCGCTGTCGCACCCGCCGTCTCGCTTGCAGACGGCCGGAAGAGCGCAGTGGCGCAGCGAGCGCAAGTGAGAATTTATCTCGTACTCAGGGTGCGTCATGTGCGCGGAGCAAGGCGACAGGCGGCGCAGGTAGTACCGTGCGCCGGCCGGAGCGCTTTTTCAGCTCATATTGTCCGCGATAATACCTCAAGAGAAAACGAGGCCAAAGCGATTGTTTGCTCAACAGATTAGCCTTGAGCCTGTTCAGTTGCCTCATGTACTACAGTGGTATTGCTGCTAAACCTACCCACTTTAGTTTCCTTACATTTAAAAACAATCAGTTTTAGCAAAACTTGGCTGTTTTAGTTTCTCCATATAGCTCATTTTGAAACTACACAGCTGTTTCACAAGAGGATATTCACTGTGTTTCCTGATTATAGCGCGCATGGTTTTTATAGAACAGGTAAAAACGCATGCCAGACGGTGCGGTTTCAGCAGAAGTGCGAGCGAAGCCAGAGATGAAAAGCGAGCTGCGTTTCCAATCTTGCCGGCAATGCGCGCAGTGCGTGCTTCACCTCTCGCACTCTGCTGAAACGATGCAACGTGTTGGCGTTTTCGAGAGCACTGAGAACGCTCTAAGTAACCGACGAATGTACGTACTCGGGTCCGACGACGTTTCACGCATGAGCTGTCTTCGGAAGGTGCTCTGCCAGGGAAGATGGACGGCACGGCGTCTGTCTTCAACTTCGCGTACTTTGTCGAGAAGCCAGTGTCCGCTAATAAACGCAAATCTCGCTCACAGCACTCCGGCGAGAAATGATCAGAGCAGATCAATAACCGGGCCGTCGGCGACAGGGGCTTCTCGAAACCCGATCGGTGCACGGCGTCCGTCCACAGTTTCCGACGTTCAGTGTCGGCAGGAAGCGAATGGAAGATAACTCCCGGGCTGCTCAGCTGGCAGTGAGAACAGGCGGCAACACAACATCGCGTGCCCCTGCCTTTCCGCCCTTTACCGGCCATCACACCCAGGCGCCAGGCATCGGAGACAGTCAAAACCGCACACAACACGGCGCAAACCCTAAAAAAGCACGCGGCTCTCTGTTCTCTGCCTGCTGGCCAGCCCGCTTGCCTGCGCCGAGCCAGAGGAGCCAGAGCGAGCCAGTGGGCCGAAGCCAGAGCCGAGGCAGCGCAGCGCGCCGGTAGCGCCGGTAGCGGCGGCGGCGCTGCTTAGAAAAGAAAATACCAAGAAAACAAACGTATGTAACGGACGTCAGCAACGGAAACGGAAATGCAATGTTTGCTGCGCAGCACGTCGCCCGCTAAATTAGCGGATTTTGGTGACTTCGGGCATCTTAGTCTTTGTTGGCCGGTTTAACGGTGTTTTAGATGGCATTACTTTCTAATATTTGACATGCGGTCTCTCTAGATGATAATAAAGAGCGTTGCATTGTTTTTCCACAGCAGAACATGAAGTGGAGTTTCCCTTTAAACCAGGAAAACACAACAAATGTTATGGTAGCGTGCTTTGAAATAAAAATACAATCCCCAAATAAATTGATAATTACCAAGGATTGTGAACAGACAAAAAAAAGTGAAAGCCGTTTACAACTCCCTGTAACGCCGAATTAGAGCGCAGCTCTTGAGGAGGAGGAGGGAAGGGTACTGGGGGGGGGGGTCACGTGACCTTGGGCGGTCACGTGGCCTTGGAGGGTCACGTAGCCTGGGGGTCACATGACGATGACAATGCCGATGATTTCATCAGTGACGTGACGATGACGATGCGGATACCGATGACGTCATTAGTGACGTCACTGATGACGTGATCAGTGATGATGACGATGACGATGTCGGTGGCGTCATCAGTGACGTCACTGATGGCGTCATCAGTGGTGATGACGATGAGGATGAGGATGCCAGTGACGACAACAGTGACGTCACTGATGGCGTCATCAGTGATGATGATGATGATGCGGATGCCGGTGACGTCATCAGTGACGTCACTGATGACGTCATCAGTGATGATGGCGATGCGGGTGCAGGTGACGTCATCAGTGACGTCACTGATGACGTCGTCAGTGATGATGACGATGACGACGCGGATGCCGGTCATCGGGGGGGTCACGTGACCTCAGGGGAGTCACGTGACTTCGGGGGGTCACGTGCCCCCCTCGCGGTCACGTGACCCCGGGGGGGGGCTCGCGCGGTGCGTTATGGGACATTTCCCATAATGCACCGGGCGGTTACGCCGACGCCGACGCCGACGCCGCTCAAGCCGGAAACGGGCGCCTAAGAGCTGCACTCTAAAAACTTCCGCCAATTTGCAACGTCCGATCATTGACTTCGTTCACGCCTTAGAAGCGGTTTAGGCCATCTGCGTTCCCATTTATCATCCCTTGTTGTACTTCACTTCAAACGCGTGCTGCTGCAGACGAGACCCCAGCTGAGCAGGCGGCGGTTTTTGTGGGACATATTTTGCAACCAAGAAAGAAGCAGTGGTCCGTTTTCACGAAAAATATTGCCCCGGCCAGGTAAGAAGACATCTTTTGTGCGGCCCAAACCAGGCAGGTGCGCTCCTTCTCTCAGGTACTGTAAGCCTCCTCGCGAACAGTGATCTTTCGGCTAATGTAGAGAATGGGTCGCTCGTTACCCTCTCGTCTACCTGCGACAAAACAGCCCCAATCCCCCTGTCACTCGCTTCACACTGCACAACAAACGTCTGGTCATAATGAGGGGCCTTTAGCACCGGAGTTTGAACCAAACCCCTTTTCAAGGCTTGAAAGGCGGTGCCTTTCGCGTCGTCCGAGATCAGCTCTTGCGTCTCGTTCTTAAGAAGAGAGTCGGTCAAAGGACTGGCCATGTCTGAAAAGTTGATTATAGTACTGGTAATACCCAGCTAGACCCAGAAATGCCCCAATATTCCTTTTTCTTGTCGGTTGTCGGAACTCCACCACGGCCGCAATTTTGATTTTGGAAGGGCGCCGAAGTCCCTGGCTAATCATGTGTCTTAAGTAGTGTACCTCCGCCTTTCCAAGTCGACATCTCTCTGCTTTGTGCATGAGCCCGGCCTCTCGTAACTCATAAAAACCTGTTGTAGGTGGTTGAGATGCTCTCCCTAAGTTCCTGAATATACCGCAATATCGTACTAAGCATGGAGGGGAAAGTCGCTCAGTCCAGTCAGGGCACAATCCACGAGTCTCGAAAAACAGAAAGGGGCGTTCTTTAAGCCGAAGCTCAGAACGGTGGAGATGAATGATCCCTGTGGTAAGATAAAGGCTGCATACCGACGAGCTCTTTCAGGAAGAGACACATGCCAATAGCCTCTTACCAGGTCGAAAGTAGAAATTAATCTCGCCTCATTCACTATCTCCACTCTCTCTTCGATATTTGGAAGGGGGTAAGTCTGGTCTCGGGTAATAGCGTTAAGTTTCCGGTAAGCAATACAATGTCGAGGGTATTTACCCGGCACTTCCACGAGGATGAGAATCGAAGTATAATCGCTTTCGCTTCTCTTAATGACCTCTATTTCAAACATTCACTCAATTTCGAATTTCATGATCTCTCTCTCGCGCGGAGAGAACCGGTAGGGCCTTGCGTGAATCGCCTGAACGCATCTCAGCTCGATGTCATGCGTGGTCAGTGTTGTCCTCCCTGGCTTATCGAAGAAAACATCCTGGAACTCTCAAATCACTCGTCATCTGTTCCTTCGGTTTTCTTTAGCAGCTGTTCGGCCTTCAGATTGGTGTCAGTACCCAGAGAGGGAATCTCTGGAGGAATCTTCCCGGGTGCGTTCAGTGTTAGGTTCACACTACCCTCCCGCTTCCTTTGCGCTTTCTTGGGGTTGCAGTGATACACCTTTACAGCCCGTCTCTTGCCCTCTAACTTCACTGTATACTTAACGTTCGTTAGTTTCTGCAGGACAACCGCCGGGCCCTTCCAGTGAACGTCGAGTTAGTTCTTCCTTGAAGTTATCAATAACATGACTCGGTTGTTCACCTAAAATGATCTTGGCTTGGCGGATCTAGCGTAAAGTGCTCTTGAGCTCTCCTGCGCCCTCTTCATAGCTTTACCGACCACTAACTTTACCTCACTTAGTCGCTGCAAGAGATTTAGAACGTACTGTACGACGGTTGGGTCCTCACTTTGATCTTCTCGTCGCGTAGGAGTCCTAGAGGAGACCGCAGCGTTCGTCCGTACATGAGCTCCGCAGGACTGAAGCCCATGAACTCGTCAGGTGCTGAACGGAGCACAAATATAGCCGCCGGAATAGAAGCTTCCCAGTCTGCTTGGTGCTGAAAACACAAAGCTCTCATTACTTTCCTCAGCACCCCGTGCATCCTTTCTACCCTGTTAGATTGTGGATGGCAGATGGAGCTGTGAATAAATTTGATTCCACACTTTCCAAAAAAAACGTCGTAGTTAGGGCTGTTGTGAAGACGCTTCCATTACCACACTGAATGTGAAGGGGAAATCCGTCTCGAGAAAAAATGGAAAGCAGCGTGTTTACTACGCTCGTGGAGTTCACCTCCTTGAGAGGGATGATCTCGGGGAACTTCGTTGCAGGGTACACTGCTGTCAAGATGTAGTGATATCCCGACTGCGTAACGGGAAGCGGGCCGACGATGTTAATAATTGCCTCCGAAACTGCTCTGTGATGATGGGAACCAAGCGCATCTGAGCCTTGTGCTTGTCGGATGACTTCCTTATGCGCTGGCAGTCGTTACACGATCGCACAAACTGCAACATCCTTCCAGCATTCGTGCTAGTAGTATTGTATTCTTTCATCAGCCTTGCCTTGGTCTTCCGGAATACCAAATGCCCCGATCAGCAGTTCTTGTGAGCCAGCCCGGAGAAGGTCCTCTCTAAATCTAAGCGGAATGACCAACTCTTCAAAGTCCCGGCCCTGGTCTCGATACTTTCGGCACAGCCAACCTGACTTTCTGTGGAACGAAATATCCTTGCGCGCCACCTCTTCCTTGTAACCGTCCGGCAATGCCTTGAGAGTGGCATCACGGTTTTTCTCTGCGATCAGTGCATGTAGGTCAAGGGTACGAAGCGTGTCCAGTCTTGGAGAGAATGGCGAAAGAAAACCCTTCCCTTCCTCGTGGTCCGCTGAAATCTGCTGCTGGTTGGGTGGGGCACTCCTCGTGGCATCCTCCGACCGCAAGTCCTCTTGATGTGCCGCGCCTGCAGGTTCTCCGTCGACCAGCTCTTCGCGCGCCTCGGACCGACCCTCCTCCTCTTCGTTCGGTTTTTATCTTAGCCTTAATGAGAGTTTTCTCGCGTGGGATCGCGTTAGTGCCCTTACTGTCCCCTCCGCGAAACTCTTCCCAACACTACCCGACTTGTTTGAGAACAAGTACGGAGTGTTGAGGCAAGCTCTTCGAGACTGCTGCCTCAGTGATGAGTCCGCTGAAAGGCCTCTCGTTACAGATTTTCGCAATCAGAAGGCAGACGCTGTGTTTCTCTACGAGTTGCCTTATCCAGGCGCACTCGCCGGTGTAGTCGCCTGACTCGACGTAAGGCGGGTGCACTACATCCATTATTGCTGTCGAGTCGCGAAGCACCATGCAAGCTTTGCCTTCAAAACCATTATTTTTTATGTGCGGAGCCAGTAAGGTACGGTTGACGGCACCCTCTGCAAGATACATGAACACAACCTTCTCGAGGCAGTTGGCCACGATGTGCCCTTTTTTCTGAAACCGAGAACCCCGAACTGACTTCTCCGCCTCGAAGGCTCGCGCGTTCTTTTCAGCATAGCTGCCTTTCTTTTCCCGACATCTCCCTTTCCTTCTACGTCTTTTTATCATCTAGGACATTTCCCGTGTTTCCTCTTCCTTTCCCGAGTTCTTCTTTACCGATGGAAGCTCCTTCTGGCCATCTCGCCATGAGCGCGTTTGACCCCATTTGTCTTCTTCTGGACCCCTAAGCATGGAGTACTCCTCCGCGGGATATGTCACCTTCTGTAGGTTCATTTCTGGGTCTTCATCTTCGACCCACAAGCTGACGTTCTCCGGAATACCTCGTAAAAACTGCTCCACCGCAAGGCACTCGATCACCTTATTATGATCCCGCACACTTCCGAGCTCTTTAACAATATTACCAGGTTAGCCCTCAGGGTGTACGCCAACTCGGAAAATGACTCTATACCTTTCTTAGTCGCCGTGCGGAAAGCTACGGAACGCGTTTGTCCTAAGACAGTATTTCTTAAGAAATGTCGAATTCGAGCTTTCATAGCTCTCGGCCTCCTTCCACTTAACCGTGCAACAACGTCAGCCATCTCACAGGGCAACAGCGTCAACAAATACTGAGGCCAATCTTCGCGTGCGAAACTTGCTCGCTCGCAGCTTCTCTTGAAGTTGACCAAGAAAAGACTAATGTCTTCTCCTAGTTTGTGCGGCTGCATTAATTCCTTAATCTTGAATGCCCGCTAGCCGCACACCCGATCCAGGATGACTTGAACACTCAGCATCAATTTTTGCCTGCTGTACCTGTAACGTTTTAAGTTCTAATTGGTGAGCTCGCGTCTTGCGCTCGCGTTCCTCCTTCGATCTTTCGTCCTGTTCCCGAATCAGCTCCCAAGCTTCCTGAAGCTCCACGTCGGACACTTCCTTCTCGCGAAGTAGCTCCATGATCGGCTTCCTTCACTTTGGCTGCCCCACACTTATGCCAAGTACCTCGCATAGCGCCACAAACTCAGGAATGCGTAGCTTATAGACATCCATGGTCCAGAGTGCGGCAATCTCCCTTGCCCATCTAACTCAGTGAGCTTGAACTTCGCTTTTTTAAAGTCAAAAATGGCAAACCTACACGCGTCCACCTAACACTGAGTAAAAGGTCTGGCAAACCAAGGGAAAATTGCAAAGCACTCATCCGTATCAGGAATCATGAGCAGGCGCGTCGTCCCAGCGCTTCCACCAGTTGTTGGAACCGAGGAGCTCTACAGGCAGCCTCTGGTAGCCCGGACCGGAACCACAGGCCGACTCCCGGCAGGGACATCAGGAGACGGGAGGGTCTCTCACAAAAGACTGGTGAATTACACATATACAGAAGTATCTACATCGTCTGAGAGCACACTTTGCGACCCTTGTTTGGTCCCTTTATAGGGTCGCTGTTAGGGCCCCAGGTGGTTGGCAGCCAATGGTGGCCGAACTGCCAGATAGCGTCCATGTCCAGGCCCCACCCCCTCATCCCCCGTGCATGCACACACACACACACGTACAGACTGCAGTGGTGGTCGGACTTCACATTCCGGCACCGAAATATCCTCGCCCTCTATAAGCCGCGCCGAAGAGGCGACGACAAAGGGTCCGCTGTCAGCCCAGGAGACGAGCTCTACCGTGATAGTGATGATCCCTCCATTAGGCGGCGTTGTGGCTCAGGAGAGGGATTGGCCAGATTATCCGCAAGTAGCGTCAGAGAATAATCCGAACCGAGCGCACCCTCACGAAGGTCTCGCAGCTGGCGCGCCGTCACCCGGAATCTTCATCCGGTAATCCCTTCCCGGTTCCTGCGTCGACTGACTCCTACCTCGGGCCAACTTAATCCCAGCCAGAAAAAGAGTCCGGCTCAACTTCGCCTGGGAAAAAAGAAGGGTAAAGCAAAGGAAGGGCGAGGTCTTGGCCAAGGCCTGTCACAACAAGGGTTCTACTATGATAACAAGAAAACAAAATTATAACCTTCTTCAGAACTTAGTTCGTGTGCTGCACTCTAAGAACTTCCAGCCTTTCCACTATGGTGAAGAAGGAAGTGCAGCGGAGCTGTAGCTTGTATTCTCGGCGGTGGCTTTCCAAGCGAGCAATCTGCTCTTTTTTCGCACGGCAATCTGAAGCGCTCGACGCAGTGGAAGTTTAGGCGATAGCGGCCTCGCGGCGGTTGCGGAACCATTCGTGCCGCTGCGCACATCGCCGCTCGTTCCGTTCCCGCTCTTCTTCCTCCGAAGAAATGTTGCCGCCATCTATATGAGCGACGGCAGCAACAAGATGTCTGGTTGCCGAGGCTGGAAAGGTTGCCGCGGTCTATGAGCGACGGCGGCAAGCAGACAACCGGCAAGCACAACACTCTGGACAGTTACCTTCATCTATGAGCGACGGCGGCAACCAGGTTGTTGTGTCGAGATTTGTTTAGTACCGGACGTGATCCTGAGGAAACTAGCCCTTAACAGCTCCGCTGTAAAAAAAGAAAACAAAACAAAACAAAAAAAAATACTTAGTGAGTAGTTTGCCGGAGAACTTTTAGACAGCCAATCCCGGCGAACAACAGAAAGATCTTGTCAAAATTACGAATCTCAGGATACAATTAGACCAAAAAAAATAAACGACCGTACAAAGTGTATTTCGATTGACGGCGGCGGCTGTGGCGTTCTGGAAAGGTAGGTTTTGGATGGTTTACTTTTAATCTATCGGCTTTAGCGAGCTTTGCTTTTGTAGAAAAGTTGTAGGAGATGTACATTAAAATACATGTGAAAGGCAATTACGCGCAACCTCTCGTACGTGAAGGTCAGGGGCTCCTGCGGCCCCTGCTCGTTTCTTGCTGCGGTAGCCCTCTTTATACTCTGCACAGTCAATACCATTTATTCACTAATGATGACCTCTTTCGCATGATTTTTTTCCTAAAAGGTATTGGCTCAGCTGAACGCACGTGCTTCACTTGCCACTCTCGGTCCTCAGACGGAGGACTGCGAGGAATGGCTATGCTAGGGGGGCACATGACATTTTAAGCGATCCCGCAGCCTTCTTAGATATACGAATCAAATTGTATCCCGACACTAAGGCAGCAAGAATGTCGATCGCTACGGTTATAATTCGAAAAACATTTGGATGAGGCGAATCACCATAAAGGATAAAGTACGTACAGAACTGGCAGAAAAAAGGGGCAAACTGCATGGATACACTTTTAGATATAGCTTTAATAGATATCACCATGTCGACAAAGATCTTATGGGGCGACAAAGTAGGTGGCTCTAGGATGAATGTTCTATGAAGCTAGCTAGAGTCAAAACCTAGGCGTAGACGACGGGAGCGGCGTGACGGCCATACACGAATGGAGCGGCCACTGGAGTAGCGTGCACGGCCTTGACCACGGTTGGGGCCGGGACCTCGACGGAGGAAGAGTACGTGGGGGCATCGGCTGGCTCAGAGGTCTTGGTGCCTGGCTCGTTGGTCTGGACGCTGGCACGGAAACCGAAGGCGTCGGCGACGTAGTTGACGGTGCGGGCAACGCCGTGAGCGTCGACGTAGCCGTAGGAGCCAACCTTGTTGTTGTTCACGTCTCCGGTCTCCTGGCGGGTCATACGGGTGCCGAACTCATCGACGTTGTCGTAGCCGAAGCTATATGGCTGGGGTGCGGGGACCTGCGCAAAATATTAGGATAATTAGACAAATAAATTTAAGGTTTTTGAGTTCATTCTTTGCAAAGCCACGAATAGTCTAAGATACGCAGGACGTTTCTTTTTATGTTTACGCTTCTTGCATTCTTATTCTCTCTTCGGTATTCTTTTCAGCTGGTGCAGAAATCTCACTCGCTGCGTATCAAAATAAGTTACTCGGAATTCGACACACCCTCCGTTTCTCTAACTGTTAGTCACCGTAGAAAAAATTGTTTTTATTATCTTGTTTATATTTTATTAACCCTTTTTCACTGTTAAATATGATTATTGTGAACATCTGGGCAAAGTTTATAGAATAAAATCAACGTGTGGATTCGTTACGCGAATACACTTTTAATAATGACGTTGGAGTGGTAATGAACAAACTATGAAGTCAGCCGTTTATGTTACTTCTAATATGAAGCACCCTTTCTACTGCCATAATCTTCATCGGCGGTGTTCTCAGAAAGATATATCGAAGTATATAATTTTATATCGGTGATACATGTTTTAGAGCGAATTATCATCAGTAAACAATAGGTTGTTCCTGTGTCTCATAATCTATTTTGCCAGGCCTGCAACCATCTCTGCCGTTGATGCAATTTATACTTGCCGGTTCAACGACGACCTGGGAAGCCACGTAGGCGAAAAGGCAGCACACAAGAACCTGAAACAGATATACATAAGAATGACAGTGAGCGACACAACAACGAAACCCGAAAAGAGTGCACGGAATCGCAAGAACTTGTTTGCACCTTGGAGAACATGGTGAAGGCAGTTCCTCTTGGTGAGAAGTGGAATTGATAGTGCACTGCTCATCTGCTTTTCCTTATATACTCGGCGCGGTGCAACACACGCAGTCCTGAGAAGCATCAATCTAATCAAGCAACCATAAAATGAAAAAGAAACAGCTTTGACTGCCAGCGTGGACCTGGGGATGTGAATCTGTTTTTTCCAGGAAAGGAATGTGGCGACACTCTACGTAGCTGTAGCCAGATGATTAGCATCTAGGCGTGGCGTGATGGCATTGAGATGAATGTACTACGAGTATTTTATAGCATCTCACAAGTTAAGTGCTTGAGAGGCTGTGAATTTGAACAGTGACCTTGCTCTAACGAGCTCTCACGGCTTCGCATTACCGCTCAAAAATGCCATTACTTTTTTTCGAAATGAGCATTTTCAGTTGTTTTTTTTTCACAGCATTACTGGTTTGGTGGAGATGAATAGTTCGAGTACAATGTGTGGTGTCACTAAAAGAAGGACAATTCCATTCTCTTTAATCAGAGTTCTGAGTTTACTCTTCACCAGCTTTGATGAGTTTGGAATTTAATGTCCATACTACAATAATTGAACATTATAACTTTCACAGACGTTCAGGCGCTACTGAAGTTTAGTGGAAGTTATTTTATTGGCAACTTTTACATTACGTGCTTTTGAGATTCCGGAAAATATCGTACAGTACCGATCAAACGCAAGTTATTATGTTGACAGCTTCACTCCATCCCGAATGCACTTGAGGTGCAACCATTTTTTGTTTTACAGTGCCATTTTAACAGCATTAGATAATTAAGACTGCGATCAACGCCAGACAGTTTTGTAATGACGAGGTCTAGAGGGCTATGTCTCACTTCAAAAGTAAATTGTCAAATATGTTTTAATATTCCTGACAAACTTATAACGAAGCCCTTGGCCACATCTGTATGTTAAAATGGGTGGATATTGTCAAGCGGAGCACTATGTAATACACGCTTAATTTGATAAAACAATGGCAATGCCAAATCAGAAAATACTAATTCTACACCGGTCTGGGACCGTACTATCAGAATCGCATCGTAGCCAATCTGATTGTCCTCGTGTGGCTCGTCATCCTTTTGAGCTGCTTGAATGAGTCCGAAACAAAATATTGCGTGGATGTGTCTCGATCCTACGGGTTCGAATTTCTGCCGAGGTTGCTCCCCCGTATTCAGTTAACATTGCCATTTAATGAACCTTTGTCCCATGTGATCGTCTTCCTCCTTTTGCAGCATATGATCATGATGCGTTTAAAACTGTAGCACACGCATCTTCTAATATTTCTATATGGAAGCTTTCCAACTTGTAGCACACTTTTAATGTTGCCCTAATTAACTAAAAAATACAAATGGCCACGTGTATCTTCAATTTTAGGCGTTGATTATAATGCTCGAATTAATTTTAAAGTACATGTATTTGCTCTTAAAATAATTTTCACTCTATCTGCTAGGAACAAATAGCCAAAATTCGCCTTATTTTAAAAGTTATAGGAAAATTCAAATTACAAAAACAATAAAAAAATAACCTCCTTCATGACGTCCTTGGTTGCTTGAGTGGCCGTGAACTAGAGGAGGGGTAGTGACCTCAGCGCGCGCTCACGGCTGCCGTACTCCGTGTCGACGACTCGAGAGGGCGCCACTAAAGCACGAGTTGGATAGGCTGTATGAAGCGGGCAGCCAGGACGGCTCGCATTGCATTTGCTGCGCAATAAAACACTAATTCGGCATGAAATTTCATTGGCCACAAGCGACATCAAACGCGGAGTAAAGATCAGTTCAGAACGGGAGCCACTATGCGCTGCCATACCGCCGGACGGCCAAACCGCAAGCCAAATCTGCTCGCCAAAGGCGACGGGTCATTTCTTGTTTCCGTACTTTATAAACTGCATTTGTTTCTTTTCTGATCTAAAATACTGAACAAGAACTACTTTAATAAACGGTTCGCGCCACTTATATTTTGTGTTTCGACTAAATAGAAGCTTTTAGCGGCTCTGACCAGTAGTAAGCCCAGGACCAAAAGACTTCACATGTCGCGCGGTTTCGGACCTGCGGGTTGCCCCCGTAGGTGGAGGAGGTTTGTTTCCGCGTCGTCCGGTTAGAATATGACGCACCGCCATTTAGTAACTCTCTCCGTGCCCTCTAGCTTGCCCGAACCCCAAGAGATGGGGAAAACGCGAAAAAGTTAGACGCTTAAATACGATTGCAGGGCCCCTGTAAGGCCTACACTTCCATAAAAGCATACTATTCTGATTTGACACAGAATGGTCCTTGGCCGAGTGAAAAAGGTTTTGCATACCAATTCAACCCATATCACACAACGCCATACTTAAGACCCAGAACTAGAAACATCTCACAATTACGTAGTATTATCTTCGAACTTCACATTTGAAGTGGTTCGAGATATTTACATTTAGCGTATACATGTCCTGCGCGCATAAAATATTTAAAATGAATGTCCGCGCTGTGCGCCAGATCTTTTTATTTAAGAGATCTCTAAATGTGAAATTATTAACGACAATTTAAATATTTCACATTTAGACGTTTCTTAAATAAATAAATAGAATGAACAGTTCGAAGAAAACAATGCTCGTTGTGTGTCATGTGACACTGGAAGTATGGTATACAACCATGGCCAAATATCAAACTGACCTGCGTACTCTTTATATACAAACGTGTATAATTTACGTCGCATGGCTCTTTCATACGATATTACGAAACATGCCGCAAAAGGCTGCAGAAGTTTTCTTTTTTAGTAGAACGAAAACAAAATAAAGAAAGGGGGGCCCAGTTTTCTTCTCACTACATTATGGTATAGTATTAATGTTCGTGATTATGTATTCTTTTAAAAGGCGAAATATATATTCTTGTATATAGAAGAACAACGTCCAACTCTTCTTAGAAACCTAAATCTTTATTGCCTTTTATTTATTTATCTACCCTCAAGGCACATAGTGGATAGATCTTTCTTGAAACATCGGGAAGGTTCTGCAAATATTCTAGTTTGGGAGGTTAATTCGAGGTGAATACACTCATAACATCGCCATAAACAAAAGTAGGAAATTTTAGATCATTTACCCTGAATCCTGCTGAGAAACGTTTTATTCACTTTCATATATACTGCGCAGAAGTGGACCTTCCGCTGCAAATTGAACGGGAAAAATCGGCGCCTTCTCAAAGAAAGCATAAGCTTTCACCGAAGAGACAATGAGCAGGTCAGTTTTACCGTGTGAAATTTCAAAGTGGGGTTCCCTTTCTTTAAAAATAAGAGCAACAAACTTCCCAATGTCAACTCAGCGCGCGTTCGCAGGCGACCAAGTTGGCGAAAATATTTGCTCGTGGTACCATCTCCCGATAGACGCAGCGAGCAGACAATGGAGTCTGTCGTGTGCTTCTTTTGCCTATCGGCAGATGGCGCCACAAGTAAATAGCGTCACTAACTCGGTCGTATGCTAATGCTCCCAACGTTGACTTCGGCAAATGTGCGGCTCTCATTTTTTTTTTTTTTTTTTCAGGAAGAGAAATACGTTTTAACATTTTCAGTGGTAAACGGACCTGCTCAGTACCCACTCAGTGAAAGTTCGAGCTCTCTATCTGCGGGAGTCAATGTTTCCGGCTCGTTTTACGGCGGAAGGTCAGCTAGTGCCATCCTGTACAATTAAATCCACTCGCAAAATGAAGCATACTATACCGATCTTCCCACGCTTTCGCACCCCGGTGAGTTTGTTGGGTGCTGTACTTTATGTGGACTCGAGATGTCTGTCAAATATGTTCGATGTGGTGTCAAGTGCATAGATTATGCAATAGCCTATGAGGGTATTTCTTAGGCGGTCAGAGACCATACTCAACAGACGTCTCTTATACAGTTTCTTTTTTTTAAGATTTACAGATTTGTTTAAAAAAAAGCCATGAAAGCTATTCTTATGTCCATTGTGCAGGTGAGTTACATGGCCAGGGGGACTTAGTATAGGGAGATTATCGTAGTGATCAGTCGGCTAAATAAGTAATGTTTGTTAATGAACTCTTTAATTAGTGAAATTATACAAATCGTTCCCTTTAGAAACTTACTGAGCGTCAGCAAAAACCACTAGATCGACTCTTTTTAGAAGTATATAACGCTAGGGCAGCATTTTACGGCGTTCCGTAAAAATGTCTCCTTTGGACGCGTTTCTAGGTTTTGGTTTCTTACCGGAGCGCATCTCTGTGCTGCTCCCCAGTGGAAGAGACGAGCAACACACGTGCGCCCTACTTCCCCCCATCCAACGAGAGAGGCATGGGGTGGCTTCGCGCCGCAAGCACCGGGAAGAGGACCTCGGGCGCGAAAATGCGCTCAGAAAAGAAACTGAAACAGAAACACGTCCAATTTGAGCGTCTTCTTATAACGCCGTAAAATCCTGCCCCTCTCTTATATCTTCCTAAAAAGAGTTAATTTAGTGGTTTTCGATAATGCTCAGCAAGTTTATAATTTGAATCATTTATAGTTTCCCTAATTAAAAAATTAATTATCAAATTAAACTTAAATAGCCGACTGAACGTTGCGATTTTCACCCTGTGCTATGTCTTCTGGCCGTAAATCTCACCTGCACGCAACGGGTAAATGGTGTTCTCAGGTTTTTTTTTTTTTTTAATCATATCAGCAACACTTAAAAACAAACACCCTCTATAAATAAGAAAACCTGTCTTATTCTGGATATATATATAAAGGCACAAGAACAACAAATGTGGATTCATATATATATTATTTTAATTCTATGGTGTTAATGACTTAGGAACTCTGTGGACGGCCCAGGTCATAGCCAACTGGGGCGCGATTTTGGGAGGGAGACGCCCGACTGGCGTAGTCGAGAGGTGAGGCGTTGTAAGCCAGGGGAGCCTGTCCACCCGTCGCTCTGCTCATTGCTGCGGCGAGGGCAGCGTGAGCTTCGTCCACACTGATGGGAACTCGGCGAGCGGCCTCGGGTCCGGCGCGCGCGGCTTGAACGGTCGCTGGAGCTGGATGGGAGTACTGAACGGGCGCTGGAGCTGGTCGGGAGTACTGAACAGCAGCTGGGGCTGGCTGAGCGTACTGAATGGACGCTGGAGCCTGACGAGCGTATTGCACAGACTCTGGAGCTGGACGCGCGTACTGGACGGGTGGTGGAGATGGACGAGTGTACTGAACGGCTTCTGGAGCCGGGCGAGCGTACTGGACTGGAGTTGGGGCTGGACGAGAGTACTGTACGCCAGCTGGAGCTTGGCGCGCGTACTGGACGGCCTCTGGGGCTGGGCGACCGGTCTGAACGGCAACTGGGGCTGGACGGGCGTATTGGACAGACGCTGGGGCTTGTTGAGGGTACTGCACAGAGGCTGGAGCCTGCCGGGCGTACTGGACAGACTCTGGTGCTGGTCGTGAGTACTGGACGGAAGCTGGGGATTGGCGAGCGTTCTGGAGGGCTTGGACGGGCACCGGAGACTGGTATGCGGGCTTAGCTGACGCTGGGATCCTCTCTGCCGTCCTTTCTGGGGCTGGGTTGGGGGGAGCCACCCAGGACGATTCGTATGGGGCGTTGGCAGGGCTGGAGGTTCTGGTTCCTGGCTCGTTGGTCTCGATCTTTACACGAAAACCGTCCTGGTCGGCGACGTACTTGACAGTGCGTGTAACGCCGTTTGGGTCGACGTAGCTGTAGGAGCCGACCTTGCCGTTGTTTTCATCGCCGGTCTCCTGACGGGTCAGCCGGGTGCCGAAGTCGTCGGTGTTGTCGAAGCTGTAACTGTACGGCTGGGGTATCCGCACAGGCTTTTCCTAGAGAAGACACAGCACAGTTAAGATGAGCGTTCGTGTTTTTTTTTAAATATTATGTGGTGTGAATGTTCTGTTTTTTTGGCTTATTGTGCTTTTGTACTTATATTTCGTATTTTCTTCAGCCAGAATGTTAGGCAACACAGAAGCCAACCGTTATATCTTGATAGGAGAGAAAAGAAGTGTCTTCATAGATTCAGAAATAAAACTAGGTGTCCTGAAAGACACAAGTTATTTCGTATTAAAATATATTTCTTATGCAACAAGAGAATAGCTCGCAGTCACTCCTAAACGCATTGATTACTTATATTTGCAATTAAACTAAACGGAATAATACAATTCTGATGACGAGCTATTTTAATTTACTCACCTCCTGAACTGCCTGGGATGCCACGATGGCAAAAATACAGCATGCAAGAACCTGAAACAAGGAAGTCCAGTGTTAGTGAAAATGAAAGATTGCAAAAAAGAACAGTGAGTAAATCCATCAAGCGAAAAAAGTATATTCTCAAAGACAACCACAGCACCTTAGTGAACATGGTGAAGACGGTTTGTCTAGCTGAAAACAAATTGAAGTTGTGCTCGATTCTGAGCGGAGCGTCTTTTATACTGGTGTCGGTAAATTCCAGTTACGCCCAGCAAAACGCTGCCAATCTCGTCAAAGCAAGCACCACGGGGAAAAACAACTGGCGTGCTTACCGCGACGTAGCTTTAAAACGTGAATACCTTGACGAA
This sequence comes from Ixodes scapularis, assembly GCF_016920785.2. Classification (NCBI taxonomy): domain Eukaryota; kingdom Metazoa; phylum Arthropoda; class Arachnida; order Ixodida; family Ixodidae; genus Ixodes; species Ixodes scapularis. The sequence goes on along the minus strand of NW_024609880.1, from coordinate 60,304,690 downwards.
GAAGGAATGTGGAGAGACGGAGAAGCGTACACATTGCCGTGGCTGTAACGTCAGAAACTGAACGTGTTATTTTGGGATTGGAAACAGTAAAAAAAGGTGACATTCCAATGTTAGACGCTGTTCTGATGCTGGTATTTACTTATTTGGTAAAGGGGTTTGGTTTGTTTAGTACACAAAATATACATCATATTAAAGATCTCTCTCAAAAGCTAAACAAAATTTGTCAGAGTTAGTTTTAGGAAAGAGCGTAATTAGTTTGCAGTTTCTTTAGAGATAGCTTCTTTGAGGAGGGGGTGTGCGTGTGTGCTAAAGCTGATTATAATGTACGATTTATTACTGATGACTGTGGCAGAACTTGGCTGACCCAACGAAGCACTGTTGAAGATGATAACACATAAAATCATAAGAAAAGTACCCCTTGTTTATTCTTTCAGTAGAGACCATGACAAATCAAAATATGAGCAACAATGAGTTCGCGTGTTTAAAATGTTTAACGTTACATTTTTTTGACGCTGCGGTTGGAGTTGTCTTATTTATTGATTTATTGATCGTGTTATCCTTCACCACCAGCATTTGTGAGTTTCAGTATTGCGTTTGGGCGAAAACGCAATCACTGTGAGTTTGCGTTAGCGCTGTGTGTTTCACACTGCGCATGCGCGGAGCGCAAACTGCGTCTTTGGTTGGAGCATGGCGACTACGCACATGTGGAACGTGCAACACACAACGCAAAAACAGAGCGCTCTCGTTTGGTCCTATACACAATGTACTTAAACTCTCTATTAAAATTGCTGAAACACCGGTGAGTCTAAAATTATCATTGCTGCCCCCCTGTTTACGCGTAGAGCGAGCACAGTTTATCACATTGATTGCGGAACCTTTTGTGCTCCTTGTGTTTGAAAGAGTGAGCTATACTAGTTTAGCTAACCTAAACATAAAGCGAAATTCCGTGATTACACTATTCTCACACGGTCCTCTTACACCGTCAACGCCCATCTCATCTCAATGCTTGCCACGTCGAACGTGCTTTGAGATTCGCTGTTATTTTTTAAGGTCATAGAGACGAAAAGGTCGACATCTCCAGTGGTGCATGTCATATTAATTATCCGCTATGTTTACCCATTTCCGTGCGACTATCGGCTCGCGTACGTGTTCCGAATTGCTTATGGTGATACCCATTTGGGATCCACTTCAATTTATGATGGCGAGACGAGATTTTCCTGAGTCTGTCTCCTTGCTCAGTATCTTTACCCCAAACACGTATGAAACAGCAAAACGTTTTTGTTTTCCTCGCCACACCTATCTCCTTGGACTTTTTTTGTCATGGGCAGTTTGGAAAAACAAAAGCATTTCCTGCCGCCTAGAGGAAAGTTAGCCGCAAATTAAGAGACACATTGTTTTTAATAAAGAACGGGCGAACATTCAGTTGGATTCTGTTGTTACAACCATCATCGACCTGATTTCTATCAACATTCTTCAAGACTTAATTAAAGCAAGAAGGAAGTAACAGCTGCATATAATGTGTCCGATCCCACTTGGCCGAGTGAACCTCTGAAATAGAAAGTTAAGTGATCCTAAACGTCTTTTGCGGGCAACGTATCCTGTTTTAAGTCCTTTGCTTCCATACATTGGTTCTTATTTAATGTTCCAGTGACAAAGGAATCTTTTTTAGAGTTATTAAAATTTGCAAGCGACTACTTTAACGTGAGTCGTAGCTTTTATCTTCGATTATTTAATTCTATATACTGCACAGTATTCATTCCTAGAGGGCATGTGAGAAGCTGTTAATAGCGCATTGGGGAACGCTTTTTTCTAATTATGATATTAGTTTAAGGTGAAAAAAAAAGTGAAAGCCGTTTTCCCTGTAATGCCGAATTAGAGCGCAGCTCTTGAGGAGGAGGAGGGAAGGGTGCTGGGGGGGTTTCAACTGACCAGGGGGGGGTCACGTGACCTTGGGGGGTCAGGTGACCCCCAATGCCGATGATGTCATCACTAACGTCACTGATGACATCATTAGTGACTATGACGATGCGGATACCGATGACGTCGTTAGTGACGTCACTGATGACTTCACCAGTGATGATGACGATGCGGATACCGATGACGTCGTTAGTGACGTCACTGATGACTTCACCAATGATGATGACGATGACGATGCGAATGTCGGTGACGTCATCAGTGACGTCACTGATGACGTCATCGGTGATGATGACGATGCGGATGCCGGTGACGACATCAGTGACGTCACTGATGACGTCATCAGTGATGATGACGATGACAGTGCGGATGTCGGCAACGACATCAGTGACGTCACTGATGATGACGATGACGATGTGGATGCCGGTGACGTCATCAGTGACGTCACTAATGACGTCATCAGTGATGATGACGATGACGATGTGGATGCCGGTGACGTCATCAGTGACAATGACGTCATCGGGGGGGGGGGGCACGCGACATCGGCGGGGGTCACGTGACCTCGGGGGGTCACGTGACTTCGGGGGTCTGTGTGACCTCGAGGAGGGGGTCACTTGACCTCAGGGGAGTCACATGACTTCGGGGGGTCACGTGACCTCGGGGGGGGGGTCACGTGCCCCCCACGAGGTCACGTGACCCCGGTGGGGGGCTCGCGCGGTGCATTATGGGACATTTCCCATAATGCACCGCGCGGTTACGCCGACGGCGACGCCGACGCCGACGCCGACGCCGACGGCGACGCCGCTCAAGCCGGAATTGGGCGCCTAAGAGCTGCACTCTAATATATCTATAATATTTATTCGACAGACTGCCTCTAAACAGTAAATATCCCCGATTCCAGAATCAACTTTTGACAGGACCTCACCTCCTTTTACTGCATCCTAGATTTGAAGGTTTATACAGTGATTCAGAAAAATAACTACTTAAAGTTCCTGCACGTGTATTTCACCGCTCACGTTATACTCGTCTTTACCATAGCCGGGACATGATATAAACGGTGGGTCAGCCGTGCGCTGTGTAGAGGGCATGGGAGGACAAGCGAGTTAAAATAATGTTGAGAGTATGGATTGGAATATCATTAGCTAGCGTGCGATTTCCAATGTGCTTCTTTTCTGATAATATTTTCACGTACCACTTTAGACTCGAAGTAATAAAAGTACACGTTTTATTGAGGCTGCGTCCTTATTTTATCGTTCTGGTGGATGCTCTCCTTTAAAGTGTATTGCTTCTAGTTATAGGCCGTTGTTGCAATTGACTGTTGTTAAACATAACAGCATCTCGCGACTGGGAGAAAAGACCTGCGAGGAAAAGGAGGATCTCGTGCCATCAGAGGCCCGGGCACGCACAATTTTTTTTTTCTCTGGACTGATCGTGCAACCGCTATGACGAGCTGCTCAGATTAAATCGCTTGTGAAGCCAGAGGCTGTTGGAGGAAGTTTTTACAACTGTTACAGGCTATGTTTCCGTTCAGTAAATACTTAAGCAGATATCAGCATATTGAGATGCATTAAACATCTGAATTGAGTGAGTCCAACGTGCTTAGCAGCCACTTCCCACGAGTATAGCTAGGTTGAGCCAATGGCCTGGCAACGAATTCAGCATTTACAAAGATATACAACTTTGCTCTTAAATTCGAATATATACGATCTTTTATGACACATTCCATGAAGGTTATGCAATAACCTTCGCATAGTCATTACAACTGGGATGGTTAAATTTGCAAGTCGCGGAATGGAACTTACATTAATTAAGAATGGCTCCTGGAGGAAAAAATATCGAATGTCGTCTGTTTCTCCCTGGACAAAAACGCGTAAATAATTTTAAAGAGCAAAACCGTCGTAAACGTTTTGAGGAAGAATGTCGGCAAAAATGATTTTTTTATTTCTTAAGTGTGCATGCGCCTTTATAATCTATAGTTGCACATATTGATGTATTCACTAAGGACCTGAACTGTGTGGCAAAATAATGTTTCAAGAAATTCAGAGGTTACATCACTATGTAGCATGCAACGTACTGCTCCTCTTAGTTGACATTAGAATTCCCTTTGTTCTGAGAATGACAGGACGACTGCGCATTCCACAAATCGATCCACAGGAGCCGTTGGGAGGGGCCGCATTCAGACTTCCGAAAACAAATAAATTGTTAAATAAGTAGTTTCAAACTTTCAAATATATTCTTTTTGCGGGCCTCTGCAGTTTCTCAAAAAAAGGCTACTGATTTTCGGAGGCTAACATCAAATATTTGCAGGCATATTTTATTATATTTTTAAGTTCTGCAAAATTTATTTAAAATAAATATTTAATAATTTTCTAAAGCTGAGTTCTCAGTTTGGCAGGGGGAAACTTTAGTTTGCCTGGGGTAGCCCATTCAACATTAGGGATGATGACTATGCCACAGATATGTTTCTTAGACACACAATAATCTATAAAAAATTTATCACACGAATTAAAGAAAAATATGTATCTTATTCACTATTTTTATTCGTCGAATCAGCGCGCACGCACCGTTGTAAGTAATATTGACTATTGCGCAGTGAGTGGTTTAAAACTAGAGCAGTCAAAAATACACAAATGTAGGCATCAATTACTGTCGGAATTTTCCGCCTTTCTATTGTGCGAAGGTGCAATAGAAAGGCTAAAGGAACTTAGCTAAAACGAATACCTATTTGTACGCATTTGTGCGAAATTGATAGAAAACCGAACTGACGGATGAGGATCTGAAAAAGAAAACAAGTCCAGTCTTGTCACCTATACATCTTTATTTCTCTTCTATATGTTATCTATCAGCAGCTGATATTGCGCAGCCTTTCGGCCACGTAGATCAAACATATCATGCAGGTCGTAAAAATCCAATCCTAGACATGGACAACTGGAGCGACATGACGGCCGTACACGACTGGAGCAGGGTGGACGGCGCTGACCGCTACTGGGGCTGGGTGGACGGCCTTGACAACAGTCGGGGCGTGGACCTCAACAGAGGAAGAGAAGGTGGGGGCATCGGCTGGCTCGGAGGTCTTGGTGCCTGGCTCGTTGGTCTGAACGGTGGCGCGGTAGCCAAAGGCGTCGGCGACGTAGTTAACGGTGCGGGCAACGCCGCTAGCGTCCACGTAGCCGTACGAGCCGACCTTGTTGTTGTTCACATCTCCGGTCTCCTGGCGGGTCAGGCGGGTGCCGAACTCGTCGACGTTGTCGTAGCCGAAGCTGTATGGCTGGGGTGCGTGCTAAGTAAGAAAAAGGCACACAAAAAGCAGTTAGGGAAGGGTTCGAAACACTCAAGGCTACGCGAGAAGTTTTAAATGGGAATAATGGCGAGTGTATCAGTTACTGGGGTAAAGGGGCTCATTATAGGGTAAGTTGTTTGGTTGCACCCTCGTTTTTTTGTGTTTGTATTTAAATTGTGCTCAGTCATATTCGGGGTTTTGCTTAGGGTGCTTTGAGTATGTAATCAAAGTAGTCGCCTGAATTCGCTAATGCCGACGTGTGTATTGCAAGGTGAGGGCGATATCAAAACGCTGTAAAGAATAATGAAATATTCAAAATTTAACCACTGTAATCAAACCTATGGGGTATAAGAGCAGAAACATCTAGAAATACGTTCCGGGCCACCTAACTCACATATTCATATATACCAAGCACTCATGGGAAACTGGACCAAAGAGTGTAGAGTGCCTTTTGGGGTATCTTGGAAACCTGTTGGTTGGTGACGTGTTAATCCCATGCTTATTAATATTTAATCCTAAATGGGCATTATCTGCAGTTACGCTAATAAAGTGATTTCACACGGAACCGGCCTTTCGATCTACGTCTCCGATGTAACTTTGCACTCGAGTGTTTACTTCTAGTTTACGGAAACGTTTTGTCTTGCGTCCACTTACAAATATTTCATCATCTTGAAATGTGCTCTAACAAATGCAAACATTTTAAGACTGCGGGATATTAGTATTGATAATTAAACGTGGCGAAAATAAATTTCTTTGACAGATCAGCGTTCGAAATCAAAAATAAAATGATTTTCAATGAATTTTTTTTTGTGTGTGTGTGTCAATATACTTACGTGCTCAACAACCACCTGAGATGCCGCGAAAGCGAAAAGGCAGCACACGAGAACCTAAAGTAAAAGAGAGCTCAGTTAGCGAAATTCGCATGATTCGATACGATTCATGATAGTGAGAGACCTCCAGATGCAAAAATCGTCGATACCTTAGAGAACATGGTGAAGCTTGTTCCTCTTGTGGTAAAGTGGAAATGATGCTGCCTAGCTAGCCATCCTCTCCTTATATACGGTCGGAGTGAATTCCAGAGCGGCTCGGCTACTGGAAATCTCTTTAGCTAATCTATGTAAGAAAAAAAGTATGTTCTTAGCTGACGTTTCCAGGGGGTTGGGAAGCAAAACCACATAAAAAAAGCCGTTTATAGATGGTTAATTAGAAAAAAAGATTGGTCTACCAATAACTGTAAATCCTTGCGGTTTTGATGTTATCGCTCCGCATAAAAGTAGACGAAAAATTTAACATTTTAGCTCAATTTAGATGAAACTAGAGAAAAAAATATATAAGTGTACTTTAAGCCACTTAACCTTGACAAGTTCCAGCAGTGATATGTCTTGTGAAAATAGAAGAAACGGGTGAGAACCTTAGAAAGTCATGGCTATCAGAACAAATTTAATATATCAGGTATAGTTTTTTTTTTTAACTGGATCACAGTGCAAAGGCTTTCTTGCAAGTGGGACTCCGCCCTAGATGCAACTTCGTATATTTAAATATATCTTCTCTAAAGTGTTAACGATGAATTTCAAATGTCCTTAAGGATGGTGTTTTCTCAAATCGCCCAAATCGAAGTTGGTGAGGTTAAATAAATATTAAAAAGAACATTACCACTTGTTTATTAGACATTATTATATTTGATAACACTCAGTTTGAAAGAAGTAACCGCCTGCAATTTTCGATTAACATAGGCTCACTCGAATTTTAGAGGGAAATGACTGAATATAATCACCACCTTATAGGCCCCTGTGCAACACGACTGAAAGGAGGCCGAAAATGGTTCTTGTGTTTTGGTGAGGTATGGAGCAGGGTTATGTCTTAAGTCACATACCATGTATCATTCACAACCAATTCCTTTTAAACCAAGATATAAAATACAACAACCAAGGTGACTAATTTAGCTCAGGACACTTATACATTGCCTCGATGGTATCATATGACAAGAATATTATACCCAAAAATGTATAACGGTGCTGTCATCATTGAATTGCTCCGTGAAGAGACAGTGCCAGGCTCTCTAAAAAAATATCCAGCTTGCCTAAGCGATTTTTCTTGTAAACTAGCGACTGTTCGCGCGAAGGTAACCCTCCAAGTTGTGTTAGTGATGTCGATAAAATACTGATTGTGACACCTATTAAAAGCCCTTAAGTGCGTATTTAACGTTTAACAAAAATATTATACTTTTAAATGCAAGGTTTCTGTACTTACGGTCGTATCGCTTCAGGAGTCCTGTCACGTGACCATTCTTGTGGGCACGAACATAGTACGAAATATTGAATTTCCTTCCCCGAATCACCGCTTTCTTTAACACTTTGTAAAAGCCCGTTGATTATGCCAGACATCCTTTTGGGCAAAACGTACGGCTTAAAAGGCCTTGATAGTGTCTAATCCAGGTCATTCTTATCAGAGCTTAGACGTGTATCTACTCGCAAAAATATTTATTCACTTTCTACAATATTTATACAGAAAAAAAATTTATAGAGGATAGGTATTCTAAAGGGGTGGTTTCACTTGAAATTGAACACGCGTGTCGGGGTGCGTGCCCCACTTCCGTAGCGGGATCGGCACTCCAGTGAGCCATCACGCACCAGCTCGGAACAGGTGGAACGAAAGCTCGCCCTGCGGAACCCAGGGAGCCTGGGTTCAATGCCCACCGCTGTCCGTGTTGATCTGGATGAGCATCGTACCGGCGTGTGGTCGTCTATCACTACTGCGTGATGCACGTTAAAGACCCCAGGCTAGCGGTTGTACTTCACTGGCAAAATTGTTCATGTATGGCTGGGAGACAAGCCGCCAGTTGAGGCAGTCTAACTTCTAAACTGTATAAACATACGCCCCCCTTCCTTAATACAAATCAGCATTTCATTTCCTTTTTTTAGAAAATATATTTACATTCGTATTATTTCCTAAGCGGGGGCAAGGTGAGATGTTTAATTTAGGTTGCTTGATATTTGCACCCAGTTCGGGCTATCGACTGGAACCACGTTGTTTTAATTTATTTAGACAAAGTAATATGCGTACATTTTTAAATTTTATCAAAAATTAAATTAAGCCATACTTTGAGCCCCATTTATTTCAAAAAAATTCAAATATTTTGTCTCTTTCTGGTTTCTTTTATTAATCCCAATATGTCCCCTTTCGTTTGGCCCAATCAGAGTTTCCCTTTTCGTTGTATTCTTGAAACAAATCATCAGAAATACATCCACAATCCCAAACCGACAAAATAGCAGTCTTGCAAGTTAGCTTTAGTGCAAAGTATTTAACGCTTAGAAAGCAAGTGGCCATAGGGTTACAAGTGTTTGGGAGATGAAGGGGAAGAGACAGCTGGCGGTAGAGAGGAAAAGGGGGGGTGGGGGGGGGGGTTGTGTGGACGTGATGCCATTAGAAAAAGAAAAAAAATTTGCCCCGACGCTTCTGCGGTTCCGACACCAATGGCTACGCGTCTTTTTTTTTTAATTTGAATTAGGATACTTTAGTCGCGGTGTATATTGTTGTTTATTTTAGTTTAGTAAAGTTATTATCTTTGTGTGCCTCATCTAGTCGGTGTTTTTCTGCTTTTCGTCTTCTTGCCCTCCCGAAGAGTGAACGACTCGATCCTAACGGCTCATATAAACCAGAAGACGACTTCTGCAACCCTTATGCTGCGGCTAGCACTCAATCCTTTGCTTCCGTTTTTTTTTTTTTGCGTTCGAAGTTGTTTTTGTCTGGATTTCTGAATGGCTGACGTTCACAGATTTTGTCGAGTCTTCTTACGGTGGTCGATATAAAAATAAAAAATAGTGGAATCTTATTTTCCGCTCTGTTAAGCACGTCACTGTGTGTCTGCTTAGGTCAGCTATTACAAAGTTTTGCAGAGAAAAGCTCTTGCTTTGCAATGTCATATTGGAGCAAGTAGAGGAAAAAAATATGGAAATCGGTATCCAACACGTAGGCACAGCCTTTTCCAAAAGGTTTAGGCCCACCCATGCGTGGCCGAAGCAGGCTCGCTCCCGTGTAGCGGCGCTCTTATCGTCGGCGCTCGCTGGCTGCGAGATGTTTGAGAGCAAGTGGGAATTTCGCTCTCGCTATTCTGCGCCACGTTTTTTGTTTTTGTTTTTATCAATGCGAGCACGACGACAGAGCAAAGTTCCCCCTCGCTCTCAAAACCCCCGCAGTCATTGAGCGCCGACCATAAAAGCGCCGCTGCACGGAAGCGAGCCCGCTCCAGCCACGCGCGCGGTTGGCTATAAACTTTTTAAGAAAATACTATAAATATACTGTTTGCTTTGAGGTGGTCTTTATTCTTTATGAACGTAGGGAATGAAGTGTCGTTAACCCTAATTCAGTGTCCGTAATGACTTTCACAAATATCATAAATGTTATAACTTCGCCTCGGTGGTCATCGACCGAGATCCAGACAAGAGACACCCGGCTTCGATCGCACCCGCGTTCCAAGTGTTAAGGGGCGTTTATTTGTAAGACAAACAAGAAAAAGTCAAAACACGCGACGCCCTCCTAGTGGAGGTAAATCATTCAGTCACTACATTTCCCCACACTAATCCAAAACACACGTTACACAGTACAACAGCAACACTTCAACTTGGTCTGCCAACCAGGTAATAAGTAAGCCTGTCGGGTTGCCTACTTATTCGCGTTCTGTGCCTTACAGAAGGAGCGGGCATACCAGGTTCGTCATCGCCATGACTATTGAAGTGGTTCTCAGGCTCCGAGTCCGAGTCATCTGAATCCGTGGATGCTGCCGGCTCACCGTGGTCCACCGGCGAGCTCCGTTCTGTGTCAAATCCATTTTAGGATATTGGCCTCAGGTGATCACAGTGTACAAAACGAATCCTACAAAAGACTAGCACCAAGTATGTAAGAGCACTAATTTTCTTCGTCACATTTGCTCTTGCCCATCCCGTTTCCTCCCCTCTCAGGTTTCGCACCCACACATTGTCTCTGACATTGAACTCCCTCGGCCCTGCCTGTTGGGTGTCAACGGTCTTCTTGGCTTCATTTTTGTTTTTCTCGCCGAAAAGAAGCAGAAACGGGTTTCAACAAGGCAAGACGTGTCCGTGGCAAGCGCCGAAGAAAGAGCTCTGCCGGCGTCTTCCCAGTTACTTGTGGGGAGTTTTTCTGTACCGGAACAAAAAGTTTGACAGCTTCAGCTGCATGCTCCTATTTCTACCCCGCTCCCTGTCCTTCAGTACCTGTCCAGAAGGGACTTCTTCACCGTCTGAACTGCGCGTTCGGCAAGTCCACTGGATGCCGGATGGTAAGGAGGAGTTGTCGTGTGCAAGGTTCCATTTTCACGCATAAAGGATCTGAACTCTTCAGACACCAGCTGTGGTCCATTATCTGTGACCACTTCTTCTGGCAACCCGAATTGCGAGAATATCATCTGCAGCTTTTCGATGGTGTGCCAAGAGGTCGTAGACGACATTAGAATGACTTCCAGCCATTTTGGGTGGTCATCAACAAGGATCAGTATGTTCGATTGATCTTTCTGTGCGATATCTAAGTGCACGCGTTCGAAGATCCTAGTAGCCACCGGCCACTGTTGGACTGGAGCACGGGGGAGTTGTTCTGCGTTGCTTGACAGACATCGCACGTTCGCACCAGATTCTGAATGGCAGCGTCTAATCCATTCCACCAGACATGCTGTCTCACCAGCATCTTCATTTTAGATGCTACCGGGTGCCCTTCGTGTAGAAGACGGATGATGACGTCATGCAATGCTTTTGGAATGACCACTCTCGTGCCCCATACCAAGCAATCCTGGTTGGTAGACAACGCTTCTCTTCTCTGGAAAAGGGGAATTAAGTCCGGATCGTCTGCTTTCTTAGGCCATCCTCGTTTCGTGAGTTCGATGATCCGAGGTAGTAGGAGATACTTTTTAGTCTTTTCCTGCACTTGAGGCACTTCGCTTTTAGGAATGGACACTTACAAGGTTCATGTGCAGAAGAACCACATCGAGAGCAGACAGTTCCTGGCTGTCGCTGCTGTTCCTGGTCTTGTCTGTCCCACAACCGATGCACGTCGGTGGTATCTGGACCGCTCTGTCTCTGCAGCTCTTTACTCTGCTCTGTAGCCAGTTCCCTTGCCAGTGCCACCTTGTAGACGTCACTGAATTTGGAACTGCCATCCATCTCGAGAAGCGGTCGCTGAATCTCGGCATCGAGGCAACCCGCGACAAACCGGTCTCGAAGAGCAGTGTCGAAGAATTCACCAAAGTCACAAGTCATGGCAAGCTTCTTGAGGGCAATCACGAAGTCTGCCAGGCTTTCGCCGTCCTTCTGGTACCTCCGGTGGAATTTCGTCCGCTCCGCTATGGTACACTTGGCCGGCGAGAAGGGGTTCTTGAGTAGACATGTCAATTCTGACAAACTCTTGGAAATCGGAAGCGCGGGCACCAGCAATTCTTTAAGAGTGCGATATGCATTTGTCCCGAGCTAGTTCAAAAACGTTGCCGCCGCATCCTCTGGTTTCACAGCATTCACTTGCACAAAAATCTGGAAGCGTTCCAGGTAGTCGTCGAACATTTCCTCGTCCGGGCGGAACTCGTGGAACTTCGGCATGCTGTCTGTTCATCGCATCGTCGTCGCCAGTTGTTACAACTTCGCCTCGGTGGTCGTCGACCGAGATCCAGACAACAGACACCCCGGCTTCGATCGCACCCGAGTTCCAACTATCACGGGGCGTTTATTTGTGAGACAAAAAAGAAAAAGACAAAACACGCGAAGCCCTCCTAGCGGAGGTGAATCATTCAGTGACTACAATAGACGTCTGCCAACTAGACCATACCTCATGTATTCTGACGACTTCCTTCTTACAATCGTTAATGACGTTCAAAGAACATATGTCACGTTTCCACTTTGATTTAGGGTGGACCAGTGGCCGTTTGGATCAGTGCAATTGAGCTCGGCGGACGTGCAGCGACAGCTAGCGCTTCCAAATCCAGGGGTTATGGGTTCTATCCCCACCCCTGCCCGTTTTAATTTGTATGAGCATTGTACCAGTGTGCGGTTGTGTATCACTACTGCGTGGGCAAGTTAAATACCCCAGGGTCGCGGTTGTACTGCACTGGCTAAATTTGTCATCAACAGCAGAGACCCCAGACGCCCATTGAGGTTGACTAACTCCCGTCTGTATAAGCGTATATACCACACAATTATTATTATTTTATTTGAATATTCAAGGAAGTCCTTGTCTAGCACTCAGTACACAAATGCAACGATCTTCTTTTAATGAATTACTCTTTTTTAGATGTTGATACTGTCCGCACAGAGCAATACACCTTAACACTAACCTGCTACCCTCAGCAATGATGTCACAGTTTACACGCACCAAAAGTGAGCCAATAAATTAGCGTTTTCACAGCAGGCATTCTGATGCTCCTGAAATTACTAGTTTCGGCTCAGTTAACGTAAACCTGACATCTGGAAGTATCTGAAGGTGGCATCGGACGGCACGCTGCTTTGACGACAACTTGGCGCACATTGCTTCGCCACTCACAACACGGGAAGCACCTCGCGAACTAAGAGCACCACGCACCCTAAGAAACCACCGCATTTAAACGCGTTTGGCAGAGTGACCAAACATGCAGTCTTTTTTTTTTTTTTATAGTTTCGGCACTTCCACATAACACGCCCCTGTCCAGCAGCCGCTCCCGCCACTGCTTCAGCTCCCGAACAGCTGCAAGGTCAGTGCTCTTAGCATTTTAAGCCCTAAAATTCTCGCAGTGAAGCCAGCTTGCTAAACTACCATGTGGTTGATTCGCGTCCGTGGATGTGCGTTTGTTCACTTCTACAAAAATACAGCAAATAAAGGAAAAATTTAATTTTACCGCCTAAAAACAAATCGGTGAGATCATTTGAAAGAACAGGAAAAAAGTATAAATGATTAAAGGATGGCTAATTTTATTTTTACTAAAACGCATAAAAAACTAAAAAATTTCTTTCTTCATATTAAATAAACAAAATTGGTACACGTTGATAGTCCATGTAGAGGACTGGAGGTGTACAGGATTCAGTAAACAATATTTGTGATCAATCCAAAGACACAAGTCTTCGAATATGTCTCGAAAACGTAAAAAAGTGCGATACTTGTATTTTTTTTTTATTGCTGGCATGACCAAAACGTTTAGTTTAAACTCAAATGAAAAGCCGAAAATTATGCATTTATAAAAAAAAATAATTTAATGTTTTCTTTCCCTCATTTATTAGGAATGACAGAAGTGGGTACACAAATAAAGCAGTCGACATTTAGTACTTCACTTTGGTCTACTTATTCATTTTTGCTGAGGAAAAGAATAGAAATATAATTCAAGAATTCTTTTGTTTATTAAGAAAATAGGATTACCATCTACATCTATTTGAGGCAAATCAATATACCCAACCGACAAGGGTGTTCCATTTCAAATGAAACCGGCTAAAGAAAATTTATTTACTGAGTTTCTGGTCGGTTTTTTTTGTAGACCTTATATGGAACATGGTGTGTTGAAATTGAACAGATGTGCTATAGGAAACAAAGAAAGATTGTAGCAACATTTCTTTCTTTGTATAAATGATATCACAATTTTCTTTTTAATTTTGATCATTATTTCTATGTTTCTTACGTGGAAACTGCACTCTCCACTTGCCATGTGCACGTACGCGGACATTCCAAATACAGACACCACGGAGCACTCATGACAGTCTTCAAAATTATCTTTATTTAAAACTTTTCCTTTTATGGTTTTGCACATTGTACGAATAATACACGCAGCCGCATACCCCAGCATCAGTCCCACTGCGATGATGCACAGCTACAGGTGGTAAACCCCGAGTGACGGCTCTTCGTCTCGGAGCAAGTCAATCAGTGGGTTCCCTGCAGCCTGTCTGTGCAGAAAGCAAGGCTACTTGCACTGTGACCTCGTGGCTCACCTTTCGGACCGCGGATGATGCGGAGTGCTCCTATGAAATTGTACCAGGAATCACTCATACCACTAGCAATTCAGTAGTGCTGACTGCTCCATGGCAATAGATACTTTACACTTGGAAGGCAATTTGAACAGGGACAACCCCAGTAGATAAAAGAATATTGCAAGTACAGTACGTTGCTTTTTAAGATTCAAAGAATTTGCATCTCGTCATTTTTACGTTTTTTTTATTGTGTCCTGAAGAATAAAGAAAACATTTCCTTCATCAAAAACATGTCGCGATTCCGCTGCATTATCGGAAAGCTAAAGTTGAGCTTTTCCCCCTACCTGCAGCCGCGAGTGGCAGCCGAAGGAACTACGGCGAGAAGCTTACATGACCTCGCTTGGCCCCTAAGCTGCAGCATAATCCCGCTAATGCAAGCAGAAAGAGAAAGAGAGGGGAAGCGCCCTCCTAGACAGCACACGGGAACCTACAGGGCACCCCGAATTACGTCACTAGGAGGGGGACCAGGTGTGACTCTGAAGACTGGGGGTGGGTTGAGGGGTGCCAGAAATAACAATAATATATTTTTTTTTTACACAACAACTAGGACACGCAGGCGAAATCGGTTTTCTCTTCTTTACTTCAGAAGTGTCAGAGAGCAACTTCCACTAATTTTTACCGAAGTCGGAAAATTATGGCAGCCCCTTCCTCCACCCCCCCCCCCCCCCGCCCTCCCACCCCGCCCACCTTGAAACATCGCTACATAAAGGAGCATGTTCACTGTTTAAGATATGACGTTGCGTGAGAACGTATTGATTTGCCTAGCCTGTGCTGGCGTCGAGAGAACGCGGACTTACTATTTTTGTTTAAAACGCTGCACAGCATCATTTATTCTCCGAGCCTGTTATCTGAACCGTGGCTTAGGGATCCATGTGTGCGTACTTGGCTTCAGACATCTTTTATTTGTTTCCGGAACTTTTAGTCCGTTAAACCCAATTGTTAGAATAGCAGAGCGTTTCAACCATTACTCTGACAAACTTGATAGTTTCCACCCCTGCTACGTGACGTTTGTCCCTTCTATTAAAACTTGCCCGTTCAAGTTGAGCAGTGCTGAATGGCTGTGGTATGTCTCGATGTCGTCATCTACATGCCACGCTTTTTGGAGGTGTTTTCGTTTGCCCTACGGTATTATATTCCGTGTCTGCTGTTACTACCTCATATTTATTTTAAAGCGCAGCTCTTAGGCGCCCGTTTCCGGGTCAAGCGGCATCGCCGTCGGCGTCGGCGCAACCGCGCGTTGGGTTATGGGACGTTTCCCCGCTAAAGCTGGTGGGGAAGTTTTCCCGTCGAATTTAGTAGGATAAATTCTCCGCTAAATTTAGCAGGGAAACTTAGCCCACTAAATTTACCGGAAAAATTTCCCCACTAAATTTAGCCGAAATTTTCCCGCTAAATTTAGAGAAAATGTTTTCTGCTAAATCTGGCGGGGAATTTTTCCACTACATTTTGTGGAAAAATGTCCGCACTCAATTTACCGGAAAAAAATTATTCCGCTTAATTTATTGTTACGTGCTGAGTAATCAGGAGTCGCTTACGGAAAGCACAACGAGTAGCTTTACTCTGCGATCGTGATGGCGGCGTGACCGAAAATGTCCCTGCATGCGCAGGCACGTACACTGTCTGATGTCGCAGAAGAAGACGAGGCGCGTCTTCTTCTTTTTCCATGTTATGCCGGACATAACACCTCCCCCCACTAGACGTCATGTCCACATCTTCGAGGTGGTCGCCGGTCTCGGGAACTTCTTCGAGTGCCTGAAGTGTCAGGCTCTGCTGGCGGCACAACAGGAAGCGATTCCTCGGGAATAGCAGTTGTGCTGTTGTCCCTGATGGTTGTCGCGGGTTGCGGAGCCAGGTCATCACGGCTGTTAATGTCCCTGCGGGTGCCACAGCTGTCTGTGGAGGTTGATTATGCGATGCCACTCTTCGCGGCCGTATGTGGTTGGTGTGCCGGCGAATTGAACCTTGCTCTACCCGAATCATCCAAGAGCGATGTCCCAGCTGACGTTCGATCACTCCCGGTATCCACTTTTTACCGTCTGGAAATGTTTTAACCCACACTGCTTGGCCTACATTCAGCTTGTGTGGGTTTGTAAAGGCGGCAGTGCTTTCATGTGTCTCGGGGCTGAACGTCTTTAGTCGCTCGAGAGCAAACGGAAGTTCTCTCCCAAAAAGCATCCAAGCAGGTGTCTTTCCTGTTGCCACATGGATTGTTGTATGTTGTTTGAATAAAAATCTGGCAACCACACAATTCAGATCTTCTCTTCCTCTTTTAGCTAGTCCCATTTTCAGCTCTTGAACCATGCGTTCAGCCTGGCCGTTAGTTGCTGGATGGTATGGCGCGCTTGTGATCGATATTACACCGTTATTCCGGTAGAAGGTCTTGATGTCGTCGGACACAAACGCTGTGCCGTTGTCCGAAACCACCTTCCGGGGAACGCCGAAAGTTGCGAAGATAGCCCTCAATTCCCTAATGACGGCAGCCGACGTCATGTTTCGCATCACTCGGACTTCCACCCATTTAGTGTATGCGTCCACGACCACCAGAAAAACTTGGCCTTCAACTGGACCCGCAAAGTCCACGTGAATAGTATCCCAAGGGTGGGAGGGTCTGTGCCAGACTGGCATGGGCTCCTTCGGTGGTGTCTTGCGGTGGGTCTGGCAGGCAGTGCATTCTGCGACGAATGACTCTATGTCTGCGTCGATACCGGGCCACCAGAGGTAGCTCCGTGCGCATGTCTTCATTGCTATAATTCCACGGTGCCCCGCGTGAATCAACGTCAACGCGTCCGTCCTCAGCCGCGTGGGGATCACAATGCGTGCCCCCCATGTCACACAATTTCGGTGTGTCGACAGTTCTGCCGCCTTTTTTGTGTAAGGTGCGAACTCTGGTGATTTGAGTCGATGAAGAGTGCCCTTTTGAATTGCTTCTAACACTTCAACCAGCACAGTGTCCTTTGCTGTCGCTTCCGCTACCTGTTGCGCTGACAGAGGAGGCCGTGACAATCCTTCAAACATCAAGATGTCACCAGGTGGATTCAATTCGTCTTCTGTGTGTGGTAACGGAAGCCGACTGAGAGCGTCTGCGTTCTGGTGACGATTTCCTGGCCTGTATTTCAGGTCGTAGTGGTAGGCTGCCAGTTTCACGCACCATCTAGTCATCCTTGGTGATAATACTTGTGGAACAGGCTTGTTGGAGCCGATGATACCTAGCAAGGGCTGATGGTCTGTGAATATGGTCACGGACCTCCCAGCTATGTGTTGATGGAAGTGGTGAACTCCGTACACGATAGCGAGGCCTTCACGATCCAGTTGCGAATAGTTCCGCTCGGCACTGCCTAGCGTTCTGGATGCAAAAGCGATCGGAGCCTCCCGCCCATCAGCATCTTGCTGTGCAAGTACGGCTCCCACTCCATATGGTGAGGCGTCGCAAGACAACACTAGAGGTCGTTTTCCATCATAGTGTGCGAGCACAGTGTAGTTCGCCACTAGATCTTACAGCTTTTTGAAAGCCCTTCGGTGTGTTTCTTCCCACCTCCACTCTTTGTTCTGTTCAAGTAGTTCGTACAGTTCCTTCGCGATTGTCGCGCGATCCTTTAAAAACCTGTCGTAAAACGCCAGGAGGCCTAAAAAGGACTGTAACTGTGTCTTGTTCTCTGGTTCTGGGGCTTCGACTACTGCTTGAATCTTGTCCTGGGTTGGATGAATTCCTTCGGCGTTTATGCGGTGACCTAAGAATTTGACCTCCTTCACGCCGAAGAAGCACTTGCTTTGCTTGAGCTTCAGCCCTGCCTTTTCCAGTCGTGAGAGTACCTCATCCAGCCGACGCGCGTGCTCACTTGGAGTTGTTCCGCTGATGATTATATCGTCAAGGTAAACGCTAACTCCCGGAATGGCCGCGAGTGTGGTTTCCATGACTCGTTGAAATATCGCCGGGGCGGCCGCGATTCCGAAAGGTAGTCGCTTCACTCTGTAGAGCCCCTTGATCGTGTTGATCGTCAGTATTTCGGCGGTCGTATCCGTTACTCGCAGCTGCTGATACGCTTGCGCGAGATCAAGGGTCGAAAAGACAGTTCCTCCTTGAAGGTTTGATAGAGCCTCCGTCGGTGTCGGGAGCGGGTAGGATGCCGGCTTTGCTGCGTCGTTCACGGTACTGCGGTAATCCCCGCAGAGCCTCACGGATCCATCTTTCTTCCTGACAACCACGACAGGCGTTGCCCACGCGGAGTGTTGAACCGGCTCTATAATGCCTTGCTTCTGCAATGCTAGCAATTCGCATTCAACTACTGGCCGTAGTGCAAATGGTACTTGTCGGGCTTTAAGGAACTTGGGTGTTGCTGTTTCTTTCATCTCCAAGTGTACCGTTGGTCCGATGTACCCTGTGATCTCAGACTT
The DNA here is from genome assembly GCF_016920785.2 of Ixodes scapularis. Classification (NCBI taxonomy): domain Eukaryota; kingdom Metazoa; phylum Arthropoda; class Arachnida; order Ixodida; family Ixodidae; genus Ixodes; species Ixodes scapularis. The sequence continues at coordinate 60,286,120 of NW_024609880.1, read as the reverse complement.
GAAGACCTCACTGTGCGCGCTGAGCACCGTTGTGATAGTACGGTCTTGCTCAATGTGGTGAATACCACTGAGTCGAATCTGCAGTGCTGAAAACCAGTTGCGTCCCATCAGGTTGCATCCTGTTCCGGTTGTGACTAGGAGTGGCAGGATATAGTTCTTAGACTTATGCTTTACGTGTACCTGCGCTGAACCGAGAACTCGGAGTCCTTCACCGGTCCACGTCTGCAGCGTCATATCCTCTTTCTGTAACGGAGGTGGGTTGTTTGGCCATGTTCGCCTGTAGGTCTCTTGACTGATGACCGTGACTGCTGCACCAGAGTCAACTTCAAATTCTAGTGCTCTTCCTTCTACTTTAAGCGTTATGAGGTACTTGGGAACCACGACGCTGGCACGAACAGCGTTAAGTTCCTGCATGTCAAAATCACTTACTGACTGATCAGTCTCGTTTTGGTCATCGCTCACCAGGTTGGTCGAGCGTTGTGCAGCTCCGGATCGAGCCTTCATTCGGCAAGCCTTCTCAATGTGACCCGTCTTTCTGCAAAATCGGCACGATGTTTTGCGAAATCGACAGGTTTGTGCGCTGTGTTGCTCATTGCAGCGGTAACACGGCGTCTTCGGCGTTCCCCGGAAGGTGGTTTCGGACAACGGCACAGCGTTTGTGTCCGACGACATCAAGACCTTCTACCGGAATAACGGTGTAATATCGATCACAAGCGCTGTGATCCCATCCTCGTCGCCAATGTTACGTGCTGAGTAATCAGGAGTCGCTTACGGAAAGCACAACGAGTAGCTTTACTCTGCGATCGTGATGGCGGCGTGACCGAAAATGTCCCTGCATGCGCAGGCACGTACACTGTCTGATGTCGCAGAAGAAGACGAGGCGCGTCTTCTTCTTTTTCCATGTTATGCCGGACATAACATTTATCGATGGATTTCCCCGCAAAATGTAGCAGAAAATTTTCCCCGCAAAATTTAGCAGAACATTTTCCCCGCAAAATTTAGCAGAAAGAGTTCCCCACTAGATTAGCGGCAAATTTTCCCCGCTAAGTTTATCGGTAAAAAAATTTGTGCTAAATTTAGCGGGGAATTTCCCAGCTAAATTTAGTGGAAACATTTTCCTGCTAACTTTAGCGGAACAAATTTCACGACTAAATTTAGCGGAAAAATTCATCGCGAAATATAGTATAACAATTTCCCCTCTAAATTTAGTGAAGCATTTTCCCCCTAAATTTAGCGAAAAAAAGTTTCCTGCTAAATATAGTGGGAAATTTAGCGAAAACGTTTCGCTAAACGGGAGGGGAGGAGGAGAGTATGGTACACAAAAGGAGGAGGGGCATGCCCTCCCCTACGTACGTGTGGTGGCCGAGTAATTGCTGACTATTCACATTTCTGCAATATTTGTGGCTTTTGCTGTTTCTATTTTGCCGTTTTTATTTTCCAATACAAAATTCTGTTGATAGCCAGCGCTCGCCCTGTTTGCCTCTCCGTATTCGTATTCGTCTTTATTGTGCGCTTTGCACTACCTTTCAACCATTTCCTCCTCCTCCTGAAGTGTTGCGCTCTAATTCGGCATTACAGAGAATTGTAAACGTCCTGCATTTTTATTCAACTTTTAGAGCGCAGCTCTTAGGGGCCCGTTCCCGGCTTGAGCGGCGTCGCCGTCGGCGTCGGCGTCGCCGTCGCCGTCGGCGTAACCAAGGTCATCCCAAGGTCACGTGACCCCCAAGGTCACGTGACCCCTCCCAAGGTCATCTCAAGGTCACGTGACCCCACGTGACCCCCTGAAGGTCACGTGACCCCTCGAGGTCACGTGACCCCTTCCAAGGTCATCTCAAGGTCACGTGACCCCACGTGACCCCCAGGTCACGTGACCCCTCTGAGGTCACGTGACCCCCGAGGTCACGTGACCCCTCCAGGTCACGTGACCCCAAGGTCACGTGGGGGTCACCTTTGGGGTCACGTGGCCTTGAGGTCACCCCCAGGTCACGCCTCCCCGAGGTCACGTGACCCCCTCCCCGAAGTCACGTGACACCCCCCCCCGGAGCATATTAAAGAATGAGGGGAGGAGGAGGAGAAGGGGGAGGGGTCTACCCTCCCCTCAGTACCCTTCACTCCTCCTCAAGAGCTGCGCTCCAATTCGGCGTTACAGGGATTTGTAAACGGCTTTCACTTTTTTACAGCTGTACTGCCGAGTACTATGCTTAAAAATGTGTCTTTCTTTTATTGTCATGAAACACATCTTGTCTCAATTTCTGAGTCATGTGTGTATTATCTTTCTGTACTTTGCTGTAGACTCTAAGAGAAAATGGAGGAAAAAAGTAGCAACGGCGCGTCTTCCTCCCTTCTACTGACGCGCCCTCAAGCGGACACGAGAAACAGGGAGGAACGAAACGTTTTTCTCCTTCTCCAGGCCGACGGGAGAAAGCTTTCGCCCTCCCGACTCATCTTCTTTCGGTTTCGTTTTTCGAGCAGGTCGCGCACGTTGTTTAATAAATGCTGTTGAGTTGCTTGAGCTTCAGCGGCAGCGAAGGCCGCCTGTAATTCCGTCTTCTAGTCCAAACGTGCAGAACATTTTGGTTGCTTAGTAGGGTACGTTGCTGGGCTAGTTGGTTCATTTTAGTAAAACATATAAAATAGCGCAAAAGAAAGACAAGGACAAGAAGTATACACGACAGCGCCTGTCCTGTATACTTCTTGTCCTTGTCTTTCTGTTGCGCTATTTTATGTGTTTTACTAAGAATTTCGGTCGCATTGACGTTTTTATCCCTAATTTTATCAAACAAGCAAACGAAGCCGCTAGAAACAGCGAAGTTCCGGAGCAGTGCCAGCAGCGCCACGTACACTGGATAAGATGGCCGCCTCCGGATTGCGGGACTCACGCGGGACTACAGTAGCGAAACCACGCGGTACTGTGTCGACGTTCTCTTCGTTATGGAAATCGCAGGAACTGCGTCCAAGACAGGCAGGTTTTGCTGCCGGCTGCCTGGGTATCTGGCTGCCTGGGTGTCTTCCGTGCTGAGTTCGGTTCTGTTTTCCCATGCCGAGTGCAACCGGCGTTAAACGTAATTCTGTATTTGTGCGTGTCAGCAACATAGCAGCAACATCGTGATGGCAGTGTTGTGGGTTGGGAACAGAAGACTGGAATTATCGCCGACGTGACCGTGTGTTCGCGTATCAGTGGTGTAACGACAAGATGAGATGACGTAAACTGTCGGGCGTTGATGCCGCTGGTCGGGCCGTGATGAGAGGGGGTGGGGTGTCGCAGGTTAACATTCCGCTGTACATTAAAAAGTTTAATACCACTTCAGGAATTAGGTGCAATCGATCGACGTGCGGACAGTCATGTTGGAACGCTGGTCTAACAGTAAGCGCCTGTCGTACAGTGGCCAATGTGACTGTCGGTTGTCTCGTCCCCGAGAGCAATTGCGCTCTGGGGAAAGGACTGAACAGTACGAAATCGTGGTGGAAAGTACGTATATTTACAGTGTGATATTTTAGCATTAAAAAGAATAGTAGGTAAATTCGAGACAAAAAAGCTACCGTTTATTTTGCCGTTCAAATATACAACGGATCCGGGAGAAACCGCCCTTCAAGTGGCGCGCTGGGATGAGTGCTAGAGGTTTTCGAGCCCGCCACGGCGTACCTCCGTACGCTTAACACCTGCCGCAAGTCCCAGCTTTGACTGCATTCAAGTTGATCGAAAAGCGATTTCTTAGCGCCTGAAGCATCACTTCCAGCTGAGTGAATATCCGCTCTACAGAGATTAATTCAAGACGAATGTTCGTATGTGCAATGTGTGTATGTGCTCAATGTGTGTTCACCTGATGCTTGTAATGTGTGTATATAGTAGGGGTTTTCGAACTGGCTTGAGAAAATAAAAAATATTTTTGTAAAACACATGAATTAGGCAGTACCTAGCGCCACTTGGCCTTGCTACTTGCAATTATTCTGCTTGACCCTGCCATCTGGTGGCAAGCGATTTAACCTTCTTTCACGCTGCGCAATAAGGAACGGCGTCGAGTTTGTTCTTTTGAGAGCGGCTTTTGGTTTCGCCGATTGAGTTTTTCATTCCTCCGTGATGTGCGGTTGACGAAGGAATTGTGACTCGAGGAACTCCAAAGGTAAGATGTAAAGTGCCCGCAGTAACTAGGTATCGGTTGTCTCCGTTTGACATCGCAGTGCTGTCGACGAGAAGACTGAGTAACTGCTTTCGAAGCCCAACTTTCTGTACCTGTGGGGGAAATCTGGCTCCGGAAATAAACACAGTTCGCAGAAAGCTCGTGTTGCGCTTTTATTTGCTGGTCCTCTTGTCCTGTACAAGAGACGTAGCGTCCTCCTTAAGCCTTATTGAGCTCGATGTGCTCAATTCAGGGCCACCATAATGAGATGCAGGTGACGGAGGAACTATTTGCTCCCCTGCTTCAGGGACGAAAGTTTCTCCCTTTCTAAGGGAACATAGGTTACAAGACCGTTCCTCCCCTAAGGGAGGACTATCGATACCCTTTTTTCTAAGAGTGTATTATGTATTCTTTATCCATCAGTGTACCTGCACCTAACGATTGTTTCTTGGCACTGTACAATAAAAAGACGGTTTGATCGATTCATCGATCGATTGATTGATGGATTATTATTTGATTGCCTGATTGTGTCTACGGGGCTATTACAATCAGGAATTTAAAACAAGTGTTGTTGGACTTAAGATTGTAGGATTATGATGTTATGTATTTCCAGTGTTTTGTTTTTGTTTTAGCTATTAGTTGCATTACTTATAACCATACTTTGCACTCCTTCGTCCGACTTGCCGTGCCCTGTCCCGCGAGCCTCCTTTCGCATGAATAGACCCGTTAATGTACAGTGCTCTTCGATATATGTGCAATAAAAAAGTAACAAAAATATTGTTACTGATATTATTATTATCAATATTATTATTTGTAGTAGTACTAGTATTTACACTCAGGGTGATGATAGCTATCGAATTTTCCTGGCTGAACTTTGAAAAGGATCTAATCCACAAAATGTACCACTCGTTTTGCCAAGCGCTCTTTGAATCCTCACATGAGAGCGGTTAGTGGCTCTCAAGACATTTAGTTTATGAACAAGAAACAAGCAGACTTATTTCTTCTAACCACATCGACTGAATAGAAGATATAGTAACAATATGGCTTATTTATATATAGCTTTATTCTTGTTTGCTTTTAATTAGGCAATCGTGGCGTGGCAAACAGCGAACGCAACAGGAGTGCGACACACAGTGTAAGCCACTCGAGCAGCGCGCTAAACGTAGGGTACTGGAACGGTGTGAGTGGCGTAGACCCGACTGGAGCTGGGTGAATAGCCTTCACGTGAGCAAAAGCTGGGTGGACGGCCCGGACAACGCTCGGAACTGGATGGACGGCTCCAAGAAGAGCTGGGGCCGGGTGAAAGGCCCGCATAGCAGTTGGAACACGGTGCACTGCTCCAACAACTGCTGGAACTGGGTGGACGGTTTTTACCACCGTTGGAACTGGGTGTACGGCTCCCAGAACAGCTGGTGCTGAGTGATGGACAGCTTTCACAACGCTCGGGATTGGATGGACGGCTCCAAGAAGGGCTGGGGCCGTATGGACAGCCCGTACAGCGGTTGGAACGTGGTGAATGGCTCCAACCACTGCTGGTGCTGGGCGAACGGCATTCACAGCCGTTGGAAGGTGGTGAACGGCTCCAACAACAGCTGGTGCTCAGTGGTGGACAGTCCGCACAACACTTTGGACTGGGTGGACGGTCTGAAGAAGAGCTGGCGCTGGGTGGATGGTCTTCACAACCGTTGGAACATGGTGAACGGCTCCAAGAACAGTTTGGGCGGAATGGTGGTAGGCTCGCACAGAACTTGGAACTGGGTGGACGGCTCCAACAACTGCTGGGGATGGGTGCACCGTTTTCACCACAACTGGAACTGGGTGTACAGTCTTCGCAACAACAGTAGCCGCTACCTCGATGGACGAGGAGTAGGTTGGGGCTTCAGCTGGGACGGAGGTCTTGGTACCTGGCTCGTTCGTCTGAACGGTGACGCGGAAACTGAGGGCGTCCGCTACGCAGTTGACGGTGCGGGCCACACCGTGAGCGTCAACGTAGCCGTAGGAGCCGACCTTGTTGTTGAGTACATCTCCGGTCTCCTGGCGGGTCATAACGCCTGCTCAATATCATAATTAGATGCGATTCTGAACACAATTATATAAAAGAGCGACCGTAAATTGAGAAGCGGTAGAAGGTGCGTATATTTAGCTATCAATCGAACTTGAAATTAATGTAAGAATATGCAGCCTTTTGTTCACTTGATATATGTTTTTGTTTAGTTTTAGATGTATTTATAGCACATGATTTCCTTATATATTAATTTATTCCGGTCCAAACGCGGAAGTTATTCATAATGTATTGAAAAGTAGAATATTTTATATAAAAAGATAGTTTGCTAATTACAACGTTGTAAGTTGTGATAAACAATAAAACGTCAGGTATTAAACCCATTCATTCTGGGGTACCCCAAGGTAGCATCCTTGGACCGTTGTTATTTAACATTTATATAAACGATATAACATACATGGACGATAATACCCAATTTGTTATTTACGCTGACGACACTAGCTTATTTTTTAAATCTACAAATACTAATGAATTAATTGATCATGCAAATAATGAGCTAAGCAAGCTAGACAAATGGAGCATATGCAATTCCTTAACCATAAACACATCTAAAACAAAGGCTGTCATTTTTAGGTCTACAAATCAGAAAGTAAATGTTGAAACCAATCTTATGATTGGCACCTCAAATGTGGATATTGTTCCTTCAGTAAAAAACCTGGAAGTGTCCTTTGAAGAAAACTTGGTTTGGAATAAACATATTGAGATGGTTGTAAATAAACTTGCCCGCGTTGTTGGACTTCTGACAAGGCTGCGATATTTTCTACCAACTAGTATAAAATTGATTATTTACAACTCACTTTTTCTCTCGAACATCATCTACTGTCATTTAGTTTGGGGGAACACAACCGTGACAAACACTTCAACTATATTCTTACTACAGAAAAAAAACCGTTCGCGCTATCTCTGGTTCAGCCTACGATGCTCACACAGAACCACTTTTTAAGTGTCTTAATGTTTGTGCTGCACAGTTTTTATATGACTTGCTGCTCAAGCGATACTATGCGGAAAAAAAAACAAAATAGCAATTTTATTGAGCAATTATCGGAATTATAAGGAACGCTAGCAGCTATAACACACGTCACAGTGAAATCTGAAATATACCCTTTCCACGTACAAATTACGGTACTCAATCAATTTTTTACACACTGCCATCATTACTCAATTCCCACACTCATTAGAAAGTAGATGTGTTTTTGATGTTATTATGTTTCGTTTTATACAACCTTGTTTTTCCGGTTTTTATTTTCACTGCATTAATGGCCTGACATATGCTAAGTTCTGTTTTGCAAACTGCTGTATAGATCGTTACTGGTTCCTTGTTTACTATTGTATAAGAGCCGCTGTCGCTAATTAGATCAATCGGGGGCACAGACCTCGTCAAGCCACACTCGAATGGCTTTTTGTCTGTGCTCCCGACATCACCATGCTTGTAGGATGTGGTGTCAAATAAATTTGATTTGATTTGATTTGATACTTGTATCACGGCGTCTGCCGTGGGTGACATTGTTATCTTCCAAAGTAGTTAATTCTGCAAGAAAACAAATTTGTTGAAATATTGCGTAAAAATATGTATAACCTTGAGTTGCCAGGCAATCCCTGTGGCCTTTTTTTTTGGATTTTATTAGTTTTGATATTTTTTAGTAACTATCAACTTACATTGTGCACGACGGCAGTTGACGCCGCGTAGGAAAAATGCAACACGCAAGAACCTGAAATAAAGCAGTACTGTGTTAAAGCAATTTGCTTACGTTTTCAGACAAAGAAAGAACATGGTTTTGCAACTATAAAAATCGGCAGTACCTTAGAGAACATGGTTATGACTGCTCTACCTTTCCTAAAGTTGTCCGGTCGATGAGCTACTTACTCACTGAGGTGGTTTTATATTACACGTTCCTCACATTCCACAGACGCCGAAGTGTCATCAATCTCGTTACCAATCGGCATAGAAGCGTGCGCGTGTTAAATCAAGGTAGCAACTTTGAAACGTGAGGTGCCTAAAATTAAGAATATGCCAACCGGGGCAGTTCTGTGTGCCGCTTCATCGGAGGGTCGGGTCTTCGAGGCTTCGATGCTATCTCACGAAAACTGTCTTCGGGATGCTACCCTGCATACGCTCGCGATCCCTGGTTGTGTTGATCGCGACAGTTTAGCGAAACTTCTATGCTTTTGAGGGCAAAGCTGGTGGTCGTAAAATGAGAACTTGCGGAATGTGATGTGGAAAGTGATACATACGTATTAACGCAGATCGGAATAGCCAAAATCAACGTCGTGCGCTTATGTTTAGATCAGTGCCCTTTCTGTTGCAGTAAACCCTGTACCATAAATATTTATTGACATTGTGTGTATAGTATTTTGTTGTGTAGATGTATACATTTATGAGTTCAAATACGGTTATTACCATAGGCAGAGGAGCGTGCAATGTGGTGCGTATAAACTGAAGGATGTTAATATCCTTCAGCTTATGTGTTTTAGCATGTTACTCGTGACGCTACCGACTAGGCCATGCATTCACGCTTCTATGGCTTGGGAACGAGCGCGGGTTTATATAAAAAGGCCTTGCGAACTGGGCCCGATGACGCTATCGCGTTCCACTCTTAAAGGCGAAGCTTAAGCACCTCCACTTTTTATCCCAGGTGAAAAACGGCCAGAACGGTGAAATCGTAACACGCTCCAGGCCTCCGTCAAAAGCAGAAGCGGAGGGAAGCTTTCCCCCCGCCAAAAAGGATGGACGAAAGCGGACCGCTGTCCGACATATACCGGTGCCCCCCTGTGTCGTGTTTGGTCAATTTGAAATGCAACATGCGCGAACTCGGTCACCACGAAGTGGCCAGTATTGAGGGACAGTTGCTCTCTGAAATGTTCATTGCGACGATCGTTGTGTGAACTCCGGGGAATTTGTACAAGCTGTAGCCGACACGGAGCTGCTCGTGGCTGACACCGGACTCATGTAACGACAACACCTGCCATGACGCGTCATAATTAAGTACTATCGTGTAGTACGCGTACATTGAAGAGCCAGAACGGGCGAAACTGCAGACTACATCTCCTTTGCACGTGTCCTCACTGAAACCGATTGCATTTGTAGCAGCTTTGGCTTTGCTCATTGCCTATACTGCAAACTTTCTTCATACACTTACCTACTTGTTTTCATACTTAGCTTTAAGTTGGATTGTTTAACTGTTTGACACTCATCTCTTCTCTGTACGGAAAGAACTATGTTGAATGGGTCGGTAGACTTTATAGCTTTACTTCTTTAAATGAGCATCTTCGTAGTAGACTCGTATCTATACGTAGGGTATACATTCCGGTTTATCTGTGAAGATGCAGTCATTAGAATTGTCAGCCGTAGTGTTGTCAGCTCGCTACTTTCGCAAATAGTAACTGAACTTGCGCGCTGCGTAAAACTGTGTACAGTATAATGCTGCTGGTCAGCTTAAAACATGCCAACAATTTCGTGGGAACTTCGCCAAGTGAAATTAATTTTTTTTTTCCATTTTGTTCCGGTCGGCTTCTTTTATCCGGTCAATAATACACGCAGTAAAATATATATATATGGAAAAAGGCGCAGGCTCTCACGCATCCGTCCTTAAGTTCATTGTTCGCCGGGTGAAATCTCGAGAGTGGGCCACTGGTCCACACCTCCATTCCCAGCGGAGCCGTGTTGGCCAACGCGACACATGGCCCTGTGTGCAGCGGAAAGTCGTGACCCCTCAAAAATACCTCAAACCAGATCAGGGGCATATGGAGCGAAAGCTTACTTTGCTGATGATTTGATTTTCTCTCCTGCCGGTCTTTGCGTCCAGCAAATTTAGAACAGCCGGAACAACTTAAAAGAAACCTCACAGCGGCTGCTGTCTTTTCACTGAGGATCTTATTCTTCGGTGCCCTGGGCTTTGTAGCTCTGAAGCTTCCTGTAACCTGTAGCATGTAATTTGTAACTTGTAACTCTGAATTGCTCCGTTATTTGTAACATGCAACTTGTAACTCTGAAGCTTCCTGTAACTTGAAATTCTGACTCGTCCTGTAAGTTGTAGCTTCTAATTTGTGTATGGTAACTCAAGTTTCCTGTAGAGTTCTGCTCTGAAGCTTCTTGTAACTTGTAATTCGAACCTTCGTTACTTGAATCTCTGAAGATTCCTCTAACTTGTACTTTTTCACCTGTAACTATGAACATTTTGTAACATGTAATTTGAACTTTCTGAAGACTCCTCTAACTTGTAATTTTTCACTTGTAATCATGAATTATTTTGTAACTTGTAATTTGTAAATTGTACCTCTGAAGCTTCTTTTAACTGGTAGCTCCTAAGCTACCAGTTAAAAGCTACGTGACGAATTACAAATTGCCATTTGTAACTCGTCACGTGTAACTCTGAAACTTCCGGTAACTTGTAACTTCTGATTTGTAACTTCCCAGGCAGCACAAAACGTCGTGGAAACGTGGAGAAAAAGTCCCGGACGTCCGTGACGTCCCGCATGACTTCGATCACGTTTTTTCGATGTTGAGGTGACGTCCTTATACAACGTTGCATTAGAGTCCAATCAGTGACGTTGTGACGACGTTGTATTTCAACTCAAACGTAGTCAACGTTCCCACGACGTCGATGCACGACGTTCTCAAACGTCCAACGCTCACGTTTCCTTGACGTTGAACTGAAGTTCATAAATGACGTCCCATTATCGTCCTGTCCGTGACGTGCTAGCGACGTCACGTTTCAACTTTAACGTCGTCATCGTCGCCACGACGTCAAGACAAGGCGTTTTAGCAACGTCGAACACTCACGTGTCTTCGAAGTTAAAATAAAGTCCAGGGTGACGTTACATTATTGCCCCGTCAGTGACGTTTCAGCGACGTCGCGTTCACACCTAAATGTCGTAAACGTCATACAAGACGTGCTGGCAACGTCGACCACTCACGTTTTGTTCGAAGTTTTTAGATTTTCCAGCTCAATCACCAGCCGCAGAATCACTGTGGTCAAGGTGACAGTGCTCAAGAGCCGCAAACAGAACTTAATTTTTGAGAGGTTGAGAAGTTTAATTATTTATACATTAATTTGCGTATTTCAAAATGCTATTAATTGCACATCGATGACGCTAAAGAGGGCATTTACAAAACTCAATGTACACGGAAGAAAAAAAATAATATGAAAGCATGTTGGGAATATCGTTCCTTTTAGATGTGCTTGTTATAATTTTTTTTTTAAATATTGTTACGGGCTTAATTTGCGAAGCCCATGGCGTCTAGAACGGATCGAATTGTGCCATTCTTGCGTTTTGCACGCGCGTTGTCGTCTTCCATGGGTCCTGGCACGCGCCTCAGGGGCACCGCTACACTATCCCCTCTCCAGGTGATTTCAGCCCTGCATCCTTTCCTAGGAGCATCCATACTGCTCCGCGACCACCCGAGATTGTTTTAAGGTTCGTCAATTTCTCTTCGTATTTTGTAACCCATGCTCACCCGCGCACAACCAAAAAATTCGCATCAACATCACAGTTCATCCATAACACCAACTTCCAGCGCCTTAGCGCTTTCGGTAGATCAGGGCGCAAAGTCTTGTCACGTGACTGTCAGTACAGATCTGGCTTTCATTGCCACTGGTGACGTACCCAAACGAAAATCGCATGAGCACAACTTCACTGCACATTTGCGCATTTTTTGAGCTGACTCAAAAAAAAAAAAAAAAAAAGCCCGGCAATGACGAAATCCGGTAGATACTGTCAACGGTCTGTGGAAATTGACATTCATGATGCCAACCCCTTAATGGCCCAGATGACGGTTCAAAAAGCCTTCAAGCCCAGTTCCGCACTTACGTGCCGAAAAAAGAAAAAAAAAAAAAAACAGTTGGCACCGCGCGAGAGAGAGGGGAAAAGGTAGGCAGAGGAGATGCCAATGCGTCGGGAAACTCGGCAAGAAGAAGGCGAGAGAGAAAAGTGGGGGAACATAGCGACGACGAACAATTGACAAGCCTAAGTTCCGGGTGCACGTATTTTCTCAGTCGTTTCCAAAATATTTCACTGAATGTTCTGTTCTCCGAATTGGCCCAGAGAGAACAGCTCTGGGACCCGGTCCAGCTTTTTCGGGAAGCCAGTCACTAACACCGGCCCTCACGTCTACGGGTCTACGAGGCAGGCTGCTATGTCGCCGTGATTTTTTTTTAACGTCTGCATACAGTATAAGTGCTGCGATTGGATGAGTCGTTCAAGTTGCCCCCATGAAGAAGTCGGTGATCGCCAAAAACGCCGTCGTATTCAGTCACGGCTCGAGGACCTTTTTCAAGGCCGTAACGCTTCACACGTTGAATCGTACTACTGCTCGGATCAAGGTGCCTGTGAGGATATGAAGAACGCCCCCCAGAAAAGAAGTGGCAGTGCACATAACGGCGTGTCAAGTCCAGTCTCCGATCAAGACCCTTCAGACGCCTCCGACGATTCCAATCAAGAACGCCCAGCGGACGGGATCCCCCTTCTGAAACCATTCCCGTGCACGCAGCGAGAGTACCAGCTACGCGCAATGGGACGGCTAAAGCACGCGCGTCAGCGCATTAATCAGAAGCAGGACGAAGTAAGCGGTGGAACATTCCGCGCCGCGTGACATCGTCTCTTGTTCATTTATTCACGCGAATTTGTTTGTTCTTTTATGTCTTTGAGGCTGGCACATCCAGGGACGTCTTTTGGAGGCGCTCCGTATTGCATCTCGTGTCTGAACATGCTCAAATAAACAGTTCGTACCAAACCTGTGTTTTAGTTGCTTCCTTCGTACTTGCATGATAGCAACTTGTCTTCGCAATAATACTAAAAAAATATATATATTTTTTTTTGGGGGGGGTGGGGACAACGTTTTCCCACGACGGCTAGGAAACGTAATTTGGAAAGTTTTCTCGACGTTCTGTGAACGTCGTTGGTAGTCCGGATGTCGTAAACACACGTATCATAAACGTCGAGGGAGGACGCAACGGCCCACTGAGACGTGCATGTGACGTGCAACAAACGTCATTTGGAACGTCCCCTCGACCTTCTGTGCACTTTTTCTCGCGGACATTTAAAGGTTTCATCGACGTCGAAGGAAGGTAACGACCGGACCTTCGACGTTTTACGACGTCACGTTACAGACGTCTTCGACGTTCTTTCGACGTTTTCTTCACGTTTATGTGCTGCTTGGGTTGTAACTCACCCTCCTGAATTTTATTTTGAAATCAGGTTAAGTTCAGATCGTTCAAACGAGAATATTTTTTGCAACATTTTGCTACTCTTACAAATGTCCATCTTTGTTCACTCAGAAAGTTCTCAAAGTCGCGATCTAGTTGTAGGCTTAAAAGACAAAACTCTATTTTTTTTTACATTGGATTGAATTTGCTGTCACTACGAGCTACCTGAAAGAAGCACATGTAATCTTGTAGAGTTTGGTCGAAGAGTGTGCAGCGCAGTAACGGAGAACGATGTCTATCTTGACAGCACTTTTTTCGATTAGCTTACTAAAGCGAATCACAAGAGAAGACGTGCAATTAGCAATGTGCTTTCGAGCTTAAAATTCGTCTACCGCAGCACTGAACCCCTGAAAATGCAGTGCTCGTCCTAGGAACTGGAGAACCAAAAGTTGTCTGGCATTTTTATTTACCTCTCTGTACGGCCGTCGTTAATGAATAAATAAGTTGAAAAAAACGAAAATGTTATTTTCAAATTGGGAAATGTAATGATCTTCGGGAATGCTGACTGCCTTTGTCGGAACTTTAGTTTCCTACAGTGCCGTGAATCGTAGGTTATTTTTAAAACACATCCTCCAGGAACAGCTTATCGTAGTGCCTGCAGTGAATAATCGGCAATCGCGACCTTGTAATTCTTGCTTGACTCAACGTTTCCAGCGCTGGAAGCGTTTCTTGCAAAAAATCACGTTCATTGTGAGAGCAAACTTACACATCGTGAACTTTCACCAGGTAAGAAAAGCTGTATTAATTTTAAATCTCCGCTCCTACTCTCAGCTCAACATGAAGGCATGAGCTCTAGCAATCTCCGAGGCGAATACCTAAGGCGTCGATATAAACAAGCAAAAAAGACACTGCGCCTTTTTGTTCCTAGGCCTAAAACATAAAACGCTTTCATTAAAGTCGTCGCCTAAGTATTCCCGACGCTGCAGGCGACACAGCTGGAGCAGGTGGCGTGTTGACAAGGGACTCGGAAGCGTGACCTTGACAAGACGCAGCTGGAACGAGAGGCCAAATACGCGTGACAGCTGGCCAATCCTACTGCAGCTAACGTATTTTTTTTCGAACGCTTTTCGTGACGGCACCCAAGTTTGACCTGGCTATTGTAAGAGTGCATTTGAGCATGCTTAAATAATTAGACATGCGATAAATAAAACACGGTTTGGAGTCCGTGCCTTTTCTGTTTCCCGGTTTCTTTAATTCTTGCCCCGGCAATTTACGTTCGCGCGTAACGTGTCACATGCCGGACGACGCAACGTCCGTCACCGTCCAAGAACAAATGGAAGACAAGGAAGCGTTCAACGAGGGAAAATCGTGAGCGCAAACGCCACGACAGACAAACCACTCGTGATGAGCGACCGGTCATAGAAACAAAAACGAGAGAAAGTCAGATTCTGTGGTGTTACGACACCGCGCGCTAACTAGGACGGTCCTCCCCGCGGGGTATAAAACGCTGGTTCGTGCCGGCTTGATAGTCACAGGCTTTCACACCTTCCGTAGAACCCACTGCAGTGCTCATACTCTTTGCATCAGTCTCTTTTGGATACCTTGCAACGTCGACTCCCGCTCGCATCTTCAGGATGATCTCTCAGGTAGGCATACTGCGGAGTTATTGTAAAACACGGAAAGATATTCGCCGCTTATTTGCGGGTCCATGCAATTGTTATTGATGAATTACTGCACCAGAGGCGATAGAGTGCCTCCCGGCTCCATTCATTGCTGAAACGCTCTTGGTTTATAAAAACAAATATGTATACTTTTGTCGTCTTTGAATCCTCGTAATGGAATGCTTTTAACAGGCGTGCATTTAGCGATGTAGTTAGCTTGGCTTTCTCGAAAAGCTGCGCGTTTACTTCTGGATCTTGCTTTTTTTTTTTTTTGGTTTTTTGCTTGTAATATGTTTTTTAGGTATACCGTATATCTGTAGCCGTTTAACATCAGAAGTACTTAATGGTGCGTTATACGTAAAGGTGACAAGCACGACAGTTTCCTGAACTTGAGTGAGTCTGCTGCCATTTCGAACTTAGCTTCAGGTTAAGCTAACAATCGAAAGCAGAACTGGGCAGCCATTTGGTACGGCCTAAGAGACGCCAATTTGGAATTGCGAAATTCGAAACTTGGGAGTATCGTCTCAGCGTCACCACACACTAGAAGTTTCTAAAGGTGCATTGCGATTTATCCGAGCTATTAAGGGCAGAAAATTGAAGAAATCACATTCAGAAATTTACTTTTTTTTGTGCTGTGCTTTTTACACTTAGGGCCGGTTGCACCAACGTCGCTTAGCACAAAGCGGAGCTTAGCCGGGAACTTAAGCTTAGTTTCGGTTTCGTTCGGTTGCACCAAACTCGCTTATCGCTAAACCTAGCACTAAACTACGCTTAACTTAAGCGCTCAACATTGGGCGCTTTGCTTCTGGTTGTTTCTTAATCCTGGATTAAAAACATGGCGGCTGTCGACGCGGTGGACGAAATTGGTTGTGCAAAGTGTTTTAGGCTACATCAGCGTGAAAGTCTCGACAAAATGACTTTCGATTGTGACAAGGATGCAAAATATTGTCGCGTGAAGTGTTCATGGACCCCTGTTTTCAAGTTGGCTCTCCACTTTCAGGGCGTGTTAGCCCTAACCGAGAAACGTACGGAGCTGTGGGGCTCACGTCTGTCTTCCCGTTGGTTCTTCTGTCAACGAGCTTATTCGTATGTACTTACTAATTTTCGCATAGCTGTAACGTATTGTTATTTACCACCTTGTTTATTTACACTTGCAGCGCGTATCCTTCAATCTGATCAGCACGTTGAATAGTGGCAGTACATGATCTCGGCGATCAGCTGATTGTCGACACCTCTGCCGTTCGCATTAGACTGCGGCGCTTTTAAGTAATAAAACAACGAAAATTCAATTTCTTTCGTTTTCTGAGTTTTGAGACAATCTTCGGTGAATTTTCCTTATCTCGCGAGTAGAATCTTGGCTTCAGAAAACTGTATCGTTCCATAACTGTAACTTTTTTAGTGATCGCATTTTTTTTATACACTTTGCTTTATATCTTTCATTCGTTTCCCGAGAACGAGATACTGTTGTTTCCGAGTTGTGCTCTGTGATGGTGTTTTCCCTTTACTTTTGTCGTTTGTTGTCATTGTGACGATGGTTGAGACTATATACCGGAACACGTTTTCAATAAAATTCAGTTGAAAGTTGCGCCTTGTTGTGTCCTCCGTAACTTCTTGGTGATCGCGATTTTTTAGGAATATTTTGCTTTATATCTTTCATTCGTGGTGACGACAAATCGTAACGACTACTATGTTAGATTCGTCCATTGCTGTATCGGTGCAGGCTGGGGCAGGTGATGCGAAGAGACGACCGTTCTTATCGGCAAGATGTGATGTACTAGTGGGAGTTTTTTTTTTTTTTTTTTCTGAACTCGACAGTGTGAAACTGAAGTCCGTTTGAGGCTGCAGCGGATGTTCAACGACGGTACAGTGCAGTTCTGTCACCTTGCTGATAGCAACGAGTACCGTCGATGCAAGGACTCTTGACCTGACCTCTCGACGACTTCTATTCGAAGATTTCCGGGCATTTTCGCAGCTGCCGTGGCGAGTTCGTCACTGTTTTGAACTTCATCGGTCTCAGGCTTGACTTGGTTTTAGCAGTCATCTTACCTGCCTACTTATATCCATGATGTTTTGTCTTCAGCGATGTAGCGAGTAGAGTGTCCTTCTCGCGTTCGGTGAGATTTGGGGCCCCCGATGGCTCCTTCGCCTCAAAATGTGAGCACGAAAACTACTACCACTGTCAAAATATTCTGTTATCAATCGATATTAAACACACAATCAAAGATGTAAAGAGCATTCGTGTTTATTTGAAGCTTTGACTTCTGTTATTGAAAGTTAAACGAAAAAATGATTGAATTTGGAGGCCTTTAATTTGTTACTCACCGAAGAAATACAGCGAAAAGCAGACGCCGACGACGACTACTACGGCAGTTTTTCTTTTTTCTTTTTTTGTTTACATCACGTGATTCCTCTCCGCCAATCGTATTCGTCGCTCTGAGCATTCCCTAGTTTGCTCTGTTTGTCCCTAGATTCCCTACGCAAATCCAGCGTTTAGCTAGGGGCGCGTCTGTAAAGCCGGCTTAACGTTGGTGCAACCGGAATTTAAACCCGTGCTTACCTAAGCTCGGTTTAGGGCGCTAAGCCGGCTTAGGAAAGCGCCGCTTTGGGTTAAGGTAAGCGGCGTTGGTGCAACCGGCCCTTAGAGTTTACACGCAACACAAACCAGGTGTATCGGCAATTGACTCGGTATGTAAACCATATAAACCATGTGGCAAGGTTTCCTCGCAGGTGCCCCTCAGTGGTCTTGGCCGTCATAAGCGCCTATGCAAGTACCAAGGCATGCTCATCGGAACTTCGCGGCATGAGTCTCGGTTCAGAAAATATATATTTGAAAGTGACACTGAGGTATCAGGAAAGTAGTGATGTAGACCTTTTTTTACTCTTCACATATTTAACGCAAAACATAATTGTTCGAAAGAGTTGCTCAACCAACCTCGACTAAAACAGGTCAAGGCGGGTATAAACCCCACCCTCCTTATCAAGGGTTTATGGTGGGACAACAGCCTACTTGACACTTGTAAAGGAATCATAGCGCTGCTGAATAGGTGCAACTATCGGTCCGTGTCGTCGGAGCACATTTTTAAGAATCTGAAAAAGTGTGCACGGTTTTAGTGCGACCAACCGAACAATCTACAAGACGGCAAGAAGTTCCCGAGCAAGTCAGCAGGTGTGGTACCAAATTCGTCCTTTTATATAGGTGGTGCTGGTGTGCCTTTTCTCCGGTGCTTTGGCTGAAGACCGCTTCTCTCAACCCGGGTTCAACCAAGCCGCCTACGGAGGAGCCGGGTACGGTGCCCCCGGGTACGCAGGTCATGGGTACGGAGGCCGTGGGCACGGTGGCCGCGGGTACGCTGGGTACGGAGCGGATCCCGTCTTCGTAAGTTCGGCCTTCTTATTGCCATTTGCATGACCCAAGCTGTCGACCAACACAGTGGTATATTAACAAGCCCGCTCTTACCGACACCGGGTGCGGGCATTGCGCGTGCTCAGAAACCAGATTTGCCTAAGGCGAAGCCTCTGCGCATGCGCAGTCCTGACAGCAGCGCCACCGCAGGGGGCGACCTCAGAGAGTTCAGTTGGTCTATATTCACACGCCAAGAAATGCGAAGCATCTGGTCTCCCGCAAAGCGCTTCGGACAGCCAGTCACTGCAATCTAGAAGGGAGGTCGTGGGCGAATGACTTGTCTGATAGAATGCTTATACCCCAAAAACGGACTGGGCTGTGGCGCCGAGCGCAGTGAAAGGTCATTCTTAGTGTCACAACGCCCAGAGAGGTTATTTTTAAAGCATCAAATACTTTTTTAATGCTAGACATCAATCCCAAAACGGTGTCCGTCCGTCCATCCGTGCATTTCCCGCAAAACGCAGTGGCGAAAGTTGCGTCACGTGACGTCATCTGACGTAACGTGACGTATATACCTTGTTGAAATTGACGGCGCCTGACCTGCACATCAATTCAGTTTCCCGGCTAAATGTAGCGCGAAAATCTACGCTTTCTGGCCAAAACGTCAATTCAGTTTCCCCGCTAAATTTAGTTACAAAGTGTCATCGCGTGACATATACACCAATGCAGTTACGCACTAAATTTAGCGGGTAAATTCATGTCTTGTGACCTAGACTCCAATCCCATTTCCCCGCTAAATTTTAGCGGGGGAAACCGACGTGACCTGATGTGACGTCACGTGACCTATACAACTATTCAGTATCCACGTTAAATGTAGCGGGAAAATATACGTCTCGTGACACACCAATTACCTCACCCCAGCTCTATCATCCCTTCCTCCCTATGTCCTCTCCCCACCCCTTTCTTTCTTTCCCCCTCCTTTTCTCTCCCCATCCTTCACTCCTCATAGCAACATGTTCTATTTAACCCTAGGTCAGGTGACTTTGCTCCCAGTAAATCGTCCCGATCGGACGCCCCCTCCCTCCCCAACAATTTCTAATCTTATAATACTATAATTTCCTATTTACCTATAACGCATTATAATCCTGTAGAGTGCTAAATGCAGTTAATGCATCATAGAACTTTGGAAATAAAAAAAAATGCTGCCATATTAGTTTTGTAATTCACTAAGCCAAAACCACCTAGAATTATCAAAGCCCGTGCACTAGACTTTTGACGTCATCCTAGTGAGATCGAGCGAAGAGACAGATTAGACACGAGTGCTGCGTTAGTGCTCGGCTAGGCCTCGTGTCCAGTCAACGTGTCGAAGGACGCGCGGCATCGGGCTCGGGTCCAGTCGCGGAGCTGGCGCCATACGACTGTGACGACGTTCCATGGAGGAAGAGGGGGCGCTCAGATGTCTTCATCATTCTAGATAGTATTTGCCGAACTCCCTCCGTTTATTGCAGCAATCAATTTTCTAAAGTCCTCCGCGGGAGAGGAGACGCTGCAGATTCCTTAGCAGGCAGGTTGCTGCACTTCTAAAAAAAAAAAAAAAAAAAAAAAAAAAAGCAGTGTGTTCTTGAAGTCTTTTTGTGTGTATTTCAAACACCGCTTTGATTTTTTAGAGGGGCTGGTGGAAAGGGATAAATCAACTGCTTGATACGTAAGACAGTTCGTCTCCAAGAAGAAAGGCGTTTCAGGCAAGAAAGACTTAGGGTCTCAAACGCAAAAACCAGGGTACACTTCTTAGAAATTAATATTTTTTTTTTATTGTTTAACTTGTTTCTAATTTGAAATATAGCCTAACCCTAACCCGAAACACAATGATAAAAAAAGAAACATTTGTTTACTGCGCTTGAATCCAGATTAGCGTTCCGCTTCCAGCCAAGTTTAACCGCCAGCCCTTTGTTTATAAAATACGCGGTTTCAATTATTTGGAAAAGTTTACGCGAATTACATCATGCGAATCAACTATTCTAAATATTAATTTAAGGCATCTCCACTCCTACAGAGACACGATGCTACAAAATGGTACTTTCTCTGCGAACACTGCCGAGTGATTGAACTCGACTTGTAAATCACGACGCTTGAGTGTATACACCGACTCAACTCTCCTACCTCAGGCGACTGCAGTGGCGCTACTATCGAGCACTGCACATGCGCAGATGTCTCACGCGAACCTGATTTCTGCTCAAGCGCTGTGACGTGGGCAAGTGGGCAAATGCAAGTTCGTTTGCATACAGCGTGTGGGTGTACACCATGGGCACTGGTAGTGCTAAAAACCCCGTAAGTGTGAAGAATATTGCGCTGCTCAGATATACACCGTCCAGCCTCCCCCTTCCCCTTTCCCTGAAAAAAAAAGAAAACGGATCGCGCGTCGTATGATGCAGTTTCTCCGGAAAATGACGCGACGCGACCCAAAACAGAGTACCAAAGCCGGAAAGTTTGCGTTACGAAATTCTGACACTACATGCACCTGCCAAAACTTATCTTCTACAAATTGAGTCGACGTCAAAGTAAAGACGTAGACACGGGATGTGCCAGGATTTTATAGGTGGGAATCACTTGACAGTTCATGTGAGTTGCACATTTCCCATACGGCTGTTCTAGGAAAATGGTATATTGCCGCGCGCAAGGCTGAGAAAGCAACGCTCGGTCACGGTCCTCCAGAAAGTTCCCGTTTATTCATGTACCGCACGTAACTTCTATCATTTATCCCTGCTTTTGTTTTCTAGAAAGTGCGTGTTCATTCTCGCCCCGATCACGCGACGCTCGAACCGCTTTCGCCGAATCTTCGAGATAGCGGCGCACTCTAGATAAGAGGCCGCCCGCGACCTTGTCGAGTCAGTCTCGCCCTAGCGCTCGATTCTGCTGACACGCCGACTTCGACGCCCGCGACGCTCTGCTTTATTCTGTTTCCTTCTTTATTTTTTTGGCACAAGTTCGCCACATTAAACGTTTATTTCTTTCTGTTTATCTATTGTTTTTAGTCACCACCCGTGACATACTGGTGGAGGTGCGGGGTATTCCATTCTATGCCCGTCAATCGTACCCCTCCCAAGACATCCCGGCCAAGCGACGTGCTCAGCCCCGGAAGGCTTCCCTTCGCCGAAGACGCCGAAGCCCGAAGAAGCCGCCGTACTAGAGGTCAGTCCCCTGAATTTGGTCTGCTGCCGGACAAGCCCAGGCCAAAGAAGACGACGATGGCCAACCAGTCGCAGACCCCGGCCGCTCCTGCCTTCATCTACCTGCCCGTCGCACCCCGGATCCCGACGCCTTTCCACGGGGACGCCCACGAAGACGTCGAGGACTGGCTACAACAATACGAGCGAGTGGCCCAGCACAACCAATGGACGGACGAACAGCGCCTGCAGAATCTTTACTTCGCGCTCGAAGGAACGGCCCGGCACTGGTTCGAAAATCGCGAAACTTCCCTGACCTCGTGGACCGCCTGCAAGGATGCGCTGAGACGGACTTTCACCAACCAGTATCGACGGGAGAGGGCCGAGGACCTTCTTCGAATGAGGACCCAGGGCGCGAACGAGACGATCACCAGTTTTGTTGAGGATGTTCTGCGCCTGGTCGCTCGCGCCGACCCTCAAGCCACCGACGAAAAGAAGCTGCAGATCCTCATGCGAGGCGTAAAGGATGACATTTTCGGTGGTCTTGTCCGCAACCCTCCAGCCACCGTCGACGATTTCGTCAGGGAAGCTACGAGCATGGAACGTGCCCTCCTCGCAAGAGCCAGCCATTACCATCGGCACTCGAGCATCGCTGCTTCTTCTGCATTGGGCCACGACATCAGCCCAAGCCTCCCCGGCATACGCGACATCATCCGTGAAGTCGTCCGGGAAGAGCTCCGCAAGATGCTCCCCGCTGCAGATAGCCCGTCTTCTCTAAGACTCGCCGAGGTTGTCCGAGAGGAGCTTCACCGAGCCGTCCAGCCTGAAATTTCCACCAACACGACGACGCCAGAGGAACCAACGCTGAGCTACGCCGCCATGGCCCGACGACCGCCGCAAGCTAACCGCCAGACAACGGCACCACCCCGACGAGACCCTCCGATGCCACAGTATCCTCGACGTCAGGAAGGACAGGCCCAGTACATCCGTCCGGAGCAACCCTCGACGAGGAAGACCGACGTGTGGCGGACGGCCGACAGGCGACCGCTGTGCTACCACTGCGGTGAGGCCGACCACGTCTATCGAAGGTGCCCCTATCGTCAAATGGGCCTACGAGGGTTTGCGCCAAACGACCCTCGCCCAAGGTACGGTGAACGCCCTCGTGACATTGAAGAATACCTCCGACGACCCCTGTCCCCGGTGCCGACTCGACCCCGAGGTTCCCGTTCGCCTTCGCCACGACGTGCGCTCTCGCCCTTCCGCCGCTCTCGTCGGGACAGCCTATCCCCCCTATCTCGTCGGGAAAACTAAGTGCGGCAACCCCTGGAGGTGGAGTTGCCGAAGACGACCGACGTAAAGAGCCTCCAAGAACGCCGGAGCGCTCCCACTCTCCCGACGCCACGCATCGCTACGACGCCCCTGCAACGGTGTCCAACAACCTAAACGTCGTCATCGACGGTCACGACGCATCGGCACTCGTGGACACCGGAGCAGACTACTCAGTCTTGAGTGGGAGGCTCTCCCGCCGCCTTCGAAAAGTCATGACGCCGTGGGAAGGACCCCAAATACGAACCGCCGGAGGACATCTCATCACACCAGTCGGGAGATGCACTGCTCGCGTCGAGATCCACGGTGAAACGTGCCCTGTCAAGTTCGTCGTTCTGCAAGACTGTTCGAGGGACGTTATCCTCGGAATGGACTTTCTCTGCGAGTATGGCGCCGTCATCGACCTCGGAACAAACCGGCTGACGCTACGAAAACCTGCTCCACCAGCGGAGGAACCCGAAGCGACGTCACCCACGGTCCGAGTCCTCGCAAACCACGTAAACCTACCACCGCGGTCGAGTGTTTTCGTACTTGTCGGGATCGATGAAGCTTCCTGTGGCGAAGTTCTTCTCGAGGGAAGCCTCCAATTGCTCCTGGGAAGAGGCATAGGCGTCGCAAGGGGAGTAGCTGAACTTCAGGATGGGCGGACTGTGGCCCTCGTGACGAACTTCCGAAACGAAACGCAACACCTCACGAAAGGTGCAGCCGTGGGCCACGTCGAGAAACTCCGAAACCCCGCCGAAATCACTGCGATCACTGACGAATCCTCGCCGCCCCAGCAAGACAGTACGTCGCCAGCGCAGCTCGACATTGACCCTAAGCTTCCGGACCCTGAACGGCGTCAGCTGGTTAACCTCCTCGCCGAATACCGCGACTGCTTTGCGACGTCGTCGAAGGTGCGCCAGACCGCGGTTGCCAAGCACCGCATCGTTACTGAGGACGACGCGCGCCCTGTGCATCGATCGCCGTACAGAGTCTCCGCTAAGGAAAGGGAGGTGATCCATCAGCAAGTTCAAGAGATGCTGAATGACGACATAATCCAACCTTCAAGCAGTCCATGGGCCTCTCCTGTCGTGCTGGTTAAGAAGAAGGACGGAACTCTTCGGTTCTGCGTGGACTACCGGCAGCTCAACACGGTTACGAAGAAAGACGTCTACCCACTCCCCCGCATCGACGACACTCTAGACCGGCTGCGCCACTCTCGATACTTTTCATCGATGGACCTGAAGAGCGGCTACTGGCAAATCGAGGTCGACGAACGGGACCGAGAGAAGACAGCCTTCGTCACGCCGGATGGACTGTACGAGTTCAAGGTGATGCCCTTCGGACTATGCACAGCGCCAGCAACTTTCCAGCGTGTCATGGACACCGTACTGGCAGGGCTGAAGTGGCAGAGTTGTCTCGTCTACCTTGACGACGTCGTAGTATTTTCAGCTGACTTCGACGAGCACTTGAGACGACTCCGAGCTGTTCTTCAAGCCATTCAGACCGCCGGACTCACACTCAAGCCGTCAAAGTGCCGGTTCGCCTATGACGAGCTGAAGTTCCTTGGCCACGTGGTTAGTAACGAAGGCGTCCGCCCAGACCCCGAGAAGACTCGCGCCGTCGCGGCATTTCCAGCGCCGACAGATAAGAAGGCCGTGCGAAGATTCCTTGGACTTTGTGCCTATTATCGACGCTTCGTTCGGGATTTCGCAAGGATTTCCGCACCACTTACGAATCTCACGAAGGACGCCAAGAAGTTCGAATGGGCCGAGGAGCAACAGCAGGCATTCGACGAACTGAAACGACGACTCCAGACTCCTCCTGTGCTTGGACATTTCGACCAGGATGCGGAAACAGAAATTCACACGGACGCAAGTAACGCGGGACTGGGCGCAGTACTAGTCCAAGTGCAAGAAGGCATCGAGCGAGTCATCGCCTACGCAAGTCGGACATTGTCCAAGGCGGAGAAAAATTACTCCACAACTGAGAAAGAATGCCTTGCGGTCGTCTGGGCAATAACGAAATTTCGTCCGTACTTGTACGGCAGCCCGTTCCGTGTAGTCACGGACCACCACTCGCTCTGCTGGCTTGCGAAGCTGAAGGACCCGTCAGGACGCCTCGCTCGATGGAGTCTTCGACTACAAGAGTTCAACATGGCAGTGGTCTATAAGTCAGGCCGCAAGCACAGCGACGCCGACTGCCTGTCCAGAGCCCCCGTCGAAACCCCTTCCGGCTGCAGCGACGACAATGACGACGAGTGCTTTCTAGGAGCAGTGAACACCGATGATATGGCACGACGTCAACGGGACGATCCTGAGCTGCGCGCATTAATCGAGCACCTGGAAGGGGGCAGGAGTACCGTGCCACGTGTCTTCTCACGAGTACTGCCGACCTTCGCCATCCGACAAGGTGTACTCTACAAAGAGAACTTCGGCAACAACAACACACCTTGGTTGCTGGTAATCCCGAGTGACCTTCGAGAGGAGATCTTCCAAGCTTGCCACGACGACCCGACATCCGGACACCTTGGTTACAGCCGGACACTGGCCCGTATTCGTGAAAAGTATTACTGGCCGAAGCTCCCCAAGACCGTCCACATATACACACGATCATGCCACGAATGCCAGCGACGCAAGAAACCGCCGACGAGGCCGGCCGGACTTCTGCAGCCCATTTCTCCTCCAACTACACCCTTCCAGCAGATCGGAATGGATCTACTTGGTCCTTTTCCGCCTTCGACTTCGGGGAACCGCTGGATCATCGTCGCCACAGATTATCTCACGCGGTACGCCGAAACGAAAGCTCTTCCTTCAGGGACTGCTATGGAAGTCGCCAAGTTTTTCATCGAGTCCATCGTCCTCCGGCACGGCGCTCCCGAGGTTCTGATTACAGATCGCGGATCTTCGTTCATGGCCCAGCTGACGCAAGAGATCCTTCGTCTCAGTGGCACCGGCCATCGTCGAACCACTGCATACCACCCGCAGACCAACGGACTGACCGAGCGACTCAACAAGACAATCGCCGATATGATCTCTATGTACGTCGACGTAGAGCACAAGACGTGGGACGAGGTGCTGCCCTACGTCACGTTCGCCTACAATACGGCGGTTCAAGAGACCACTGGATTCACCCCTTTCCAGCTGGTACATGGTCGGAAGGTAACGACCATGCTGGACGCCATGCTGCCCCATGAGCCATCTGACAACGAGAGCGACGACGCCCAGGGGGTTGCTCAACGCGCCGAAGAAGTTCGCCAGCTCGCCCGACTCCTGATTCAAGACCAGCAACGCGTCGACGCCGGCCGCTACAACCTTCGTCGCAGGGACGTCCACTTCCAGCCCGGAGATAGGGTGTGGGTATGGACGCCCATCCGTCGCCGCGGCCTCAGTGAGAAACTGCTGAAACGGTACTTTGGACCATACAAGGTACTTCGTCGCCTCGGCGAGCTGAACTACGAGGTGATGCCCGACGGAACACGAACATCGTCACGCCGCCCACCACGACCTGAGGTCGTCCACGTCGTGCGCCTGAAGCCGTACTACGCTCGATAGGACTGTGGACCTTTTGTGCTCCAAAAGACTCTTTAGTTTATCGTTCTTTTTTTATTTTGATTTGTTTTACACTGCATCGGGGCGATGCACTTTTAAAGGGGGGAGTAATGCCGCGCGCAAGGCTGAGAAAGCAACGCTCGGTCACGGTCCTCCAGAAAGTTCCCGTTTATTCATGTACCGCACGTAACTTCTATCATTTATCCCTGCTTTTGTTTTCTAGAAAGTGCGTGTTCATTCTCGCCCCGATCACGCGACGCTCGAACCGCTTTCGCCGAATCTTCGAGATAGCGGCGCACTCTAGATAAGAGGCCGCCCGCGACCTTGTCGAGTCAGTCTCGCCCTAGCGCTCGATTCTGCTGACACGCCGACTTCGACGCCCGCGACGCTCTGCTTTATTCTGTTTCCTTCTTTATTTTTTTGGCACAAGTTCGCCACATTAAACGTTTATTTCTTTCTGTTTATCTATTGTTTTTAGTCACCACCCGTGACAATATTTTCTGAAGAATTTTCTAAGGGTACAGTATACCTTGCCCTTATCCGACTCGCACTTCCTTGAACCACAATACATCTAACTACTGAGTTTTATGTTACTTGAGTGTAATTATCGTGTTGCCACCCCTAAAAAATCTCCATCAGAAGATGTAGCATAAATAAAGAAATAGATACATTCATAATCAAGCAAGATGGCAATGAATCAAACATCAACAAAACGGACTAAAACTTAGGATATTAAAAATAATTACCTTCTGCGCGCTTCCGTGTTTGCCTAGTTTACTGTAGGACGTGTTCTGAGCGCGGGCAGTGTATAGCGCTCTGCTACTAAATGACACACACCGCACATATGTGCGACTCGGCAGTTTTTGCGTGGGTGATAAGCTCGGGAAAACTGTAAGTATTCACAGGCTGCCATAGTCGCGCGCTTTGCGGTTGAGCGCATGCTGACGCCGAGCGTTCGCAAGATACCTGTCACACCATCAAACCTGTCGGTCTAATGGAAGGTGATAAGTTTCACATGCACAGCTTGCACTGCTGATGACGTCACGTGAATAAGTCTTCTAATGCGCTACCTCCAACACTGCTGCAGCCTCCGCAGCCGTACAGTTTTGGCTACGACAACGTGGACGAGTACGGCACCAAGCTCTTCCACAAAGAAACCGGCGACGCCAACAACGTCAAAACCGGCTCGTACGGCTACACGGACGCCAACGGACTTTACCGACGCGTGAACTACGTGGCCGACGCCAACGGGTTCAGAGCCACAGTGGAGACCAACGAACCGGGCACCCAGGCCGGGTCCAGTGCCGACGCTGTCTTCAACGCCAACCCCGTGGTGGTCGGACCGACGAGCGCCGGTGCTGCAGGTCAACGGTACGCATCATCGGCGTATGGGAGCAAGGCCGCTCCTGGTTACGGCCGTCACGGATACGGCCATGGCGGCTACGGCCAGGCCGGATACGGCCGTCCGGGTTATGGGCATCACGGACACGCTCATCATGAATACGGCGCCCGATCTTGAGACTTCCTTGCGTGCACTAGTGCATCACGGACATCGAGTGTGTTTAATGGGTGTATCTCGAAACAACCCATTCTTATTTGAACCCTTCTCGTTTGAACCCAATCGCAAAACGCCCTTCTCGTTTTAACCTTTCGCGTTTCGACCCTTTCTTATTTATACCCGTCTCATTTGAACCCATTCTCATTTGAACCCTTCTCGTCTGAACCCATTCGCAAAACAGCTTTCGCGTTTTAACCTTTCGCGTTTTGACCCTCTCTCATTTGAACCCGTTGTCATTTGAACACCGGTCCGTAGTGAGGTATAGGAAGAAGGAAAAACAGTTGAGGATGAAGGTTGAAGATGAAGCGAAGCGGCACCATCTCTTGCATAGCACATGAAACAATTTTTCTTATGCCTGCGTGCCACCCCGAGTCTGTTGACGTAGCTACGTGGTCACATGGTGACGTGGTTTCAAAAGTGCTAGCGCAGATTCGGTACTTAATTTCTCTTCTGTCGCTGTATGTCGTTAAGATGTCGTCGTTTAGAGCGGACGGATCCTTGTGCTATTCGTGTGTTATTGCTTGTAATGGCCAATTCGGATGGTCATTTTCCCTGAAAAAAGTTTTCCCATATCTTCGGCAAGGGCGTTCGCGTGGTCAAAGGCTGGTGGGTGCATGCTTTTCGGGTTGCGCTTCTCAGGCGTGTACCGGCAATTTACCAGCAGACGTTTTCCCGAGCTCCAAGAGGTCGGGCAGGTTGTCTGCCAGACTGTATCCGGTATCGTCACATCCGAATCGGGATAGGGAACCAAACGAAACAATGCTCGCTGAGGAGGCAAATAGCGGGTTCGAGTGGCAAACGAAGCCATCGAGACAGGCACCCTTTTGTGCTCTGAGACAGGATAGCAAAAACAACGAAGAGAAAGATAATTTATGTTTCAAAGAAAGTCAACATTTTTGGAAGAATTTATCCAGCCTGATCAAGGTATGTTTGCTCTAAGACACGGGCTGCATCATACATCACTTTATTTTACGACTCTGTAATAACAAGGTATTACACCGCTGAAAAAAAAAGTATGCATAGTGATGCAGTTTGAAACTTGAACACGCATTACAATTTCAAGGAGGGTGGGTGCAATGAGAAGACTGAGGATTCCGAAAAAAGGTACTCGAGAGTTTTAGTAGATCGTTCCGATACCCCCGATAGCCCCGATAACGGTACTATGCATGCGCAAGGGAGGCGGTGGCGGAGTATCGGGTATCGTTATCGGAGTCATGGGAACGATCTACAAAAACTCTCTAATAACAGTAAACAGAATATGAAAAGTGACGCTGGCGAGCCTCCGTGGCAACAGTTAATCGAAAATCCAAACGAAGTTTATTGAAATTTGACGCGCGTGCGGGCAGCACCACACTGATTTATACATCTGCCCTTTCATTGATTTTATATTTTAATATTCTGTCAGCTGTACGGACGGTGGTAATGACAGTATTTTGAAAAGTTTTGTGAAGCCGCTTCTGTTTACACACATCTCAAAGAGTCGTAATTTATGTTGGCGTATGCAGCGTGCTCATGGTACCATAGAATGATCTAAGAAGAAGTTAACAGAGCTCACTCGCCACCCAGTCAAATAAAAACGCCAGTTCATTGTGCTTTGCATTCGGGTGGAGACGTGATGCGCCGCTGGCGCGTTTTTGGTCGCCGGTGTTACAGGCAAGGGCTCGAAGGCAATTAATTACCCGAATTCGCCATAAATACCGCAGAAAGATTGCGAGATCATGATGTTGGATTAATTTGGGTTCTGAATGAGAGAGGTTAAAATGAGAAGAAAAGTCTTTCTGACAATGGTGAAAACCAGAAAGTATGTTTTGAGAAAATTTAAAATGAGAAAGGTTAAAATGAGAAAAGTCGTTTTGAGAAGGGTCAAAACCCGAAAGTTTGTTTTGAGAACGGTTTAAATGAGAAAGGGAGAAACGCGAAAGTTGTTTTGCGCTGGGTTGAAATGAGAAGGTAAAAACGAGAAGGTAGAAAGGCGAACGGGTTCAAATGAGAACCACCCTGTTTAATACCGTCCAGTCCTTCACTACCACACAAAAAAGGTTTACATAACGTTTAGTCAAGCCGAACCATAACTTTCCACATTACAAGCAGAGTTATGAATTGACTCCGCTATGGCTAATGCACCTGAAGAGCAAATGTGGACTGTTTTTGTTCATGAGTTAAAGTAAGTTTTTGAGTGCGTGCACTTATTTGAGGAGCGAAAGATAAAGATGACAGGAAGCTAGGTTTCTTTCAGTTTCGTGTACGAGCTAGCCCAACAACAAGTGTTGTTAAACTACATTGTACTGTGCCGTTATGGAGCGTGCAATTCTAGTCTTCAATGTTATGTTTTTATAGAGTTGCCTAATGATAAAAACATCTCTCGCTAGAAGTACCAGAGGCAAGGCGTGTTTATAATGATGTTGATGCTTACGTTAGTGAAGTTGCGAATCGACAATTCTATCAGTTCTCAATTCTGAACACATTATTTTTGTAGGACTGCTCATGATCACAGAATGGTTTCGAGTGCAAGTGAGCTAAAGAGCTTTGAGTGTAAAGATGGTAATAATAAAACAAATGAAAAAAAAGAAAAAAGAGGTTCCTGTCTGCATGACAAGTTCTCGTCAACAGTGGTCATAAATTCCATTGCACGACTTCCACTATTCCACGATGTCCACTTCCTTGAAGCCAGGTGGTAACCGTCTGGGCTTAAAAGGAAGGCAGTGGCATTTCTGAAAAGTTAAGCCTCCTGCCTAGGCTCATTTTACAGTTTTCGACATTTTCCTTTTCCGAACGTCTACTGTATACTATGCGAGGAAGTACACCCGCTCGCATTTGTAAAATCGACTGGAAACAGAGCCTTAAAGAACGCATACTTTCGTAGATATGTTAAGTTTGCAACATTAGGCTGATACGGTAAACTAATCCGTCAGTCCACTATTTTATGCTAAATTTTGCATGGCTGGAAGAAGTGCTTCTTTGTCTTGATGATCGTTTTATTGAGGACGATTTCATTGAACCACGCGCTAGCGACGAATACATTGCGGCAATCGCATTTAACAAAAATTGTACTTCGTAGGTTTCGCCTCAGCCTTTTGCTTAAAGGGGTACTCTATCATTGTTTTCACGATTATAGCTTTGGTTCAAAATAGACTCTAGATATAAATACATGTAGCGTTACAAGTTGTAACAAAACTATTAGACTAAAAAATTTTTTTTTCGCGAAGTCATAGCATTTTGTTAATTTCGGAGCTCACCATTTTTTTTTTTTTTTTCATACCAAAAGTGTTTATAAGGAACACCAGAACGTATACGCTAGCGGAAGGCACAGGTTCGCACTTTGGGAGTTAAAACTTGTTACTAAATGATTACAACAAATTTGTTGTCAAATTAATGCTGCAGCTCCATTCAATTAATTGTATAGATGTGCAGCATTAATTTCCACGCAATTTGTATAGCGTTATTGAGCGAGTGTTAACACTCGCTCATTAACACTAAACAGATCGCGGAAACTTCCTTTTAACATTGTCCGCTTTTGCCTCCAATCAACATTACACCGCTGTAAAGTAAGGACAATGTTCAATGGTGTGTTGAATGGGCTACATTTGTTGTTTCCTCAGTGGCTATTTCAAATTTAGAAATGTTATTTGACCTGCCGAAATATTAAATCCCAGGTATCACAAAATGCAGTTGGTTCGAAACATGCATTCCGTTGAAACAAAGAGAAAGATGAAGCGATGCTAGCGGTTCTAAGATTTTCTGTATTTCTAAACGAACCGTTAGATAAATAATCCACCGAAATTTCCATGCACAAAATGAGGTGATAATACGCCGAAATTTTTATATACAAAGACACAAAATCAAAGCACGTAATCTTACCTTGTTCTTATATATTCTACGAATGCGATGTCTGCATAGCCTGCGCCACGCTGTAGCGTGAACACGGCCTCAGCACTATTTCGCAGTTCTTTCCTCAGGGGCATAGAGAGGTCCCACATTTTACCGTTACGTTTAGTGGCCGAATTGAATCATTTTATGCAAACTGGTGTTCATATTACTGCCTTTAGCTTTAAGGGAAAACAAAAACAACTCTGGAGATTACTTCTACGCGCTAACGGTGCAGTGCAATGTATGACTCAAGGGACAGTTTGAAGCGCAGTGTATATCTACATAGCAGGTATTCCTTCGATTAAAATTATTCAATGAATGTTCCCACCGAAACACGTCTAAATCAAGGCAAAACACATCACGTTAATAATTCAGGATATAGTTTTATTTTTATATTTGCTTCTTAGGTGCTATTTAGACGACCGTGGTGTGGCCAAGGGTGTAGCCAAGATTAGCGTGAGCAACGGTGCTGTAAGCAAGAGGAGCAACCCTGTGGGTGTAGGCGACTGGGGCTGGGTGGACAGCTTTGACGACAACTGGCGCTGGGTGGACAGCCTTGACGACAACTGGGGCTGGGTGGACAGCCTTGACGACAACTGGGGCTGGGTGGACAGTCTTGACGACAACTGGGGCTGGGTGGACAGCCTTCACGACAACTGGAGCGGCAACCTCGACAGAGGAAGAGTACGTCGGGGCATCAGCTGGGGCGGAGGTCTTGGTGCCTGGCTCGTTAGTCTGAACGGTAGCGCGGAAACCAAGGGCGTCGGCAACGTAGTTGACAGTACGGGCAACGCCGTGAGCGTCCACATAGCCGTAGGAGCCGACCTTGTTGTTGAACTCGTCACCAGTCTCCTGACGGGTCAGACGGGTGCCGAACTCGTCGACGTTGTCGTAGCCGAAGCTGTACGGCTGGGGCACGTGCACCTTGGTAGAGAGAAATATGGAAATTGAAATAATTTGTCTTGACCACGGTAGGCAAGACCAAGTTAAAGTTGGATACTTAAAGTTATTATAGAAAGATTTCTGGGCCTAAATCATTATTTTCAGGATATAGTATATATTTGACAATCATGAAACGTGGTATTGGATATTTGTTTTGGTTTCTTTGCAAACAAATTGCACATATCGGGCTACCATTCGTGTTCCTACTGAATTTCTCGTTTTTTTCGGACCAGGAGGCAGCATCTCAGTAACACAACAAACGAAGAGAAGATTGTGTCTTGGCACAAATAGTTTTTTGAATGAGACTTCGAAAATGATTAACACAGTGGTATCGTAACCGAATAAAAATAAATCTACTGCTGCCAGGAGCTTCCTTAGAAGAATGGTACGTCACACCGATGATCTAGTGCAATAAGACGATATAGCGGCACCTGGTGGGATAATTTTCTGGACTCCTGTTGCCAACTTGCGTTTCACTGTCCCTTTTAGATGACTGAAGAGTGTCTCAAAACTTCATCAACAGTAACCGAGTTCAGAATAATGGAGAGTGTTCCGTAGCGTGCTAATATCCGTTTTTGCTTTCTCGTTGTTCTCCGTGTAAGCTGACAATGCAGGAAATGTTTCTCGCGTATGTACGGATACAACAGCCAGTAAGGTTACATACAGTAGTCATCGTCCATAATGTAATAGGCAGTTTGCTAAGCCCCCCACGCACCTCAAAGCGCTCGTGGAATCATGAAAATGGCGTTCCTTAAATTCCCTAGTAATCACTTATTTCTACCCATTGGATGCTGACATACTTTTGAGTGCGATACAGAGTCACCTTGAATAAGCGTCCTATAAAGTCCAGAGACCTGTCATATTACTTTTCAAATGTCTCGTCAATGTCAACGTCTTTAGTATTGTGAATGCCATCCACCCTTCAAGCTGGCTGTGTTGCCAATATCTCTTACAATTTTATCATTCTCGTGCTGCTTCAAACATGTTGACATTAACTTGAACCGCTAAAAATGCTATAAACAGCCCGCTGACTTTGAGCTAAATCCTGTTTTTGGTTGTAGCAAATTTTCGGTTTTTTAAGCAATTCATGCTAAACAACAATCACGAGAACCATAAAATGGTAAGAGATTTTTGCAGCCTCATCGAGGTTGAAACTTTAATTTCATGAACACTTTTAGAAACGCTGATATTGAGAAGAAATTCCAAAAATGATATGACTGCTCTTTGATCCTTACACGACGCTTATTCAGAATGACGCCGGACTACACTCAAACAGTGTGAAACCATGAGGTTGGTCGAGATTCGCGATCACTAGGGAGCTGAAAGAACACCGTTCTTATGATTCCTCGAGTACTGCCCGGGGCGCATAGGGATCTAGCACGTGGTCTATTACATCGTGCATAAGCTGAGAATTGTGAGCATTTGAAGAAGCACGGTTTGCTACCCTACAAAGACAAGTCATGTTTTCATCTGAACTAAAATATGTATTTTAGAGGTTGCCATTGACAAATTCAATAACTTCTAAAAGTCACACTTTAATTAAGCCTATACTTATCTCTTGAGCTGTGCACGTGTCTTCTTGCAACAGGATCTACTAGGTAGTACCGATTTCTTTGCATATTTTGTCAACCAAAACAAATGATGAGCTGAACTTTAAGAATGGTAACTCCACGAATTTGTGGTTGAGAAAGTAATAGCGATAATAACAGCGTCCAGCTTGTGTGGAAGGCTTTTTAACTTACATTTTCGACAACAACGCCGCAAGCCACGTAGGCGAAAAGGCAGCACACGAGAACCTGCAAACAAATGTCATCTTTAGGCGAATTCACACAGACGGGTGGGAAAGTGTAATCCCTGAAAATAAGCGAAATTCAGCAGAAGCCATAAATAAGTATTCATCATGCTACCTTCGAGAACATGGTGAATGATGCTTCTCTTTCACTGAAGTGGAAGTGATACTGCATCTCTCACTGACGACGCCTTATATACTGGCACTGTGCATACCAGTAACGCCCAGCCTTCGTCAATCTCGACGACTAATCTTAGGGGGAACACTTATGGATCATCACTCTCCGCCGCTATGAAACCGGAGTGTCCTGGAAGGAAATTCCTGAGGGAAGGGCGTATCTTTTAAGAAGTTTGATCTGCTTTGCGGTCACGTATATGAAGATGTAATATTTTTCACCAAGAGTTTGATTCGTATATAATGTAACAGTAAATGCTAGGTTAAATGCTTGTACTAAGCGGTTCTTAAGAACAGTCAACAGTGTTGTTTGCTAACTTTATGTTCAGGAGACGTGTATCTTTAATTGGTCAATTAACCAGTAGCAACGTATTAAAATCTGAATTTTGCATAATGAATACAGATATCTGCTCGATGAATACAAAGTTTTATACCTATAATTAAGATAAAAATATTTGAGCTTCCGGAGCTGTCTTGATTGCTCGACCCTTTCTCTGAAATATGTTTAGACATTTTAAGACTGAGCTTATGTTTAGCTGCAGCGGTCACTAGTCTTCGGGCAAAAACATGTTCAATGTGCTTGTGCTTTCCAGAAGTCTAAACATACAGTCTTTATATCAACGACAAATATGCTAAAGAAAAGACATGCATTGCATATATTACCTATTGAAAGTCAACTTATGGAGGAACACACGTGATCTGTAAAAGTCATGCGTTTTTTTTGCGCTACATAGGATCTCGCTTCATTCACTTCTTTAATTGTGCCACAATTATAAAAGAAACATTAAGAAATGAACACAAAAATAAAGATGAATTCCCTCCCATTTTACCAGCATAAAACGTGTTTTAAATAAAAACCGTCGCTAACTATTATTAAAGTTAAGATTAACTATAAAAAATTAATCGACCTAAAATGTAAAGTTTTGTTTTGCTTAAGTCTAGTCGTATAAAGACGACCGTCATCATTACCATGATCAAAGTTCAAAGAGCGAATGTCAATAGCACTATATTCGCAAAAAAAATTACTACTTATACCCTAGCAAAAAATACTGATGCGATATCCAATCTGGCAATCTTGTATATTGGACGAAAAGATGGCAATAATCAGTTGTTAATAAACCGCCCTTTAAAAAAAAAAAACTACCGTTAAAGAAAATTTGTCAGGCTGGGCGTAACGTAGAAACTTCCCCATGTATTGGAATATATCTGCAGGTTATGTTGCCTAAAGGATCCCTATCAAGTGTTGTTGCATACTTTTTAACAGTTCACTGGATAGTGCTTGTGTGTACGAATATTTAAGAGCTTCTACCGCAGCTTTCTTGAAGTAGATTGTACGCTGCGCGACTGTGTAAGGGCGAACACGCCGTCGGTGCTTCTTTCTGTTTTTCCTGGGAAGGGTAGCAGCAGGCACAAACGTTTACCGCCTAGGCTAGCGCTCCAAATGAACCCTTTCCACAACACTAGTGCTTTGATGATAGCCACTCAATTTTGCGATGGGAGTTCATAAAGGTATTTATTATCTTGTATTTTGGAAGGCGACATGGCCGGCGCACATGCGTACGCGTTCTAACCCTTTTGTTCAGCCTCCCACGACAACCAAAGTTACACCCTCCGGAAAATAAAAATATAAATAATAATTAATTTTATTATTAATATTATTATTATTATTATTGTCGTTGTTGGTGTTATTGTTGTTCTTGTTGTTGCTGCAATCAAGAAGGAGAGTTGGAATCACGAGCGTCGGCGGTGGGGATATTTCATCTCCAAACATGCAATGATCAAGGTGGCGCGCTTCTCCAACCGATGCATAAGCCGGCGTTGGGCTTGGTTGTGTGATGTATTCATTTTGGCCCTTCGTGAAATGTGCCACTACGACAATCACCTTGTGTTCTTCCCGAAACGCCTGCCATGCAATGGTTTTACATGAGAAGAAGACGAAAGTCAGTGAGTGCCAGGGTGAATGAACACAAGGGAAGAGGCAGAATATCACAGAATGACCCTGTGTGTTGAGGTGAAGTAAGCATACTTCCCAGGCTAGCTTGCCGCGAAGTTTGATGACCCCCGGGGAATCTCGTCAGGAGGTGACAGCTATATTTCCCCGTGACTTATAATAAGAATGTTCTTTAAGAGCACATTAGTACTACCCCAGTAAACGCAAAACATTACTTCTCCCCCTGACGGCTTCATTTTGACTATTGTTTTCGGTGTTAAATACGTGCGCTTCTTTGTATCCTGTGTTTCTTCGTTTCAGGGGCGTTATGGTGAAATGAAACACTCATTCCTGGTGGTCAGGTGATAAAGAAAGTCGCCGTGGCCAACTTGAGAGAGCTAGATCATTTCCTTTGAAGATTCTATTTGGCGCTGATTTGCATGCGAGTGATAATTCATTATTTGCAATTCAACTCGCATGTCCAAATCATTTAGTATTCTGAGACAAACCGTTTGAGCGTTCTGATACTTCGGGGATGTGGCTTGTTCCAGAAGGCAAATTTTATTGGTATCATTCATTTCTTGCGTCAAATAACATACACTTTATAT
Source organism: Ixodes scapularis (assembly GCF_016920785.2). Lineage (NCBI taxonomy): Eukaryota > Metazoa > Arthropoda > Arachnida > Ixodida > Ixodidae > Ixodes > Ixodes scapularis. The sequence goes on along the minus strand of NW_024609880.1, from coordinate 60,248,903 downwards.
ACTCTCCCACAAAAATAAAAAAGAACAGAAATATTGACGATCGCTTTTTTGCGTTATTAGTTTCGTACTCTCTACATGCTGATGCCTTAGTCTGCAGAGCGAAAGCCTCCTGCATACTGACAAAGCCTGGCAGATCGCCACGAGACGCAGCCGCCGAAATTGAAAAGGTAGAGCGGCGGACAACGTATAAAAGGAAAGCTACTTGACGGGCGCCCCGCTGCGGCGAGACGCCGAAACACACTTCTCCTGAGCGATGGAATGTCTGCTCGTGCTCCTCGCGTTCCTCGCGCTGCCACTTCGTTTCTCGTCGGTTTTGAAAACTATGTTCCTGGTCCTCGCCGCTGCAAAAGCTGTGCGCTGACGACCAGGTTCCCCGAGAAATGCTCTGTGCTACCGGATCGTCGCTCTCCATATCTGCTACCGGGCACTCTATGGCTTCGTCGTTGAACTGGCCAGGCTTTGTGAGCACAGAGGATGTTATGGCACAGCTCATGTTGAATGTAATCATACTTCGAAATCAAAAAGCTAGCTGGTCACTATTCCTAAGCTTAAAAAAGCTCCTCTGTGTTTCCGCGGTGCTTCGCTGCGGAATACGTTGAAATGCTTACTTGTCTTCTGTAAAGTCTGTATTGCTTTATTCAATCGTGGCTCTTCTCGCCCTAGTGAAAAAGTCAATTGTATAGAGAAAGTTCTTGTGTCCAACGAACACGCATGAATCATACGAGACATATAATAACATATGAGAACCATATAAGAAACTTCTCACAAGTTTTTTTTATGGTTGTTATATGTTCTTATATATATTTTATAGTTCTTAAATGATTCTTACATGTTCTTATACATCTTGTATGATTCATTTCTGTTTATTGAACGCAGAAATTTCTCATACAATTGAAACTTTTCAATAGGATCCTCCGGCTACTCTCGGGCATGTCAAGCTTGGTGACGCTCGGCACGTCACCCCTTCTGTTCAGCTCACTCTTCTTCTCATAAATTATGCTCGAGCAACGAGTAAACATAAAATTTTATAAAACTACTGCTAGTTCGAGAAACGCAATTGAGGCCTATTATATTCACGTAGCTTGCTTTGTGATTCCATGTTCAACATTTTTATTGGCAAATACCGCAGTGTAATTGCATGGGGTGCGATGAAATGACGCTCAGGACACACCACGCCCTGCTTTTTTAACGTGTTGGCGTTGGGGAGTTTGTGTCGCAGAAAAGCGGGAATCGATGTCGGTGGCATTGTGACGACAAAATCCTGATTGGTCCATAGGGTCATGACGTCACAGAGACATGACCTGGCGCGGAACTTTCTAAGAACCCCCAACGCTCACGTAAAACGTGACGTCACGCATGGAATGAAAGCGATTAAAAACATGTCATGCCAATTAAATGTCGCCGCTTCTTTAAAAAAATTTAACTTTATAAATGAACTAATTTGCCTTAAAGAATAACTTGAAAATTCACGACACTTCGGTTGTGAGCCAGACACGCTACACACTGGGCCATGTCCTCTTTTTTTTTTTCCTCCCAATTGCAGACAAGTTATATGCGCCGCACTTCCTGCTCACTGGCAGGAAGAACATTAAACGTGAATGAGAATTCGATGCGAAAGGGGCCCGATAATACTATCGCGTTTCACTCTTAAAGGCCAAGCTTAAGCATCCTCCAAGTTGTTAAGCTGTCATTGCCTGCCAATCGTCCACAGACATTTTTTTCTAGTACCCTTTCACCGTCCCCTTACGTACGGACTTCGTGCGTCGGGACCCTTAACCGAAAATGAATGAATGAATGAATGAATGAATAAATGATTGAATGAATGAATGAATGACATATATTTTCTTCTGTATATTATAGTTCTGGGCGAAGTTTGGTAATAATATTTTTTCTTCTATTATCTTTATTACTCAGCATCACAACTGCCAGGGGAGATTTTTTTTTTTACGTTACGAGCACAGGCTATCCAGAAATTCCAGGTGTAAATCGCATAGCGTGAGCCAAACTGAAAACACTTTCATTTCCAGTCAAAAAAAAAAAATACGCATGTTTTTTTGTTGTTTTTTTTTTAAATGCGATCGCGTTTCTTTAAAGTTACAATGCAACAAATTTTATACTATAAATAAATAAAGCTTAGAATTACTCCTTGGCATTTAAAACCTATAAAACACGCTTTGCTTATTTTTTTTTCTCTACGCAATGGCAGTCGCAAAAAAGGTTCCAGAAAAACGTACAACATTCACCCCCTCGAATCGTTGCACAAAAAAGCGGCAACATGAACTGTAGTACTAGATAACAGAAAGTATAAAACAGAGAGAGGATGAAACACAGACGAGCACATTCTTTTTGTACTCGTCTGTGTTTCGTCTGTGTTGATGTTTCTGTGTTTCTCATCGTCTGTGTTTCGTCCTCTCTCTGTTGTATACTTTCTGTTATCTAGTACATCTTACCAACACGCTCGTTAGGAAAATGAAATGGAGCCGACTATATGCCGCCAGCGCACAGCTCGCGCATTGAATTCAACTCATTGATAAGTTTGGGCTATTCGCGCTATTCTAGTGTTAGGTCTATGCACATTGAGGCATAGATTGTCACAAGCAAAAATCGATTGCCAATGCAGTGTTCGTGTTCACGGCATGAGTAGGGATCGCAAAGCTTGGTGACGCACTCCTGGGGATCACATTGTGGGAGTTTTTCACGCAGCTAAAATAATATTTCCGCTTTCATTCTTGTAATTCCACCGCGACGAAGACGCTTCTTGGTCAGTAGCGTTGCGTTCGAATATTTGCGGGTCCCACTAGTCCCAATAAAGAGGTGTATAGTGAGAAACATTCCTGCCCAATATTTTTGCACGCTCCCTTTATATCTCACCCTTAAAATCTCGATCGTCAAATCAAAATGCTTGCGCATGCTTGGGTAATTGATGCGCACGTGCCGTTTGCTTTATCTTGATCGCGCGCACGCGCGGTTGGCGGAATAGTGAAATAATACCCACTTCCATTCTTTTCACGCGCATGCGCGGGTCAAGGGACGAGCCTGCATGCGGCGCACTTTTCATAAAACCTCGCAAATGGAAGGGTGGTGAAGAAGAGATAGCTGAACAAAAGGGGCGAAGTGCCAGGTATATGAGCGTACTCTACGCGTCGGAGAGATGCCGGAATTTAACCTTCATAGAAGACAAGCAATGTTATCGCATTTTGACGTAGACTTCGTGTCCTCCTGTATTTTGTTTCGAGGTGGAATTCCTTGAAGTCATATTTCTTAAAAATGTAGGTATATTATACATCTCCGTTACGCGTGTTGTGTTTTTTAAAGTATATAATATCACTGAACTTTAGGAGCCATGTTGTGGTATATAATACGTTGATTAACTACCGGCAAATAAGTAAAACATAGACAAACTAAGTACAACAAAACATAGTTTATTCCGCACATTTATTTCATTGGTGTTTAGTGGGACAGCACCAATGCAGGCAAAAATATACAAGCGTAAATATCACACTCGTGACAGTGTGCAATAAGGAGCCATGACATAAACGAACACAGCAATAAATAGCAAAGCGAAACTTTAACTCGCTCATAAGATAGCTAAAGCCAGAGCAGTCAGAGGTGAAGGGCAAGGAGTGAGAAGGGCGCATCTATACAAATCCACATCGCCACATCTTCCTAAGCAGGCAAGAGTTGTTCAAAGTACACATATATTTTGTTTCAGGAGCTGTATTTCTAAGAACGTACTTCTGATAACCAGCTATATTGAATGACGCTATCGTTTTGACAAGAAACTGTGAAAATTAATTAAGATATGAAAACCTAGTTCTTGTTTTTTTACAAGTTTAAATTTCGGATAGGCTTGGATAATTATTTTCGCCTGCCTAATAGAAGCCATAAAACTCTCCAAATAATATCCGAAAAGAGCAGTCTTGGGTCACCTCAGTCCGGTCGAGGTGTACTGGGATATATATAGGGCCGGAACAATTTATCAGCAACTGTGCGGTGCAAATGATGAGGGGCCGAAGAAGCTAAACATTATAAAAAAGATAATGAGCAATTCACTCAGGCCTTATTTATACAGCCTTCCTGCATTAATTTAATATTTCCTTCACCGAAATGCGATAAGAAGAAACACATACCCACGCTTAAATTGTTTGTGCCCCAATTAGCGACATGACACAAGTGCTGCAAAAAACTAAGTACATAGACCATACATAACCAACGGTTTTGTGTCATCCGAACCCGAGATATTCACAGTAGTTGGGCCTCTCACCAAAAGTGTGCTGAAAGCAGCATTTAGCAAAGATATTGAGACATACGCAGGGCTTTTTTAAAACGATATTGTGAAACATATAGAAGAATCCAGGCAGTATCTGTATATGCACTCTTTCGGATATCAGTTTCATTCAATTATTTCTTGCTTAAGCAATTGTGGTATGGCCAAACGTGTATCCCAGAGGAGCGCGAGCAACGGTGTTGTAAGCTAGCGGAGCTACACTGCGGGTATAAGCGACTGGGACTGGGTGAACGGCCTTCACGACAACTGGGGTTGGGTGAACAGCCTTCACCACAACTGGAGCGGCAACCTCTACAGAGGAGGAGTAAGTTGGGGCGTCGACTGGGGCGGAGGTCTTGGTTCCTGGCTCGTTGGTCTGAACGGTGGCACGGAAACCAAGAGCGTCCGCTACGTAGTTGACAGTGCGGGCGATACCGTGAGCGTCCACGTAGCTGTAGGAGCCGACCTTGTTGTTGAATTCATCACCAGCCTCCTGACGGGTCATGCGGGTGCCGAACTCATCGACGTTGTCGTAGCCAAAGCTGTACGGTTGGGGCACGTGCACCTGAAAAAGAAACAAAGGTATCCATGTTTAGATTCCCATTTTTATACCGTAAGAGTGTCCACTAATTAATCCGAAAGGTCTCCGCTATTAACTAAGGGAGGGCTGTTTAAAATACTTCCTAATTCACAAAGTGCAACCAATATATTCGTTCAACGGTACAGTTACAACATAGAAAAACCCGGGAAAGGAAAAGATATACAGACCGCTGACTACCAACTTGATTCCTTTCATAGTTCGTCTTCCTCTTATGAAGACCTTTTTTCCTATTTTCTGCTACAACTGATGATAAAAACCACGCCCCATATCCGCGCTCCGCACCCTTTAGAAAACATTTTGCAATTTTGCTTTTTGCTTTCATCGCTTTTTAGTTTTGGGATTACAATATACAAACATATCTGGTGCTAAGTTCTCTAGAGGCGCTTATTAATTATTTAGCACAGTTTTTTTTCGTGTTTTAGTTTGAGAATACAATAAAGAAACATATCTGGTTGTATGTTTTCTGAAGGCGCCTTATCTTCTGCAAGTTTCGCGTTCTAGCTGTCATATATTGTATTTCATTTTCGAACAGAAGTTAAGTTCTGAAGCTACAACAAATAACCTGGTTCTTCTGACAGAGACACTTGACCACGGCACAAATTCATTTAGCAGATCATCGACGGTAGCAAGCCCTACATATATTTAAAGTGATTTTGCCACGTACTCTTGAAATATTCACTTCGGACCTTTGCTTTCCCCAACATAGTTTTTAAATAATTTTTGTTTAGGCCTACGAGGCTACAAGCTGTTCTTTCCAACGTGCTGCCATATGCGCCAAAGTTTCAGACAATTAAACTTGAATAAAAAATACGAGGATTATGCACATTCATGTTACCCCTTCTTATAGTTAACATGACTGTATTACTGCAACACATAAATGCCGACATATTAGTATCCTTGCACAAATATTAAAATGTGGATGTATCATACGAACCACATATAAGCCGATGGACGCTACGAACTTCGACGTTAGTATAATTTCATAATTCAGCAAATAGTTAAACCGTAACTGTCACCAGAACCACGGCCTCTAGAGAAAATGATTACTACCTTGCCTTCTGCAACGAGTAACAACCTGAGAACTTGAAGTTTCTACAAAGCGGACACGTTAGTGACTCTTGCGAAAATTTCTGAAGTACTCTATTAAGAACTAGTGAGATGAGTCGTACTGCTAACCGTTTTTGTTACTTGTATGATAACGTATCATGTGACTTCATTTAAACTCGAAGTTGCATTACTTTGTTGAGTAACGGAATTACTATTTATTATATAACTATTCACAAAGAGAAAGAATTTTCAACTTACGTTCTCGACGACAACTCCACAAGCCACGTAGGCAAAAAGGCAGCACACAAGGACCTGAAGCGGGAAACACAATTTTAGAATAGTAAAGAGCGAGCAGCGATCAGCAGTAGCCTCACAGAAATATATGCTAATCTTTCGAAAAGTATCAAAAGAACAGGCAACGGTTTTCTACATTAACTTTGCTTATTTTTGTCTTGAGTAAACAGGCTTGTGGTGAAACCTTTCTAAACGAAATGTATCCTTGAAGAACCATGGCTGCCATTTTGAAACTTATTAATTTCTTTTTAATGCGAACAGCTTCTGTTAAATTCATGCTTCGAATTAACTACGGCACCTTAGAGAACATGGTGAAGATTACTTCTTTTGCTTTCAAAATGTAGTGATACTGCGTCGTCCAGCAGCGATGCCTTTTATAAGAAGACTGCATTCCTGCAACGCCCAACTATCCGCAATCTTGTCAAGAGATCAGAGGGAGAAAAGAAGGCGTTTCTGAACTACCACTTGTAAAAAAAATAGTTGCTTTGAAAAACAAGCAAAAAATTAGGAGAATGATTTCTAACGTCTAAGGATTCCAGTGTCCTTAAATATACCCTCTAATTCGTAACTCCCAGGAGATTACACTTGCGTGTCTTATGTTGTATCAAATGTCAATCTTTTCCTAAAGTTTGAGCTCCAATTAAAGCTGGGCGCACTCTCGCCTTCTTTACTCGAAAATGCTAAGTAAAGTTGTTCTTGAGAATGTTACGTAGCTGATTCAAATGACATGTCAGAGTGATGGGCTTATGAACGACCGGGGACTTGTGATTATATTTATGCATTTTTGTATATTGTTCAACCTTGTTTCCTCTTCCAACACACCATTAACCTTGTCAAGTATGCAAAAAACAAAACGGTTTCTACATCGACTTGAGGAGTATTTCACATCCTGCTATGCTCGCTGGCTGCTAGCGTTTGTACGTACGCTGCCGTCTAGTCAGGTGACTCACTGGCTTCTCTTATTTTGTTCTTTTAGCGATATTTAATTTTTAAAATTTGTGGTGGTGGAGGTATCAAGTTTGCTTATGAAGAAAGTAATTTTTATTGAAGAGGGTGGCTTTATTTGATTTTGGCCAAACTGGTAGGAATTGGGAAGGGGGATGACTTTTTTCTCAAAAATGCAATGTTCTTGTTCAATTTCCGCGATGGACAAAACACCGCAATGAAAATTATAACGAGGTTTCCCAAAAAGTAACTGAAATTATATGTGGTAGATCATGACAAAACCTCAATAAGATATTTTTGCAACATTGACCGTCGTTTACAAACTGTTTAGTTCACTGAGACTGCTGACATATCTATACAAAGTAAGGACTACTACGCATTATGAAAATGACTTTTATGGTAATTTTAACACTGCAACCTTGCGTCTCAGAGCAATTTGACCTCACATACATTTTTTGGGGGGAAAATCTGAACTGTTATGAAACATTGTATCCAGGAACCATTCGTATTTTAGCTATGAACCACAATCTATCTGGGTCTTATATTTTGTATAGAATATTTGTAAAAAAAAAGAACTTGCTCTTGACTTAAAAAAATTGTTTAGAGTCGAGTTTTTTTTCTAAGAAACATTTTTTTAAATCTTTTGAATTAGAAATTTTGCTTGTTGCAAGAATCGAGCTATCACATATATTTTTTCTGACAAAAAAATTGTGTGTGATTCTCTTAACGACAGGCTCGGTTGAATCCAAATGAAACAACCAAACCGAAAACGCCAAAAATAACTATCGGTTATTTAAGCTTTTTTATATGTGACTTTCCTGTCTGAGTTTGTTGAATTTGAGAATTTCAGGGTAATATTGAGATATGTATGCAGCCTATTTTGTCTACGGAACACCCGTTACGTAATTTATTATATTCACAAGTTGGCGCTTCTAAACAAGCTCGCTACCGCCTGGTGCAAGTCCATGAAGAAAGCCTTCTGGTTTTCTTAATGATTTTTATATTGGTTGGTGTACTTTTGTTAAATGTAATTTTCAATATGTGCTCGGATAGGTATAAGCGTATTGTGCGCATTTAGTAGTTCCTTAAATAAATTATTATTTCTGGCCACTCAAACAAACAATTGACAAGAAATGCACTACAGGAAGTGTACTACTCGAAGACGAAATACTATTCCGTCATTGTGTTCTCAACTTCGTCGTAGAGCGATTAATAGTTTGCACAATTGATTGCAATAGGTTTTTAGTGAGAATATTAAGGAGTTTATTTTTCTTACTTCGGAATGCTTAACCTAATGGTATTTATAAACAGACTAGCTGCTGATGGCATATTATTTTATATGTATTAAAATAGGTAACATTTAGAAAAAGAGACACTTTGGTGCATATAGCGCAACCTTCAAAACAAACTGTGTGATGTAGAATGTAGATGAAAACTTAATTTTGGAACTTTCTTTCTTTGAATATGTGTTTTCATGTTTGGGAATATCGTTTGGCAGCATATATATTGACAAATTAGAGACGGAATGAAAAGCACGTTTCTCGTCATATACAATGAGTACTAAAATATTTAAAAAAAAAACAGCCGAGGTGTTACACTTCTTCAGGCAAACATTTTAATTTATTTCATGTCAAGGTGCTGTATTAAATCAATCTAAAAGTTTTATACGCATTTTGAACGGCTGTTTTCAATTACTCAATTGGAAATGTTTATATCTATAGTGCCGGTAGTCCAAACCAAGTTTGCACTACATACTGGCCGCCTTGTGCCCTTTATCTATAAAATGTAATCGACTACAGTCACAAATTAGTGAGCCTTAAACGTAATGAATTACCATTACAAGTTACTTTTGCTAAAAGGAAATAATTACATTATTCGTTACGTTACAAATCACTTTCCCGTTACGTTTCCGGAACACTTATAAAAAATACAATAAAAATAATTTTGACGTATTTAAAAATATTATGCAACACTACTTTGCATTCCTCACGCGCCCGCATTATGAGAGTCCTTGTAAAAGTAAGCTATTTTATCTGAGAGAAAGAGTATAGGTGCACTCTGTTAACCTTGAGCTGACGAGGCAGCGAAAGTTGCAACCACACCCGCCATCTCGCTAGCTTACGGCGACCGGAAATAAACCCTGGAATTATGCAGACAAAACTAGCGGTGCGCATGCTCAGTAGCAGCGTTTTCCTCCACTAGGACATCAAGAAGACATCTACTTGGTGTTGCCTTCTTGGTCTTTCTTCTTGGCATATTTCTGCATGACTTTCACGATTTTCGATTAGTACTAATGACCGGTCATACAGAAAATCCTGTTTTCTTTTTGTTTATGCTCCTGTTCACAATGTTTTCTATATTGTTGAATTTGCTATTTTCGTGATGCAAAATTGCCTATTCATATCACTCCAGTATCTGTAATATGATAATATATTTAGAAAATAAAGCGTAACTAAATTAATCCCTTTCCACTATTTGTAAAGGAATTACATTATAAATTACTACCGCGAGAGATGAATGTGGCAATTATAAAATTACTTAAAAAGGTAACGGATTGCAAGTAATCCGTTACTCTTGACAATTAGTTCCCATATCTGCATACAGGTCGTTGGTTTCGTATTTACCATTTCAATTTTTTTTCTGCTTCTTATTGACGAGTCTAAAAGCCTTCCTTCAGCCCAGCTCTACTTATCTTGTTCTGAAGTATTCTAATACGATTGGCGAGCGCATCTAAAAAGAAATATTGAGCAAGTGTTTATGTCTGTATCGTAGTACTGATGTTGCAGTTATGAGCCAATTACCACTAAGTACGCGAACGTTGCGCGAAGTGTGTTTTATATAACTTAACGCGAATGGACCTGTTTATTCCCTTTGTGCGAGAACCTCTAAACGAAGGTCAAGAATAAAAAAAGGCTCGAGGTACACCTAAGCACTTCTTATGAGTTGTGAATGCGAAAGCATGCAAGCCGCTCGTTCGCTCCCTCATTTCGTCTGCTGCGCACATTTGGTCACCGGTTAGCACGCGCGCCCTCCTGGGCGTGCTGACCTTGGACGCTGCGTGTTTACGGCGCGCTGACGGACTCCCGGCAACATGGGGTGACCGGTCGTTTAAACTCACGCGCAGCGGCCAATGGGAGTCTCGTCGACGCGCGCCAGCCAATGGGAACGAAGTCTAAATTCATCAGCTTTACACCGCTACTTTGGGATCGGGGAATTAAGGTGCCGGTGACTAGCTTTGCTCGTGGTTTCATAGCTGGGAGCTGGCTTCACTTGGGGAAAGGATTTAAGGTGCGGTTTGGCGCGGCTCGCTCCATGAGGCCGTTAATGCTTTCGCATTGAAATAAATGAATACTTAATTTTAAAAAATTTCACATCGCACACATGAAAAAAAATTCCCCTACATGAAATTTATGTTGCGGATATGCATGCTTATTTTCTTAAATATATTATGATCGGTCTATTGAAGTACTTAAGTAGAACGAGTTAAACGAATGATTGAGACATTGTTTTGTACTTCGCTTTTAATTGCGTTTAAATATTACGGGCTTTTACAAAACAATAATAATAACATAAAAATCTAGAAATTCAAAAAAAAAAACACGACGTTACGTATACGCGTACTACAGATAACGCGGACAATAAACAAATCGCCCCTGTGTATTCTGACAAATTGCAACTGCTTTCTTGTGGTCTTTGGAGTTGTGATTATTTATATCACCTGCCTATTTAATTTTCTACGTTTAAGTTTATAAAAAGGACTGTATTTTATAAGACAGATAATATTCCCGTTGACCGGATTTTCAAATTCAAGAAAGACCCGGGCTATATCCGTAGCAAAAATATATATCCACATGGAATAGTAGCATTTAGATGTTAGTTTTTAATTTAATATATGTTTCATGTTTCTTCCTGTTTGCCAGGGGTGGAAGGGACGTTTCCAAGTGGAGGGAAGTCGGAGTGTGTACTTTCATCATATCTTCAAGCACTGCTGAAAGCACTCAACACGTACAATGAGGCCGACCTTTTTGGGCAGGTATATATTTCAGCATCGCCTTAGATGAAAGCTTCATGAGCTTGTCGAAGAGAAGATGCTTAAAGTGTTCTTAGCAAGCTTCCCATAAGATCTACGTAATCTGCAGCGAATGTTTCTGAGTTTCTTTTTTACATTTAAATGTTCCCTGGCGTTTTTTTTTTCAAGGGAGAAGATGGGGCATAGAGGCCTGTATTTTTATTGACTTTAATGATAAATTGCAGACACCTCCACTAGTAAAATTGTGTTCTTTTAAGAGGCAACGCTATTTATGAAAATTAGAATAATCATATATCTCGAGGAAGCATAAACGAATTTGAAGACTCAGTTTTTTTTGTAATTTTAGGTCCAATTTTATCATGCGATGTCCAGGTCATAAAAATAAGTAGGAAATGAAGTTTAAAAATTGCTTGATTAGTTGATCTCGATGCACATGATAAAAACGCTAAGTTTTGGAATATAATTTACTGAGAAGCAGCGCAGAGTTCGAGTAGGAATTAATCAACAGAAGACGCGTAGACATTTGAAAACCTGATTTATTTGAGTTTTTTTTTCTTTCCTTACACGGTTTCACCCGGTGAAGCGTTAGAGCAATACAACTAGGCCGATATAAAAGCCGTACACGCACCAACGTTCCTGTTGACACAGTGGAAACCAAGAAAACTTACGGCATTATCAGTACTGAGACACAAAATAAACACTCGTAAACATAGCGCTTAATCAGAAAGACAAGGCCAGAGGAATAGAAGCTGAGAGAGTAAACGTTTTAAAACAACTTATACGAACACGCATTGACGGTAGCATGAAACCCTAAGAAGTCGCCAAATATTGCGTAAATAAACCGCATAGGCGCTGTAGGTTAGCGCTGGCTGCTAGGCAGTTCTAGTTAGAGAGGTTAGTATGTGAATGAAAAAAAGATGATGCAAATAAACTGAGCTATATGACTTTTGCTTCACTTTATTTTCAGCACCGGATGCGCGGAACAGTTTGCGACGTTATTGAAACAAGCTCAGAAACCAGTAGCCTTGGGTCTACACGGCCCATTAGAGCCCCATCGGGAAAGATATTAGGTCAGAATCTCATACCAGACACACTCTGCTAGAGTTGTATATGCAAAAAAGGCGAGCAAACTGCATGCAAATGTCAAAAATTGTGTAATCTGTTGACCCAAGTCCAGCTGACGCGGCACTGCATTCATGGCTTTTAGCTCATACTTCCTTCACCAAAAAGTTATAGAATGCCCAAAATATCCCCATAATTCAAGCACAAAACTTACATGTGCTGCACGAAATGCCGTGAAACATATATAAAAAAGTGTCAGGGAAATTCCTCGACAATGATGGATCGTGCCATTGCCTAGTGTCAGGTATTCAGCAGCAAGTACTCATCTGAATAAAGGTGTGTGGGAGTAAGAGTTCAACAGAGATAGGAGAAATTGCAGTGATATCATTTTACTGTGCACCATAAACATAATATTTTTATCAGGACAGAAGCTATATTTTCACTCTCTTCGATATTGATTTAATTACGATTTCGCGTAACTAAACGATTGTGGGGTGACCAAGAGTGTAGCCGAGAGGAGCGCGAGCAACGGTGCTGTAGGCCAGCGGAGCAACCCTGTGGGTGTAGGTAACTGGGGCAGGATGGACAGCCTTGACCACAACTGGGGCAGGGTGAACAGCCTTCACGACAACTGGAGCTGCAACCTCGACAGCGGAGGAATACGTTGGGGCGTCGGCTGGGGCAGAGGTCTTGGTGCCTGGCTCATTGGTCTCAACAGTGGCACGGAACCCAAGAGCGTCGGCAACATAGTTGACGGTGCGGGCAACGCCGTGGGCGTCCACGTAGCTGTAGGAGCCGACCTTGTTGTTTAACGCATCACCGGTCTCCTGACGGGTCATGCGGGTGCCAAACTCGTCGACGTTGTCATAGCCGAAGTTGTATGGCTGAGGTACGTGCACCTGGAAAGAAACACGGGTTTCTATGGTTAGGACTTTGATTCTGAACAGGTCATAATGATTGTTGGCAGGCCCGAGAAAGAAGTGATATTGCCTTCATAGATAGCAATAACCAAGTCGAACTGTACCCCTCCTTAGGAACCTACTTTTTCAAATACCTCTTTTGGCTCACTCAATGTTATTAATTTATTATATAACATACAACATGCTCAACAGGAATGAACTATGGATTCGAAAACGACATATTTTAGAAACCAATAAATTTATACTTATAAAAATATTTATAAAAACGTAGAAACATTTTCTTGAATAGCCCGTAAGTTAAATATAACAAATAAAGCAGTAGCTGTTTTTTTAGAGCGCAGCTCCTAGGGGCCCGTTTCCGGCTTGAGCGGCGTCGGCGTCGGCGTAACCGCGCGGTGCTATATGGGTAAATTTCCCCGCTAAATCTAGCGGAAAAATTTCCCCACTAGATTTAGCGGAAAAGTTTCTCCGCTAAATCTAGCGGGAAAAATTCCCCGCTAGATTGAGCGGAACATTTTCCCGCTAAATCTAGCGGAAAAATTTCCCCGCTAGATTTAGCGGAAAAATTCCTCCGCTAAATCTAGCGGGAAAAATTCCCCGCTAGATTGAGCGGAAAAATTTATCCGCTAATTCTAGCGGAAAAATTTCCCCGCTAAATCTAGCGGAAAAATTTCTCCGCTAAACCTAGCGGAAAAATTTCCCCGCTAAATCTAGCGGAACAATTTCTCCGCTAAATCTAGCGAAGAAATTTCTCCGCTAAATTTAGCGGAAAAATTTATCCGCTAAATCTAGCGGGAAAAGCACCCCACTAAATCTAGCGGAAAAATTAACCCGCTAAATCTAGCGGAAAAGTTTCCCCGCTAAATCTAGCGGAAAAAATTTCGCGCTAAATCTAGCGGAAAAATTTCCCCGGTAGATTTAGCGGAAAAATTCCCCACTAAGTATAGCGGAAAAATTTTCCCGTTAAACCTAGCAGAAAAAGTTCCCCGCCTAATCTAGCGGAAAACATTCCCCTGGGAAAACATTTTCTGGGGGGTCACGTGACCCCCCAAGGTCACATGACCCCCCCCCCCCGCCCCGAGAACAGGTAACCCTCAGTACCCTTCCCTCCTCCTCAAGAGCTGCGCTCCAATTCGGTGTTACAGGGAGTTGTAAACGGCTTTTTTAATTTGCTATTGAGAGGTTTGTGGCAAATTAGATCCACCAGATTTTCTGCTATTTGCCCTATTTATGATATATTCATCAGAGTAATCTTTAATGTTGTCGTTCTTTTATTTTTTTTTTACTTAATTTATCTTGCTCAATTTTTTTTTAATCCAAACAGTAAGACATATATCAGGCAAAGGAATTGTTGAGCACATACTCCGGGAACCACTGAATGGTTCCCACTGACTTACGTCTAGATATTGCATTATGTTTTCTAAGTATGATTGAGTTCCCTATCACAAACCAATATTCTTGTGTTTCATTTATAGGCACTCGAACACTGCGTCAAGTAAACCTTCAATACTCTTGAGGGTACAAAATATTGGCCTTATTTCAAACAAAATTGCGATGTAATCATTTCAATTTAGGGTTTCTGTTACTTTTTTGTTGATTAATTTCAGATTAGTTCCCTTGTAACGCACATGCCGACTTTATGTATCCAATTGTACCCGTGCGAACTTAGGTTTCGGGCAATTCAATTTGATTTACTAACAAGACGACGGACATTGCTACTCCGCGCCACTACGGAGACCCCAAACGGGCGATATGAACAATATTGTGCACTCTGTGCGTTGTCAAAGGAAAGGTCATCATTCAAAGTTTAGTAAGATTTCAATGTTTAACAACTCTCTTCTCGCCCCAGTGTAACTGCCACTCTCACCAAGGGCGTTTGGGTAATCGTGATCATGATACTTGAACCCAAGAGCGTCCTATTTCTACAAAGCCCTTGCACAAATAATCCCAGCAATGGCTTCAAATGTCATGAACTCTGATATGAGCTAGGTATTTACGTCAGTTTTCAAAATATGTTTTGTCCTTTCAAATGTTTGGTGGTTTCAAGCTCATAAAATCAGCATTAATTGTTCCTCGAACGGTCAGGTAATCGCGGTATTTTCAAGTATCTAGTAAAAAATATGGAATTCTTAACCTACGTTCTCGACGACAACTCCGCAAGCCACATAGGCGAAAAGGCAGCACACAAGGACCTGAAATAAAAACAAAAGGTGTGAAGGAGAAAATACCGAGCTTAATAAACAGTATATTTACAGTCCTATAAGCTTATCCTTAAAAACAAAAAACTTTTAAAAATTAGTTGACGATTAACTACCAGCGTTTTACGTTTTTCTGCCCTGGAATATATAAAAAAAAAAACAGAGCAACTCGTTTTTCGGGGAAATGTATTCTTGAATAATCGCGACTGTCATTCGAAGGCTCCTCAAGAGATGAATTTTTCCTAGCAATTATTAAGAGCATTCGTTACTTTCGCGCCTCGTTTTAAATACGGTACCTTAGAGAACATGGTGGATGTTGCTACTCTTGCTGTCAAGTAGAAATGGATGCAGCGTCCTTCACCTACGATGCCTTTTATAGGAGTTCTGCGCATTCCTGTAACGCCCAGTTTGCGAAGATTTTGAAAAGTGATCAACGTTGAAAAGAGGGCTTCGCTTACTGCAATATACGATAAAACGGGGGTTGCAACTGTAAAAAAAAAGAAAAAAAAAGATACTCCATTTGCCATAAAATTTATAGTTTCTATATATTCCTAGCAAAAGGTACGTAACTGCGTAAATAGTGTGGAAGGGTAGGAATAACTAAGACAGTTTTCACACTATAATTTTTGTGTAGTTTTATGAAAACATAGAAACAAGTTTAATGATTCTAAATGCAGCGTGAAAGCACCTTCACATCACATAAACAACACTTTTTCCTAGGTCTTCAAGAAATGCAAAAAAAATTGCAAGACCAAATTGAGTTTTATTACACCCTCCTCCCAAGGAGGAAATGGACACATGCAAGATTGCACTAAACATTGTACATAGGCAGACGGGTCTTCCTCATTTATGAAGCCCGATGGCAAATGTCTTTTTTTTTTCCATTGATTGGCTGTGGTTTTGGACCGGGCGTTAAGACTCCGATAACCATTTACACAAAACATATAAATGGTGGCATAAGTTCAATGCGAAGTAAAATTAGGTGATCCGCGAATGTTGCAGGTTAACCTTGGTATTCATTCACAAGTCGGAGCACCGATCCTGATAAAGGGACGCTGTCCTATTACAAGGCGCTGTCCCATCCCTCCCACAATCGCACTGCCCCATTCCTTCCAAAACGGCTTTGGACACGTTGAGTTGCCAATTGTGGCAAAAGGGGAGATGTTAAGCAATACTAGCGGTGGTTAAGAGCAACCCATTCACACATCTTTATAAAGTTAGTTTACTACAGCCGTTGGTGAGGCAGTTTTGGCTCAAGAATCAAGCAAAACGAACCTGTGCTACTTGCGTTTGAGTGCCAAAGTGCAACTTCTGACTTAGATCGTGTACACCACGCCAAGCAGGCGCGCCATTATAGTTAAAAGTACTGCTACCGCAGCGTCATCAATCTAGCAGTTCAATGTTTTGTAACTATTCACTCAAGAAATATATTGACTGTGGCACTCCCCCCTTCCCCTCCCACCTTCCGATTTTTCCCCTACTCTCCCCTAAAAATAGATGTGTTGTAAGTATTTGCGTTTCTTGAGTCTGGGAATGTCTTCTTTCATGGCCTCTCAACTAGTACATAACTGATTTCAACAGCGCACCAGAAACCTTTTCAGAGTTTATATAACTTAAATTGTTACATCTGTCTACGGAAAGATTCACACTGACTTTAGATCGACAAGGTATGGTAACCGAAATAATATTTTGTACTCATAACATATCAGGAATTTTAGACTTAATACATATTTGTATGATGGTTTCGAGCCGAAATAAGTACACATAACCTGGATTTTTCTTTCACCTAGGTAGGGTGTCCCGAATTATAAGCGGCGCGTGCGTGTTGTGCAGTGAAGGCATATTACGATACCACGAAAACCGATAACGCCGGTGCATTAATTCAGAATTTTTTTTCGTTTTTAAAACAAACTTCACTACCATAAATTTTGCTTGGATGCAAATTAAAAAGCTGATGCATCTAATGAGTCGTTTCGCATGTTTTTTATCAGGAGCACTTTGATGTTTATTTGGGTCTGAAGTGTAAAATCATTTTTAAAAAAAGTTGAGTTTAGTCAGATGGAAAGATATAGAAAAAGGGATGTTTCAAACTTAGCTAATTTCTCTGTTTCCAAGAATCCTCATACACCTAGAAATATAAGGCAGACTATATCCATCACTGAACGTTCACATAGACGTAGAGTTACAACAAAAGAACATGCTACCAGACATAGAACGCACCCTTGTACCCCGAACATTGGTCACTTAAATGATATACAAAAATTTACCTTTAATCATTTTACCCTAGTCCCCTACCTTCAAACTGAACAACTAATCCAACATTCACGAAGAAGGACTTGTAGTTTTCAAGACTGAACTTCCAAAAGCCGTACCCTCTTCTTCAGTTCATCGTTGCGGACAGCAACATCGAGAAGCAACTGGTTTTAAGTTCGAACAAGGGCAAACATATTCATGTTTCCCACCGCAAACATGAATATGGTTAAAACTTAAAAGACAAGATTTTTAAAGGTGAATATATCAACAAACGAAACCCTGCTTCGCTCGCTTTCTTCTCCTGGTGCCCTTCCATCACGGCATTCAAATTCGTACGTTGCCATTTGATGGAATAGATAAAAGAAAAACAAAAAGAAAAACTTTGCTCTGTCTAACTAAATATGGTAATGAGCAAAATACAAATGTAACGTATATATAACGATAGGTTCTATTTTTTTTAACTGTAACGGGAACGAGTTCCTTTTTCACATATGAAACTTGTGACGGGAACGCGTTCCAAAAATCAGAAGGAACGAGGAACGAGCTTTCGTTTCTTTTATTAAGGAACGTGTACAACACTGATCCTCCCTATGGGTAAAATTGGCCGGTAAATATTTCTAGGGCCGTAGCTACAGCAGTTACATTGGGGGAGGTGCCCGAAATGCCAACTTTGCGGAATCCGCAGTGCACTTCGGGCGGAGAGTGTGTTTCTACATTGCTTCTGCAAAGACAGTTCTTTCTCGCAAAACAAAATTCGGTTTTGTTTTGCTAACCATTAAGTGGATAATATATACATGTATATATATATATAAGTCAAAGATGCGTATTGTCGGAGTTACTAATTCGAAGTTTATTACGACGTTTCGAGCGAGGACCGCTCTTCATCACCTGATGAAGAGCGGTCCCCGCTCGAAACGTCGTAATAAACTTCAAATTAGTAACTCCGACAGTACGCATCTTTGACTTATTAACTTTTGCCGGTCCATTGTTTTTATATTTACCTTACTTTACCTATATATATATATATATATATATATATATATATATTTCTTTAACATTTTAAATTACAAAATAATGTCTCTCTCTTTCTATTTTTCTCTTTCTCTCTCTCTCTCTCTCTCTATATATATATATATATATATAGAGAGAGAGAATCTTTTTTTAATTAAAAATGGTCACGGACAAGGTCGCTGGAACTTCTCTGAAGACACCCAGTAGTGAGACATTTCCGACCGACGTTTATCCTAGAAGAACCTTGGCTTACATTGTATGACACCCTACGAATGTAAGTTTTTTAGTGATTACGAACGCCTCGTGTTAAAGTAGTGCTCGATTTTAAAAATGTTACTTTAGATAGCATGGGGAAGGCTGCTCCTCCTGCTGCGTCCTTCATCTGCGATACCTTTTATAGCGGCATTTCGCATTCCTGCAACGCCCAGCTGTCGACGATCTGCTTAAGCGATCTGCGCCGGGAATATAAGGCGTTTGCTACTGCCACGTGCAATAAAGGTAAAGCGATTCGCGAGAAAATAAAATCGAGCGAGCGGGGAGTTTTAGGCGTTACG
The DNA here is from genome assembly GCF_016920785.2 of Ixodes scapularis. Lineage (NCBI taxonomy): Eukaryota > Metazoa > Arthropoda > Arachnida > Ixodida > Ixodidae > Ixodes > Ixodes scapularis. Next base: position 60,229,721 of record NW_024609880.1, on the reverse strand, counting down.
AATTGTCGAAATTATAAATATATTTTCGGACGTACGCGCGTGCGTATTTGATATTTTGAGGTTACTATATCTACTAACAGAGGCACCGACGAGTAACCGAGGGTTATCTCAACAGCGGCGGCGGTGTTAAAGAAGTCGTCAATATTAACAACGCGGTTCTCACATCTCTGCGGCCATGCAGAGGACGTTTAGGGATACATTACCGCTGCTCCGTTAGATAAATTAATTACCTCCGTCACGTTCAATCATCGCTATCTTGTCTCACTCTCTCGAATATAGCAAAGCAAGAAGACAAAAAACTGTGGCTCCAATCCACGTTGTGAAGGTGGTTGGACAGCGCAGCTGTAAACGACACCCACAACTATTTTTCATTGAGACGTCACTTAAAAATATGCACGTTGCTCTACAAAGAGTGAAACCACAGACAAGCGAAATGTACTTAACCACACCTTTTATTACTTCACAACGACATTCACGACTACTTTATGGTCAGTGTGATACACACTGAGATTTTGAGTTCTCACTGTAGAGATACTCTTTGTTAAGGTTAAATCAATGCATGATCCATGAATGGTGGTTGGTTGAGTTGCATTGGTGAAGCACATGTTATATATGAAAGCGTGGTGACGTCACTACGTGTTTTCTATGCTGTTGGGTACTTTTTCACTCGGAGTAGCTTGCGCCACCGTAGCCTTTGCCGGGAAACACACGCGGGGAGAACGAACGTGCTTTCGCATTGTTCGCAGACGCCGTTAACATCCATTATGCGGGTTGCACTTCACACGAGGGCTTTGAATGACGTCAACCCATTTCGAAGCAGCTGCAAACCTAATCTTTACCGGAACGCGTGGGAGGGTGCTTCTATTGTTCAGACGCGTCTTAACACCCATCATGCGCTTTTGATGCTTGTTTTGTAGTTTTCTTTAGTGAAACTAATACTGAGCTGTATGCTGTATGCCTGATTTCAAAGGAGATATGTTGTTTTGCCTTCAATTGTTTGCCGGGAGTTTTTTTGCTAACAACGCCAACGACACGAATATTTCCTTGGCTGGAAAAGCTGCAACTCTTCGCTTTAAAAGCACCAAAGTGAGGACGGGAGTCCTAGAGCATTTATATAATTCTCCTACAACAACAACTATGTCCCCAGCGAAAATGCCCCCTTCGCAGGCAAGGTTAGAAAAGGTCCTTACAAGCCAGGCACGGAATTCCGGAGAGCCAAGATCGATGATGCGTCGGGGAAGTCACCGACACACTTATTGTCTCCTTCGCGGTTGCCGTACGAGTCCCCATCTTGAAAGCAGGAAAAGACCAGGCGAAACCTCCTCGCCTGTCAGCCGCCCTCCAAGACACGGACCCTCGGCTGCAGGAAGGGGTCGGAGCTCGCGGCAAAGGAGACCATGCATTCCGGTCCGCGGCCGTTGGTGCAACCATCAGGGAAGGGAGGTCACAGGAATCCACACAATATTAAAACGTGATGGTTGTGTTCCACCATATATTGATGCCGCTTTATACCAACAACAATTTGTAATGGTCACTCAACGACGAAGCAACTGATTCGAACTACACGTCAGACTGCTGAAGTCCTGGATAATGGAGACATCGCAATATTATGTCTATTGATTCCTTGAAAGCCTTCAACATGTTACCCATAAAAAAACACCCAAAACTGGCTTATGCGTTGAATAATAGTGACTCTTTCATAGTCTATAAGATTACTTAACTGATCCTTATCATTTTGTCTCAATGGTTTATTTTATTTGTTTTTAAGTCAGCGATTATTTTCATCTTACCTCGATGAGAAGCTCTTATTTCTTAGCAATTTTTTTGGAAAAGTAATTTTGTTTATAATTATGTTGGTGTAGGCATTACGTTCTAGGTTATTTATTTTGTTGAAGCAAAAAAGTTCAGCTGCTGCTTAACCGCTGTTCGGAAAGGCTCTCCTAGTTGTATGTAGTTCCTCATTTTATGCTTATTAATGTGGTATAAAGGATTTGTGCAATATTTAAAAAAAAGATTTAAAAACACCATAAGGAGCTTTTGATTGTTTCTCAAACATTTTTTATGGCTTATTAGACCTTGATGGCCAATAAGACTATCCTTATGGCCAATGAGACCATCTTGATGTCTCATCAGGCCTTCTTCATGGCCCATGAGGCCTTCCGGATGGTTCAACATACGTTGATGGCCCAGCAGACCTCCTTGATGGCCCATCAGACTTCATTGACGTTGTCTGATGGGTCATCACACATTTTCTGGTGGTGGCTCATAGACCATTAAGGGCTTCTGTCTGTTGCTCACAGAACGTCAAAACGTTTCCTGTGGGGACTGACGAACCATCGAAACGTGTTGATGTTGTGCGAGTGAAACCATAAGGATATCTCGATAGACTATCAGAATGTCAAAACGACTGGTGGTACTTCTAATGACATCTTTGGTGGTGGATAGAATCTGACTATCTTTGGGAAGTTCCAGCAATGACCCAGAGGAGGCGCTAAGGATGTCATGTTATCGCGCATGCGTGAATTACAATCGGTGTGGAAAGCTGACTGTGGCGTGGCTCGGTAAGGAGTGTTTAATCCGTAATAATCCGCCTAAACAATTTTCCTAGGATCCTTGAAAGGTCGCGAAGACACCTTCTTATAGACTCGCGTATGTTTTTGCAACTATAGTTTTATTTTAAATCGCGTTATAGTCTGTTGGTGAAACAATTTGTTGATCCGCTTTGTTTGTCAAGTAGATCATGTTTACGAAGTAAATGGCAGATAATTAATATGCCAAAAAGTGCAATTGGCTTGATCGGAAATTCATTTACAAGGCGAACGTGTACTGTGAACTAAATGTTTGGGATGAAAAACGTTTACAAATCCGCGAATGCGGTATTATTAGCCCTACAGCAATCTCAAGTCGACAAGGCTTAGTATATTGCACGCTGTCGTACGACGCCGTCATGCCCATCACGTACGATAGCTAAGCTACGGACAACGTAAAAGTTGCAAATTGTGGAGTCTCGAAGGTAGCGAATGTATTAAGCACATTTTCTTTTCTGTTTTTTTTTTTCAGTTTATTAATATAACGTTCAATCATTTATAAATAGAAGTAATACATACAATAACCAGAATACTAACTTTGCTTTCATGTTTCCAAAGGATTTCAGCAGGTATCCTAACGCTTCGAATGTTCCTTATTTAATATAATAATGACCAAAAAATAAAATTCACATTTGCTTGTAATGCAGTCTTTGTCTTCTGCTGGTAAATATTTGTGATTAGAAAGTTATACCGTCCATGAGACAAACAAACCATGGACAATAGGCCGCCTGATGTGCCAAAATACGACAAACCCTCAGACCATCGCACCATGAAACCATCAATATACCAAAATATGACAGACCTTCAGACCTTCAAACCATCACACCATCAGAATATCCTAACCATCACAACATAAAACCATCACACCATCAAACCATCATATCATCGATGCTCCGAAATCCTTTTTGCTAGGGTATATTTTGACTTATATCGTTTCTTATAAAAACAAATCGTGAATCAAAGAATGCTTATAAACAAGAGCTTACAAATGACTATTCTTGAGTACAAAACCTGAGGCTGACAAATGTGGGGAAGTAATTATAACGTTTTGATATTTGAAGCCTTATCTCAGACACTCTTCACGTGATGGGAAGTTCACCGGTCACAAAATCTCGGCTGCGGCATTCATAGAATATCCTTCATAGGTTTCGGAATCTGATATAAGCCAAACCCTCAATAAATTAGATACACTGTAAATATGCGCATTATGCTTATATATACAATCAGTATCAACAAACGAGTCTGTTGCACTCCTTCACCAAACGTTTTGCGTTCAGTCGTGATAAATTCGGTGTCGTATATCAAGGCGAAACGTTTTGTACAGCTTCGTGGACGGCGGACTTAGGACAAGCATTGGATAGTATATAGTTGCAAAATTGGATTAAACGATGCGATGATTACATACCGTGGCATTGGTTCCTCATAAATGTAAATGTCACGCTTGTAATTTTTTTTTAAAATGTGATAGCTTTTCATCAGGCAGCTCTCCCCCTCTTTTTCGCCCCCCAAAAGTTGTATCTTTGGCGCAAAATTATTCGCCCTCTTCTGCTTTCCTACTTATCGTCCTATCCACCATCACCCCTCCCTCAAACTTTATCGTCCTATTTTTTTTGTGTCATGCCCATTCATTAGCGCGCGAAGGCGCGGGTCGTTGGTCATTGGTAGCAGGGATGAAGTGTGCAGGTTGTTTTCGTCATCGAGAGACGCAGTTGTCTTGGTGGATAAAGGTCCGCTCACATACTTGCGCTTGACTACAACCAACTGAGACAATGGCTTACGATCATTGGCGCAGCAATGCAGCCGGTCGTAAGCCGTCGCAAGAGGTATAAAAACGGCTCTTTGTTCTGTCAATCTTAGTGTAACACAAGTGTGTGAACGAGATTTAAGGGTACTTCATGTGGCAAGAGGCATAGAATAAAGAACAACCAAGCACGGGCGACACACGCGCTTTATGTCTAGAGCCCAGCGGACATGGCCTCGTCTCGTCCTTTCTAGATACTGCTACATTGTGTCAGAAGTGGCTGCGTGGTAGAACCGAGTTTCACCACGAACACGCCAAGCAGTTCAGAAGAGTTTTCCGCTGGGACGAGCCAGGGGGAAGAGACTGCAGCGGCATCTCGGACAACGATGTACGCTCACACCATCACCCCACCGTCAACATTCGATTTCCACAACCCAGGTGACCGGCCAAGGTGGTACAACAGTTTAGGTAAATGGTCAGCTAGAACGATAGGGACAAAACACAGACAGGGAGAACAGAGACAAACACCCCGCTGACTATCATCTAAGACTTTATATTTCTTCTTCATCACTTTGACCAAAAGATTCACACCTAAAGTAATGCCAATGTATCACCCTAAATCCTTACATTACACTACTAAATTAAAATACTTAATCAAATTAATTAATTACAATAAATTACTAAATTTGGTCACTAACACCTCCCTGATCCAACCCACAAACCACCCTTTACACATATCCCTCTTATTCCGTTTAACGGGGCCGTGCCACACTGCAAAAACTGCCTTTCTTTCTTGCTGACCGTGATGGAGGGCATGCTCACGCAGTCATCCGCGGTTTGCTCAATGGCCAGGGCGTCGAGAATCTCGCGCGCAAAGGCATTTCTGTGTCTTTTAATAATAGAGACGCTGCTAAAACTTGGCCTGCCCCCGCACGTGCGGCAATGGGCTGCAAGGTGTCCAGCTCCCGTGCCCTTCACCGACCGCGCGTGCTCCCTGACTCTGTCATTAACGTGGCGTCCCGACTGCCCAATGTAGCAGCTCCCACATGACATTGGAATCTTGTACACTACACCGGTCTGGCACATGTCGTACTTAGTCCTGTGCGCAGTGTTGCAGGTTGGCTGGCGGTACTTGGACCGATTTACTCGGCGGCACATAGAGTTCCCTCTTTGGATCAGCGAATGAAATTAATTATCATTAATTCTTTTTCTTGATCGAAAGTCATTTTAGGTGTTTGCATTAAAGAGAGGGTTTGCGATGTCGACGCCTGATTAATTTTTGCATTCGGTCGTGATGGTCTGCGAATCTAACGAAAATTCAACAAGTAATGTGTTAATATGACAAAACGATTGCCACAACAAAATGTAAAGGGTATAAATATACTTTTTATCACATTCCATGCAAGTAAAAGTATGATCTCTTTCATTTCGGGTTTACTACTTTCTCAGACGTTTCACTTGCTGCCTTGCCTGAAGGATTTCGCTCAATCAATGTATCCACAGTCACTAGTCTTTTTTTTTAATTGTCACAACTGCAGTTCTTATTAGTCCTAAATAGGCGTCTCTTGGTATTAAAAGGAATCGTAGCAAGGGCGTTATTCAAAAACAGATACAATTGTAGTTGCTGGGGAAAAGACGCTTTGTTCTGCTCTGTTTGTGTGAAAGCCATACCGATGATGTTACCTTGGTTTCCTTTTAATGAACATTATGAAATGATTGTATTAGCGCGTTAACTTGCGTCGATCATTTTTTTTTCCTTCCCGGTGTTTCGATTGAACAGGTGGGACTAACAGTAAAAACCGTCTAAGGCGCAGTAGTGCAAGTGGATGATTTCCTAAAAATGATCACAGTTAAAAAGTAAGACCCGCGCAAAATACAAAAAGAAGAAGCTCTTAGCTCGATTTGAACTCGGAACTTTCACGTCGCGACGACAAGTACCGGCGCTTTAACCTCTGGGCCATAGCGGAAGGCGTGACGCACCGGCGCCGGTGGAGGTATATAAATATGCTGCTACCGCTTTTATCTCGTGCGTTTTTTATTTATTTTGGTTCCTATTTACCTTCCCTGGCCGTAACTTTACCTGCCTCTCCTACATTATAAAGGGGCGGTCAATTGGACTACAGATGAAAGTCCCTGCAGTCAGTTTCTGCGAGCGAAATTAGGCTTTTGTGCTTGAAGCGATACGGATCACTCCGCCATTAGGCAGGGACGCTAGGTACTTGTCCCTATGGAGCTGGTCATGTGACCTAAAATCCCTCTTGGCCGCAGCCGCAACCGCAGCCGCAAGGTGAGCAAACCGGCCCAGGTGTCCTCCGTGGAGCCGTGTGTGAGACAATAGGCAGAACATTCTCAAGGGGATCACCAAGTACCGAGCGAGAAAGACAGACTTCACGAGAGAACTTCGCAGTAGTCCCCTATATCCACGGTGTCACCAACAGGCTCAGAAAGATCGCTGCACGACAAAATGTCAGGGTGGTGTGCTCGGCACTGAACAGAGGGAACTCTATGTGCCGCAGAGTAAATCGGGCCAAGAACCGCCAGTCAACCTGCAACACTGCTCAGAGGACTAAGTACGCCATGTGCCAGACCGGTGTAGTTTACAAGATCCCAATGTCATGTGGGAGCTGCTACATTGGGCAGACGGGACGCTGCGTTAATGACAGAGTCAGGGAGCACGCGGCGTCGGTGCAGGGCACGGGGGCTGGGTAGCTTGCAGCCCATTGCCGCACGTGCGGGTGCAGGCCAAGTTTTAGCAGCGTCTCTATTATTAAAAGACACAGAAATGCCTTTGCGCGCGAGATTCTCTAGGCCCTTGCCATTGAGCAAATCGCCGAGGACCGCGTGAGCATGCCGTCCATCACGGTCAGCAAGAAAGAAAAGCAGTTTTTGCAGTGTGGCGCGGCCCCGTGAAAGGGATTAGACCGATCTCACCAGCTAGTTTCAGTACGCCACCGCTGCCGACATGCATCGTGGGAGCTGTAGTCCTTCTGCACGCGCGACAACCCAGCTGGAGGTCTGCGCAAGCAGAGCACGAGGCGGCATAAGCTGTCTCGTGAACTGGTGTCTGCCTCCTACGAACTACAGTTATGGCGGCGTCACGCATGCGTGGAACGCTTGGTGAGATCGGTCTATTATACCCCTGTCAGTCGGGAAAGTAAATGTCATTTTGATTGAATGTCATTCACCACTCGGTGAATCAGCTCGTGATGCTGGTTCTGCACCTGGTGCGTGCACGCGCAGCGTGGTGTATTAAGCACGCGGATTGGCCGAGCTATAATGTCATTTTGCTTAAATGTCATTTAACGCGCCCGTCTGACAGGGGTACAAGAGGGATATGTGTCGGCGGTGGTTTTCTTGTTGGATCAGGGAGGTGTTAGTGACCAAATTTAGTAATTTAATGTAATTAATTAATTTTATTTAGTATTTTAATTTAGTAGTGTAATGTAAATATTTATGGTGATTCATTGGCATTACTTTAGGTGTGAATCTGTGGGTCAAAGTGATAACGAAAAAATATAAAGTCTTAGTTGATAGTCAGCGGTGTGTATGTCTCTGTTTCTTCCTGTCTGTGTTTTGTCCCTATCGTTCTAGCTGTGCATTTACCTAAATTATGTACCAACTAGCTCAACTTCAGCCTGTTATTTGGTATAACAGATTCAACCGCTATTGAAAGGTCTCCAAGCTCGTCAACGCCGATGAGGGCGTACAGGTAGATGCTCTTGTGTATTTCCTCGGAGATGACACCGAAGATGTTCTCGTGGCATCGTCCCTCTCGGACGACGACAAACAGAACTTCGAGAAAGTGTCGGACGTGTTTCATAATCACTTCGTTGGAAAGCGAAACGTCACCTACGAACGACCGAAATTTCATCAAAGGAAGCTAGAGACTGGAGAGTCGGTGGAATCGTTTATAACCAGCCTACATCACCTGGCAAAACATTGTGACTACGGCGTTCTGAAGGACGAACTGGTTCAACTGGATCGCTTCGTAGTCGGACTGTCAGATGACTCCCTTTCTGAAAGCCTGCAGAGAGACCCCAACCTCACACTAGAAGCTGCAGTCACACGAGCTCGACAGAAAGAAGCCGTGCACAAGCAACAACCACTGGTCTGAGGGCACAGGCAAACAGAAAAAGAGGAGATGGTCGTCAATGTCCTTGGTAAAAGAAAAGAAAAATGGAAGGCTCCGCGCAATTCAGAGTCAAGAAATGACACGAAAGCTTCTGTCTGCGAAAAATGTGGCAAGTTGGCGCACACAAACTCCGAGTGTCCTGCAATCAGTTCCAAGTGCCTAAACTGTTGCAGACGAGGACATTGGACAAAGGTATGCCGGAGAAAGTCTATACATGAAGTAAACCTGGAGACAGATCAAGAATAATGGCTGCCTGGAAGTGTTAAATCTTCTGCTGGCCTGGCTTGGAGAGTCCCGCTCAAGGTCAATGACAAGGTCGTCCAGTTGAAGATTGATACAGGCGCCGACGTCAGTGCCGTACCGAAGGATGCGGCAACGAGTTTCAAAAACCTTCAACCTACTGCGGTCAAACTTTTCGGACCCGGAAGGCAGATGTTAACAGTCATTGGGAAGTTCCAGGCCACGATTCAACATGGTCAACAGCTGATGCGTGAGACATCTATGTTGTTACGAACCTTGACGAACTGCTTCTGGGACGTGAAGCTAGCACAGAACTTGGACTTGTCAAATTCATGCATTCAGCCACCGACCCCACTACTGCCGGTTATCACCAGAAATATCCGGAACTGTTCGGTGGTATTGGAATAATTAAGGGGGAATACAAGATCAAGCTAACTGATAATGCCACACCAATTTCAGTAAACACGTCCCGTCGTGTACATTGGCTCTGATATCAAAAGTTGAGGAGCACTTGAGAAAAATGTTAAAGGACGGGATCATAAAGCGAGTAGAAAAACCCACCGTGTGGTGCTCTGGAATGGTGGTGGCTCCTAAGTCGAATGGAGATGTCAGAATATGTGTAGATCTGACAGAGCTCAACAAGAACATTGAGCGCGAGAAACTCGTCTTGCCATCAGTGGAAGAAACCTTGGGACGTCTTTCAAATACATCTTTGCATTCAAAACTGGATACCAACGCAGGCATCTGGCAAATCAAGCTGGCGGCGGAGTCACAGCTCTTGACAACTTTCAACACCCCATTTGGTCGGTTTTGCTTTCAAAGGCTTCCATTTTGAGATTTCATCTGCACCTGCGCACTTCCAAAGGAAGATGAACCAAATCTTGGAGGGCCTTCCGGGGTGCTGTGTCATATAGACGACATCCTGGTGACAGGGTCGAAAGAAAATAAAACATGACTCTAGTTTCGAAGATGTTATTCAAAGGCTGAAAAAGGCAGGTGTCACACTAAATGAGAAGTGTGAATTTAAGAAGACCTCTGTCAAGTTCCTTGGCCACATAATCAGCAGCCAAGCACTTCTGCCGGATCCAGAACGGGTTGATGCAATAACTAAAATGCGTCCACCCTCCACTGTTCATGAGATAAGGCAATTCATCGGGATGGCCAACCAATTCGGTAGATTCATCCCACACAGGTCGGAAAAACTAATACCCCTACGAGACCTGCTGAAAAGTGACATAGAGTGGGCCTGGGATGTTCAGCAGCAGCGTGCTTGGGAAGCAATAAAAAAAGACATTCAAGACACCGCAACCCTGACTTTGTATGATCCAGGACAACACCTCATCGTTTCGGCAGACGCTTCGTCGTATGGCCTCAGAGCTGTACTCCTGCAACGGGATACACCAGGACATGTGCGACCCGTAGCATTCGCGTCCAAAGGGTTGAATGACACAGAGGTCAGGTACGCACAAATTGAAAAGGAGGCGTACGCCGTAACATGGGCGTGCGAGCGTTTTGAGAAGTTTCTCTTTGGAACTACGTTCAATGTTCAGACGGATCACCGTCCGCTGTACCTCTCTTTGGATCAAAAGAGCTGAACCTTATTCCGAGGCGAATACAGCGGTTTAAACTTCGCCTCATGAGGTTTTCCTTCACGATCTCTCATGTTCATGGTAAAGAACTGTGTACGGCCGATGCTCTGTCCAGATCGCCGGTAGACTCGCCGGGAAAAAGTATGGGAAAGGAACTGGAAGCGTACGTACAAGTCATCAGCGGTTCCTTGCCAGTTTTACGTGAGTACTTAGAGAGGATTCGGACACTGCAACGGGAAGACCCGGTCAGAAGAAAACTGAGAGGGTATACCACCGCTGGATGGCCCATAAAGGCCAATGTTGCTCCCGAAGTGGTACAGTTTTATTCCGAAAGAAACAACCTCACCATACAAGACGGGCTTTTAGTGAGCACGAACCGCCTTTTCATCCCCCAGCCGCTTCGGAAGGAGGAGTTAGACAAACTTCATGATGGACACTTGGGCATTAGCAAATGCCGCGAACTTTCGAAGATGTCCGTCTGCTGGCCAGGATTCAGCACACACCTAGAACAGCTAGTCACGAACCAGACCGCCCGTGGCAGCGCGTTGCGACAGATCTCTTTGAACTGAACAAACAACAATACCTCCTAGTAGTCGATTACTTCTCGCGGTATGTAGAAGTATGCAAGTTGAGGCAGACAACATCAGAAGTGGTAATTGGCCACCTCAAAGCAATATTTTCCCGTCATGGTATACCTGAAGTACTCCAATCGGACAACGATCCTCAATATTCGGGAAAATTATTCCAAGAATTTCTTGCGAAGTACCAGATAACCCATGTCAGAAGCAGCCCGTATTACCCGCAGGGTAATGGACAAGCTGAGAGAATGGTAAAGGTGGTTCAAGACATTCTCAAAAAGTCTGATGACCCCAACCTTGGCCTTCTATCTTACCGGACAACGCCGGGAAGCTGTGGCTACAGTCCTGCAGAGCTGCTAATGGGCCGCCAATTAAGGACAACGCTACCAACTCTTCTCTCAACGTTAATTCCGAGACTTCCCAATCACGATGAATTTAGAAAAAAAGACAAGGAAGAAAAACGGAAACAAGTGAGAAACTATAATAGCCAACATCCAGTGTGTGAACGCTTGAACGGACCTCTTGATAGCACGGTCTGGGTGAGAAGTGCAGCGACAACTGGTAAAGTTGTCGGAGAGAGGACAGAACCAAGATCGTACGTCGTAGAGATCCCGAAAGGACTTCTGGTAGGAAACAAATGTCATCTCGCTCCGCTGCCGAAAGACATAAGTGAGCAGACACCTCACTCACTGGTCTCGGAGTCAAGAACAACGCTGCCAGACCCGGCTTCCAAGGGCGCCGAAGTACGGACAAGGTCCGGTCGGATTATCAGAAAGCCAAAGAGGTTCACAGAGTGACTCCTTTTAGTGCTTATGTGTATATATACGTATATGTGTGTGTCCTCGTGTGTATGCCCCTTGTGTCCACAATTTGTTGGTTGTAGCCTCTATAGGTTGAGGAGAGATGTGGCAAGAGGCATGGAATAAAGAACGAAGCGCCGGCGACACACCCGCTTCAAGTCTAGAGTTCAGCGGACATGGCCTCGTCTCGTCCTTTCTAGGTATTGCTACAGTTCACACACTTGCGCAAGTCCGACAGAGTGCGGCTAAAACGGCTTGCGAGGCTAATCATTTGTGGGTTTCTGTCTGCGGAGTTTTAAGCCGGTTACAACCGCTCCATAGGCATACCAATCCGTAAAAAATATTAAGTCGCAATCTTTTGCTGTCGCACCCGGTCGAACTCACGTAAGTGTGTGATCCAGCCTTGATGCCTGTGTCGCAGTGGGCTCTTCTCTAAGATGAAAGTCAGACAGCCTCGGAAGAGAAAGGTACCGTCTGAAGAAAGCATTGTTGAATTGAAGTGGCAGCGAGTTCGCAGTGCTCTTGAGACACAGGAAAAGAGAGAACAATGTTTGGCTTCCGATCAAGGCATGATAGATGCCGTCACCATGACAACGTTAAATCTTTAGCAGGTGAAAATGTAGAGCAAAAAACTGAAGAAAGAAAGCGCCTCCATTGAATGAAAATGTGAGGTTATTTAAGTTTTCTTAGACACTATAAGGTTCGCCTGAATTTCATCCGCGGAAAATGGTCTTCATTGACCGAGCCTTGTAAAGCGTAGGAACATCGGACACCGAGAAAGAAAAAGCAGAAGCTTGGCCAGACACAGCTGGTGGAAGAGCCTTTTCGATCATTTCACCGTGGACCCTGAACAGCATTTGGTAGATGTATATATGTAGATAAAATGAGGGGTAAAGCCTTATCCCGGATCAACTCATTCTTCAGGTGATCGTAGCGATCCTGGGCGGGGGAAGAAATTACTATGTCACGTACCTCCGAAGCCTCGGTTGAAGACAGTGACGTGACAACTTCCTGGAATTTCGTCGTCTGAGAAGCGATGTTCCGGCGAGCGAATTCTCGCTCGATCTGAGCAAACCAAATTTCTGGGTCCTCCGGCCAGAACGCAGGGAGCCGTGGGGTGACTAAAGCGAATTTTTGAGTTTACCGACGGGGCGAACTCATCCTGGTGTTGGTTTTAGTTGACTTCAGCCATGTCGCACGGTGTGGCTTCAAATGCCTCAGGCGTCCACAGCGTACTTAGACATCAGGAGTCGAGGCCAGGATACTGGAGCAGGGCGGTTTGACGGTTGCTGGAGGCTTAGTAACTTACGTCCATATCACCACATGAGGGATAAGACTTTACTCCTCATTTTATGTACATATATACAGGGTGTCACAAATGAAAATTTACTCGGTCTTTTTTACCGCAAACATAAACTAGGCATCGCCGAACGCTCATTCTCCGCCCAAAGGTAGAGCTAGAGGTCACAACCAGATGCCAAAGTTTCAGCCCGATCCGATAAATTAACCAAAAGTTATAAGTGATTTTCTGAAAATTTCAATGGGAAAATGGAGCTCATTTTTGCCCCTTTTCGGTTTCTGGTGCCATAGAGCCCCATGTGTTTGAAAACTCCGTCGGCCGCCATTTTCCCATTAAAATTTTCAGAAAATCATTTATAACTTTTGATTAAGTTATCGGATCGGGCTGAAACTTTGGCATCAGGTTGTGACCTCTAGCGCTACCTTTGGGCGGTGGATGAGCGTTCGGCGATGCCTCGTTTATTTTTGCGGTAAAAAAGACCGTGTAAATTTTCTTTTGTGACACCCTATACATCTATCAAAAGCTGTCGAGGGACCACGGTGAATTGATCAAAAAGGCTCTTCCACGAGCTGTGTCTGGTCCAGCTTCTGCGTCCTATTTCTCTGTGTCCAATGTTTCTACAAAATAAAAAAACTGGTTACATATTAGTCTACCTGCACTCCTAAACAGAACGAAATCAATAGTGTTTCGAATTCTTAATTTTATCCATGAGAAGATTAGTTATTGGCCAACATCACCAGGCGGTATTTTCCCTGCGGAGAAAAGAGTCGCCTATGAAAGCGTATTGTTTTTCTCTGATATTTTACTTGGGATCGCATAAACCATATAGCGCTGCCTGAGAAATATGTTCTCTAAATGGAGCTGGGTATGGCTTCTAAATTACGGAAGAAAAGTATTATTAAGTTGTGGGATATAGTATATTAATTACCGGTGGCGAACCCGAGTGTAAATACGTACGTCCACCGCATAAATAGCTATACTGCAATTTGCTGAGCTTATTCACTTTGGCGTAGTAAAGGTTGGAGGCGGAACAACACGTAATTAAAGCAGCAGACGCGTAGACTTTGTGCTTGTAAGTTTAGAGAATGTAATATATAACACTATAAATAGTACCGTTCAACGTAACAGCGAAACCTAAAGTTTACATAGAGATAAGACAGGAAAATCCAGAAGAACTGTAGCTGAGGCACCAAATCAGAAAAAGATAGCAGTAATATGAAATCTGAGATGGATCGCTGTACAAAAGCAATCACGCACAAGCTTGTCTTTGCAGCGCGCGTATTTGCGTTGTCTTTGCAGCGCGTGTATTTGCGAGAACATACTCAATAGTAAGGAATTTCAGTCGACTACAATAACCCAGATATTAAAAAAAAAACTGTTGCGTGTAAACTAAACTCGTCCTGACTGGCACACGTAGCACAGTTCCTTGGAACAAAGTTTCTTTTTTTGTTTAAGAATCTACAACTTTAAAAGCCCAAAGAAGCCAAGGTAGAGTCAAACATGATCTTCTATGGCCATAGTCTGGGTATGTCGGCCATACATGTGACAACGTTAGGCTTCACATCTTGTAGTTTGGCTGTCACGTGGAATCGTTGGGCCTAAATTACTAAACAAGTGCCAGAGTTAGGCTTCACTTCTGGTTGTTTGGTTTGCATGTGTGAAATTTTGGGCCTGGAGTGCCAAACAATTGACTGATTATTATGCTTCACTGCTGGTTCTTAGGTTCATACGTGGAAACCTTGGCTCACGTCTGGCACTTTAGCAATTACCCAAGCAGTACGTTACGACCGGCTCAAGCTTGAGCCAGACTGGGTAGCCGGGGAAGTTCCGCTGGGCCTAGATTGTTTTGCACCATGGCGCTAGGCGGCCCCATTCTGGTATGCCAGTCTGGCGACCACCGGCAGTTTCCTGTGTAGCCATGGACTGGCTCACCACTGTAATTATGGCCTGGGCCAGGCGGGAAGCTCAGTGGTACCCCAAGCTTGGCTCTTTACTGTATATACAGCATGGGCCAGGTTAGTGGCCGGATGGTCAGCCAAGCTTGGCTAGACATTAGAAATTCACCATGCAGTTAAATCAGTTTAACTGGTCATATTGACAACACACGAAGTAAATTAATAAAATTCAATTTATTTCCACAAAAAAAAAAGCATACTGCAGGCCGCAAAAGTAAACATAAAAACATATGTACAATGCAAAAAAAATTGGCATGATATTATTCAAGTGTCCCAGGCGGTTGGCGAGATTCTTCACATCTCATGGAGTGTCGGGGTTCCGGTGGTGGCTAACATAAGGCATCTGAAATAAGAATAAACATTAGTAATTAAAACCACGGCATATTTATTCGCACCCGTCTGTTCTAAAACGGTATGTAACTAATGCCACCAATAAACAATATGCGCTATCATAAACAGTATGAAAGGGAATATGGAATCGTGTGCCAATCATACATGTGGTGCCAGTCTCGCGGCAATTAAGTATAAACCGCATGTAAGCGATTTGACGAGCCACGAGACAAGCGACGACAATCCGCTTCACTGTCGTTCGGTCACTCGCGCGACGCGGCCAACCGGATGAAACCGACGGGAGCGAGCGACCAAGGCGATGAGCGATGATTTCTAGAAATCCAAAAACCGAGCGATGCGACAAGTGACCGTGGGAAATTTCCGCCGCTCGTCGCTGACTCTCCTCGCTTGCTTAAAGGGGCACTCACACCCCGAAGATCATATATTTCTTTTTATTGTCTAAAACGATGCAAGTGGTAGTCATAGACACGCAAAAAGAAAACCGCATCGCGAAAAAAAATTTCCGCGCACGCGCGCCTTTTTATTTTTTGCGTTTGATTCTCCCGCCTCTTGCCTTTTTTGATTCGTGACGTCAAGAATCATGAAATTTAGAAGCTTTGTAGGCGATATCTCTATAACATTTAATAACGGCAATCCTAAAACATGTTTCTCAACGCAATTGCGAACGCACTACGGCCCTTCTTTTTGAAATATAAAAACTCAGGAGTTCGTTGTGGTGCCGCCTGCTTTATTTGTATCTTCCCAAGGAAAACAGGCGACACCACTCAAAACCGGTCCGCCGGCGCTGGCTCCTTTCGTCCTCGCTTTGGGTCGCCATGGCAACAGCAGGGAGTCGTGAAAGAAAGTGGACTCTCAGGACTCCGCAATATTTTACGTCAACGCACCGGCGCGGATCGCGCTGGAACTTCGAATTCGATATTTGGAAATTGCCTTTTTACTTCACAAATACTGAATTTCCAAATTTCAAATTTTGAGGGTAATGTCCCGGCATCGTTATCAATCGTTTCGGACAATAAAAAAAAATTATTTTGATGTGTCAGTGCCCCTTTAATCGCTTCCATGCGGTTCAGCCTTTACGTTGCATAGCGGACGACAGACTGGGAAGGCAGGAAGGGGGCAACTACAGCAGGATCCTCTACCACAGTGGTTAACCACTGCGGTAGAGGATCTCTCAAGCTCAATGTATACACTGCCGGTTGTATTACTAGCATAGCTGTTCCAAATTGGGTTGCAAAAAGGTTCAGTTTCACATGATCCTGATTATGAAAATGAATTTAAATGGTCGAGCCTGCTTACCTGGCTCGCTGGCGCCGAGACAGAGACAGCCATTGCCCGCGCTGCAATGAGGACGGAGCGAATTCCGAACACGCCGTTCTGGGATACAGCCATTTCGCCCACGAGCGAGTGGAACTCGGGTGGAGGACGTCATCAGCCTTAGGAACCATCGGCAGAGGCAGCACTCAAGGCACCGGCAAACTATCTTATTCAAACACAGCAACTTGTAGCCTCCCCAAGCAGAACATCAGCGCCGAACAAAGACCCAACTAAGTTCGCACCACTAACGCCAGATCCGTTTTTTTTTGTTTTTTTTTTTTCTTTTTTTCAGAACTGGACCGCCGCCGTCTCAAAACCGGCGCTTCGAGCGGACGCGAGGGCCGCGCTGATTGGCCCGCGCGCTCCCTGTCCTTGCACGTGAGCAGCTCTCCTCTTTCAAGGCATCCGCGCTGCGCGCGGGGGCACTGCATCATCTCCGGTCGCTGGGCACTCCCACATTCCAGGCGCGCGATTCATCTGGGGTGCGGAATATTTCCCGCTCTTTTCCAACATCACGTGGGAGGCTCACCGCCTCGGAGACTTGCGCTGGAAGCGGCTTCTCCGTGCAAGCCAGGTAGATAAAGGCCGCGGTAAAAAGCATGAAAGTTATAACGCTCGAGTTCGACCAATTTCCACAGTTTGATTTCCAGTTTGTCCGGTACAATTCCACTACTCCCAGTTCATTTCTGGTTTGGCCTGTTCATATCCAAACTGTTGTCAAGTATTTTTTTTTTCTTTTTCAATGGGGAAAGCGTGTTATTTTTTATGTCTCTGGCCAAAACAGACTTGTTGCACTCAAATGTCGCTTTCTAGTGCGAGGGCTCGTGCCACAAAGCCCCAAAACTATGTTAACAGAACGCTCATACGAATTTTAAAAAAAAATGAAAAAGTTAAACGAACTATAGAGTAACAGTGGCTTTCAGCGGGCATTCTGGGTCCGATAAAATACGAGCTTGAGCCACGGAACATTGCATAGCGGCAGTTCCCTGACATTCCTTGGCTCACCCTATCTTCGATCTGGAACATGCCCGAATATTGGCTGTTGCTTGTGTTGAGCGGACCAGGGAATTCCTGCGAACCACCATGGAACCTCAAAGCTTGGCAGAGTCATTGCTACCCTGGCCATCTCTGACCGAGGAAAATCAATAGACAGCCAGGGTACATCAAATACTGGCAGCGGCCTGTTTACACTGGCCATCAATGACCAAGGAAATTGATTGGTCAACCAGGGAAGGCGTTCTCTGGCAGTTCCGTGGCTTTCTGGAGCAAGGAAAGACTGTGAAACGCCAGGCTGGCGTACAAACATAAATGGCTGGCCAGTCGTTGCAACGCTATCGCAACTAAGGCCCAATCCTGGCCCCAGCTAAACCAAGCAAGTGTGCTACCTGTCTATATGGTGAGCCAGAGAAAAACAATAAAATCGCAAAAGAAAAGTACTCTGGCATTAAAACGTACCTTGAAGCGAAACCCATTGAGGTACGAATTCGGTCCCATAAGATTGCAAACCTTGTGCCAGTTAGACGATTCTCTGGCGTGCTACCTGGGTAGCTTTTTACGTTTTGCACTATGCTTACTTAATTATGAATAGCTGTTTTACGAGGACTCGAGAAACAATCTCCCAAACAGTTTCTCGAATGAGTAGTCATATTAGTCAAAGCGCTGCGCAGTACACCTCGGTAAAGCGCCGGAGAACTGAAAGTGCTGTAAAATTGGGTCGTCTGTTGAAAACTCCATCCTCCTTTTTTTATTATTCCTGTCTAGAAATGTGAAGGTATGACAAAAGGTGCCCCCGAAACGTTAGGCACACAGATTGTTTGGGACTCACTCACTTACATACCAAATGTTGCAGAACAAACCACAAACGTACACCTGTACCTATGATTTGTGCGTAATTCTGCATTCATATATTCGGCACAAATTTTGGTCCCGGGATATGGTGCGTTTAGCAAAGGATTGATGACAAATGTAACAGCACCCTCCAAAAAAGATGGACATCTCGGCAGATGATTTTCTTTCATCCTGTTCGATACTTTTTTATTTAAATAGTTTGTACTCAAGCGATGGTGGTGTGGCCGAGAGTGTAGCCGAGGGGAGCACGAGCAACAGTGCTGTACGCAAGGGGAGCCACCCTGTGGGTGTAGGCGACTGAAGCTGGGTGAACAGCCTTGACGACAACTGGGGCTGGGTGAACAGCCTTTACCACAACTGGGGCGGAGTGAACAGCCTTCACTACAACTGGAGCAGCAACCTCGACAGACGAGGAGTAAGTAGGGGCATCGGCTGGGGCGGAAGTCTTGGTTCCTGGCTCGTTGGTTTCAACGGTAGCACGGAAACCGAGGGCGTCGGCGACATAGTTGACCGTGCGAGCAACGCCGTGAGCGTCTACGTATCCGTAGGAGCCAACCTTGTTGTTGAACTCATCACCAGTCTCCTGGCGTGTTAGGCGGGTGCCAAACTCGTCGACGTTGTCGTAACCAAAGCTGTACGGCTGCGGTACGTGTACCTTGAGTAAAACAAAGGTATTCGTGGTTAGATTACCCATTCTACACAAGGTCTAATGAATTCCTTAACCTTAAGCACAACCACATAAACCCTTAATGAAGAAAACTTACAATCCCGATACGTACCCCCTTACACAGCAGCGCTCAATTTAAGGTTATTTTTCTTAGGTCACTCTGAGCTACCTATATATTAAATCTTTAAAAGGCCCCTGAAAAGAAACATTTTTTTTTTAACAGTCTGGTTCGGATATCAGTGTCACAAAATTAATCTTACGCGAAAAATGTCATTTTCTAAAGCAATATTGACGGCGCATGATGCGATTTAGTCGGGAGTCACCTCCTTTTTACTTGTTTTCTCTTTCGGCATTTCGGGTGCGTGGAGGACAGGCGGATCGACTTCGCGCTCACGTTGCGGTGCAAAAACCGAATCGCCACATCGTTGAGCGAATGACCATTCCATGACGTCATGGGCTTGGCGGGAAGAATTTCAAATAAATCTGTAGCCGTCTATATGGCTCTAAAACAATTTTTTTTCGCGTAAGTGTTTTTTTTTTTTTTTGGCACGTGTGTTCTAACCAGGCGGTTTAAAAGCAAAGTTTTTTTTCTTTTCAGGGCCCTTGAAGCTAGCAAAAAAATTCAGAATATGAATATGCAACATCATTGCAAGAAGCGAAAATATCCACGAGGCGAGCTGGTTAGGAAACACCATAATCTAAACACTCAGACACTAAGAAATAAAATCACGATCAAATTTGTCTTTATTTATTTTTCTATCAGGGTTTAGATTATGAAGAAATATTATTTTAAAGAATTGTTTGGAATGTTGTAATTATTAATTTTAATTTTTGCAATGGTCCTCGTATAGTTATATCATGAGTTTTCCAAATATAGCAGTAGCTTTTTCTTTATGGGAGTACTAATAGTGCCATATTAATTGATCCACAGTACCCGTCACCTTTATCTATTTGTGACGTGCTATCTATACAAACAGTGTTTCTTAGCAGCGTTTTCCTACCTTTGGTATAGGAAAATTATTTTCCGGATCTTAATGTTTATGAGTGCTAATAATCTATTCTTATTCCGCGTTAGAAGGATTTAATTCAGAAAGCAACAATCAATAATTGTGTTATTATGTAAGGGTACTGGAGCATTTCGCGAAAAAAAAGCTTCGATAATCTCGAGAATGCAAATTTGCGAGCACATATTTCAAATGAACTTTTAGGGTAAACTTTTTTTATATAGTTATTGTTCTTTTCACACAGACATGATTTCTGAACTATTTCCTTTAGGAGTGTACAGGGCAATAGTCTTGCCTGCGTCCAGCGCTGATATACACCTATAGGAGTGGATCAGTTAATCTGCAATAACAACTAAAAGCGTTATGAAAATACGTAATGCTCTTATTGTACACATATCTGTATGACTGAAAACAATAAGGGCCAGCAGGTCCTTGCCCTGTCGCATTTAGGTACGAATCTGCCAACCGAGCGATATAAAAAATAGTGTTCACGACGCGCTTCATGGAAGGACAATCAGCGTTCCTTCTCACAACATTAGAAGGTTGCCAGATCTCAATAAGAACTGCTGACCGTAACCGCCACCGTACCTAAAGAGTAAAAAAAAATCCTTCTGTACTGTAAATATTTCTACGAAGTACCGTTTTTCCGGGCTCTAGTCCTCGTACTGTAAATGTTTAGAAGTTGAACGTTTAGGCTGTGCGGACTCTCTATACGAGCGGACTATAGAGGGATTCATTTTTTTAAGATCGTTTATTATGATGAGACGTGATGGATTTTTAGAATGAAAGAGTATGTTAACGATTATTTATGTATAATACAACCTTTTTGTTAGGGAAGAAAGCGAACATTGGTCAAGGTGTGCCTTGTATAAGAAGATTTTCGTGTCGACAAAGCACGAGGTGCTTGCATGGTCGGTGAATTGATGGTATGCGCCCGGTGATGATTATCTGCGCCCGGTGGTGATTGTCTGCGCCCGGAGAATGCAGGGGTGAATTCCACGGGCACAAACAATCTAAAAAAAACACACTTTTTTTCGGCCTAAATTGGATTCTTCGGACTATACACCGAGTGCGCAGACTTTACCCTGTAAATTACGTTAACTGTCTTCAATGTTTTTTTTTTGTTTTTTACGAAGCAGTGGCATGATTGTTATCAGCAATACCTTCAAAGGCGTACTCTGATATAAATGTATCTGATGTTTGAATTAATTATTTTAGGTTCAGTTATTGCTAAGTGGCCCGTGAATTTATTATCGGATGTTTTGTGCTTTGAGAAATTATGGAGTTACAATTACCTAAGTAGTTTGTACAAAGATACGGGATTCATAACTTACGTTCTCGACGACAACTCCGCATGCCACGTAGGCGAAAAGGGAGCACACAAGGACCTGGAACGAAGACGAATGATTTATACGAGAACAAATGACGAACACTTGTCATCTTCAACCTTAGTGTAATATACGCTAGATTAGAAAATATGAAAATAATTGCCGGAAAAAGCTTTACCAAAACATTACATATTTATATTTTCACTAAACGGCTCGTTGCGAAACTTTGCAAACTGAAATATATGCTAGAGAGTCGACTGCCATTCGGATACTTCCTAGAAGATGTTTGTTTTGTATTTGTAAGATATAAGAGCTACCGTTTCTTTCGTGTTGTGCTTGAAATTCCATACCTTAGAAAACATGGTGATGGTTACTCTTGCTTTCAAGTAGAAGTGGTACTGTGTCGTTTGCCTGTGATGCCTTTTATAGCGGCAGTGTGCATTCCATCAACGCCCTGCTCTCAACGACCTCGTCAGGCGATCAGTGGGGTAAAAAAGGGCGTTCCTTACAGCGAATTGCAATAAAACCGGAATGCCTTGCGAGAAAAACTCACGTACTTCCGTATGTGAGTTAATATTAAACTTGTATAGGCTTAACCGAATCATTTTTTTATACCTTACAGACTGTTTTTAAAGCACCGTGGAAGTTACAATAATCCCATTTGTACGGGTGAGTTACTCGGCAAGGGGTACACAGTAAAGGGGGCTAATGGTCAATAAGTCTTCCTTTTAAATAAAACTGTTATTTAACATTTTAATCAATAAAGATATATATATGACTTCAATTAGAAAATCACACAAAATAATCGAAAACAACTAAATCAGTAATTTGTTTTAACTTGAAGCACGTGGGAAGAGAGGTGGTGCGCTAAATTTACCACTTGCGCAACAGGCCGGGAGATTCTACGCCAAACGATCCAGGCCTAAACTCGACCTTCACGGATTGAGTTTAAAGCAAATGTATATGTTATTGATGAGGCATAAGTACCTTTTCCAAGATTATTTTGCTATGCAATCTTTTTTTAGATACCTTGAAGTTTGTGGAAAATAGATCCCGAGGGGTAAAAATGAAACTCTTTTTTTTTTGGAAGGGTTTGAAACGGGACTGCGATATGAACACGATTTTTATTACGTCAATATATTCTTTTAATATCATCAACGCACTTGTTTTGTTCTGAATGGTTCAGATGTGACAAAAAAAGTCTTGAAATGCTGGTATTCACCTTTCATTTTCAAAAACATCAGCCCATGTAGACTGAAAAGTTATGTGTTAGTATTAATGAACACAAATGATATTTAAAATGTGTCATGATAAAAATGTTTTTCTGTATTTTATAATATTAATGCACAGTATTGAACATATTAGAAAAATACCCAATTTAAAACAATTAAAATGTATAAATGTGATCGGTCTAAAAATTCATGCTCACAGGTTATAGAAAATACAAAAATAACAAAGAAAAAGTTAGGCAAAAGTTGTTATTTATTAAACTGGAAAACTAATTTTGAATTTGGTTTATTTCCAGTATTGAACATGTTGCAAACCAGTTCTTAAAGTTAAAACCAAAGGTTGTTCTGTCTAAAACTACATCTTTACCCCTATATGCAGCTCGTAACTAAGGCGATAAGTGACAGAAGTTTGAAGGAAGCTTTATTTTTTTGAAGCGAGGAAATTTTTTTTTGTATGATTAGCCCTCGGCAACTTTATGGCGCTCAAGGTTTCTCGTTGGGTGAGGTTAGATTAGGTTATGTTAGTCGCGATGGTCATTCGTCACAAAAAAATGTGTTTCGTAAAAACACTCTAAAACACCACTCAGTATTCATTTTTTTAAGGGTTTTCTTTTGTGGTCTCTCAAATAAAAAAAAAAAAAGTTTAAAATCAAACACGTTCATTTCGAAAAAAGAAGTCTAGTAAGACAAGGTAAATTGCGACTAAAGAAGACCCACCCCCCTTAGAGTTGGCTCTCTTATTTAGGGCCGGTTGCACCAACGTCGCTTAGCGCAAAGCGGAGCTTAGCCGGGAACTTAAGCTTAGTTTCGGTTTCGTTCGGTTGCACCAAACTCGCTTATCGCTAAACCTAGCACTAAACTACGCTTAACTTAAGCGCCCAACATTGGGCGCTTTGCTTCTGGTTGTTTCTTAATCCTGGATTAAAAACATGGCGGCTTGTTTGTCGCGGTCGACGCGGTGGACGAAATTGGTTGTGCAAAGTGTTTTAGGCTACATCAGCGTGAAAGTCTCGACAAAATGACTTTCGATTGTGACAAGGATGCAAAATATTGTCGCGTGAAGTGTTTATCGACCCCCGTTTTCAAGTTGGCTCTCCACTTTCAGGGCGTGTTAGCCCTAACCGAGAAACGTACGGAGCTGTGGGGCTCACGTCTGTATTCCCGTTGGTTCTTCTGTCAACGAGCTTATTCGTATGTACTTACTAATTTTCGCATAGCTGTAACGTATTGTTATTTACCACCTTGTTTATTTACACTTTCAGCGCGCTTAAAGAAAAGAAAGCGCGAATGAAGCACAAAAGCCCATAAAAGCCGCGTGTCTCCGCGTCTCCCCCTCACCGCTGTCGGCGGCGGGGCGCACGGCGCACACTTGAGAAAGAGAAAGGGTTCGAACCCCATTCCCTCTCTCAAGTCCCTTTCTCTCTCTCTCTGAAAAGTTGAGAACAAAAACAAGAAATTTTTTGCGAGTCCTACCGCGCATGCTCAGCCCGCGCAAAAG
This sequence comes from Ixodes scapularis, assembly GCF_016920785.2. Classification (NCBI taxonomy): domain Eukaryota; kingdom Metazoa; phylum Arthropoda; class Arachnida; order Ixodida; family Ixodidae; genus Ixodes; species Ixodes scapularis. The sequence goes on along the minus strand of NW_024609880.1, from coordinate 60,205,559 downwards.
GCGTAGCTTGGCCGGTGGTCGCGCGAAATTGCATTGTCGTCGTCGCGTTCTCTTTCTCGCGCAAGCCGCACCGTTCAAAAAGGAAAGTTGGTTTGAAATCTACGGCGGTGATGTATTCATCGCAAGACATCAAAGGTGTGTTGCGAGGTCAATGTTACGCAAGCAACTGCGAGTGCGATGGCGACAGCAGGGCCCTCGACAACTGCAGCCAACCTGCGGCTCCTCACCAAGCGACGTGGTGCGTTTACTGCGGCCACAGCCCTGTACAGCACGCACGGATTAGTAAGTGCCGCTTTTATTTCATGTTTTTGTGCGTGTGTGTGTGTGTGTGTGTGTCTGTGTGTGTCAGTCGAGGGGCACGCGTGTTCGGAACACCGTTGAGTACCCGACCGCTTCGGTATGCACTTGTCCGTGGTAATAACGTTGCGTTGTTCCGTGTGACGTTACCGAAACGTATGCCGTTATTGCACTTTAGTTTTAGTTTCACGTATGGGGAGGCACTCACTTGATAGAATGTTGATCGAATGACGTTTTAGCGAACGCCTACGTTTCACCGAATGACACTTTAGCGAACAGTCGGACGCCATAAAGCGGCGTTTTCGGGTGAGCCGAATGGGTTCACATTTTTGTAATGAGCCGCCGCAGACTGTCGCCGCGAAGCGGCGTAAAGCGCAGCGCGGCGGATGGGTTAACGCGCGCCCCCGTTATTCGCTAAAACGTCGATTCGCTCAAATGTCGCTGTTCGCTAAAATGTCATTCGTTCATGTGATATGGACCCCCCGCGCCTGGTGCCTGGTAGGGCAACATAGGGGGGGGGGGGGGGGGGGGGGAGAGGTGAGGGGGGGGGGGGGTTGAGGATGGTGATGGCGGTGGCGGCGGCGGCGGCGGCGGCCCAAAGAATTGCTACCCGTTTTTTACGCGTATTTTTATGTTTGACTGTCTTGTTCACCCACCATTGCCTGTTATCGTCTTTTTTTTTTCTTCGGTTTTTTCCCCCATTTGGCGGCGGGCTAACAGGCGCACCTGCGTACGGGTCTCAACCTTTCTGTCTAGCCTTGCACGCTGCCGAGTGAGTAACCCAACTGTGCAAATAAAAATTATTATTAATATTATATCATTTGTGAGTTCGTGCTGTCGGCATCGAGTACTGCATAAAATGACATTACAACAAAAAAACATAGCCACCCAGCACATACAGGTACTATGTGCTTGTTGCACTCCCCCCCCCCCCCCCCCCCCCCCCCCAAAAAAAAAAAAAAAAGTTATTTAGAAGTCCTCACGTCTTGTTTTTGTCTTTCTGGGTTGCATAATTGTTTTTTTCTGAGGGGGCGGTATTGTGATGATTTTACACTCGGCCGTCAATGTCAAGCTTGTTTCACAGCTTTATAAACTAAAAGTGGAGAAAACATTCCACAAGTGACTTTGTATAACCCCAGACAATTTACAGCCATGTTTATTTCTACAGCTCTTTGTGCTTAAGGGAAACAAAGATGGTGCTAGAGCACCGATTCATTTGTGCCTTTTAGATAATACTGTGGGCTTGGAAATTTAAACAACTGTTTAATGCCAGCTGCTGACCAGGAAGCTAATACTGCCAGTAAAAACATTTGATGTTCTCGTGTGATGCCAGATTCATACCAGTCCCATATATTGAAGTAATGAAAGTGTCATTTTTGCTGCCATATAGATAAAAAGACCACGTGATGACAGCATAATTGTAGACATTGACAGTATTTATGACTATACGACAAATGACATTTCTGACTTCATGCAGCTTGATTATTTGCTCTGTTTGCAGGTATATTTGAAGGCGAGCCATGCGATTTGTCTGACAACATGAAAGAATCTACTTCGCAAGGTGCCAGCATCAGTACCTCTGAGGTCATGAACAACAGCACCTGCACTGCTGCTGAAATTCTGCTTGGTGAGTACCAACATGCATATGTTGTGGGTAACACGGTTGTTTTGCAATAATTGAATCAACTTCCTGTTCACGTGGTTAAAAAGTCATTAAGGCAACAACTGTCGCCTTGATGACACGGGCAGGATTCCCTGGATTGTACTGTTAACTTCCGTTGTTGAACAACGAAATCATGTATGTACATAAATTCATAAACAGCATTGGCACAGTGCACACATTAGTTAAGCATAAAAAATGATTAACACTGCTAGGGATAGCAATTGGAACATTGGTAAGCTGGTTGGTGAGCGAGATATTTGTGCAAACAAATCAAAAGACATTTGTTGTCATTGTCTATTATTTATGTAGTTTAAAAGGTTCCACTTGATTTGTATAAGGCAGCTGTGAATTTTTTCTGCAAATTCCTTGGTTTTTAGATGCTTTCACCATCTTAGCACTGGGAACTAGCTAGACAGGCCAAGGGCACAGACAGCTTAAGTTAATTTTGTTGGAACTGCACTACAATACCATTGTAAAGGCGTACCAGTGAAACCTAAGTAGGTGTCCGGGGAAAGTGTTGTACAATGTTATATATGTATAATGTGTAGCGTTTTTTCTGAAAAAGGAAACATCTTTTCAGAGCGACGTCTCCGCTGAGGACACAGCATCTCCTGGCCCAAGGATCTTCTGGGGCATATCGACAAAAATCGTCTCTTGTGGAGGGCCTGGCGAAATCATCAAGCTAAATGACGCTACTTTGGAGAAGGCTCTACACTGTTAGCAAAAATAACACGCCCAGACGTGTAAACCGTTGTCCCATAGCGGACACGTCGAAACGTGTTCGTTTTACACGGAGCCATCTGTGTTTTTCGTCTACACATGAGGTGCTGTGTAAAGTTAACACGCTACACCGTGTTTGCCTTCCGAGAAGCACGGTTCAACGTGTTCCTTATGAAACATGGCGGCCAGCAGCCTAGAACAGGCGAGGGACGAGCCCAGCCAGCCGCGCCTTTCAGCCGAACTGAAAGCATACAGGACGCGTTCGTTCTCGTTCGATGTCTTTTATGCACAGTAAACAGTCTCCGAGCGGCGGACGTAGCTACGTGCAAAGGTACCTACGTGCATCGTCGGCGGTCGGTGGCGTCGGCAGCTACGACAAAACCGCTAGACAAAAACAAAAACAAAAAAACGAATATTGAACTTACATGGATAAATAGCTCAAGCAAGCTCTTGTAATCGGGCGGTAACTTGCGCCACCTAGTGCGATTTCTAGCAACCAATGAAAAAAAAAGCAGGAGTCGGTTAATACGCTGGGAACTATCACGAGTAGACTGCTACTCTACATACATCACAGACAACACGAGCACCACGTAGGACACAGCAGCGACACATACACAAACACAACACCGACACTACGCCCGACACTTCCTACTAACTACGGACTCTCCCCGCGGCGTATATATGCTTGACATGTACGGGTGAGCTCTTTGGTCGCTGACCGTTACCGATTTGTAGAAGAAGACACAAAACACGGCAAAATGGACAGCCGTATGTAAGAACTGTTTGCATTTAAAAAGTATAGAGGCAAAATCTGTAAAATTAGTCCTTTGCGAAAAACAACGATGTACTAACAATAAATCTTAAACCGGCCATGGAAAAGTTCAAAGTTTTGTTATTTTCATGCTCGACCAGTGTTATGAGCAGTCCGACTCGCTTGAATCAGATAGAAAAACAAATGATTGGGATTTTATCAGTACGTATTCAATAATCAATGGAAATGATACTTGCGCAAGGCATTTTTTATATATATTATTGTGAAGGACATCCGCCCAACACTTCACTTCCGCTAGTTGTAGTACGCGCACGGGAGCAGACGCCTTCACTTTTGGGGCGTTTTGATGCAGATTGTTGCCGTATGTCGTGTTGGTGTCGAGCGAAGCGGTGAGGCTTGGGAGTTTGTGACCGGTGTTATTCGTGATCATTAATGTGGCGCTGATGCGTTTTTTTTTTTTTTTTTTTTAATATTTCTATATAGCCACATTGAAAATTCACGAGCCCGTGGCACTGCATTATGCTAAAATCGCGAGCTCCTTCTCTGTTGACGTCGTTTTTCTGGTAGCACTCGTGGATACTGCAAGCGTTTAAACAGTGCACAGTCTCGCCTACATCCGCGGTGACGTACTCGACCTGTTGAAACTTATTGCTTGCGTCATTTTGGAGTACGCAAGGCAATTATCTCGCTGCTCTGGTTTCGGTTATAAAAGCAAGGCAAAACGCTCGTAGTTCCCGCCCTCAGTACACGTTGGACATCTTCCACACTTTGACACTGGATAACTGGATGAACGAGGATTTACATTTACTTCAGAGGTCACACTCGCCGCTTCCTCACCGTCGAGCAGCAGGATCAGCTGGCGACAAGCCGCGTATGAAAGGCTCGAGTATCAACAGCCCAAGTGCACTCGGTGCCGATGCGGGCGATGCGGGTTTCTGTCAACCGCTAGCCCAGCACAGACCGTGACCGTTCCAGCTCTTCGTCATGACGCGGTGTTGCAGAAAGCAGCGTATAATACCACTACACGGACCACCGAAGCGAACGCACTGTTATCGTAAATCTTGGCTTGTGATTGCGCCTAAATTTGTAAATAATCTTATTCTTTTTTCTGGAGACGGAAACGAAGGGCATAACAAAATCGTTTGCATATTCCGCATACCTCGCAAAAGCATCAGTCACCTTGCGAGAAGCGCAAAACACGGTGTCCGCACCGTCCTGGCTTCCCAGTCTTTTACCTGCTTTAGAGCAGTTTGTACCTGTTAGTAGGTATGTCTACTGAAACTGCAACTTGAAACTTGGGGCAGTGCCAGAGGGAAAAGAGACACATTCGGGCCTCTTCCCAATGTAAAGAAAAACCACTATGTTCTCTACGTAAAAAATTGGTCTCAGTTCATGCATCTGTGGGCAGGTAGAAAATCTTGCCCTAGTTTATTCACACCGCATGATGAGCGCAACAAACTCGCACGAGTCACACGAGATTTACAGGAAAACATCGGTGGTGACTTAAGTTTCCCTGAAATTCTGTATAACCGGTCGTTTGCGGGACCGAATCATCTACTCGAGCGGTGTGCGTCACTGTGCGAACACGTCGCTGTGCAAATGCAGTCTAACGACACGAAGCATAGAAACGGCAGATTTAGGGAAACTATCCGAAGTCCCTTGTTCAATTCAAACGACGTAATTTTGTTGAAAACGTCCGCAGCATTTTACTCACGGTATGCGTCGGGAATCTTCCACATTTTGAAACGGAACGAAGGAAGATTTACTTTTAAGAACGCTCGCTGCGTCCTCCCCGACCAGCTGGACCGGATCAGCTGACGACGACGGGGCTAAACCCATCAAACGCAACCCCACAACAACCAATATGAGCTCCGCGTTAGTGCGGGTTTCTACCTACAAGCACCCCACCACACACCACGAAAGTTTCGGCCCTTTCTCGCATCGCCGTGTTGCCCCAAACAGAACGAGATCGCCGAAGAACGCAGCGCTGTCGTGAACCTTGGCTTGTGGTTGCGCACTCGTGGACCCTGTGACTCCCCTCGCTTTCAAAGCACACACGACGAATGGTACTTTCCGTCTTCCGGGAACGACACAGGGGCACTTCTCCGGTCACGTCTTCACTATGTGCTCGCAAACAGCGAAGCTCTATGCGAAGCTTCTCGCGTCCCGTCAAACCAAAACAATAGCGGCTGCCAGAAATTTCTCCGGTCAAACAAAAAGAACGAAAGCCAACCGGCTCTTGCTTCCACCGTACATCGACGTTAGATCGGCCAGATCGCTTGCAGTTGAAGCAGTTGAAGGTTGAAGCAAAAACGAAACCAACTGCAATGTCACGTGTTCACATCGAAGACACGCTTTTTATATCCATTTTAACTGTTTTGAACGAATAATTGGACCCATGACTTTATTCGTGGTGTGTAAGAAACTATTATCAAGAGCCCTAAACTAAATGCAAACATGGGCGACATGAGGGAAGCCGCATTGCCATCGACCAGAAAATGGCGGCGAGCCACGGTAAGCGCGGGTTTCGCCAACGTCCCGCGACATGGCGTAATTACTTTTGGTGCATATCTGTTTCCGAGACATGTTTCTTTCCGCGGCATTTGTCTCGACGGTCCTTTCTAAGTGTGTCCCCGAGCATTCCGGTGCTTCGATAGCCGGCAATGCCGCGGTCGTCGATGGAGGCGATGCGTGTTATCGAGGTCGGCTACACGGTTATGCGTGTATGACCGAACCAAAACACGTTTTTTACAACCTCACATGATATCTGAACGTATTATCCGTTACTCATCGTGTAAATTTATGGTAATTTGTGTAAATAGCGTGTTTTTCACACCAAATACACGGCACTTGCTAACAGTGTACTCCTTTGCCTAACGGTGTATTATGTCAAGGACATAATATACCCCTCGGCATTTGCGCAAACGTTGGGGCTCGCGCAAAGTGCGATAAGCAATGGTGAAAAATTTCCCCGCTGCTGGGCTAACAGCAAGCTCGTAAAGATTCTCGAGAACATGAAGGTTACGTAAATGTACATATGTTTACTGCGGCAAAGTCACTGCAGGTGTTATTTCACAGAGGAAGAATATCCCTGGCTTTAACGTAAGAAAGTACTCGTTCATTTTACAACGCAAGCGCATAAAAAAGAGTAGCTTTTTTGCAAATGCACGATTAATGTAACAGCCTGATGACGTACAAATCAAACTATGCTTGTGCCATTCTTTGCGGATCCCAGTGGTATATGATAACATGTTGCAATGTTGGTATTTATTATACAGTAAGGGGCACAAGTAGGTCTGTTCGGATTGCTGAACGTTAGCGCAAGACGCAGATAGTGATGCTGTGATATTTTCCAGTAAGAAACTGAATACAGCAGCTCCTGATCTCTTTTTTTTTTAGTTAATACTGTAATACAGTTTGTGTGACTTGCATAACTTACATACACTTGGTCACATTTATTTCCTTAAAAAGAGTAATCAGTACTTTGTTTAACGGTAATAAATATTCTCAGGAATGCAGAATCTTGATCTCGCTGTATTCTTTGTTGAAAAGTGCTTGGGTACAGCTATTCCATGCTTCGTACAACGTAAAAAGGGCTTAGTGTGATAGTAGTGTGAGTTCTTAATGTGTACGTTCGTTTGAATTTCAATAAATGGATTATACACCCTTCAACAGACTGTGTGGGCTGTGCTAACAATTACTTAACTTAATACTTTATTGCTCTAAACAACCTAAAAGCAAAAAAAAAAAAAAAAATGACGAAGAAGAGACATACACCACGAACTGGTGCTAACTTTCAACGGATTTAATCAAGCCTGTCAAACCTAGCGCGATAGTCTATTGTGTATGGGATGCTTTTATCACGAAAGGTTGGCGTGATAGACAAGACTTCACAGATGCGCGCTGGGTTTGACTGACTTTATTAAATCAGTTGAAAGTTAGTGCCAGTCCGTGTTGTGCGTGTCTCGACCTTACTTTTTTTTTTTTTTTTTGCCCTTTTTAATTTTTTTAGATCTTAATGAACCAATTAGCCCAAACCAAAGCTTCAATTCAGCAAATACTTTATTGCGCTTGAAAGAAAAATTGAATATGATTGGCGTGCCGCTTAGAGGAAAACAATTTTGTCTTGAAATCATCTGTTATTTTTTTTTTTGTGTAATGGAAGCTAATACACTCTAAAAAAAGTTTGTGCGTCTACTTTCACGCACAACACCTCGGAGAGCCAATCACCACAACTTACGGAGGCTGCTCAGCGAGTGACAATGCCAAAACATATGTTTAGACCAAAAAAAACGCAGTCTCAGTTGTGACATTAAGCAATGCAAAACGTCACGCTTGCATTGCTTAATGTCACAACTCGAACTGCCTTTTATGGTGTAAACATATGTTTCGGCATTGTCATTCGCTGAGCTGCCTCCGTAAGTTGATTGGCTCTCCCAGTGTTGTGCGGGAAAGTAGAGGCACGGGCTTTTTTTAGAGTGTAATGCACAATTCCTGACACTTTCTAATGAAATTCATTGATGCTGTTAGCAGAAATTGAAAAATCACGTTCCCGATAATCCTGCATGTGCCTAACGCTACAGGCGTTAGACACCGCATACTTAAGGGCGCTAGTTATTTGGCTCTATAGCATGTTACACTCGGGTATTTAATAAGCTTACATTTTGAAGGCTGGGAATATACCATATACGTTTCTGGAGCAGCAACAAAGGTATACGACGAAAACGTCCTTGTGTCGCTCGCCAAGGGAAGGGCGCCCTTGCACAACCAATTATATATCTACAGTTATCCGAATAGCCCGCAGAAGAAGGTGGTTTGTGCGTTGGGTTACGTTCCGATTCCGCGGTTGTTTCTTCTAGCGTGCCAGAAAACGGTTTATATTTTGCAAGACTATGCTTTTGTCACTCTTTCAATGTCTGGTTACTCTTATAATGCTTTTTCGCAACACCACTCGTGCAAGATGTCTCCCATTGATGAGCACTTATCAAACCAATGTATACAATTCCCCCATCGGTCGACGAGTTTAGCAAGCAATTCTTGTGTATATAAGCATACGACAACGCAAGCATTGTATGTGTGCGGTTGTGGCGTAGTGGCTATGGTGTCTGATTTTCACTTCGCGGGCGCGGGTTCGATTCCCCTCATGTGACGTATGTTGTGTTGCTGAAACTTGTGTTCCAGATCCAGAAACAACTAGTCGGAGTATCATGCCGGCTGTCTATGCCGCCAAGTATGCGGAGAATAGCGCAAAAGTGGCGTTGTAGCATAATTTTGCCGCAGTTTAAATTTTAGGCCGCATAATCGTAGGCCGCTTATAGCCAGGAAAATTTTGATCTCAAATACCGCATGAAACTGTCACGCACGACAAAGTGCCTGGTAAATTCAGGCCGCATACCTGATCCGCGTGAGAACGGGCCGCTTGAATCTGGGCCTCATAACAACGGGCCGCACAAGTTGAGACACCTAAACCAATTGCTTGTAAGCGGCGAAATTTTGACCCGCTTTCCTGCTTATATGCGTGCATTTTAGCCAGGATCTAACTAAGAGTGTACAGCAGCAGTTTTTTGTTTACATCACGTGATTCCTCTCCACCAATCATATTCGTCCCTCTGAGCGTTCCCTAGTTTGCTCTGTTTGTCCCTACATTCCCTACGCAAATCCAGCGTTTAGCTAGGGGCGCGTCTGTAAATCCATCTTAACGTTGGTGCAACCGGAATTTAAACCCGTGCTTACCTAAGCTCGGTTTAGGGCGCTAAGCCGGCTGAGGAAAGCGCCGCTTTGGGTTAAGATAAGCGACGTTGGTGCAACCGGCCCTAAGTTTATTAAATGTTATTAGGTTCAACTAAAACCTATCGCGTGTTTTTCTTTACCTTACATTTCTTCTTTGTCCTTTCTTCCGTGCCACACCCGCGAGCGGAACACTCGGCGTCGTGGCGTCACGAGCGCTCTGCTGCCTCGCTCCTTAGAACTTTCCTCCTCCTAGAAAGGGGAAAAGATGGGGGATGACGGTGACCAGGGAGGGTTGTACCGTGACGCTGTTCGGCGTGGGCCATTCCACGCCGTACGCCGGAGTCGAGACTAGCCAACAAAAAGTTGTTGGTGCCGAGTTGTCCGATTATTCGAAGAGGATCTTACCGACGAAGTTCCAGTTTTGCTGAAAATCCTTGGCTAGCGTCACTCAGAGTGTGGAGGTTCCTCAAAACCAGGTTGCCGACGTTCGTTGCAACTGGCTGCCGATGCTAATTGAAGTGGCGTCCCTGCGCTCTTGTGGCATTCCCTTGATGAGAGACGGTAATCTGGTGTGCGTCCTGAATATTTCTCGAAAGTTTAGCTGCGCATGCATGGGCAATGGCCGCTGGAGGCTCCGTGTGACTCGGCGCACGTGGTGCTTCCCACGATGTGCGAAGTTCTTTTCCATGGCAAGGGAACGCCGTCATGTAACCCGTGACGACCCTCTCTGACGTACTCATGGCAAGGACTATTTAGGGGATATGCCAATCCCATTCTCGGAAGCTGTTGCAGTATGCCCGGAGGCACAATTTGACGGTGCCTTTGTGGCGCTAGACAGCTTCGCCTATTGTGCGATATGGCCCAGTGTGACAATATCGGATGTCCCTGCGCTTGCAGATACCTTTCCAAATTGTGTTCACAGCTGGCTTGCCATTGTCGCTTGAGACAGAAGACGGAATGTCGTGGAATCAAAATACTTAAAACTTAATGTCGATAATGTTCCGGCTGATAGCCTCCCGCAGTGGATAAGGTTCAATGTACTTCATAAATTTGTCAAGTAACACATGCAAGTGCTTGTGTCGGCGTGGCGTAGAGAGTAGAGGACCAATAATGTCCACGCTCAGCTCTTCCATTGGTCCTGTTACCAGTCTTGAGTAAGTTACTTTTAAAAAGTAATTCGTTACAGTTAGAGTTACTTTCAGAAAAAGTAGCGAAGTTACCATTACAGTTACCGCAGCACAAGAGTAACTCATTACAGTTACAGTGACTTTTAAAAAGTAACGACGTTACTTTTCATTTACTTTTCTATAACACAAAAAATGAGAAAAATCTAGAAAACGCCCCTCACAACGTTTTATTGCATAATATTAAAATGTACACTTTTTACTTCATACTGTAACTTAGCAGCAGTTGCTTTTCGAAGTTAGTGTTTGAAAGTTTCCACGCCAGAGTAGTGGCGCAAATCAAAATACGAAACATGCGCAGTGCCCCCCACGTGTATTGCTGTTTCACGGTTGATTCACCTGATATAAAAGCGTCTGAACAGAAAAAAGGAAAACCAGAACATCGATAGTGCTTCAAGACACTAAGATTTAAGTGTTCAGTCACAAAGTCCAAGCGCGTGCTTAAAAATAGCTAGATATTTTTTCATAAAATCTACACGTGGCTATATTCAGGTCGTGACTCGCAAGAAAGAACGTATTCACAACTTTGTGCAAGGCCAACTTGAAACTCGAAATGTCGGAATTGAAGATTTGGAAACTGCAACGAATGGATAAATTGCACTCGTTCAGTGATATATTATTGATAAAACCTGGAAAGTAACGACAAACGTAACGTCGTTACTTTCATCGTTACCTCAGAGAAAAGTAATAGAACTACAGTTACAAGTTACATTTTTTAAAAAGTAACTCCCTACAGTTACCAGTTGCCAAAAAAGTAACAGTTACAGTAACGCGTTACTAGAAACGCGTCACTACCCAAGACTGCCTGTTACCCGTTGGCTGTTCATAAATCCTCGTGGTTTCTGGTGATGTGACTTCGTACGCTGACATACCTCGCAGTTCCGCACATATCTGGAGATATCAGCACGCATTTCCATCAAGGCGAATTGACTGGAAATATGTTTGGGCTTTTCAAAGAACCCTGCATGGTTGCCAACGGGATGATCGTGCCGCATTTAAAGGACAAATGGTCTCAGATGTCTTGGAAGCCATGGTACTCGCTTTTCCCCTATGACTTGTAATAACAGCCCACTGGTATCTCTGTTGTCTCTCCCAGATATTGCAGAAGTCGTGCTTCCCAACCCTCCATCAAGGAGGCAGCCCCAAGGATTTGAGCTTTCGATAATCTAAGCTGTTGATCGCGGACCTCTTCTGCAACCAGACTCGGATTGTGTTGTCATGCACTTCCCCTTACTGCATCTGTTGTCTCAAAGCTAATTCGAGACTCTGAGTCGAGGGTTGTCAAAGGAAAGAGTGATTGAGCGATGCCGTTGCCTCGAGCATCCACTTGCTGCAGGGGAGAACGGCTGACCGCGTCGGCAGAAATGTTTCCGCGTCCTCGTCGATGCATGATCTTACAACCAAAACCCTGAAGCCCTAGGAACCAACCGCTTGACCCTGGGCGATGCTTTATCGGTGGTGGTAAACATCAACGAGTGAGAAAATTGGTCGCAAAATATTTGGAACATCGGGAACGCAAGACACGGTCAAAATTTGTCCACTGACCACACCACGGCTAGATACTCCCATTCTTGAACGGTGTAGTTTCTCTCTGGGCCAGTGAGAAATCGATTAACAAAATACTGGATGCAACTTTCTAGCGTGCTCCTGTAGAAAAACAGCTCTGATCTCCGTACTGCAAGCATCGTTTTCTACAACGAACGTGTGATTCAGGTCTCGCAGTCTCTCCACTGCTTCGCAGGCAAGCATCCCCTTGAGTCTGTGGCACGAAGTTTGTTGTTGATTATTCCAGAGCCAGGGTTGGTCCTTCCTCAGAAGATCAATGAGGAGCTGAGGGATGACCGAAAATGGAGATATGAAGTTACTCTAGTCTCCGGTTAGGCCTAGGATCGCCTGCAACAGCTTGATGTTCTGCGGTTGGCGATACTGTAGAATACCAGACACCGTATCGGGGTTCGGCTTGCATTTTCGTGGAGAAATAACATGGCCCAGAAACTTGAGTGTTTGACGCCCAATCTGCACCTTTTCAGCGTTGACGGTAAGTCCAGCAGCCGCACGTCGACGAAGCACCTCCTGCAGAAGCCACGCATGGTCGTCAAATGTGGTTCAATAAGCTAGAATATCGTCGAGGAATGCCATGCAAAACGTTTGTTTGGCTTCAGCTAAAACATTGTCCATGAGTTTTTCGTAGTATGTAGGATCGCCAGCAACTCCGAAAAGCATCTCTTGAATTCAAATGTTCCTCGGCCACGTATGAAGGCAGTTTTAGGCACCTTTTCGGGGCAGACAGTTATCTGGAAGAATCCCGGGGGAGATAAAAAATTGCAAACGATTGGGCCTTAACCAATTACGCCAATAACTAGCCGGTACGTTGAAGCGTTTATCGAAGTATTCAAGCAAAACCAACTATTGTGTTTGCAGGACGAGCAAAGTTGCGACAACATGCTCGGGTGAAAGCTGCATATTCTATAAGTGATTTTAGTGGGTCGATTCGACACGCAGTGAAGATGAATGAAGATGTGAGTTTCTTAGTTTCCTTTTTAGTTTTAGCACTAAATTTACTTCATTGTGTTCGCGTGTGCTACTCAAAGCCCAGAAACCAGTCAAAGAAAGTCCCCATGAACGTTGTTTAAGGTCGTCACAGTCAACGAGGACTCGAAAAAAATTATGAAGCCGGAACCTGCTAGGGGTGACAGTACACTGCTATTGAAACTGACACACCAAACAAAAGCAATCAAAAACAATTTACCTTTTGAGGAAAACCATCTCGCTCGCTCTAAGCACGTTAAATGTTTATGAGGCGCTCACTGCCATGAAAGAGATGCCGCAAAAAAAAAAGAAACCGAGACTTGTGATATGTGTGATAGCGCACTCTGAGATATTTGGCAAGAATCGTGCATCCAACCAATGGTGTCTTGAAGGAAACATTGAACGTAAAAATAAAGCAACAAAAGTATGGTGAGGCATTTAAAAATGCCCCAAAAGCATATTAACATCAAGCAAAAGTTGTACTTTAATTTTCGTCGATATCTGTTTATTTTCAAATCTTCACACTTAGACGACAGTGGTGTGGCCAAGGGTGTAGCCAAGAGGAGCGTGAGCAACAGTGCTGTAAGCAAGAGGAGCAACCCTGTGGGTGTAGGCGACAGGGGCTGGGTGGACAGCCTTCACAACGACTGGGGCTGGGTGAACAGCCTTGACGACAACTGGGACTGGGTGAACAGACTTCACCACAGCAGGAGCCGCAACTTCGACAGAGGAGGAGTAAATGGGGGCGTCGGCTGGGGCAGATGTCTTGGTGCCTGGCTCGTTGGTCTCGACGGTAGCGCGGAAACCGAGAGCGTCGGCAACGTAGTTGACGGTGCGGGCAACGCCATGGGCGTCGACGTAGCCATAGGAGCCGACCTTGTTGTTGTGTTCGTCTCCTGTTTCCTGGCGGGTCATGCGGGTGCCAAACTCATCGACGTTGTCGTAGCCGAAGCTGTATGGCTGGGGAACGTGCACCTGATATGAAAAATAGGTATTCATTATTAGATCGTCAATTATGATACCTTTAAAGGGGGTACATCAACCCGAAAGGCATCAGTGATTACCTAGCAGCGTGATCTTTAATGTGTTGTTTTAGTGCCGATATATTATGTAATATATAAGCTCAACACTATTCAGCTCTGAAATTAAGAAGAAAAAAAAAGATGTTTAGCTATAGTTTAAAACATAATTATGCCTTAACAAAGCGTAAATTATGTTCTTCGAGGTTACAATATACACCAAAGTAGGTTTGTTAGAACTGAATACTTTTAATTAAAAAAACCTTGAGAAATAAGAAAAGGACCTGAGGATTACACAATGACGTCTCGAAACACAGCCGTGTTTTGAGACGTCGTTATGTTATCCCCCTTTTCGTTTTTCTATGTAATATCTCGGGGTTTTATAAGTATGACCGTGCTTCATGCTAGCTTGCGCATTACCCTTATTAAAAATCGTTATACGCCACTTTCCTTAATGGTTGGGACTCGACGTCATTTTTTTTGTTTATGCTTTACAATCCATAAGAAAATGTTTCTTAACGTCATTAATTTAGTTATAAACCAGAACGGTATTTTGTTGCTCTTAGTTTTTATAATAATTTTTGGAAAAACAACACACGAACACAGCACGTGATATCAGTTTGTGATGTACAATCACTTGGTCTTCTGAAAAATTTGATAACTAGTAGCTATATGTATTTTTCTCCAAAGGTGGCTAACTCCAGCAGCAAGAACGAATAGCCTAGTAATTACCTTAGAGCCTAGCGAGCACTGCACTTAACTATTACTTTCCGGTTAGTTTAATACAAATCCCCGTAGAGTGTAACTGATAATGCGAAGTAATGTTTTGAAAACACTAATGTTGTCTCTCCTCTTCTAAAATCGTTTTAAATTTCTTTTCTTCCTTACCCTTCCCGGCAATAGGCTCACGTGCTTCGAATATGCTGTCTTGCACACGTTGATATTAAGCAAGTTAACTTATATTCAATTTCGATTGTAATGCACTTTTATATAGCATGCTCCTTTGAACATAACCGTACTACCAGATCGAATGAAGGTGAACGGGATCGTGTCCTGACAGAAATGTTTATGTGTGAATGTATCAAATAAACATCATAAACAAAAATGCGCATGCTGCCTAAAGAGTACTTTCGGCTGGATCATACTATCATATCGCTATTAGGTAGGCGCATATTCAATAAGACACTCGAGTGTACTGTCTGTCACTCGAACCAAAGACGTTAAAGTGGATGTTAAAATGTCGACACGGAAGTACATTCAAATATTATCAGCAATAAATAAATAAATATTTCGATCTGATTTAGGGAGCTGGGATTGATTTCATTATTATATATGTGTACGTTCAAATGTAGACTTTAAGTTCATACTGCGTTTTATTACGGCAGTGACTAAAGTACTATTAATTGAAGTAGCTCGCAGAAAGGAAAATGATATTTCACTTACATTCTCGACGACAACTCCGCAAGCCACGTAGGCGAAAAGGCAGCACACAAGCACCTGAAAAGAAAGGTGAAAGCTCTAGAGGGAAAAAGGTGACAAAAACAATCAAAATTAACCTCGGAAATATTTTGATAACTTTTTTTAAGATCCTCCAAATAACAGTCGACTCTTAACTACCAGAAATGTGCTTATTTGGGCTTTAAGTCACAGGGCTCGTTGAGAGACGCCTCTATTCGTGATGTATCGTAGAACAGCCTCTCCTGACATTCAAGAACTCCACAGTAACAACTTCTGTTACTTCCGTGCTTCAGTTTAAATGCTATACCTTAGAGAACATGACGAAAGTTGCTCCTCTTGCTTTCAAGTAAAAGTGATACTGTGTGGCCCCTTCGACGCCTTTTATAGGGCTCGTGCATTCCTGCAGCGCCGAGCTGTCGACGATCTCATCACGCGATCAGCGCGGGAATAGAGGGCGTTTTCTACTGCTACCAGTAATAAAAGAGAAGAGGTCGGTGAGAAAAACATCCATCGAGGAAATCGAGCTGCCTCACATTCTACATGTTTTATACGTTCACGGTCACACCTATATACGACAAAAGTATGCAAAAAATAAAATAATGTATTTTGTGTTAAATCCGATGTAGAATAACTCCCTTCAATGAGACAACGGTTCCTTAAATCTCCACTGCTCTGTTACTGATTAAAACCGCACATGATTATGCTTCTGCAGTCGACCAACTAGGACATGTAAAATTCATATATATTGATTACTCGAAACCGTTCAACCCGTTTCCTTTTTGAAATTACCGTTAAAACTGGCAAGTATGTTAATTCTTAGAACGAGTAGTTCTTGGCCTGAAGATGATTTAAATGTTCACACCTGGTTTGTCTTGCTATATAGTATCTTGGTTTTCTTTTTCTTTTACAGAGACCGCGAGGGTGACCATCAAGAACAGCTCATATTCATTGATTTCTATATTGATTTAAATAATACGCCGAAGACTGTCGTTGTAAGAATGCCGTTTCATACAGGTGAATATATTGCCAGTGGAATTTAAATACTCGAACGATTAGCTCCTAGCCATTCTCTGGTGTGGTCGTGTGAATTGTGTAAAACTTTGGATATGCCCATCTATTTTGGAAAATTTGTGCGGATTATTTTGACTTGGAAAGGCCCTACAGTACGTTTTTAATTCCATGCTCCCATGAATGCATTTTAAAGTGTTTCTATGTATTTTCATGTCTTAAATTTTTTCGGCTAATTTGAAGTTACTTTACAATGGTAATCACAGTCGTTTACAAAGTGGATACGCCCGAAAATATTCGGCTTTATTCGTAGTTACTAATATAGTCACATGATACAGCCTTTCAGTAGTAATTTGATATTGAAGATAAAATTTTTGTTATATTCTTATCTTTATACTTTTGCTGGTGCCAGACTTGAATGAACGAAGATCGCTACTGAAGCTTTGTTGTTGTTATTGCGGTTCAGCATTCACAATTTATTGTTTAAAACAAACTCACCTGCCAGCAAGACATTTTTTTCGTTCTCCCAGGAGCTACAAAACCCAAGACGTGATTGTTATAGAATATTTTTGTTTGTGTTGAGATTGTGAAAATTTTTAACGAATATAGTTCCAAGCTCACACTTGAGCCCAAAAGCATCTTAGTCGCAATTGCGAGCGATTATCTCATAATAGCACACTTGATCTCAGGGAAGAAAGTCGTGAAACTGGCTCTGGACACCCACGGCTAGTGCCCTCCTCAGGAGCCAACTGTAAAAACCAGGTGTTAGGCACACTTCCCCGTCTTTTATGCATTTTTTTATGAACGTAACAGAAGTTTCCTTATGAAGGCATATGGCTAAGATTGTCCGATTGATATTTTGAATTTTGAATTCCTTAATTATAAAATGATTTAATACTTTCTCGCCTCCCTGTGGCCGGCATACAATTTCTAATAGTATTTTTTTACAATCTTCGTGTTGTATCAGTGTTTTCTGTTGAAAGAGACAAACTATGACGCCAAGCAAAAACATAGTTCCTATTCTTACACTTTCCCTTTCCCAACAAAAAGAAAACATAACAGAGTTGTGTTTTGAATTTTATTTGAAAGTGTGAATTGCAGATTCTCTTCAACATCAGTAAGTTGCGATTTCGTTGCGGAATACGGATGCACCTAAAAACAACATTTGTGGCTCAGGTGTGCAACTCTTAGTGGAATCACGCTGAAGCAAAAAAAAAAGTAATTACAATTAATATTTTCTGAATCATTCTGATAAACCTGGGAACGTAGAATGTGTGACGGTTCTACGACGCTTGAGTTATGGTTTTTAATGCATTGCGCCATGTGGTTATTGGCTGTTTCGATGCGTTAGACAGATAACACACTCATGTCGTCTATGGTTTCATCAGATTGAATAAGACAAATTAAATTTTTTTTACGGAATGAAGTTTGGGAGAGCATGTGTTTATGAAAAGTTACTATGCTGAAGGAGCGCGTTACACGTTTAGTTCTTCGTGCTCTTGGAATGGCAAGAGGTATTGTGGTAACTGAAGTAATTTACGTAACTCAGTACATTCAGGGGATCCAAGCATCTTGTGAAGACCATGTCTACACATTTTCTATTCCTGGTCATGAACATGCCGGGTTGGTTTCGCATGACGAAATTGAATCTCTCAAATATGAACTCCGGGATCTACTGGCCTTGGATCCAACCCTATGGAAAAGACCATCAAAAATTTGAAATTTATGATGGTCAGTCAAACTTTCTTAATGGCCCATCATACTTCCTTGATGGCACATCACACCATCTTGACAGCCCATCCCACTTTCTTGACGGACCATCTCACCTTCGTGATGGCGCAACATACCTTTTTGATGGCCAAATAGAGCCTCTTGATGGACCATCACATTTTTTTGATGGTCCGATAGGCTTACTGGATGGTGTCTGATGGACTACAAAATATTTTCTGATGGTAGCTGATGGACTAATAGAGACTTCTGTTCGTAGCTCACAAAGTGTCAAAACGTCTCTTATGGTGACTGACGGACCATCAAACAGTTTTCATATTCCCCTGGTGAAACCATCAGTAAATCATGATGGACAATCAGAATGTCAAAAAGGTTGATGATGCTTCCCATGAAATCTTTCGCTGGTCGGGGTTCGGCTTGCATTTTTGTTGAGAAATAACATTGCCCAGAAACTTGAGTGTTTGACTCCCAATCTGCACCTTATTAGGGTTGACGGCAAGTCCAGCAGCCGCGCGTCGACGAAGCACCTCCTGCAGAAGCTGCACATGGTCGTCAAATGTGGTTGAATAAACTAGAATATCGTCGAGGAATGCCATGCAAAACGTTTGTTTGGCTTCAGCTAGAATATTGTCCATGAGTGTTTGGTAGTATGTAGGATCGCCAGCAACTCCGAAAAGCATCTTTTGAATTCAAATGTTCCTCGGTGACGTATGAAGGCAGTTTTGGGCACACCTTCTGGGAAAACAGTTATCTGGAAGAATCCCTGGGGAGATCAAAACTTGTGAGCCATTGGGCCTGACCCAATTACGCCAATAACCAACCGGTACGGGGCGTCGGGTAGGCGGTTACTGTCTTGCACGCGTTGAAGGACCGGAAATCAATTGCTAGACGGTAGCCTCCCGTATTATTTGCCAATAACAGTGGAGCACTAGCCCAAGGCTGTTGCTTCGTCGAATGCGGAGGGCAAGTTCGTCTGCTTTTTGCGCAGGGAGTAGCGGTGACGTCAGAACGCCGAGCCCTGATTGCCTGATCGAGGTTCCTTATCTGAGCGTCGTCTGCTCCTTTGCAACGTCGTCTGCTGACAACGTCGTCGGCGTCTGTCGTACCTTTCCTGCGACTTTCGGAACTGCAGGTCTTTACAAGCGAGCTTGACTTCGCCCTTCAGAGAGGGCAGACGAAATAACTCGTGGGGTACGTTGTTTTTGTCTAACGATTAGGAGACGCGCATCAAAGAGAGAAGTCGAAGGACTCACTGGCGAGGTGTCCCGAGGCGCCGAGGCTTGTTTGCTAAGAACCGAGAGTGAGGGTGGTTAGTGTCCGCAACCGATGGCTGCTTTACCTTCCCTGCGTCTGTCAGAGATTCACCGCTTCTTCACCGGCGAGAACGCGGCCTTCGAAAAAGGCGAAAGAACACATTTTGAAGGATACGTCCTTTCTTTTGAGGTGAGGGATTTCACTCTAGTTGCGAATTTCCAGGCGTCGTTTAAGAATTGTAGCTACGCGGTAAAGATGACGCTCTTCGATAAAGGTGACGTTTTAGAGAGTCACTGTGAGTGCACTCGCGGGGCCGCAAAGTGCAGCCACATGATGGCTACCGCACTTTACGTAACTCTACATGGACTGTCCAAGACGGACCTTCCACAGCAATGGCTGCAACGCCCCAAGAGCAGCATGCCACGGCAGGTCGTTCGCTCAGGTAAGAAGTAAACAACATGTTCCTAGCTATGTTAAAACGTTTAGTTGCACGAGTTTCGTGAATGGCACCACGCGTTTAATGAGTTGTTAAAAGATAATCAGCTAATGAGAGATGACAGCCGATGCAGTGACTTTAAATAAACAAATGCGACTGTGCGATCGGTACTGTGAGCATATCATAGCCCAAAAGTGCTCGATCGCTGCTTCTTGTCCCAACTTTCTCGCTCGACTAAAAGGCTGTTGTCAGTTAGCGTATTACGGTATGTATGTGTGGCGTAAACCCAAGTGGCAAAAGTTTGAAAACCTTTGCTAATCTGTGGAAAAGAATCCGAACAAGATCGATCGAGCTACCCGAGCGGCGTCGTACATATCGCGGAAGCTCTGTCGTAGACTCGTTGACACCAAGAAGTAATTATTGTTATAATCGAATAAAATGCAAAGGTGCAAGCGAGCTGGACAAGAATGACGAAAATAATCCCTGGAGAAGGGGAACAAGATAGACAAAGGACAAACGCAAATGTTTTTCGAAGTCCGCGTTCTCGCCGGTGAAAAAGCGGTAAATCACCGACAGGCGCAGGAAAGGTAGACAAAAACAACGTACCGCTCGAGTTATTTCGTCTGCCCTCTCTGAATGGCGAAGTCGAGCTCGCTCGTAAATACCTGCACTTCCGAAAGTCGTAGTAAAGGTAAGACAGCCGCAGACGAAGTTGCAAAGGAGCAGACGATGCTCAGATAGGGCGTCGCGATCAGCCAATCATGGGCTCGGCGTTCTGACGTCACCGCTACCCCCTGCGCAAGAAGCAGACAAACTTGTCCTCCGCATATGGTCTAGACCGAGCAGCTTCGCCATGCCTTCGTCCATGATCTCTCGTTTCCGGGTATTTACTGGCCGAAGCTTGCCGCGTATCGAAGGACTGTGTTCCATGTCTATCTGGTGCTGCAGAAGAGATGTCGAGCCAGGGTTCTTCATGAAAGAGTAGTGGAATTCTTTTATAAGCTCCTTCAGTTGTACCTCTATGTCAATGCCAAACAAAGGCTTCAAGTCATCGGAGACAAACTTGTCCAAAGGATTGAAGTCGTGTTCTGTATTTGTAGCTTCAAAACCCAGCTCTTCACTGAAACTTCCTTGAAGGGAGTATGTTTCTCTATCAACTGCCTCGTTGGCTCAGCTCCTCTGTTCCTTTATAAATGGGACAACTCGCTGCGGCTCCACGTCTACCCTCCATCCACCGAGGGCAATACGCAGGGAGATCCCATTGATTGTAAGCAAGTCTCTACCAAATACAATGTACTTGCACCAGTCGGGGATATACAAGAACTGGTAACGAGGGATTTCGCCAGCCCAGTGAATTGTGGAGCTTGTTGTAACGAGACACTGAGCCCACGATGCACCTAGACGAAGTGCTCGTCTTTCTTGTTTCTTCTTCGCTACGCACGCTTCTGCAACTTCCATCGCTTGGAGTCCAAGAAGGCTTACGCTCCATCCGGTATATAGGAGAGCTATAAGCATTAAGTCACCGATCCGGATATCCAAATACGGCTCGTTTCTCCCCGCAGTTGCGGTAGCTTGCAGCGCGCTGTCGTAGATACTCGCCGGTGCGGCATTTCCTTGCGCTTGTTTCCCGCACACTGGGACTGGATGTGACCGGATTGGTGGAACCTATGGCATACAACTGGAGCCCGTTGTCGTCCCATTGGACATCTTTAGGCGTTCCCCACGCCCCCAAAACGCTGACAGTGAGCCTCTTGATCCTGCCAAATAGTGACAGGCACATAGAAACGCGGGGTGGCCTTTGGAGTGGCAGCTGGTCCCGGAAGAATGAGGGTTGGATGGGAGCCGGATGAAGGGGCCAATATGAAGCTAAGGACGTTGTAAGCAGAGTAGGCGACATAAAAGCAGAAGTTCTTGTTCTGCGAAACTCATAGAGCTTTCTCCAAGCATCGGTGCTGTGTGATGACGCTTGTCTCAGGTAGAGGTACGCCAGGTTGCAACTCCGGATGATGAGTTTCGAGAGTATTTGCTGTAAGGGCCTCATAGGTGAGGTAACGATTAGTTCGAGGTGGCGGTAGTTTGTATTAGAGTTGTCTCAATTCTTTTTTCATCAGCAAGTTGGCAAAATGTGTGCCTGCAGCGAGGTCCTGTAGCTGTGGGTGGACTTGTCGAAGCGTGCATTTAACCTTTTCTATATCAGGGACGTCTTCTTCAATCCTATCGAAGTGCTCCGATATAACTTAAATAAACTGTTTTAAATTATCCTGTGAATGTTGCATCCGGAGCTTGAGTTTTTCACTGAGTTTTCGTTTCCGTTAATGCGTGCAAACTCAGTGAGAAATGCAACTTTAAAGTCATCCCAATTGTCGAAACCACTAGTGAACCGCCAGCACAGCTTCGCGCTCTTCTCGAGCGTTGCCGGAACCACTTGATGAGTGCGATTCTTGGTGGTTAAACCTGAGATAAGGCAAACGATTTCAAGACTCTCCATAAAAGAATTTGCTATTTCCCCCTCTTCAAATCCAAATAGCTTCGGCAGCTCAGCTGATATTTTAGGAGTAGCACGGTCCGTCAGGTTAGGGGCCCTGGATGCCACCACACCGGCATGTGGAGGCAGCAAGAAATCTGTGATCAGTATTTGACTAACCTAGACTGCCAGCTGCTCACGCTTCAATGCGGAGACATATGTTTCCGGTAGAAATCGCGGAATATACTCGTTTGCTTGATTCTCCATCTCGGAGAGGCCCACATTTACTAAGTTCCAGTGAATCCTATCCTTTTTATTTTACACATCTCGCTTTATTTCCCGTGCCAAACCCGCGAGCGGAACACTCGACGTCATGGCGTCACGAGCGCTTCGCTTCCTCATTCCTTGCAATATACATAAATAGATATAAAGCAGCCTAAAACATAGCTTGAAACTCGTGGGCAAGATCAGTAACCGTTTCATGGATAATGAAGGTTCCTTGAAAATCTTATAAAAATGTGAACGTCGTCGGTATGGCATCGCTCTTATAAAGACGCAGACGGTGGTACTGCCACCTGCTGTAATCTCCTCGTTTATATATCTCACTACAGTCATTGGGAAGGTGAGAAGGGCAGGAAGGAAGGAGCTTCAGATGTCTTGCCTTTAGCGGAGGCGTCCTACCTTCTTTACTCTTAGGTGTCACGTGCACCTTGATCACGCGCGCGCAGCCAAATCACGGCAGAAGGCATGTAGAACGTGCTGGAGGTCGGGTGTTTGGAGGACACGCCCTACTGTCTTCATTCTGTCAGTTACTGCAGCGTCGTCTGCATTGTAGTTCAGTAGCATCACGTGCTAACGTGTTCAATAATGCGCGTCTCCTCCTCGTGGCGGTGACGCAGAAAGATGATACAAAGAAAGAGAAAAAAATATTTTCTTAGCCTAAAACATACACACACACAAACATTTATATATACATATATATACTGTGTTTTTTTTTTTTTTGAATTCTAAACCGTGTAAAACAGTTAATTATTAATTTTAGACCTAACACCTCCTTTTTGTTTTCGTTTTTTGTTCTTTTTTGACATAATATATTGAAATTTGTTTAAAGCTTGCAATGAAGTGAACTTCGAGAAATGGGGTTTTTATGCATTAAAATAATGCTGTATCAAACATTGTTGGTTTTATTCTGAGTTATTAACTGTACTAACTATCCTGTAACACCCCGGCTCGGAAAGGTTTAAACTAAACTTAAATTGACATGGCGCCTCATATTAAGTTAACGTTTTGAACATATTTATATCGGACATTTCATTCACTGGTGTTACAACTTTCAACACATTGATTTTCAGGACACGTTTGAGTCATGCGAGGATTACATAACTGGGCATTGGTTGCTTATTTAAATCGAACCATAAATTTCCTTGTTTCCCGTCTGCTATTGAAGAGGGGGACGTTCTTTTTGTGCTTTGTTGTTCAATGTCTGAGTTATACAACCAATTTGCGGCTTCTTTTTCTGAAAGAATTTTCCTAATGTATTTATTAACGCAGATGTTTGTTCAAGACCCATTTCTTTAAATGTCTTCTTTGATAGCTCGTCTATTCTTTACATAAATGCCAAGTGTATCTTCTGCCCTTTGAACTTAAAATATCGGTTTCATTCGTCAGGCGACAAATCCCGATCGAGCACTTAGACCTGCAAACACCAGATAGGTAAGACTTGTGTATGTTCTCTTTAGAATGCTTTCAGTCTGAATGATAAATTAAAAGCTTAGGTATATGGTGCTAATGTAGTTAGAATAGGGGGTGCGAGAACATGAGCAAATATAAAGCACCGATATTACTAACAGTAAGAAACCTGCACCATGGCTTATTAGCTTGCTGACAATGTTTCTTTGTGGTCTCGGCGCTGATCATCGGTGTCAATATTTCCTGAAAGTTACAAATAAAAGTGGTGTTAAATAAGGCCAATGGTGTTAACTTCGGCAAGCATTTGGGGGGGGGGGGGGGGGGACACATGTCGGCGATAAACACTGCATGAATATTGTGTATTTAATTTCATAGCATATATATGTTATTTTCAGGTTCTGCATCTAGTTTTCATTGTAGTTATTACATCTACTGGCGTTTGCTAAATTGAATCTGCTTCCTGGTGTATCTTTTCAAGACCCTGGAGGTAAGGCATTTTATCATTCCACCTTTTTACAAGTCATGTAGAGTGGGCTGACCATAGTATTTAATACATAAGACAAAAATAAACATGAGCTTTACAAAACAACGCTGCACGAACTTGTCAATAGAAGTTTTGTTTATGTATTTGGTTAGCAATTCGTTCCTTAACTAAGGCAAGTGTTTTTGTTTTACTTTTGTCTATACGTTATGGGCATATAAATTGTATGGCAAAGAGAGTGTTTGAACACTGATTTTAATAATAAATATCACGCGCCTATTAGCATAAAAATTTTTTTTTTAAAGCGCGGTTTCTAGTAGTTTGTAGAATTGGCCAGACACATAATGTACAGAAGCTGTTATGTCCCAGCAGTGCAAAGAAATTTATAAAAAAAGCTTTCATTTTATATTTTGGGGTTGAAATATTTTAAAGCACATGGTGCTGCATTAAGAATGAAGTCATAAAATATTTCAGCCGCCCTTGCCCAAGGAAGACATAAAGATCGTGCTAGACATCACAAAGCTCAGCCACGCCGAGTTGAGCGACGGAGTGCTCCGTGCTACCGGTCTCGGCTACGACGAAGCGGCGGAAGATCTCCTCAGAATCATCCCCGCAAAAAACATCATCGTGGCCAGCACCCCCAGCATGGAACATGCGACCAAATACACCGCTGCCAAGGAGCTCCGCTACGGAGAAAAATCCTACAACGTCACCGCTTATGCGGCGCCTCCCGAGGACACCGTCAAGGGGATTATACACGACATCCCCAAATACGACAGTGCTGAGAATATCAAAAGAAGCCTTATCTATAAGAAGAATACCACAATTCTGCAAGCACGAAGAATGGGCCGGACAAATTCGGCAATCATCGTCTTTGAAGGCACCAAGGTACCGTACTATGTTTACTACCGCGGCGCCGAATACCGCTGCTTCATACATAGGGTTCTGCGTTTTCGGTTTCTATTTTTTCAAAATTCGGCGCACTTTTTTCGGTGTTTATTTTGAAATTCAATTTTCGGTTTTTTTCGGCGTATATTTATGCCCACAAAAGTTTATCGGCTTTTTTCGGTGGATATAATAAGAACACCCACGGACACCGGATCAGATGATCCCTGTTGCTCTGATATTTGTGATCACTCAAAGAATAACGGCACAGATGCATTGAAAAAGAAATGGACACTTTATTTGGCAAATGTGTGCAACTGTAAAAGAAACAAGAAATACCTGAGAAGCACAAACAAGTGAGATATGAAGCCTATGCGCAAAAAAACATGGAACTTCACTTTCTGTACATCAGGATTACGTTATCTTATTATAGTACACACACACGTACGTTCCCAGGTTCTCCTCGTTGATCCGCACTCTTTCTTTCCTGTTAATATGGCCCTGGGCTTCGAGAATGCCCTCTCAACACTAATATTGGGCACTGGCAGGCTGAAGAAATGAAGCGCTGCCTGAGCCAAAATCGGCCAATCAACCAACTGTGACCGCCAAAAGGGAGACGGTGCGACTTTTTGAAGCTCAACACAACATGCAGAGCTTGCATCAAGTCAGTCTTCCTTACAACGAGTTTGAAAACACGCTCGTACATGGCGAAGTTATGGGGCATTTTGGGCTTCACGTTCCGATCGATGATGCGCGCATTAAACCAAAACGTCGTGATGACACCCTTGTATCCCATACATTCGGACACGTTTTGATAGACACTGTCGTTCCACTTTTCCGCCACGGCTCTTCGGTACGACTGAAAGGTCAAAGTGACCTTTTCCGGTTAAAACTGAATTTTAGAAAATAGATTCGACGTACATCTATCGTTTTTTATCGATTTAAATAAAATTGCCGAACCTAAAAACTGACCTTTTTCGGTTAAAACCGAATTTCCGAAAATGTATTCGGCGTACTTTTATCGGTTTTTATCGGTTTAAACCGAAAACTCCGAACCCTATGAATCATACACAAGAAGCGGCACGAAGTGTGCGACGGGTGCAGCAGGCTCGGCCATCGCACGGACGTCTGCGCAGCACCCGACAAAAAGATCTGCAAGATCTGCGGCACCGAAGTCCCGTCTGAAAACCATCAATGTGAACCCAAGTGCGCACTTCGTGGCCGGGATCATCTGACCGGCGACAAAAAGTGCCGACTCCCTTTCCAGACTCGCTACCTTCTCAAGAAGCAAAAGTGGGAAAAGCAACAGATACAGAACAACCGTCGACGACCGCAAAAAGGCTCGGGCAACCCAGCCTCGACGCCGTCCATACTCAAAAAAGATGAACCCAGCGGAGACACGCCCGGTCAGCGCGGTAGATCGGGCTCCTTCCCACGCCTCCTGCAGCATGAGCGACAAAGCCGACGGGACGTGAGTCGCGGACCAGGGACCAGGGACAGCTCCGCCAGCATTCGACATCGCTCGCGCTCGTCGTCGGGGCGCCGGAGCCTCAGCATCCAAGGCCGCCAGAACCAGAGACGCAAGTCGAGATCCCCGTCTCGAAACGGAAGGCACACTTTAAGAAAAAAGGGAGGAGAAAGGTAGCAACAGCGACTGTTCCTCCTTGTTGCGGACAAGTTGCCCTGAGAAGGGAGGAACGGCAGTTCAGATGAAAGGAGGAGGGCGAGTTCCTCCTTGTTCAGTTGGCGCAGGGGTAGAACATCGCGCTACTGACCAAGTGGTCATCGGTTCGATCCCCAGAAAATGTAGATTTTTTTTTTTTTTTGTAAGGTTTTTTTTTTTTTTTTTTTTTTTTTTTGTGTGTGTTCACCACAACACACATAAACAAACCCAGACCGATGAAAGGAAAATTAAAGTCGTTATTATTCTCCGAGACGTTTTCCTCCTCCAGGCAGGCCGAAGAAAGCTTTCGCCCTCCCGATCCATCTTCTTTCGGTTTCGTTTTTCGAGCACATCGCGCACGTTGTTTAATAAATTAATGTTAAGTTGATTGAGCTTCAGCGGCAACGAAGGCCGCCTGTAATTCCGTCTTCTAGTCCAAACGTGCAGAACATTTCGGTTGCATTGACGTTTTTACCACTAATTTTATCAAACGAGCTAACGAAGCCGCTAGAAACAGCGAAGTTCCGGAGCAGTGCCAGCAGCGCTACATACACTGGGTAAGACGGCCGTCTCCAATTTGCGGGACACACGCGGAACTACAGCAGCGAAACCACGAGGAACTGTGTCGACGTTTTCGACGTTATGGAAATCGCGGGAACTGCGTCCAAGGCAGGCAAGTTTTCCTGCCGGCTGCCTGGGTGCCTTCCATGCTGAGTTCGGTTCTGTTGTCCCGTGCCGAGTGCCAACCGGCGTTCAACGTGATTCTGTATTTCTGCGTGTCAGCAACATCGTCAACGTGGCTCTGTATTTCTGCGTGTCAGCAACATCGTCAACGTGGCTCTGTATTTCTGCGTGTCAGCGACATCGTGATGGCAGTGTCGTGGGTTGTGAACAGAAGACTGGAATTATCGCCGATGTGACCGTGTGTTCGCGTATCAGTGGTGTAACAACAAGATGAGATGACGTAAAATGTCGGGCATTGATGCCGCTGGTCGGGCCGTTATCGGAGGGGGCGGGGTGTCGCAGGATGACATTCCGCTTTACATTAAAGAGTTTAAAACCACTTGAGGGATTAGGTGCAGTCGATCGACGTGTGGATAGTCATGTTGGAACGCTGGTCTGAACGGTAAGCTCCTATCGTACAGTGGCCAATGTGACTGTCGGTCCCCGAGTGCGATTGCGCTCTGGGGAAAGGACTGAACACTACAAAAGTATGACGGAAAGTACGTATATTTACAATGGAAGTTTAGCATTAAAAAAAAAAACAGGTAAAATAGAAAAAAAAAAATCGCTATCCTTTACGGCTCCTGTAGAAACTGCCCTCTAAGTGGCGCGCTGGGATGAGCGCTAGAAGTTTTCGAGCTCGCAGCGGCGTAGCTCCGTACACTTCACAGTTGTCGCAAGTCGCGGCTTTGACTGCATTCAAGTTGATCGAAAAGCGATTTCTCTGCCCGTGAAGCATCACTTCCAGCTGAGTGAATATCCGCTCTACAAAGATTAATTCAAGACGGCAATTGCAGCCATGCGCGAACAGCACAAATAGAAAAACGAACACTACAATATAAATACTAACTACGAAGGGCCATGCGGGAAAACAAACTCATGGCTTGGAACCACATTGGAGCGGCTCGATTTATTGGCTTTCAGATAATTATGGCATGATCGAGCGTTTTCTTTTTAATAAGAGATTCATCCCCTGAGCTATTAAAAATAGCCTCAGATGTATGACATTGCTGAAAAAAATAAACATGTTCGGAATATTTTTTATTGCTTAGGGAGTCACCGGAAAATTCCGTACGTTCAAAACGACCAGTATAAAAGACGGAAATGCGGGGCTCGGGAGTGGTAATAGGGGTAGTGTGCTGTTGTATTGATGTTTGTATGTGCGATACCTGTGTACGCGTTCAATGTATGTTCACCTGATGCTTGTAGTGTGCGCAACGTGTCAGCACAGCACATTCATTCTAAACGTATACAGCTCTCCCCGAAACACCCACAATTTCGGCAAACTTTTACGTAAAACCCTTGAACTTGCCCGGGGAAAAACCTTGGTCATCGTCAGTGACTTTAATGCACATCACCCCGAGTGGGGATATAAACGGGACACGATCAAGGGGCGCAACCTCTGGCTCGATGCGCAGAGGGAGGGCCTCACATTGATCACTGACCCAACACACCCCAACCGCGTTGGAAACAGCGTTAGCGGCGACACCACTCCTGACCTCACATTAACGAAAAACACGCACAGAGAAGCCAGTTGGCTCAACACTCAAGAAAACCTAGGCAGCGACCACTATCTCGTCGCTATCGGGGTCGAATCTGGAATCGCTAAATGCACATCCGGTAAACGACTCCACCTTATCGATTGGGACACCTTCCGCGAAATCCGGGCCGCTGAACGTGCCTCCTCTGACATAGCGAGCAATCCTTCCATCGAGGAGATAGCTGAGATTCAGGAATGGGTGGAACAACTTCGCAGGGATGCCAAGCAGGCTACTAAAGAAATCCCTGAAGATGCAGAGCTCTATCAGGCCGATGCAAAGCTCCTCCACATGTGGGAAGCCAAGCACAGTCTGCATCAGAGACTTCAGACGCAAAAGCTAAATCGCAACCTTAAGCGGCGTCTCGCTATCCTCAATCGTGACATCGAAGACTACGCACAACTAACGGGTCAAAATTGGCACAGCACGTGCGAGCGCATGAAACACGAAATAGGGCTCGCAAAAATATTCTCCGCTGTCTCATCGACCCCAACAACAGCAAAACCACACAAAGACACAACCTCAATATACTTTTACACAAATTTAATGGCTCCGACACAGAGCTAATCAAGACCATTAAAGATAGATACATCGGGGACTCCCCTCGTGAGGTCCTCCCTCCCTACAAGGGACAGGACAACGACCTACTTGACCGACCCATCACGGTAAGCGAAGTTCGAGGGGCCATCTTGGCCCTACGAACTCGCTCCGCCCCAGGCCCAGACGGCATCACTAACAAAATGCTCAAAAATCTGGACAACGACTCAGTTGAAGCTCTCAGCCGGTACATGAACGTCTGCTGAGAACGGGGACAAATACCCGACCGGTGGAATACGGCAAAGGTAGTTATGATACCGAAACCAGGCAGGAAGCTCCAGCTCGAAAATCTTAAACCCATTTCCCTCACGTCCTGTGTGGGCAAGCTAATGGCACACGTCATACTCAACAGGATCAACAGCTACATGGAAGAAAAACGTCTCTTTCCGCACACCATGATTGGCTTTCGACCAAAACTTTCTACCCAAGACGTTATGCTTCGGCTCAGATACGACGTCATAGACGGGGCGCACTGCTCCCCACTGGATACTAGAGCCATCTTGGGGCTCGACCTCACGAAGGCCTTTGACAACGTCAAACACTCGGCTATCCTCGCGAACCTGGGCAAACGTGGTCTTGGAAGACGGGTGTACGACTACATCAGTAATTTTCTCTCAGACCGCACAGCTACCCTCTCGATAGGGGGACTCCAGTCGGTCGCGATGGAGCTGGGGAGCAGGGGGACGCCGCAAGGCTCGGTCCTCCCCCCTTTACTCTTCAACGTGGCCATGATTGTTCTTCTCAAAATTTTAAATCAAATTGAAGGCCTTCAGCATACCCTTTACGCAGACGACGTCACGCTCTGGGTCCCTGGAGGCAGTGGCGATCATATTCAGGACACACTACAACAGGCCATCGAAGCAGTCGAACAGTACATAGGCCCTCGCGGTCTCAGCTGCGCTCCTCAAAAATCGGAGCTTCCTCTACCGGCCGACCAGTCGGGGGCGGCGCACAGATCCGACCCCTCCGAATCTCGCACTCTTCGCGGGTGGGACACAACACATCCCCATACTAAGAAGCATCCGGGTTCTTGGCCTCCGCATACAGGCAAACAGACACAACACCGAAACCGTCCTCGCTCTTGAAAAGAGCGTAAATCAAACCACCCGACTCATCTCGCGCGTTGCCAACCGCCATCACGGCATGAAGGAACACAATCTCGTAAGATTAGTCCAAGCTTTCGTCCTAAGCAGGGTAATATACGTCACTCCGTTCTTACACCTTAAAAAAGACGAAGAACACAAAATCGACGCCCTCATTAGGCGAGCTTACGAACAAGCCCTCGGGATCCCACTCACCGCCTCGACCGAACGCTTCGAGGAACTCGGGCTCCACAACACCCTCAGCGAACTCATCGAAGCCCAACGCTTAGCACAACGGGAACGGCTAACCTGTAGCCCGACTGGCAGGTACATCCTCGACTCGCTCGGCATCGCCCATCCGTGAACTGCCCCAAACAAAGTCGCATTACCTCCAGCAATAAGGGAGAGCATACACATTCCACCTATACCGAAAAACATGCACCCCGTACACAACCTAGGGCGAAGACAGACGAGGGCGAAAGCCCTTCACAAACAATTCGAAAAGTCCGAGGACGTGGTGTACCTGGACGCGGCCGATTACGCGAGTCGCGACGCCATTGCCTTCGTGGTAGTCAATCGACAGGGAAATTCCATCGCTTCCTGCTCGCTTCGCACGAGCAAAGCGGAGGTGGGGAAGAGGCGGCCATTGCCCTGGCAATGACGGCCTCCACGAAAATCAAATACGTAGTGAGCGACTCCAAGTCTGCCATTCTAAATTACGCGAGAGGACGAATCTCACCAGAGGCGTCTGCAATCCTTAAATCTGGCTTCCGCAACGACGCACGGACCGGCAAGATCTACCTGATATGGGCACCTGCCCATGCCGGCCTGGCCGGGAACGAATGCGCGCACGATGCCGCTTGAGGCTTCACCGACCGAGCAGACATCGCATTCGCTCCGATGGTCGGGCAGGGATCGGCTCGTGTCCTACAGGGACATTACAAATCATTACCGAATAGGGGGGGCCCGCTTTCCACCCGCTCACCCATCACTCAATAAGAGGCAAACCGTAGTATGGCGACTTCTTCAAACGAATTCGTACCAAAACCCGGTTACGTATAGCTACTGCTACCCAGGGCAATATTCTGACAAATGCCACAAACGTAAAGAAAGGTCGGACCTAGCACGTATGCTATGGGCTTATCCACAGGCGGCGGCACAAGGTCGCAGAATCACGCAGGTAGAGCAATGGGAGACCGTGTTGCTCGGCTCCGACCCAGCTGATCAAAACTGGGCCACCCAACTGGCCGAAGACGCTGCTAGAGCCCAAGGGCTCTTGGCCGACGCCTAGGATCACCAGCTTCTCAATAAAGTTATTTCTCTCTCTCTCTTAATTCCGATTTATAGTACGGTGTAATATAAAACACCTGTTAATGGCAGAGAATGCGTGTGTCGTGGTATTAAGTCAGAAAACAGGTGTACACGAACTGATATAAAGTTTATTAAGCAATTTTATTGCCTCAGGTCCTTTTCACAGAGGTGGAGAGTGGAGGTGGGTCAACACAGCAAGGTCAAACAAGTACACAAGTAAACATTACAATGGGAATTGCGTGCAAGAGTTAGCCATGACTAAAAACCGAACGTCGATGAGAAATCCAAAAGCAAACTTAACCTCCCGATTAGATAGAAAAGAACAAAGTAGTATTTGAGCAGTAAAGCGTTAGAACGAAACAGTTATACGAAGTCGCATTGAAGCGTTTATCGAAGTATTCAGGCAAAACCAACTATTGTGTTTGCAGGGCGAGCATAGTTGCTGCAACATGATCGCGTGAAAGCTGCATATTCTATAAGTGACCTTAGTAGGTCAATTCGACACGCAGAGAAGATGAATGAAGATGTGAGTTTCTTTGTTTCTTTTTTAGTTTCAGCAATGAATTTACTTAATTTTCTTGGCGTATGCTACTGAAAGCCCAGAAACCAGTAAAAAAAATTCCCCATGAGCGTTGTTTAGGGTTGCCACAGTCAACGAGGACCCGAAAAAAGCTATGAAGCCGGAACATGCTAGGGGTGACACTACACTGCTATTAAAACTGTCACACAAAACAAAAACAATCTAAAAACAATTTATTTTTCGGGGAAAACCATCTCGCTCGCTTTAAGTCCGTTAGATGTTTATGAGGCACTCACTGCCATGAAAGAGTAGCTGCAGACAAAAATACGAGAGTTGTGATGTGTGTGATTGCGTACTGTGACATACTAGGCAGGAATCATGCATCCGGCCAATGGTGTCTTGAACGAAATATTAAACGTAAAAATAAAGCAACAAAAGTATAGTGATGGCATTTAACAATGCCCCAAAAGAATATCAATACCAAGCCAAAGTGTAGTTTAAATTTCATCGATATCTGTTTATTATCAGATGTTCACACTTATACGACAGTGGTGTGGCCAAGGGTGTAGCCAAGAGGAGCGTGAGCAACAGTGCTGTAAGCAAGAGGGGAAACCCTGTGGGTGTAGGCGACTGGGGCTGGGTGGACAGCCTTCACAACGACTGGGGCTGGGTGAACAGCCTTGACGACAACAGGGACTGGGTGAACAGACTTCACCACAGCAGGAGCTGCAACCTCGACAGAGGAGGAGTAAATGGGGGCGTCGGCTGGCGCGGATGTCTTGGTGCCTGGCTCGTTGGTCTCGACGGTAGCGCGGAAACCGAGAGCGTCGGCAACGTAGTTGACGGTGCGGGCAACGCCATGGGCGTCCACGTAGCCATAGGAGCCGACCTTGTTGTTGTGCTCGTCTCCCGTTTCCTGGCGGGTCATGCGGGTGCCAAACTCATCGACGTTGTCGTAGCCGAAGCTGTATGGCTGGGGAACGTGCACCTGATATGAAAAATAGGTATTCATGATTAGATCGTCAATTATGATACCTTTAAAGGGGGTGCATCAACCCGAAAGGCATCAGTCATTCCCTAGCAGAGTGATCTTTAATATGTTGTTTTAGTGCCGTATATTAGGTAATATGTGAGCTCAACACGAATCAGCTCTAAAATTAAGAAAAAACGATATTTAGCTTTAGTTCGAAACATAAGTATGCCTTAACAAATCGTAAATTATGTTCTTGGAGGTTTCAATAATAACCAAAGAGATTTGTTTGAACTGAATACTACGAATACTTTTAATTTAAAAAAAAATTGGGACCTAAGAAAAGGAACTGGGGACTACAGAATGACCTCTCCATACACAGTCGTGTTTTGAGACGTCGTCATGTTATCCCCCTTTTCGTTTTTCTATGTAATATCTCGGGGTTTTATAAGTAGGACCGTGCTTCATGCTAGCTTGCGCATTACCCTTATTAAAAATCGTTATACGCCACTTTCCTTAATGGTTGGGACCAGACGTCATTTTTTTGTTTATGCTTTACAATCCACAAGAAAATGTTTCTTGACGTCATTTAGTTATTTATAAACCAGAACAGTATCATGTTGCTCTTTTTTATATTAATTTTTGGAAAAACAGCATACGAACACAACAGGTGATATCAATTTCTGATGTAGAATCACTTGGTCTTCTGAAACATTTGAAAACTAGTAGCTATATTGTTTTCTCCAACGGTGTTAAAGTCCAGCGGCAAGAACGAATAGCCTAATAATTGCGTTAGAGCCGAGCGAGCACCGCACTTAAATATTATTTTTGTGGTTAGTTTAATCCAAATCACTGTAGAGTGTAACTGATGTTGCGAATTAATGTCTTCAAAATACTAATTTTATCTCTCCTATTCTAAAATCATTTGATATTCTTTTTCTTCCCTGCCCTTCACGGCAATAGGCTCACGTGCTTCGAATATGCTGTCGTGCACAAGTAGATATTACGTAAGTTAACTTGATGCACTTTTATATAGCACCCTCCTTTGAACATAACCGTACTACCAGAACGAACGAAGGTCAACGGGATCGTGTTATGACAGAATTGTTTATGTGTGAATATATCAGATCAACATCATAAACAAAAAAGTGCATGCTGCCTATAGAGTACTTTCGGTCAGATCATACTATCATATCGCTATTAGGTTGTCGCATATTGAATGAGACACTCGAGTGTACCGTTTGTCACTCGAACCAAAAACGTTAAAGTGGATGTTAAAATTTCGAGAGAGAAAAACATTCAAATATTCACCGCAATAAAATAAATAAATTTTTCGATCTGATTTAGAGAACTGGGTTTGATTGCAATATTATATTTGTGTACGTTCAAATGTAGACTTCACGTTTGTACTGAGTTTTATTACGAGAGTGACTAGAGCACTATTAATAGAAATAGCTCGCAGAAAGGAAAATGATATTTCACTTACATTCTCGACAACAACTCCGCAAGCCACGTAGGCGAAAAGGCAGCACACAAGGACCTGAAAAGAAAGCTGATAGCTCTAGAGAAAACAAAAGTTATAAACAACAACCAGATCTAACCCCGCAAAAATTTTGATAATTTTTGTTAAGATCGTCCAAATAACAGCCGACTCATAACTACCAGAAATTTGCTTATTAGGATTTTAAGTCACAGGGCTCGTTGAGAGACGCCTCTATTCGTGGTGTATCCTGCAAGAACCTCGACTGACATTCTAAAACACCACAGAAGTGTAATTCTCTTTTAGATTTAAAACAGCTTCTGTTACTTCCGTGCTTCAGTTTAAATGCTATACCTTAGAAAACATGACGAAGGTTGCTCTTCTTGCTTTCAAGTAAAAGTGGTACTGTGTTGCTCCTTCGACGCCTTTTATAGGGCTCGTGAATTCCTGCAGCCCCGAGCTGTCCACGATCTCATCAAACGATCAACGCGGGAAGAGAGGGCGTTTTTTACTGCTACCAGCAAAAAAAGCGGAAGGGTAGGCGAAAAAAACATCCATCGAGGAAATTTAGCTGCAACACATTCTAGATGTTTTATACGTTCATGGTCACACGTACAGCAAAAGTATGCAAAAAATAAAATAATGCATTATGTGTTGAATCCGATATTGTATAACTCCTTTTAATGAGACTAAGGTTCCTTAAATGAAATCTCCACTGCTCTGTTACTGATTAAAACAGCACGTGATAATGCTTCCGCAGTCGACGGACTAGGACATGTAAAATTCATAATTATTGATTGCTCGAAACCGTTGAACCCGTTCGCCTTTTGAAAGTACCGTTAAAACTGGCAAGTATGCTAATTTTGAAAACGACTTGGTCTTGGCATGAAGACGATTTAAATTTTCACACCTGGTTTTTCTCGCTATATAGTATCTTGTTTTTTTTTTTT
Organism: Ixodes scapularis; assembly: GCF_016920785.2. Taxonomy (NCBI): domain Eukaryota; kingdom Metazoa; phylum Arthropoda; class Arachnida; order Ixodida; family Ixodidae; genus Ixodes; species Ixodes scapularis. Next base: position 60,169,408 of record NW_024609880.1, on the reverse strand, counting down.
AATTTCACAAACACTACGAGGTTGTCTATGAAGAACAGCTGATATTCATTAATTTCTAAATCGATTTAAATAATCAACCGCAAACTTTTGTTGTAAGGTGAACGTTTCATAGAGGTGAACGTATTGGCAGTTGAATTTGAATACTCACTATAAGGTCCTAGCCATTCTCAAGACTGGTCGTGTAAATTGTGTAAAACTTTGGATATGCGCATCAATTTTGAAAAATGTGTGCGGATTATTTTAACTTGGAAAGGCCCTACAATACGTTTTAATTCCATGCTCCCATAAATGCATTTTCAAGTGTTTCTATATACTTTCATAACTTAGAGTTATTATTTGGATAATTTGAAGTTACTTTCCAATGGTAATCGCAGTCGTTTATAACGTGGGTACGCCCGATATTATTCGGCTTTATTCGTAGTTATTAACTAGTCACTTGAGACAACCCTTCTAATAGTAAATTGATATTCAAGATCAAAGGTTTTTTTTGTTTGTTTTTTATATTTATGCTTTTGCTTGTGCCAGACTTGAGTGAACGAAGATCGCTACTGAAACGTTGTAGTTTTTGTTATTGCTGTTCAACATGAAGAATATATTGTTCAAAATGGACTCACATGCCAGCAAGACAAATTTTTTCGTTGTCCCAGGAGCTACAAAATCCAGCACGTGATTGTTGTACAATACCTTTGTGCTCTCCTCAGGAGCCAACTGTAAAAACCAGGTGTTTATAGGTACACTTCCCCGTGTTTTAAATATTTTTTTTTTGTGAACGTAACAGAAAGTTTTCTTGCGACTAATACATTTAGGCATATGTCTAAGATTGTCCGATGTATATTTAGAATTTTGAATTCCTCATTTAAAGAAATCATTAAAACTTTCGCGCGTCCCCGCGGCCGGCATACAAATTCTAATTGTATTTTTTTTTACAATCTTCGTGTTTATCAGGGTTTGCTGTTGGAAGAAACAAACTATGACGCCAAGCAAAAACATAGTTTCTCTTTTTATGCTTTCCCTTTCCCAACAGAAAAATAAAGAGAGTTATGTCTTGCATTTTATTTGAAAGTGTAAATCGCACATACTCTTCAACATCATTAAGTTTCGATTTCCTTCCGGAGTACAGATGCGCCTCAAAAGCGATTTTCGTGGTTTAGGTGCGCAACCTTTAGTGGAATCACGCTGAAGCAAAAGACAGTAATTACAATTATTATTTCCTTGACCATTCTGATAAACCTGGGAGCGTAGAACGCTTGAGTTAAGGTTTTTAATGCTTTGTGCCATGGGGTTTTTGGTTGTTTCGATGTGTTAAACACATAACACACTCATGTCCTCTCCGGTTTTATCAGAGAAAAAAAGACAAGTTAAATATTTTTTACGGAATGGAGTCTGCGAAGCATGTGTTTATGAAAAGTTACTATGGGTTCTGCTTATGATGAAGGTGTGCGTCTCATGTTCAGTTTTTCGTGCTCTATGAATGGCAATAGGCCCTTGTGGTAACTGAAGTAATTTACGTAACTCAGTACGTCCAGGGGATCCAGGAATCTTTGAAGACCATGTCTACACAACTTCTACTCCTGGTCATTAACATGCCGGGTTGGTTTCGCATGACGAAATTGAATCTCTCAAAAATGAACTCCGGGATCTTCTGGTCTCGGGATCCAACCCTATCGAAAAGACCATTACAAATGTGAAATTTATGATGGTCAAGCAAACTTTCTTAATGGCCCATCATACCTCCTTGATGGCTCATCACACCGTCTTGACGGCCCATCACACTATAAAACATTTTCTGGTGGTGGCTGCTGGACTATTAAAGACTTCTCTTTATAGCTCGCAGAGTTTCAAAACGTCTCTTGTGGTGACTGACGGACCATCGAAAAGTTTTGATATTGCCCGAGTGAAACCATCAGTAAATTTTGATCGATCACCAGAATGTCAAAAGGGTTAATGATGCTTCTCTAATATCTTTCTCTGGTGGGAAGCATCTGAATATATTGGGAAGGTTTCAGCAGGGGTCGAAAATAGGCGCCAAGGATCCCTAGTCGTTATGCATGCGTGAATAACATTCGGAGTGGAACGCTCACAGCGGCGTGGCTTGATAACCAAGTTTTCAATCCGTATTAGTTCGCCTCAACAATTGTCCTACGATACACTAAAGGTCACGAAGACACCTTCGTATAAACGTAGGTTTGTCTTTGGAAGCATAGTTTTGTTTTAAATTGTGTCATAGTCTCTTGGTGAAACAATTTGTTCATCTGCTTTGCATGTCAAGTACTAGATCATGGTTACGATTTAAAGGTACGGAATGTAACGAAAAACGCAGTTTGCTTGATGGGAAACTCATACATGAGCAGGAGGTGCTGTGTGAACTAGGTGTTTGCGAGAAGAAAACGTTTACAAATCCACAAATGCGGTAAACTTAGTTGCCCACATCCTCGGGCCGACGAGGTTTAAGCAGGTCCGGGACATATGAGCGATGACAACGGGCGCCGCACAGCAGCGCGCGCCAGTTCCCATAGCAACCGGCTCTCGCTTCCCTACATCACTGTGACGTACGAGCCTCGATACGCGGGGCCGCTTGAATTTGGTCGGGCCACATGTTTGCCACGGCGAGAGACGTAAAAACAATATGGCGACAGTTTGTTTGATCGCTTCGGTTTCGGTTGGGTTCTGCGTGCGGCTCGAACGCTCTCGTGAGAACGCTCTATTATCTGCGAAAGTTATGCGAAGTTTTATGGGTGACACGAAAGGTGTTGTGAAATCACCATAGCAGCTAGCAACAGACGGGTCTCCACGAACAACAACGACGGTGCCAAGGGACGGCGGTATGAAGCCGAACGAGATTGGTTTGGTGGGCCGCGTTCGAGGTGCGGAATCTGCTTACCGGAATATTACAGCCAAAGCCGATGAAAGTGTTAACATGAGGGGTGTAGACAGAATGACGAGACTGGGTAACCGTTGATGGGTATTTTCTACCATGCATGATGTCTTAATGATGCGCGGCAAAGGCTTTTCTATTGTGCTCATTCTAATGTCACGGTCATAACACTTGACAATTACTTCTTTCGATGTTACTTCCTTGAAAATCAATAAAACAACTCCGTGTACTTTTACACAACAGCGCCCAAGTGTCTAATGAAAACTGATTGCGGTTTCCGCTAGCCTTGTCTGTTCAATATGCGCCTCTGTCTCTATACTATAACTTCGTAGTGAGTTCAGGGGTTCATAACATGCACGCCGTGCACCTTCTGTTGCTTCAGCGAGGCTGGACGCGTTGCATTTGAATATTTTGATCAATATCTAAACAATTTACGCACTCATCTATTAAAAAGATCTCGATATTTTTTTTTTCTGGACGTCTTGGTAGTTTGATTTGGAAGAAAAGAGAGAAACAAACAAACACCGCATTGCTTGTGTCGTGAACATTCCTTTTGCGGAAATATTTTCTTCAACATTATTATTTTAATAGTAGTATATAATGGTAGCGCAATAACGTATTCGACAGATTTATTTGTTTTATTCTTAATCTGAATATTACAATTTATGTTTTTGGCATAAATAATGCGCTGTAAAGCGAAGCACTGCTAGTTGCTCTACGTTCGGTGCAAATGGTGGTTCAGCAGCTATGTGTGTCTCCTGGACAGCCTTTGTACGGGTCGCACTTTTTGGAGGCGCAATGACGGACAGATGGTGTATAACCGGGTTGTGTGTTGACCCACGGGGGCCTCCCATAAACTTCGCTTCGCGACGAAAGTCTGCGCGTGGCTCATTAAAAAAGCATATATATGCATATATATATATATATATATATATACATATAACTGAGAAGAAAAGCCCATGATGAAAACAGCAACAACGGACGATTTATTCTTCGGCGTTTCGGCCGGAGTCCCGCCGAAACGTCAAAGAATAAATTTTCCGTTGTTGCTGTTTTCACCGAGGGTTTTTTCTTCTCAGTTAAATACCCACGCCTTCGGCCTCTCGCCACCATTCCCTATATATATATATATATATATATATATATATATATTAACCCACCTAGGCTCTCACAGCGCAGCCGCCGCTCTTTTCACTACACCTCTCCAGAGCATTGTGGGCTTTTACGTTTATGTGTCCTGAATCCACAAATATTGCCACCTGTTGCAATGTGGTGTGCATGCGGAGTGCCACGCGGCGTGCAGTTTAACCGCTCATCGTCGCCTGCTTTAGTGTATTCCTCGACGCCCTCATGCCCAGCATGGACGATGGGACAGAGTGTAGATTTCTACGCAACGGACACCGATAATGTTGCACGTTGTGGAGTCTTAGAAAGTAGCAAGTGGATTAAGCACATTTTATCTTCTGTTTTCGTTTGTGCTTGAATATTTCAACGTTCCATAGTTTGAACTTTAAGTAATAAGATGCCATAACTAAGATACAAACTTAGCGTTCAGGTTTCCGTGGGAATTTCGGAGGTATCTTAGCGCTTCGAATGTTCCTTTATTAAATACTAATGAGCAAAAACCTAAGTTCGGATTTGTCTGTAATGCAATTCCTCTTCTTACGGTTGCATATGTGATTATAAATTCCAACCGACCCTTAGCCCAACAAACAAGCCATCAGGACATCAGATGTCTCAAAATGCAACAGATCATCAGACTATCACACCATCAAATTATAAAAAATCAATGTCCCCAAAAAAGGACAGACCATCAAACAATTCACACCATCAAACCATCATATCATCAAACCAAGAGGCCATAAGATCACGAGACTGTCCAAACATATGACTGACCATCGGTCTGGTGGACCATCAGATTTTTTCTGATGATTCCTTTTTATAAGGAGGGCCTCAAAGCTGAAATAGCTCCACAGAATTATTAGCATCTCGTGGCTTCTAGCCTACCCGCACAAACCATTCACGCTTACCATGCGAAACCAACCCGCCATAATGACGACAAGGAGCAAATGGTGTGTCCATTAGGTCTTCACCAGATTGCTCACCTCTTCGTATATGGGGGAGGTGCCCAACGTACGCTATGGGCGGTGATCCCTGTTATGTTTCTTGATATCTTATTTTGAGTTTATGAGGTTTGTCGCATCCACCACGTGACAAATAATATGCTGTGCGAAGTTAATTTTGTTCACTTACCCCAAAAACCCGGCAGATTCATCGGTTGGCGCCCGGTTTAAGATTCCGACGCGCAAGAATATCGCGCTCATGTCTACGACCTGAGACACCACTAACTTTTCCAGAGCCGCCCTCTTCAAAGGGTCGTCTCAATAATAGCGAAGGCAGTGTCTCTTCCCATCCCTTGCCATTTAATATAGTTCCTCCCTCGCCGCGTCTAGTCGCTCATGTGGGATTTCGAGGCGCATTACACGATGAAAGTGTAGTGTCATCTGTTCCCTATTTAATGATACTCCTTCGATGCCAGGATACTTGTTACGAACACGGCTCTTTTCCTGCTTGCATTTGTTTATTCAGGCATTTATTTTACTGAATGCAACGATCGCTTTAAAGATTGCGTTCAATATGCTTACCTTCTAATGCGATGCATAATAATAATCCAATTTTAAAATCAGAAACTGCTCGGTGGAGCATTTCTCACGGAACCCTTGCGCCAACACTGCCAATCTTCTGTTTTAAGTTATTTGATCTTGCCGGCTCAGTGGCATACCCTCGGCCCTAACCGCAATAAGTCGAAGTGGATTTTTTTTAGTCTCGCAATTGTTTTAATTTCAGTAAACGACGGGTGATAAATGTTTATTTTAAACATGTTAACTTAAACGAAAAAGACAAAATTTAATCCGTTGTTCTTTACTCAAGTAGCTAACGAGAACGTTACCATTGCGTCTGTACGATCGCCTCCTTGGACAACGTAATCCTGAAGGAATAGTATCTCTATCTCAAGATCCATCTAAGAAATATTATTGTCACTTTTAGCTGAAACGCCCATTTCACATAACTTTCAGTTATGTGAAATGAGCCTGTCCGATCCCACGCGCCATGTAGTTCCTTCACAATGGAAGATATTCATGGCTTGAAGCATGTTTCTTTTTCTGTCTTTTGATATCATTGTACTTCCAACATCACGCGCGATGGAAAATGTTGACCAATGTCAAACTGGAGTGAGGAGACACTAGCTGGAGTACGTCTGATTGTAAAGACTCTATGCCACAAGCTTTGCTAGTGTCGCAGTAAGCGTCTATATTGTTCAGAGAGTTGTTCACGATAAAGTATTTTATAGAAAGCGATAAATTTTATTTTTACACCCGTTGACATTTCAGATTTCAATTTCCGGTACTTAAACGATGGTGGTGCGGCCAAGAGCGTAGCCAACAGGAGCCCGAGCCACGGTGCTGTAGGCCAGAGGGGCGACTTTGTGGGTGTAGACGGCTGGGGCGGCGTGGACAGCCTTGACAACAACTGGGGTTGGGTGAACACCCTTGACAACAACTGGAGCTGGATGAACTGCATTGACGACCACTGGAGCTGGGTGAACAGCCTTGACAACAACTGGAGCTGGATGAACCGCCTTGACGACAACTGGAGCTGGGTGAACAGCCTTCACCACAACTGGAGCTGCAACCTCGACGGACGAGGAGTAAGTCGGTGCGTCGGCTGGGACGGAAGTCTTGGTCCCTGGCTCGTTGGTCTCAACAGTAGCCCGGAAACCGAGCGCGTCGGCGACGTAGTTCACGGTACGGGCGATGCCGTGAGCGTCCACGTAGCCGTATGAGCCGACCTTGTTGTTGAACTCATCACCAGTCTCCTGGCGGGTCATGCGAGTTCCGAATTCGTCAACGTTGTCGTAGCCAAAGCTGTACGGCTGGGGCACATGCACCTTGGAAGAAGCAAATATTTCTATAGTTAGGTTTTGTATGTTCAATAACATAATAAAAGTGTCTTATGTGCGGCAGAAACTTCATTGTATGTGTTATTCTTACAACTGTCACAAAAAAAAAAAAACAAGATAGGGTTATGGTACTGGCGCTGTATCTTGTATGTTTCACTGTAATTTGAACTATGTCGAGCGATGTAGCTGGCTCCAGATAGCCCGACTTGAAGAACCCTGACTTCGAGTTTAAGTCACGAACAGTATGACCACACCGACTCATGCATTTAATTATATGTCAAAGCTTCTCTCCAGTGTACAGGTTACTTTTCGTTGATACGTCAGGAGTGGTCAGAATGTCTCGGGCTCGTGTTTCCTCTTTAACGTTATACCCTTTTGGTTTTACAAATAAATCGTAAATCCTTATGAAATTTCTTTTCAAAGTTGATGAATGCAGTTTTCAAAAATTGTATTCAGAAGAAAACGTTTGGAAGTTAACCCCTTGTTTCCTGGTGTAGAAAGAGTCTGGTTAGATTGATATATCATCAACAAATAAACTCTTCGTTTGAATCTCAATATTTTACTTAAAAATTTTAATACTAATACATTTTTATCAAGAAATGTAAAAGTGAGTAAGTTGGCACTGGGTTACAGAAAAATAAGAAATGTAATTTAGAAGTTTTTCATGGCCACCGGTGCCGCTACCCACATCTTAGTATTGGATAACGAAATATTTACCAAAGAAAACGAATTAATTCGATGGCTTCACACGTTTCAATTATCGCCATATTTATAGTAGCCTGTAAGGTAGTAAGATGTCCAACTTACATTCTCGACGACTACTCCGCAAGCCACGTAGGCGAAAAGACAGCACACAATGACCTGAAAAGTAGTAGGCATTACGTGATCGATGAACATGAACGTAAATTGTGCTCATACAGAACTTATCAATACCGAACATTGAGAAAAATTAAATGTTTGCGTGTCACAATTTAAGCGGACACATATGGTTAAGATAGTAATAGTTAATTTAAGACCTTGACGAACTTGTTCCCGAGTAAAACACGCGTTATTCGGAAACTCTCCAACATATTCCTTGTTTTATGTCAATCCAACCAGGCTATGTTCATTTCAAGCTTAGTTGGCACTACAGTACCTTGGAGAACATGGTGAAGAGTACTCCTCCGCTGTGAAGTAGAAGTGATACTGCACCGTTAGCCGGGGTCGTTTTATATACTGGCCCTCTGCATTCCAGAAACGCCGCGCTGTCGTCAATCTCGTCAACCCATCGTGGAAGGAATGCTGGGCTGTCATCACTATCTGCATCTGGGAGACCGGAGTGGCTAGGGAGGTAAATATGAAACGGTTTTTTTCTGCAATATTAGAAACCAGCTTTTTAAAATATTTGTAATTATTCGCACAAGAATATGGAATGAAGACTTGCATTTGAAAACGTTACCTTACTTCAGTTTATTTTATTGTTGCATTTTGATACTAGAACCAGAAAAATGTCAATAAAAATTACAGTCAGTCATTTACGCTTCTCTTCAATGCGAATTTAGAGCGCAGCTCTTGGAGTACTTCGATTCAGAGATATGGTGGAAGAGGATTTAAGAAAGGAATATATATATATATATAATTTTAATTTTTTTGCTTTAGTTTTTTTAAAGGTAGACCAGAAATTACGAGGAGGGTATGGTGAGGGCCCCATAATGCAACGCTACTACTATGGAATGGACGCCTCACTACCAGAACCTTCGCGGCCTTAGAACAAAGTCCTCTGAGTTTAGTTTGGAAATAACGGGCAATTCATACAATATTGTTTTCCTTGCTGAAACTTGGCTAGAGCACAATATCGCTAGCTCTCAATATTTTTCTCCGTCATATACAGTATTTAGAAAAGACCATGATTATTCCATTACGGGACAGATATATGGTGGAGCTGTCCTGGAGACTTACTCGGATTTACCTAGAGGCTTACTCAGAATGTGTACGGGTCGAAGTTACGTCCAGTGACGGGCTTAATTATCTAATAGGGAACTATCAATTTCCACCACACTCTGACTCAGATGTTTTTGCGCGTCTTTTTCAAAATCTAGAACAACAGCTTGATAGGACGAAGTTTTGTGTTTAGATACATGGGGATTTTAATCTACAAAAAATTGACTGGCTGGCAGGTTATGACTCGTTGGCGAGCGAGGTCACCAGCCTGCAAGTAGCGAGCCTGTGAGATTTCATTTATTTTAATGGATTTTTACAAAACAATACTCTCCAGAATTCAGCGGGAGATATACTTGACCTTGGTTTAGTTTCCTCGCCAATTGTTTCTATCGTGCCAAATGTGGACCCCTTCGCACGTGTCGACCATTTCCATCCAAATTCTGTTGTGTCCTTTCTCGTTCCGCTGCGTCGGCGAGACTCTCGCAGGCAGGAATAGTTTCTATATAGTAAGGCAGATTACCTCAATATCTACGAGCACTTGCAGTGCTATGACTGGCAACCGATCTTGAATGATAATATTGTGGATTCGGCTGCTGAGGCTCTTACAACAGTAGTTTCAAGAGCCATAGGTAAATACGTGCCTAAGCGTTTTTCTCGGGCAAGCAAGTGCCCGTCACGGTTTTCAAGGAAGCTCAGGCGTTGCTTACGACGTAAGCTTTATTATCATCGCATTTTTAAAACGTCTGAACTGCATAAGTGGTACGCCAAGTTTAGTGAGTGTCGTGCTTTGGCAAAACAACTTTTTAAACAAGACAAAAGTATGTATATGACTGTACTTGAGACCGATATGCACACGAAGCCGAAACACTTTTGGAAGTATGTACCATGATAAAAGAAGTGAAATCATAATGTTGTGCCAATAAGAGATGGTTCTGGTCTCACATGTGATTCAAGTAAAATTGACAAGTTTGCAGTGCATTTTAAATTCTGTTTTTCGTCTGCGGCAGTCACTAACGGCAGCACGGCGTGCCAAGGCACATTAGATTTTTTTTTTGTTTTACCCTATTGACGACCTTGAAATTGAGAAAGGCATTCTTAAAATGAAGCCTGTGCTGTGTTGTCGCACAGCAGCATTTCCAGTTTTATCGTGAAAGGGTGCGCGGAGGTTCTGTCTCTTGTCTTATTACACATTATTTATTTATCACTTCGTTCAGGGAATATTTCTTTCCCTCTATCTGGAAAATGGGCCGTAGTGTTTCCGATTCATAAATGAGGCGATCTTAGTATTCTAAACAGCTACCGTCCCGTTTTATTATTGTTTAGTTTTTTCAAAGTTTTTGAGACGGTAATACAGAAACGCCTGTAGAGTTACTTTAGCCTAAACATAAATCCCGAGCAACACGGATTCTTGAAGGGCAAGTCGGTTCAATCTAATATGTGCTCTTTTTTAGAACACACTGTTCTATTTGTTCGTGGCCATGCACAAGTTGATGCAATATATCTTGATATGACGAAGGCATTCGATAAGGTTGATCACAATACTTTCCTTACCAAACTACAGGGTGAAACAGGGAGACGCCAGGCTCTTTAAATCAACCGGAAAATTCGGTTTCTTAACCTATCGCGCTACGACTTTGTGCAGCGTTGCCCACGGATGGTGCATTTGTTTTTTTTTTTTTGTAAAATTTGCGAAGAGCGAGTTTACCCGAGGAAAGAGTAAAGAAAGAAAAAGGCTTAGCTCCTTCGGAAACGCAGCGACGCCACCGGTCTGCAAACAACACGGCGCCGTTTCGCACGGGAGACAAGAGATGGCGCAAATGGTCGCGACGCCATCTGCCGCCAACGAACGAGCGGACGACGCCGAGAGCCGGCCCTTTTGCAGACAAGGAAGTGCAGCTTCTTGCTGCTAACGCGCCTGTCTTTTTTTCTTTCTGCGACTGTCTCCGCCTGCGGAACGCGCGCCGCTTTTGAGTCGAAAAGGTCGTCTGCTAAAAAGGCCTGCTCTCGGCGCCGTATGCTCGTTCGATGGCGGCGTTTGTTGCACCATCTCTTGTCTACCGTGCGAAACGGCGCCGTGTTGTTTGCAAACCGGTGGCGTCGCTGCGTTTCCATAGGAGCTAAGCCTTTTTCTTTCTTTACTTTTTCCTCAGGTAAGTTCGCTCTTCGGAAATTTACAAAAAAAAAGCACTATCTGTGGGCAACGTTGCACTAAGTCGTAGCGCGATAGGTTAAGAAACCAAATTTTCCGATCGATTTAAAGAGCCTGGCGTCTCCTTGTTTCACACTGTAGATAGTTGTGGTTTGTGTCCAACGTACTGCTATTGGTTTAAAAGTTATCTCTCATGTCGTGAAAGTTATGTTCGTGTGTCAGGACTCATATCTCATAAATTTTTGCCGCCTTCCGGAGTGCCACAAGGAAGCAACCTTGGACCACTTTTATTTTTTAGTTTTGTAAACATATCTGATAGCGTGAAAACTCTGAAGTATTACTATTTGCCGACGACATCAAACTGTTTCGCTGTGTTCGTTCGTACTCGAAGTGCAAACTTCTTCAAGATGACGCGTTTGAAATTTCAAGGTGCTGTTTGCTGAATGAGCAAAAGACAAAATGATGTCCCTTACTAGAAAGCGAGATTTACTTGTGTTCCCTTACACAATAGAAAGCAGTGTCATTTCCCGAGTGTCCGTCATTCATGATCTTGGAATGTTCGTTGATTCATCTTTAAATTATAACAATCATGTTTCAGCTATATGTAATCCCTCTCTTATTAATCTTGGGGCGATATCTCGTTTTACGAGGCAATTTTCTTCGCCTGATTGTCTTGTGCGTTTATTTTGCTGCTTTGTGCGTACAAAGCTGGAGTTCTTCAATTGTTTGGAATTGTATCAACCACACTCCGTCACGCTCTATTGAGCGTGCTCAAAGACAATTCATAGGCATAATCTATGACAGCCATTTTGGGCGCAAGTGTTGCTACAATTATAATGAACTAGTTAAAAAACTAGGGTTGCGCACTTTGCTGGATAGAACGCGTTTATATGATTTTATGTTTTTGCATAAGGTTGTCGACGGAAGCATGGATTCATCACTTTTGTTAAGTATTTTTGGTTTTTATATTCCATTGAGTTCTATAGTAAGTTAGAGGTTAAGAAGGTAGCGGCAAATGCCCCTCAAAGGAAATCATATATCCCTCCGCCACCTCCGTATCCAATAGCGTCCCATCGTTTCCGTGACGTTGCGGCCAACGCGCGAGGAAGGTCTTGCCTTTCTGTACATTTTTGCTTTAACTTTCGCTTTTGATTTAGCATTGTGGAAGCCACGAGAGGGAGATTAGAGTTTTCCCCCTCCGGTGAAAACGAATACGACTTTCGGGGATTAGCTTCCGCCTCCAATGGATACGAAGGTCGCTTTCTTAAAAAGTGGGGGTTAAAGACAAGTTGGCAACACTCTGTGGCCCTTATCTATCCATTGATGCGGAGCCAGGAGCGTTTCCAGTGAACTCTTCTTTCGACTGCGGAGGGATTTGAAACGGGCGCATCACGCTTGTGGGAGGAGCTTCTCCTACCTTCTTGACTTGTAACCGACTATAGTCGGTTTCAGATCCCGTTCTACCCCCTGACTTTATATGATGCGCCTCCCTTAACAAGAATACAACTGGTATTTAACAGGCTTGACTCATCTGCTATAGACATTTTTAGTGACGTGACAACTTTTCGACGTACGCTGTCGATAATTAGTATATAATTTTGGATCTATGTGGATGTCTGCATTTCATTTCAAATGACGAACTACGTACCACTATTTAGGCTATCTGCTGTGTGTAGACACAACAAAATAAATATTACTATTATTATATATGCCCGTGACGTCCCATAATGCAACGCGCGTTGTTACACCGACGCCAACGCCGGCACCGCCGCCGACGCCGCTATACCTGAGAACGTGCGCCTAAAGGCTACGTTATGCTCCGACGTAGAGCGCAGCGAACGTAGCGTAGCGCAGAACATGGGCCTTTCATTGGTCAGTGAGTGAAAAGTCCCCATTTGTAACCAATTAGTATCGGTATCCGCTGCGCTACGCCGCGTTTCCTACGCTCGATTTTAGAACACAGCAGAACCTGAAGAGCTGCGCTCTAAAAAAACGATAATTTGGATTTTTACATGCAAGACCAATGAAGCGCATCCGGCACGTCCCAGTAAAGGACTGAAAATAATATCGGTCATGTTTGAATCATTTAACACGAAACTGAAATATCGGGTACTCGGCAAGTTCTATGCGATAAGCCTCAGTCTGGTTGCGGATACCTTGGCCGGGATTCGAACCAGAAAACTGGGAAGCACTGTCGGCTGCTTTAGATCAGGGCCGCCGAGACCGCACCGTAACACCAATAGTGAATAAATTCGCATTCAAATGTATTTTTAGATCTTATCGTACCGTAGCCTAAAATTGCATATATTAGACCAGGATTGTATATGGTCGTAAGAGATAATAAGTAAATTATGTAATAGCTCATTTTAGCTTAATTTAGTTTTGAACTGAGCACTAAACTAGGCATGGTATAGAGCACGATATCATACGACAGTAAAGTAAATAGAAGAGTATATATTTTATCGAGTAGTATGATGTAGCACAGTACAATATGTTTGATTAGTCGAAATATGCTGATAAAGTAGACGTACTGATCTAATGCAATAAATGTTACGAATCTGACGAATGACAACATTTTTCCTTTCGGCGCGTCGTAATATTTATTTCATCTGATACGCAGTGTTTATACATGTGAACATTTTGACTCTTTCGTCCTTATAATCCACTAGGTAAGATGATAAAAATGTCCCGTCGTACGGCGTGATGTTTAGAGTACAGACGCTTTACACACTCTCCAGATTACAGCCGCCATTGCTAACCTTCTCTTGTATTACCAATATGCCGAGCCACTGCAGCGGGTGTTGACGAGCTTCCACAAAGGTCAATGTTGGAGAGAAGGACACCATCGTGTCTAAGATGGCAATAAACTGTCTTGCTGCGGTAATTATGAAGTGAACTGAACGGAATAAGAGAGAACAAAATGGAAGGCCGGTTATGGCGGTGCCCTTGCACACTCCTAGAAAGTGCCTATTCTGAGTGGACGCAGTGCGTATCGTCCTGACCCTCCGTTCCTTCCTTCCGGATATCATCCTCACCTTTTTTCTGTATATAAATTTCATCACATATTGAGGTTCAGCTTCTCCATTTGCTCAGGGTGAGTGGGTAACAGACACTCAAGCTTAAAGGCCCTTATTTCCTGCCTAGCTTTGCGAGCCTCCCAGTGCACCTTGCTTCGCAAATAAAGATTATTATTACTATTATTATTATATTTGTAACTTATTTCTCATAATGATTACCTTATTATTATCAAATTTTTTTTCTTTGACGGCCGATTGGTCGAGGGGGAAGAATTCAACTATTTGTTCATGACTAATAGTGTACTAAAAAACCTTGATGTAGAGTGATGCCATTGCGAGTCATTGTGTATGAAACTATGGAATTCTAAGTTAATTTTGATTTTAATTGCCTTTTATACACCTATTTTCGTTAATCCTTTAGGTTTTAGAATAACTCAGGGATGCACTTTGCAGTTTTAAGTCTGTCGACGTCTGTTTAGTGGGTGATTTCAACATTGATACGCTTCAACCCGCCAGGTCTTCTGTTTTTGACTATCTCAATCATTTGGCGCATTTCGGTCTGGAAGAATTGATTTCAACCCAAGCTCAAGAACAGCGTTTTGGTGATCATATTGGTGCCTCATTTCTTGATCATATAAGCATACGCCATCTGAATGTTGTTGCAAAACTGACAGTAATAGAGCAAGAATGAGCCGACAGTTACTTTGTGGCTTGTGAACTTGCATCCAAACTCACGACGAAATCAGCAGCAGCAACAAAACAAAAGTGGAAATAGGTAATAGAATAAAATTTGATGAGTTGGTTCATATCAATCATTTGAAATGTTTTTTTTTTCTATCCAAAACTTTTATGAAGTCTTCAGTAAATTTAGAGAGGATGTCTTTGGGCTACATGTCGGCGTTCTCCCACCGATACCCACTTGGAAAAAAGATTTCCGTAGTATGCGAAATTGTGTGATTACGCTTATTCAATTCAAAACGAAAATACTTTGGAAATCATGTTTTTAAAGCAAGATGCATTTTTTGGTGTCATGGAGCTTAATAAATCAATTGCAAGGCACGAGTGCTAGGAGAACGATTGAAGCCTCCCTTGAAAAAGTGTTTCGTAAAAATTTGACAAAAATAGTAAACGATTTCATTAAGTTTTTCGCTACATTTTCCAGAGTAGCTCGTGGCGATAATATGTTTCGAGCAGATTTTCTAGAATCAAAATCACTGGGTCACGTGTTAGCTGGGTGTGGTGTTAATTGGGTCACGTGTATCACTGGGTCGCGTGTTAACCCGGCTTGGCCCCCTCATCAGTCTGATAATGGCTCATTAAAGAAAATATTAACCCATCTTGCCCTCACCGCGTGACCGCCGCTTTTCCCACTACATCTCTCTAGAGCAATGTAGGCTTTTACGTTCATGCGACTTGGATCCACAGATATCGCTGCGTATTGCCAGGGGGTGCGTCATGCGGAACGCCAGGCGGTGTCTAGTTTCGCCACTCATGCGTCCCATGCTTTAGTGTATTGCATGCTGTCGCATGACGCCCTTATGCTCAACATGGGCGATGGGTTCTAGTGAAGATAGTCAAGCGACAGACACCGATAAAGTTGCGCGTTGTGGAGTCTTGGAACGTAGCGAGTTGATTAAGCGGATATTCTCTTCTCTTTTGTTGTTGCAGTTTAATAATTCAGCGTTCAATAATTTCAATGTAGAAATAAAAGCATACCATAAACAACATATGAACTTCGCTTTCAGGTTTCCGCGGGGATCTTCAAGGTATCTTAACGCTTCGGATGTTCCCAGTCCAGATATGGAGAGCATTTCGGTTACATTCAAGTTTTTACTACTAATTTTATCAAACGAGCAAACAAAGCCGTTAGAAACAGCGAAGTTCCGGAGCAGCGCGAGCAGCGCTACGTACGTTGGGCTAAGATGTGCGTGTATGTCTATACGCTCAACGTATATGTTCAGCTGATGCTAGTGGTATGCCTAATGTATCTTTATATGTATAATAAAGGTACCCGAAGGGTCTGAAGTGTAATAGTGGCGTAAGCAAATAAAAATATTTTTGTTGGACATTAATTGGGCGGTACCTAGCGCCACCTAACCTAGCGACTTGCAATTACTCTGCTTGACCCTTGGTGGCAAGCGATTTAACCTTTTTTCACGCTCCGCCATAGTTTACGGTTACCGCGCAATGATGAGCTAAGAAGGCTGCTTCGAATTTTCTATTTTTGAGACTGGCTTTTGCTTTCGCGAATGGCTTACCACTCATCCTTGATGTGCGGTTGACGAAGGAATTGTCACTCGAGGCATAGCGAAGATAAGACGTAACGTGCGCGAAGTAACTGGATATCGGTTGTCTCTGTTTAACGCCGCAGTGCCAATGATGAGAAGACTGAATGACAGTTTTTTACACGCAAGTTTCGGTACCTGCGGAGGGAAGCCGCCATCGAAAATAAATACAGTTCGTGGAAAGCTCGAGTTACGATTTAATTTGAAGCTTCTCTCGCCCCGCAAAATAAACGTAGCGTCCTCATTACCCTTATTGAGCTCTATTTATTTCATTTAGGGCCGCCATAATGAGATGCAGGCTCGGAGGAATTTGCTCTTTTGATTGCAAGCCGAATGTTTTTCCTTTCTAAAGGAACATAAGTTACAATAGAGTTCCTCCTTTTATGGAGGTATATAGAGACCATTTGTCTTAAGAGTGCGGGACCCTGCAGATCCATCGGTTGGTGACACGTTTCAAGATTTGACACGCAAGATTACCGCACCCAAGTCTACGCCCCGAGACACCTCTAATATCTCGAGCGCCGCCCTCTCCGAAGGGTCGTTCAAATAAAAACGAAGGCAGTGTCCCTACTCATCCCTTACCATTTCTTATAGTTCCTCCTTCGCCGTATTTATTCGCTTATGTGGGAATTCGAGAATCATTACAATATTTCGGTGTAAATCCGTAGGTTTCCCACTTAATCTTACTCCGGCGGTGCCACGGTATTCTTGTTACGAACATGGCTCTTTTCTTGCTTGCATTAGTTTATTCGGACATTGCTTTTACGCACTGCAACGATTGCTCTAAAGAAGACGTTCAAAGTGTTTGCCTTCTAATGTGATGAATAATAATAAACCATTTTAACAACAAGACACTGCTTAGTGGAGAATTTGTTATGGAACACTTGCACAGGCAGTGACAATCCTCTTTTTTAAGTCATTGGAACTTGCCGGCTCGGTGGCATACACTTGGTCCTGGAGGCAATCGCTCGAAATGTAGTCTTATTTTTTTAAGATCTCGCAACTGTTATAGCCTCAGTAAACGACGGCCGACAAATCTTTAATTTAAACATGCTAGCTAAAATAGGAAACTACAAAAATAAACTAGTTGGTTTTAAGTAAGTAAATAACGAGGACTTTGCCATTGCGTCCCTAAGCCCTCCTCGTGGACAATGTAATTCTGAAGGAATCGTATCTCTATGTCAATTTCCATTGAGGAAAAATGCTGCCACATTTACGTAGAACACCCTGTATATTTTTAGCCCACAAAATCTTTAGATATATCTAGAGGTTTTGTCGACTAAAAATATACAGGGTGTTTTACGTAAAAGTGATAGTATTTTTCCTAATGAGTTTATCTCATCCCATACACAATGGAGCTCCTTCACAATGCCAGATAGTCGTGGCTTGAACTATTTGTTTTTGTCATTCGACATCTGTCATTCAACCCAGGCACTAGCTGGAGAACGTCTGTCGCAGTTAGAGCCTCTATTGTTTAGGTAGTTGTTCACGTAATTATATTTTATAGCAAGAAAAAATTTTATTTTTACACTCGTTAAGATTTCTGATTTCAATCTTCGTTACTTAAACGATGGTGGTGTGGCCAAGAGCGTAGCCGACAGGAGCCCGAGCCACCGTGCTGTAGGCCAGGGGGGCGACTTTGTGGGTGTAGACGGCTGGGGCGGCGTGGACAGCCTTGACAACAACTGGGGATGGATGAACAGCCTTGACAACAACTGGGGTTGGGTGAACAGCCTTGACAACAACTGGCGCTGGATGAACAGCGTCCACGACAACTGGAGCTGGGTGAACAGCCTTGACAACAACTGGCGCTGGATGAACAGAATTCACGACAACTGGAGCTGGGTGAACAGCCTTCACCACAACTGGAGCGGCCACCTCGACGGACGAGGAGTAAGTTGGTGCGTCGGCTGGGACGGAAGTCTTCGTGCCTGGCTCGTTGGTCTCAACAGTAGCCCGGAAACCGAGCGCATCGGCAACGTAGTTCACGGTACGGGCGATGCCGTGAGCGTCCACGTAGCCGTAGGAGCCGACCTTGTTGTTGAACTCATCACCTGTCTCCTGGCGGGTCATGCGGGTGCCAAACTCATCGACGTTGTCGTAGCCGAAGCTGTATGGCTGGGGTGCGTGCACCTTGGAAGAAGCAAATATTTCTATAGTTAGTTTTTGTATGTTCAATGGCGTAATAAAAGTTTATTTTGTGCGGCCGAAACTTCATTATATGTGTTATTCTTACAGCAGTCACAACAAAGACAGATATGATTACAGTACTCGCACCGCATTTGTTATGTTTCACTGTAATTCGTACTATCTAGAGCGACGTAGGCAGCTCTAGATTGTCCGACTTGAATGACCCTGTCTTCCTGTTTAAATCGGGAACTATATGAACACACCGACTTATGCATTCAATTATATTTGGGAGAATATCTCAACTGTACCGATTACGTTATGTTGACTTGTCAGGAGTGGCCAACATAATTCGGGCGTGTTTCCTTTCCTGCGCTATCCCACCTTTCTTTTTTTTTCTCTCTTGGTTTTACACATAAACCGGAAACCTTCCTGGACATCACTCTGCAAAGTTGATGAATGCCGTTTTCAATAAATGTATTCTGAGAAAACATTTAGTGGTTAACACCTTGTTTCCTGCTGTAGACAGAGGTTTATAGCTTGATGTATCATTGCCAAATAAAGTCTTCATTTGAGTCTTAATAATTTACTTAAGTTTTTTAATGCCAGTACATTTTTTATCGAGCATTGTACAAGGAGCAAGGTAACACTAAGTAAAAGAAAATTCAGACTTCTATTTTAGAAGTTTTTGATGGCCTTCGATGCCGCATTGCACATCTTCGTCTTGTATAACGAAATATTTACCGGACGAAAACAGATTCATTAGATTTTTTTACAGATTTTAAATATTTACCATATCAATAGAATGCTATAAGGTAATAAGATGTTCCACTTACATTCTCTACGAGTACTCCGCAAGCCACATAGGCGAAGAGACAGCACACAAGAACCTGGGCAAAAAATAACAATACAGATCACTTACAACTACCTGATTGAAGAAGATGAGCGTCGATTGTGTTCATGCAGAACTTGTCAATATCGCACAGTGACAAAGCAATATGCTGACGTGGCACGAAATAAGCGGATAGTTTTCGCAAATATAATTATAGTTACTTTAAGACCTTGACAAATTCGTCTCCGAGTAAAGCACGCGTTCACATTCGCAAACGCTCGAGCAGATTTAGTTATTTATGTTAATCCAACCAGCCTATGTTCATTTCATACTTAGTTTGGACTACAGTACCTTGGAGAACATGGTGAAGAGTACTCTTCCGCTGTGAAGTAGAAGTGATACTGCACCGTTCACAGGAGTTGCTTTATATACTCGCCCTCTGCATTCCAGAAACACCGAGCTGTCGCCAATCCCGTCAACCCATCACAGTAGGAATGCTAGGCTATCATCGCCATCTAAATCTACGAGACCGGAGTGTCTAGGGAGGAAATTATGAAGCAAGTGGTTTTTGTGAAAATATTAGAAACAAGCTCTTTAAATTATTTTGAATTATTCGCGCAAAGATATGAAATCAAAATTTGCATTTGAAAACGTTACATTAATTCAGTTAATTATACCTGTTGCATTTGGATGGTAGCAGCAGCAAAATGGCAACAAAAATTAGTGTCGTTTACGCATCTCTTTAATGCGAAATTAGAGCACAGATCTTGCAGTATTTTGATTCAGATATTTGGTGGAAGAGACTTTGAGAGGAATATATATATATATTATAATATATATATATTTATATTATAATACATATATATTTATATTATAATATGTATATATATTTTTAAGGATAGATTAGAAATCCCGAGGACGGTACGGTGAGGGCCCCATAATGCAACGCGAGCGGTGTTTGCTTGTTTTAACGTAGGAGTTCTCTAGTTAGTTGCTCCGGATCTCAGGAAGCAGCATTTCGTGAAACCATGCCCTTTGACGTCACATGACGTCACGATTTCCCCTGTATGTTTAGTGTGAAAAATTACGCGATATGACTTCGTGCCACGTAATTTATACGCAAATTTAATTCCCCCTCTAGATTTAGGACGGCATTGTTGACGTCAGGTGACCTAAACGTTAATTCCATTTATGCTCTATATTTAGCAGAGAAAATGTCACTTGACTTTACGTCGCAGTTTCCGCGCAATAATTAGCGGGAAAAATTGACATCACATGACGTCAGCACCAATTAAGTTACTTCACTTAAGTTAGCTGGAGATATGATATCCTGTGACTTCAGGTCACTTAAAATTAGCGGGAAAATTGACGTCACATATCCCCCCAAACACGAATTCAGTTTGACTGCTAAATTTAGCGGGGAATTGAATTGGTATTTATGGCCGTGACGTCCCATAATGCAACGCGTGTTGTTACACCGACGCCAACGACGGCACCGAGGCCGACGCCCCTATCTTGGGAACTGGCGGCTAAAGGCTACGTTATATTCAAACGTAGAGCACAGCGAACGCAGCGTAGCGAAGAACATGGGCCTTTCATTAGTCAATGATTGGGAAGTCCACATTGTTCACATTTGCAACCAATTAGCATCGGTATTTGCTGCGCTACGCCGTGTTTGCTGCGCTCGACTTTAGGACACAACAGAGCCTGAAGAGCTGCGCTCTAAAAAAAACGATAATTTGGGTTTTTACATGGAAAACCAATGAAGGGCATCTGGCACGTCCAAGTAAGTGACTGAAAATTAATATTGGTCATCTGTGAATCATCTAACATGCAACCGAAATATGGGTACGCGGCGAGTTCTTCACAATAAGCCTCAGTCTGGTTGCAGACACCTTGGCCGGGATTTGAACCACGAAAATGTATTAGTGTTGGCCGCCGCTTTAAACCAGGCCCACAGAGATCGCATGTTAACACCAATACTGAATGGATTCGCATTCACAGTTATTTTTAGATTTTTTGTATCGTAGTCTAGGGTTGGATATATTAAACCAATATTGTACATTACAGTATAACATGCAAAGTAAAATTTATTATAGTCAATTTTAGCGTAACTTAGCCTTGAACTGAACACTACACTAGGCCTGGTATAGAGTACCGTATTATACGACAGTAAAGCACATCGAAGAGCATATCTTTTACCGAGTAGTATGATATAGCACAAAATAATATGTTGTATTAGTCGAAATATTCTGATGAATTAAACGTACTGATCTAACAGAATAAATGTTACTTAGCCGCCGAATGACAAAATCTTTAACGCCACAGGGAGAACTATAAATCTTCTGATCCCCGACGCCGAAAAAAAAAATGTTTTTCGGCGGCTTCGTAATATTTATTTTATCTGATACGCAATGTTTATACATGGGCATATTTTGACTCTTCCGTCCTTATAACCCACTAGGTGAGATGATAAATATGGCCCGTCGTACGGCGCAATATTTACAGTACAGACGCTTTAAACACCCGCCAGATTACAGCCGCCATCGCTAACCTTCTCTTGTAGTAGCAATAGGTCGAGCCACTGAACAGGGTGTTGACGAGCTTCCACAGAGGCTAATGTTGGGGAAAAGGAAACCATCGTATCTACGAATGCAATAAACTGTCCTGCTGCGTTAATTATAAAGTGAACTGAACGGAATATGAAGGAACAAAACTGAAGGTCGGTTAAAACGGTGCCCGTGAAGGGAGGAAGTGGCCGAGTGGGCTAACGCGTCTCAGCTCGGAGCGCTGGGAACCTCCTGGGTTCGATCCCCGCCGCCCCCGCCCGTTTCGATCTGGATGAGTTTCGTACCGGCACGCGTTCGTGTGATCACTACTGCGTGATGCACGTTAAAAATCCCAGGTTAGCGGTTGTACCGCACTGGCTAAATTCCTCATCTACAGCTAAGAGACCGATTACCCGTTGAGGCGCATCTCCATCAAGGCTGTATAAACATAAAGAGCAAGCCAATTTTTTTTTTTTTTTAAACGGTGCCCGTGCACGCTCCTGCAAAGCGTCTACACTGAGTGGACGCAGTACGTCTCGGCCTGACCCTTCCTTCCTTCCTCACGGATCTCAGCCTGACCTTTTTCCTGTATATAAGCTTCATGACACGTTGAGGTTTATTTCATTCGTTTGCACAGTGGGGCTGGCGAGCAGACACTCACGCTTAGAGGCCCTTACCTAGCTGCCTAGCATTGCGAGCATCCCAGTGCACCTTTCTTCCCAAATAAAGATTATTACAATTATTATTTAATAATTATTTTTAATAAATATTATTTTTAATAAATATTATTTTTAATTTTATTATCATTATTATCGACCATTTTTTCTTACATGGCCGATTGGTGGATATTTGTTTAAGACTTCTAGTGTACCAAAAAGCTTGATGTAGAGTGACGCCATTGCGAGTCTTTTTCTATAAGGCTATGGAATTCTAGGTGATTCTTAATTTTAATTGCCTTTTATTACACACCAATTTTTGTTAGTACTGTAGGTTTTAAGAATAACTCAGGGATACACTTTGCAGTTTTAAATCTATCGACATCTGTTAGTGGGTGATTTCAACATTGATACGCTTCAACTCACCATGTCTTGTTTTGACTATCTCAATCATTTAGTGCACTTCGGTCTGGAAGAATTGGTTTCAGCCCCAACTTGAGGAGAGCGTTTCGTTGATCATATTGTGGCCTCGTTTCTTGATCATATAAGCATACGGGATCTGAATATTGTTGCAAAATTGGCAGTAATAGAGCAACAATTAGCACCCAATTACATTGTGGCTTGTCAACCTGCATCCTTAATCACGACAAAATCGACAACAGCGACCAAAAAAATGGAAATAAGCAATGGAATTAGATTGAATAAGTTGGTTAAAACGAATAATTTTAATCGTTTCTTTCTATACAAGACTTTGATGAAGTCGGTAAACTTAGAGATAAATTTGGCAACTTCAAGGAGCAATCCAAGCAGCTTATAACTCTTAGCAGCGTCGAAAAGAACAGAAATGGCTCACGGGTGATATTTTGTCAGCTATCCGGTCTAAGGATGTGTTTTGGGCTAGGTGTCGTAGTTCTCCCACCATTACTAACTTGGAAAAAGATTTTTGTAGTATGCGAAATCGTGTAACCGCACTTATTCGATAAGCAAAAAGAAAATACTTTAGAGATAATGTTTTTTAAAGCAAGATCAGTTTTTTTCACTGTCATGGAGCGTAATAAATCAATTACAAGGCACGAGTGTTAGGAGATCAATTGAAGCCTTCCTTGAGAAAGTGCTTCGTAAAAATTGGTAAAAAATTGTAGTAAATCTCAATAAGTTTTTCGCTATATTTTCCAGAGTAGCTCGTGACGATACTATGTTTCCAGCAGATTTTCTGTAATCAAAACCACTGGGTCACGTGCTAACTGGCTCCCGTGTTAACTGGGTCACGTGAATCACTGGGTCACGTGTTAACCCACCGGGGCCTCACGTTAACGTTGCCTCGAGGCGACAGTCTGATGATAGCTTATTAAATAAAAATATTAATCCGTCTGGCCCTCACAGCGCGGCCGCAGCTTTTTCCAATACATCTGTCTAGAGCATTGTAAGCTCTAACGTTTATGCGACTTGGATCCACAAATATCGCCGCGTATTGTTCGGTGGTGCGTCATGCGGAGCGCCGGGCGGTGTCTAGTTTCACCACTCACTCGTCCCCTGCTTTACACACACAACAGTTGCAATGGCGCCCCGCATGCTTTTCACATGGCTCCGACTTTTTCTCGGACTTCGACTTTTCCTACGCCTGCGTTCCAAGCTCCAGGCCAAGGTCTAAGCCCATGAATGCGCCGGGCACCCGTGGATCCCGGGATATGGACTTCGCAGCTTGACTTCAACCCGTATCGTTGTGAGTTCCGCCTCGGCGGCGACTAAGCCTAAAGGTCCTCTCCCGCCCGCTTGACCCCACGTCGTCTGGCTGCTACTGGTCGCCGGAGATGTCTCCACAAACCCCGGCCCACGGCACTCGTGTCCCCGTTGCGCCCGAGATGTCCACAACAACACTGCTGCCCTACAGTGTGACAAGTGTGACCGTTGGGTCCATCGGAAGTGCGAGTTCCTTTCTCTGCCGGCTTACCGTCGCCTTTCCGCGTCTCCGAGAAGTGGTATTGTGGTGCGTGTCAGCTTCCCCCCATCGACGACGAGCTATTCCTGTCAGCGGCTCCGCAGTCTCCCGGGACCCCGCCATGTACACGGTCACCTAGGACCGCGACCGAGAACTTACGAGAACCTCCGACTAACCCCGGCTCCTCACGAAGGAAGAACCCTGCGATTTGGTTCTCGAACGCCCGTTCGATTCGGAAGAAGTTACCGGAGCTCCAGACTACCATGGCGTCAATGCCCAGCACCATCTTCGCGCTCTGTGAGACATGGCTGGATCCGTCAATGTTTGACAGCCACATCATCCCCCTGGACCTATACACTGTGTTTCGCAGGGATCGTTCTTCGTCCCGTGGTGGGGGCGTCATGCTTGCCATACCAAGCTCGTTCCCGTGCCACCGGCTCTGTGATCTCGAATCGGACGAGCTTGAAGCTCTATTTGTGGAAATTACTTTCAACAAGAAGAAACACCTTGTGGCTTGCGTTTACTGCCCCCCTGCAGTGCGTTCAGAGTCTTACAAACAGCTCCGTCGCTCTGTAGAGCGTATGGTCTCTGTGGTCGGCAAGTACCACAACATTCTTGTCCTTGGCGATTTCAATGCCCACATTGATTGGCACGACCCCCTGTCCCCTACGCCCCAAGACTTGGCATCGGACTCTCTCCTCGACATCATGGATACTAACGGGTTCACCCAACTCTGTACCGAGCCGACATACACTTCCCCCCCTGGTAGCACATCTTACCTTGACCTCTGCTTCGTTTCCAACCCCACCCTTGTCTGTGGATGCAGGACGGTGAGGAACCATGACACCATGGTTCCTCACCATGGTGTCCTGCATCTCGGAAGCCTTCAACTGCCATTTTTCGTCGGTCTGGTCGACATACACAGTGTCATGATAATGCTTCACAGCGCACAAGATCAGACACACTTGAAAAAGGAAAATCACGCATACACAGGAAGAACACTCACGCAGCGCTGACTGACAACTCAAATGTATTATGCATCATCTTCATCTTCATTCAATCCGATGCAAATGGCACTGACACAAAAAACAAGGATCATATGAAAAAGAGAAAAGGCAAGAACAGAAAAAGGATTAAGAACAAAATATAGAAGGAAGAAAAAATATAGAAGGAAAAAAGTAATGAATTCCCTGTACAGCGGACGTTGCTACTGTGCTTTTTCTATCTAGTTCAACTCTTTTTCCGTTAAGGCTAGCGAGGGAGTGCTAACACATATTCTATCTAGCCTTACAATGTTAGCGGTTTCTACTATTTCCCGCGTCATTTTGTCCCTGCTCTGTCCCAGTATGGTGCATTTGTCTAGGAGGGGAGAACATCCACACTCTCTGCAGTGGAGGCCTAAATGACCCGAGTTGGCATTTATGGCATTGTTGTGGTGCTCACGAAGTCGGTCATTTAGACAGCGACCCGTCTGTCCGATGTCCGATACACAGTGTGGCCTGAGCCTATCCTGAGCCCCACTACCGCCATTCCCTCGGCTCCCAGCCTCTCCACTGTAACCATGAGTACTGAGGACGTCCTTCTCCCTCATACATCCCTCCCAAGGCCCTGGCCCCCATGGCATCCACCCACTGATTCTCAAGTGCACAATACAGAGTATGGCTCCTCTTCTGTGGCGCATGTTTCAGCGCAATATTGACACGGGCACGGCCCCTGATGCCTGGAAGCTTGCCCACGTCACACCCGTTTACAAAAACCATGGCGCCCAAGCGAGTCTACTGTCTTTCTACCGTCCTATTGCGTCTACATCCATTGTCTGTCGCACTTCTGAGCGTATCCTTAATAAGAAGATCCGTTCCCATCTCGACGACAACAACCTTTTGTCGCCTGCTCAACACGGCTTTCGCCAAAACCGCAGCTGTGAAACTGCACTGGGTGTCTTAGTACACACACTGAGTGCCCACCTGGATAACCGCACACCTTTTGAGCTTGTACAGCTCGACCTTTCTCGAGCCTTCGATCGTCTTCCACACCCCTCTGTCCCGGCCAGCGTTAACGCCAAGGGTATATCAGGCACTGTGCTCGCCTGGTTAGCATCTTTCCTGGATAACAGAATGCAGCGTGTTGTCTACCGTGGCGCCAAATCTGCTTCCAGTGTTGTCCGTGCTGGTGTACCCCAGGGGAGTGTGCTTGGGCCCACACTCTTCACCATGTTCATAGACAGCATCACTGATTCTTTACATTGCACCCCCATACTCTACGCAGATGACATCTCACTCTTGCAGCCAATCCGCAATCCTTCTGACTATGCATCTCTCCAGTCTGATCTCGACCAGTGCTACTAGTGGACGCAGCAGCACCAGCTGCCCATCAACACTCAAAAATCAACGACTATGACTGTAACTGGGTTGTGTCGCCCTCGACAACCTCCTCCTCGGCTCACTGTTGGCCAAGTGGAGATCCGCAGGGTCTCCTCAAGTGTCATCCTGGGTGTACAGTTTGATGGGCGCCTGTCATTCTCTCCTCACGTCCAACGCACTCTCGCCAAGTCTCGCCGTATGCTGGGATTCATTACCCGCACCTCGCTCAACATGCCTCCAAACGCATTCCGTAGCCTCTACACAGCCCTCGTTCTCCCCATACTCGAGTACTGTTCGGAAATCTGGTTCCCCCATTCGGTACGCCTACAGTCGTGCCTCGCCAGTATCCAGCGACGTGCAGCATACACAATTTATAGCCGCAGCACTCCTAGAGCCCGCCGCCTGCCCTATCGTCAGATTAGGACTGCTGTTCTTCACCATGCGTCCTGGCAACCGCTTGCCTCCCGGATGCATGGTGCTTCCGTGCGCCTCCTTTGCAGACTTCTCAGCCCTGGCCACCAGCTGCTTATTGATGCGCCCCGCCTCTGTCACCGCACTGGCCGCCTGCAGCCGCTGCATACGCGGACTGAGCGTCACAAGTCTTCATGGCTACCACGTGCTGCTGATTTGTGGCAACAGTTACCGCCGGACCTCACACGAATTTTCCCCCCTGAAGACGACAATATCTCGTCCCTGGTAAAGGCTGCCCAGCGCTTGCAGTAGCCTTAACTTGAACTCTATAACCTTGCACATGTGTGCGCAGTACCTGGGTCCACAGGTTGGGTTGCAAGACTCTCCGGCATGGGCAGCTATGCCTTTTTGCACCCCCAGCATGCCTGGGATACCCTATCCAATCAATGCGAATAAAGTATTATTTTTATTATTAATATATGGCGCGCTGTCCTCACACTGAACAAGGGCGATGGCTCCGAGTGTAGATTTTCAAGCAAGGGACACCGATAAAGTTGCACGTTGGGGAGTCTTGGAAAGAAGCGAGTTGATTAAGCGCATTTTCTCTTCTGTTTTGTTGTTGCAGTTTGATACTACAGCGTTCAATAATTTCAAAATAGAAATAATAACATGCCATAAACAAAATACGAACTTTGCTTTCAGGTTTCCGCGGGGATTTTGAAGTTATCTTAACGCTTTGGATGTTCCTTTTTGAAATAATAAGGGGCACAAAATAAAGTTCACTTTTGAGTGTTATGCAATCTCTCTTTACCGGTGAATATGTGTGATTAGAAATTTGTAGTGACCATTAGGCCAACAGATTATTAACTCATCAGGACGTAAGATATCGCAAAATACGACAGATCATCAGACCATCTGACAATCACACAATCAAACCATCAAACCATCAATGTCCCAAAATAGTATAGGCTTCCTACCAAAATAGTATAGGCCAGATTGGCGGGTTCATCCCCGTAGCGCCGGCTTTCCTACGCCGCATTCGGGGTCTGCTCCTCAAGTGACTGTATTCGGCGAATAGCGGTGCTGCGCATTCGAGGCGCACGGCGAGCTCAAATGCAGGGGAACGTACGGCGGGGCGCGCGCAACGTCTACTTCCCTGCACGGTATTCAAGTCTGCTCCTCACGTGATCGGATCTCGGCGAATAGCCGCGCGGTGGCATGTGGAAAACAGGCGCGCAACTCTGGCTCCTGTAGGGAGCTTATACATGAACTCTAGTATGTGCCGCTTTGCGACGACACTATGCGGCTACTCAACACAAAACTATTGCTATTGTGTTCCCATAAAATCATTACAAAAAATTGCCATTGTTTACGAACGATGTCTCTTCTCTTTTGTAAACTGCGTTGGGCTTATTGTGTTTCTTTTATTATTTTCTTATATAATGACTGGGAGTGGAAAATTGTGTAATTATGTTGTTACGAATTCACGCACCTCGTATCGGCACGCCGCTTGGCGGCACAGCGACACGAGGTCCTTGAGGCTCTTCCCGCATCTGTTTCAATGGGCGGAAAGCGAACAAGGAGTTCGAAATAAGGACTTAAGGCAGAGGGCCGGTTTTCTCCAGTGCCTTAAAATTTTACAGGCCTTACACGAAAAGTATGTTTTTAAACCGGAGTATGAAGGTCGTTATTTATTTTTTTTATTTTTTACAACAACGTTTGTCTAAAATGCCGAAATCGCAACCTGAACGCTCTCAGCAAGTATGTTATGTTTAGCGCGAGATGCCGAAACTTCTTTTGATGACGACTGATATTTCGATACTGAAGCGGTTTAACGATACGCACAAATACCTGATTTCTTTATGAACGGAGCACGGTCTATACTTGAATGGCACGCTGTAAAAGACAACCAACAAGTGTATTTTTTTATGACAAATTTCACGCCGTTTTCCCCCACCAGGTGGATATGAGCGCCCTGCGTGCGCAGAAACAGGATTCGCATGAAGACCATACGCATGCACACAACACCGTCAACAGCGCCGCCGCTACGGCGTGAGGTCAGAGCCGAGCGTTCGTGGTATATATCCTAGAAAAAAAAAAATAAACACGACGCAAAGTCGGATTGTTCATTACATTTTTTTTTATTTCCTGTATTTTATCGTTCATTGGTTTTCTGGGAGAAAGAAGTACGCGTGAATCAGTGTTCACCAAGTTCGGTTAACACAGATTCCCTCGCATTCAGCCTTGGACGCGTAAACGTTTTTTTTTTTTTGTATTACACATGTCCTTGTCCCAGACTTGTACGCATCGTTTTCCCTCAAAGCGCCAGTAGTGGCGTCGAGGTTCGTTGCAGAACATGTATGTGGTCCTTTGCGAGCAGCGGACATCTTTCCCTGAAACATGAACGTGTCCGGAGCGTAAGTTCGCCAGGTATACTTGCGCGGTGACATCAAAACGCCGAGCTCCGATTGGCTCCGGTTGGAAGGATAGTGGGTAGACCTGAATGCCATAGCTGCCTTGTGGTCTATACACACTATTTTTTACTTTTATTATCAATCGGCCAATAGGAGAGTTTGTCGTTGTGACTTCATCGCAACCCCTGTCCAAAAAGCAGACGAACTTCCGCTCCAAATACGATCCGATGAAGAAGACCAATCAACACCAAAAATGCACCGTCATGGCGCTCGTCATCTTTGTGTGTTTTCGACATCATCCACTAAACTCCTCGTGCACATACAGCGACTGCATCAGGATTCGACGCTTCGTTCTTTCCGTGATTGCTTTAGCCGGCGACGGAATGCGCAGAAAGAGTACGAGCGCCATGACGATGCAATTTTTGGCCTCCATTCATTGGCTTCATCGGGTTGTATACACCTTTTGCATCGCTTATACCCCGGTTCAGAAATGCTGAGTCACTGGGCTGTGGACGCATGCTCGGGGTCTGGTAAACCGCACAGCAGAGCAGCAGCGCACACTCAGGAGGCGTTTCACAGCCCAGCAGACAAAGATTGAAGCGCTAAGAAGGCGACTTTTGCAAAGGTTATACAGTCTGCTGTGATTGGACTTGGCCAGCAACGAAGTATACAGAGTTGCAGCTTCATCAAAGAGCTTTAGAATAAGGGACGCAGTCGCTCTCGGTCGGCCGAGCAGCTGAGGACGCAGGGCTGCACATTCGCCGAAGTTCTACACATACACGGTGACGGTGGCGATGCTTCAGGCTCCTTGGGGGACCTAAACTCTTGTTTTTGTTGTTTTTCTAGCTCTCAAACAATAGATTTTTCCGCTAAGCCATGGACAATCGAAGAGGGAGAAAGCAGAGCAAAAAGACGCGTGACATGGACACAAAGAACACAAACACAGCGCTGGTTCACGACTGAATGTTTTTTTTTATTTTTCGACGAAGAAAGGCATTTAAAAAGAAAAAGAAAACAAAGGAGTGAGTCAATGCTGTGTTTGCGTCTTTTGTGTTCGTTTCCTGCGTCTGTTTTGCGCTGTTTTCTCCGTTCACCAATATGCACTGACCAACCCGACTTCAAACCCGATTACACTCGAAGCTACACCTTCCGGTATTAAACATACCCAACATATTTATATTGCGATGCAGTTTCATATATATATAAAAAAAAAGATATTATCAGATCTGTGATTTAAAGATAAAAAAACTATTAGTACTGAAAATTTTAAAGGGAATGGTACCATAGAAAATGCACTCACAGGATGGGTCTGGGATAGTTCTGCCAGAAACCACTAGAAGTAGGGCAAAGGAAAAAAACGTCTTCATGCTTTGCTTCTCACGGGAGGAACTCAGAAAAACAGTCACGATTTATAGATAAGTAACAAACATCTGAGGGGGGGGGGGGGGCTATTAGCAAGTACTAAACTTGCTGCACACGGACTGATGAACTCCCAGAATCCGCGCGATATAGACGCGATTTCCACGAGATATTTTATTAACCCAAGCAGTATTTAGAAATTTCTCGATTTTACTACCTCTCAGTTATAATTATGATAAAACTATCAAACGGTTCTCAGCCACGCAGTCGAAGTTGTTATCGTCGTGCCCCGCTCCAAAAGAATGCTCGCATATGACCTCGAAGAAATCTGAACAAAAACATTTGGCTGCCGCAAGACAGCTTTTATATGTTAAGGTTATAAATTATATACCTTAAACAGGTTTTTTGCGCTATTACATTCCGTTTCACATTAACCGCAGTCAACTATAAGCCCGAAGACATTCGAGCATTGTCATATGGCACTCGTCGTCTTTTGTGCGTTGATGAGATTGCTACTCTGTGTTCTTAACTGTTTTTTTCTGCGCATGATTTGTGAGGCTGTTGGTGGCAAACGTACAAAAATTAAACACGCTCTCACAATGCACTTTTCATGCAGCTTCATAGAATTCACGGTATCAAGCTGACTGCGGTATTAATCGCAGTGTACCACAGTCACATAACGTCAATCGGTTTAATTGTAGGCTTACTTATGTAGACTCGTCACGCAAAGGAAAAAGGAAAAGGAAAGGTATCAACGACAAGTTTTCCTTCCTTCTACTGACGCGCCCCCATACGTTCACTGGAGGAGGAACGAGATTGTTTTTTCTTCTTCCGCAAGCAGACGCGAGAAACTTACCGCCCTCCCGCCTCATCTTTTTTCGTTTTCGTTTTTTCGAGTATGTTGCAGACGTTGTTTAATAAATATTGTTGAGTTGATTGAGCTTCAGCCAAAGCAAAAGACCCCACCCCCCCCCCCCCTAATTCCGTCTCCCAGTCCAAACGGGCAGAAAATGTCGGGTGCATTGACATATTATACCACTAAGTTTATCATGCGAGCAAATCAAGCCGTTAGAAACTGCGAATTTCCGGAATAGTGCCAGCAGAGTTGGCAGCGCTACGTACACTGAGCTAAGATGGCCTATACGGATTGCGGGGCGACGCGTCAATGCTGACGACTTTATGGAAACCGAGAAAACTGCGTCCGAGACGGGCAGGTTTTGCTGCGAGGTGCCTGGGTACCTTCTGTGCCAAGTACGCTTCTGTTTTTCAGTGCCGAGTGCCAACCGGCAATCATCGTGGTTCTGTATTCCTGCGTGTCAGCAACATAGCAGCAACGACACGATGGCGAGTTGTGCGTTGTGAACGGAAACAGGAATTATTCGTTATGTTACCGAGTGCTCATGTATCAGTGTGGTAACAACAAGATGAGATTACAAAAATAGTCAGGCAATGATGCCGCTAGGCGGGCCGTTAAAAGAGGGGGCGGGCTCTTACAGGCTGGCATTCCGCTTTATGTAGGAGTTTTAAGACGGCTTAAAAAGGATTACGGTGCAATCAATCGACCTGCGGATAGTCATTCTGGAGCGCTGGACTTTACCGTAGTTTTTATTGTACAGTGGCCAACGCCGTCTGAGATGTCCTGTTGTCTCGAACCCGAGAGCCATTGCGCTCTGGAAAAAGGACTGAACAGTATTGAAATATGAAGGAAAGTAGGTATATTTAAAGTTTGGAATTTTGCCGTTAAAGAAAAATGGGAGGCGAAATTGACAAGAGAATGAAAAAAAGCTATATCCTTGATTTGGTGTTTTAAATAAATAAATTTCCTGGAGAAACTTCCCTCCAAGTGGCGCACTAGCGCTAGACGTTTTCGAGCCCACCACGGCATCGCTCTGTGATTTGTTATTTTGAAGTTCTTCAAATTAAAAAAAAAAAAGTTAATTTGAAGCATTTTACAGCGTCAACCTTGACACTCCTTTCCGAAAAGCAGAAAGCTCGTGTTACGCTTTTATTTGCTGCTCCTGTCGCCCTGTACAATAGATGTGGCGTCCTCTTTAAGCCTTAATGAGCTCGGTTTGCTTCATTCGAGACTGCCAAAATGAGATGCAGGCGAGGGACGAACTTTGTTTTCCGGCGTTCAGGGCGAAATGTCCCCCTTTCTGAAGGAACATAGGTTAGAAGAGCGTTTCTTCCCATAGAATGGGTCTATAGATACCCTTTCTTTTAAGAGCGTCGGATTCATAACTGGATTTGTTTGTACTCCATGACAGCCATTACCAACACTGTGGACATTCCTCGGAATAAGAAGTTTTCAAAGAAATATAAAAGTTTATAAACATTTTGCCATCTACGATACCCAGAAATTACAGCCCTCGAGAACGTTAATATTTTTTTGTCAAGAAAAGCAGAAACTTAAAATAGTGGTTAAAGCCGATAAGACTAAATGCAAAAAACTAGAGTCGTGAAAAAATCGTTATGCGCGCCGACGATTTAAAATACTGCGTATTAATTAAAATATGGGCTGGCATAGAAAATATCTTCGGCAATCATTGCGATATTTTTGTCGGTCAGTCTAAATTTGGTGCAGGCGCCCAGGCATTGAGGTCCGAAAACATTGGGGACAACATACGGCGCAAAAGACGAGGACAAGAGAAAGACAAACACGGTGCTACTTACCTCTCAAGCTTTATTCCTGTTGGCATCCAGTATGAATATTACCGAAGCCACCAAAACAAAAGCCAGAAAAGGAATAAGGCAAAAAAGAAACTAAAAGGAAAAAAACGCGGCGTGAAGGTTACGTGTCATCCTACATCATCAACACAGGTTCCTCGAGCTCGTGCAAGAAAACGCAGTTCTTTATGGGACAACGACAACGAGGGTCCCCTAACAAATTTTAGTCCTAATTTATGGTGGGTATGGAAGGGGAAGTGTGACGAGTGCCGTTAGCGCGCAATGATAAAAAAAAAGGGGCGCGACGCTCGGTGAAAAATTAGAGTAGCTGCTAAGATCACCGTCGTCATACCCTGAGGGAGCAGCCGTCTGGCTGGAAAGAGACATCCCCTCAAGGGTTTTGCACGATTGTCTCTTGATTTTGCCGACGCCCGAGGGATTTTGCCTCAACGTCCCTATAGCTACTCAATCTGATCACTTTCTTTTTCTTCCAAACAAATAAATTCTCGTTCTGTCAACAGTAGAAAGGATAAACTATAAGTTTGGAAGCATTGACGTTCCCACCCATACAAAAATGGTCTATGAACGTCTATGGAAAATCCTATGGTGAGCTATCACCTTCTATGGCTTTCTACGGTCAGCCATAAGAATCCATAAATCACGCTATAGCCACCTATAGAAAGATGTATGTCCTCAAAGCTATATAATCTCGACTATTCCGATTTCTATACTTGGCTATAGAATAATTTATGACTATGCAGCTAAAGACTCGGGACTATTCAATATTCTTTAGCGAGCTATAGAAATATGTATGTTCCTAATGCTATAGACCTGCGACTATTGAATGTGCTTTAGCCGGCTATAGAGTGCTGTATGTCCCTAGATCTAGAGAATCGCGATCATTGAATAGTCTTTAGCCGACTCTATAGTGTTTTATGTCACCAAAGCTATAGGCCTCCGACCTTTCAATGTGCTTTAGCCAACTATAGAAAGGTGTATGTCCCTAAATCTAGAGAATCGCGACCATTGTATTTTCTTTAGCCAAGCTATAGCCTCCGACTTTTCGATGTGCTTTGGCCGGCTATTGAGGGATGTATGTCTCCCGAGCTATAGACTCGCGATCATCCAATCTTTTTGGCCAGCTCAATGTACCTCTACAGTCACACGACTGTAGAGGTACCTTTAGCTAAGGGACCTTTAGACTCTGCGGCCAATGAATTAACGATCTTCCGCCCGTGGCGTGTGCTCGCGACCCAAGAGGACGGGCTGATCCGCCGGTAGCAAAGGGACTTATGCTAAAGGTACCTTTATGTTGACCGTGTGAATGGGGTATATTGCTTAGGCTAAAGGCCCGCGACCCTTTTTTTTTTTTACTGCAGATGTAGGAAAGTGGAAGAAAGTCATTCATGCGCTCGATCGGGGCGAGAATATTCTTTAGCCAGGTTAACGGGGCGTACGTCGCCGCGGCTATACGCCCGCGATCACAAAAGCGTCCTTAGCTGCCTATAGGGCTATTGCAGTGTTGCCGGCTGCTTTCCTTGCGCATAGCCTTATTTCGGCGTTGACGTCATCTAAATCTTCCGTTTTTTAGCTCTAATTATCTGTCTTTTCCTACGTATTTTGTAAGTATATGTATTTTGTAGCGCGCAATCTACTTTGTCCGTGTCCCTGCCATATTTGTATTTCTTTCTGCCTGCTGTGTTAAATATTTATGTTTTTTTGTGTATATTTCGTCGTTCTTGACGCGGCGTCAACGAACATAAACCCGCTGCTTAAGCCGCTACAGAGGTGAGCTTTACTCTTGTCACGATGGTTTATCGCGCTATAAAGCTGTCTATTGACTCGAATAAAGTCTCGAGAGGGCGGTTTCGAATGCCGATGCACATGTCATCAGTTTAGGTAGAGCAACGACGTAGCAATCGCGACGCGAGTGCCGACCGCGCCTCGATCTGGCCGGCCGCGCTCGCTCTGTGGAAATGTAAGCTTGAGATTCCCGAGCAGCGTTAGCTTACTGACGATGCGAGACACTACTTTGTCGTCGCGAATCCTCTGCCCCTCGAATGGGTGCGAAGCCGTTACAGCGCCCGGTGTATACCCCACGCAGCGTCCTCCAACAACCGTTCGCACAGCGTCGGAACCCTTCGCTTGCGAGCGCCGGCGGTTCGCCGTCGCGGGAACTATGTTCGCGGTGTTTCATGTTCGCCGCAGGAGTTCATAAAATGCTCCCATTCAAGTCGCGACGATAGATCGTCGGCGCTCGCAGACTGCCAGTAGGCTCCAGAAAGGTTGCAATGCTGCGCGGGCGGTCGCTGACACGCGCTGCTGCCTAGGGTACGCCGAGCACTGAAACGTTTTCGCCGGCGTTCGCAGGGCAAACATTCTCAACGACAAAACAGCGTCCTGCATCATCAGCAAGCTAACGCTGCTCCAGAGTCCCACACTCAAAGTTTATCAGAGTGAAGGCGGACAGCCAGATCGAGGCGCAGTCGTCTCTCACTTCGCGATTGCTGCGTCGTTGCTCTGACTAAACAATTCACAGTACTCTCGAGACTTCATGAGCGTTAAATCGACGCGTCTATAGCGCGATAGAGTGTCGTGACAACAAAAGAGCTTACCCCGGCAGGGGCGTAAGCAGCGGTGCATTGCAATGTCCGTCAACACCCATGTCGAGAACGGCGAAATATACACAAATGACAGCCGAAAAAATATTAATATCATTAGCACGCGCTACCCTAGGTGCGTCCTATTATCTCTCTGTTCTGCGAATTCAACAAATAAGCAAGCGCTGTGGCTAATTTTTCTTGTTTTTCTTCAAATTATGAGACATTAAAGTCGTTGGAGCTTCTTGGAGCACACAGCCCCACCGTGTGTCATCATGGTGCTCAGAGATTGTAATTGATGGCACTGATATAGACTGAACTCACGGATTAAAAACGTATTACGGCACAAATATCTTAAACCACGCAATCAGAAATGCCACAACGATGCAAAGATTCCCAAGATTGAAGTTTAAAAATGCGAACCTAACACTGTACACATAATTCAAAAGTGCTTGGTAAAAAAAAAAAAGATATATATAAATTTGTATATTTATTTATTTATTTATTTATTTATTTATTTATTTGTGGACATCCGCGCAAAGAAAAGTATTCGCCATTAATTATTTATTTTAAATTATAATGTGGGTTACACAGCGTAAAATATGATATCTTCAACCTGCCTCGTTTTGGGTCACTTCTGGGAAGTGCAGATTTAAAAGTCCAAAAGCTGGCCTTCATGGAGCTGTCCTGTTCACTCGGTAGTGACAGCAGAGTAGACGCTATGCGTGTTTGAGGCCTATCATGTCTCCGGTTAGGGTCCCGGGAAAACTGCCTCAAAGCTGGTGATACTGATAACGCTGAACACGGCACCTGCCTTAAGCCCAAGGCCACACATAGCATCCACTGCACTATCAACCTTGGGTCGAACTGTCAACAGGATATAAGGACAGATTCTCTCGTTGTGTTCATTGTTGGTATGCCCTTGAAGATTAGTCTTTAGATTAGTCTTTGTGATCGCATCCCCGTTCTGGCCTTGAAGGAGCTGTGCTTTTCAATTCCTCTGTTTTCTCTCTCTCCCTAAGCTGAAAGCATTGTAGAAGGTGAGGACTCGGCGGACCAATCAACTGTAGACTATTTATCGCTTCACTCCGCTCTCTGTGCGCATATAACGGAAGGAGCGTGATCACGTGGTTTGACGGATGACGCATTAGCCGCAGCCAATCCCGGAATGAGGCTGCTTGCGGACCTAGTTTCGCGTGTCGTGCGGCCCGCGGGGCTGTTGTGGATTTCGCTTCTATAATAAAAGGTATCCCGATCGAAAAGTCCTCCCCGTATGTTGGCAACAAGCGATTTCTTCAAAGAAGCCCAAGACCAGGGTGTAGGATAGACAGGTGGGGAAACGAAAGCCAAATGAGCGACCGAATTGTGTCCCCCTCGGTTTTCTCTTCTTCTGTGGCGCCATCTATGTGGAGCACCGCGAACTCTCACTCCGGGTGGGCGACCGGTGGCGACCGGCTAAACTGACGGAGATAATTTCTTGTGGACTTTCGATGAAGGAATGTCGTGCTCTCGGTTTATTTTGTGCACTCTCCCATAAAATTCCATGCAAATTCGATTCCAATTTTTTTCCTATCGCCGCAGCGCCTTCTGTCGCAAATCGGGGGTACCCGCAAGCAGACGAGTACACAATCCGGTCAAGGCGCTGCGGTAGGCTTCTATGGACCGTTTCCCCACCTGTCTATCTTACACCCTGCGCAAGACATTCTTGTAATGCGGTCAGTGTTCGGTTCGGCAAATGGCGGGTTCTGCCACTTCGTGTTGAATCTTCACGAATCCCTTTCTTCTCGGTTTTGTGTTTGAGTGGTTGGTCTGCAGTGCCCGTGACGACGTATATATCGGATTACATCTTTCAAGTCCGGTATTTGGAACCTAAGTGCGCTGCAACCTACTCGGCGACAATTTACCGTTCTGTAGTGTCTACCTCCTAGCAGTGCCTATCTTCTGACAGCTGGGAGAATAATTTCCCCGTGACTCTACCGTAGTCGCCTGCCATTAGCTCTCTGAAATCATGTGAAAATTGCAGTTAAAATACTGACATTCTTATTCTCCCTGCGTTTTGTGAAAAGAAGTTTCATGGACACCTTTTCGTAGATACACGTTTTCTGGACAGACGTTTAGTCGACACTCGTTACGCGAATCGCACGCTGCAGGGACATTTCGTCGCGCCTATATTCCTGAGGCGCGTGCTCACCGACTCAGCCCACCCGTTCACGCCACTTCTTGGCAACTCATTACAAAAAAAAAAAAAAAAAAAAAAAAAAAAATATATATATATATATATATATATATATATATATATATATATTGTGAGTTCTTTATAAACATCACGAGTTGATGAAACGATATCGATGAAACGTCTATTGATGAACTGATTGCAGCGCCAATGAATGGCGACTGGCATTAGAATTTCGGGGGGAAGGGGGGGGGGGGGGGGGGAATTCGGCCGGCTGCCGGGGGACTAGACACTACCCAGGAATTGCCTTTGGTTCTTGTTTGCTTTGCAATATTCTCAGTTGTATAACAGCTCATTAGTACCTCTTCACATAGTACAGATTGCTTAGTGTGTGCTTGTCTACAGAATGGGCTGTGTGTAATAAACTTCTAGGGGATTTGAAAACAATACCTTGTGTCTGTTTACCTGTGCTTTTGCAAACACCTGGGTGAGTGCATTTGTTTTTTGTTGTTGTTTTGTTGAAATGTTAGCTCTTTGTTTTAAATGGGGCTATGAAGTTCGGCACGTTTTACAAGGTTTTTTTTTTTTTTTTTTTTAAAGATGTCCAGTGACAACAAATAATTTGTTTCACATTTCATACGATTGCGGTAAAAAGAAAAACTACAAGCAGCTATGGCAGGATCGGAGAGAGAGTCATAAGACGAGATATAGAAAAAGCTATAAGAAACCATACAGAGAGCAATAGGCAGCTAAAGAAATCATAGAAAAAGTCATAGACAGCTATAGTACAGTGTCTAAAAAGATACATAGAGTAAGGCATAGAGATTTCTATAGCACACCATACAAGATGCTATGGGTGGCTAAAGGAAACATAAGAAATTCTATAGGCAGCTGTATCACGGTGGGTATAGAGAACCATAGGACGAACTTTAGAATGAGCTATAGCGAACCATACAAAGACCAATAGGCGGCTAAAGAAACCATAGAAAGAGCCGTAGGCAGCTATAGCATGGTGTCTAAAAAGACCCATAGACTAAGCCATAGAAATTTCTATAGCAGACCATACAAGAAGCTATAGGTTGCTAAAGTAACCATAGGAAACGCCATAGGCGGCTGTAGCACGATGGGTAGAGAGAAACATACGACGAACTATGGAATGAGCTATAGCGGACCATTCATAGGGCAATAGGCGGCTAAAGAAACGATACGAAAAGCCATAGGCAGCTATAGCACGGTGTCTAAAAACATCCGTAAAGTAAGCCATAGAGATCTCTGTAGAAGACTTTACAAGAATCTATAGACGGCCAAGGGAACCAAAAGAAAAGCCATAGGCGGCTATATCATTTTTTCTAAATAGACCCATAGATTAAACCGTGCAAAATTTGATAGCGAAATTTCTATTTAAAAAGCTGTAGACAGCCATAGGGGAGACCATAGAAAAAGCTATAGACAGCCATAGAAGCGGCTATAGCTAATTGGGCCAATTTGCTATAGCCGGCCATAAAAAGGATTTTCTATAGCCGACCATAAACCATGTTTGTGTGGGCACGCTTTGAACTAAAAAAAGGGACAAGGTTATCGCAGCATTGAACGGCGACCGCCCCCAGAAAGACGTAACCATCTTTTAGAGTACATGTCGCCGCGGTACAAAGGTGTGGTCTCTCGCTGCAGAGCAACCTTTGTTGAGAAGGTCACCTCCTAAAACCCTCCCATAGCGCCTCAAAGATCAGACGAAAGACTTTGTCCCCGTCACGGACGGCACCTTTTTTGTATCGCAGTTCTTTAGACATAAATACCTATAGTCTTCCGCAAAAAAGCATGCCACCAACTCCCTTGCATTCAAATACCGAATTATCTATTGCTGGACGCTGCACCCACCTTTTCCTTCTCGCAGTTTCTGTGATGGCTTTAGTCTGCATCTTTGCTGCCGCCGGTGTGAAAAAAAATAATGTTTTTTTGCCGTGAAAGAGAAACTTAGGGTAAAGAGCTTCTAAACGCTCGCTGCATTTTTTAGACATTTATACATATAAAGGTACTACGAGTATTCATGTGATTATAGCGAAAGTATGGCCGGCGCTATACTTCCTTTATAATCACACATATTCACCTTTGGTTATAATTATTGTTTATGATAAGCGATCGGTCTCCGGACGGTGACTAAAACCGGCGTGGCTATGAGGTGTGTTGTTTGTGAGCAGTCCGTGCACTGAAAAGTCATTCCTATCGGTAACCGGACAAAAGCTCACCGGAAAAAAAGCTCACCGGACAGAAGGTAACCGGACAAAAGCACACCGGACAAAAGCTCACCCGTTTTTTCATAGACCAGGACAGAAGCTCACCTTATATCTTTTTGCTACTCCGGGCGAAACACAAGCTGCGATAAAGTGCGGATGAGATGGGCATTGTACCACTTTTAGGAGAACTGGCATCCCATATGATGCAAAGGTGTCGACAGATCAGCCATAACAGGCGGAGAAGCAGCGATTTGGGACCAAAATTTAGGTCACTGAAACTGAGTGGAGCTGATAAGATCAAGCTTGCTTGACTCAAGGTATGCCGGAGCACCCTTGTGCCATGCCCAAGAAACTTCGTGAACCGAAGTTTTTGAACCCGAAGAGCGAAAGAAAACGCGAAGTCAACCTTTGTCAACCTCGCTTTTTGATTCTGCTTATCTCACGCTAAACGCGCACAGAAACGTTAGGCACAATGTCTCTTCATTACTAATGCATGGGTTTTCTTGGGGTTCAGGTTAATATATGAAGCGAATGGCTCAGAAAATTTAATTAATTACGTCATTGAGCGTCGCAATTGTTTTTGAGATCAATGATTATCCGAGGTTGTTGTGAAAAGGAAACAAGCAAAACTGTAGTATACAAACTATTTATTTGCGGAGTTAAAAAAAATATTTTCAAGGAACGGGAGTGTGTTTTTTTAGACAGATGACCAATTTAGAAAGCTTTGCGGGATTTTGGATAGGCTCGCGTTCCTTCCACTACAGCTGATGCCCGAAGGACTAACCTACATCAGAGAAAAGTGTACCCGTGACATCGGTGACCTGCTGGACTACTTTGATTGCAGGTATGTCAACGGCCCCTCCCGTTATGCTTCTACTCCTTCTGCGGCGGCACCCAGAGCGAATTCTTCCCTTTACCTAACTGCGTGCCGACGACGACCGGAGTTTTCCCCGGAACGGTGTAATATGTACGACGCCAGTCTTCATGATAAAGACCGGTCATACACCTGCGAAGGATAAAATACCGGGTTCCAGAAGTTTGTCGTCCACGCCCATCCAAGCGTCTGGATGCTGATTGAATGCCCGCAGAAAAATCAGGCGTTCATTGCCATGGTATTGCCACAGCTGGCAGAGGTAAACCCCCAGAGAAGTGGGTGCGAAAAACCATGCTGCGCATTCAGAATCGCGTGAAAAATACTTTCGAGAGATGACAGGTGAACCCAGATCTACCAAGACTGCTCGAGCTAGTGGGGGACTGCATTCGCTTCTAACCAATCGATACATAAACTTATTTATACTCTAAGCAACAAACCATGCGCCTGCCAGATTTTATTTATCGTTGCATTTTAGTGTCGCACGCATGTACCTAAGTTGTCCGCACACGTGCTAAGACCAACATGAAATTTTCCCCTGGTGAGCTTTTGTCCGGGTCTGAGAAAAAAGGGGTGAGCTTTTGTCCGGTGAGCCTTTGTCCGGTTAGGTTCTGTCCGGTGAGCTTTTGTCCGGTGAGCTTTTGTCCGGGATTCGACTCTGTCATGCAACATCTGCCTCTAACGAACAAGGCCGGCTTGGAACGCTCGTTATAAAATCCCCTTTTACTGCCATTTCGCACTCACTTTACGTGCAAGATAGCAAGGCCACCGGAACGCCTTGACCATGTCTTCAGTCGGATAATAAATGTTCTTTCCTCCTCCTCCTTACCATGACCCGGGCTAATTGCTATGTTTGAACTAAGGGAAACAAGGACGATTTGCTGTTTAAATGTCTACTTTGTATGCCGAAACTTAAACTGCTAAGCACAGCAGGGGACGTCCCAACTCTAATTTGAAAAAGCACATTAAGGTGAGTTATTGTTCAATATTACTTATTTTTTTTTTCCGTTAAAATGTCCTGGACAAGTTTTGTAAGCCAAAAACACACCTTTTTTTGCGAGATCGTTTTGTTAGTCGCATAGTTTTTCAGCTACATCTCACAATGCTCATTAATGTAACCTACCGAAAACTCTTCGGAAACGGTTTAATTTAGTTTGTTTGTTTATTTCAGACGGAGATTAAATCAATCATTGCAGTTATATAAAAACACGCCTATTTGATAAGTGTTAGGTTTGCGATTTATTTAGGCAGTTCTTTTCTATACTAATTCTATACTAATTCGTGATGCAGCTTATCTTCTTAATTTTTCCTTGTACCGCACGACTGATAACTAGAAATTAGCAGCGGTGCTTCGCATCAGTCCCAATTTTTTTTCTGATCCGACAGTCCCTCCATTTGCTGAAGCTATCCGAGTTCTCGGTGATTTCAAAGATACGAAAGGCCAAGGCTGCAACCAACTTTTCCGACGGGCCGCTGTTGAATCAAATGAAGCTGTTTCGAATGCATCAAGTTCGCGTTTCTCAAGAACCGTTCGACGATCTTGTGGAGACGTTTGTGGTTGAGACTCTATAGTCATATATTAACATCTGTCATATACCGACAATGCAACACAAAGTAACGACAAACTAACGTAAAAGTGACGTCCGTTAGTCGTGGCAAGTAATGACACCGGGAATTCGTTACGTTTGCAAAATGGTAACGGAGCTCTGTAACGCGTCAGCTTTTTTTCAAGCTAACAAGTTAATCTATTTCGCTACTTATTCTTGGTAACGGGCACAACACTGCAAAATACCACAGACCATAAAACCATTCACACCACCAAACTTTTAAACTATTAGGCCATAAATTCATGAGAATGTCTCAAAATACGACCGACCATCAGTCCGATGGACCTACAGAAATATTCGTATGGTCCTTTTCGATTGGGAGAACCTCAACGGTGAAGTCGCTCCACAGGATTGTTAGCACCTCGCTGATTCTGGAGTCCATGTACAAACGATTGAAGCTTGTCATGCGAAACCAACCCGACATATCGACGTCGAGGAGCAAACGTTTTGTGTACAAGGTCTTCACGAGATTACCTAACTCTTCGCCTAGTGCGCGAGGTGTCCCACGTACGCTACGGGCGGTGGCGTCAGCTCTGTATTTTGATGTCTTATTGTCAGTTGATGAGGTTTATCACTTCTACTACGCGACAAATAAGCTGATGTGTTCAGTCGTCAGGTCATACAGCCGCTGCATTATTTGTTCGTGTGCTATGATCCTCCCCGTACCTTCGTCAGATTTCGTGGATATCTATATCTTGGCATTTTGATGCCAGCTGTGCACGCCTATGATCGACATCTACCGCAGATTCCTGTGAGACCTACTCAGTCCAGCTGCACCCTCATAGTTATTTCCGGAGAAACTCGCTGTTCAATTACCCTTCCACCCTAAGAATAAAAACGAGAAAAAAAGTAGCAACGGCGCGTCTTCGTCCATTTTACTGACGCGTCCCCATGCGGACACGAGAAGAAGGAAGGAACGATATGTTTTTTGTTTTTTTTTTTCCTTCTCCAGACAGACGGGAGAATGGTTCCGCCCTCCCGCCTCATCTTCTTTCGGTTTCGTTTTTCGAACAGGTCGCGTGCCTGTTGAATAAATGTTGGTCTGTTGTTTGAGCTTCAGCAGGAGTCAAGGCCGCCTATAATTCCGTCTCCCAGTCCAAATGTGCAGAGCATTTCGGTTGATTTCACGTTTTTAGTACTCATTTTATCAAACAAGCAAGCGAAGCCGCTAGAAACCGCGAAATTCCCGAGCAGCGCCAGCAGCGCTACGTACACTGGGCTAAGATGTGCCGTCTATGTAAA
The DNA here is from genome assembly GCF_016920785.2 of Ixodes scapularis. Classification (NCBI taxonomy): domain Eukaryota; kingdom Metazoa; phylum Arthropoda; class Arachnida; order Ixodida; family Ixodidae; genus Ixodes; species Ixodes scapularis. The sequence continues at coordinate 60,125,160 of NW_024609880.1, read as the reverse complement.
TACGCTCAACGTATATGTTGAGCTGATGGTAGTGGTATGCGTAATGTATTTACACGTGTGTATAATAAAGGTACCTGAAGGGCCCGAAGCGTAATGGTTGCGTGAGCAAATAAAATGTTTTTGTTTAACATGAATTGAGCGGTAACTAGCACCACCTAGCCTAGCTACTTGCAATTACTCTGCTTGACCCTGATTTTTGTTCGCTTCCGATTTAACCTTCTTCCACGCTCTGCCATAATTTCCAGTTACCGTGCAACAATAAGCTAAGTAGGCTGCTTCGAATTTGCTCTTTTTGAGAGCGGTTTTTGTTTCGCGAATGGTTTACCACTCCTCCGTGATGTGCGGTTGACGAAGGAATCGTCGCTCGATGAATAGCAATGGTAAGACGTAAAGTGTGCGAAGTAACTGGGTATCGGTTTTCTCCGTTTAACATCACAGTGCCGGCAATTAGAAGGTTGAGTGACTGCTTTCGAAACGCAAGTGTTTTTACCTGCGGGGGGAAGCCGGCATCGGAAATATAGAGTTATTATTATTATTATTATTAAGGAACTTCCTTTTCCCTTTCGATACATAAATGGAGGAAACAAGGGAAAAAGCTGTGAGAACAGCTTGACGGAGCCCCTTGCTCTCTTCTAGTGGCATTTACAGAAGTTAAAACAAAGCAACAACGAACAACACTGAGAAAACCGACATAACAAAATACTATACAAAAATCGAACTGGTATCATAAACCGAGTCATTCGTTTTCGGCCCCCGTTAGTTCACTTCGTAATTCCTGAATTGCAATAGAAATATTATCAACGTTATTGTGTATTAGGGTGTTTAATATAGCAGGAAGCGTGTATTTGAGTGATTGCAATGAATAGTTGATATGAAACTGTGGCACAGTGCAATGTTCCGCTGACCGAGTTGGGTAGGAAGTTGCATGTTCTTTTAGCTCGACAAGGTTTACTAAACTATCCCCATTTATTTTATTTTCTAACTTGAAACTTATTCCTGATTCTATGCTTGTACATGTTGTGAACAGCAAGTTTACTATTTTTTATGAACAGTCTCTGGGTGCTAGAGTCGTAAGAAGCGTTGTCAATGAGACGCACCTATTTTTTTTTTTTTATTTGCAGTAGGAGTATATTTTCTTTTAGATTTGTGCTGGTGGTTGTGCCCCAAACTAGAAAACAATACTTCAGGTGATAAAGAAATAAAGTCTGGTATACAAAAAACTTAACATTTCTCGGTAGAATTGACAAACTAGGGCGTAAATCATTTACATGATTATCCCAAGATAAGTATTGATTAAAAATTACACCTAAACTCTTAAAATAATCTACAATATTTATATACTTTGTATTTAGGAAAAGGACCTAGGTTGTAAAAACATTTCTGTTTTTATGCCGAAAGATGATCGAATTCGTTTTACTCGCATTGATCTTTACCGCGTTATTTGAGGGCCATTTTCGCAATGCTGCTAGGGTCACGTTTGCGCAGCTGATAAGCTCGTCGGCAGTCTCGCCAGAAAAAAAAAAAAAAATTCGCGGATTACGATTTTATTTGCTGCTTCTCCCGCCCCGTACAATAGACGTAGCGTCCTCGTTACGCCTTATTAAGCTGGATTTACTTGATTCGGAGCCGCCATAATGAGATGCAAGCTCGGAGGAATTTGCTGCTTTGATTGCAGGACGAATGTTTTTCCTTTCTTAAAGAACATAAGTTACAAGAGAGTTCCTCTTTTGAGGGAAGGATTTAGGGACCATTTCCTTTTTAAGTTTGAAGGAACCTCAGATCCATCGGGTGGCGACACGTTTCAAGGCTTTACGCTCAAGAATACCGCGCTCAAGTCTGCTCCCCGAGACATCACTAACATCTCGAGCGCCACCCTCTTCGAAGTGTCGTCTAAATAAAAAGGAAGGCAGCGACCCTTCCCATCCCTTACTATTTCTTATAGTTCCTCCCTCGCCGCATTTATTCGCTTAAGTGGGAATTCAAGAGGCATTTGAATATTCCAGTGAGATGCCGTTTGTTCCCAACTTAATCTTCGTCCGGCTCCTTTCTTTGCTTGCATTAGCTTGTTCAGGCATTGACTTTACTGAATGCAGCAATCGCTTTAAAGGAGACGTTCAGAGTGCTTGCCTTCTAATGTGATATGTATATTGATAATCCATCTTTCAAGCCAGACTCTGCTTTTTGGAGCATTTCTTATGAAACACTTGTGCAAGCAGTGACAGTCCTCTGTTTTAAGTCATTGGAACTTGCCGGCTCGCTGGCATACACTTGGTCCTAGAGGCAATCACTCGAAGTGTAATCTTATTTTTTTTTTTAAATATCGCAATTGTTTTAGCCTCAGTAAGCGACGGGCGAAAAATCTTTAATTGAAACATGCTAGCTAAATTAAGAGACTACAAAAAGTAACTAGTTGATTTTTAATTAAGTAATAAATGTGGACTTTGCCACTGTGTTCCTAAACCCTCTTTCTCTGGGCAATGTAATCCTGAAGGAATCGTATCTCTATTTCAAGTTCCGTTTCATTAAAGTATTGTCACTTTTACATGAAGCATTCTGTATATTTTTAGCCTACAAAACCTCCAGATATCTGGACTGAGTTTCCTATCCCATACTCAATGGAGCACCTTCACAATGCAAAATATTCGTTGCTTGAACTTTTTTTTTTTTTTTTTTTTTTTTTTTGTCGTTCGACATACTTATGTCTTTAATATGACACCCGTTCGAAACGTCTTGAGTAGTGTCAATTTGGCTCGAGACACTAGCTGGAGAACGTCTGTCACAGTTAGTCACTACTTTGGTCAGGTAGTACTCACGTAGTTATATTTTGTATCAAGAAATAAATTTTATTTTTACGCTCGTTGGCATTTCTGATTTCAATCTTCGTTACTTAAACGATGGTGGTGTGGCCAAGAGCGTAGCCGAGAGGAGCCCGAGCCACGGTGCTGTAGGTCAGAGGGGCGACTCTGTGGGTGTAGACGGCTGGGGCGGCGTGGACAGCCTTGACAACAACTGGGGCTGGGTGAACAGCTTTGACAACAGCTGGCGCTGGATGAACAGCGTTCACGACAACTGGAGCTGGGTGAACAGCCTTGACAAGAACTGGCGCTGGATGAACAGCCTTCACGACAACTGGAGCTGGGTGAACAGCCTTCACCACAACTGGAGCGGCCACCTCGACGGACGAGGAGTAAGTTGGTGCGTCGGCTGGGACGGAAGTCTTGGTGCCTGGCTCGTTGGTCTCAACAGTAGCCCGGAAACCGAGCGCATCGGCAACGTAGTTCACGGTACGCGCGATGCCGTGAGCGTCCACGTAGCCGTAGGAACCGACCTTGTTGTTGAACTCATCACCAGTCTCCTGGCGGGTCATGCGGGTGCCGAACTCATCGACGTTGTCGTAGCCGAAGCTGTATGGCTGGGGTACGTGCACCTTGGAAGAAGGAAATATTTCTATAGTTAGGTTTTTTATGTTAAATAATGTAATAATAGTTTCTTGTGTGGGGCCGAAACTTCATTATAGGAGTTATTGTTACAGGAGTCACAACAAAAACAAGATATGAGTATAGTACTCGCACTGCATTTTTTATGTTTCACTGTAATTCGTACTGCCTAGAGCGACGTCAGTTGCTCTACATTGTTCGACTTGAAGAAGCCTGTCTTCGCGTTTAAATCGGGAACTATATGACCACACCGACTCATGCATTTAATTATATACGAGAGAATTTCTCAATTGTACCGATTACCTTTCGTTGACTCGTCAAGGGGGGCCAACATATTTGGGGCGTGTTTTCTTTCCAGCGCTATCCCACCTTTCCTTCTTTTTTTTTTCTCGGTTTTTTTCTTAGTTTTACATATAAATCGGAAACCTTCCTGACATTACACTGCAAAGTAGATGAATGCCGTTTTCAAAGATGTATTCGGGAAAGAACATTCAGAAGTTAACCCTTTGTTTCCTGCAATAGACAGAGGTTTAGAGCTTGATGTATCATTGCCAAATCAACTCTTCATTTGAGTCTTAATAATTTACTTAAGTTTTTAATGCCAGTAAATATATATTGAGCATCGTACAGGTGAGCGAAGTGGCACTGGTTAACAGAAAATTCAGAACTGTATCTTAAAAGTTTCTGATGGCCTCCGATGCCGCAATGCATATCTTCGTCTTATATAACGAAACATGTACCAGAGGAAGTTGAATTAATTAGATTTCTTCACAGATTTTAAATATTCACCATATTAACAGTATGCTGTAAAGTAGTAACATTCAATTCAATTCATTTATTTACTCCCATTTTTACACATGGGTGACGGAGACAGGGAAAAAAGCTGCAAAATGTGCAGCTTGACAAAGCCCCTGCCCCGTATCGGCAGATCGGCAGACAGGAAACGTCAACAGAAACATTTAAAGGCAAAAAAACAAAACAGGCAGTTCTATGCAGGAGAAAAAAGTTTAAAAGTTAGAAGTGAATATTGTGCGTATTGTTTTCTTATTTAGTGCATCAAGACAGACATTGTGGTCTCTTAAAAGGTTCAGTAATGTTGGCAATGTATGCTGTAACATTTGAAGCCCATAATTTGTTCTAGGACGAGGTACTCTCAGGGACCCGGCGCTACGTACTCCGTATACCGTATTTTTAACACTTAATCTAGAAAACCGCAGTAATGGGTGGTTAAAATACTGAAGGGATGCCGCGTATACTGTCGTAAGCTTATATTTGTAATATTCTTGTATTTTTATTACTTTATGCTTACAGAAATGTGGATCAGTGTGCGTAATACGAAGCATTGGCTACGACTCGAATTGCTCTCTTGTGCAATAAAAGAAATGTATTAAGGTTTGTACTGGTCGTGGTTGCCCACACCAGGTTACAGTAGGATATACGAGAATTGAACAATGCATTATAAATTAAGAGTTCAATACTAGATGGTAATGTATGGCGATGCTTATATAGAATTCCTACGATATTTGAAAGCTTAAGTGTAAGATTTTGAATATAGGAGTCCCATAACATATGTTCATGAAAAATTATGCCTAAAGTTTTAACAGTGCTTGCAAATTCAATTTCCGAAGAACTCAACATTAACTTTACATTAGGATTGCACACTCTACCTTTTGATTTAAAGATAACGGCTTTTGTTTTGGTTTCATTTATTTTTAGGGAATTTGAGACAGTCCATGAACTAAGCTTTCGCAGACATGTGTTTGCATCGGCTATCATTATATCAATATTGTTCCCTGAAAAAAATATTCTAGTATCGTCGGCATACATGACAAATGAGGCGTTACTTGCAATAGCGACTACATCATTTATAAATGAATTAAAAAGCAGTGGCCCCAAGACACTATCTTGAGGTACCCCTGTTCCGACTGCTTTTAGCATAGAAGAAAAACCATTAATTTCAACTGTTTGCATCCGACCGCGTAAGTAACTTTCAATTAAAACAAGAGAATGCCCTCGAATGCCATAAAAATTTAATTTTTTAAATAGAATTTTATGATTTATCCGGTCGAAAGCTTTTGAAAAATCGATAAATATCCCCAACGTTAAGAGTTTGTTTTCTATATTATTTAGAATAATTTCTTTTTGCTGTAGAAGAGCTAGTTCAGTAGAGCGACCTTTCCGAAAGCCATATTGAAAATCAGTAAATATCACATTTTTTCACAAAAGTTGTTAAGTCTAGCGTGTATAATCTTCTCTAAGCCCTTAGAAAAAACGGGTAAGACTGAAATTGGTCTGTAATTGGACATGTCATTTCTATCCCCAGACTTATATAAAACAGACACCTTCGCAATCTGCATACCCTTTGGAAAAACGCCAGTCGAGAGCGACAAATTAAAAATATGTGTGAGGTACGGCGTAATGATGTCAATGACATATTTTACCGGCTGCACGTGTATACCATTAAAATCAACACATTTACTGTTTTTGAGGTTTAAAAACACCGAACGTACTTCATACTCATCAGTAGGAAATAAGAAGCAGTTTTCTGCTATGCGTTCAGTTAAACAAACATCACCACTTTGTAACTGAACAGGGGAAAATAGATTCGTAAGATAGTCATTAAATTTATTTGCTAACTCTACTCCACTGAAAGTTTTACCATTTATTACAAGTTCTTTGATAGCGTTTGCTTTACCGTTACGATTTAGGATATTATTAACTTTTTTCCAGATAACGTCACTTCTATTTTCATTATAAAACATTTTATAGTAATATGCACTTTTTGCTTTTCTTAACATACTAGTTACTTCATTCCGACACTTTTTAAACATTTTAAGCACATCCAGGTCTTTCGTCCGCACGAAACGCTCATAAAGCTTGTTTTTATTTGTTATCATTTTTAGTATATCTCTGGTAATCCAAGGTTTTCTAGACTTTTTGTGTGGCGTTATGTTTCGAAGTTTAAAACATTCTTTATATAATAGACAAAATGTATTAATAAACCAATCATACGCTTCGTCGGCCGAATCCATTGAGAGTATCCCATCCCAGTTTTGAGACTCCACACGGTGTCTAAACATACCTAGCGTTTCCGCGTTAACAACCGGAGAAAAAAATTCACTATTATGACACGGTTTTTCTAGGTTTTAGAAATCAGAAAAAATATAAATTGGAAAATGATCACTGACATCAGAGCACACAACACCCGCGGTAATCCGGGTCAGAGGTATGTTTGTAATAAATAAGTCAAGAACCGTTTCACTGCGTGACGTCACTCGAGTAGGATGCGTGATCACATTAGAAAAACCGTAAGATTGAAACAAAGAAGAAAACTCAACTTGACAAGCGGTAGCACAACTCATATCTATATTAAAATCACCACCCAGAATTAAACTGTAACCGTTTTCACCAACTAACTGAAATACTCTTTCAAGAAATCTTCAAAAACATGTTCCACTTACATTGTCGACGACTACTCCGCAAGCCACGTAGGCGAAGAGACAGCACACAAGAACCTGTGCCAAACATAACAATACAGATCACTTAGAATTGGTAGACATTGCGTGATTGATGAACGTTAGCGTCAATTTTGCTGATGCAGAGCTTGTCAATATTGCACCGTGAGAAACCTATATGTTGGCGTAGGACGAAATAAGCCGCTACTTTCGGCAATTATATTAATAGTTACTTTAAGACCTTGAAGGATTCGTCTCCGAGTAAAAAAACGCGTTGACATTCGCACACTTTCCAACAGATTCGTGTTTTATATTAATCCAACCAGGCTATGTTCATTTCATGCTTAGTTTGGACTACAGTACCTTGGAGAACATGGTGAAGAGTACTCCTCTGCTGTGAAGTAGAAGTGATGCTGTACCGTTCACCGGAGTTGCTTTATATACTGGCCCTCTGCATTCCAGAAACGCGGAGCTGTCGTCAATCTCGTCAGCCCATCACAGTAGGAATGCTAGGATATCATCACCATCTGCATCTACGAGACCTGAGTGCCTAGGGAGGAAAATATGAAACAGGTTTTTTGTAACAATATTAGAAACCATATTTCAAAATTATTTTGATATATTCGCACAAATATATGAAATCAGAATTTGCATTTGAAAGCATTGCCTTATTTCAGTTGATTATACTTGTAGAATTTAAATACTAGCACCAGGAAAACGCCAACAAAAACTTACAGACGTCTAAGCGTCTGTGTAATGCGAAATTAGAGCGCAGCTCCTGAGGTTTTTTATTTATATACATGGTGCAAGAGTATTTGAGACAGGAATATATATATATATATATATATATATACCTTAAATCAGCAACGGTTGTCATCTACCAAGTTAAGCGAATTCGAAACTAAACAGTACAGAGGAAGCTGGTCAGAAATTGAGTGCGCCGAAACAGTGGCCGGAATGGTCTAATCGGTTAAGGCTGCAGAGTTATTCTGAGCGGAACTACCCTGTAGATTACAGGTTGAATTGTACATGGATTGGCGCAGCGCGAAGCTCCTTGAGTTTGGCACAGGCCCTGACAGCAAATGTTTGGAGGTATTGGCACTGCTTGGACTGCACGCAATATGGAAGTCCCGCAGGGATCACCTTCTGGTTCTCGAAGGAGGAAATCCAACATGGCGTCACTTTGAAGAAGGTTTCACGATTGCGAGTAGCCTCATTCCTGAGGTGGGAAACCCCGAAATGGCTGGCTGGGCTTAATTGGAACCGCGCTTTAAAATGCCGAAAACGCCTCAAAATCGGAGGAGATAAGTGCGGAACTTCGAAGCTACTGTATGAATGTGAGTGGGTACACGAACCAGTGTTGTTTAAATGGCCACACCGTGCGCTGTCTTTGCCCAAAAGTATTTTAACCATGTAAACAACCCTTGTTTTACATAAATAATAAAAAAGCGAAATCGGCAAAAAAAAAAAAAAATGTCTAATCTGCTAAGGCGTCGCCCCGGACAGGCGAAGGTTGAGGGTTCAATCCCCGCTGCTGGCCCAATTTTTCGCCAGCTCTCTTTCCCTTTCCCTTTCCCTAACTTTAGTGCAATAAATTCAATAATCATCTTCTCCCTTCTTCGTTCACAATATATATATATATGTGAAGTAAGGTCATTATAAAAGACAATGAACCGGAAAAAGTTAATAAGTCAAAGATGCGTATACTGTCGGAGTTACTAATTCGAAGTTTATTACTTCTTATGGGTATATAAACACTCACGAGCTGTACACTCGTCACCTATATATATTATACGGTGTGTTTAAGAGAACTAAAGCCTTGAACACATTTGCGAAAAAAAGCCGAATTTTGTGCGAAAACCGCTCACGAAAACCGCACGGCAGCTAGGCTCCTTTTGTCCTTTGCTCCTCCCCTTTTGCGAAAATCGGGAGCGGCTCGAAAAATCTGCAGCGCCAGATATTTTCGCACGGCGCCTCCGAATTCGGGGCCGAGGAGCTCGGTGAGCGAAAGCCCGGAACAGGACGGAACGAAAAGATAGGTTCGGCTCGCAACATGGCGGCTCACGCAGCTTCAGAAGCAGCGCAGCCAACATCGTATGCCATCCCTGCGTTCTCATCTCAACCTTCGGAGGAAACCAGTTCAGTCTCTGTCTCAAAGGGTGGTGGTACAAAGGCTCGCGTGGCGTTCAACGAGGCTTTAATGGCTGAAGTTTTTAAGAGGCGCTAAATATGGGACGCCTTTTCGCCAAACTACCGAACAGCCACCTGAAGTCGGAGCACGAAAACCGCAGTGCATTGCGATTTCCGCGCCGCGCATTCCACCTCATATTGTTCGTCTTCCGAAAATCGCAAGCTACGATTTTTGCAGCCTCCGATATCTCTCCAATTTTGGGTTCATTTTTTCGGAAATATGTTCCCGGCTTCAGGTCAAATCGCTCCTGCGAAAACTACTCATCGCATGAAAAAAAAAGGCTTGTGTCGTTTTAATCCTGGGCCAGGGGCGTAATTAGGAAAATTATTAAAGTCCGGGATGATTAAATTGTTAATTATTTTTGCGTAATTAATTTTTTTTAATATTGTGTTTCAGGGCATGGTTATAATTAGAGAACTGCTCAGCGTCATCGAAAAACACTAAATCAACAAATTGCATCATGATAGAAGGCACGCGAAACATTTTACGGCTCTCTGAGAAACCGCACAAATTCGCCGGGTTTTTAAGTTTCGGTTTATTATCGGAGCGCATCTCGGCACCGGTGGCACCGCGCCCCGTGGAGAGATAGTGCAACCAGCCTCTGCTGCGTCGCGCGATGAAGGCGCAGCAGAGGTTGGTCAGAAGTGTTCCTCAGAAAATCTAAAGGAAATCGCGGATTGACTAACCTCTGTTGCTCAGCATGGAAACTTTATTCCTGATAGGTAAAAGCTTTTCCTACATAATTTTGGCGTAATTTCTTAACTTTGTGAGTTGAAAAGCAGGGTGTCAAATTAGTCAGTGTTCCGCTTTAATTCGGGTTCAATAGTTTGACATTCGTATCTAGTTTGGTTTTCTGATTTCAATCGTGCACTGGAAATATCGGATCCGGTATCAGTTCCAGCAAGCTGCTACCGGACCAAACCGGTTCATAACTTTCCTTCATAACTTAGCCGAATGTTTTTGTCCTGCGCTAAACAAAAAGATGGTCTTCCAATTGTTTTTGTGTCCTTTTTGCGCTGAATTATTTATTTTTATCATTCGCTGACTCTCCCAACTGCACACCTTTCTACCCTTTGTGACTCACAGAAATAACCACGTGCATTCAGCTCGGCATTATCTGTATTAAGAAGTACTAAAAAAATGCTTGTCTTCCGAAGATGTTCTGCAGAAAAGGGAGAGAAAACAATTACCTACAAATATTCTTCCTGATGTTGGGTTTTAATGAAAACACAGTTTTATGCAAATGGCGTTGTTATACAGGAGCATGCGAGTATGATTAGCCAGCAACGAGGCGGTTATACAACAAAAGCGAGACCAATCAGCCAGTGCGGAGCATACACTCTCAAGAAAAAAGGGTGTCAAAAGGTGTATTCTTACACCCTTTGTCCCATATAATACACCCCCAAACTTCAATTCGACATACAGCGCCCTACAGTCGAATGGACGGCCCGAAATTTTACGAGGGGCTTGATAGCCGTGTGGTACAACTTATTAAAATAGCTAATGTACGTTTTACTGGCTACAAAAAGAATAATCGGGGTTTTATTGGCCCTACTGTAAAAACTCAGTGTTTTCTTTATGTGGTCTTTGATACATACTTTAGCTATTTAAAATGTTGTACCACACGGCTATCAAGCCCCTCGTAAAATTTCGGGCCCTCTGTTCGACTGTAGGGCACTGTACGTCGAATTGAAATTCTGTGGTGTATTATATGGGACAAAGGGTGGAAGAATACACCTTTCGACACCCTTTTTTCTTGAGAGTGTACCAGCTAAGTGTATTTGTTTCGAATGACTCAGCCGAAGATCAGAAAGAAACTATAGACCTTTGCAAAAAGAGCGCTCTGGCCGCCGCCATTTTGCGAATCGAGCGACCCCATCAGCCAGAAATTTCTGGCACCCGCCTGAGCTGTGGAAACCCGGTCAGCGTGACTCCCCACCTGCATTTTGCATTCGGAGTTCTCCGGCTTTTCTTGGAAGTTTTTACTTTATTCGCCTGTTTAGGATGCTTACCCTTCGTATGTTATCTTCCACTGTGAGAACCAGGGAATACGAGGGCTCGTGGCCTGCTCGGCCTTCGCAGGAAACGAACGAAAAGAGCGAACGTCAAACAGCCCGCGGCGCAGGAAGTTCGACATTCTTGGAGGATTATTTCCGTTGAGATAATCTCCAAAAAGCCTTCCCGGTTGTGTTCCGGGTTTTCGCGAAAAATAGCTGATAGGGTCGGGTCCGGGGTGTGGGGACAGAATAGACACTTTCGTACATTTGCTTTGAAGCTGTACAAAAAAGCTGCTCTCTTATACGTGTTCCCCAAAACACGCTGGATTCCGTCCGATTATCGTGAAGTGACTATCGTCGACACTGTATATTGGATATGCTGTGTTATTTGAGACCATTCTCAAATCCTGTTCGGATAATGCGGCACCATGTGGTACGTACATATATGTTGTTCGATTGCTGAGACTCATTGAATTTTATGTTGTGGGTGGGGAATATCCATGCAGTTGTTCGATTGGTGAGACTCATTGAATTTTATGTTGTGGGCGGGGAATATCCATGCAGTTCGGATATCCTGTGTGGTCAAATATTTTGACCTATATAGATTGACACGGCTGAGTGTACAGTGTCGTAAAACAATGAACATAAATTGAAGCAAACATTCCAGTTGCATTTGTTCTGTCGCGCACGGACTCACCAAAACAGTCTTCATTTCTTTGTTTTGGTTTTCAAAAATAGAGCACTGCTTTCTTAAATACCTCTATAAATCATGTTCGCCACAAAACGCAAAATAAAAAAGAAAACGCGGCGATTCAGCCGCTACCAGCGTCCGGAATTGCGCCTACGCAGGCTGCCCCAGCCCACTGACGAGAAACTCCACAGCTCAGCGCAGTGGGGCAACACTGATGTACACTCTCAAAACCAGGGACGCGCGCTGTAAATCGCTTCGTTCGAGACTGCCGCTGGAAAGGTCTATACTCCGCGACAACTTTTCTTGGCAATGCAGCGCAAGGTACAGGACTACGTTCCCTCTCCCATTTTAAGTGTACGCAGGCTTTCTTCCTCTCCCGATTTCCCGGCAGAGGAGGAGAGCCCGCGCAAACTCAAAATGGGAGAGGGGACGCGGGCCTGCACCTTTCACTGTATTGCCAAGAAAAGTTGTCGCGGAGTATAGAAGATACTCAAGGGTAATTCATGCAAAAGTGAATAAAAAAAATAAAAAAAATAGCGTCATGCTTTATTTGCAAGACGCAAAAAAGGCAAACTCTACCCCAAGCAGCCTCCTTGAGGAGTATTGTTTAGCAGGTAAAAAACGTACCTACAGAAAATACACATTTAGCCTCTTACCATGGGCAGCTAAAGTTGTATGCCTGCGTCCCGATTCGCCGACGCCAATTTATGCTGCACAAAGGAAAATTTTTATCGATATAGCTATATTGCTACCCTATACATTTGAGACCTTTAGTGTTCCTTTTGTTGATATTGTTTAACTTAGCTAGAGTCCAATGAATGGTTCATCGCGTGGCTATTGCCGAATTTCCCTGAGCTTGTGGGACTACTTAAAACGGTGTGCTTGATTACGCTAATCTTGAGAAGCAAGTTAGGTGGTACATATTTATGTTCGTGAATGCACTCTTTGAACAAAGTGTAAGGAAGTACCAATATCATGTTCGTAATAACAACGACGCATCGACAGTTGCATCCTCGACGTCCAAGTTTTATGACACTATACATGACGTCGAGCGTAGAGCTAAATATTTTACGGAAATTCTAGCGTTCTGTGCAGAAGATATGATCTGCAGAAGAGTGCACGAACCCAAGACCGATGTTTTAGTACTACTTAGTACATATTCTCGGTGTCAGAACCACTATCTTGGCTGCGTCCGTTTGTTTTAAATTTTAATGATAAAATTATGGATACTTTATTCCTGAAGACCTGGCCAGTTAGATTCAGTGTTTTGGCCCGTTCCGCCTGTGACAAAAGTACTAAGCACCCTTTAATTTTACTATTATTACTGCCATAGCAACCTTCATAATAAGAGAGCCTAGCAGATAGACGTAAACGTTACAAAAATTCAAATGAAATAAAAAATAAAAAAGCGCCATAAAATGGAAACAATCGCCTTAAGAAAAATATTTTATACAATTTGCGACGGCTATTAAAGATAAGCGCTATTATCTTTAATAGCCGTCTTTCTTTACTTCCCTCTAGAATCGAGAGTCTATGGAATGCTTGCATGATAATTTAATTACAGTTATTTAGTTGACGTTTGACTTGCTTTTAATGAATACTGAACGTTTAATTTAGCGACTTTTCAGCATCTGTAAATTCAAACATTTTGATCACAAAATTATCATCACCGCTTTTACAGCAAAGTGGACACAATAAAACCTGTTTCTTAGACACACTAAAATAACAGAAATAGCAGGGAGTCTCCATGATTTCCCTGTGCTGCAAGGGGTCTGGATTTTATTTAACTACACTTTTTTTTTCTAAAGTGCTGTGACAGAAAACACTGTTCTAACGAGCTTAGCGATGCACTAGGAACAAAATTAAACATCTGATTTCTATTTCAGCCAAAAAGAACCTCCTGATCATATTAGTAATAAATTGCCTTTGTAGAACAAACGTATCACTATTTCTGAAACGGCAACGGGATATGAATGGTTCGGTGTGACGAAGACAGCAAAAAGGAAAAAAATACAAATAGTGTGAAATAAATATCGATGAAGTGATTTGCAACAGTAGTTATAAAAGTGAATTGCGTATACGAATGAATAACTATTTGTAATTGCTTATTTGGTGCATGCATACGTTTCAGCCTTTTAAGATACTTTGAAGAGCTATGCAATTGTATTTGAAACTACAGTCAATAACAGCTTCAGAAACTGAGGTGTGGCCTTGAAATGCTCACGCGTCTTGGTTTGTGGTCGTCATTTGGATATCGTATTGGTTACTCGCAATCCTATTGGCTACGGAGAGATAACATTATGATCAAGATTTGCCACACCCTGCTTTTCGCAAGCAGTCGGTGCCTACATAATACATTAAGAAGTAATTTTAACAAGTATACGGGCGAGCAAGGCGTTACATATTAGGAAGGTGAAGCTCAAGTGGGCGTCCAATTTAAAAAAAAATCGCGAACCATTTGTAACGAAACGGGTTTATGATTGCTCCCAGATTCTATTTTAAAAACTGAAGATTAATCCAACATAATATTTTAGTAAAATATATAATTATCTCTATAGTTATTACAATAGCTGGAGTTAACTGAAATCTAGCGCTTTTTCTTTAAATAAAACTTAGTTCGGTTCTGCCCGTTGTAGCTTTAGTCCTTGAATTTTCTATTGAAATCGCGCAGCCTTAACTGTTTTTATTTCGAAAAAAAACAAAACGAGCCGCATTTGCTACAGCACATGGTTGAACATCTCTTCCACCTGTTATGTGTTCAAGGCGTCGTTACATTATCGTAACCATCTACAAGTCACCCACGAGGCGAGGAATGTTCACCTGACGCCGCAGATGAAGTCAGTTTAAGCAAGTTTTCCATCTTTCTACTTTTCTCTTTTGTGGAAGGCGTACACCATATAGCAAAGTTACGTTAAAATGTTTGACATTACTTTGTGGTTATATGTACCATCCGAAAAACAAGACATAAATGCTTTTTGAGAATTTTACACCCACTCTCGGAGTCTTCTTTCAATTCGAAAACCACTTCAGTTTCTTTTTAAGATTCACATGCGGATTGAATAATTTTATTTAAAAAAAACATAATAATATTGTAACAACATTTCGGTGCTCCTGTTTGCAAGCTCCTGCACATTATCCACATTAGAATATTTGCAAAATGTCTGTACCTTGAAAAGGATTATTTCAATACCTCTTTGTCCATGAAACGCTTCTGGATATTAAAAATGTTTTGGTACAGGATCTATCTTACAAAAGGGATGTGCTACGGTCAATCCAATCCAGGCGCAGACGAGTGGAGTGCCCTGTATCGGCATGAACGGCAACTGGGGTTGGGTGAACGGCCTTCACGACAACTGGTGCTTGGACCTCGACGGATGAGGAGTAGGCCGGGGCATCGGCACGTTCGGAGGTCTTGGTCCCTGGCTAGTTGGTCTGGACACTGGCGCGGTAGCCGAAGGCATCGGTGACGTAGTTGACGATACGGGCAGCACCATTGGCGTCCACGTAACTGTAGAATCCGACCCCGTTGTCGTTCACGTCTCCGGTCTCCTGGCGAGAAAGGCGAAGCTTCGAAGCGCCGAAGTCATCGACGTTGTCGTAGCCGAAGCTTTACCGCTGTGGTATGTTTTAAGTAATGAAAAATGTATCAACGTTGTAATCATCAACTGAGCAAATAAAAAACAAATCCTTTCAACTTCTAAACTTCCACTTATCATCGTCCATATTCACTGAGCGCTTAAGAAACAAAGGGTGTGGCTCATTTTGTCCACACTTCTTGCTTCTCTATTTGTTCTTAGGCGTTAGTGTGGGATAAAGCCGGAATCTCATTGAATGCATAGTGATAATAACACGCTCAAGACTCACAACTCACTGCGTTTATTAAGCTGTCATTCACTATATTCCTAGCACGGTGATGATACATGATATTTATATTCATCGCTTTTAATGCTCGTATCAGTGTTGTTCTTTCTCTGTACAGTGTGTTGGAGCTGCGCCGCCCCTGGAAGTATATATGTGAACCCTGCTAAGGAAGTTTTGGTCTTGCTGCCAGTTTCGGCCATCTCGTCAACTATCTATTCTTTAGAGATTTTGGACAGCTTCCTTGAGAATTTGCGATGGTTACGGCAGGTTCACGAGCGCTAGGTAATCTAGCTAAAATCCCACTACGAAATTCACCATATGCGCTAAGCGCGTATGATTTAAGTTTTGACCTTCTAGTCGTTCGAGCTGATGATGTACGTTCAATCGTTTTAAGGTATCCTACACTCTCAGGAAAAAACTTGCATCAAAGGACTAATGGCGCAATTTGCTCCTGGCTCCCCGAAGAGACCATCTGGTTCGAGCTAGGTACCGTGCGCAACAGGTGAGGACTAGGTACACTCGACTGAAACTAAAAAAGAAGCGTACGCGAGCAACAACAATCATTAGTCCTCCTAAGAGAGGCTGCATATGTATGTTGTAGTTCCCGATAGCGAATGGAATGCTTGTCAGGAATACAGCAAATATTTCGCTCGTCTTGGGGATCGGCGCCACTCAGCGGCCAGCACGACTGATAGTGTTGACTAAATTCGAACGAAACTGGCGAATTTGTTTGATGTGCAACGATATTTCAGACATTACACAAAACACTGAACTTCGCGCGGCAACGATTGAGCGGCAACGATTGTGTTAACTTGCATTTACCCAACTATCTCGTCAACTATAATGTGTTGAGTTTTGGCAAGTCTCATTGATGTAACCTGTCCTCGCAAAAACATACATATTTATGTAAGCGTAATATCTCTGAATACTCACAGTTCTTGTTTGTTTTTTTAATTAACAACTTCAAGCGTATGTGGAAGACGCGTTTTCAGCACCGGAGAATCGCAGTCGCAGTAAATGGCCACCTAATTCCCGAAACGTGAGCTACTAAAAACAACTTAAGACTCGCGTTTTCGTCTCCCCGTGACCAACCTCTCTTGGTAGTTCTAGGTCAAACTCAAAAAACTTTACGACAAACTTGATGCACAGCACGTTCCAGAAATCACAGACAGGGCAGAATCCAGATATCTTCATGTCGTCCTCACTGTTACACATAACATCCCAGATCAACATCGAAAAACGAACTCAACGAGCCCGCAGCATCCGCCAATAGAACGTGCCCGTGGCCATGTCAAGACAAACTTCAGTACAAAAAAAGAAAAAAAAAAAAAAAAGAAAACGTTTGGGAGCATTGGGAACGCTGGGAGAGAAACTAACAAAAAAAGCAAACAAAAACCATACCGTTTTCTCGGAAATAAACTGCTCTAATTAGTTGTCCCTTGGAGTCACGGGAACGGGGAACGATCGACCATGGTCGCTATTTTGCTCTCCTTAATTGGAATTGTGGGATCTGGTTTGGATTCGAGGTGCTGCAGCACAGTTCTTGATTTGTTCGTGTATCACAAGTAAAAGGTACTCGATAAAGGCATGCTTAAGTACTTCTGTTTACTACGTGTATTCATTCTCTGCGGCTTGCGAAACTTTTCAGTGTGCGACCGTTCTCGAGCTGACGAAGCGCGCGCCATGCTCTATTCTTTTTGGCACCATGGGTGCTGATTTCATTATGTGTCACAGGTAATGTAATATTCAATCGCATGGGGTTACTTCATAAAAGCGAGTGGAACGGAAATTCTATTCGTGGTTTATTTTTGTTTTGCAGACCCTTGCAGGTGCCCCTTGACCATAATATAAACTTTTAGTCGACTGTGCATTGAACTTTCGCGTTGCTAGAAGGAGCTCACGCCGTCACTTTAATGCATAGATTGAGCGCGATCCCGCTGGGACCGTAATCCGCAGTGTACGGCATACTAAAACTATCTTATACTGCGCTGGTTGGCTGCCAATAGATGTAAACCGTTGCCTGTAAACCGTTTATTCATTTTATGTAAATCGTTGCAAAACTTACGCAGTGTACTTGCTATTTTATTATGAATGTGTTATATATTTCTTAAACGTTGGCCGGGCGATTAGGCATTTTATATTACCAATGTTACTAATAATTAAAATCTCAAGCGAACAGGCAAGAAGCTGTCGGTGCCACAAGAAAGGGTGCTTCGACCGGTTTGAACAGACGTTGCAATGTTTAAGTCATAGTCGACGTAAGTGCAGCGTTCGGAATTCGGCCTTACTATGAATTCTTCAGCTTAGAAAATTTTACTTCGGTCATCCTTTACCGTGATGTATATCTACGAGGAAATAAAGCGATATTTACTTTGAGCTGAAAGGTTTTGTTTGTGATATTGCAGCACTCTGGGCAATCAGTATGTCAGCGTGAGGCACATTTCTTCAATAGGGCGCGATATGTTAGGCACAACTTTTAGTCCAAGACAACGAAACGCAAGGGTTCAAAAGTTAGCGACTCAGGACCAAATACAAAGGATTAAAGTTTAGTACAAGGGGTGCAAAAACAAGTTCGGGACATTTTGTCCCAGGGGTCTAAATGCAGGAATGCAACATTTAGTCTCAGCGGTTTAAATGCAAGCGTGCAAAGCTTAAGGGCCCAGCTTTGACGAAATAACGATAAAGGCGCAAAAGTTGCCCTTGTCCCCGTTAGTGTTCCAGTGGACTTGTGGTTGTGGCCAAGCATTTGCTCCCCGGAGGGACTAAGTCCAGCTTCCCTTTTTTTGGATTTTATTCGTGTTGCGCATTCTTGAGAAGAATGTAGGGTCATTTATGTCTGTTTATACATTTATTGACATTGCAGTCATTAATTTCACCTAAATAGTTTAAATGTGATATCATCCGCATTGATGTTTCCAGAATTATCTCTGCCTTCTTTTTGTGGAAGACACGACTAACCGCACTATAATACGGCAAACCCATTTAGCGCGTCTTTGAAGAATTCTAAGATTTGCTCATTCTCACCAAAAAAAGCAAAAAAAAAGCAGAATATGACGTGTAAGTAGATTTGTATAAAATAATATTTTTAATGTTGACAATGAGAAACAATTTACAGCTAAACGTAGTGAAAGTGCAATAATATTCGTCAACTCACGTGCTCAACCACCGCCTGGGATGCAACATAGACAAAAAGGCAGCACTCGAGAATCTGTAAGACAGAATAAAACGTATGGGCCGACTAAGATCGAAAAACATAGGTCATTATCATTTAATATAATTGAAAGCATGAAATTAACCTCACGTGATTTCTTTTTACGTCAATTGGATCAAATAATAAAGCTGTTTTCTTTTTATCTCAAATGAGATTAACGATGCCCGGCCCCAACCGGCAACGTCTTATATACCACGCTCATTTCATTCCGCACACGCATAAGTCGTCAATCATGCCAGTCAAAGAACAAAACAAAAAAGACTTAACAAGTATTTATTAGAGGGGCGTCGCTATGAGGTGTTTCAGACTTTGTAAGGAGGAATGCGGCGAGAGTCGTCGCATCAAAGTCGGGTTTACACGAACTTTGGCAGGAGTGGAACATAGAAGCAACATGACACACTGCACCTACTCGATTACATTCCGATAAGCCTATTTTTATTACATCTACAAGTCGCAGTCGGGACGTCCTTAGTGCCATCATTTAACTTCATTGCTTTGTGCTATTTCAGGCTCATTATCTAGAATCCATAAGTTGAAATGAGTAGAATGTTGAATACCAAGATCTATATACTTCATTTATGAAACCCAATTCTGCACGCACACATTCCTTTGGCAGTTAAGTTGGCCAGAATGTCGATAAAAGCCCATCTGGTGTCTGAAATGTGAGTGCGTTATATGAGCACAACGATATGTCATTATAAAAAATCACAATTTTTTTATTAATATTTGTATTCGTTTTCAAGTTTGCTGGATGGAATTAATATTAATTACACATTATTTAGTGAGCCGTGTTTTCAGGAAGTTTTTGTTAAGATAAAGCAGTATTTCTGCTACAAGCCCTTGGGCTTGTAGCAGAAATACCTATGTAAGAAATCCTTACATAGGTCAAAATTCTGCTTAGCCGAGCTTCTATGCGAAATCCCGTTCAGAACTCACACAGCGCGAGATTCGAGTCCTAATAGCGGCCATACAAACAATATGTTTATGTTGGTAGATCCTGCCAAGACTTGCAAGTTTGAACTCGATTTTCTAAAAAAAAAAAAAAACACCTTTTATTTCTTTTATTTTTTATTTACAGTTAGGTAATATAGTACTTTGCCAGGACCTACAACAAAAGTTGTACTATATTGTTTGTATGGCGGCTATTAGGACTCCAATATCGTGCTGTGAGAGTTTTGAACGGGACTTCGCATAGACGTTGAGCTTAGCAGAATTTTGACCTATGTCAGGTTTTCTATTTAATGTTAGTACTTACCTCAATTTCTGAGCGTAAAAGCCGTTGAAGCAAGGATATTTATCCTAACAATATTTATTTACCTGGCACTGGCGTGATTTGCAAGGTGTGTGAGCTTCGCCCTATGTATTGACGGAGAAGATACGTAACATACATCTAGACTCCCGGGCAAAGTTAAGTCAAGAGGTAAAAGTCTAAGCAATCGGCAGTAATCACTGAAACTAGAAATGAAACTTAAACACATGGCTAGCACGTTGGAAGCCTTACACGCCACGGAATGCTTGTTATTTTACGAAAGAGTACGTACGCGCACAAAATAAACCGTACTTCCTAAGCGTCAGATACTAAATCGTACATATGTATATGCATTGAATATCTGTTTCACATAGAAAAATATGACAATTATCATGTCAAGTTCGGTATTTCAAACTCAAAACCGAAAGAAAAATGCCCCAGAGGCATTCCATGACGATCTGCATTCTCCAGAAATGCGAGGAAGTAAGCTCCGTGCCCGCACTTGTGGATACGGAGTTCGAAGTAATTTGTTTAAGTACACTACTTCAAATGTTATTAATGTTTATGGTTGGATATTGAGGCAACTGCTTACATAAATAGAAAACCTTACATTGGCCAAAAGTTTGCTGAGCAGCGCGCCTGTGAGAAGTCCCGTTCAAAACGCTCATAGCACGAGATTCGAGTCTTAATAGCGACCACACGAACAATATATTACCATTTCTGTTGTAGTTTCTGATAGACTACTATATTAACTAACTGTGAATAAAAAATAACAGAAAAAAAGGGATGTTTTTCAGAAAATCGACTCCAAACTTGCCAGTTTTTTTCAAATTTTCGTTTTTCAGGCATATGTAGCATATACGTTTTGTAAAATAGTGAGTTTATACTCAAAAGGAAGAGCTTAATTGGAGCTTTACGGTGATATAAAGATCATAAAAATATGTTGATTAGATCACACAGCACAGTTTGCTGAACGTCGTCGAATATCGCCACAGAGAGGCGGTTCGACAAATAAAAAAAAATAATTACGAATGTTATGACCTAGACGCTTAATTAGCATAAAAAAGCCTATATCTAGAGTGTTCCCAAAAGGTTATATTGATGTACCGTAAAAAGTAGGAAAAAGGGATGTAGTGAAATATGGCACCTCCGATAAGCTGAAAAAACGTCAGTTTCCACCTTGGCCGCTTCAACGGCTCACAACTTGAGAATAAAAAATCCGACGAAATTGCCGTTTGCGTCTTCTTTTATTATAGAAATTACCCCGAAAAATATATTGTTTTCGTAAAAATTAAAAAAAAAATCGACCCTAAAGTCGTGCCTGAGTTGAGATGAAATCACCGATATACATAATGAGACGCTCCCTAGTCATCGAACAAAAGCAAGCACATTTCTTGAAACGCTGTAGTACCTAAGTTGGGTAAAAATAATCTGGCAAGTTATTCCATTCTGTAATACACAATATTAAGGGAGAAAACACGAATGAGTTATCATGGGGGGAGTTTACATGTGTTCTCGTTTCGAGAAGAAATATTATGGGCTTCTTGACAATGCAGATTTCGGAACTGTGATTTGCTATGGTAAACTTGATGGAAGAAACACATGCGGTTAATTTTGCGTCGTGTGGCCAATGAAGCGAGACCAAGCCTTGATTTTAAGGCGGAGGCACTACATTCTGGAGAATAATCGTTTAGGATGATCCGGGTGGCTTTGTTTTGAATTTATTCTAGGTTTGATATTAGATAGTTTTGATGTGGATTCCACAAAACGCTTGCGAATTCAAGTTTGGGTCGAATTATTGTTTTATAGGCGAGTAATTTTGTCGCAGAAGGGGTCAGATTGAGGTATGGAAACACTGTGAATTTGAACTATGGCAACCTGAAGCATTTCCAGATGGTCAAAAACATCTGGTGGTTTTTATATGGTTTCCTAGAGAAATTACTTGCGCTGACAAAAAAAAAACAAAAAAACCTTTGAGCAAGCATTTGTTATTTGAAAATTTTTACAAGTGTTTTCCCGTCCCTGCTGCGACCGGAAAAATTCGTTCACGGAAAACAGCTAAGGCACCTGCGTCTGCGAGGCTACTTCATATGACAAAATGAACTATTTAAGCGCCTTTCATGTCAAGGTGCAAAGTGACCGAGGTACGACTGCTTTAGAAGAATTGTATTTATGTCATAGAGTATTACGCGCGACTGTCCATTACCTAGAGTACACCTATTTTAACTTTTTGAAGGTTTAATCTAGACTTTCACCGACGTATCAAAAGCCCGAAAATGATTGAGCATCGTCTTGTTATGTACTTTGAGATTCATACATTTCACTTTAACATACACTTTTCCCTCCCACTGTCCTGTCTCGTCCCGTGTACATGTAGTATTCTTCGTTTATGAGCTTTGTCTCGACTCGTGTACATGTAGTATTCTTTGTTTATGAGCTTTAGAGACACTGTATTATCATCATCTGCAAGAATCAGGAGCAACGTTATTGAATATACAACACGGGCATCTACAGATTTCATATTAATTTCTACCGATGTTGGCATTTTAGCGTTTCTTACGTTAAATTTAACGGGTTTATGTGTTGTTCAGCGGAAAAAAGTGCCGTGTTGATGTTGGAGGCAAGTTAAGCTGTTTTCAAGTCATGTTGAATTTTCTACAGCTCCGAAACTGTACTCCATTTTAATCTCATTCCTCGGAAAGAGCTTAATTAGTTCGGTTATTTATTGTCATGGGGGTCGTTCTATATTCTAACCTGCAACCAAATCGTTGTCAGTGCCAGTAAGAGTTGCGACACACTTAAAATATCATGGGGCAAACCTTAAAAAATGGTGTTAAAACAGTCATTGTTGAGCTTCGCCTTAATATTATCAGTATTTAGCGTGTTTTCTTTTCAATTCATTTAGCGAGTTTTTGTTATTTTTGGACACCTACACAGGTTTTAATCAGGTGTTCTCATTATATTACACTGCCGCCCATACTGATCAGTGCTAAGAGTAACATTAAATGGTTGCTGCATTATTATCGTGTTACCTGAAAATCGCATACCTTATATATAAACAATTAATACAAACATTTGTTTGGGGAGGAGGTGGGTGATGTTTTAGATTTACAAATAAAGTGCAACCAAACCTTCAAAAAGCATCCCCACATAATAAAATCAACTCTGTCTCTGATTAAGGGCTGACTTAAGGGTCCCGGAGCAGTTAAAACGTATTTTACTGTGACGATATTTTGTTGACTGGCTTGTAACATCAAGTAAGATCACAACGTAGGAACGAAGAAGGTTTATTTTACACACAGAAGTTCAAACACAGATAGCAATGTCCTTTAAACAAGCCTGGCGCGGCCGAAGTTGTAGGCGAGTGGAGCAGCGTGCCGAGCGTAGGCGAAGGGAGCTGCGTGGACCACTGCGGCTCCGTGGACTGCGCGGACGGCGACTGGAGCAGTGTGGGCGGTGTTTACCAGGACTGGGTGTGGACCCTCGACAGCTGAGGAAAGGAACTGAGCATGGGCTGGGGTGGAAGTCTTGGTGCCTGGCTCGTTGGTATCGACATTGACGCGGAAGCCAGCGGCGTCGGCTACGTAGTTGACGGTACGGGCGACGCCGAGAGCGTCGACGTAGCTGTACGAGCCAACCTTGTTGTTGAATTCATCACCGGTCTCCTGGCGGGTCATGCGGGTTCCGAACTCGTCAGTGTTGTCGTAGCCGAAGCTGTAGGGTTGTGGTGGCTGCACAAAGAAGACGTAACACGGTGTACTTATAAAGTGTCTTACCTACCTAGGCAGGCTATCAATAATGTGATCTAATTCATTCATTAGAGAGTACGACAGTACTTTGAGTAAAGTGGTCTTTGAACACGTTAGTGCAATAAGAGCCGTCTTTTGTGGCGTTAAATATCCGTTTAATATGTAGTGGAGCATTCTGAGGTCACTTTTCGTTATGGAAACGTGCAATCGCTGAATTATAAGATGTTTACTGAATTTATTAGTGCTAAAACCTCCCTTCTGCAAACCAGATGACGCTGACTAAGGTAAGCCATCGTCAACCTCCCTCTCCCCCCCCCCCCCCGCTACCCCTCCCCACAAAAAAACAACAAAAAAAAAACGGCTACACGATCTAAAACTTACGTTGTGTACAACAACCTGGGAAGCCGCGAAGGCGAAGAAGCAGCACAGGAGAACCTAAACAGACAAAGAGAAGATTTTATGAACAACATTTCCGAAGAATGCTGGCGTCACATCCCCTACCTCAAAGACACAAAATAAAAACTATCTCAATATTATTTGTTACAGATATCTTACCTTTAATTTAATATAGTACAGAGTATGTGGTAAACTATTACGCTTCATTGCCAGCATGACGTACGCTCATTGATTATTAGAAAGTAAGTACACTTATCTACAAATCTAGAAGTCTCAAACATCAATGCCCACCTTAGAGATCATGATGAATGCTATTCCTCTTTCTGAGAATTAGAATGGATAGTGACATGCTTGACACAGGAGCTTTATATACTCTAAGCATTCCATTAAATCTCCTCTCCAACAAAATACAAACTCCTTTCCATGACCGTCACTGAGACGCAAACAGGTTATTCGATAGCAACATTGACTAGAAAAATGTGTTGTCGTGGAATTCCACACGAGTAAATCTGTCAAGGGTTTAAGCGTCTGGCCTTGTTTATCGCTATGCACACGGAGTGCAACGGCATAAGACCTGCTAGTTTGATGTATATGTCTTTTTTAATTTACAGAGCATTGCAACCTCTCAGTGCCTTTCCTATTCAGCACATATCAGAAGTTCACCTGGTTTTCACGAAACCCGTTTCAGTGACATTCACACGTACCGCCTTTCAACCCTCTAGAAGTACGCACGTGCGCAGTATGTGAGTGAATGTTTAACCGCTACACCTAGGTGTTTTGTGCGGATTGCAGCGATACTGACTTCTGTTAAACACGTGCGGCCCTAATTATTAGGCTTTTGTTACTCTGTCTTTGTTAGAAAGGTTACTCGCTTCAACCTCTGTTTTCTGCAACTATATTTGTTTTTGTTTTGTTTCTTTAATTTGCGCGTTCCGCATACACGTAAATATGAGGCCGACGATCTCGCACGCCATGAATAGACGAAGAAAGAAAAATAAACAATGGCGACTATACAAGCGTCCGTTGCATGGCTTTGGGAAGTGAATTCTTTTGAGATGTACGGAATGTGAGGAGCGTGCTAATTTACAGGTCAGGTTTACCGGAAACGACTGTAGATGCGCTGTGTTCGCACCAGGCAGATACTTATTTCAAATAAAAAAAAATGTTAAACGCATCTTTTGCGCCAATCGCGGTCATGATCCTAAATTCTATCTAAAGGGAGTCTCTTTCGCAAACTTGTATAGGCGACATTTCTGGTTGTTCTCTGTCCAGCCGTAAAATCTGCAGCGTTTTTTTTTTCTGCACTGTAAGCAAGAACGCTTGGTTGCCAAAAAAACTAATTATAGAAACTTTTATAATTTTGTACTTTGCATTCCTTTAAACTCTGTACCCCAGTGTTTAATGAAATTTGAATTCTCAATTCGGTTCACTGTTGACGAGTGGGTACACGTTTTCAAATTTTATTACAAATGCTTTTGTGCCGTTCCCTAGTCGCATTCAAATTCAGTCAAAATATCTATTTCCACCTGGTGTTATGCACTAGTGACCTGGCCAGCCGGCATTTATTCTTATTTCGTAGCTCTGGGTCTGTCAAGCCTCAACTCTTAAGAAAAATAAAATAATTAAGGGATTTATTGGTGAAGCACTCTATGACTTAATCTGTTGAACAAATGCGTGTCTTATGTTATTTTAATTGTTCGGAAATTTTTTTCTTTCCCATTTTGGTTCTTGGAAGGTTATTAGTTTGCACCTGAACAAAGGTTCAGGTGCAACCTAATAACCTTGTCAATCACGGTCAGTGTAATTTCACTTGTCAATCACGGTCAGTGTAAACTGCACTAAAGGTGGAGCAACCTCTTCGTGGTTCTTTCAAATATTAGCCAGACCTGAAAGAGCTAATGGAAATTCGATTGCGCTGATAGCAAAATCACTCGTTTTTGTTTCCTAAGAGGCTCGTAATATACAGTGTGTGATTTTAATTCGAAAATATATATTAAATATGAGCCTTAAAGCGATACTTCAACGAAATTTGAAATGTACACGTCGTGTCTAAAAGTAGGTTGAATATGACCCACAATATCCTTAAATGACACTCTCAGGTTTGTGTTTTCAGCCTGGTGACAGTACTTTTCGTTATAAACGGCCCAGTCTGGCAAGCGCTCGGAGAACAGCCAGCGGAGACCACGTGACATCCAACGCAATCGTGACGTAGTTCGTCTCGGGACGAGTAAAGTTACGGCGAGGCTGACGTCAAGAGGATGGCCTAGTCGTTCCAGTACCCGAAGCGGCTGCATTTGTACAAATTTAGAATGACGGGTTAATCTATAATCTTCTAGACTAGAGGGACAATAGCGACTTCTGGGTCACAGAAAAGAGATTCTCGGGAAGAGGGGAGTTCCTCCTTGCCCTCTTCTCTCGTCATGGCCGGAGGCGAGACAGTTACCGTCACTACTTCTCAGCGTTTCTAGACGGGTATTACAATCGAGGCGTTAGCGACATCCACCAGGTGCTCCTTGCTAATCGTTTAATTCGTTTTAAAAATCCTTTTCGTGAATTTTCTTAACAAGATATTGGAGTGTTCGATGTGATACTGCTACTTTGAACACATATAGCCGAAAAAATGAGCGCCGAAATTTGTTTTAGTATCCCTTAAAAATATAAACCACTGCGGCTTGGGCAGGCGACTTACATCACAAGAGGGACACACTATAGGTGGGTAATCCCAACGAGAAGTTTAATAATTAATGTTCTTGGTAATTGACTTTTTATTAGAGAAAATAAACATAGTGTTCAAAGTAGACTCTTTCTCAGCGGCATGGAAAACCACTACATCAGCCAACTTGAGAAATATTCGAAGAACGTGGTACGCGAGTGGTTCCGCTAAATTTTCCACTCGTGCAACACACGCAAGGATGGCCGTCCGAACATGCGGATGATAATCTTTTCTTCCCCGTTATCGGACCGGCAGCGTTGCGCCCGTTGAGCGAGTGAAAACCTTAGCAGACCACAACGCTTACAATGTAAAACAGATATTTATTAAATTGTAGGATTTTATGGTTTTGATGACACTGAGTAATATACGTTTATTTTTAGTAATTGAAAAGAATTGAACAAATATTACGTAATCATATAACTTACCGTATAGATTAGCCCATTACATTATTCCCCCAGGTCTGTAACTCACCTGCACAGACCACCATAGCCTATCTTTGAAGGCGTTTCTTTTTCATTCTTGTTTTACATATAACCATGTTTGAACGAAAATTACACCCTGTATGCACCGAAGGTGTAATAAGCTAATGAACGTGTCTTCCGATTCTAACTACGTGTTTCATTGGTGTGACATTAAAAAAAACTTGTGTAACACGAGCCTTATGTAAATATTCTAACGTCAAGCCTGTCCTAAATTGAGGTTTCATAAATGTTAGCACATGATGAAGATTTTTCGCCTTTACTTCCAAATGATATGTTGCCTTTCAACTCACAAAATATTGATGCGCACTACTATTAACTAACTACCTTCAATTTCAGATAGCTCTGAGATATGCACTGAGTAAACAATATGTAGAATTAAACCGATGCTACAGGAACCTCTAAATAAAATTATATCTGGCACGGAGCGCGAGAAACTCGTGAAAAACAGCTAAGGCGCCCGCATCCCCGATCTAGTTTATACGACAAAATAAAATATTACACCGCTTTCATGTCACAATCTGCAAAGTGACCGAGGTACAACAGCTTGGAATATGAGGAAATAAATCCAAAAGTTGGGAATATGAAAAGCAAATCTAAGACCGGTCCTCTCAAAGAAAGAGTTGCCAGGCGGAGATTTTAAAAGCGGCTATTATTAATTCACCGCTCACTAATGCTTTAAGCAAATCTTGTGTTCATTCCATTGCGAAGACAGTCAAAGAGCAGTGCAAGAGGTTAAGCAGCGCGGGATATTGAATATCTGTGTTTAGGAGGCAAGTGACTATAGGTAGCAGGGCAAGGGAAGGGAGAGAAGAAAGATCGAACAAAAATGTTTGCAGTAATGTCATATTTCCGCGCGATTTCTCACAATATAAAAGATGATCCTAAGAACTTTGGTGTAAAAGCGGTGTTCAATGGGAATTTCAAGTTGGGCAACATTACCTCATTTCAAAAAGAAATGAAAGGGTGCCAGAAAGCCCACAAAAAAAAAATTGGTACCTTGTGAGGAAGGAGTCGTGTATGAGATACCTTTAGCGTCTGGGTTAAAGTATGTGGGCAAACTTCCGGATGTTTGATTGATAGACTAACTGAGCATAAACGAAACGTAAAAATCAAAGCGGCCGTTTCTGATAAGAAAACGCATATACAGGAATGCAGCAACTGCATGGCACAGTGGTCGGAGATAGAAATGGTTCACAAAGAGGTCAATGATGCTAAAGGAGTTGTAAGAGAAATCATTAAACTTAAGTCATTAGACATCTGTATGCCACAGTCATCTATCTCTGACATAGCCAAGGCGTTCCTGCGTTTATAATCCTTTTGACTCTTGCCTTTTGTATGTTGGATTTTTTTGTCTAGTGTAGCAGTGTAATTATTTCGGGGGAAATTAGATGACAGTGTTAATATTACAAATAGCATGAAGGGTAACGCGTCCTTTGTACTCTTGAAGGTTATCTTACCAGTTCGTTGGGCTTGGCCAGCTGGGTCGTTCCGCGCAGGGGGGGGGGGGGGGGGGGGTGGAGGTGTTGAAAAGGTAGGGGTGAGGCCCCATCCTCCACCCTTGCCTTTTCAACACCTCCTTATCGTGGTGATCTCGAGCAAAGCGCAAATTTTTGTTTACATAATCAGATGCCGTCGGGCACCAGCGCCGATGGTCCATGTTTGTTCAATTTCTCAGGGATCGATGACTGTCTAATTTTTACGGGGAGTTGCAGAATCTTTGAAGTTCTAGCCCGAGAAATTTCACTTCACGTCTTGATTGAGTGAAGGACGATGATCTGACGTTCTTTTTTGCGTTCTCAATGAGGAATGACTATGATTTCATGCTCATAGCGGTGCCGGTGTACCCCTTTATCTTCGTACTGATGAACTCAGGTGCGCACCAGAAGCACTCTTTTGCGAAAACCTTCTTGTATTTATTCTTTCAATTTCGAAGATTTCTTTCTTTTTTGTTTACCGTTGAAATCTTGTAAAGAGAGAGGCGCACTTGGTAAAAAGCTGATTTGAAGTATGTATACATAGAGGAAAAAAAATGTGTTAACTTTAAGAAAACACCGGCAGGCTCTGCAATGGAGCCATTGAAAACCTAGCGCACATCAACTATGCTGCTGTAAAAAGTTTTTAATTATGTTTTTATAGCTTCCGTAATGTTCCAATTGCGTGCTGCTTTCTGCGCATTAAGTGCACCACGTTCCCTTTAGGGTGCAGTCAAATTGGTTTACTCGTCAGCCATTCCCACCCTATTTTCTTAAACAGAGAGCACTAAGTCCAATATCACGCATTTGTTTTTCTACTTGTTACAATTGGTAACAAGTAGGAAACCGAATATTACCTCTTATAAATTACGCAACTGAAGTTTTGGAGGCGCATCCTGCTACAAATATTTAAAAAATTAACAAAAGCCAACCCGAACGCCGGTACGAGTTCCACGCCGTTACGAGTTCCCCGATCACGGGATGACCTCTGATATTGTCACGAATGACAAGTGAAACAAAGAAAATAACGGAAATAACTGAAACGTTTAATGGGGCGAACTTGTGCCCAAAAAAAAGGGAACAGAAGATAACAATAGAGCGTCGCGGGCGTCGATGGCGGCGTAACAGCAGGATCGAACGTTTTGGCGAGACTGAGTCCGATTCGGCAAGCGGCGCCCCTTATGTACTGTCGTGAGCAAAAGTCTGGAAAACACGGGAGCGCCGACCAAATTGCATCGCCGCGCTCCGTAACGGCGCGGTGCCTGGTGCCGCGGAGCACGCGAGCTCGTCCAGAGCGGTGAGCGAGGCTCTCGGAATCTTAGTTCCCGGGCGGCACCTAGCGCCCATTTAATCGCTCAGGAGCGCATCGCGTTGAAGCGAGCGAACGAGTGGGCCAGCAGATAAGAAAGGACTCGCGTGCGCTGGTCTCGGCGCCAGGGGCCGCGCCGTCAGGGAGCGCGGCGATGCAATTCGGTCGGCGCTCCCGTGTTGTCCAGACTTTTGCTCACGACAGTACATGCGTGAGCTTCTGGAATAATCGGCGTAGAATGTTCGACGCGAAGAACATTCGGACCTCGAACACGCCAAACATGATTCTCGAATCTACCAGAAAACTAAAATGAAGGAATAACAAAAGATGCGTCGCTCCCAGCAATCGAACCCTGGCTTTTCGCATAGGAGGTCGGCACGATAACCGTTATGCCACGCGCGCGTTGCCTGCTTGGCCGCCTGCGCGAGCGGTATTATTCTCCCCCTTTAAAAAGTGCATCGCCCCGATGCAACGCAAAACAAAACAAAGCACATAAAAATAAACGGAAGACTAAGGAGTCTTTTGGTACACATAAGGTCCAGTCCTATCTAGCGTATAGTATGGCTTTAGACGAACGACGTGGACGACTTCAGGTCGTAGTGGGCGGCGTGATGATGTTCTTGCTCCGTCGGGCATCACCTCGTAGTTCAGACCCCCAGCCGACGAAGCACTTTGTAAGGTCCAAAGTAGCGCTTCAGGAGTTTTTCGCTAAGACCACGGCGGCGTATCGGTGTCCACACCCACACCCTGTCTCCGGGCTGGAAGTGGACGTCCCGGCGACGAAGGTTGTAGCGGCCAGTGTCCACACGTTCTAGGGCTTGACTCCGGAGTCTGGTGAGCTGACGGACGTCTTCTGCCCGTTGGGCAACCACCTGGGCGTCGTCGCTTTCGTCGACACCCGGTTCGTGGGGTAACATTGCGACCAGCATTGTCGTTACGTTGCGCCATGAACCAGTTGAAAGGGTGTAACCCCAGTGGTCTCTTCCACGGCCGTATTATAGGCAAAGGTGACGTACGGCAACACCTTGTCCCATGTCTTGTGCTCCACGTTAACGTATATGGAAATCATGTCCGCGATGGTCTTGTTGAGTCTTTTCGTTAGCCCTTTGGCTAACGAAAAGACTCAACACATCGCGGACATGGAAATCGTGGACGTGATTTCCATGTCCGCGATTTCCATCGCGGACATGGAAATCATGTCCGCGATGGTCTTGTTGAGCCTTTTCGTTAGCCCGTTGGTCTGAGGGTGGTACGCCGTGGTGGGACGATGACTGGTGTGATTGAGACGAATGACTTCTTTTGTCAGCTTGGCCATGAACGAGGATCCACGGTCTGAGATCAGGACTTTGGGAGCGCCGTGCCGGAAGACTCTGGATTCAATGAAAAACTGGGCAACTTCCACAGCAGTTCCGGAAGGAAGGACTTTCGTTTCGGCGTACCGCGTGAGATAATCTGTGGCGACGATGATCCAGCGAATTCCCGACGTCGACGGCGGAAAAGGGCCAAGTAGATCCATTCCGATCTGCTGGAAGGGTGCAGTTGGCGGAGGAATTGACTGAAAGAGTCCGGCCGGCCTCGTCGGAGGTTTCTTTCGTCGCTGGCATTCATGGCATGATCGTGTGTATAGGTGGACGGTTTTGGGGAGCTTGGGCCAGTAATACTTTTCACGAATACGGGCCAGTGTCCGGCTGTAACCAAGGTGTCCGGACGTCGTGTTGTCGTGGCAGGCTTGGAAGATCTCCTCTCGAAGGTCGGTCGGGATTACCAGCAGCCACGTCGAGTTGTTGTTTATGAAGTTCTCTTTGTAGTGTACACCTTGTCTAATGGCGAAGGTCGGTAGGGCTCGTGAAAAAACACGTGGTATGCCACTTCCACGCCCTTCCAGGGGCTCTATTAGTGCGCACAGCTCAGGATTGTCTCGCTGACGTCGGGCCATGTCGTCCGTGTTCACTGCGCCCAGGAAACACTCGTCGTCATCGTCGTCGCTGCTGCCGGAAGGTGTTTCGTCGGGAGCTCTGGACAGGCAGTCGGCGTCGCACTGCTTGCGGCCTGACTTGTAGACTACGGTCATGTTGAACTCTTGTAGTCGCAGACTCAAACGCGCAAGGCGTCCTGACGGGTCCTTGAGGTTCGCAAGCCTTTAGAGCGAGTGGTGGTCCGTGACTACGCGGAACGGGCTTCCGTATAAGTACGGACGGAATTTCGTGATCGCCCAGACGACCGCAAGGCATTCTTTCTCAGTCGTGGAGTAATTTGTCTCCGCCTTGGACAATGTCCGACTTGCGTAGGGGATGACTCGCTCGGTGACTTCTTCTACTTGAGCCAGTACCACGCCAAGTCCTGCGTTACTTGCGTCCGTGTGAATCTCGGTTTCCGCATCCTGGTCGAAATGTCCAAGAACAGGAGAAGCCTGCAGCCGTTGTTTCAGCTCGTCGAATGCCTGCTGCTGCTTCTTGGCCCATTCGAACTTCTCGGCGTCCTTCGTGAGGTTTTGGAGCGGTGCAGAAATCCTTGCGAAATCTTGAACGAAGCGCCGATAGTAGGCACATAGCTTAAGGAAGCTTCGCACAGCCTTCTTGTCTCCTGGATCTGGAAGTGCTGCTACGGCGCGAGTCTTCTCTGGGTCTTGACGAATGCCATCGTTACTAACCACTTGACCTAGGAACTTCAGTTCGTCATAGGCGAACCGACACTTTGACGGCTTGAGGGTGAGTCCGGCGGTCCGTATGGCTTGGAGAAAAGCTCGGAGTCGTCGCAAGTGCTCGTCGAAGTCACCGGAAAACACTACGACGTCGTCGAGGCAGACGAAACAGCTCTGCCACTTCAGTCCTGTCAGTACGGTGTCCATGACACGCTGGAAAGTTGCTGGCGCCGTGAATAGTCCGAAGGGCATCACCTTAAACTCGAACAGCCCATCCGGTGTGACAAAGGCTGCCTTCTCTCGGTCCCGTTCGTTGACTTCGATCTGCCAGTAGTCGCTCTTCAGGTCCATCAATAAAAAGTATCGAGAATGGCGCAGCCGGTCTAACGTGTCGCCGATGCGGGGGAGTGGATAGACGTCTTTCTTCGTCACTGCGTTCAGCTGCCGGTAGTCCACGCAAAACCTAAGTGTGTCGTCTTTCTTCTTAACCAGTACGACTGGGGAGGCCCAAGGACTGCTTGAGGGTTGAATTATGTCGTCGTTCAGCATCTCTTGAACTTGCTCCTGGATCACCTGCCTTCCTTTGACGGAGACTCTGTATGGAGATCGGTGCACAGGGCGCGCGTCGTCCTCTGTAACGATACCGTGCTTCGCAACGGCGGCTTGGCGCGCCTTCGACGACGTCGCAAAGCAGTCGCGGTATTCGGCGAGGAGGTTAATCAGCTGACGTCGTTTTGGGCCCGGAAGCTTAGAGTCAATGTCGAGCTGCGCTGGCGACGTACTGTCTTGCTGACGTGGCGAGGATTCGTCAGAAATGGCGGCGATTTCCGCGGAGTTTCGGAGTTCCTCGACGTGGCCAACGGCTGCACCTTTCGTGAGGCGTCGCGCTTCGTTTCGGAAGTTCGTCATCAGGACCACAGTGCGGCCATTCTGAAGTTCAGCTACCCCTCTTGCCACGTTTATTCCTCTTCCTAGAAGCAACTGGAGGCTTCCCTCGAGCAGAACTTCGCCGCAGAAAGCTTTGGTGCTCCAGACAGGTAAGAAAACACTCGACCGCAGCGGTAAGTTTACGTGACTTACGAGGACTCGGACCGCGGATGACGTCGCTTTGGGTTTCTTCGGTGGTGAAACGGTTTTCGGAGAGTTAGCCGGTTTTCTCTGAGGGCGATGACGGCGCCATACTCGCAGAGGAAGTTCATTCCGAGGATAACGTCCCTCGGAGAGTCTTGCAGAACGACGAACTTCACAGGGCACGTCTCAGGGTGGATCTCGACGCGAGCAGTGCTTCGCCGAGCTGGTGTGATGAGGTGCCCACCGGCGGTTCGTGTTTGAGGGTCTTCCCACGGCGTTGTCACTTTTCGCAGGCGGCGAGAGAGCCTCCCATTAAAGACTGAGTAGTCTGCTTCAGTGTCCACGAGTGCCGATGCGTCGTGGCCGTCGATAATGATGTTTAGGTTGTTGGACACCAATACAGGGACGTCGTTGTGATGCGTAGCGTCGAGAGAGTGGGAGCGCTCCGGCGTTCTTGGAGGCTCTTTACTTCGGTTGTCTTCGGCAACGCCACCTCCAGGCGTTGCCACACTTAGTTTTCCCGGCGACGCAAAAGCAACAGGCTCTCTCGGCAAGGTTGTGGCGCTGGAGACGCTGAACATCTGGGCGACGGTGAGCGGGACACCACGGCGGAGCGGAGTTGAAGATGGCGAACGTCGGAGGTACTCCTCGATGTCACGAGGGCGTTCGTCCTACCTTGGGTGCGAGTCGTTCGGGTGGAACCCATGCAGCCCCAGTTGTCGGTAGGGGCATCGACGGTAAATGTGGCCGGCTTCACCGCAGTGATAACACAATGGGCGTCGATCGGTCGTCTTCCACACGTCGGTCTTTCGTGGCGCAGCTTGTTCTGGGCGGACGTACGCCCGATCTTCCTGGCGTCGTGAATACTGCGGCGCTAGAGGTTCGCGTCGAGGTGGCGCCGTATACGGGTGAACAGGGGGCGGTGGTCGTCTGGTAGCTGCGGCGTAGCTCAGCTTCGGTGGTTCAGGAGCGGCGCTTGCGAGAACTTCTGGCTGCAGCGCCTGCTGAAGTTCTTCCCGGACAGTCTCGGCGACTGGGGGCGTAGCCGGGCTTGTGGCAGGAGGTAGCAGCTTCTTGATTTCCGCCCGCACGACGTCCAGGATTATCTCGCGGATGTCCGTGGGGTTGCAGCCGGAAGACGAAAAGTCAGCGACGCCGGGAACTCGGTGATAGTGGGCGGCGCGTGCTTGAAGGGCCCTTTCAGTGTTGGTGGCCTGTGTGATGAAACCTTCGACGGTGGTAGGCGGGCTCCGAACAAGGCCTCCGAAAATGTTTTCCTTCACGCCGCGCATCAAGACACGGAGCTTCTTCTCTTCGCGAGCGTTTGGGTCGGCGCGATTTATCATGTGGAGAACGTCTTCGACGAAGCTTGTCACGCTTTCGGTCGGCCCTTGGGTTCTCGCTCGCAGGAGTTCTTCGGCACGCTGTCGTCGGTGCTGGTTAGCAAAGGTACGTCGCAGCTCGGCCTGGAATTCTTCCCACGACAAAATCGACGCTTGGTGGTTCTCAAGCCAGGTGCGTGCCGTGCCTCCCAGAGCGAAGCAAACATTCTGAAGGCACTGCTCCGGTGTCCATTGGTTATGGCGGGCCACTCGTTCGTAATGTTGTAGCCAATCCTCAACGTCCTCGCGGATCTTTCCGTGGAAACGCGTCGGAGTCCGGGGTGCGACGGGCAGGTATGTGACGGCAGAAGCGGCCGGGGCCTCCGACTGGTTTGCCATCGTGGTCCTCCTTGTTTGCTTGGTCTTGGGTTGCAACGGTCCTAATTATGGGGGTAGGCCAAAGTTCCGGCGACTTGATCGGGTACCGGCCTGCCCAAGCAGCACATAAACGTGAAGAAAACGTCGAAAGAACGTCGAAGACGTCTGTAACGTGACGTCGTAAAACGTCGAAGGTCCGGACGTTACCTTCCTTCGACGTCGATGAAACCTTTAAATGTCCGCGAGAAAAGGTGCACAGGAGGTCGAGGGGACGTTCCAAACGACGTTTGTTGCACGTCACATGCACGTCTCAGTGGGCCGTTGCGTCCTCCCTCGACGTTTATGATACGTGTGTTTACGACATCCGGACTACCAACGACGTTCACAGAACGTCGAGAAACCTTTCCAAATTACGTTCCCTAGCCGTCGTGGGAAAACGTTGTGCCCCCCCCCCCCCCCCCCCAAAAAAAAAAAAAATTGTTTTAGTATTATTGCGAAGGCAACCTGCTATCATGCAAGTACGAAGGAAGTAACTAAAACAGAGGTTTGGTACGAACTGTTTATTTGAGCATGTTCAGACACGAGATGCAATACGGAGCGCCTCCAAAAGACGTCCCTGGATGGGCCAGCCTCAACAATATAAAATAACAAATTCACGTAAATAAG
This sequence comes from Ixodes scapularis, assembly GCF_016920785.2. NCBI lineage: Eukaryota > Metazoa > Arthropoda > Arachnida > Ixodida > Ixodidae > Ixodes > Ixodes scapularis. The sequence continues at coordinate 60,088,869 of NW_024609880.1, read as the reverse complement.
TGAACAAGAGACGATGTCACGCGGCGCGGAATGTTCCACCGCTTACCTCGTTCTGCTTCTGACTAATGCGCTGACGCGCATGCTTTAGCCGCCCCATTGCGCGTAGCTGGTACTCTCGCTGCGTGCACGGGAATGGTCTCAGAAGGGGGATCCCGTCCGCTGGGCGTTCTTGATTGGGATCGTCGGAGGCGTCTGAAGGGTCTTGATCGGAGACTGGACTTGACGCGTCGTTATGTGCACTGCCACTTGTTTTCTGGGGGGCGTCGTCATTCATATCCTCACAGGCACCTTGATCCGAGCAGCAGTGCGATTGAACGTGTGAAGCGTTATGGCCTTGAAAAAGGTCCTCGAGCCGTGACTGCATACGACGGCGTTTTTGGCGATCACCACCTTTTTAATGGAAACGACTGTCGGAAAAAAAAAAAAAAAAATCACGGCTACCATAGCAGCCTGCCTCGTAGACCCGTAGACGTGACGGCCGGTGCTAGTGACTGGCTTTCGGAAAAAGCTGGACCGGGTCCCAGAGCTGTTCTCTCTGGGCCAATTCGAAGAACAGAACATTCAGTGAAATATTTTGCGAACGACTGAGAAATACGTGCACCCGGAACTCAGGCTTGTCAGTTGTTCGTCCGTCGCTATCTTCCCCCACTTTTCTCTCTCACCCTCTTCTTGCCGAGTTTCCCGACGTATCGCATGGGGCTCTATGAAGTTGCCGCTGGCTTCTCCTCTGCCTACCTTTCCCCCTCTCTCTCGCGCCGTGCCGGCTGGTTTTTTTTTTTTTCTTTTTTCTTTCTTGTTTGTTGTGTTTTTTTTTTTTTTTTTCGCCACGTAAGTGCGGCCTGGGCTTGAACGCTTTTTGGACCGTCATCTGGGCCATTCAGGGGTTGGCATCATGAATGTCAGTTTTCACAAACCGTTGACAGTATCTACCGGATATTGTCATTGCCGGGCATTTTATTTTATTTATTTTTTTTTAGTCAACTCCAAAAATGCGCAAGTATGCAGTGAAGTTGTGCACTGATATAGTGTGTGCTGGCATACGATTTTCGTTTGGGTACGCCACCAGTGGCAACGAAAGCCAGATCTTTACTGACAGTCACGTGACAAGACTTTGCGCCCCGATCTACCGAAAGCGCTAAGGCGCTGGAAGTTGGTGTTATGGATGAACTGTGATGTTGATGCGAATTTTTTGGTTGTGCGCAGGTGAGCATGGGTTACAAAATACGAAAAAAAAAATTGACGAACCTTAAAACAATTTCGGGTGGTCGCGGAGCAGTATGGATGCTCCTAGGAAAGGATGCAGGCCTGAAATCACCTGGAGTGGGGAAAGTGTAGCGGCGCCCCTGAGGCGCGTACCAGGGCCCAGGACCCATGGAAGACGACAACACGCGTGCAAAATGCAAGAATAGTACAATTCGATCCGTTCTAGACGCCATGGGCTTCGCAAATTAAACCCGTAACAATATTTTAAACAAACCAAAATTATAGCAAGCACACCTAAAGGGGATGATATTTCCAACATGCTTTCATATTATTTTTTTTTCCCTCCGTAAACATTGAGCTTTGTAAATGCCCTCTTTAGCGTCATCGATTTGCAATTAATAGCATTTTGAACTCTCTCTAAAAAAACTCTCAAAAATTAAGTTTTCTTTGCGGCTCTTGAGCACTGTCACCTTGACCACAGTGATTCTGCGGCTGGAGATTAAGCTGGAAAATCTAAAAACGTCGAACAAAACGTGAGTGGTCGACGTTGCCAGCACGTCTTGTATGATGTTTACGACATTTAGGTGTGAACGCGACGTCACTGAAACCTCACTGACGGGGCAATAATGTAACGTCACCCAGGACTTTATTTTAACTTTGAAGACACGTGAGTGTTCGACGTTGCTAAAACGTCTTATCGTGACGTCGTGGTGACGATAACGACGTTAAAGTTGAAACGTGACGTCGCCAGCACGTCACGGACAGGACGATAATGGGACGTCATTTATGAACTTCAGTTCAACGTCAAAGAAACGTGAGCGTTGGACGTTGTGAGAACGTCGTGCATCGACGTCGTGGGAACGTTGACGACGTTTGAGTTGAAATACAACGTCGTCACAACGTCACTGATTGGACTCTAATGGGACGTTATATAAGGACGTCACCTCAACATCGAAAAAACGTGATCGAAGTCATGCGGGACGTCACGGACGTCCGGGACTTTTTCTCGACGTTTCCACGACGTTTTGTGCTGCCTGGGTGGTCTTTGCTGGGTTCTTGGGGGCTTGGATTCGGACTTGCACTGCGGGACCTAGGAGGGGACCGCTGCACGGACGTGCGGTTCCCCGCACCTCCACCAAAATGTCACGAATGACGAGTGAAACAAAGAAAATAAATGAAATAACTGAAACGTTTAATGGGGCGAACTTGTGCCCAAAAATAAAAAGGGAACATAGAATAACGATAGAGCGTCGCGGGCGTCGATAGCGGCTTAACAGCAGAATCGAGCGCTTGGGCGAGACTGAGTCCGGTTCGCTTCCTTTGAACCTCAAGGAGCCATTCGTCCCTTGCCCACCCGGGGATTTTCCGAACAAGGCTCGCTCTATTGTTCCAAAAATTCGGAACAACAATCCGTTTTGTACAATGTACTCATAAGTGTCGCCGCCTTTTCGCCACCTACAGTTTCCCCACGCGTTCAAAGCAACCCTTCATGCTCCTGTCGTGCTTCTCTTGTTCTGCCAATTCTTCTGGCTTTTCAGGTGAGCCGTCGATGAGGGCACGAGCGACGGAGTACTAATATTTTTCTTCTTACTTTTTCCTCCTTGTCTTCATGGCTGCCGTGACGGGGACTCTTCCTTCTTCTCTGGAAACGGCTCCTCTGCTGCCTCGAACTTCGGCAGGTTCCAAGATAGGTCGGGGATTTCCGGGGCGCGAACACCCCTGATATTTACGAGTATCACGTCATGCCGAGGCAAAATTCCCTGTCCTGCCAACAAAATTCATTTCCTGGGGGGTCGCTTGCCCCCCGAAGAATTTCCATTCGACCTAGCGGCAATAACTCCACTCGCACCCCTATCTTTTGCTTTGTCCCTAATGGTAACGTCCTTCTCCTGAGCGTTTAATGCCGATCAGCCAGCTCGACGACATTGTTCAATTCCTTACCCTTCCGCTCCCGAAGGAAGAGGGACAATTTTGGAGGCACTCCCCGAATGAACTGCTCAGTTAACAGCTGCTTACGCTCTCCGGTAAATTCCTTCGGGGTCTCCGAGAAGTCAACGCACCGCTCGAAGAGGCTGGTAAACCTTGCGGCGAACTGAGTTCGTGTTTCCCCTTTTTTACGATTTTGCTTCAAGAACTTTTCTGTGAAGCCGTCGGCCGTCAGACGGAATCTCTGGAGGAGCGCCTTTTTTAGCTTATCGTAGACAATCCTTGGTCACGTCATCCCACTCGACTACGCGATGCGCCCGTTCGCTTCTCAGTCTCTTCTCGCACTGCCCTTTGTTCTTCACACTCAAACCTAGGTTCCGACACCAAGCGTGGAAATGCCCCTTCTCCGGACGGTTATTTCCCTCCCGAACTGCCCTTTGGCTCCGAAAACAGTCGGTCCTCCGAACCCAAACCATTCCCCGCCGTTTCTTGTGACACACCCATACTAGGTTCAGAGACATCTTGGTATATGTTTCGTGCCTTGTCTGTCTATTCGGCAGAGTCTCAGGAAAGCCTGCCTCGCAATATTTACGATGTGGACACCACAGACGCGGCCGTCGGCCACCTGTGGCTTTGGGAGTAACACAAGTCAAGGTCAGGGCAGTTCAGAACCGAAGGATACACGCGTTCCCCCACCGAACCTGGACGGGAGGAATGAGAGGAAGGGAATCACCAAGCGAGGTGACGGGAAACACTTACCTCACGCGTAGAAAAATTCCAAGACGGGGAAGAACTCTGGGAAACCAGGCGACATCTCACGTCGATCGTTAGAGATTTCTTCCCCGACCTTCGTATACAACCTTTCCTGTTTCATGTGACAACGCAATTGAGATATTATGCTATTATTTGGGACCCTTTCACCATGACTAATATTAATAAAAATTATAACATACAGAAAAAGGCCGCTCGCTTTATGTACAACAATTTGGGACGTACCTCTGCATCTGATCTTTTATAAAGAGCCAACTTACCACCGTTAACACAAAGAAATTGTCATTCCCGTCTAAAGTTTTTGTTTCATCTCATCGAAGGGCATTACAAAATTGAGATATCTAAGCTAATTTCCGCTTCTTCTGGGTATCCGACCACAGCGAGGCATGACTTAACCATAACTCCTTTCCGCACACGCAATAATTGCTTCAAATATAATCTTTTTTTCCAAGAACCATAATCGATAGGAATAACAAAGATGTAGTTTTACACTCATCATTCACATTATTTGCGTCCCAACTTAGCTAATATTCTTTTGCTTCATATTTCTTTAATTTAAATAAGTTACATCTCGTATGTTTTCTGTTTTTTTGTTTTGTTGTTTTTGTCGTTCCTCTGCTTTTGTGTCGGCTATGCATTTGTACTTTCACTATTGTAAACCCACCCTGCTAAAATTCCGAATAAGGATTGCAGAAGTTATAAATTAAAGAAAAAATATTATGGGAGAAAACATTGAAAACTTATGTTAAAGCGGTCATTGTTGACCTCAGCCTTAAATGTAGCGTTTTTTAGCATTTTTTTTCAAAAAGTCTTTATCGAGTTTTTTTTTGGTTTGGCTTGCCAAGACTGCTTTATATAGGACGTGTTCATCATATTACCCTGTCGCACATACCTATCACTACTACAGTAAAACAAAAAAAAAATGTGTTGCTGCATTATTACCGTTGTACCTGAAAATCAAATATATTTTGTACGGAAACAATTTTTACAAAAATCTAGTTGGTTGGGGGAGGCTTTAACTTTAGAAATAAGCTCTGATCAAGCCCTCAACACGCATGGCGACATGGGCAATCCCCTCTGTTCATCCTTCACAGCTGACTAAATGGTCCGGGAGCAGCTATAACGTTTTTACTCTGGCGGTATTTCTTGTCTATCCTTGTAAAGTCAAGTAACTAAGACTACAACGTAGAGACCCATAAATTTTATATTACACACATAACTTCACACACAGATAGCAATGTCGCTTAAACAAGCCTGGCGCTTCCGAAGTTGTAGGCTAGTGGAGCAGCGTGCCGAGCGTAGGCGAAGGGAGCTGCGTGGACCACTGGGGCTCCGTGGACTGCGCGGACTGCAACTGGAGCAGCGTGGACGGCAACTGGAGCAGCGTGCACGGCCTTTACCAGGACTGGGTGTGGGCCCTCGACAGCTGATGAAAGGAACTGAGCATGGGCTGGGGTGGACGCCTTGGTGCCTGGCTCGTTGGTATCGACATTGACGCGGAAGCCAGCGGCGTCGGCGACGTAGTTGACGGTACGGGCGACGCCGAGAGCGTCGACGTAGCTGTACGAGCCGACCTTGTTGTTAAACTCATCACCGGTCTCTTGGCGGGTCATGCGGGTTCCGAACTCGTCGGTGTTGTCGTAGCCAAAGCTGTACGGTTGGGGTGGCTGCACAAAGAAAACGTAATGCAGCGTTCTTATAAAGTGCCGTACCTACCTAGGCATGCTATCAATAAAGTACTCGAATTCATTCATTAGAGAGTACGACATGGCTTTGGGTAAAATTGCATTTGAACACGTTAGTGGAATAAAAGCCGCCTTGAGTGGCGCTAAATCTCCATTTAATACGTAGTGGTGCATTGTTACGTCACTCGGCGTCATGAAAACATACGATCGCTGAATTCTAAGATATTTACTGAATTTGTTAGTGCTCTAAACACTCTCCTGCAAACCAAATGATGCTGACTCAGGCAAGCCATCATCAACCTCCCTCCTTCTCCTCTCCCCCCCCCCCCCCGAAAAAAAAAAGAAAACAGTTACATCGTCTAAAACTTACGTTGTGCACAACAACCTGGGAAGCCGCGAAGGCGAAGAAGCAGCACAGGAAAACCTTGATAGAAAAAGAAAAATTTTTATGAACAACTTTTCCGAAGAATGCTAACCTCACATCCCCTATGCAGGAGACACAAAATAAAAACTGCGTCAATATTATCAGTTACAGATATCTAGCATTTAATTTAATTTAATATAGAGTATATGGTCAACTGTTACGCTTCATTGCCAGCTTGACGTACGTTCATTAATTATTAGAAAGTAAATTTATCCACAAATCTAGCAGTCTCTGACATCTATGCCCACCTTAGAGAACATGATGAATGCTATTCCTTTCGCTGAGAATTGGAATGGATAGTGAAGTGCTTGACACAGGAGCTTTATATACTCTAAGCTTCCCATTAAATCTCCTCTCCACCAAATACAAAACTTCCGTTCCTTGACCGTCAGTGAGACGCAAGAACTGTTTTTTCATAGTAACATTGACTAGAAAGATGGGTTGTCGTGGAATTCCACAAAAAGTAAATGGGGTAAGCGTTTCAGCGTCTCGCCTTGTTTAGGGCTATGCGCACGGAGAGCAACGGCAAGACCTGTTATTTGATGTATATGTCTTTTTAATTTACAGGGCGTTGCATCCACCCTGTGCGTTTCGCATTCAGCACATATCAGAAGTTCAGCTGGTTTTTACAAAACCCGTTTCAGTGACATTCACACGTACCGCCTTTTAACCATCTAGAGGTACGCACGTGCGCACTATGTGAGTGAATGCTGAACCACTAGACCTAGTTGTTTTCTGCAGATTGTAGCGATACTGACTTCTGTTATACACGCGCGGCCCTAATTAGTAGGCCTTTCTTACTCAGTCTTTGTTAGAAAGGTTAATCGCTTCAAAATGAGTGTCATGTGATACCACCTTCCTGTAGGTCTTGAGAAAAATTGCCACTGTCTTTTCTGCAATTAAATATGTATATTTTTTTTTAATTTGCGCATTCTAAAATCATTTGAATGTAGGCCGACGATCTCGCACACCATGAATAGACGAAGAAAGAAATATAAACAATGCCGACTATACGAGCGTCCGTTGCATGGCTTTGGGACGTGAATTCTTTCAGATGTACGGAATGTGAGGAACGTGTTAATCGTCCGGGTTACCGGAAACGCCTACAGATGCGCTGTTTACTCACCAGGCAGATACGTATTTAAAATAAAACTACGTATCCTTTGCGTCGAGCGCGGTCATGATTCTAAAATTCTATCTAAACTGAGTTTTTTTTTTTTGTTGTTGTTGACTTGTATATTCGACATTTTTGCTTGTTTGGTTTCGGGGCTTAAAATGTGCAGTGTTTTTTTTTTTCTTTCTGCACTATAAGTAAAAAAATCAGGTTGCTAAAAAAATTAATTATAGGAACTTTTATATTTTTGTACTTTAAATTCTTTCGCATACCACACAGAGTAATGATATTCGTATTCTCACTTCGGTTCACCGTTGACGAATGGGTACACGTTTTCAAATTTTATTAGAAATACTTTGGGGCCTTTCCCTAGTCACAATCAAAGTCACTCAAACCATGTTTTCGCATCTGGTGTTATGCACTAGTGACCTGGCCAGCCGGCATTTATTCCTATTTTGTAGCTCTGAATAATTAAGGAATTTATTGGTGGAACATTGTGTGACTTAACCTTTTGAATAAATCCGTCTTCTATGTTATTGGAATTGTTCAGAAATTATCTCTTTCGCATTTCGGTTCTTGGAAGGTTATTAGGTTGCCCATGAACAAAGATGATCAGTCTTTCACTTGTAAAACAATCACCATCGGAAAAAACCGCACTAACGGTGGAGCAATCTCTCCCTGGTTCTTTCAAATATTAACCAAACAGAAGAGTTATCTGTAATTCGATTGTACTGGGAACAATATCAATATTTTTCGTTTCCCTGGCACCTCGTAATATGCAGTGTGTGGCTTTAGTTCAAAAAGATATATTAAGTATAAGCCTTAAAATATCAAATAATGTGGCTTGTGCTGGCGACTTACATCACAAGAAGGACATACTATAGGCGGTAGATTATAACAATAAATCTATTATTTATTAATAGTTTTAAAATAACTTTCAATTAGAAAAAATAAACATATTGTTCAAATTACACCCTTTCTCAGCGGCATGGAAAACCACTACACCACTCAACTTGAAAAATATTTGAAGCACGTGGTACGCGATTGGTTCCGCTAAATTTTCCTCTGGTGCAACAGACGCAAGGATGGCCGTCCGGAAATAGGGATAATAATCTTTTCATACCAGTTATCGGCCTGACAGCGTCGCGCCTCTTGCGCGAGCGAAAACTTTAACAGACCATACCTCTTACCGTGTCCTACAGATTTTTATTAAATTGACGGATTTAATGATTTTGATGACTCTGATAAACATATGCTTATTTTTGGTAATTAAGAAAAATGAACACATATTAGGTAATCATCTAACTTACCATGTAGATAATCCCGTTATATTATGCACCCTGGTCTGTAACTCACCTGAACAGACCACCATAGTCCATCTTTCAAGGCGTTTGTTTTTCTTTCTTTTTTTTCATATAACCCTGTTGGAATTAAAATTACACCCTGTATACACCGAAGGTGTAATAAGCTAATGCGCGTGTCTTCCGATTCCAACTACGTGTTTCATTGGTGTGACATTTAAGAAACTTATGTTACACGAGCCTTTGTAAATTTTCTAACGTTAAGCCTGTCGCAAACTTAGGTTTCATAAATGTTAGCACATGATGGATACTTTTTGGCTTTACTTCAAAAAGAAATATTGCCTTTCAACGCACAAAATATTCAAGCGCATTATTGTTAATTAACGAGCTTAAATGCCGGATGGCTGTTAGGCATGCAGTCAGTGCAAAATATAGAGAAGTACACCGATGCTAAAGGAAACTTTAAGTGAAGTTACATCTGCCATGGACCGTGAGAAACTCGTGGAAAACAGCTAAAGCACCTTCGTCTGCGATCTACTTCATACGACAAAATGAACCATTACACCGCCTTTCATGTCGCGAGCTGCAAAGTGACCGAAGTACAACTGTTTGGAATATGGAAAAATAAATTCATATGCTGGGAATATGGCAGAACAAATCTAAGATTGGTCCTTTTAAAAAATACCTGCCAATCTAAGACTCTAAAAGTGGGTATTATTAAGTCATTGATTACTAATGCTTTAAGCAGGTTTTGCGTACATTCTATAGCGAAGGCACTCAAAGGGCATTATAAGAGGTAAAGCAGCGCGGAATACGAAACAGATGTCCTTAGGAGGCAAGTGACTTTAATGAGCAGGGCAAGAGAAGAGAGACAAAAGAAATATTCGCAGTAATACCATATTTTTACGCGATTTCTTACAATGTAAAAAATGGTGCGAAGAACTTTGGTGTAAATGGGGTGTTCAATACGAATTTCAAGTTGGGCAAGCTTGCCTCATTTCAAAAAGAAAAGAAAGGGTGCCAGAAAGCCCCCCCCCCCCAAAAAAACGGGACCTTGTAAGGAAGGAGTCGTGCCTGAGATACCTTTAGCGTCTGGGTTTAAGTATGTGGGAAAACTTCCGGGTGTTTATTTGATAGACTAACTGAGCACAAAGGAAATGTAAAAATCAAAGCGGCCAGTTTTTATATAGCAACAGATATACAGGGATGCAACAACTGCCCGGCACAGGGGCGGAAGACAAAAGTGGTTCACAAAGAGGTCAATTATGCCAAACGAGTTGTAAGAGAATCCATTAAAATTGAGTCAATAGTTATCTTTACACATCATGCATCTATGTACCCGTCTGACATTGCTAAGGCGCTCACGCGTTTAAAATTATTTTGCCTCCTGCCTTGTGCGTCTGGGCGTGTATTTTTTTTTTCTTTTTTGTTGTTGTCTAGTGTAGCAGTGCAAGTATTTCGGGGAAACTTATGTGTCAGTGTTAAAATTACAAATAGCATGAAGGGGTGAAGCAGGAGGGGGGGGGAGGTGAACAAGGGGATTATCGCTGAAGATCCATGATTGTTAAATTTCTCAAGGATTCATGACTGCCCAATTTTCACGGGGAGTTGCACATTTTTTCAAGTTCTGGCCCTAGAAATTTCACGCCTTGATTAAGTTAAGGACGCCAATTAGAGGTTGTTTTTTTGCGTTCTCAATGAGGAAAGACTCAATGATTTCGTGTCCATAGTGGTCTCGGTGTTCCCCTGTTATCTTCGTACTGGTGAACTCAGGTGTGCACCCGAAGCACTCTTTTGCACAAACCTTCGTGTACTTTTCTTTTAATTTCAAATATGCTTCTTTCTCTTTTGTTTACCGGTCAAATCTCGTAAACCGAGAGGCGCACTTTGTAGGAAGCTGATTTGAAGTATATACACATATAGGAAATGCATGTGGTAACTTCCAGAAAACACTGGCAGGCTGTGCGATGGAGCTATCGAAAACCTAGCGCCGAGGAACTATGCTGTTGTACAAAGTTTTTATTCATATTTTTATAGTTTTCGTAATGCTGAACTTGCATGCTGCTTTGTGCGAATTATATGCAACACATTCCCTTAAAGGGCTACTCCACCGATTTTTTCATTCTTTCCGATTTGCTTGAAATTTTGCTAAACTAACCAACAAACATCGCGAAAATAGTATCCCAAATATTAGGTCAAAATATTGTTTTTTCGCGAAGTTATTGAATTTACAGTTTTGGTCCTCACCGTGCTTTTCAAGCTCGAAGTCTCTACTGGCAACAATGAAAAAGTGACGTCAGTGGAAGGCAGGGGTTCACTCTTTGGGCTGTAGATTTTGTTTTAAACTGATTCGAAGCAGTTTCATGGTGTCAAATGAATGCTTGGGAAGCTCGCTGCAGTACCCGCACTCCAGCACGGAACAAATGATTGGCGTATTATATTTTTTGGCTGCTTGCTCGACTGGCAAGCCTGCCTGCCACTGACGTCACGGCCCTGAAAAGCGCGCGTATATTTGAATGTTGGTTTTTGCATCATTTTCATTTGCCGATTTCGCAATAACTATTATGAATTTCGCGATTCTAAATAGCATACCGGAGAGAGTAAAGGCCGGGGAGTCAGAAAATATAGTTAGTTGAGGTAGCTCAAAAAATCGGTGGAGTACCCCTTTAAAGATGCCGTCAAATTGGTATTCCCGTCAGCCATGCAGACCCTTTTTTCTTGAACAGAGAGCCCAATGTGCAATATCACCTATTCATTTTTCTACTTGTTATAACTTATAACGAGTAGAAAAACTACGATTAACCGAATCAAAATATACTAATTCAGAAAGTAACAGCGAGTGCGCAAAGTGTCATCTGGCGAGATGCTGGTTGGCAACATCTCCTTGCGCGGTATGTCCAAGGTGGAGAGAGTATGTCCGGCGATTTGCTGGCTCTCTATGAGCGGGGCCCCCTGGCATCGCACCCATTTCTAGAAATGACATGCACACATTTGATGGGACTCTGTCCTGCTCGACTACGCTATGGGCCTGTTCGCTTTCGAGTGTCTTCTCGCTCTGCCCTTTGTTCTTTACACTCGAACCCAGCTTCGCACACTAAGCTTTAAAATTCCCCTCCCACGGACGATCATTGCCCTGCGGGTCTGCCCTTTGGCCCTGAAAACAGTCGGCCCCCAAACCCAAAACATTTCCCCCCGTTTCTGGGGGCACTACCATGCTACACTTTAAGAAAAAATGGATGAAAAATGTAGCAACGGCTCGTTTTCCTCCATCCACTGACGCGCCCCCAAGGGGACGCGAGTAGAAGGGAAAAAGGAGACGTTTTTCTCTTTCTTCAGGCAGACGGGAGAGAGGTTCTTTCTGCCCGCCCGCTTCATCTTCTTTCAGTTTCGTTTTACGAGCACTTCGCGCACGTTGTTTAATGAATGTTGAGTTGATTGCGCTTGAGCGGCTGCGAACGCCGACTGTAATTCCCTCTCCCAGTCTAAACGTGCAGAACATTTAGGTTGCATTAACGTTTTTACCACTAATGTTATCAAACGAGCAAACGAAGCCGCTAGAAACAGCGAAGTTCCAGAGCAGTGCCAGCAGCGCTACGTACACCGGACTAAGACGACCGTCTCTAGATGGCGTAACCCACACGGAACAACGCGGACCACGTGGAACGATGTGTCGAAGTTGTCGACCCCTATTGAAAATCACTCTGAGGGAGACTTTAAATTTTTTAGAGTGTGAAGGGGACTTTAGGAATTCCTGAAATGCTTGAAAGGGGCGCCGATATTTTCTGGTGGGTTCGTTGGCCCCGTCAAAGGCACTTCTGAAATGTCTGAAATGCCCTTTACAATGTCTTGAAATGTCTGAAAGCCCGTCAAGAACTTTTCTAACGGGGTCGGGAAAAACTTCAGGCTTTTTGAGATGTCTATGGGGCCACGGCTTAGGTGGAGAAAACATATTTCACAGAATAGGAACACAGCTGCTTATTGTTCGCGACGGGAAAAATAAGAATTTGTAGCATACCAATCGTATGTGTGTATGGTTAGATTTTTATTACTGATTTTCTCTCAAACACGAGTGGACTCATAAACCCGTCTGTCCCTGCCCGGGTGTTCGGTCGTCAAGGAGGCCACCTGGGGCGACCGCCCATGTGGAGAATTGACAAGCCGCGGGCCGAGTGGTGTGGGCCGAGCGTCGTTTTGTGGCAAACACAATCCTGTCCGCTCAAAACAAGATTCTTGCAACGCGAAAAAAAAAGGGCAAGCCGAGAGCAGCGCGTTGCCCAGAAACAGGGACGCGGGGGAAATGTCAAAGACGAGGAGGGAGTGACTCGTTCTGGGAACCGATTCCTCCGCGCGGGACGGTTACCAAAAAGGAGAAAATGAACATAACCATTCTGCTTTTCACCAAAGTCGGACGTCCTCTCTTTTTCGTCATCAAAATACGAATAGCAACAGCAACCCACACTGCGATTCTCTCCGCCCGGCGATGGGGAGATGGTGTAGGGTCACGTCTCCAGAGGTCGGGGGGAGAGAGTGGTAGGTGGGGAAGCCAATATAGACCTTTTTAACAAGGGCGCCGCCTTCTTAGATTGTCGTCCCTTCCAGTATGGGCGAAAACATTGTTTTGCCGTCGCCACGCCGATAGAATGCATTTAGGAGTAAGCGTAACCAATCCCCGTTTTCGTTTTGCCTCCCATCTTTTTTTTTTTTTACTTTTTACAGGTTGAAATGTTTTATTATTTTTTCTTCGCCCATACCGGATATGGCTATCAGGCGGCAAGGGACGAGAGTACAAGACAAAAGGTCTATAGCTATTTTCTCTCAACTCGTGGGTGGTTAGCTTGTTAACGCCGCCGCCGCCGCGGATGTCTGGAGCGGGCCAATTTCCTTTAGGAAGGTGAGAATGGCTTTGAGGGCTCCCCCCTTGGTCTGTTTTGATCCGTGTGGTTTCTTTCATGCTTCCGTAGGTGAACCCCCATTCGGCGTTGGCCGCCTTCAGAACCGCGCGAGCGCCATCGTGTTCAGCGCATTCAAGGAGACGGTAGCCGTTGACGGCCTAAGCGCTGCAAGCCTGGCAGTCGGGGTCAGCGTCCCATCGCATGTTGTGCCTGCGGACCGGGATCATGGTACTGTGGGTCCCGAGACGGTGGATGGCGGCTGCTGTCCGGCCTTGTTCCTTGCGACTCTTTGTCCGTCCGGCTTCAAAAGCATCCAGCGAGCGAAAAATACACAGAAGACGCCGCCGCGACGGCATCATTGACGAAACCGTGATTGTACTCAGGATTTCTCAACGGTGGCGGGTGCTGCTTGCGAGTTCATGATTTTCGCTAAACGTGCTTACTGAAACTATGTTTCCATGGGCTGCACCTCCTCAGTTTTATTAGCTGAACTGCCGTACATCAGGAATTTACCCGACGGCACTTGGGAGTACTTTGAACGATATTTTTCTTTGTAATAAGGAACTCATATTTCTTTATTTGATATGATCCCTTTCGTGTACAGTGGCCCAATTTTTTGATAATATCAAGCGAGCGTCGACCGCCGGGACGGCCAGCGCCGAGCCGGCGAGGCCTGCGGCCATACGGGAGAGATTAAGCGCGTGCGCTTAAAGCCCTTTCTGGTGGGAGCGTCGTCTGCTAGTCTATTCCACTGATCGCGCACAGCCCCTGCTCCATAGCAAAGGAGGGCAGGGCGCTTGCAATGTCGAAGTTCGTCGCCGATACGCCCCTCCTCTTGGAATGCCTTCACAATCCTTTTGACGCTAGCCTGTCTAACCCCGGCTGTTGTTGTTATATCCCTTTCCGTCATGCCACCCTTCGAAATTCTCACAACACGTTTCCGTGCTTCTATGGGCACTCGAGGAGGCAAAAAATGTGCGCGCGCCCGCTGGTCAAAGAAAAGTGTGACTACCCGGCTGCATACGCTAGATGACGACAGCAACAACGCAGTTGATAATACAAAACACCAAGCGGAAACTCTGATAATTCGTTTCAGTTCGTGTTGTACCACAGCCGACGCTGCGAGCCATCTTGGCCGGTCCATTGCTAAATTGTGTCACGTGACCTTCAAGTTGGGTACAACTGCACGGGGAAGCACAATGTCACGTGGCGGGATGAAAGCATTGAATTGGTTTTGATGGCTCGTAGCATTGTCTGCGGTATATAGTTTAATCCATCATTGCATTCAGTTTGTCGCGTCAACGTATTTTTCATTTTTGTTGGTCTTCACAAATGTAAACGCCAACATGACATGCAAAAAAAGGTAAATTAAACTTGAGATGACGCGCGGTTAATGCCACGCCTGAGGAGTATCACGCAAGCAAGCGCCGTTCAGATCTTTGCTTAAAGGCGGTTAGCTATGCCAGCAGATAATGAACAGGGGCTGTGTGCGGTCAGCGAAATAGCCTAGCAGATGACACTCGCAACAGAAAGAGCTTTGTGCGCACGCGATCAATCTCTCCCGTCACACTGCATTTCTCCGTAGCACAGCGCTGGCCGTCCCGGCGGTCGACGCTCGCGTGATATTAATAAAAATTGGGCCACTGTACAGCTGCTTGCGCCGGGTTTGAACAAAGGTTTGTTTTTATTGTCTTTTTGAGTTATGTTTTGCATGTGCAACTGAATGTCCGTAATAAATTTTCTATTACGTTTTTGACTGCATTTTTGTCTATGGTTCACAGTCATTTCGGCGTCTAAAGGGTTGATGGGCTAAGGGGTTTGGGAAGAAGAGTCTGACAGGTTGAAGGGCTGTGTGGTTGAAGGGTTTTCTATGGGGTATCTCTAAGGGGTTTTTTTGTAGGGTATTTCTGAAGGGTTTCGAAGGCCTGTGAGGTCCCATAATCCTTCAAGGCTGATGGGCCCTTTAGATTTTTTTTTTTTTTTCAATACGGGTACGTTATGGAAATCGCGGTACCTGCGTCCAAGACAGACAAGTTTTGCTTCCGGGTGCCTTCTGTGCTGAGTTCGGCTCTGTTTTCCGATGTCGAGTGCCAACCGGCATTCAACATGGTTCTGTATTTCAGTGTGTCAGCAACATAGCAGCAACATCGCGATGGCAGTGTTATATGTTGTGAACAGAAGACTGGAATTATCACCGATGTTACCCTTCCTTCACGTATCGGTGGTGTAACAACAATATGAGATGACGTAAACTGCCAGGCACTGATGCCACCGATCCGGCCGTGATCACGGGGGGGGGGGGGGGGGGGGGAGGGTGTGTTTGCAAGGTTGACTTTCCGACTTACCGTACATTAAAGAGTTTGACTGCTCGAGGGATTACGATGCAATCGATCGACCTGTGGATAGTTATGCTGTAACGCTGGTCTGACCCATACGTACAATGGCCAATGGACTGTCGTCTGCAATTTCCCGTTGTCTCCTGGCGTAGAGCAATTTCGCTCTGAAGAAGTGGCTGAATGGTATGGAAATATGACGGAAAATACGTATATTTACTGTTCGGAATTTTAGCATTAAAGAAAGACTGTAAGTAAATTCGACAAAAAAAAGCTATCCTTTATTTTGATGTTTAAATATACTACGGTCTCTGGAGAAACTGCCCTCCAAGTGGCGCGCTGGCATGAGCGCTAGAAGTTTACGAGATTGCCACGGTGTAACTCCGTACACTTAACACCTGCTGCAAGTGGCGGTTATGACTGCAATCAAGTTGATCGAAAAGTGATTTCTCTGCCCGTGAAGCTTCGCTTCCACCTGAGTGATTATCAATATCCCCTCTACACGGATCAATATAAGACGACAATTGCAGCCGCACGCGAAAAGCACAAATGAAGAACAAACACTAGATTATAAGTATACTGGCTACGACGTGCCGTGCGTTGAAGCAAACACATGGCTTGGAACCGCAGTGAAGTGACTTGATTTATTGGCTTTCAAATGATTACAGCATGGGCGGTTACATTTTACAATGAAATTCATCCCCTGAGCCGTTCAAATTGCTCTGGAGGTGTGACATTCCTGGAGAAAAATCAACATGCTCGGAATATTGTTATTGCTTAGGTGGTCACCGAGAAACTCTGTACCTCCAACGACGAGTATGAAAGGCTAAAACGCAGAGCTTAGAGGTAGTGATCGGGTCAGTGTGCTGTTTTTCTTATGTGCCGTGTATGTGTGTGCGGTCAACGTATATATTCAGCTAATGCTAGTGGTATCCATAATGTACCTACAAGTGTGTATAATAAAGGTCCCCAATGTTCCGAAGCGCAATGGTGGTGCGAGAAAATAAAAATATATTTTTTTTAGAACGTGAGTTGGACGGAACCAAGGCAACCTAGCCTAGCTCCTTATGATTACTCTGCTTGACCCTGCCGTCTGGTGGCAAGCGATTCTATCTTCTTTCACGCCTCGCAATAATATCTGGTCACCATGCATCAGCTCCTTCGAATTTGACATTTTGAGAACGGCTTTTGGTTTCGCGAGTGATTTACCACTCCGTGATTCCGTGATATGCGGCTGGCGAAGGAGTTGTGGCTCGAGGAATACCAAAGGTAAGACGTAAAGTGCGCGAAGTGACTGGGTATCGGTTGTCTCCGTTTAACATTGCAGTGCTGACAATGAGAAGACTCACTAACTGCTTTCGAAACGCAAGTTCCTTTACTTTCGGGGGGAAGCTGGCTTTGGAAATAAATACAGTTCGCGGAAAGCTCGTCTTACCCTTTTATTTGTTGCTCCTCTCGCCCCATAAAATAGATGAATCGTCCTCTATAAGGTCTTCTGGAGCTCCAGTTGCTTGATTCGGGGCGGCCATATTGAGATGCAGGCGACGGAGGAATGTTGCTACTCTGCTTTCAGGACGAAACTTTCTCCCTTTCCAAAGGAACGTAGGTTACAAGAGCGTTCCTCCTGTTATGAAGGATTATAGATACACTTTTTTCAAAGAGAGTAGGTTCAAAACCTCTTGGTATATGTTTTGTGCCTTGTCTGTCTTTGGGCAGAGTCACAGGAAAGCCTGCCTCGCAATATTTATGACTCTGAACGCCACAGACGCGGCCGTCTGCGGCCTGTGGCTCCGGGAGTAACCCAAGCCTCGGGCAGGGCAGTTTTGATCCAAGGGATACACGCGTTCTCCCACCGAACCTGGACGGGCGAGGTGAGGGGAAGAGAACCACCGAGAGAGGGGCCGATAGGCACTTCCCGCACACGTCGGGGAATTCGAAGACGGGGAATGATGGAAAACCAGGCGGCCGCTCACCGTCGTTAGAAATTCCTTCCCCGACCTTAGTATTAAACCCTTTCTGTTTTATGTGACAATGCCATTGAGATATTATGAGGGCAAACATTAAAAACTTATGTTAGCGGTCATTGTTGACCTGCGTCTTAAATGTAGCGTTTTTTTTTTCTGGATTCCTTTAGCGAGTTTTTGATTTTTCGCTTGCTAACACTGCCTTCCACCAGACGTGTTCAATATATTATACTGTCGCCCATATCTACCAGAGGTAGAGTCAAATTAACTGGTTGCTGTAATATTATCGTTTCACCTGCAGATCAAAGATATTTTGTACGTAAACAATTTTTACAAAAACTCCGTTAGGTTGGGGGAGGCTTTAATTTTACCAATAAGCTCCGACCAAGCCGTCAAAAAGCATCCCGACGTAAGGAAATCCCCTCCGTTCCTTTTTCACGGCTGACTAAATGGTCCTAGAGCTGCTATAACTTATTTTAGTGTGCCGGTATTTGTTGGCTATCCTGGTAATGTCAACTAACTAAGACCACAACGTAGAGAACAAGAACTTTTATATTACATACACAAGTTCACACACACAGATAGCAAAGACGTTTAAACAAGCCTGGCATGGCCGAAGTTGTAGGCTAGTGGAGCAGCGTGCCGAGCGTAAGCGAAGGGAGCTGCTTGGACAACTGGTGCTCCGTGGACTGCACGGACGGCAACTGGAGCAGCGTGGACGGCGTTTACCAGGACTGGGTGTGGGCCCTCGACAGCTGAAGAAAGGAACTGAGCATGGGCTGGGGTGGAAGTCTTGGTGCCTGGCTCGTTGGTATCGACATTGACGCGGAAGCCAGCGGCGTCGGCGACGTAGTTGACGGTACGGGCGACGCCGAGAGCGTCGACGTAGCTGTACGAGCCGACCTTGTTGTTAAACTCATCGCCGGTCTCCTGGCGGGTCATGCGGGTTCCGAACTCGTCGGTGTTGTCGTAGCCGAAGCTGTAGGGTTGGGGTGGCTGCACAAAGAAAACGTAACGCCGCGTTATTATAAAGTGCCTTACCAACCAACCTAGGCAACGCTAGCAATAGAGTGATCAAATTCGTTCATTAGAGGGTACGGCAAACCATTGGGTATTATTGTACTTAATCACGTGAGTGGAATAAGCGCTGCCTTTAGTGGCGCTAAATATATCACCATAAATATCTTCCAGCCGTTTGGTTGAGATATCCATTGAAGTCACTGGGCATTATCGAAGTGTGAGATTTCCTATTTATAAAATGTTTACTGGAATTGTTTGTGCTTAATAACCTCCCTGCTGCAAACTAGATGCCGCTGACTCATGCAAGCCATCATAATTTCTGCCCTCCGCTCATCCCCCCCCCCCCTTTCTCAGAAAAACAAACAAACGAGTGCATGATCCAAAACTTACGTTGTGCACAACAACCTGGGAGGCCGCGAAGGCGACGAAGCAGCACAGGAGAAGCTAGATAGGAAAAGACAAGCTTTTATAAGAAAGATTTCCAAAGAATTCTAGCGCCACGTCCCCTATGCAATATACACCAAATGAAAACTGTCATTATTACTCGTCACACCTATCCAGCATTTCATTTAATTTAATATGGACATATAGTAAACTGTGACGTTTCATCAGTAGGTAGACGTATGTTTATTAATTATTAGAGAGTAAATTTATTCATAAATCTCTATGCCTCTGACAGTTATACCCACCTTAGAGAACATGGTGACTGCAATTCCGCTTAAGAATTGGAATGGATAGTGAATTGCTAACCGCGGAGCTTTATATACTGTAAGCTGCCCATTAAATCTCCTCTCAAATGAAATACAAACCTCCTTTCCTTGCAGTCAGTAAGACGCAAGAACGGTTATTCGATAGTAACATTGAGTACGAAAATGCGTTGTCGTGGAATTCCACAAAAAGGAAATGTGGCAAGGGTTTCAGCGTCTGGCCTTGTTTGTCCATACCATATGCGCACGGAGTGCAACTGCATAAGACCTGCTATTTATATATATATAGATATATAGATATATATAAATATATATATATATATATATATATATATATATATATATATATATATATATATATATATATTATATATATATATATATAGTTTACAGGGCGTTGCAATCTCTCAGTGCGTTTCACATTCAGAGCACATCAGAAGCTCAGCTGGTTTTCACGAAACCCGTTTCTGTGACATTCACACGTACGGCCACTTAACACTCTTGAAGTAGGATCGTGCGTAGTAAGGTGAGCGCATGCTTAACCACTGGTCCTGGTTGTTTTGTGCAGATTGTAATGATACTGAATTATGTTAAATACGTAGTACGACCCTAATTATTATGCCTTTGTTACTTTGTAATTGTTAGAAAGATCACTCGCTTCAAAATGAGTGCCCTGTGATACCATCTTCCTGTAGGTTTTCAGAATAATTGCCTTTGTGTTTTCTGTAATTATATTTGCTTTTTTTTTTAATTTGCGCATTCCAGAAACATCGAAATGTGATGCCAACGATCTCGCGCACCATGAATAGACAAAGAAAGAAAAATAAACACTGTCGACTATACGAGCGTCAGTTGCATGGATGCACGGAATGTGAGGAGCATGTTAATTTACAAGTCAGGCTTACTGGAAACTTCTGGAGATGCGCTGGGTTCTCACCAGGGAGGCACCTATTTTTCAAATAAAAATAAAATATTAAACAAATCCCGTACATCCAGCGAGGGCAATTTTCTAACCTTTGATTTAAACTGCGTTTTAAATCGCAGTGGAACGGAGTTAGTTGTTTCCATGACACTGAGGAACATAGTTGTATTTTTGGTATTGTAAAATAACAAATATTGCGTAATTGTCTCACTTTCCATATAGATTAGGCCCTTTTATTATATACTCTAATCTGTAGCTCACCTGCGCAGACCACAAAAGTCTATCTTTCACGGCGTTTTTTTTTTTCCATGTGTATATTTTTTTAAATTAAAATTCCACACTGTATACACCGAACGTGTAATGGACTAATGAACGAGCCCAACCATTTTAACTACGTGTTTCATTGGTGTGACAAAAAAAAAACTCGTGTAACACGAGCCTTATGTAATTTTTTTTTTTTTTCAATTGAGTCTGTCGTGAACTTAGGTGTCACAAATGCCAGGATATAATAGCAATTTTATGCCTTAAGTTAAAAATGAAATGTTGCTTTTCTACTCAGAATATTTTCGAGCAAACTATTGTTCACTACCTTCCTCCGATGGGGGATGGCTCTTAAATATGAGCTGATTCAAATTATGGACAATTGAACCGATACTACAGGAAAGTCTAAATAAAATTACATCTGGCACAGCCCGTGATAAATTGGAGGTGAAGGAGGATATCAATTAGTACACCGAAAACCAAGTGTACCAAGGATGTGAGTTTACATATAAACTATTTGGCTTATGTGATCTTTATTTTAGACTTCTGCAAACCACCGTGTGAGCTTCTATCAAACTTAATCCAGCTTTAGTATCTACTGCTCTCTAGAACTATATTATTGCATATTTTTTTCCCGTCAGTCATCCATATCTTTAAAAAAAAAATGCTTTATTTCAAGCTATTGCATTCTCGGAGATTCAATCACGTAAATAATTCGCCCATGCTATAGTGCGATGCCCAATAGATATTTAAAAAAAAAAAAGAAAACAGACGGTTTATTATGATTTAAGTCATTTTGATTCAACCGAGATCGCACAAGAGAGTATTGATATGATACAGAGCTTGTCAGTGAAGTCAAGCGTTACATTGCTCATCTAAAGGTCTCCTGTCGAGAATACCATACGCTTAGTAAATCCAAGTGCACATTCCATTAAAATCAAAAACTCCCGCTAGGATTAATTTCACATTAGAATACCCTGTGGAAGGATTATATTTTCATCTAAATTTTAAAACCGATATATACCTTGAGGTGTGCAGTAGACTGCAAGAATAATAAGAAATCAATAATCTCGCCGGCATGTTTTCTTAACATTTGTGATTACAATTGTTGAACGTACGGCGCAGTATTAATATATCGTGTTTCCTTACCACTTTATAGGTATTGGAGGATTGCGCTGCCGCTTTCATACAGGGTTAAAGTGACATGCACGGTAGCGTAGGGCCTAAGAAAACGGATTATCTAAATATTTCTTTAAAGTTTAAAGCTATACTTACCCCGTCGTGCACCTTGGCCGGAAAGGGCTATACACACACTACGCGAAATTCCTATAAAATTAATGGTTCCAACGAGTTTTCTAAGCGGTGGCATAGCGTAGTGGTGAGGTGTCTTTTATACGCAAGTGGACGCGGGTTCAATCCGCGGTGTGTGCCTACTTGTTTTCTTTTTTTCTCGTACATTTTGTTTTGTCGAGGCATTTGGCGATATTTACGACATTTCTTTTTTACGATTTACACCAAAAAAAAAGGAAAAAAAAAAGGATGTTGTCGACGAACCTTCGCAGAACTAAATGGTATGGCACTCCCTTTCCGGAGGTGCAATCGGAAACAGCGGGGCTTGGGTTGCCGGCTGGACCCCGCGAAGCGGCGTCTACGGGTTAAGTTTTGTAATCGCAGCTGCACATTGTCGCCCCGAAGCGGCGTGAGCGCAGGCGGTGGGTGTGTTAACGAACCCCCAGTGATACACGCGCCTTTCGAAAAGGGTGACACAAATTGCATGAGCTCTCCGCATAGTGCATATAGACATTTCCGGCCGAAATGCATGACGTGGTGCGTATAGCTTTACTCTTCTTCAAATAAAATCGTACACATGTTGGCGAACTGAAACATATGCGACACGACCAATGGTGGTAAAAACGAGGTGCTAACGAGTCATATCACTTCTAAGCAATGTTTAATTTATGCGACATTCTACTCACTGTAATCTACCGTTCAGCAAGGCGCCTATATATGCGTTTAAGTGTCACATATTCTACAAACAGGGAAAGAAATTACGGCAGTAAAATGTTCAAACTTCTGAGACGATCATTAGTTATGGTCATTTTCCGGTGAAAGGGCTTTAGATACAAAGTAGGACAAGTTAATGATCGCAAAAATCTGTGCTTCCCAATCCCTACTACACCGAGACCCACTTAAAACACACAAAACAAAAAGGGGGGGGGGGGGTCGCGGCAAACATAGTTCGCCGCGACCCCCCCCCCCCCCTTTTTTCTTCCCCACCCCTGTTTTTTGCGATTTTACAATGTATATTTTTTCCTGTATGCGCAGTCTGACACAAAATGTATGTTAAAACTTTATTTGTCAGCTGATACAGTCAGTCAGAGTGAATCAGCGAACCAAGAGCCATCGCAAAAAAAAAGCCATCTATCCCTTCATGATTACGGAATTTGTTGATGTAGAACAATGTCTTTCTCCGAGCTTGGTCTGCGGTGCGATTTTGGGAAGTCGATTTCACAAAAATTTGGTCACGGAAGTGACGTCACAGAGATAACAGCGAAGCACCGAATAAATTAAAAAACCTTGGTAAAAGCGTTTTTTAGAAACACCACCAACCATTGTTGTTGAAACGCGCAAGACACGTGCCACGAGCGGGTGCTCCGACGCAATTCGCGTTCTAAGTGATTTTCATGTCAGTACTTCGACGCCATTTTATTCCAAGGGCCGCTCGAGACATGGGCCTCCTGTACTGACCGACCTCGTGCACAGACCCTGTAGACCCAAGCATCAAGGAGCAGGCAGATATTGGTGTTCCACGCGCCACACGCCCACGCCTTTCCCGTATGAAAGGTTCGAAATAAATAAACAAAATAAAGCGTTGACGAACGCGCGCGCATGGTGCAATTTGTTTTAGGCATTTGCTTTAGAAAAGTTACTACTGCTGAGGCCAGCACGTGTGGCACGTGGAACACCAGTCCCAGCATTCTCCTTGATGCTTGGATAATTTAGCAACAGGTCTATTGCATCACCGCGCTTCCTGACGGCGCACCGCGTGCTGCCGAGAACTGCGCAGTGTGCACGCGCATCCTTTCTTATCTGCTGGCTTGTTCGTTTGCTCGGTTCAACGCGACGCGCTTCTGTCTGGTTGAAACGGCGATTGACTCCGCTCCGGTAGCCGTACTACTCGTGATACCACAATCTTAGCTCATCGCTCTGGACAGCGGCAGAGCTCGCGTGCTCTGCGACACGCTTCGTTCACGCGACTCTCTCGCGCGATTCGGCGAAGTGTTAAAAACAGTCACATGCAATTCCGCACATGCGCCTCGAAGATGACGGCGCGGGGGGCTTCACATAGGCCTCTACCGGATTCCGCGCGGGGGGCATTCGCTTCTTGCGCACCCGGCCTCATCATGCGGCAGGGCCCATGGACGTTTCTTCAACTTCTGTAGTAGTTCTACAGCAATGAATGCAGCATAGTAAAACTATTCACCTACCAATTTTTTCGGTTGTTAGCATTTTTATACTTATTCACAATTGTGGATGATGCTTCTAAAGATTGTCATCAAAAGGAACATGCATTTCTTCTCATATTTAACGGATTATACATTGACGTTCTATATATTGTTAATATTTTAGTGCATTAATGGTTATTCTTGTGGCACCCATAGACTTTCGGTAGCCTCATAATTAAACACTGCATATATACTAATCATATCATGCTTCAATTTTTACAAGCCGTTACCAATGTCTTGGAGCTCTTTTTCGCTTAAGCTGTAAGGTTTATTAAAATATAACTGTATGAATGTGTTTAAACACAGTATGTGTGTAAGCGGTGAATTATGAACAAAAATTCTCACGGTCGAGGGTAATAAAACCTTTTTCATGCATTAAAGACTACATTGAACACAACGTAGTGCACAACAGGCAACGCATACAAATATACAAAAGATATACTCTCCATATGTACGTATGCGTAATCTTTATTTAGCACAATAAGTCACAATTAGAATATTTAAATAGCGGCGCCGCGGGACTCGAAACGCGGACCGTGTGATCGGCATCCCGACACCTTTGCTTGGAGTCACGAAGAGGAGGCGAACAGGACGGACCCCAGGCAAGTGGCCTAAGTATGGCTCACAGGAGACTGTGATAGCAAGTGACCCTAGGCTCCCGCAGCGGGCCCCCGAATAACAAAGAGTAGCTATCGGCGTGTTTTACGACGTCATGGACAGACACTCAACGCAGAAACCAACATTACTCGATCAAATCATTTTCGAAACTCCCGCGAAAAGGACAACCCCCCCCCCCCCCCATCCCCCTCTCCCTTTAAAGGGCGCAAGATGTCGTTTGAAGCCCCATTAAAGTAAAAAAAAAAAAAAGATGTGATTCAAGTTCATATTATTTACAGCGGCTACCGTGACACGCCATCTAAACGCTGTACTTCAAACCTGTGTGTTATGTGGATGAGACTGCACTATCTATTACAGAGTATTCTAAACCGTGGCGCTTAGAACCATGGGAGGCGAGCCTCATGTAGATGAGAGGGCGCTCGCGTCGAAGCAGTGTCTATAGACAGCCGGCAGTAGGTAGCCGAACTCGCGGGTGACAGGTCCTACTTTAGCGATGAGGCATCACGTGACATAACTAACGTTACTACCTGCAGCGGAAGACGCATGATGCACACACGACGCATTCTAAACTCGCCAAGTTTATCAAAATAAGAATTACAAGTTGACTTCATTGTTAATAACTGTCGAATTTATATAGTAATTTTGTATATTTATATAGTAACAAATTGTACGTCCAGAAAGAGCGATTATAATATAAAACTCGTGCCATTCTCTGCTACAATTGACCGCGTAAGTGACTATACGTCACAACATGGCGTCTGGGTCCAAACAAACCATTGCTAGGGCCGTTGCTATGGACTAATGCGTGGAGACTCCGCATGAGGCTAGATTCTTGCCTACAAGTAAGTAAATATTTTTTTTGTAAGCAACCTAACTTCTTGATATCTAATTATGAAGATGTTCTTGTCGCTCCAGTGTCGTATTTCAACGATGAAAGCCATTTCTGAAGTATTACACTCCGCTTTGCTCATGGTAGCAGACGACACGATAGATTTGCTGGCCTCTGTTGCAGCGGGCGTTCTCATTGAATTGCGTCGATAAACGAGCGGCAATAAGAAATGCATCGCCATTGTCGTAGAGGCCTTCGCAATGTGCGCTTTTTTTTTTTTTTAAGAATTTAGTTTAGTTCAGAAGGGTGAAAAGGCCGTAAAATCAAACCACGTCACGCAGATCAGTTATGACGACGACCTGGCCCGTTTACTCGAAGCACTAACCGCGGCTAAAGTTAGCCGCAGTACCTAGGAGAGGGATTTTGAAATCACGTGACTGGCTCGGTAGGGATGCTGGGAAACATGGCGGCGCCCTAGCGAGTGAGCGCCGCTCGCTTTGGAAATAATATGCCGTTGTAGCTGCAATATCGAGCGCGTTAGTCAGCAACGAATGGTGCAGGAGGCTTTCGCTTTGCCTTACCTCAGTTAAACCGGAAAGCATGGGCAATGACATCGGCGCATTCCTCAGACAGTCTTTCGATTCTGGGCATTCCTAAGCCTAAATGAACGCGATAATTGTTGGCATGGCAACGTCTTGGGAAAGCGAATAGACCGATCTTAGCAGCCAGTTTGACTACGCCATTCACTGATCTCTATGTTAGTAGGCTGGATCGCGGATCGGGAGCCCGTCGGTGTCGCCACCGGCGGCCATTGCTTGACACCAGGCAATACACGCAAGTCTATGGGAGAAGCGCACAGAACTAAACATATTGAAGCATGTACGCTGTGCTCGAAGGCGAGTATTTTATTCTGCGCTGCGATCCTTATGTCGGGTGTTTGGAGACGGAATGAGGATATGTCAAACGTCCGGTCGCCGAATAAAAAAATCAAACGTACCGGAGCACCTACGGCTGAGCAGGGAAGCTTGCTCTCGTAATAAAGTAAACAAAGGAACTTGCCGTCAATAAGACCGTCCTCAGGGAAGCTCAGAAGTTGATGAATGACACAGAAGTTCCATCTCGACAGCGGCTTTCCGGGAGTGAGCGAATTCCGCGTTGCAAAGCCTTCGAGCTTGTCGTCTGCTAAACCCAACTCAACGAAACCGCCACCGACTCCGCGGTAACTCTAGGTAACTCCCATCGTTGAGCTGCACTACTGCGGAGTCACTCTCGACCACAAAATATTTATTTATACGAATTGAGAGGGCTGTCAGTTTTAATGTTTGTAAGCAATCTATTTGACGGGTTTATCGAAAAGCATCCAAAAAGTTTCAGTGCCGAGAACAGCTTAGAAACAGGGGAAAACGACACTTTTTCTCGTTCTTCCTATAGAGTCCCATGCATTGGCTGGTGTCAATCAATGGCCGCCGGTGGCGACACTCGGCCCCAGCTGCCGAGGCCGCGATCCGCGATCCAGCCTAGTACAATAGAGATCAGTGACGCCACCGCTACCGCAATGCATCGAGGGAACTTCAGTCTTTCTGCACGTTCGACAACCTCGCTGGAGCTCTGCGCGTGTAGAGCACGAGACGGCACGAACCCTCTCGCGCACTGCCATTTGCCTCCAGTAAACTAAAATTATGACGGCGTCAATCATGCGCCGAGCGCTTGGTGAGATCGGTCTATTGCCTTGACTCAATCGGCCGGGTATTGATAGCACACAAAAGCATACAGCGTCCCAACAGACTTTCTTCTAAATTATCCAAGCATCGCGAGGAGAACGCTGGAAGTGCAATTCTACGGTCGCTGGCCTTCCTCTTATAAAGGATTCGAAGTAAAAACTCATAATAAGGCTTTAACGAACGCGCGTGCAAGGCAAAATTTGTTTTATACTTTTGCTTTAGAACGGTTACTACTGTAGACGCCAGCACGTGCGACGCGTGCAACTACAGTCGTAGCATGCACCTCGGTGCTTGGATAATTTAAAAAAAAAGGTCTGTTGGGACGCTGTCTGCTTTTGTGTGCTATCACCAGTCCGCTTTCCAAAGACGTTGCCATGCCGACAATTATCGCGTTCATTTAGGCTTAGGAATGCCCAGAATCGTAAGACAATCTGAAAAATGCGGCGATGTCATTGCCCATGCTTTGCGGTTTAAGTGACTTAAAGCAAAGCGAAAGCCTCCTGCACCATTCGTTGCTGACTAACGCGCCCAATATTGCAGCTACAACGACATATTATTTCCAAAGCGAGCGGCGCTCACTCACTGGGGCACCGCCATGTTTCCCCGAATTCCTACCGAGCCAGTCACGTGATTTAAGAAAATACCTCTCCTAGGTACTGCGGCTAACTTTAGCCGCGGTTAGCGCTTCGAGCAAACGTGCCCTGAAGTGCATTCCCGGCGTAGTGCAGGCCGGCATGAGAAAGAAATCGTACGCCGTCGAGGTAAGTTCTTTGTTATTGTTTTTTGTGAGGTTGTCAGGTTATCAAAGAATTGAATGTCTATTGCTACTTGGCAGTATTTTGGGTTTTTTCTCTTGGTTCTCGGTTGGTTTGGCCCTTTTTAACATCAAGGCAACTGTCCGCCAGTGCTATATGTACTCACTTCATGCTTTTTATCCAGTTCTTTCGCGCTTTGGGGTCTCGCGGAAACCTGATGCAACTGCAAGATTCTTTCTCTACGCGGTGGTTACAACAAGGTAAGAAGCACCCTCCCAAAGCGCGAGTTCGCAAACAAAATTTGGGATCTCAAGATCTCAACCGATCGCCTGAAGTGCTTTTCTTTTAGCAGTCGATCATCTTGATCCACGTTCGGACTTTCGATAAACCATATTTTGCGTCGCACCCCACTATAAATTTCTATAAGTGTCCGAAACTCATATATATTTCAAACAAATGACATATCAGAATATCGTCTCTATTTACACGATTCAGACGCCGGAGCCGGCTTGGCCTGCCGGCATGTGGCCGACCGCATACTGCTAATACTGCTTGCATTCGTCGTCTGCTGCAGGCATCTTGAAGACCGGAAGTTGCAATCGTAAATATTTTAGAAAGAAGCGATTACCGGCACACTTATGTCGAAACATATATTATATTCAAGCTTTCTATAACTGTGATTTTTAGGAGAATAATTACTACTCCAGAATTATGAACGGTCGGGTTTTCGTAGCGAAACGTAGCGACATATATTTGTCCATAACAACGACCCTAGCGACGGTTTGTTTGCATCCATGACATCACACTTACGGGGTCAATTCATCTCTCGAAAATAAATTTCCCAAAATTTGTGTGTGCGCAGCAAAGACGAGGACAAAGGAAGTACAGGACACAAACAAGGACCTGTTCTCCCTTCGCCCTCGTCTCTACTGTGAAAGCACAATTATTATGAAATGGCGTGAATGTTTTATTATAATTTCCAAAAGATATCTACAAGATAGTGAGCACACATGAATTCATTCATACACTGATTTTGTGTCACATAAAAAAGCTGGAATTTTCAGTTCAATGCTCCACAACTGGGTCGAGTATACTCCTACTGCAGCACATATAGCGCGAACGAAATCTACGGAAACGGTATATAATAATTCTCTTGCGCATTCTGTAAGAAGTTAAGTGTTGTATAGCAAGATGTACAATATTGAATACAAGTCTGTTCAGTGTCGATAAGAGGAAGCACTCTACTGACACCACATATACTAATCAACGTCTCTTCACTTACTCATATTTCTTCATATATCGACATAACACTACAGGGATGGAACCTAGCCTCGACCATTCGTCTCATTCCGAGTTCCCGTTCGTAAATAAGGTGCGTTAAGGGCAATTCCCACACTTGCGTTTAGTCCAACTAAGTACGAGGGTTACTATGGCAACATCTGCGCCGGCTCTAAAAAAATAGGTTGTGACCCCGTTTTTTTGGAGCCGACGCGGCTGTCGCCATAGCAACCGTCGCACTCAGACTGACTCAAAGCAAGTGTGTGAATCACTTTTGATTCCGCTTTTAGAGCGCAGCTCTTAGGGGCCCGTTCCCGGCTTGAGCGGCGTCGCCGTCGGCGTCGGCGTAACCAAGGTCATCCCAAGGTCACGTGACCCCACGTGACCCCCTGAAGGTCACGTGACCCCTCGAGGTCACGTGACCCCTTCCAAGGTCATCTCAAGGTCACGTGACCCCAACATGACCCCACGTGACCCTTTGAAGGTCACGTGACCCCCAAGTCACGTGACCCCTCTGAGGTCACGTGACCCCCGAGGTCACGTGGTCGCCTCCCCAAGGTCACGTGACCCCCGAGGTCACGTGACCCCTTCCAAGGTCATCTCAAGGTCACGTGACCCCACGTGACCCCCGAGGTCACGTGACCCCTCCAGGTCACGTGACCCCCAAGGTCACGTGGGGGTCACCTTTGGGGTCACGTGGCCTTGAGGTCACCCCCAGGTCACGCCTCCCCGAGGTCACGTGACCCCCTCCCCGAAGTCACGTGACACCCCCCCCCCCGGAGCATATTAAAGAATGAGGGGAGGAGGAGGAGAAGGGGGAGGGGTCTACCCTCCCCTCAGTACCCTTCACTCCTCCTCCTCAAGAGCTGCGCTCCACTTCGGCGTTACAGGGATTTGTAAACGGCTTCCACTTTTTTTTCTTCTACGTTTTTAGCTTTTTTTTTTTTTTGTTAATATCAATTCAACGTGAATTTAATAGGTGCAATAAGAATGAAAATTAAAAGAGTACGTGCTATTTATTACTTATTTATTAACAGGTCCAGAAACAAAAATATAGCGGTTTTCTGCTAAAACCTTAGGAACAATGTTATATTGAATACATCCGCGCACATGAACTTCTAGTACAGTTGGATAGCAAATTAAAACTTTGTGATTATAAGAAATTACAAATATGTTCTAAACAAATGCTTTATGCGACGCTTGTGGCATGAATACATACTTGACCCGGTAACAAGTTCCCAATAAAAAAATTCGAACACAATTAATAATATAAGATGCAGGGCAACACCGTTGTTTATTTTTTCATATTTTTCATTAGTAATGCCTCCCCTGAAAAATGTTCAAGGAAGTAAATTCTTAGCGTTGAATTATTAAATAATGAATTGAAACTGAGTAAATACTCTTGTTGAAATAAGAGACCATGTGCACTCACATATGGAGACACAACAGCCTAGTTTAATGCGCTTTCCGCTTGTGATATTTTGTTGTGGACAAAAATAAAAACAAAAGAAGTAATATATTGCTACTCAAATACTGTCTTGGTTTAATATCTTTAAGCATATGTCGGAATTAAATGCTTGCACCGCACTGCTGTTGAAAATTCAATCCGAATTAGAGTTGAATCGTTAATATATGTCACGAACAATCTAGAATGTTTATTATTTCGCAATTTTTACTCCGTGAACTTGACCTCCTTTTTCATTGATAGCAGTATGGATGCAAATCCCATGACACACCCTGGGCGGTCGCTTGAGGTTGTTACAGAAATTGTTTGTGTTGTTAGCATTTTTATTTTTATTCGTACTTTTGTATGTTGCTTCCAAAGACTGTTAGCGAAAGGAAGTCATTTACCCTTATATCCTGATCAGAGATTGATAGCTGTTTTAATGTTTTTGTATTAATTTAATAATCAATATTCTTGTGGCGCTCCAAGAATGTCAACGTATTGACATTGTTTTTCTTTGTGCCAACAATAAGATAAATGTTTTTGTGCCTCAATAATGAGTTAGTGTATGCCTTGTGCATTTACAGTATTTTTTGTGTTCCAACAATGAGTGCAATATTTTTTGTTTTGTTTTTTAGCCCGAATTATGAGCTTTTTTTTTTAAATGGCTCGTGATGATTTTGTTGTGATAAATATTTTTGCAATTTGATTACTTGTGTGTGTCCAGTGTTGCACCCTTAAAGCCGAAACACAGCTACAGTGACCTTTTGCTGTGTATGTTTTATGATTTCGAGTTATTAAAGCCGGTGTCTTTAGATGGCTGAGGGCTACCTGGGCGAAGCGGGGAAATGAGTCCAGTAACTCACCTAACGAAGATAAGAGTTTGTCGAAGTAGTGATTTCGAGCTTTGTCAGAGAGTGTTGCCGGGATAACCCTGAATGTTTCCCCTCCGTCTCCGGGTAGTTGCATTCGACGATGAGCTCCAGTTTGCGGAAGGCGAAGTCTGTGGAAGACTCTCCCGAACGCTGAGTTGCGCCGAACAGCTTCTGTTTCGCTGCAACTTCGTTATCCAGGTAGTATCGACGAGGGGAAGCGGTCTTCATTTGCTCGCACGTTGTTACCTTGGTTGCCTCCAGGTGGTACCCCACCCACATGATGTCCTTAGATGATAGTTTGGTTACAATCAATCGGATCGACTCACTTGGTGCGACTTTAAACGTCTGGAACCAGAAACCCTTGATATGAAACTAGGCTATGATGTTCTAGCTTAACTGAGGAACCGAGCTGGCAGTGGCGTTGGTCAGCGACTTTGACGGCCGGTCTAATGCGACTGCAGAGTGTGCCGCTGACTCAGCGTGAACAGGAGCTTTCTTTCTTGGGTGCACTGGGCCTGTTTTTTATTGTGGACTCGCTCTTGGAAACGTCCTTGATAGAGATCACGGTGCAGAGCAATTCTGCCGACGAAGTGCTCCGCATCTTTGCCTAGAGCTGATCAAGACGACCAATGACAGCCAGCAGCAGTCCACAGATTAAATTATCTGTTGCCTGTAGCTGTCCGTTGGTGGCGTCGTCGAAAGAGTGCGATATGTCCTCCAGCCGGTCGATCGGTTGGGCAGAGGTCGCGTTCTTGAGCTCTATTAGGTGTAGGCGTAGCAGCTCCACCTCGGCTTTTAGGACCTCTGTGTCCCTGACCACTGATTGGTACGGGGCGTCCTTGGCGTCGTCATCAAGCCATCGGAAAGCTTCGATGGATAGTTGCGTCATCATGGGGCTACCTTGAAACCCTGGACGTCCAGGCGACACTGATTGAAGGAGACCTGTTCAAAGTGCGTCCCCCCATGCTTTGTTAACGAGAATTATCTGAGGACCCGGGTCACCGCTCAGCCGCAATATGTGACGATTGGTTGTGGTCAACAAGAGAAATCGGCTCAAAGCTCAGGAAGAGCACATCAGCCTCCAGGCTTCCATGCCAAACTACTTCTTTATATTTTTCCTTTCCCCGGCGCTCCCACGAGCCGCAACAGAGCTCGCACGAGCCGCACGTGCCGTCTTTTGGGGCTCGTCACACACACCTTACTCCTGTACATTCGAGTTACTCCCACGGGTCGTACAACATGATACAAGAGATAGAGCGTCAACAAGTGAAGTGCGATTCTCCCAGAGGAGCCTGCTTTCTAGAGCTTTGACAAACCCGTACTTCAATGTCGAGGTAGATGCGATCGCGGCGCCGCCGTTTATGCTGTAGCGGCCACTCAGTAAACGGAAACGTACCGCTACTTAGATTTAGCTCAGGGTGTAAGATAGACAGGTGGGGAAACGGCCCATGGAAGCCTACCGCAGCGCCGTGACCGGATTGTGTACTCGTCGGCTTGCGGGTACCCCCGATTTGTGACAAATGGCGTTGCGGCGAGAGGAAAAAAATCGGAATCAGATTTGCATGGAAATTTATGGGAGAGTGGCCAAAATAAACCGAGAGCACGGCAGTTCTCCCATGGAAAATCCACGAGAAACCATCTCCGTCAGCTTAGCCGGTCACCACCGGTCACCCACCCGGAGTGAAAGTTCGCTGTGCTCCACATAGATGGAGCCACAGACAAAGAGAAAACCGAGAGGGACACAATCCGGTCGCTCATTTGGCTCTCGTTTCTCCACCTGTCTATCTTACACCCTGATTTAGCAACAGTTGATACAGTTGCGCCGTGCTGCCCTTTACTTGCCAACTTACCGATTGTGAAACCGTGCCGAAGAGGTGAAACATTTGCCCTTTAACGCACTATCGCGGCAAAAGCAATGGTAATACAAAATGACGTGAGTGTTGCTAAGCAGGTGCTGCGGATCAATGATTTCACGTCGTCAACAGTTAAAACGTGCACTCACTTTCTGTAAGTCACGTCACCGCGAAGCACCACTCATATTATCGTAGGTTATCTCTGGCTATGCCGTACGTGATAGCGTGGGCGGAAATATGTTTTTTTTTAAATCACTTCATTGAACTAACAAGTCACTGTTGTTCACTGGGTAACAAGGTTTCGTTCACTCACTGGTATATATACGTCTAAGATCTAAACCTATGGGAACCCATCATTTGAACTTGGTTGACGCCTAGTATTTGCAGATGGTAAACCAAAACCTCTTTGTATTTGTATTTTGTATTTATAAGGTTTTCTCAAAGGAGTTATTCCGTTGATAAAAAAGGAAACTTTGTGGAAGCACAATTTTGTAACATTTTTGGAAGTGCTTTTTCGTCCCTGCTGAGACCGAAAATATAGTTCACGGAAAACAGCTGAGGCACTCGCGTCTGTGAGGCTACTTTATAATAAAAAATGAATTTTTAACTTACATTCATGCCACAAGCTGCAAAGTTGCAGATGTACAACTGCTTTAGGAGAATTGAATTTCTTTCACAGATTATGAGGCATTAGTGCATTAGTGCACATCACGTAGGTGATGTGCACTAATGCACATCATTTTTTACATTCAAGATTTTATCTTGACTTTCACCGAAGTATCAAAAGCCCACAAATAATTTAGCATCATCTTGTTATGTACTTTGAGTTCATATATTGAACTTTAATATACACTTCTTCCCATGACGTTAACAAACTTAATATTAGTTTCTCTCAATGTTGCTGTTTTGTGGTATATACACTACATTTAGCAGTTTTCTGAGTTGTTTAGTGAAGAAATTGCCGTGTTGAGGTAGGCGGCAGTTTTAGCGGTTTTCAAGGAATATTGTGTTTTCTGGCGCTCGAAACAGTACTCCAGTTTACGCTCATCAACCGGAAATTGCTGAATTACTTTCGTTAGTTAGTCATCAAGTCGATGTAATTGCTTACTTTCAACAAAAGTGTTGTCAGTGACAATAATGCTTGTGACGCCATTAAGACACTAGGGGGGCAAACATTGAAAAATGATGTTAAAACGGTCATTGTTAACCTGCACCTCAAATTTATCGGTATTAGCGGGGTGTTTTTTTTTTTTTCAAAACTCCTTCAGTGAGTTTTTTTTTTTTTTGCCAACACTGGTTTTCATCAGACGTTCTCACTATATCGGACGTTCTCATTTCACTGTCGCCCATACCTATCAGTGCCAAGAGTCAAACTAAATGGTTGCTGCATTATTATCGTTTTATATGAAAATCAACGATATTTCTTATGTAAACAGCTTTTACAAAAATTTCGTTGGAGAGGCTTTAAATTTACAACGTTCAACCAAGCTCTCAAAAAGCATCGCGGCATAAAAATCCCCTCTGTTCCTCTTTTAGTGCTGACTAAATATTCCCGGAGCAGCTATAACCTCTTCTACTGCAGCGGTAGTTTCTTGCCTGTCCTGGTCACGTGAAGCAACTAAGACCCGTACATAGAGACCAAGATCGTTTATATTACGCACACAAGTCCACACACAAATAGCAATGGCGTTTAAACAAGCCTGGCATGGGCGAAGTTGTAGGCGAGTGGAGCAGCGTGCCGAGCGTAGGCGAAGGGAGCTGCGTGGACCACTGGGGTTCCGTGGACTGCGCGGACGGCAACTGGAGCAGCATGGACGGCGTTTACTGGGACTGGGTGTGGGCCATCGACAGCTGATGAAAGGAACTGAGCATGGGCTGGGGCGGAAGTCTTGGTTCCTGGCTCGTTGGTATCGACATTGACGCGGAAGCCAGCGGCGTCGGCGACGTAGTTGACTGTACGGGCGACGCCGAGAGCGTCGACGTAGCTGTACGAGCCGACCTTGTTGTTGAACTCATCACCGGTCTCCTGGCGGGTCATGCGGGTTCTGAACTCGTCGGTGTTGTCGTAGCCGAAGCTGTAGGGTTGGGGTGGCTGCACAAAGAAAACGTAACGATGCATTATTACAAAGTGTTGTACCTACCTAGGCAACACTAGCAATATAGTGATAGAATTCATTCATTGGAGGGCAGGACAATACATTGGGTAAAGTTGCATTTAAACACGTTAGGTGATTAAGCGCCGCCTTTAGTGGCGCTAAATACATCACCATAAATATTTTCAGGCCGTTTGGTTGCGATCTCGATTTAGTATGTTGCGGTGCATTCTGACGTCACTTGGCTGTATCGAAAGATGGACCAACTAACCCAACAACGTACCCTACAGAATTATAAGATGTTTACTGAATACGTTAGTGCTCCAAAAACCTCCCTATTGGAAACCAGATGCCGCTGACCCATGCACGCCATGATCATTCCCGCCCTCCCCCCCCCCCCCCCCCCAGAACAAAAAAAAACACGATCCGAGACTTACGCTGTGCACAACAATCTGGGAAGCCGCGAAGGCGAAGAAGCAGCACAGGAAAACCTAAATAGAAAAATACATGCTTTTATAAGCAATATTTCCAAAGGCTAGCGTCACATCCCCTATGCAACATACACAAAATCAAAACTATCATTATTATTAGTTACACGTACCTAACCTTTAATTTAATATAATAAAGACTATATAGTAAACTGTCACGTTTCATTGTCAGTTAATTGCACCTTCATAAATTATTAGAAAGTAATGAAATTTGTTCATAAATCTCCATGTCTGTGAAATGTAGGCCCACCTTAGAGAACATGGTGAATGCAATTCCGCATAAGGTTTAAAATGGATAGTGAACTGCTATTAGGGCAGCTTTATATACTCTAAGCTTCCCATTAAACCTCCTCTCAAACGAAATACAAACCGCTTTCCTTACTGTCAATGAGAGGCAAGAACGGTTATTGGATAGTAGCATTGAGTAGAAAAATGCGTTGTCGTTGAATTCCACAGCAGGTAAGTGTGGCAAGGGTTCCAGCGCCTGGCCTTGTTTTTCGCTATACGCAGGGAGTGCAACGGCACAAGACCTGCTATTTTTATACATATGTCCTTTTAATTAACGGGGCGTTGCAACCTTTCTGTGCGTTTTATATTCAGCACATAACAGAAGTTCAGCTGGTTTTTACGAGACCCGTTTCTGTGACATTCACACGTACCGCCTTTTAACCCTCGAGTAGTACGCACGTGCGCCGTACGTGAGCGCATGCTTAGCCGCTGGACCTAGTTGTTTTGTGCAGATTGTAGCTATACTGACTTCTGCTAGATCCGTACGGCCGTAATTATTACGCCTTTGTTGCTCTTTCTTTGTTAGAAAGATCACTGGCTTCAAAATGGGTGCCCTGTGACACTCCCTGCATGTAGGTATTCAGCACAACTGCCTTTGGTTTTTCTGATTATGCGCATTCCAAATACACCTAAACGTGATGCCGACGATCTCGTACACTTTCATTGACGGAGAAATAAAAATAAACAATGCCGACTATACGAACGTCAGTTGCTTGCCTTTGGGACGAGAATTCTTTAGAGGAATAGAACTTGAGGAACATGCTAATTTATAAGTCGGATTTACCGGGAGCTTCCATAGATGCGACGGCTTGCACCAAGGGAGGGGGAACTTATTTTTGGAATAAAATTAAAATATTAAACAAATCTTTTGCGTCGAGTTAGGTCAATATCCCATAACTCTATTTCAATTTTTTTTTTGTCGACATGTATACTTGACACGTTTGCTTTTTGTTTGTCGAGGGGTAAGATCTGCAGTTTTTGTTTTGTTTTTCTGCACTGTAAGTAAGGAAACCAGATAGTTAAAAAAATAATTTTAGCAACTTTAATAATTTCGTATTTTTAATATTATCGCTCACCGCACAGACTAAGGGCATTGGAATTTCATTCAGTGCACATTCCATATAGATTAGAAACTCCAGTTCTGATTATATTGAGATTAGAATCGCCCGTGAAAGAATTATATTGTTATCTAAATTTTGAAACCGAAATAAAGCTTGAGGTGTGATGGTACGGCGGATTATTAATACACCTTGTTTCCCCACAAATTTATAGGTATTGAAGAATTGTGCTGGCCGCTTTGAAATAGGGGTTTTAAGTAACATGCCAGGGAGTATTGGGCCTAAGAAAACGATTATCTAATTTTCCTTTAAGTAAAATCGCACACATGTTGACGAAGATAAACACATGCGACTGCATCAATCGTGGTAAGGCTACGGGGCCGACGAGTCATATCATCTTTAAGAGTGTCTTAATTTATGCCACATTCTTCTCATCCAAATCCACCATTCAGCGAGCCGTCATTGCATGTGTTTTAGCGCCTTATTCCTACAAACAGAGGAAACAAATTACAGCAGTAAAATGTCCAAACTTGTGGTAATTTTACTGCAAATAGGCAGTAGATACAAAATAGTACAGGAGAATTAACCAGAGATCAGTGCTTCCAAAGATCTACTACACTGCGACCAACTTAAGGCACACAAAAGTGCGTCACGACCCCCCCCCCCCCCCCTTTCTCCTCCATCCTCGCTTTTTGCGCTACTAAAAGGTATCTTTTTCCGTGCATGTGCAGTAAATCAGACTTGTACACGTTACTGACAAAAGTAACCAATTACCATTACAATTACAGCCTCAAAAATATAATCGAAAAATCAGTCTAAAGTAATCGATTACTTTCCACGTTAGTTTTCATACAACTTTTAATTTAATACTGTAGCACATATATGTCCAGTTTCAGCAGCAGTTTTCTCTCGAAGTTTGCGTCGGTTGTTTTCCCGCGTTTCCTCGTGAAGACGTCAGTTGCAACGCTGAAGACCCCCTCCACGGACGCACTAGAGGAAACTCCGGTATTGTACCGTACGAACACTTTGCGCACCAGTTCGTGATTGCGCAAAGCTTCGATGCAAACCTTCGAGTCGTACAGGAAGCGACGTGCTTCATTGCTGTTGACGCTTGGAGAAGGCGCTACAGCCTGTATGCAGCGAAAAGCTAAAGAAATCGTCAGTGTTTCACCAAAACAAAATTGGAAGTACTCTATCAGTCAACAGCTTACTAATCCTTAGGGACTTGCACTCAGTTGTTCCAAAAAAAAAGAAGCTGTGATAGTTTTTGTCTAGAGCTGAGTGAGTGACGCCAACACAACCAATCTTCCTCGTAAAAAATAATCATAAAAAGATCGCGGTTTATCCACGTTACTCACAAGAGGATGGATAAGGTCCAAAACAATGTACAGAGGAAACGAAGCGGAGTGAATTTGCGTACTAATCATCAACGTCCCGTGCTTAGTTGTTAAAGAAATCATTGGCCGTTTATGCCTAGACATGAGTGACTCAAACACATCTAACCCCTAACGGAAGCTTACTAATATAGCTGCGAGGCTTTAGCTAACATTTTCTGTTCGAACTTGGAGTGAACAAAAACGCAAATATTGCTTGCAAAAAAAAAAAAAATGTATATATATGTTCTATTGGTGGAACTTTCTCCTTACCTTGCTTGAAGATACCCAGTTGAAAATTGACCACTGTTATCGCTATATTCGCAACAATAATAAGATATAATTCACCCGTATCAAAGACTTAATATTTTATCTGTAAGTGCCTTAGTGACTCTCTTTGTGTAAAAAATGTATAGGCTAACACTCACATTCATCTTCAATCCCGCTGTAGCGGTAACTTCATACCCTTGCAATAAATGCCTTCAGAAAGCTGCCTGATCTGTTGAACTGCTGTAAAATGCGTTCTTAGCAAGTGCAGCAACTGTACGTCTGCATAATATTCCCAATTACTGCACACATTTTACTTGGGTTATAAGAACACGACAGGTTACAAAAGAAACAAAAAGATATCAGCCTTCGTCATCCCTTTACTACGTCATCATAGAGATGCGTCTCCTCAATGATCAGAAGGGTATACATTTATTCATTAAGGTATTGTCATTTGAATTGTAAGTGTTCACATCAAACAAACGGCACGTCACAAGGGGAATGTGAAACTATTTTGTGATTCACTTCAAGTCACTCTACTTATGGCTAAAATATCGACTTCTTGTATCCTATAAGTACACAAAACGTCAATGACCGCAATACGCCAGGTTAGCGTGTGTATGCTATAACCGCTCTAAGAATGGCCTGATTGTTTGGTCGTGCCGCCAAACGTGTCTATATGCGGTAGCTTTAGAGACTGGATGGGGCTGGCTCTGTAGCTAAGTCGGCAGAGCACTCGACTTCCCCGCCAATAACCGGGGTTCGATCCCTCTCCACCTTCTCCCGCTTTTATTGTGAAACGTTATTTGCCTCGTTTGAGTATCCAAAAATTTTGCGAATGCCCCGATAATTTGGGTACTGAATGGCTAAGTCTGGTATGACATCACGTATGACGTCACAAACAAGACTGAACATTTTTGGTTGGTTTTGTGCTTCAAGCCACTATTGTCGTCTGTATATTCATTCCAGAAACTGCTATGAAGTCTAGATGCCAGGCGTTAACAGCTAAACAAACCGATGAAGAGCGCCGAGCGCGTAGGCGCCAGTACAAGAAAAAGAGAACTGAACGAGGTCGACTCCTCAACGGGCAATTGCGGTTGATTTTTGTTTAGCTGGTGATTTGCAATTACCAGATAAACCAATCACGCGGAGTTAATCCGCGTGATTCAATTACCAGGTGATCGAAATTGCGCAGGGGTCAGCGGGCGCCGTGACAAATGCACGTTTGACGATACTTCATCGACTGCATCCGATGGTAGCGTCAGGTCTACTGAGACTGGTGTAAAGGAGTAGAGCACTGAAGAAAACGTACGCCGCATGTATTGACGTCACCAGCAATGTCGCAAGGCAAATATTTCAACAGACAAAAAGTTCACGTTTTTTTTTAGTTGTGGTATTTGCCTGCTAAAACAAAACAACGCAATCCTCCGAGATAATTCTAGTAACAGCATAATATTATTGTTTGCCCTCCGAAATGGTTGTCTGCTCTTTTTCCTCTTATTAATATTCGTCGCCCTCCTGGTGTCATTTCTGACGCGGATTTGATGCAGGCTATTCACGTTTTACGTTGTGTTGACTGCCTCTTCGGTATGTAGACGAATTTCATAGGTTTCTCTGGCTGACTACACCTGCCCAGTCCGAATCTGCTGGAAATGCCATTTAGTGTTCCCGCTCATGCCGCGGCAGACGCTGTTTGTCATCCTCAAACGCTAGTCTATTCGCTTTTTTGTTCTTAAGTAGCCTCAGAGTATTCACAGGGATACTCTGCGGCGTTCCCTACAAGCTCGTATTTCTCCGCGCGGTTCGAACCTCCCATACGGTTTTATCCATCTAGAAGAGGTTTAGATCCCAGGAGTAGGTCATGTGGATGCGGCGATCGCATCGGCATTCCGCTCCAGATGGGGTCATACCACGACATCCACCCGCTGTTCCTTTTGTCCCGCCCCACTCCGGAAGGCAAATCTTGAGCATCTCCTTTCGATGAGCCCGAGCCTTGAAGGGACCCGTCGGGGCCATCGTATCTAGGTGGGCCCCTATTCTAACCGGCCACCAGACATTAAACGTTAAACACATGGCCCGCATCACCGTTCCGTTTTATACATCTTTTTCTTTATTTGATGCTGAAAATCGTTTAAAAGTTTCCTTGAGCTTTTCACCTTACAAAGATAACCTACACGTTTCTCATATAAAAACAACCCCCCCCCCCCCCAAAAAAAAAAAAAAAAAATCCGGTATAGACTTTATATTAGACTATTAGCTGTTCGAACAAAGAAGTTACAGGTTCATGTTTCGAGTGAAAGTTTTAGCCTCCAGACTGCCTTCAAAAAATTTGATTAAAAAAAATACAGTTAGTGTGCAGTCAATCTGGTGGAAATTTATAATACGGATCCGATTAGTTACATCACAGTCCTGGTTTCACCACTCGCACTTCTTTCGTGCCCCAGATTTGGTTTAATATCTATGCTTGAGTAAATCCTTCGTGGCGGTCATGTCTGTTTGCTCGATTCTGTCGTCTCTCTTAATGGATGTATAGCATTTCAACCGCGCTTATCTTGGCTTTATACAACCATCACTTCCTATGCCATCATGAAAACAACCATACCTCGAAAGCATGAGATTATGATGTTTTATTACTTCCTTAGAAGTGCTAGGCAACGGCATAGGAAACGGGAGATGGGTGTCCGTAGCCGATGGAGGCGGCGATGCAACCAGCCTCAGCTGCGCTGCGCGAGGACAGCGCAGCCAGAGGTTGGTTGCATTATTTCTCCACGGGGCGCGGTGCCGTCGTGGGCGACAAGCGCTCCGATGGCAAACCGAAACTTCAAAGCCGGTTGAATTTGTGCGGTTTTTCAGAAAGCCGTAAAATGCTGCGGGTGCTTTCTATCGTTCTCCAATAGGTTGATTCAGTGTTTTTCGATGATGCTGAACAATTTTCTGATTGAAAACATGCCCTCAAACACATTATTAAAAAGTCAATAACGCAGAAATATTTAACAACTTAATTATCCCAAACTTTAATAATTTTTCTAAATAGGACTCTGACTCAGGATCAAACTTAGACAAGCCTTTTTTCGTTGCGTCGCGTAGTTTTCGCAATATCGAATTTGTTCAATTTTCGTAAAACAGCCTGTATATAAAGCATATAACATCCTATTCACGTCTCGAAACTTGGAGGCTAAGCCGTGAACCAATGGGAGGTGGTAAATGAGTGAAAATATGTTGATTAGATTGCATAGGAGTTGAACGTGGTTTTACCTAAAGAAAGAGGGAATGCTGTGAGGTGCTGCCACTCTAGTTTTTATTTACCACCAGTTGCTTAGGATTTTATCTACATTGGAAAGTACGTGAGCTTTAAATGCTGTGCAGGTCGTACTACATCTCGATGCAAATCCCCTTCTGGTAAGGAAGGTATGCGCTTTAACGTTTCTGCCTTAAGTTATTGAGAAATTTGTTATTTATATATATTTGAATTAAATGAGAAGTTTAACTCGTGCTTGAAATGGATAAAAACAAGTTGGCACCGATAAATATTTTGCCAGGAAAACATAATTGCTCTAACTGTGGAATATTCGTCAATAATACTTAATCGTGCGTTTGCACGCGAATACGTTTTTTGTTTTACTTTTTGCCGAACTGCTTTTTGCCGAATCGCAATTTTGCGAAAGAGACCATTAGTTAGGATTAAAATAGTTTATTGGTTTTAAAATGTAGCTTTGTCGCGATGAAACGTTTTTAACAACTAAAGTAAATGTAAACAGATTAACATTCATGCAGACACTAGTCACTGATAGCATGAAAACGGCAGGGAGTCTCTTTCGAACATATGACCTCCAGCACGTGCTCCTTGCCTTGCGCCGTGCTTTTGCAGCGCGTGCACGATCGAGTGTCACGAGATGTCGGAGCGTTGCCGAAGGTAGCAAGCTCGCACAGGAGGCGAGACAAGTGAAACTCCTCTCGGCCGTCCTCATCGTGGCAGCACGTGTATATGTTCGTAGTGGAATGATTGAGAGGTATATAAATAAATTGTGGCGAGAATGCTTTCAAAAATGAATTAGCTAGAAGTAAGCCTCTATTTAATAACGTCACAGCATCTGAGTAAACGTGCGCCCCTGTGGTTCCACTTAAACGGATTGTTTAACCTTTCTGTGAACACCGTAATATTTAGACCAAATAGGCAGGGGTAATAACACATGTAAAATGGCTCCCATGATGTGAAAGACGTTATGGTGAGGACGACTAGGCATATTTCTTGTTTATACTGTTATCCTTGCGTACTTATGTATATATTTGAGATGGATGTCTTTCGGTTCGTCTTCCTCCGTTTTATTTAATTGCATTTTATGGGATTAATTACGCAGCATGTTCAATATCTTTCACAAACATTCTTGGAAGTTCATAAATGTTTAATCTTTTTCATGCGCGTAACTTTATTTATGACAACCCTGAGCTCGCGCCTGAACTGTCGTAGAACTACGTCTTTCTCTTCGCTTGGAATGTGGTGAAAAGTTGGGAAGTCGATGTCACGAAAACTTGGTCCCTAAAATGATGTTACACGGATAACACGGGAGCGCCGACTGAATTAAACACCTTGATGAAGCATTTTTTACAAGTACCACCAACCAGTGTTGTGGAAACGCGGAAGAAACGTTTCACAAGTGGGCGCTTCGCCGCCATTCACTTCCAACGGCCGCGTTTTAGTGCTTCGCCGCCATTTTCTTCCAAGGGCCACTCGAGACACCAACCTCGTGCACTAACCGACCTCGTACACAGACCAAATTGCATCGCCGCGCTCCATGACGGCGCACAGCCTGCCGCCGAGAACCTCGCAGAGCACACGCGCGTCCTTTCTTATTTACTCTTGCTACAGCTCTAGCTCTTGCTAGTTTGCTCTCTTCAACGCGACGCGCTCTAAGCTGCGATGGACGACTCTCCAGTAGCCGTGATACTCGTGATACCACCACTTTCGCTCATCGCTCTGGACATCGGCCGAGCTCGCGTGCTCTGCGGCGCCGGCAATT
This sequence comes from Ixodes scapularis, assembly GCF_016920785.2. NCBI lineage: Eukaryota > Metazoa > Arthropoda > Arachnida > Ixodida > Ixodidae > Ixodes > Ixodes scapularis. The sequence continues at coordinate 60,044,882 of NW_024609880.1, read as the reverse complement.
TCAGCGACTCTCTCACGCGACTCGGCGAAGCGTTAAAACCATTGGCACGCCATTCCGCATATGCGCCTCGAAGATGGCGGCCCCTCAGGCTACACATTTGCCTCTGCCGGACTTCTAGCAAAAAAAAAAACATGAATTTGCTCTAAAAATTACCTAGTGATAACTTTATGTTTTTATTGTTATTGCTTTAATGGGGGGGGGGTATTATTTGTTATTTTTGCCGCTCTCCCAGATGTTCGGTAGCCTTATAATTAAACACTGCATATAAATTTGTCATATGATACTTCAATTTTTACAAGCTGTTCCCTTTTCTTGGAGCTCCTCCTCACTAACCCTGTAAAGTTTAGAAAAATATAACTAGATGAATGAGTTTTAACACAGAATGTGTGCAAGGGCAAACAATGTTATGCTCGAGCGTAATGAAAACCGTTACATGCAGGCAACTCAACATAGAACTCAACGTAGTTCATAGTTCATACCTATAGAAGGCATATATAGGGTATCCCAAGTCATGAGGCTCGATCTAAAATGAACCGTAAAAATCGACGGCTGCACGTAGCAATCAAAACGTTTTGTCAAAGGTGTATTTTAAAGGTCAGTTTTTTCTTGCGAAATTACAAAGCATTGTTATTTTTCTGTAAGCAATTACGGCCAAGAAATTTGCCGGGCCCAACGACGCGCGGCGATGCAGACGACAAAGTCGAGAACAAACATTACTCGATGCAAACGACAAAGTCGAGTACAAACATTACTCGATGAAATAGTTGCGGTACTGGCCCGAACAGCAGACGCCCACTCTTCTTCCCAAGAATGCCACCCGTTGTTTGAAGCCCCATGTAAAGGATATGCTTCAAACCCGTATTCTTTAGAGCGGCTATCGTGAAACGCCGTCTAAACGTTGTACTTCAAACCTGTGTATTCTGTGTAATAAACTGTATATAGTTACTAATACAGCTTTTTTTCCAAACCATAGCGTTTAGTAGGATATTCGTGTCGAAGCAGCGTCTATAGACAGTTACGCAACCTAGTTGATCTACGAAAGTAAGCGCCAGCGTTTTAGCAATGGGGGTATTACGAATCTTTACACAGCTGGCACTATAGAGAGCTGAACTGGAGCGTGACTGGTCCTCCCCCTGCGATAAGACATCACGTGACATAACTGACGTAATCGCCTGCAGCGGGAGGCGCATAATATACGCACGGAGCGCATTCCATACTCGCCGATTTTTTTCAAAATGAGAACTCCAAGTTTTATTCATTACTAGTAATTGTCGTCTTTATCTAATAATTACCACTACCGCGTACATTTGCACGTCCAACAATAGCGATTCTAATATAAAGCCAGAACCATTCTCCATTGCAATTCATCTGTCGAAAATAAATTTCATGCAACTTGTGCGTGCGCAGCAAAGACGAGAACAAAGGGAGGAGAGGACACAAACGATGCCCTGTCCTCCCTTATTCCTTGTCTTTGCTGCGCACGCACAAATTTGATGATATGACCAGCCACCTAGCCCGAACCCCAGTGATATTTCCCCCCCACTTTCTTGGGGGAAACATTTGTCTTGAGAAAGAAAGCCAGTGCAAAGTAGCACGAACTCTTTGTCAAACATCTAATTTGCGAAAAGGTGTACACAAGTTTGTGAGTACACACGAATATCATTCAGTCTAATTTTGTGAAATATAAAAAAAGCTTGGATATTCAGTACAAATGTTCCAGAACTCGGTCGCGTATACTCGTACTGCGGCTCTTTTAGCTCGAACGAAATCTACGGAAACAATATTATAATAACAGTCTTGTTCATTTTGTCAGAAATTAAATGTGGTATAGCACGATTTAGATTATACAATAAAAGTTTGATGAGTGTCGATAAGAACACGCACTGTACTAACACCACATGAACTAATGAGAGCCTCTTAACTTACTTCTATTTCTTCATATGCCGAAGTTACACTGCAAGGGTTCAAGCTCCGCCATTCGTCTTATTCCGACTCCGTCGCATTGATTAACAAGAGTTTTCTGCGAAACACGAGCAGCTCACTCGCGTGCAATATATGAACTCGCTCCATAGTGATGGCGTCAAGGTTCGAGTGCTCAACTCTTCTTTGTAGACAGATGTGGGGTTTTCCGTCATGTTTTTGTGTAATCATTTTCACAATACGTAATGTTTAAACCATACTATTAACAGTTGCATTGTACTTGAGTATCTTCCATGTTATACTAGCAAAGTAAGATCCCATTTTAAATGTTACAAATGTTTTTTTATAGAAATGCAACTGTTCACGACAGCTTCATTTCGATAAGTTTGCCGTTAATCTTATTATCATAATATTTAAGCTATCCAGATCAATTTACTGTACATTACAGAGAGTACCACCCTATCCCATCAATTCCATAAACAGATGCACAAAAGATTTCGACTGTCATTTTACATTAGACAGTAAAGTGAGCAGGAGGTCAGTTCACGAGATGGAACCCAAAAGTAAATTTATAAAACGCAACTTGCACCAAACGATGGAGTAACGTAAAAATCGGAATAACCTCACATAATGCCAAATGTACAACCAATGTAAGCTTTAAAATACAACGTTTTGATGATGTAATATATTCGGATTCACATAGGTTTACTGTATTGCAAAAGGAAATCACGAAGATCTAATATCGCGTATGTCAATAATTTATTGTTCATCTAAAAGTGCTTGGCAAGACCGTAGTTTAGAGGAGCGCCCTGGGCGTAGGCGAAGGGAGCAGCGTGCACCACTGGAGCAGCGTGCACTGCGCGCACGGCAACTGGAGCAGCGTGCACAGCGTGAACGGCGGCCACTGGGGCAGCCTTGACAACGACCGGGTGTGGGCCCTCAACGGCGCTGGAGAAGAACGGAGCGTCAGCTGGGACGGAGGTCTTGGTTCCCGGCTCGTTGGTCTCGACGGTCGGGTGGAAGCCGGTGGCGTCGGCCACGTACTTCACCACGCGGGTAACACCGAAAGCGTCAACGTAGCTGTAGGAGCCGACCATGTTGTTGAACGCATCTCCGGTCTCTTGGCGGGTCATGCGGGTGCCGAACTCGTCGACGTTGTCGAAGCCGAAGCTGTAGGGCTGGGGTGGAGCCTGTAAAAGTTAAGAGCACACGAGAACAAATTGTAGCAATTTTCCGTTACTGCAGTATTGCAAGTTATGTAAAAGATATCCTGTGTACATCAAAACTATTTTAGGGTTAGTTTCAATTTTGAACGTTCAGTAGTAGTTCATGCCAAAATGCCCACAAAATAAAATACAGGCGTTTACATTTTCCTTTAATGCCGAATTAGAGCGCAGCTCTTGAGGAGGAGGTGAAGGCGATACGGAGGAGGATTCATACCTTCGTCGTGAACTTCACGAGTGACCGTTACGTCACGCGTGACGTCATTATAGAAAAACTTTCATGATGCAACGCGCGGGACCCTCGTGATCCTCATGACGTCACGTGCGATGTCATTATGGGAAGTTCCTTAATGCAACGCTTGGGCCTTGAGTTAGGCTCGCGCGGTGCATCATGGGACGTTTCTCATAATGCAGCGCGCGGGACCCTCATGACGTCATTATGGGAAACGTCCCATAAAGCAACGCGCGGGTCAGAAGTGAGACTCGCGCGTTGCATCGTGGGACGTTTTCAATAATGCAACGCGCGGGACCCTCGTGACGTCACGTGTGACGTCATTATGAGAAACGTCCCATAATGCCCTGCGCGATAACGCCGACGCCGCTCAAGCCGGAAACAAAAGTCTAAAAGCTACACAGTAAAAAAAAAAATATTGTAAGGCACACAGATTAAGTTTTCTTAATCCCATTGCATGTTACAAAAAGGCTCTACTCTTCCTCCACAAGCGAATTTATTGATACCTTACGATGTTATAAATATTCTCCGATATATTATGAGAAAGATGAGAAAGTTCGCCGCGATCATAATCTGAGTAATTGAATTCCGGTAAGTTGACGAGAGTGCTAACGTTATTTTTGTACGTGCTAAGTGCTAGTGATACGTTCAGGTCATCCCTTGTGATTCCTTTTAGTAAAGCATCGAAATATATTGAAAACTTACGTGTTCGACAAGAACGCCGCAGGCCACGTAGGCAAAAAGGCAGCACAGAAGAACCTGCAATAATCAGGTTAAGCGTTATTTCATAGAAAGGGAAAGTTAAGCCCCGACCGATGCATCTGAATCTTAAGTGGTTCTCTAAGTAGAAGTTATTCACATACCTTAGAGAACATGATGGGTGCTTTTCCTCTCTATTCGGAATTGAAATCGTGGAGAGTTTGGAGCCAACGGTTGCTTATATACCTGGCGTAGTACGTTCCTGACACGCCTTAATATTTTAATATTTCTAGTAAGCCAATAGAAGCCAATAGAAATAGTGGAGAAAAATAAAGTATGTTAATTATATCACGCAGAGGTGTAACGTGGACAAACCTAAAAAGAAGGAATACGAGGAAAGAAAACAGCTTTATTTTCTTTTACCAGGGCTTGCTGAAAAAAAAAATATGATTGGACTGCCAAGAAGGTAGGAAGTCATTTCGTGTGCTTTCTATGCAGCACTAGTCGCAGCTTCACCTGCTTATGCGAAGTTCCTTTTCGTAAACAAGGTGTGTTAAGGGCGACTCACACACTTGCGTTTAGTCCAACTGAGTGCAAAGGAATTCCTGTGGCAACAGCTGTGTCGGCTGCAACAAAACCGGTTTTTACCCTGTTTTGCAAGAGCCGACGGGGCTGTTGCCATAGCAACCCTCGCACCAAGTCGGACTCAACGCAAGTGTGTGAATCGCCCGTTATTCCGCTTCTTTCTGGTACGTTTTTTGTTTGTTTCTACATATTGCTTCAACACAAATTCAACAGGTGCAAAAATAATAAAAATTAGAAACAAACGCGTCAAATAATAATTGTTCAAAGTACATGAACATGTAGAGAACTGAAAGAAAATATGCGTTTTCTGGTAAAACGTTTAAATCTACGTTATCTTCTATATATCCTCGAACATTTCATTCTAGCACAGTTTAATAGCAACTTGAAAGTAAAAAAAACAACCTAAAACCTCCGATATGTTTTAAACAAATGTTTTCTGCGAGACATGTGGCATGAATAGTCGAACCAAAAACAAGTTCCCCACCAAGAACTTGGAAAACAATTAAAAATTTGAGAGACAGGGCGACACTGTTGGTTATTTTTTATGCTTTTCATTAGTAGTGCAACACCTGAGAAATGTCTAACGATGCAAATACTGAACATTAAATTATTTATCTAATTAATTTAAACTAAGTAAGTAGTCTTGCGGAAATAAAATACCCTGTGCAGACACATATGCAGATGCATGAGTTAGTCTAATGTGCTTTCCGCTATTGCTAATTTGTTGTCGACGAGTAATGTTTTATATTGTTACTCATTAATTTATGCAGTTTAATATTTTAAAGCACACATTGGAATTAAATAATGGTTTTTTTAGTGAAAAACGAGGTGGCGCCCTGCCGCGCTGGATAAATATTATGCTATACATTTAAAAGAAAGGGGGACAACTTTAGAACAAACACCCCACGCTCTGAAAATAAATCTGCCAAATTTATTACCACATATCTTCGTTCTGCACAGCAAAAAAAACTGCAATGTCGTCAGAACCAACACCTACTACGTCAAAAACCTTTCGGCTGAACGAGCTTTATTGACACCGTCCAAAAACACCGACCCTAGCAAAAATAACGGTTTGAAATTAGTCCGGAAAGTGAAATCCGGACTTAAATCAAACCGGAGTCACACCGGAAAGGCGGCTTCCGGTTCGCACAAACCGTGAATTTTCAAATCCGGTTGAAAGTCAAATTGGAAGAAGTCCGGAGAGGCAAATTCCGGTTCGCTTATACCTTGATTTTCCTAATGCGGTTCAAAGTCAAATTGGAGGAATTCCGTACAGGCAAATCCCGGTTCGCTGAAACCGTGATTTTCCTGATCCGGTTCAAAGTCAAATTGGAGGAATTCCGGAGAGACATATTCCGGTTTGCACAAACCCTGATTTTCCTAATCCGTTTCAAAGTCAAATTGGAGGAATTCCAGACAGACAAATTCCGGTTCACACAAACCGTGATTTTTCTAATTGGTTCGCACAAACTGTGATTTTTGAAATCCGGTTAAAGGCACAATTGAACGAATTCTAGACACACAATATGCGGTTCGAACAAACCATTCCTTGCCAATTTTGGTTAAAAGGCAAATTGGACAAAGTCTAGACTGAAAATATCCGCTTTGCACAAACCATACTTTGCCATATCTTGTTCAAAAGAAATTCGGATCAGCCGCCTGATGCCGAAGACATTCATGGGTATGGTTGAAACATCAAGTTGCAAACAATCCATCCCGATACCCTACGGGCTGCGTCGATCAGAGTTCAGACCGCAGAAGACAGCGAGCTGATACGCGGCGCCAAAAAAGGTGGCATCAAGACGATTTTTGCGCAAGTCTAATTCCATCTAGCTTTTTCTATGCACTCTGTAATACTTGTTCATTATTATGCTTAAACTGCGTTTTGTTATTTTTTAATTATTTAAAAAATATGCTATTTCAGGTACGAATCAACTGTTTTCTTTGGTAGTTCCGATTATCTTACAGAAATATTTCAGATGTTCCCATAGCCAAACGATATCTGTCTCTTTGATCCCGAATGATGTTTTGTTTGCGTAGCTAAATCGGGGTGCACGTTGGCTGACGCTCGCTTCGGCCGGCAAAACCTTTATCACCGAGCGCGGCCGAACTTTCCGTGTGTATACGAATATATTTTATAGAAAGTTCGTTTCGAAGGGCAGAACAAACGTATGGCCGTATAAATGTATCGCAATCGGCAGCGTAGATTCGCCGAGCTCTATATTTTGCGTGTGCTGACGACCCTTTTGTCGGTTGTTACAACAGTATCTGGCCTTCGCACCGCCAAGCGAAGGGCTCGATCGCGTTGCATCGCTTCGAACAGCAGCGCAGATATGTACAGTCACTCGCGTTTTTTTCAACGACCTTGTCAAGACTTCTTCAATACCGGCGTCAAATAAAAGTGATCACGCTCGCCATCGTCTGCTTCGAATTTATTCGGAGGCCGTCTGGCACAGGGGAGGAAGCGGAAATTGCGTAGAAGCAGGTATGGAGCCGTGGTTTTTTTTGCCGTTCAGTTGGCGTTTCGATGACTCCGACTCGAGTCACTTCGTTCGGGGGCAAGGGAGGCACTACTGAACGCGCCCATTGCGTGCGGAGAGCTGGACCCGACAACAAGCGGCGATTGATTGATCGAGCAAGCCCGTGGCTTCCACCGCCCAGTCGTCTTCAAACGGTTTCATTTTCGCGATTCGTAATCAGAAAAGGATTGCCAAAAATTGTTTCCGCAATGATTTCACCCCCCGGTTATTAATGCATAGCATACCACTTTCGATCGCAAAAATTTGTGCCCGCGAAATAAGTTTTGACGCCGGCACTTGTACCTCGCGAAATGTCGAGCTCTAAATATCATTTGCTGTACACGTGTTTTGTATGATCCAACGCACGTGCAACGAATTTCACACCTTCAGAAACACTCAGGCTGCTTTAAATGTTAAAGTATTTACTCTTTTCACACTGCTGTTTTTTTAGAGGCTATCAATTAGTAATCACAAGCTTCTAGGGAAATTTACAAGCATGTCCTGAATTAAGGTAGTGTCCCGCCAGTTTTGGTACCTATATTTTGTTGAGTGTAAGTATATAGTGTTAGACATACCTCACCCTATCCCTGATCTTTCGTTTGGTACTGACTTTAGCGAATGGTGTAAGTTGTAATTGTTTTTAGTTGTTGCATGATTGTAGTAAGGTGGTGAGCTGGTAATAATTGAATATCTTGAAAAATGGTTTGTAAATATCAAGGAGGCAGGGAGAGTAACACGTAGACCACATGCGAGCGCAAACTGAACTCGCGTAAATCAGAGAAGGGAGAAATAAAAATGTGGTAGGGCTCGAGCACAGGCCCAAGTGGAACGCGCTGATTTACCTGTTAGCAAAAGCCGATTAAAAAAACAAAAGAAAAACAATTTTTATGTTAGTGAAGGTAACAAATGAATGGCTAGTACATAAAAAGAGCTCAATTTTTCTCTAAAATTTCCGATGGATTGTCATCTACCTATTCATTGCATACATCCTTAGGAGAAACATGAATAATTAGCAGATACTATAAAAACATAGAGGAGAATTATTTCAGGCTTTTATTATTGGTAGTATGGGCGACCAATTTGTCCGCATATCCGTCTGTTACCTGAGCTGGCGAGGAAATTGTTTTTACAGTATTATGCATATGGGTGAATTAGCACAGCCCACTTGGACCTGTTCGAACTTTTGCTAAAGCTCCTAACGCATCTTTTTCTCTAATTTATGTGTGTTGGGAGTCTGCACTCGTATGTAGTGTATGTATTCCTCTCCTTTATTCCTTGTTTTTTGTGTGCTATATTTCAAGATGTTCAATCAGAACGAACTCACCACTTTACTACATGGAAAAGCTGTTGCTAATTCTAGAGTGTCTGTAAAACAATCTACCTGACATCTTTGCTTCACGCCCCGGTTCCTGAAGCTCACATTCTCCGAGTACAGCCTTTCTGATTTCTCTCATCCTCTTACTTATTTTCTTTTGTGTTCAATAGATCGAGTTGAGAATGTGCACCAGTCTGCGTCCTACACTGTTCGCAAAAATAACACGCCCAGACGTGTAAACCGTTGTCCCATAGCGGACACGTCGAAACGTGTTCGTTTTACACGAGGCCATCTGTGTTCTTCGTCTACACATGAGGTGCTGTGTAAACTTAACACGCTACACCGTGTCTGCCTTCCGCAAAACCGTTTCGAGCGTGTTCCTTATGAAACATGGCGGCCAGCGGCCGAGAACAGGTGAGAGACGAGCCTAGCGAGCCGCGCGCCTTTAAGCCGAATTGAAAGCACACAGGGCGCGTTAGTTCTCGTTCGATGTCTTTTATACACAGCAAAGTCTCCAAGCGGCGGACGTAGCTTCTTGCAAAGGTACGTACGTGCGTTGTCGGCGGTCGGCGGCGTCGGTAGCTTCAACGAGCCGCTAAACAAAAAAAAACAAAAAAACGAATGCCGAACTTACATGGATAAATAACTTGAGCAAACTATATAGAATCGGGCGGTAACTTGAGCCACCTATCGAGATTTCTAGCGGCCTGTTTTTAAAAAAAAAGACGAGTCTGTTAACACTGCGAACGACCACGACTACACAGCAACCCTACATACAACGCAGGCAACACAGCACACAGCTACACAGCACCGACATGTACACAAACACAACAACCGACACTACGCCCGACACTTCCTACTCGATATCCATTTCTCCCCGCGGCGCATATAAGCTTGACATGTGCGGGTAAGCTCTTTGGTCGCTGACCATTACAGATTTATAGAAGAAAACACAAAACACGGCGCAATGGACAGCCGTGTGTTAGAACAGTTTGCATTTAAAAAGTATGGAGGCAAAATCTATAATGTAAGTCCGTTGCAATAAATACCGATATCTTAACAATAAATCTTAAACCGGTCATGAAAAAGTTCAAAATGTTTGTTATTTTCTTGCTTGACCAGTGTTATGAGCAGTCCGACTAGCTTGAATCAGATAGGAAAACTAATTATTGGGATTTTGTCATTACGTATACAATAATAAATGAAAATGATCCTTGCGCAAAGCCTTTTTTATATATTTTTGTGAACGACATCCGGACATCCGCCCAACACTTCACTTCCGCTAGTTGCAGCAGTTGCAGTACGGGAGCAGACGCCTTCACTTTTGGGGCGTTTTGATGCAGTTGGTTGTCGTATGTCGTGTCGGTGTCGAGAAGAGCGGTGGGGCTTGGGAGTTTGTGACCGGTGTTATTCGTGAACACTGGTGTGGGGCGCTGATGCGTCTTTTTTTTTTTTATACTGCCACCACCCCGAACTTTGAAGGTACACGGGCCCGTAGCAGTGCATTATGCTGAATCGCGAGCTCCTTCTCTGTTGACGTCGCTTTCCTGGTAGCACTTGTGGATACTGCAAGCGTTTAAACAGTGTGCACCGTCTCACCTACGTCCCCGGTGACGTACTCGACCTGTTGAAACTTATTGCTTCCGTCATTTTAGAGTACGCAAGGCAGTTATCTCGTTGGTCTGGTTTCGGTTATAAAAGAAAGGCAAAACGCTCGTAGTTCCCGCCCTCAGTACACGTTGGACATCTTCCACACTTTGACACCCAATAACTGAATGAACGAGGATTTACATTCACTTCCGAGGTTACTCTCGCCGCTTCCTCACCGTTGAGCAGCAGGATGAGCTGGCGACAAGCCGCGGATGAAAGGCTTGAGCATCAACAGCCCAAGCGCACTCGGTGCCGATGCGGGCGACGCGGGTTTCTGTCAACCGGGCGGCCAGCACAAACCGTGACCATCCCAGCTCTTCGTCATGACACGGTGTTGCAGAGAGCAGGGTAAAATATAGCTACACGGATCACCGAAGCAAACGACTGCTATCTTAAATCTTGGCTTGTGATTGCGCCTTTGTAGTAGATCATCTTATTCGTTTTGCTGGAGAGACGCAAACGACGGGCATAACAAAATCGCTTGCATATTCCGCATATCTCACAAAAGCATTTACCCTGTCACCTTGCGAAAAGCGCGAAACACGGAGTCCGCACCGTCCTAAGCTTCCCGTTTTTTACCTGCTTTAGAGCAGTTAGTACCGGCTAGTAGATATGCCTACTGAAATTGAAACAGGGCAGTGCCAGAGAGAAAGAGACAAAGTTGAGAAAGCTTGCTCGCTCTCCAATTTCTCAACTCTCAAGTGATTGTACCATAATAAATGCACCAACGCGTCTTCCAAAATAAAGAAAGAGCACTACGTTCACAACATAAAAAATGGTCTCAGTACATGCATCTGTGGGCAGGTAGGAAACCTTGCCCTAATTTATTCACGCCGCATGATTGGCGCAACAAACTCGTTGCAGGCCCGAATCATCTACTCGAGCGGTGTGCGTCGCTATGCAAACGCAGTCCAACACGAAGCATAAAAAACGGCAAATTTAAGACAAAAATCCGGTGTCCATTATTCAATTAAAACAACGTAATTTTGTTGAAAACGCTGGCTGCTTCTTACTCACGGTATGTGTCGGGATACTTCCACAGTTTGAAACGGAACGAGGGAAGATTTACTTTTAAAAACTCTCGCTGCGTCCTCCCGGACCAGCTGGACCGGATCAGCTGACGACGACGGGACTGTACCCGTTGAACCTCCACCACGCAACAAACAATTTGCGCTCCGTGTTAAAAACGTGATTCAAACAGACCCGGGACACAAAGCACCGCACCACACACGACGAATGTTTCAGCTCTTTTTCGCATCGCCGTGTTGCACCAAACAGAACGAGATCGCCGAAGTCAACGCCGCGCTGTCGTGAACCTTGGCTTGTGGTTGCGAACTCGTGGACCCTGCGACTCCCTTCGCTTTGAAAGCACACACGCCGATTACGAATGCTACTTTCCGTCTTCCAGGAACATCACAGGGGCACTTCTCCGGTCACGTCTTCACTATGTGCTCGCAAACTCCGAAGCTCTATGCGAAGCTTCTCGCGTCCCGTCAAACCAAAACAGTAGCAGCGCCATGCGTACTTGCCAGATTTTCTCCGGTCAAACAAAAACAACGAAAGCCAACCGGCGCTTGCTTCCAGCGTACATCGGCGTTGCGCTTGCGCCGTGGCCAGATCGCTTGCAGTTGAAGGTTAAAGCAAAAACGAAACCCACTGCAATGTCACGTGTTCACATCGAGGACACGCTTTTTATATCCATTTTAACTGTTTGGAACGAATAATTAGACCCATAACTTTATTTGTGGCGTCTAAGAAACTGTTATCAGGACCCCTAAACTAAATACAAACATGGGCGACATGAGGGAAGCCGCATTGCCATCGACCAGAAGATGGCGGCGAGCACGGTAAGCGTCGTAAGCGTGGGTTTCGCCAACGTCCTGCGACATGGCGCAATTGCTTTTGGTGCATATCTGTCTCCGAGACATGTTTCTTTCCGCGGCATTTGTCTCGACGGTCCTTTCCAAGTGTGTCCCCAAGCATTCCGGTGCATCAATAGCCGGCAATGCCGCGGTCGTCGCCGGGGGCGATGCGTGTTATTGAGGTCGGCTACACGGTCATGCGTGTATGACCGAACCAAAACACGTTTTTTTACAACCTCGCATGATTTCTGAACGAATTATTCGTTACTCATCGTGTAAATTTATGGTAATTTGTGTAAATAGCGTGTTTTTCACCCCAAATATTCGCCAAATACATGGGACTTGCTAACAGTGTACGTGTACCTGTCCTTTTGTGCTTGTCTTTTTGTGCACTTTTTTCAAGTTGGTCCATAATATTTTTTATCATATATTCTAATCTGTGTTTTCATCTTTATACTTACTGCAGCCTTTCCCAATTAGACGTTTGCGTTCACTTTCTCCATCCTGATGTAAGTGACCTGAGACGACACAAAATGACAGTCTTCTCTGCTGAAGTCCTGGCGTGATGGAAGACTCCCAAAGCCGTTCATGGTAAGGTGCTCTATATATTGAGCAATATAATAGCAACGTATTGCTGCTGGGATTGCTTTTAACACAGGCTGTATTTATGGGCTGGCCTTTAGCAATTCTGTTGCCGCTCACGTGGAATGAAAGCCTTTAGGGAAATTGCGCATTTCATTCATAAGCGGGATGCGGAGTTTACAACAGGAGTGCGTTGCATTGTCTTGCGTCGGGGATCAGTGGCCGACTGGGCTAGCGCACATCAGCTCGGAGCACGTGGAACAAATGCTTGCGCTGCAGAACCCAGGAATCCTGGGTTCAATCCCCACCCCTGCCCATTTCGATCTAAATAAGCATCGTACCGGCATGCGGTCGTGTATCACTACTGCGTGGTGCAGGTTGAAGATTCCAGGCTAGCAGTCATACTCCACTGGCTAAATTGCTCATCTACAGCGAGCAACTCGTCGCAACTTTCAAATGGCTCACCAACTACACGCTGTATAAATATCCTCAGAACCCCAACAGAAGTGCGTCACTACTTGCATCCAGTACTGCTGCGTGTTGTATCTGTAGTAAACTTGAGGAAGAAAACGAGAAAGGACGTTTTCTTCCTCAAGTTTACTATCCATACCAACCCGCTCGTTCTGTCCCTACTTGTATCTGTACTTTGTATTTGTTCCTTTAGTGTTCCCAATAATGGCTGAACCTTCCCATTGATGCGCTTGTTAGTAGCAACACACAAACGCGAACAAACGTCGAGAGTGGTGAAGAGCTCCGCTTTTGCCGCTCGCCACCACGCGCATTGGTTTTTGGAGAAGTTTGCAGTGTTAGTCTTTGTGGTATTTGGTCATATATCGCATATGGACACAACCAGGGCACTGTAACTACAACTCAACAGTTGCAAGACTTGCATGAATACACCCGTAGGTGCTTGCAATTTCAGAGTCATTTTAATGTTGCAGAAATGATAAAATGGATGCTTGGGCGAGTTGATGAACCATATTCTATGGTGACAGCGCAGAGAAACATTCGCACACCAGATACTCAGGAAGACAAGCACACGCGCTGAAGTTACAACTCTCGTGTATTCGACTACTTCGTTCTTCTCTTCAACGTCTAGATTGACTTTTCAGATCGTGATAAGGAAAATAGCACAAAATACAAGGAAAAAAGCAAAGCACAAAAAAAAGAAACGGAGAAAAAACGAAAATAAGAGGCCCTTACAAGTCATCCCTCTCCCTCACTGCTATCCTTAAGATAGAAATGGGAGCTTTTTGGTCGACAACGCAATAGAAGGACTACTTACACACTTGTTCTTCAGACGCTCTATTCTTTGTGCTTCCATTATTTCTCTTGGCAATGGGTCTCGACTCTTAACTATTACGGAACAATTTTCAAAATGTGCTACACAACCACAATCCGGAGAGTGGGTTTCCAAATATTCAGCGGCGACTCGGGTGGGAGTTATAAAAATACTCCTTTAAACGAACATTCAAACACCTGCGAGTCAGGTCTACATAACTAGTGTGGTAAGAAGTATGTAGGCCAGACTGGCAGGTGTTTGAATGATCGTTTAAGGGAGCATTTTTTATAATAACCACCGAGTTGTAGCTGTACATTTGGGAATCTGCTGTCAAGATTGTGGTTGCGTAGCACATTTTGAAAATTGTTTTATAATAGATAGATTTGATCATTAATAGATAGATTAATAGAAATATAGAAATAATGAAAGCGCAAAGAATAGAGCATCTGAAGGACAAGTGTGTAAGTAGTCCTTCTGTAGTGGTGTCGACCAAAGAGCATCAATTTCTATCTAAACAATAGCGGTGAGGAAGAAGGATGATTTGTAAGGGTTTTCTTTTTTCGTTTTTTTCTTTTGTCTTGTCTTTCACTTTTTTCCTTGTATTTTGTGCTATTTCTTCTGCTTATCACGTTCTGGAAAGTCAATCCAGACGTTGAAGAGAAGAATGAAGAAGTCGAATACACAAGAGCTATAAGTTTAGCGCGTGTGCTTGTCTTTCTGAGTATCTGGTGTGTGATTGTTTCCCTGCACTCTCACCGTAGAATATGCAAAAATGTATAATGACATTGGCATATTTGTCATGCCAAATTCCGAACTCTGATCTCCACAAAATCACAATACCATCGTTTCTGTTGCAGTGGCACTGCAGAATCTACACTTGTTTTGCTTCAGTCTTTGTAAGGGGGACGCTTTAATCCGATTTATACTCATCTATGGTGTACTAGATAGCACCATATTTGCAGAGCTAGTCTTCGGTTTTTGTAGTTTCATCGAAATATATTTCAGCCTTTAAGTTATTTTTTATTTGGCATGTAAATTTACAAGCTTATCTAGATTGAAGGCAACAAATATTTTGCTAGCACTCATGGTACGCGTTTGAAGTATATTGCGTTAACATAATTGACCCAACCTCTGATTTTTATTTGTTAGTGCCTCTAGCGAATTGTGCATGCTAGGATTGCTTTTGCTTGTTTGTTTCACATAATCTACACCACATTTTTCACCTTTCTACTCAGTGCATCCCTCGCCGAACAGAAGCTAGCATCGACTAGGACGAGGTTCAGGGCTATGGCAGTCTGCAAAGGTTGTTGATGGGTAAGCTGTCTTATATATACAGCTGTGTAAGAGCCGCTTTTCTTGGGTGACAATTTGAAATGCATTTTTATGTTTTAGAAAGTGAAATTTGCATGGGCATACTTGCGACTTGAAACCTTACCAAGCCTGTTATGAACTTTCGTCCTTTTGAGATTTCGATACAGCCGTTTGTGTTTCACACACAGTAGCTACTTCGGCCAGGTAGATACTTGATCGATATGAAGGTCAACAGATGAGTATCAACTGCTCAGTTCCGTCCGTGGCGACGTTCTCTCTTTATCAGACGACTTACCACACTTGGTTCGCAAGGTATTTGAAAAGGACAGCAAGTCAGCTGCTGCATGATGCTCCCAGTACTGAGCAGTCGACGATTGCTTGTTCACATTCGTATAGATCACGAGTATACTTCAAGCTCGGCAAGTGTGACACTTATCTGATTCAGCCTAGCAGTGGTGTGCTGAGCGGAATGTGTAGATCTAGTTGACTAGTGTACAGACAGTGGCTGTGCGGTATAAAACAAACCCAATTGTGAACTTTAATGCAATCTTGTGTAGTCCCACTGATGTTATGATTACGATTACACAACGTTTTATAGTGCAAAGGAATAAAACGCGATGTAATAGTTTTTTTTACACTGCGTGTGCGACCTCCAAGCTTGTGTTTGTACGTTCTGTGCGGTGAAACGCCCTGTATAAGCAAAATTAGAGAATCCTCGAGCTATATGCTGCAAGGAGTGAAAACAGCAGTCTGGCCGCATTGTCCCCTCTTCTGTAAACTGTGCAAATGCAGACGGACACGCACTTTGGATGCTTTGCACTTAAAGGCCCCACATAAAGCACACTGTTTAATAAGCATAAATTATTGTGAAGTGTCTGCGGATTTGGCTATTCAGCAAAATGCGGGCCAAATCGTTTGTGTTAAATCTTTACATCGCCCCCCAAAAAACGTCTTGTGTTGTCCTAGGCCAGGGCCTATTTAGAAAAATTATTGCAAAACAATGTAGCTAATGTGTATGTGTGCTGATTATTGTTTTTTTTTCTTCCAATTACAGCATACACGGCGGGTATCTCCAGGGAAAAGGGGTGGGACTATGTAGGAAAGCTAGTGCTTCTCTCTATGTGTACAGAGCTGTCCGAAGTAAGGTCAGAATGGAAAGAGCACCACCAAGTTCCGCCTGGTTCTGAACAGCCACAAAATGAACACAGAATTCAGAAGAATAGTAACATGAAGGACCTAGGCAGGTAGTCACATGTTTTGAGTTCGCAATGACATTTGAATATGATCACAAATATTCCTGCTTTGCTCAAGGTGGCCTAGCTTACACAACATATTGGTGATGTTTAGCACAGCAGAATTATTTTTTTTATCAGACTTAAACCTCATTGTTAATTGAATAAATGTGGCTGTCTGTGTAAGTCCTTCGTGTTTTTATTTTTTTTATGTGTGTGTTCATTATTTCGCGTTTTTCTCATGATTTAGGCCGTGTTTTTGTTACTTATGTGTTCATCATTTATTAATCTTTTTCTTTTATTAAGTTTTAGTTAAATATATGATGCCCTCGTCATTTTCTAGTCCGGTAAACGGTGGTGACCTCGTTCTGTTCAAGGAGCAGTAATGAACTTTCGATCTTGTATTGCTTCC
Source organism: Ixodes scapularis (assembly GCF_016920785.2). Lineage (NCBI taxonomy): Eukaryota > Metazoa > Arthropoda > Arachnida > Ixodida > Ixodidae > Ixodes > Ixodes scapularis. Next base: position 60,028,058 of record NW_024609880.1, on the reverse strand, counting down.
GGCGAACAATGGTGTCTTTGTGCGTGTGTGTGTGCGACCTGTTGATCACAAGGGATGATTTCGGGACCGAACGGAAGAACAAGGCCAGCGAGGAGCGACTGGGGGACTTTGAACATCGCACGGTACAAGGAAGGACATCAGCCACGAGGCTAGCAAGCAAGCCCTTGTCAAAACTGATGTGTTCGAGCGGAGAGTTGAATCAGGACTTGACCCTGTGAATAAAAATGAACGACTTTGGAACTTTCGTATAGCTTACAGCTTAATTGGGCCTTCCTTTTGTTTTATTTTATTAGGTGTCTGTGTGCTATTACATTTTTAGTTTATTTTAATGGTTGTCCGTGTGATATTACGATTTTGTTTTCTTGAACGGCGGAAGTGCTTGTTTGGAGTTTTGGCGCTTTTATGTATAAAACTTTTTTTGCAAACCATATTCTCTGTGCTGCCTCGACAACCTATCCTGCCAACGGGCTGTGATTTTCCGACTTCGAATGACACGTTTCCTAACTAGCGATCGCCTGCATTTTAGCTTCGTAGCATACACATTTGTCGGAATTAAAAATTTCGAACCCGGCGAATAATGATTGGTCAATGGCCTATTCTGTCGATGTATCGACGTAAACACACGTTTGGCAGTGTGGGGTAGCAGTAAAATGTATATTTTGTTGATATTCATAGAAATGCATTATATGATCCCTTGTCTGGACCTGAAGGTATGGTACCTGCCCTATGGCAATAATTTTAATGTGATGCTAGAAGGAGCATCACGTGAAAATTGCTTTATGTGGGGTGGGTACTCTATTTTCCAGGCCCAAACACGGGATCATATAAAGCAGTCTATACATGGTATATGAGGAATTGGGCAGATATGGCTATATCCATCCAGATATTGTCTGATTATGCATATGTGGTCATATCTGCCCAATTCCTTATATATCATATCTGTATTTTTTATTAGAAGTCTAGATATGTCATTTTTGTAAGGGATGGCCTCTAGCATCAGCTGCAGTACATCGGAAGGTGAAACAGTAGGTATGTCACTATTAAACTATTTCTATTATATTATGGTGTTACCTGATACGATTGAATATACGGTTACAGCCACTCCGGTGAAGCTCTACGGATTGGCCAGATACGGTTCAGCTTCCGCTTCGACCAATTTCGGTTGGGTTTTGCGGACTGGGCATTTCCGGTTCATTTTACGGTTTCTAGAAATCCGGTTTGCTTAGGGGCCCATATGACGGTTTGAAATTCCGGATTTGTCATGTGCAAAAAAGAGGAGCCTCGTGGCTTCTCTTTTTTGCACATAACAAACTAATTCGCATAACATCAAGGGCGTTCTGTGGCCATCACAATTGAAGACAGACTTGTAGTATGATTGACTACAACATGAAATAGACTCCCTGGTACAAGTTTCTTAATCGATTCTTTTTCTGTAAAATGATTTGTTAATGTAATTTCCACAACGAAAATATATATATTCAATTGCTCACTTAAAATTCTAGAATTCGTCTGCCTTGACAGCACCGTTTTCTCATGATTGAATATTTTGCCATCCGCACTGAGTTCATTTTGGTAAACATAAGTAACACTGAATTTCATAGAATTTCCATAAATCACGTGCTGATCACAAACGTTGATATACTACATTACATTTTTTCACTCACCAGCCAACAAGTATAATGTCTACAATTTAAAGTTGTCTCTAAACATTACATCATGTCTAACTGCAAAAACCTCTTAGATGTTTCAGAACGCTTAGAAAACTGCAAAACAACAAACTGTGAGGTTTCATGAGTTCTGACAGAAGCTTACCGTATACAAATACAATATTTGTCGCAAAACTAAACATCATGAAAACAAAAGAAATTAAATCATCGCTTGGATCCTTTGACAAATATTTACTTACCTAAGGGAGGCATATTTTGGAAGACAGGAATTTGATTCCCCTGTTATATATGTGCATGCATTCGATCACGGCCTAACACTTTTGTCGTGAATAAAGACTGCGCTAGTGTTATGCTTCAAAATGGCATTGAATGGAGTCGATTATCTTCTTTCTCTGGTTGTATCCGAAGTTGTTAGAAACAGATGAAGATACATTAACCAGTTCTGAAAAAACGTTGTTTGTGATGTTGGTATGGCATATGGCTCCACGTAGTACACTGACCAAACTGTGAAATGTTTGAATGACATATTTGGGCCACAAAAATATGGGTTCTCTCAAGGTTGATAATTTCTGATGTGGAACAACTTGATAAATATAATTTTATTTTTCAAGCAATTGACACTGAGAACTTTAAATATTATAAAAGGCAACTTCACAGGGTGCCAAAGAGACGTTTATATCAAGAGCTGGCTATTTGATTTGAGTGCCCTCAGTGGTTTTCGGAGCTGGGAAGCGTTTGCTCTGGTTTGTTTTGCTTTACAAGTTTCCATAAAGCGAGTGCGGGAGGTTTTGCATGGGCGGCATTTCACGAAAGTTTTTTAATGGTGATTCTCCTTGTTTACCCAAGTTGAATGTGGGTTTGAAGGTTACTTATTGTGAGACGTGTGTCGTAGAAGGTATTCGTGGGGAACACAACAGTCACTGGGATCGTATATGGCATCGAACGCCATTTTACAGTACCCTGTTTCATTGAACGCCATTGCAAGGAGCATCGTTTTGTAGAACACCGCATTTACGAACAATGGTCGCCTTCAGTGTTCCTAATTTTTGTCAATGGCGCCTGTATCATTTTTCTACACTTTGATACAAGAAATGGGATGGCGTTTGTCGCAGCCTGCAAAATTGATAAGGTTTGCTTTCACAAAGAAAGTAATATTACGCTAAAATGTCAAATGCATGTGCCGGATACCAACCGACATGTACGAGACCTTGGGGATATTCAAGCATAATTTGAAAATTGTGGAATACTCGTCGCTAATAGTAAATAAATAATACTTAGTCTTGTATGTTCCTGAGAGCAGGCTTTCTTCTTTCTAAAATTGTGTACAGAATCACAAATATGCGAAACAGACACCGCGATAAGATATAAAGTGTTTATGGGTTAAAAAATGCACCTTTGTCGTGATGAAAGTGTGTAGACAAAAAAACAATTTTAAATACATCAACATTCACGCAATTGCACGAGGCATTATAGTCACAGAACCTATGAAAACAGCAGGGCGTCTCGACAAGGACGCAAGCTCAGCCCTTATTCTCAATCCCTCACCTGCGTATAGATTTAACACGACTTCCAGTGAAACGCTAGCACATCACTCCGTGCGCAACCAAGGCCCTCGCGTCATAGTGATGGCGTCAAAGTTCGAGTGCAGAACTCCTCACAGTTCATAATATAGATGTTTGATGTTCCATCGTGTCTGTATGCGACCATTTCTGCGATACACATATCTTAAAGTTTACTGTTTAGCCATAGCACTGTAATTGCGTATCGTGCATGTTATGTTAGGTAATTAAAACCCTTTTTCATACTTACAAAAGTTTCAAAGAAAATTCCACTTTTTGTGACAATTTTAATTCACGTAACAGTCTCCGTTAAGCATAATATCATAGTATTTAAGCTAATTAGATTCATTTACTGAACTTTGCAGAGCATACCACTCTGTCCAATGGATTGCACAAAGAAATGCATGGCAGGTTGGACTGTCATTTTACGCAACGTAGAAACGTCAACAGGAGTTCAGTTGCCTAAATGGTACACCGAAGTGAAGTTTTATAAGACAATGTTCTCCAATGAACAAAATAGAAAAACTTGGCATGATGGAAAAAGTGCAACGAATGCATGTTCTAGAACTGCAATGTACAGCCGTGAGCGATATGAAGGTGAACAGCCCTCTTCTTATTTCTGACGTTCCTAAAAGTTTTGGAACAAGCTCTGTTCTAGAAGATGGCTAGAACGCAAAGTTTAGACCCCAAGCCACGTACTATTTGAGACGTTAATAGGCAATATAGCTTTCGGGAGCTGTAACACAGGCAAGAAACCAGGTAAGGTGTTCACCTTCATATTGCCGGCTGGTGTACTGGTGATGTAACATATTTTGATTCGCATAAATTGATTGCATTTTTAAACTGAATCACAAAGGTCTAATCTCACGCATGTGAATAATTTATTGTTCATCTAAAAGTGCTTGGCAAGACCGTAGGCGAGAGGAGCGTGGTGGGCGTAGGCGAAAGGAGCAGCGTGCACCACCGGGGCGGCGTGAACGGCGCGCACGGCAACTGGAGCAGCGTGCACAGCGTGAACCGCGGCAACTGGGGCAGCCTTGACAACGACCGGGTGTGGGCCCTCAACGGCGCTAGAGAAGAACGGAGCGTCGGCTGGGACGGAGGTCTTTGTTCCCGGCTCGTTGGTCTCGACGGTGGGGTGGAAGCCGGTGGCGTCGGCCACGTATTTCACCACACGTGTGACACCGAATGCATCAACGTAGCTGTAGGAGCCGACCTTGTTGTTGAACTCATCTCCGGTCTCCTGACGGGTCATGCGGGTGCCGAACTCGTCGACGTTGTCGAAGCCGAAGCTGTATGGCTGGGATGGAGCCTGTAAAAGGTTTGATCACACAAAATCAAAATATAACAATGTCCAGTTAGTGCAGTATTGCTTGTCATGGACAATATCCTGTGCATATTGTAACTGTTGAGGGTTATCATCAATATTGAACGTTCTGTAGATGTTATGGTTCAAATAAAAAAAATATCTACGACACAGCGACTAGCACTTGTTAAAACCCAACAACATGTTATAAAAAAATTTGCTTCTTCTTCGTTAGCCAATTTATTTATACAATATTTTCTTATCAATTTTCTGTGATATGTTATGAGAAATACGATACAGTTGGCAAAAGGAAATAATCTGAGTAATTACGTTCCTGTTACTTTAGTAGGGTACGCTGTTGGGCTAGCTGTTTCATCTTAGTAAAACATAAAATAGCTAAAAAAATACAAGGGCAAGAAGTGTACAGCGCCTGTCTTGTATACTTCTTGTCGTTGTCTTTCTTGCGCTATTTGATATGTTTTCCCGTTACATGACGAGATAGATATTGTACGTGATAACTGCTAAGGTTACGTTCAAATCTTCCCTGATGATTTCTTTCAGTAAAACAACAAAATGTATTCAAAGTAAACTTACGTGTTCGACAACAACGCCGCAGGCCACGTAGGCAAAAAGGCAGCACAGAAGAAGCTGCAAGAAAGAGGTGAAGCGTTATTATACAGAAAGGAAAGCAAAGCCTCGACTTATGTATCTGAATACTATGTGGTCCTTAGAGTAAAAGTTATTTGTATACCTTAGAGAACATGATGGCTGCTTTTCCTTTCGATTCAAAGTGAAAACCGTGGACAATATGGAACCCGCGCTTGCTTATATACCTTGTGAAGTAGGTTCCGGACACGCCTTAATATTGTAATTTTTCTCGTAAGCCAATAGCAGTAGTGGACAAAAATAAAAATTTCCTGATTACATTACGTAGCGTGGAATGTGGACAATCCTAAAAAAAGGAATGCGGGGAAGGATAACATCTTTGCTATATTTTTCTTCAGCTTGCTGAAAAAAAAGAGTAAAATTGGACCTTCAGGAAGGAAGGGAGTCATTTGATGTGCTATGTATGCGGTACTTGTCGTCGCTCTACCGGATTTTCACAAAATTCCCAGTTGTAAACAAGCTGTATAATACCCGTGCCACACGGGCAACTCGAATGACATTTACAACGAATGACATTTGTGTGATCGGTGAATAAGCTCGCTATCTGTCGCGCGTGGAATGCGCTACCCCCGGAGTGTCGCGCTCTGATTGGCCGTCCGCTCAAATGTCATTCGTTGTAAATGGCATTCGAGTTGCCTGTGTGGCACGAGTATTAGTCGGATTCTTTGTGCTACGTTGCTAATTTGCTTGTTTATATTATTTCAGCCTGAAATTAACATGTTAAGTTCAGGCTGATTTAATATAAACAAGCAAACAGACAACAAAAATAACTGCAAATTAAAAGGGTCTGCGGCATTTAAAGCGAAATTAACTATAGGGCACTGTTGTCCCGAGGTAGGGTAGCTAGCGTGTGTGCACCGTAAACTCCGTACAGCGTAAAAGTAAAAAGGTTGGTTATATGGTTGTGGAATTCGGAGAGAAATGGGGTTTAACCCGATTCTCCTAAAACATGTTGGGGTGTAAAAATCGGGTAAAATCGTGTTTTCTCCGAACACGAACAACCCTAAGTATATTGAACAAACTGTATGATGTGTGAATGAAAAGAGTTTGGACCACGAAAAAGTAATTTTCTCGTGGTCGGTAATCTCTGATGTACAATGCCCTGATAAATATAATTTTATGTTTCAAGCAATTGACACAGGCAGTGTCCAAGGTAAGTAAAATGAATTTGAGGGGGTGCTAAAGGAGATATGTATCTAAAAGCTTTGTATTTATGGCTGTGCTCCCTCAGTGGTTTCAGGCGCGCTAAAGAATTCACTCTGATATGATTTGTATTTAATGTGATATAGAAAGAGTGTGAAGGGTTTTCCTTGCGCGGGTTTTCTTGCAGGTTTGTTCATGGCGATGTGACTAGATAGTTTACTCACGTAGAATGTGGGTTCGAAAATTATTTAATTTAGACCCGTAGCAGGGATTCGTGGTGGGTACTGCAGTCACCGGTATCGTACACTTCATAGAACGCCGTTTCACGGAAGCGTCGTGTGGTAGAACATCGCCTATACGAACAATGGTAGGCTCCAGTGAGCAATATGAACCTTTGTATAATTTTTTATTTTATTTTGTACAAGAAATGGGCTGGGGGTTTGGGATAGCCTGCGAAACAATAAGGTTTGCTTTTACATAGAGCGTGATATTACGCTAAAAGTCGAAATAAATGTTTGAAATACCAGCTGACATTTGCAAGATTTTCGGGACACACAAACATAATTTACACAATTTTTGTAATAAGGGGTTATTTACCGCGAGTAACTCGAAAGTATAGTCTCCGGAAAAGCACTATTATAAAAATCGGCAACTTACATTTTCTTTAAAGTTCCATAATCCTTGAAATGCAAGATTTAAGGATATATATTTTATATAATTTTTTCGAGGAAAATAAGCAGGTGTTCTGGTTAGTGAACAAATTTTGTTTTTGTCAATCCACTCGCTAAATTTAGCAGCAAATATAAATTAGTGTATAGGTCACATGATGTCAGGTCAGGTGACGTAAACTTCCACAGTAAAGTTGAAGGGGGAAATTGGTTTGATATCAAGGTCACAAGATCTGACGTCAAGGGACCTATACAGCAAATTAATTGGATTTCATGTGACATAGAGGCACGTGGCAATATTTTCCTCGCCAAGCTTAGCTGGGAAACTGAATTAGAGCATAGGTCCTGTTACGTGGGGTACGGTGAAATATGTATTCCCACTAAATTTAAAGAGGTAAATCGTATTAGTGCGTAGACCGAGGGGGTCGACCTGTCGTCAAATGACCTATACACCATTTTAATTTGATTCTCCTTGACATTTGCTCATGTGACTTTGATTTCCCAGGCAAATATAGCGGCGAAACAGGATTGGAAAATAGCAACCATGACGTTAGTTCGCACGACGTCAATTGTTCGTTTAAATCTTGCGGAGAAACTTTGCTCATCTTTAGGTCACTTGGTGTAAATTTTCCCGCTATATTTAGCGTGCAAATCGAATTATACTATAAGTTACGTCAATTGGTCCGGTAAACTTGGCGCAAAATGCGAACAAACAAACAGAGGCCCGGAACGACGGGCGGAAAAAAAATTTGGGATTGGGCGGTTTTGATTAAAAGCATTTCAGGTTTAATATACATATAATAAAATGTCATGTAAATCGTTTCTAAAGCATTTCATGTTGGTTTTATTTTTTGCTTTTATTTGAACGTGGTCCGAAACCTTTCTCTATTCGTCCGCTCGTCCGTGCATTTTTCACTAAATTTTGAGGGTTAATTGACGTCAGATGACCTTTACAACAAATGTAGTTTCCTCGCGAATTTTCGGTGGCAAATTGATGACAAGTAATGGCCTTTAGTAATGGCCTGAATGTCATTTCCAAGGACGTCGTGGCTTTGTATTCATCAACGCGCCTATTCCCTGTTTCCCTTATTTTTTTTACTTAAAAAACGTTTGTTACATCCACTACATATACACCTCACGTACCGTGACAGCACTTACTCTTCTCTCTCCACCCTCTCACTGCACCCTCTTCTCCACTTTGCCCTCCCTCCTCAACCCTTCCTGTCTTTTCCCAAACCTCTCCCTCCACCCCTCAACTCTCCTCAACGCCTTCCTCTTTCCTCCCCCACCTCCTACCTCCCCTTTCCTCCCCCTACCTCTTCCTCCCTTCTGCCTCCTGCGGTGCCTTCTCATTGTACGAAAAAGCCAGCCAATCCCCTCAACCCCATCAAGTGCTAATTCACGTTCAGTGGCACTTGATAGAACGTCTAATCCAGGCAACTTAAACTAGAGGTACTTCAATCGCTGTAAGCACAATTTGTCTAAACATCTTCTAATAAAGCGCGAACGATAGTTCTTTAGGCATTGCAGTGCATAGATTATAATAATTTGAAGATAAATGTCGCTGACAAATTTTAAAATATATGATTTCAAAATATTTTCGCAGGGTTTTAACTTCCTGCTATTTTCGGTTGAGTTTTTGAACCTGTGTTTAGGGTTTTACCTAAACTTGCTTATACGTGATTTAGAAACAAATACTCTAAGCGTAAGAAGCGAAAAGCACATATCAATAGTTTTTTCTATCCTTTATTCTGTGCATCTTCAACATTCTCAATGCCTCATCTTCTTTCTTTTTTCTATTAGCCCCAAATTGATGTATCATTTTAATTTTGCAATCCTTGAATGATCCTAACCCTCTCCATATTAGTCACAGATAAACGAATTTCATGTCTCCAAATGTGCGGTTATATGCTAATATAAGTATGAGGACAATGGTGCATTGATTATGATTCCTTAGGGTTGTTCATTTTCGGGTAAAAACCGGATTTTACCCGATTTTTACACCCCGAACATGTTTCAGGATAATGGGGTTAAACCCAATTTCTCCTCGAATTTCAAAACCACATAACCAACCTATTTATTTTTACACCGCACGGAATATGGGGTGCGCACACGCTTGCTACCCTACCTCGGTACAACAGTGACCGATAGTTTAGTTCGAAAGCTGCGTGCAGCACTGTGGGCGATACACGGAGGCTTCTACGGAGGCCGGCTGAGGAAAAACGACAAGAGGCGTTGGGGCCTCAAAAAAACCTTCCGCCCCCCCCCCCCCCCCCCCCTCCCCGCTGTGCAGGTGGAGCCGCCTCGGCATGCCACGTAGCTTCGGCTCTGCTGCACGCAGCTTGTGAAATGCACTATAAATCCCCCTTCGATCGCTGAGGTGTCGACACCCAGCAGACTCTCTTGGATAGCATGGCCATCGCGCTGGAGTCCAACCTTTCTCACGAAAAACGTCTGAGCCAGTCAGTCGCGTAAACAGATCGGGATGACTTAACAGGTTTATTTCATGGCGAAATATCTGATCGAAGACGGCTGTCCGTCGAACGGTCAGGTTTTTCGTTGACACCTGAGGGAGAGGAGGATTCCGTGGGCGGTGCTTCCCTTGAAGAACCGCCCACCAATCCTCGTGGAAACATTTTTGTGGAAACATTTCGAATTTCGAAATGTTTCCACAAAATACCCTATTTCTGCCCGATCACCAGCTTGAAAAATAGCACCCGAGTCTTACCCCCCGATTTTAAAAGAATATAAAACCCGAAAACGAACATCCCTAGTTATCGCATATGTTGTACCTGACACAGTGCGTCTCCGTTGTCGGGAAGATTCCAAAATAATATCATCTCATAGCAAAATTAATTTCACATCTATCAATAATTTATTAATATCTTAAAAGTGCTTGGCAAGACCGTAGGCCAGAGGAGCGTGATGGGCGTAGGCGAAGGGAGCGGCGTGCACCACTGGAGCGGCGGGAACAGCGCGCACGGCCACTGGAGCAGCGTGCCCAGCGTGAACCGCGGCCACTGGGGCAGCCTTGACAACGACCGGATGTGGGCCCTCAACGGCGCTGGAGAAGAACGGAGCGTCGGCTGGGGCCGAGGTCTTGGTGCCTGGCTCGTTGGTCTCCACGGTCGGGTGGAAGCCGGTGGCGTCGGCCACGTACTTCACCACACGGGTCACACCGAAGGCGTCGACGTAGCTGTAGGAGCCAACCTTGTTGTTGAACTCATCTCCGGTCTCCTGGCGGGTCATGCGGGTGCCGAACTCGTCGATGTTGTCGAAGCCGAAGCTGTATGGTTGGGATGGAGCCTGTTAAAGGTAAGATCACGCCTGTTAAAGGTAAGATCAGGTACCGTAATTGTCTCTGTTGAATGCAAAATAGGGTTTCTATAAAGCATGAGCAAATATATTTTTTATTGTTTACAGAAGTGTCATTTTTTGCCTCGCAATAACTGCTTATGCCAGAAGTGTCTGCCTCGCTTGATCCTAAGCTGTCTTCTACTTATTTAGTGTTAGTAAAACAACAAGAGTCAGCAAACTCACTTGTTCTACAACAACGCCACAGGCCACGTAGGCAAAAAGGCAGCAAAGAAGAACCTGCAAGAAAGAAGTGTACTGTTACATTACAGGGAAAGAGAAAATAGAGCTCATACCGAAAGATCTGAACGCTACGAAGTTCTCGTACACTAAAATATTCGCATACCTTAGAGAACATGGTGGGTACTTTTCCTCTCGTTTCAAAGTGGAAACCGTGGTGCGTTTGAAGCAGTCGTTTACTTATATACCTAAGACTCCCGACTTTAGACACGCCTCCCTATATCCTAGTTTTTGTAGAAAACAATGGTCGGAGTGCAAAGAAAAAAAATAGAAATAATGCTAATTGAGTTACGTAGTTGAGGAATTTATAAGGCACTAAAGAAAAAAATGCGGTGTAAGATTTTATCTTCGTTTTTGTTTACAATAATTTGCTGCAGATGGAGTAGACGTTGACGAAGAGGAAAGGACGAGAGTTTTTTATGTACTTAATATGGCTGTACTGATCGCAATTTCACCTGCTTCTTTTAAGTTCCTACACGCAATTAAGGTGTGGTCTCAGAGTTTTGTGCAGTGTATATTTTCTTTCTAAATTATGTTGTTCAAATTAAACGTACTTTTGTAAATACATCAATTGATGATCAAAGCCGAACGTGTCACTGTATATTTGGTTGCAATATACTGTCATAACCACAGTTCATAAAACCGCGTCGGTATAATATTGTGTGAGCTTAAAGCATTGCTGTGTAAACACAGCACGCCAACGTTTGGACACGCTCTCTAGTCTGACATTATGCTAACAAATCACAACTTTGTGATAAATATAAATGCTGAGACCTATCAGACGAGCGGTTTCAATGTTTCAATATTTATTTCCTGTCGTGTTTACCAGCAGGTCAGAGGTCCTTCAGAAGAGCGCCACACAAAATTATACACAATTACAAAAAATGCACATAGTAAATTTATACACCTGTCGGAAATCATTGCACGCTTAAATTCATACATACACTTTAATTGACGCGCACAAATAAATTGAGTTTTTTTGAAGTGACAGATTTGGGCAAAATATTGACAAATTTGTAAAGTCAGTGTTCAAAATATGTTGTATTTGCGAAATCGGTTAAACGTTATGCCAAACATCTGTATACCAAACATCTGATACTGCGATTATCTCTGAATATCTTCCCCTGTGTTCCGAAACAGTAAGTACGTCCCCAACACTGGCCGTCGGCGATGCAACAGAAGCCGCCATCTGGTCCACGCGTTTGTACAGATGCCCCTCCTGTCCTTTGGAGGACTAGAGGTTGACTTTGCTCCCGCGCCTCTCGGTTAGTTCCGGTCGAGTGCAGTTAGTCCTCAACCTTTGCACACGGTACCTCGCTCGATCCAGAAGGTCTCATCGGTGTGCGAATGGGAGCTGAGGGGACCAAATGCTCCGTTAGTCCTTTGAGACCACCTTTTTTTCTTAGGGTGTGCCCGTTACGCCACCCCCCGCATTATGCAAGAGTCTTCTAGGGGGACAGGGGGAGGGGTGAGGGAAATTGGCGTCTATTCTTATGGCACCGCGTTGTTTGGTGCTTCGTAGTATGGTACTAACGCAGCTGTCAGATGCAGATTGAAACTAGGTTGAATACCAAATTTAATTTGTTGATGAGGTTCCTAAGTCAGTGCAAGATACACTGAGTACGAGCTTTTGTGTCTATTGAATAAAATGTGCATGTCCTTCCTTCAACCTGTGGTGCAGAGAACATCGGCTAAAAAGGACGCTGCCTCAACGATCGCCTCTGTGGACACCGCAAGGTGTTGACGTCACTGAAGAAGGATTTGGTTCACATAATTAACGCCAAAGAGTACCGTGCATCCACCAAAAATTTTAAGAGACAAGCATCGGCCTGAAATACCATGAACACTACGGCAGAGAAGTAACTTAGGCCTTTGCGATTACTACTGCCAGCGGCTACATTGCGACGACATGCCTCTCCCTATCGACGCCAGACCTAGCATTCCGCAGAGCGGAGATCAACCGGATAGGATTTCTACCTAGTTGTTCGTCCGACCGCACTTTTGGTTTTAGTTTCTCTAATCGAGAAATATCAAGTTGATGCATTTCAACTTGCCTCTTCACCCCTGTATGTACTCTTACATGTCCACTGTCGGAAATGTTGAATCCTTTAAGTGGCGCTTCTCTCCATTGCAAAACAAGTTTGGCTGCATCTATTTTCGAATGGTGAGATATAAATGTGGCGAACTGGAAGCCCCATTTGTCGTCATCGTTCTCACTTGCGTAATCCGGTTTGGGTTTTTTTTAACAAATATCCAAGATTAACTTGTTGTTTGTTATTTACATATGCCTAATAGCTGGAAACTTGACACCTGGAAAATGCTGTAGTATATCATTCATGTTCTCTCATATATGTCTGATATCAGCCCATGGTATTTAGCATTTATGCAGTAAAATAAATTTATATAAATGAATTTGCTTGATTAGAAAAAAAAAACATTCCTTAATCAGAATGTTTTGGAAATTGAAGCAATATGGGTTTTCTAATATGATTAGATGTATAATATCATTGTATTTAAACAAGTAAAAAAGCCTAATCATTTAAGTGATTAAAAAAATAAGCTAGAAAAACACGTCAGTTTTGATGCGAATGCTATTCAATGTACTCTCCCTTTAAATAAATTTTTTATATTTTGTACAATTAATTAAAATTTTAAACTAAAAGAAATAAAAAAGCTAGGTTTTTTTAGTTTTGAATAATTTTAATATGCATATCCCAAAACGTATGTTGTCTTCTTGAATATGCCAAGACATCTCCTGTATCTGTTTTAGTTTTGTGTGCCTAACATTTCTCATTTGAGTTTTAATACTGGCTTTTGTTTTTGATGTGTGAGTAGTGTGCACAACACCGGAGACCGAGGTTCTTTGAGGGTGCAAGCAAAATGAAGCGTTTTCATTATCACAGTTTGGATTAAATTATAAATGTATGTGCACACAAATTATTTAATAATTTTATATAAACCTTGACTATGTAAGCTTTTGTAGAAATCTGTTAGTGTGTCTCTATCGTCTCAATACAACCTATAAGAAGGACGGTATCACGAGAGCTTGTTTTGTCAGGAGTCAATAATTTATTAATTTCTTAGAAGTGCTTGGCAAGACCGTAAGCCAGGGGGGCGTGCTGGGCGTAGGCGAAGGGAGCAGCGTGAACCACTGGGGCGGCGTGCACTGCGCGCACGGCAACTGGAGCAGCGTGCACAGCGTGAACCGCGGCCACTGGGGCAGCCTTGACAACGACCGGGTGTGGGCCCTCAACGGCGGTGGAGAAGAACGGAGCGTCGGCCGGGACCGAGGTCTTGGTGCCCGGCTCGTTGGTCTCAACGGTCGGGTGGAAGCCGGTGGCGTCAGCGACGTACTTTACCAGACGGGTGACACCGAAGGCATCAACGTAGCTGTAGGAACCGACCTTGTTGTTGAACTCATCTCCAGTCTCCTGACGGGTCATGCGAGTGCCGAACTCGTCAACGTTGTCATAGCCGAAGCTGTATGGCTGGGCTGGCGCCTGCAGAAGAAAAGTGCAAGGAGGAAACAAATATGAAGGAAGTTTTCCTTACTGCAGTACGTCCTGTCTATAACAGACTAAGTTGTGTGTATATATATATAGTTGAATGGGTACAACCAATTTTTAACGTTTTGTAGATATTAGTGTCCAGTTACTTAGCAGGGCAAATACCAAAGAAACACTCTTAGTTGCTTTGACACCACAGCCCCTACAGAAACGCAGATGCGTACTTAACTCAAGCCTTGCTACAGTCGTGTTCTCTTAGGCTTGTATTTGGTGTTTTAATTGTTCGATTTTTTATGTGTTATAAGGCTCACAAATATATCTAAAGAAAACAGTGTGAGCTATAGGTTGTTTTTTTAGAGTACTTTCATTATATTTCACTCTGGGGGAATTGCTAACAAAACGAACATTTACATCGTATGATATTCAACAGTTTTCTAGTTTTTATGTTATATTAGAGCTTGATATCAGTAAACTTACGTGTTCGACAACAACACCGCAGGCCACGTAGGCGACGAGGCAGCAGAAAAGAACCTGCAACGGAGATGTGAACCGTTATTCAATTGAAAAAGAAATCACAGCCCCCTTTGGAGGATTTGAATGAAAAACAGTTATCAGACAGAAGGATATTGCCGCACCTTGGAGAACATGGTGATTACTTTCCTTCTTGGCTGGAAATCGTTGTGCGTTTGTAGCTGACGGTTGCTTATATACCTCGCAGAGTATGTTATAGACACGCCCTAGCATGCTTCTGTGTTGTGTCTAACGAATCAGCGGCGTGGAAATTAGAAACTATGCCAGATGAATTAAATAGCGCCGGAACGTGTAAGGGGCTAAAGGAAAGGAATGTGACGAGACGTTTTCTCTTTGTTTTGCTTTAGTCTGCTGAAGAAAAAAAGCTAATCTCTTTGACGACGAACTGGGAAAGAAGAGATGTTATTTTGCGTCTTTTATATGCTGGACTCATCTCAGTTTTTCCCTTCCTTTGCGAGGTTCTCTTTTGTTGACAACGTTTATTTTTCCTGCTTTTTTTAATTTTTTTTTACATGCACCGTCCTGCTAACGGCCTTTTCTACTTGAGAAGACAGGCCGTTGCAGTTGCAGATATTGTGGGAATACTGATTTTCGCTTCGCATCGCGGGCGCACTTCGTGGAGGTTCCTCTCCTGTCAGCTTTATTTAAGGTCGCTCTGTTTGGCGTTAGTTTTCTGCCTCCATGGCACAGCGGCCATTCCGGTCATCTGAATTATGAACTGTCTATTTGTTTAGATTATAGAATTAGGAATACCTATATTTTATTATATTTTCTTACATTTAATTAGTTTGAATTCATTCGCCAGCGTCGGTCCCACAAGAAATCAAAAAAGCTAGGACTTACTCAAATAAAGAGGATTGGGCTCGCGCTTTTAATGTACAAATGCTCTAAAAGAACTTCCTCAATCTAATGAGACGTAACTTTCTCCTATTAGTGTAATCACTTTCATGCGTGAGCAAACTATGGCGATTCGTATAATTCGTCCATTCCATTTGATAACAGAGAAAAGGAGATAGAAATGAAAATGATTGTATTAATTCAGATCTCAGCAGAATCTAATAATCTATGGGTTTCATCTTTTTTTTTTGTTTTTTTTTACATATCTGCGTTATAATTTCGTTAAAGCTACACTAATGCGATTTGTGCAGGTCAGTTATATGACCAGGGGGATATAGTAAATGATACACTAGTCACAATAACTAAATTTAACTAATGAAATGTGTTCGTTATTATTTAAGTAGTGAAAATAAACATTTAGTTTCAATTAGAAACTTGCTGCGCGCCATTAAAAACAGTAAATTACCTAGTGAATATTCTAAAAACTTTTTAGAACACGTGGGAAGCACGTGCGGGAAACCGCTGAATTCTCACTCGTGCAGCAGGCTCAAGGCTACCGGGGAGGTAACGCGACCGAACGGTTTTTCTGTCTTATCATAGGCGTTTTCTCAACGGCAGCCTTGTGCCTGTTGCACGAGTCGGAGATGCAGTGGGGTATTGCGCATTCCACGCGCTCAAAGTCTTTCCTAAAATTACTTTTATAGTGGGTTTTGATGATGCTCAATCAGTTTCTATTTAAAATCCCATGTTTAGTTTCACTAAATGAATGTTAATTAACACATTTGAGTTCATTTCCCGACTTATCTTGACCATTAGCCCCCTAGATTATATTCCCCTGGCCGCATAACTCACCTGCACAAACACCAGTGGTGTAGCTTTCTCGGCTTTTTTTGAACAAATCTGTAAAGCCTAAAAGAACACACTATATCAAAGCTCAACTTTTTCACATTTGCTTTGGTGAATGCAATCCCTGGCTTTGATATTTTCGCGAAGGGCTTATAATAGTGCATCCTTACTGGAAGTTTGGTGTTTCAGTGTGCGGAATTAAAGTTTTGGATATCATTTTTTTTTTAAGTTTTATCCCTTTGGCCATTGAATTATTGATATAGTTAACTCTCGGGTTTGCAATTTCAAACCCATATATATTAGGCTCAACGAAACTTAGTTTCCGGGTGAGGCATAGACGAGAAAATTGGTGTTCTAAAATGTTCCAAATAGTGAAATTGACTGGTAATAAAAAATATCTAAAGGCTAATTCTCGACGTTTGACTAAGTTCAAACTGAATTAGATCTCGTAACACATTTTGGCGGGCTACTTGGTTTATGTCTAGGGAACAAAATAAACTGCGCTCCGTGTGTCGTACTTGTTTCAGCCTATGTCCCCGTCCTTTCCGCAGCTATTTTATTTCCCTAGAATTTCGTAAATGTTGATCCGGTAAATAGAGGTGAAGATCATAACAAATTATTTAAACAAAATGAATTCACTCCCCAGTGAATTATTAACTCTAGAATCAGATTTTCTCCGGCAGCAGAGCCACTGCACGCGATATAATAGTAAATAGAGTACATAGAGTGAGTCACTGACATGCGTGCTTGCAAAGTAAAGAATTTAGGTAGCCCACAAGCCTATATCAACACTCGGATGACTTAGGCCACGTCTAAAAGATATCTCACCTAAAGAAAAGAAACAAGAATCTGTGCACATAATTCCCTGTCCTGATTGCCCCGCCAGACAGATCGTCTGAAACAAAGAATTTTCAAAAAAGTATTCTGTAACGGCCTCATGCTCTTGAGCCAAACAACCTTGTGCCTAGCAACCATGACGTTCCAAGTCTATATAAACCACTTTAAAAAAAAAAAAAAAAAAAAAAAAAAGACATTCGTGCAGTTCGCTTCTCGATACCCAAGTGGCCTGTCCTCCCTTACTGATCGTCCCGTTAAAGCTTCTCCGACACAAAAACGACCTTCTCAAATTTGACCACGAGCGAAGCGCTGTTTCGTAACATTCTGACATAAAAGTCTATTGGATAGACTTCAAGAACCCGTGCATTCTCAACATCGAGTGTAATCCCCGGCTGAAACTTTTGATTGAATCATGACACACCCAAAATACGCCAGGGAACATCAACAAATCCCTTGGATTTTTACCATCCGTGTTCATAAATGCGCTAATCCAATTGACGAAGGAAAAAAAGAAGAAAAGAATAAAACACCACAAATACTGTAGATTACGCTGCTGCTTTCAAACAGTAGTCTTCTTCAGAGGCAGCCTCTCAAGAAGAAGCAAGTCGTTTTGAAACGTTTGGCACCTACTTTTGTAGGGTCTGGTTGGAGTTCCTTTATTCCTTAACACCAGAAGTATTGCGACGCGTTCGGAGTTTTAGTTGACTATTATGCAATATGGCCGATTATATTACCACTGCAACTTTTTTGTAATGGTCAATGTTTTTTTTTTTTTTATCATCATGCGTGAAGCACGAGAAGGTATTGACTACAATTGAAGCTTCCGGTATCAATATGGGCAGTGATTTTACCACTGCTTAGTTCCTAGGTCAGTGACGTAAAGAATCCTCCTTGACTAACAATTGATATCGGGTCATAAAAAAGAGTTTGATGTTGCAAACAAAGAAGAATTCCGTACTTTGAGGAACGAGCTGCATGAGACTCAGAATAGTCTGGCCTTCATGAACAAAGATATCGAAGAGCTGAAAGCAAAGTGTGATAGTTTGAGTGCAGACAACACAAAACTGAAACAGAGCAATGAATTATTAGAAACAAATAACACAGACCTAACACGGCAGGTCGCTCAACTCGAGCAGTACTCACGTCTCAACAACGTTGAGATCCGTGGCGTGCCCAACAACCTGACCGAAGATCTCGGAGAGCTTCTAGCACACATTGGTACCCACATCAACTGTCGCATCACTAAAGCTGACATCGACATCGTGCACCGGGTTCCCACCACAAGTCAACCAAACGCTCACAACATAATCGCGAGATTCATCTCGAGGGATCATAAGAACGATTTCCTAAAGAAGGCACGCCGCGCTCGCATCACAAGCAAAGATTTGAACCTACAAGAGGAACCGCGTCAAATCTTTTTTAATGATCACCTTTCTCCTCTAAACAAAAAACTCTTCTCTGCGGCACTGCGCCTAAAGAAAGACAAGGAATGGAGGCATCTGTGGACTGACCAATGTGTTATTAAAGCCAGAAAAACTAATGGGAGCTCAGTTCACAATATCATGTCCCAGGATGATTTGAGCGTCTTTGTCTAGCTGCTAAATCTTTCTGTGTCCCTCTTCGGTTCTCACTTTTTCTTTTCCTTATGAACGTATCCTTGCTTGAACCAGACCTATTTTCCAGACAGACATCCACTTCATCAGAGTTATCGGTACTCCATCTGAACATCAGAAGCTTACGTAGTCATTATGACGATGTGATTTGCTTATTATCTACCCTAAAACATAATTTTCATTTTATCGCCCTCTCTGAAACATGGCTCAGCAATAAAACGAATAACAACTTCAATATCCCTGGCTATCAGGTAATGTATGGTCATCGCGAACCACAAGAAATAACGTTTCCGTCTATATCACACGGGGGAGTTGCTCTTTACTTAAAAAATACACTTACTTTCAGACTTCGAGATGACATTCATATGTCATCTAATCTTTGTGAATCACTATTTATAGAAATTCCGCCAAATCCCAAATCACCTAGTGTAGTTCCCGATAAAACAAAAAGTACACTCATTCGCGTCATTTACCGTTCACCAAATAATGCAGTTGAGCACTTCTTAGGCAGCTTAAATGAAACACTCAAAAACATTTCTCAAATTAATTCGAATGTTATCATTATGGGCGACATAAACATTGACACTTCTGCTGATTCATCCGTCACTTACAGATACCTAGATACACTAGCCGTCTACGGACTACAACAATGCATAACAACAACTACCCGCTTTAGCGACACAAAACGCAGCACTTTGGATCACATAATTACGTCTTGTCATCCAACAGACTTCACAATTGGCACTATTGCAAGCGACATAACCGACCATACACCCATTTTCGCTGTTTCTAATACACATAAGGTGCCACAATCGATAACACAAACTACTCAAATATACGATTACAACGTAATAATAAATACATTAAACACGAAGTCATGGGAGAGCGTGTACCAGGCGCCCGCGGCAGACCTAAAACTAGACAACTTTTTAGAAACACTAAAATCTTCCATTCAAATAGGTACAAAAACCTAAACCCTATCCCGCAGATCAGTCAGAAAAAGCCCCTGGTTAACATATGGACTACAGCGATCTATCAATCACAAAAACAATATGTATAAAAAACTAAAACGCAATCTATTTAATCTACGCCTTCAATCTAAATACAAATTGTATAATGTTTGTTTAAAGAAATTAGTTAACGTAGCTAAACAGCAGTATTTTTTTAGTAAACTTTCAAACGCCATTAACAATCCCAAAGAAACCTGGAAAATTATTAACTCTGCATTAAATAAGAGTACTACCGAACAAACCGTGTCAGCCTTAAGCACCGACCAAGGCATAATTACGGACAAACAAGAAATTGCTAACACGCTCAATGACTACTTTTCAACTATCACTACAAACGTACAGTATCTTTCATACACAAATCTATACACTGGAACACCAAATATAGCTCGTATTGACACGACGTTTTTTCTTTACCCTGTCGATCCAGAAGAAGTTCATAATACCATTAACACGCTAAAAAATACGTCGTCGTTGGGGTGCGACGGAATACAGACGATAATACTAAAAAAATGTGGTTCTATCATTGCGTACCCTTTGGCTGATATTATCAACAAAATTTTCACGACTAGCTCTTACCCCGACTTACTCAAAATCACAAAAGTGACTCCAATATTTAAAAAAGGAGACAAACTAAAACCAGAGAACTATCGACCAATCGCCTTACTTCCTGTCATTACAAAAGTGATTGAAAAACTTCTACTAAAGCGACTGAACCTGTTCTTCTCTGAAAATAATTTGATCATTCCGTCACAATATGGATTTCTTAAGGGGAAATCAACAGAACTCGCGTTATTAAATATGGTAGAGACAACAAAGCAAAATATTGAAATGAAGCTATTAACAATGGGAATCTTTGTAGACCTAACAAAAGCGTTTGACCTAATTAACCATGAACTTTTACTACAGAAATTAAGTGCTTACGGGGTTCGCGGTGTTGCTCTCAATCTAATCGAAAGTTATCTATCAAACAGATGCCAATTTGTCACTTTGGATGGCATTATTTCAACAACTAAACCTATTACCATCGGTGTTCCGCAAGGCTCAATATTAGGTCCCTTTCTTTTTTTAATATATATTAATGACCTGGCAGCCTATTTACGAAAATATTGTGTTCTTTATGCCGACGATACAAATATTTTTATATCTAATGCAAGCGTGACAGAAGTATACATGGAAGCTAATAACACTTTAGAAAAGCTTGCTAAATGGCTAACCCATAACAAATTAGTTCCCAATATAGCGAAAACAAACTACATAATTTTTGCCCCGAAAAACAAACTAATTGTAAACACACCTCAGCTTTCGTTTGCAAGTATTAACCTAACTCGAGTGTACCATACTAAATTTTTAGGATTAACACTTGACCATCAGTTAACATGGCACCAACACGTAAAAGACACAACTAATAAGATATATCGAAATATTCTAATTCTATATAAACTACGGTACACGTTTTCCTTACGAACCCTCCAAATGCTTTATCACAGCTTCATTCATACTCACACTTCGTACGGGTTATCCATTTATGGATTGACATATAAAACAACACTAAAACCCATAGAAATCGCCCAGAACACGGCACTACGAGCAATGCTGTTTGTTAATAGGCGCGAAAGTGCTCAATTTGCGTACCGCTTCCTCAACATTTTAACAGTTATTCAATGCCTCGATTATCGTGTAGCATTATTAACATTTAAGTTCATCACCAATCAAATAACATGCTCTTCAATTAGTTTTACTCATCAAGATGTCATGTATCCTCTGCGTTCACATTCACAAGCGTCACTGTCTGTACCATGGATACGAACTAATTATGGTGCGTTCACCTTCATTTATATTGCTAATAAAACGTGGAACTCTCTACCACCCTGCCTAACTGCCATGTCATCACTCTATATCTTTAAAAAAGCCATGCGTGCCCACATACTATCCGCATGATTCATCAACCATTTCTATACCCCTCCCCCTCCCCCCCCCCCCTCCGATTCATTCTTCTCTCCTAGGCACACCTTTCACACAATCACAAACACACAAACACACACTGATATTGTCCTTTTCTCTCGACTTTCTAGCTTTTCTTCTCTCTATTTTCACTTGGTTTAATATTTTGATTATGTAGATACCACAATTGTGTTTCGTTTTTTTATTTTTTATTTTTTATATAATGGTGTTAACTTGATCGCTGACTAACCCTTTATTACCAAGGGGTCCCTTCAACAGTTTTCTTTTGAAAACTCTGAGACCCCCGTCTGAATAAGTGTAATTATCTAACATCTTGTGTACAAATAAAAGCACATTTTGACTTGACTTGACTTCACTTGAAATCATCAATTATCCTGTATTTCAAAATATAAGAAAAAAAATCCGCATCTCCACGTGGTGAATTATCTTGATTGGGGCGAAGCTCTGGTGGTACTTGTCTGCGTAGACGCTGAGCCGCTGCATGCCGAGCCTTTTGTTCATTTTCATCCATGTCACTCAGCGGTCAAATGCTCAAATGCGTATATAACCACGTTCCATACCACACATTCTCTTTCTGACATGGATGAAAACGAACGAAAGGCTCGGCATGCTGCGCTCACCGTCTACGCAGACAAGCACCACTAGAGCTTCTCCCCAATCAACATCATTCACCACGTGGAGATGCGTTTTTTTTTTTTTTTCTCACACGAGCAGGGGAGCACGTGCTCACGTGCTCGTGAGCACGAGCACCCGACGCCGGATATCGGACGGACATACAGACATGGGTAGCCCCTAAGGAGCTTGGCTCCTAAAAGCAATCAACATGTAATCGAGCTGTGTACATGTTTAGAGGGCCATAAAATTATTCAGCCGCAATGGGTGTCGTGAGCCTTAGATGTAAATGACAATTGTAGCCAGTGTTGTACAACCGCTTTTCCTGAGGTCTTTAACGAGCATCGCGCAGTAGTGATGCACAAGCACGGCGGTTCGATGCTTGTCCACATAAAAACGAGCAGGAGTGGGGTTGAACCCAGGATCCCGGGTTTCCGCAGCGCGAGCTTTCGCTCCGCATGCTCCGACCTGCGGTGCTTTAACACACTCGGCAACCGGATTACCCTCCACCCCTCTCCCCAATGAAAATCCATACAAGTATTTTTCATGGCTTCTGGAATATATTGAAATATGCGGTGCACAAGTTTGTCTGCTTCTTTTGTAGGAGGTTGTGGTGACGTCAGAATGCCGAGCTCTCATTGGCTCTGATTGAGGGATAGTGGGTAGACCTCAAGGTTTGCTTGCTTTGAGGTCTACCCACTATCCTTCAACCAGAGCCAATCAGAGCTCGGCGATCTGACGTCACCACAACCCCCTACAAAAAGAGCAGACGTGGTTATCGGCTACTACCGCATTGTCACTGTTCACGAAGCGATGAAAATACGCTCAGGACAAATCACTGGTTGCTCTTTGTAAGTTGATGTGGCTATGTCGACATCGAATTGCTGTAATTATTGCGCTGTCTGATTAGTTTCATATAAAAAAAAAGAATTGGCAGGGGGTAACTGCATTCATATATGACGTACTGGCACAAAGTGAGAATAAATTCCTATTCGTGTACATTGAGATACTATTTTAGACCAGTAGCTAAGTCAAAGAAGAATAAATCGTTTGTAAGGTTACAAGTACCATAACCATTCTGGCTGGAGCATAAAACCTGCAAGTTTCAGTACCGTGCTGTATGCGTAAGTAAAATCGTTTGCTTATCGGAGAGCGCGCCCGTCGTGAGAGGGAACCTGAAGCACAATCTCATTCATCAGGGCCCAATTCGTCATGCGTCAATAATTTATTTATTTCTTAGAAGTGCCTGGCAAGACCGTAGGCCAGAGGCGCGTGGTGGGCGTAGGCGAATGGAGCGGCGTGCACCACTGGGGCGGCGTGCACTGCGCGCACGGCAGCTGGAGCAGCGTGCACAGCGTGAACCGGGGCCACTGGGGCAGCCTTGACAACGACTGGGTGTGGGCCCTCAACGGCGCTGGAGAAGAACGGAGCGTCGG
Organism: Ixodes scapularis; assembly: GCF_016920785.2. Taxonomy (NCBI): domain Eukaryota; kingdom Metazoa; phylum Arthropoda; class Arachnida; order Ixodida; family Ixodidae; genus Ixodes; species Ixodes scapularis. Next base: position 60,004,265 of record NW_024609880.1, on the reverse strand, counting down.
CTGGGACCGAGGTCTTGGTTCCTGGCTCGTTGGTTTCGACAGTCGGATGGAAGCCGGTGGCGTCGGCCACGTACTTCACCACACGCGTAACACCGAAGGCATCAACGTAGCTGTAGGAGCCGACCTTGTTGTTGAACTCATCTCCGGTCTCCTGACGGGTCATACGGGTGCCGAACTCGTCGACGTTGTCGAAGCCGAAGCTGTATGGCTGGGATGGAGCCTGCAAAAGTACGTGGTACAGGAAAAGAAATATTTGGAAAGCGTTTCGGTTGTTGCAGTATTGTCTGATGCATCATGATACAAAGTGGGGATGAGCACGGCAGAGTGAATATATTTATTTGAGGTGTTATCATCAACTCAGTGTTCATCTCCTTTTAGAAAAATGCTTGAGTAGCCCAGAGGTTGAAAGTAGCTGTGACCCGGCATCGCGTTCGAGAAACTACAATAAATTTGAAATGTGTTCTAAAAGGCGTCTTAGCGTCGTCATGTTTGCAACTTGGAATCGTATGTTTTTTTTTTTTTTCTTTTTATAAATATGGGTCATACTGCTAAAAAAAAACGCGAAACAATAATAGCCTGAGCTACTAGATTATCTTCTACATTGTGGTAAACATGTCGTATGTTTGGTACGTAATTAATTCTGATTCAAGGAACGTTTCCGTCGCATAAATTTAACAGAGGGGTGCAGACGCTTTGCTATTAAAATATTGCAAAATTATTTCCGCGGACTCACGTGTTCAACCACAACTCCACAGGCCACATAGGCGAAAAGGCAGCACAGAAGAATCTGCAACGAAGAGATGGGCCGTTATTCCACTGAAAGGGAAAGCAAAGCTACAGATCAGGGATCTGAATGCTAAGTAGTTCTCAGAGTGAGGGATATCCGCGTACCTTAGAGAACATCGTGGGTAGTTTTCCTCTCTGTTCGGGGTGAGATCGGTGCTGCACATGACGCTGACGTTTGCTTATATACCAAGCGTAGTTCACTCTAGAGAGGTTTTAGTATGTCATACTTTATGTTCTAAACCAATGGACGGACTGGAAAAAATAGCTCTTTTTATGAAATTACTGAGCAGAGGAATGTGGCTAGGGCTAAAAAAAGGAATGTAGTAAGAGATTGCATCTTAGTTTTATTAAACCAGAAGCGGCTCAAGATAGAATATAATTTAACCCTCAGGCAAGGAGGATAATTTATTTTGTTTGCTTCATATGCAGCACTGCTCGCATCTTTGTCATTTTTATGCGAAGCTCGCTTGTGGTAAACAAAGTTTAAAATTTTTTAAATATTTTTGATTGTTTATAAATTAAGTATACCTCGGCATCATAACATGTAGACTGCCATGTCACTTGAAAGAGAATCTACAATTAAAGGGTTTCTCGTTAAATAAAGTTGCCTTCAAATGGTGGAAAATACGTCGCTTTAATCGTTCTCTAAGAACTACTCTATATTGCTCGTGCTTGCCTTCCTCTTCTTTAATTAAAAGTTTGTGCACAATCAAAATTGAATATTATACGGGACAGGACTGATATTGAGAGAAATAGCAATATATATTTATATCAAAGCTATCAAGTTTTAAACGCACGATCTATCTCGAAGAAGTGGAATATATCAGGAAGGTGAGACCAGGACGGTGCAGTTGCGCGCACGAACACCTCCCTCCAGAACCCATGTGCTAGCCAGGCCTTCATTAACCCTTTGTGCATTCTCTCATATTGCCCTTCCCTGTCCTTCTTACTGCCGACAGCATTATCCTAACAATATAAAGGTTAAAAAAGGCCATTGTTTCACCAAAATTAATAGGTCCCTTTGATCATGTATATGAACGCGCAAGGGTTGCTATACAGGGTGCTTCTCGTAACCTTGAACAAATCGTTCCTTCGAAAACTATGCACCACCCACAAGTGATGGCAAAGTTATATTGGTCTTCGCAAAAGGGAATTCGTTGATTATTTACGACGAAGTAAAGATATTTTAATGAGCAATTTTGAATGTAGGGTTTCAATTGGAAGGTTTCTGGGGATTTCTATAATTTAGTAAATAATCCCACTTTACTTGGAATTTCTTAATCAACCCATTCTATCAAGAATAAGAAAAGTCTTAATTGAAAATATTTAAATATGTTTATCACAGCAGGAAATAGGTTAATAGGATCGTTCAAGAGCTCGTACAAATCAGAAGTTCTCCAAAAGTAGTCAATTGATCTTTATAACTAATTTGTAGTCCACAGTATTGAATAGGAACTTTAAAGCAAATTAAGCAATAAGTAATAGTCACCACCAGAAAATCTTCGAAATTACGCGAGGTATCCAAACGCAAAGATATAAAATGATGTATGATAGTCTAGTGAAACCATTTCAACGATTTTTTTTACAAATTAATTAACTTACCATATAACTAATTCAATTCAGGTTGGCAACTGCATTTATTTTCTAAACAATTTGATCGGAGTTTTAAAAAATTCTTGACCTGAAATTAGAGCACGAATTAAGTTGTAGACTCACCTGGCCAATGTTAGATCTGTAAGGTTTCGCGTGACGGTAAAGACGTTCACCTCATACATAATATTAAATAACCGACCGGAATTTGAGCGCCCCATGCCTATTTTGTACAGTGAATTCAAAAGTGGCCTGTGAATTAAGCTACAGTGGTAGAACTTGTTCTTCTAGAAATTTGAATATCTCGCCGGAAGCAAAAGTTGCAAAAACTTTTTAGAGCAGTAATCCTTTCTCGTTGCCAGTCTCGGGGTGTTTTTACTATGTTCAACTACCACCAGCTCCACTATATTCAACTACCACCAGAATAAAAAATATTACTGCAGTTATCGTGCCGTGCACGATCAAAAGAAAAATGGCGTGACAGGACTGATGGAGTTTGTTTCGAACGATAATTATCTTGCATTAGATGGCGGCGATTGCGCATGAGTCTAAATTTAATAGTCATTAAAGAAAACATATTGGTTATTCTAGTCTCTAAAATCAGCATGTTATTCAATAATAGTAGTTTTGTTTAAATACCATGCGTCATTTTATTTATTTGCCTGTACATGCTTCACATATTGCTTTTCGAACATCTGCTGGGTGTGTTATAATTTATATAAATTGGTTCGAGGCTTTTCTTCATATTGCACGCGACAGACGGCCTGATCAAGTCCCGACTACTCTTAAAAAATTTGTGTTTGTTACACAATCTGGAGCTAACCTAGAAATAAATATCTCTATGCATATAGCTACATTTTACTTGATTTATACCAAAACTTGGGAAATTCTAGGTAATCTTGTTCACGGGCAAGGTTAAATAGTTTGTTTTTTGGGTCATTGAGCACCACACCATCCAGCCCTAAATTCGACCTCCATGGAATCCATTCAAAACCTTTGTTTAATTGGTGATGTAGAAATGTAATTACGAAAATAATTTTACTATAACTTTTTTTAATAATAATTTTGTATGACGAACGTTAGAATGTGTGGAAAACGCGTAATTTTGTCTAGTAAGTTTTTAAGCGACGCTGTTAAATAAACAACGTTGTTGTAGGTCAATATATTATTCTAAAATAATCAAACGGTGTGGCCACGCATTTCATAATGCTTTTAATTGTGCGGATGAGCTTAGAGTGGCATAAAAAGATAAAATTTACCACTTATTTTCCAAAAATATGCTACCATAACACAATTTAAAATTAATGTGCGTACATAGTAAAACCACACCGAGACTGATAAAAAAAGGAAGGAAAAACACATGTATCAAAATAGTAAGTAGTCAGGTTTTGTACAAACCTGTTACTTTTTTTTTTTTAAATAATAGACCCTATTAAGTATATAGCAAGAAACTCAAGTATAAAAAACGTATAAATCTGGTCGTTCTAAAACTATATACTATAATATTACTATTGCAATTAATGTTAATATTAACATTGATTCCACTAAACGACTAAACTTATAAAAATACATTATATTTAAACGCGAAAAAGGAATTTTTGGATTTCACTTTGAACTTATAAATATAGCAAAACGTTTTGTTTTAAAATCGAAAACGAAAAGGTGGTCGATTTGAAATACCTACTTTACTGCTATATTTAGCTTGTAACTAATACCGCTAATAAGTAAAATGTGTGAATATTAATGTCAAACTAAAAAAAATATTTTTCACATTGGGTTCTTTGCTAGTATTGAAAATATTGAAAAATACTCAGTTTTCAAAGAGGAAACTAATACGTGTTTTTTTTTTAAATATGTATCTTACTGTTATATGTTTGTGAATACAAGTATACACGGGAAACATTTGAGAGCTTAAGTTAAAAAAAAACACATTCTGAAACAAAATTCAGCATTAAATATATGTAGATGTATTCCTCACACTTCCGAATCGAAAACTGTTTTATTTTGATAAAAGTCTATGAGGATAAGGTAAACGGGGACTAGAGCGACCCGATCACGCTTAGTGTTGCATCTTTGACTTCGCTTATTGAAGGGATACGGAACTGAAATTTGGTTTTCGCAAAGTAATGCTGCAGAGGTGTTGAACGGAACGCTACAAACTCCAAAAGATCACTCGTCCATCGATATCTCAAACGGATGGATCAAGCGAGTTCTTTGACGTAATTCTCCTCCGGGAGAATTTGAGAGTGAGGAGAAGTGGCCTCGCTTCTCTCCTCCTCGCTTCGTGTCACCAGCTTGACGGGACGTAGCGAGGAGGAGAGGGAATGGGAATGGGCGTGCCTTGTCTCGTCGGCCTTGTCGGCCGGGTTCAATCGCGCACTTTTTTTGTAAAAAAATACGGCGATCCCTTATATATATCGCCGTATGAGTGATATATGTTGGTTTTGCAGCTTCCCGCCTATCCGCCCGGCCTTGTTTAGTGCGCTCAAAATTTCGGATCGGTATCCCTTTAAGGGTACAATATATAAGGAAAGTTGCTTAAACCATAAAGCACCGTTCACACATATGCAACCGACTAAGACCGAGAGAGACCAGACCGGTTTTTAAGCCTCTTGCGACGTTTTAGGACCAGCTCCGCTGCAGCGCAGTCGGTCCTAAGACGTCGCAAGAGGCTTAAAAACCGGTCTGATCTCTCTTGGTCCTACTCGGTTGCATATGTGGGAACGACGCTTAACATGAGACTCTTGAGCAAAATTAGCATTCGGTTCCATTATTAATAAAGGTTGCCTGAAAACCTTATTCACAAGAAAAGAGCGCGCGCTGGTGCGAGATTGTTCACAAGACGCATACGGCAGCGCTGCCACCTCCCATCGTCGTCTGCTTTCTATATCTGAGAATAGTCATTAACATTGTTAGAACGGCAGAGAGGAGCCTAAAAGGGCACTGCTGCTCCTCCCCCCCCCCCCATAAAAAACAAATTTATATTTTATTTTTTGTTAGGCGATCATTTATGGTGCCAGAGGTCTACCGAACAAGTATTTTGCTACTGTGCCACGTATATTTTATTAAAGTAAAAAAAGAAGAAAAGAAACGTAACTACTCGAAACTGAAAGAAAACTGGACCGGGCAGGAAGAAGAAATGTAAGGAGAGGAGAGTTGCCGGAGGTCACGTGGCTAAACGCAACCGGGTTTTTTTTTCTCGTTTTTCTTTTTCGGGGGGTGCGGGGGGGGGGGGGTGCGATTATAGTTCAAAGCAGTCAAAAACCGCGCACGTCGCGCGTCGCACGTAGCGCGAAAAACGTAAAAGTCAAGCACTTCGTGATTGAAGTTTGCGCGTTTTTCAAGCTCTTACCAATCGTGTTTCCCTTAGCGAAAAACCGAGGCTCTTAGAGTATACTTTATTTGCACTTCCAGAAGTATGCTTGATGCTCTAAATTGGCCGGTTTTTAGTATACTTTTGACGCACTTCAAAGTAGCATTTCGCCATACTTTTAGTATACTTCTAAGCATACCTGTAAGAGGCATTTTAGTATACTTCTTACGCACTTCAAAAGTAACATTTCGCTATACTTTTAGGATACTTCTAAGCATGCCTGTAAGAGGCATTTTAGTACACTTCTTACGCACTTCAGAAGTAACATTTCGCCATCCTTTTAGGATACTTCTTCTAGTACACTTCTGAGCAGAATTTCAGTATGCTTTTATGCAGGCCTTTAGTACTATAAATTGTACCCCGGATTAAATTTGGAAGCAGGCTTTCAAATATAATCGGGGGTACACTTAATAGAACTTTTAAAGCATTTCACCAATTTATTCCTGACCAATTCCAGATAAGAAAAGTAGAAAATTATATTGATTTAGCAATTGCAGTGGTTTGCAGTTATCGAAACTGAAATGCATTATGTTACAGGCTTTAATGTAGACGAGTTCAAAGTGATGACAAATTAAATTAAGAACTTTTTATTAAACAAATATTTTTTTCAATAGAATGAACACATGTTGCCTACAACAAACACTTACGATGGAACAAAAAACGTAATACTTTTAGTGGCTTACAAATATCACAGATGCACTTAAAGCTTTATAAACAAGCTCTTATTAGAAGAAAAAAATAATTACAAACTATCAGGCTGAAGAAAAACGAGCAAAAATAGTATTGCACCTGTTAATATAAAACCTACAATATTTATCATCTACCATGACTGAAGTAACATACCTACATGACTGAAGTAAAATTAATGAAAAAAGTTAATGCACTTGTTAAATAAAATCTAAATTAATCGCTAATCAGATTTAAGAGAAAAAAAAAGCCAATGCGCAAAATGAATGAAAATGAAAGCTAATTTTTTTTTTTCATTCTGCAGTTTTCTTCTGTGTGTTGGAGGCTTTGTTTTGAGTGTAGGAAGCATTGCTGCACTTCCTTTACAGGTATTCTTTCACGGACTTCCGAGTTTCTCCAGGGAATTGGCAGTAACAAAAGCTGAAAAGAGAAGACAATAGACAATTAAGGAACTTGCCTTAAGACTCCATATTTACTTAATACTGCTTAAAATCATACTTCAGGTCCACATAATTTTAGAAAATTTCACAAAAAGAAACCAACAACAAAAAGTTAATCATCTAAATATATTGAGCACGGGGACCAATGACTATGTTTATTGGCAACTGTGAAATATTGCTGCTGTGAAATAATGTAAAACAAGACATTTCGTCAATTTGCAATGCATTAAAGGGATCATGAAACAAGTTTACTGTGGAAACAGTCTGGAGCTCGTTACTTTTATTTCTTTTACCTTATCACAAGTACGAGAAAACACACCGTGATCCTTCAAAATGTCGCGAGTGCACTGCGTAATCAGGAAGGAAAAAAGGGTCCATTTTTCATCATGCAGCTTATGGTGGCCACAGGAACTACTGGCTTGGCGCCAATAGTGGTCGAGTTTGCGGGTTGAGCAGGTATCTGCCCAATTTGAAGCTAAGGTTTTTATAAAAGTTGTCATTCACTCATTTAGCCCCCAATTCATGTCACACGCACGTGACCTCGAAAGGACTCTAAAGGTTGAGGGGCCCCCCAAGCTTAAGTCTATTTAATTTTTTTAATAAAACTAGTGCACCTTGGAAAAAATTGTTTTCTGATCTTAACTGCACATGCGATGGTGAGATACTGCCACACTTACTTGGCCGAAGTCTGAGGACTATTTCATAACCCCTTTAAAAGCCTGCAAACATAACATTCTTTGTGACAGGGACTCTCAAACTTTCTGACATCAGCGAACAAAAATTTACTAATGTTATTGTTAGCCGAGGAGCCCCTTCCACTCTTGGCATTGTTGCAATTGAGTGTATGACAATGGTATAGGAACGATTGAGGAAGTTCAGGTGCTGAAAGAACCCTCAGTATACTGTACTAGGAACCCTGTTCGAGAACCAGTGCCTCAGGATATTTGGCTAGAAAGTCGGAGATAGCGTAGCTAAACAATAATTTTAAACACACAGATGACCACATTTTTTTAATTTTGATTCTGACATCTATTTTATATGATAATTCAGGGTTTACTGATATAAAACCAACTAAGGCCATACTGTACCAAACAATTACTTTAAAAACAACTGAACAAGCTGAAAGTTTTTGAAAGATTCAGCAGCCTAAAGCTGGGGTAAACAGTCAGCTATCTTCAGAAAATTGTACACAAAAGTAAACAATACTGAAGTTTCGTTAAGTTTAATCGCTGATATAAATCAACGATCAAAATTAAGCAGAAGGAACATCAGAGTGAATTATAATCCAGGCAAAAATTAAAGTATGCTAGAACTGGGGCACATTATTGCAAACCAGAGGTGTAGCGCAAGACGTAATGACACAAAAAGACAAATACCTCCCCCAACATAAGCCAAAAAGAAACAACCATCCATGAGTACCGAGACACAAGTCCAATGGTGACCAGACAAAAGCTCACCGGACAGAAGCTCACCCGTTTTTTTCTTAGACCCACACAATAGCTCACCCCCTTTTTTTTGGCTACCCGGTGAGTCACGAGCAGGGCCAAAGTGCGGACGCAATGGACATTGCACTATTTTTAGAAGAAGTGGTACCCCATCTCATGCAATGGTGTCGACAGGTAAGCCATAACAGGCACAGAAGCAACGATTTGGGACAAAAATTTAGGTCACCAAAATGAGTGGAGCTGAAGCTGATAAGATCAATCTGGGTTGACTCAAGGTATGCCACAACCGTCTGGAAAATATTTGCAAGGGGCTCCAGGTACACCGAGATCTACCAAGACTGCTGGAAACAGCCTGTACGGGACTGCATTTCCTTCTAACCAATCGATAAACTTGTTTCCAGTCTAATCAACAAACCATGTGCCTATCAGATTTAATTCATTGTTGTGTTTTAGTGTCGCACGCATGCACCTAAGTTGTCTGCACTCGTGTTAAGACCAACATGAAATTTTCACGTGGTGAGCTTTTGACCGGTGAGCTTCTGTCTGGTGAGCTTTTGTCCAAGATTTAAGTCCAATATATGTCAAGAGTAAACTTAGTATTTGTTCCTGTTAAGTTTGATTGCAATAGTGCCTTGCCATTTCCTCTTTACGGCAATTTACTCACCTATCAAGTCCTTAACTCCCTTTTTAGGAAGCTTTCCCTTCATTGCCGACCCCGTAACGCAGCAGTTTGTCAGGGCCTCAGTTCCAAATACCATGACCGCGAGTTCCTGAACGTAAATGGATGGCTGCTTCGTGTCGACATGCTTCAACTGCGCTTCAGGAAGCGCAATGTCTCCAAAGGTTATCTGAAACATAAAAATAGAACCAAATACGGTCATTACATCCATATGAATGCCTTTTAGATGAGCACATGTGCACGAATGGCCGTGACATGCTGGTGGTAAGGAAGTGTTTGATGAAGAGAGCTAGCTAATAGTAAAGAGGGTAATAAGGCTAGTTTGAACATTTACTATATAAAGTCCACTGGTCAGGCTAGTCACCATCACATTGGCGCAAAGCATTTTTGTTTAATAGGGCGATGGATGCCTCACTCACACGCTTTTTTCCTTTTTCCCAAATTTCATATGCTTCATGCAGTTCTCTGCTTGTTCTGTCATTGTATTTGCGAGAATCTTAACATAATGCAATACCAGGGAACAGAGGCATCTGCTGCAGTGAATGGCGAGGTGGCCAGACAGGCTGGCTGGCGTGGCAGCCACATGCTCACGGGCAGGGTCATTCCCACATCTGGCCCATATACACTGCCCCTCAGAATATTGGTATCTGATACACAACGCCCAAAACACACCCAGCAATTTTATCCTTGTGTTTTATGCTGCAAGGCTAAGACGGCGGGGCTTGGGCCTGTTGATTCTGTGGCAGAGCCAAGCCATCCTATTGTGTGCCGAAGACATCACAGTAGTGCGGTACCGCTGACCGACTTCCTTGAATTGTGTGACACTGAGTGTACATACCTGCCAACCTGTGGAATTTCAAATTCATAAAAGTCGCGCGGCTGCGGCCGGGGGGGGGGGGGGGGGGGGGGGGTTACGCGAAGCGATGTGCAGCTTAATGTCAGCCTGGCCAGCGTGCGAAACGCTTACATCACACGTGTACGTGCTACACAATCCAAACTTCTCTTGCTTTTTGGGCGGCATGAAGCACGGAAATTTCGACGTGTAGGACTTCAGGAACACCTGAAAGTACCTCTTTTGAGGTTTCGAGTTCGGCATTGCGCCGCGAAGCCACAGTGACCAGGAGAATGCTACAGTTACACGTGCAACAAACACAGACGCCATACTTTTTGCCTCGAAACTGGCCGAAACAACGAGGCCCCAGCAACGTCTGAACACGCCGAACCAACTTGCACCTGTGCACCGCCGAACACACGAACAAAGGCTTTGAGCTTTGGATTGGTTTTCGATTCGTGGCCACCGGATAGACGGATAGTAAAAACCACGACGCTGCTGTGAACGGTACCTATCGCCCTCTTGTGGCAATACAAGATACCACCAACAACGGAGTTACAAAAACAACAAAAAAAATAAACAATTTTTTTTGTAAGATTTGAAGCAAGATTCGTAAAATCGTAAAATTAGTCCCAATTTGTACATTTTACGAAAAATTCGGAAGAGTTGGCGGGTATGAGTGTAAGTATGGTACCACATCTGGTCTCACATTGGGCCTCTCACGAGCAGGTTTGTTTATGCCTCAACTTTATTTAACAAGCTTTTGGCGACCTGAATTATACACATCTGCAGGTAGCTTGCTTCTGGATAAACAAACCCACTCGTGAGAGGTCCAATGTAAGACCAGCTGTGATACCATACCCTCAGTTTCACACAATTAAGGGAAGTCGGTCAGCGCCACCGCATTCCCGTGGTGTCCTTGGCATCCAATAAGATGGCTCGGCTCTGCCACAGAATCAACATCATAGAGCAGCCGTCTGAGCCTTGCAGCATAAAACACAATAATAAATTTGTGGATGCATGAATGAACGTGCCCATGAGCACGTGGTTGCCACGTGAGCTAGCCTGTCTGGCCACCTCGCCATTCACTGCAGCAAATGCCCCTGTTCCTTGGTGTTGCACGATGTTAAGATTCTTGCCAGATACAATGCCAAAACAAGCAGAGAACTGCATGAGGAATATGATATTTAGGAAAAAGGAAAAGAGTGTGTAAGTGGGGCATCAATTGCACTATTAAACAAAAATGCTTCGCGCGAAGTGATGATGACTAGGCTGGCCGAAGAGGCCTACATAATAAATTGTCTTTCCAAATAAACAACAGTTGCGAGTGTGCCAAGGCTAATAGTAATCAATATTATTGATTACTATTAGCTATATTCCTAACAGCCATGCAAGTGTCCCTTTAAGAGAACATGCACATGGACTGTAGTAGGTGCCTCCAACTATAATTACGCTTCACTCTGTGATCGCAGCCTCCGGAAGTTCTGAATTGGCAATCTTGCAGCATGCAGCAGTAGACTGGGGAAGTGTTATCGAAGCTGAAGAGAACATCCGCTGTCGAGCACATTCCAGGCTTGATCTGCGTCGTTTATTAAAGCAGTTTTCTGATTGTTTTTTTTTATTTTGAAAATGCTAGTCCTTAAAGGCAACGCCCAGAAATTTTTAAGAAACTTCTACACATTATGCGATCGAGAATGAAATGTGTCCCACAGTGGATACAGTAAAACCCCAATTATGCGTCCCCGGTTTATGCACACCTGGACGAGTCAGCAGAAACTCACTGATTTCTTTTGAAGTTCCAATGTGATAATAAAGATTGATTGGCACCTCTATTACACAATTTCTAGGTTACATTCATAGTTGCATGAGGGTTCTAGCTTCTTCAGATTCCAGCAGATTATCAGCTTAAAGGCTGTTTGGAAGTTTTGTATGTCTTTGACCCGTAACTGTTGTTTTTTGGATTATCCAATGTTGTCGCGCAGTCTCCTGAAAGTCACATAATCGAGGCACCACTATATCCTCCAGCTTTGAAAACGCCTCAACCGATTGAATGCTGCGCGCCCTACAGTGGCTGAATGAGAACTTCCGCTGGCCGTATTCGTGGAGTGTGGCAGCATCACTCGGAAAATCATCGAAAGATAGTGGTGAACCTAATACACTATTTCCATCCAGTTCCCAGAATTTAGAAGGCGTGCGTAGAGGCAATGAGGGATATATCTGTTGCAAAAATTGTTCCCTGGGTTCTAACTAAATTATATTTAGGTTATGAAAATGATCAGCAGAAAGCAGTCCTGACATTGTTGGGATGGCCTAAGCCTGCATGAACAGACACCCCATATACAGCATCTAATTAAAAAAAAGAACCTTTTAAAAAAGAGGACGGGTCTGCTGAAACCTTGCAAACCACGAACAAAGCAAATCACTGAGATTTAAGGACACGACAGAAACAGAGACAACACAAAACAATTCAGAAATGAAACCAACAATACGGTTAGCGCTGTTTGAAGAACCATTACCTTTCTATGCCTCAACATTGCTAAGCTTCTTCCATAGATTCCCATGCTTACCTCTTCGCACATCCTGGTGGAATGTGGAAACTTAGGCCTCACATTATAAGGTCAGTAAGTATAGCTATGGTTCTAATAGTTGAACCTCTCTAATAGGCACATTTTTTGCTAGAACATATGGTTCGTTCACACTTTTAAAAAGCAGTCTTGCTGCCGACCGAATTTGGTCACCAAAAAAAGACCGAACTGTTCAGGCTTAGCAGAATGGACAATTGGGCGAGTTTACGGTAGAGATCATTATAACTTACAGTGCGACTAGGACAAAGAGAGACAGAGGAGAAAACACAGGCCAAGCGCTTAACGAGCAACTGATTCGATTGAAAAGGAAATACATATGATGATGCTGCTGCTCGTCCAGGCATGCCCCTCCGTGGTCCTGGCGCTTTTTCTTTCACTTAACACGATACCAGCCGAATTATCCGAGATACAAAAAGCCGATCTCGCTCTTCATCAAAGTCACTGTGGGCTGGCTCACACACAAGGATCCGTTTTGTGTTATGTAGTACGTCTGCATCATTTCTCGGGGTAGTTTCTGGTTGTGTCGGAACATCACTGTCGTGTTGTTCAAAAGGGGTTGGCATCCGCAATCCCGGCAATGCATTGTGAGATGTGTGTGAGCGGTTCCTTTCATAGAACTGTGGTGTTTTCGTAGTCTTATGTTGAGGCAACTCCCAGTTTGTCCTATGTAGGCACGCCCGCAGGAAAACGGGATCTTGTAGACCACACCTTTTATGCAGGCGACAAACTGCATTCCGTGTTTGATGCTGCAGCGGCTGTGAGATGTAGGATCGTCATTTCTCGCACGTTTGTTGACTGTGGAGCACACAGATCTAAGCTTGTGGCGGGCGGAAAAAACAACATTCACATTGTATCTCGTGGCAGCTTTCTTGAGTCCGTGGGAAAGACGGTGGATGTATGGTATGACTGAAGTTTTCCTTTTCTATTTCTGCTCGAGGTCACATTGCTCGATCTCTGGATCTGTTTTAAGGTATTTCACGATTTTTTCGCAAGCTGAAGTAATGACCGAATTAGGATACCCCGAATCCTTGAACCGTTGAATTTGGGACATGAAGCTGGAACTCAATTTGTGGATGCATGTGCTTGTTAAATCTGTCCTCAGACAGGAAAATGCGATGCCTTGTGTGACGAGTTTGGAGTGGGCTGAAGTCCACATTCATCGGATGGCAGGACAAGGTGTACCTACAGAAGTCCGGAGTATGCATAGGGTCGAGGGTAGCCTCTGTGCTCAGTAACATCTTCCTAGGCAAGATCCATCGGGATCTGGAACCTTGCTTGGAGAAAAACACCAAAAAAGTGTTTAGGTACGTAGACGATTATTTGGTCTTCGTTGAGAGGGCTAATTTCCATCAGAAGCTTGACGATGTGCTGAAGATCTTCACGAAAAAAAGGCAAGGACTTCGATTCACCTATGAAGCCCCAAAAAAGAACCTTATTGAGTTCCTGGATCTCCGCATCAAAGAGGGGGATGATCATGTTTGCTGGTGTTACAGTCCCAGAACAGCAAAGGCTCTTCTAAACTTTCAGTCAGCCCACTCTAAACTCGTCAAACAAGGCATCGCATTTCCCTGTCTGAGGACAGCTTTAACAAGCACATGCATCCACAAATTGAGTTCCCACTTCATTTCCAAAATTCAACGGCTCAAGGATTTGGGGTATCTTAATTCGGTCATTACTTCAACTTGCGAAAAAATCGTGAAATACCTTAAAACAGATCCAGAGATCGAGCAATGTGACCTCGAGCAGAAAGAGAAAAGGAAAACTTCAGTCATACCATACATCCACCGCCTTTCCCACGGACTCAAGAAAGCTGCCTCGAGATACAATGTGAATGTTGATTTTTCCGCCTGTCACAATCTCGGCTCTGTGTGCTCCACAGTCAACAAACGTGCGAGAAATGACGATCCGACATCTCAGCCGCAGCAGCATCAAACACGGAATGCAGTTTGTCGCCTGGATAAAAGGTGTGGTCTATAAGATCCCGTTTTCCTGCGGGCGTGCCTACATAGGACAAACTGGGCGTTGCCTCAAGATAAGACTACAAGAACACCACAGTTCTACAAAAGGAACCGCTCACACACATCTCGCGATGCATTGCCGGGATTGCGGATGCCAACCCTTTTTTAACAACACGATAGTGATGTTCCGACACAACCAAAAACTACCCCGAGAAATGATGGAGACATACTACATAACACAAAACGGATCTCTGTGTGTGAGCCAGCCCACAGTGACTTTGATGAAGAGCGAGATCGGCTTTTCGGATCTCGGATAACTCGGCTGGTATCGTGTTGAGTAAAAGAAGAAGCGCCAGGGCCACGGAGGGGCATGCCTGCCTGAGCAGCAGCAGCATCATATGTATTTTCTTTTCAATAGAATCAGTTGCCAGTTCAGCGCTTGTCCTGTGTTTTCTCCTCTGTCTGTCTTTGTCCTAGTCGCACTGTAAGTTATAATGTTGAGGCTTACTACTCCCTGCCGTTCCCATATGATGTATCTGGGAAATCAGTTTCCTTAGTACAACCCTGCCGTGCCAGTGTGCGACGGCGGAGGAAGTTAGGAGGTCAACTTTTGACAAACACCATGCATTACTTTGAGTAGGTTACCTATCCTCATTGCTCAGTGACAACCAAGAAATATGCGAGCACCGAACGAAAGCTGTCCACAGCACGGGGTCTGATTTTCGTCTTGGCGAGAGTGAAGGAGCTAAAAGACTGTTTGCAAATATGTTGCCTGTCAGTGCGAGAAAAAGAAGAGTTTGGGAAGTCAACGCACTGGATTTTCTGTGACCAAAAGGGGGACCGAGCAGAGCACAGATTTAAGATTAATAATTAGTGAAGCATCATCAATCAGGTGCGACTCGTGTTCTCACCGAATGGGCAGTCAAGGCTGACATGACACTCGTGTTTAATCCGCGCTTCACACTGACTCCTTTTAGGTAACATGGAAAATCGGTGCTAAAACCTCAAGTTCGTCTAAATTGTGTTGGTTTCGCCTTCCATGAAGTGTCAATCACCGACGAAAACAGAACAAAAAAGACATTGATGTATCGTCTGCTAAACGAGATTTAAAATGATTTGTGAACGTCTGCTATATCACAAAGGATGCAATAGACCTTTTTTAAAAGCTGCGTCTACCTACCCTGGCACCAAAAGGCAGTGTGCTGTCGCAAACCAACTGTAGCTGAGGACAGAAAAGGCCGAGCAAGACAAGGAAGGTAAGCGGCAAGGCCATTGCAAGCTGAGGAGGCATGTGACAGAGCCTTGCACGAGACATCCTCGCGCCGCCGAAATTCATTTTCTTGCTGCACATAAGCTGACATTCCCTGGTGTGACATATGGCAATAGAATTCCTGCCTTTTGTTCTAATTAAAAAGTTTTCTCCAGCAAAAAAGAAAAAAAAAGATCAAAAAGGTCTTTGATCGATCCGCTTGCCACAGGATATTCCACAGAGTTCTGACACCCAGCGTCAAAAGTCTGCGATTGTGGTTCGAGCATCAAAATAATCTGATCAAATATTGACGCCCAGCGTCAAAATTTCGTGTGAATGAGCCATTACGGTGAGGAAAAAGACAAGATAAAAGATTCACACCTTTAACTGCGATGTGAAGAAAAAAAATTGTTACATACCATATTCTACACAATATCCTCTTGAACCACAGGGCCTGCCACTCCACGAGTCTCCATAGCCGCAACAAGGGGTGGCACACCTGCCGGTAGGAAGCATCAAATTATAAGAAAATTACTGGTTCAACAGTCAACACTGAAATCACAGGCGCTTTGAAGTTACACACATGTGACACCTGGTTTAACATTAAGGAAAATTAAAAGTGCACACGATTAAAGCAAACACTGCACCAAACTTGCTCCTAGACTTCAAACTTTTAATATGAATGGTGGGAAAGCATGAAGCTGTGAAATCCAAGCCTGAAATCCCATGCTGGACATGTGTATACTCACCATAAAGAAACCATTCGTGAAATTATCCGAGCCCTTTAACTTGCACTAGAAATATTGCTCTCCCTTCAGACTGCTTCGCCACCCCAATACCCCTCAAATCTCATTCCCTGATCTTAGTCAGCTCAGTTCAGTGGCTGTCACTTTTATTCTCAAAATTTCTCTGCTAGTGCACATTCAGTATTTTTGTGCATATCTCACTGCTTTCGACACGGGCACTCACTGTCAACACGCCGCTTCACAAACCGCTCCCAAATCGAGTAAGAATGCTGCTGCCACTCTATATCATACTATGAGTGGCCCCATTTCACCTATGTACAGCTGCAACTTTAAAGAGAAATGCACAAGCTATTCCTGTAAGGAGAACAGCAAATTGAGGCATGAAAATTAACACTGTGTGTAAACATAGAGACAGTCAAACTCCAAACCCAAGCAGGGTCAGCTCTCGCATCACGATTCAGTGCTTTACCATCACAGATATTGCCTACCCTGATTTTGAAAAAGTCTCTCCTGTATCAGCATTCAGTTTAACTAAAAAAACTTACAGAATCACAAAGAATGGTAGCAGCAGTAGTACTCATTTTGGGATATGAAGAAGCTTGTTGACCATTTAATGCAGGGAATTAAAGCAAAGTGTAGATAAGAAAAATGTTTTAAACTTTATTTTTTTGCTTTGTATACATCTTTGTAAGTACGGCCTATGGGCGCCGCCATCTTGCTTACTGGGGGGTACTTAGGTACACTGTGGGCCGCGCCATAATCTGACTACGTCTTCTTCTCAAGGCATCGTAATTAGGTTATGGCGCAGCTCACGCGCTCTCCAGCTAGGAAGATGGCGGCGCCCAGGGGAGTACCTGCAGATGTGTATATGTAATCGATCACTAAAGTTATTTTTGGTGCAAATGAACTTCTAAGCAAAAAATCTTTTAGGTTGCAAATTTGCGACATCAAGCAGTTAGGCCTGGACAAATAGGTTATACTGTTTCACCTTACATCCGGATGCAGAGGACGCTACGTTACAACCTCGACCTCCTGTGCTCTGGCCTCGGCCGCCCTAGCCTCAGCGTCCCCCAGTCAGGTCGGTCCTGGTCTCAACCTGCTCCATGCTGGCTTCAGCCTCGGTGGCCCTGCCCTGGTTTCGGCCTCGTTGGCCCAGGCTTTGACCTTATTAGCCCTGGCTTCGGCCCCGGTCTGAGGCTCACTGGCCCTGGTCTCGACATTGTTGGCCCAGGTCTCGCCCTCCTTTATCCGGGACTCCTTGGACCTAGCAGAGGCCTCTTCAGCAGAGGCCAGGGCAGGTACAGCGAAGACAGGTCCTCGAGCTTGTGATGCAACGTCCTCAGGATCCCCAGAAGATGCACGGAGCTATAAACAGAAAATATAAGCAGTAATGATAGATTATCAGAGTTGTACAACAAAGTATAACATTGGAAGTCCTAAGCAACTGCTTCCCAGAAGTGACCTCTGACTGACCCGCAAAGTTGCATTCCCGTTGCCACCAACTTTTTCTAATGCTGAGGAAAATAACATCATATGTCATCTGCCCTCACAGTGCAAAGGTTACTGAAACAGTATATGTAGTCTCCAATTACTTCAGCATTCTGAACAGCTTGCAGTTTGCATGAATGAATAATTTATTAAGTACACTTGAAAAAGAAATAATGACATTGATTAAAATATATCTAACCAAGCACCAAAATGGCAACATTATATAAATCTGATGCGCTCTCCATAAAGCTAACACTTTCTAACAAAAATGTTGTTATACATACCCTGTGACCTTTCAGCTCCTGGCGAAGCTTTTTGAGAAGCTTGTCCTCCACAGTGTCTTTTTTTTTTTCTTGTGGGCTGCTTGTTCTGCAACGAGTGATTTCAAGAAAAAAAAATCAGCAAGTTTTTGCAAAATTTTGAAAGACGTTGCGAACGCCGCTGTTGAAGCCGCAGGATCACAGCGTGGTTCATGTTCCGAAGTTCCGCGATTATAAGCTGCGCCATTGTAAACTCATTTCCTTGACGTCGCACTTCGAGCAGATGAAGCTCTTGTCGAAAAAATAATCAGCGCGGACTCACCCGGTCTGTGTCCGCCGGAGCATCATCTCGTAGAGTGCGAATCGTCATCATCGGGGAACACCACCTGTAGTTCTTCAGCCCATTTCGACCAAGTTTCCAGTCGCTTCCCGGTCGTTGGATGCCACTCAAGCCGTCCCGCTCACCTTCGATGAAGCAACAGCGAGCGTTATTTCATCGCTCCACCCGGACTGCGCTGCGCCGCCACCGTGTTGATATGCGCCTCCCAGTCCCGCGCACTTCATGGCGCTCGCTGCCGACGACGAGTCAGAGAAGGCGGGAATGGACGCCGTCAAGTCTGGCATCGCGGTCACCGATGCGAAGCCCGGTTGCGACGCCAGGGTCCGTACGAGCTCACGGTCCGCGGCCATAGCTGTGCTTTCTCGTCGAGTCAACGGGAACACTGAACGGCCTCTCGTCGGTGGCGGAAACAATGGACGCGCACCACCGCCCGCGAAGAAGACTCACGTTCGTCGGCGTGAACGTGGCTGTCGCAGCCACCACTGTTCCGGGAAGGCTCAGCGGTAATCCCACTTCGGAATGCTAAAGTTTTCGAAGTAACATCATCGAACGTTCATAAAAAAAACTGGTTTATTTAAAGACAACAAAACTGACGGCTGATCAATCCGGCACCATCTGGATGATTGTATGGGTATGGATACAACTGCGGCACCTTGCAACGCACTTTGTAACGGGCGGTAGCTTGCGCCACCTAGCTTAAATCTAAAAAGCGACGTATTTGCAAACGTGGTCGGTGACGCTCGCGACTGATAGAAATACCAAGAACTCAAACGCGTCACGACAGCAACAGACCCCAAATCATTCGAATTTTAACACTGCAATGAAACCACGCGGAGCTCTCAGACGCAGACACGATGAAGCTTGTTTTTTCTGCGTCGACGAAACTCAGGAGCATCGATTTCGCGACCCGGTGCACCACTACACAAACTGCGCTGCTTTATAATCCGACTGAGAACTATCGACGACAGAAGATTGCTCGTCGATGTTGGTGGGGCAAATAACACGTAGCACTGATGATTAAACGATGGAATCACAGACGTAGTCGGTCATGCTCGCATATTTGTTGATTGTCACCAAGCAATCACTTTCTTTGTACGCGGTGTTCGGATTCATCCGCCAAGCTCCTGACTTTAGCGGGTTGCGATGTGATATCAGCCTCCCGAAGCTGGTGGATCAAACGGTAATAGCGTATCTCACTCGCTGTTGCAGGCTGCTCACCGCGTCCGTGTAACCAGAACGAACTGGAAACGACAACAACTACGCTGAGACTGCAGCGGCTACCTTTCATATTCCTGAAGATATCAACTAAACGTACCTTTCACAGTTTTTCTTGCGCTCTTGTGAGGGGTAACCACTGCGTCAACGCAACTATTGTTGTCGTTTCCAGGCGGCTCATTTCTTGATCGCCACGCCGGGAAGCTACGCGTCCACAGCGTGTGCGCAACTTATAATGGTCACAACACTCATTCTGGGACGGTGCAATCGCAGACGTAGTCGGTCACGCCTGCCACCGGAACGCTGAGAACTTGATCAGGGGGCTCACGTACAGCACTGAAACGCCACAGCGCTCGAAACAACGCGAGCTGCTGACGCCATTTCATGACACAGACACAGCGACGAAGCACAATGTTGTCCTCATTTCATGGTGAGCGCAGCTAAGCATACTCGGTGCATGCTCTGATTATCCTTTCAGCGCACTTCCATAGTAAACTTTTCGTTCACTAAAAGAAACCTTAGAGAGGCAACTGATAAGTCACTGCACGAATACTTACAAGATCCTTCCAGCTTACTTCCATAACGTTCTTCTAGTGCACTAAAAGATACCCAGGGCAGGCTACTAGTAAGACGCTTCGCATGAACTTAGAAGCTACTTAGGTCTTAGCTAGTTTACTAAAAGTATACTATTACAGTACTTACTTCAAGCATACTAAGAAAGGACACTAATAGTACAAGCCTACTTCTGGCTAGCATCCTTTAAGGACAATTTTAGTATACTTCTTGAGAATGAGTATCTTAAAAGACCGTAAAGTATACTTAAAGTAACCTAGTTTTCGCTAAGGGTTGTAAGGCGAGGGAATCGTCTCCGGCCAGGCGAAGAGCGACGACTCAGCCACATACTTTGCTTTCACGAGTCTTCATACACCCGGAAATCTAAGGCCGACTACAGCCATTACCGAACTTCCAGAAAGAGATTTACAGTTACAACAAAAGAAGAGGTGACCACATATCGAACACACCCCTGTATCTCGAGCATTGGTCACGTAAGAAATACTCAAGAATTAGTTTAGTTCCTTCTTCCATTGTTCTCCACCTTCAAAATGAACAACGAATCCAACCTTCACGAAGAGGGACTTGTAGATTTCAAGACTGACCTTCCAAAGGCCTTACCCTCTTCTTCACCTGCTCGTCTTGCGGACAGAAACATTGAGAAGCAACCGTTGTTGAGTTCGAACAAGGGACTTCGTAAGATTGAAACGTGCCAGGTTGCTTTAAAACGCTCGCGCAATGTGGGGTAACAGTACATTTGGCTTGTCTGAATTTCCCACCAAAAACGTGCGTATGGTTAAAAGACGAGATTTGTAAAGGTGAAAATATCACCAAATGAAACCCTGCTTCTACTTGTTTTCTTCTCTTGGTGCCCTTCCATCACGGCATTCAAATTGGTACGATCCCATTTAATGGGACGGATAAAGAAAAAAACCTTCCTCTACTTAACAGGGAATGCACAGAGTGCTTCCGGTTCTTTGTGCAGCATTTTTTTTAATCAACGTATTTACATCATTTTAGAAGCCACAAAAATGGGTATCATTTTTGTTTCTATGTTTAATATTGATTGTTTCCCTTCGACGACCTGCGACTTTGATTATAATGAGTGTGTATGTGTCACAACCATTGAAAACGTCAAGTGACAACGGAGAAGAGGGTGAGCGCGACCAAAACCAGACAGTTCTTTTCCGGTGGTTTTTGGGTAAAAACAAGAAAAAACAAATTTCGGGCCATAAATCGTGTTCTGCGTAGTTGGGCTCCTATATGTCATGTAAAAGCAAAAAACTTTGGGGAGAAGCAATATCCTGTGAGTATCCCTTTAAGTTGTCCCGCCTTCAGCGAGAGCTTTTGGCCTTCGATACGCTAGGGGCATTTTTCACCTCGAGCCCGCGTACGCAACCAAAAGAACGGCGGAAGGCATGGAGTGTTTGCAGGAGTTTGGGCGTTCGAAGCACACGACCGACTGTTCTCATCTTTTTTTCACTTACAATAGCTGGCGTCGTCTGTTTCATAGTTCAGAACAAACGTCGGCTAATGTATGCGTAATGTGGCTGTGTGCCCCAGTACGGGGAAGCAAGAGACATATTCTCAATTTAAGCGATAACTATAACATTTTTCAAATTATTTACCATTGGGTTTGAATTCTAAACTTTGACCGCAGTTATATGCGTATATTAGACCGAACACCTCTTTTCTTTAAACTGAGTATCCTGAAATCTGGCCAGTGCTTTAAATAAATCGAAAAATCATTTGAAATAACTTTTTTTGCTTTAGAAACAAATTATGCTTTTTCAAACCTTGTTTTCGTGTAATTTAAGTTACTAACAAGATATAAGCATAACGCATGAACTACGAGACCGAACACCTTTTTCTTTTTGCTTCAAAAACGGAATGTTATGCAGTATTCTCAGCACTGGTACTAAAGAGGAAAAAATTTCTCGCTTCTTTGGTTGATTCAAGACTATTCATTAACTATATATATATATATATATATGTATATACAGGGTGTTTTTTTAAGTTTTACAGATTTGTTTAAAAAAAGCGGTGAAAGTTACACTTATGCCGCTTGTGGAGCTGAGTTATACGACCTGGGGGACGTATTATAGGGGGCTAATCATAACAATCAGTCAACTAATTATTAAAACTCGTTAATTAATGATTTAATTAATGAAAATAGACATATTGTTCCAAATAGAAACTTGCTCAGCGTCATTGAAAACCACTGAATTAGTAATTTTCAGAAAGACTTTGAGCGCGTGAGAAGCGTAGTAGTGCACTAAAGTTACCACTCGTGGAGCAGGTACAAAGGTAGAGGTTGCGATAAGGCGCCCGCGCGATTTTTCTGTCTCTTATCTAGCCCCTACCTTGTACCTGCTCCACGAGTGGTAACTTTAGTACAATACTACGCTTCTCACGCGCAAAAAGTCTTTCTGAAAATGACTGATTTAGTGGTTTCCGATGAAGCTGAGCAAGTTTCTGGTTGGAACCACATGTCCATTTCCATTAATTAAAAAGTTAATTAAGCAATTTTAAATAATTAGACGACTGATCGTTACGATTAGCCCCCTATAATACGTCCCCCTAGCCGTATAACGCAGCTCCACAAGTGCCATAAGAGTAACTTTCATGGCTTTTTTTAAACAAATCTGTTAAGCTTAAGAACAAAACACCTTTTATTTATCTTATATATATATTGAGGGGGAGTAAATCAATGAGGAGATGAATAGCCTATGCCTGGAGGTTCTCACAAATGAGTACCTTGTGACGGCTTTGTACATCTACCCACGCGACGCTTCCTGGCAGCAGAGGGGATTCATCCCTGTTTTGAGTGTGTGGCTACCTTGGCTCTGCTCTTTAAAGTGTTCGGCTATGGCAAAAGCCAGAGGTCTTCTGCGTGGCTGACCAAAATCCCTGCGGCTACGTTGTTACCATCATTCGGTAGCATGAGCTCGACCGTTCTTTCCCCGCCGTCCCGAAGAAGTCCAGTAGCCACCGTTCCCCCATTCTGCAACGCACTACGTGCGCCCAAGGTATCAACAACCGAGAGCAAGACCGGAGTCGTGAGTGCTCCTACAAATAGCCCCCCGGCATCTCCAACCACGAGCGAAGCCGAAGCTACGAGTGCTCCTCCAGAGTGCTCCCATTCACCGCCAACCAAAAGCAAGGCCGGAGACACGAGTGCTCCTAATGAAAGACCCCTGGCAGCGCCAAACGTTACTACAGCTGAGCTGTGAGTGCCGCTCGAGGGCCCACAGGCATCGCAGACCGAGTTCGAGGCTGTTATCACAAGTGCTTCTAGAGAAAGCCCCGAGGCATCACCAACCTACAGCGAGGCCGACATCATGAGTACTCCTCCAGAGAATCCCCGGGCATTGCATACCACTTCCGCATCGACCATGTTGCTCTCTGCTCCGCAGGCATCGCCAATCAGGCGCCAATATGGAGCCATAAGCGCTTCTCGAAAAAGCCCGAGGGTATAGCCCCCAAAGCGCGAGGCGGGGCCACAATTGATTTAATAGGGATACCCGAGGCATTGCCAACCCAGAGAAAGGCGGGAGCCAAGACTTCTCTCCCAGTATTTCCATGCTAAGAGCTTCAATCTCCTCCTACGGCTCCCAATGCAGACAGAAAGGGCCAACGATTTTAGGACCTGTCCCCTGCTTTAAACCCAACACAGTCCCAGGTCTCTTGGGCGACCAGCGAGAGAACTCAAGATAGAGCTGTTCCTACCCGCCGCTAAAATCTGCGCAGCAGCAACGTGGATGTCGTCTAAACAAGGGTGCCTCGTTCCTGACTCACAGATTCAGCAGGTACTATCCCTCCCGAGCACCACTATTCGAGGTTATTTCTGGACTTAATAAAAATCATAGATAAGCGGATCCGACACGAGCTTCACACTCAAACACTGCAATATTTCCTTGACTCGGGCATCGTACCAAAAAGACTAAACGTAAAACATAACCCTTTGATGAGCGCGTTAACGAAAACGAACATGAGTGGAACCGCATCCTAAAAACAGCCTCTCGCCAGCTATTTAAAGTTAGCATTCAACACTGAGAGCGTCCCGCAGTAGAGCTCACCGACACGTATATCCACATTAAACTGAGCAATTATCCTAGTCTAAGAGAAAATAGGGAGCTCTCAAAATACGAGCAAAAACAACTCAGTGAGCTTAATGCGACAAAAACGAAGAAATTGGCACGTGACAACGGGGGTACAGTTCGCCCATCCAACAAGTAGGTCGTAAGAACGACGCGAGTAACATTTACCGGACGGAATATTTAACACAGTACTTGGTGGCAACCACGCGACGAACATATCAGCGGGCCAAACCGCCACTTTACACCTGGCACGTACAACAAGCTCAAGCTGCAGCAACTACATCACCAGGAGACGTCACTGATAAAGCGAGCGCTTACCCCATAACACCCGAAAAAACAACGAAACGTAATTAATTTGTCTAACGTCAGCTTATCGGCCGCGGAGATGTCCATGTGCTCAAAGGGCCTTGATTTTTGCCCCTCTTTCGAATAATTTAATGAGTTTCAAATGTTTAGGGATTTAGCAGATTTTGCCAGGAACCTGCGACTAAAAGAGTATTCCCGTGAGTAACCCCAAGACAACGCAGAACGAATCACGAATGCGTCCGACCAGTTGAGGACTCCCAACGCACAACGTAGTACGTGCCACGACTTATACACCGAATTGGTACAAGATGTAATACAGAGTTGTAAACAGCAACAGAAATTACGCTACAATCTCACCTCTGACGTACGCGCCGCTAATCGCGCGCTGTACTCGAGAGACGATAGTACCATCAAACCGGCAGATAAATGAGGAGCGGTAGTGATTCAAAACAAGCAAGATTTCTTGGATAAAGGATTCAGGCAGCTTAACTACAAAAATTCTTACAAAGAACTACAGGTCAATCCTACTGAAAAGTACATCAAGGTAATGAAAGAAATCCTAATATCTCTTTTAAAAAATAACAAAATAATTTTGGGTGGAAATCTACAAAGCAATGAAACCCTCCTATCGCAAACTTGGATACTTTTACACATTGGCCGAAATTCACAAACCAGGAAACTCAGGATGACCAATTGTGTCAGGAATCGGCACATTAAAAGAAGGAATTTTAAATTTTGTTAACTTCCTTATAAAGAACCTCCCACCTGAAGTCCCAGTATACATAAAGGACACAAATCACTTTTTTCTTGAGATATCGCAGCCTATTACACCAACTAATGCACTCTAGGTCATCATGGAAGTTGGGTCCCTTAACACGAACATTCCTCTTCAGGACGGTATTGAGGCAGTAATAAGTGCCTGCAACAAAATCCCATCAAACGATGGTATGAACGATAACGTTCTTGCAACACTAATTATATTAGTTTTAGAACACAATAACTTAGAATTCGGAGGAAAGCATTATCTGCAGGTACGGGGCACGACAGTTGGCATAGAAATTGCCCAAGCAATGCCAATTTTATTATAGAAATCTAGAGTTCCGTTTCCTCTCTAACCGCGAATTAAAACGACAATTTTATAAAAAGTAGATTTACGATATCTTTTTTAATTTGGACATACAGCGAGGCAGACCTTCTCTCATTTACTAGTAATTTCAACGCCTTTCTACCTAATAAGCAATTCTCGCACTGTTACTCCGCAACAAGCATAGATTTTTTGGACGTGACCGTAGAAATTCACGAAAGCCACCTCTCAACGAAAGTCTGTCGAAAACCCACGGACCGCCGACAGTATCGTCACTTTAACAGTTCTCACCCGAAGCAAGCAAAACACACATTTCGTACCCTCCCAACTTCCACGCACATAGATTAAAAATAACTTGCTCTAATTTGACTGATTTTGATCGCAACGCAGGGGAATAAGAAACGGTACTCACCGAGCAAAAATATTCTCTTATTGTGGTTGACAAGGCCATCGAAAAAGCTCGCGCGCCAGATAGACATCGCCTTTATAAAGAGCCTCAACCCACCGCACGTAAGAACCAAAGAGCTAATCCGGTAGTCACCTATTCGGCCACAGTTTCAAATTGAAATAACATTCTAAGAAAAAACTTTTGGATCTTGCAGCAGAGTGAAAGACTTTGCACGTTATTCATGGAACTACCAGGAATAGTCTAGCGGCGAGGCAGAAACCTCAGCAACATTTTGGTGCACTCTAAAAGCTCAGCTTGTCCCACTTTGGTTGCAAGCCTTGCGTAAAGTCCACTTTCCAGCATTGTGACACACCAACGAGATTAAAAACGCCAAATCAAATGTTTTCTTCAATGTTAATGCAACCCTCAACTGTCACTCGGCCGATGTTATCTACGTGTTGCGATGCAACCTTTGCGACATGGATTACGAAGGCCAGACCGGGGCCCCTTTCAGGCTGCGATTCAGCAATCACAAATCACATTCCAACTCTCTTCCACATTTTTCCATTCTCCAGAGACATTCAACTCCCGAATCACACTTTTGATGCAATAAAGCCATGATCTTTCAATCTGGATGAAGCTCCGATTGCGAAAGAAAGCTGAGAAAGGCATATTCTACTCATACATTTAAATCGTTTTTGTGGATTGTTTTGGTGTTGAATGACCCTTAAAACCTAAATACTACTACCACGAGCCCTATAACTTGCATTTTTAAAAATACAACCCCAGTAAACGGGCATATTCAACAACCCCTCAGGAAACTTACGTCAGAGTGCAGCACAAAGTGAACTAATTGTGCTTAGTTTAATCCCGTGCGTGCTGAGTTTGACGTCTGGTGGGATGTAGATGCGGTTCTTATATAATCACAGTAGGTCCTCCTGATACTCGGGGCTGCCGGACAGAAAAAAAAAGCTCATCTCACAGCACAAGAACGTAAGCGATGTTTCTATTTCAAATAAGAGGGCGTAACGCAACTGAAAAGTGCGGTTGTGCGAAAGGCCCTCATCAACGACACATTAAGTGGCCTTACTCTTTAATATTAGCTTTATTTTTAATTAGAATATTAACGAGAAAAGAAAAGAAATATGACGACCAATCTTCGGGTGCGATTTTTTGCATTGCCTTTAGAAAAGTATGAAAATGCCGCACCTTGATGATTCTAAATTTATATCTCGAGGTTTTATCCTACCCGGTTGAATTCACTAGTGTTGTCCTAGATCTCTGACAAAGATTTGTTAGTTTCGCCAACTTCAACATTTCCCCATTATTGCGCATTACCCAAATGTATTCTGCGTATAGTATCTAGAACTCGTGTCGGTTTTCGATATGATTAACGGTTGTGTAGCAGATTGGTTTAGATTTCATCGAGTCGTGGTGCCAGCATAATAAGCAAGAAATGTCGCCTTTTTGCCGTACTAGCGTGGCAAAGGCAGGGGTAACACAGAACTTTATCTGTTAGTGTGGAAAAACTGTGTACACATCTGTAGACTGGATGGCATAAAGCGGCCATTTGTCGGGGAAGGCAATCGTGTGAGATCTCTGTGGGCGCCTTATTTGTAGGTGGTACCTTCTGAGGCTGCAGTGTAGATGCGACTTTTTCATTTCCTGTTGGAGTGTAAAACGCAGTAAACGGAGCGCGCGTAAAATAACAATCTGAATGCAGCAGCACGGAGCAGAGCCTTGGCACCAGCTCGTGGTGATAAGAAAACCAGAAACTCGGAACTCCCTCAACACGTTGCGGCAAATGAGGATGTCCGCCCTTGCGTTCTTACCCTGGGAGAGAGAGAGAGAAAAAAACTTTTATTGGCGGAATATGAGAATTCCTTAGAGTGCGGTCCTCATTGTGGCCGTTGTGGCGGCGACCTCTTTTGCCCTTTCCACCAATGCGCTTTGCACCTCTGGGTCGGAGCTTCGGAGAGAGGTCTCCCACTCATCATGGGATGGGATTGAGGGAAAAGGGTCTTGTGGGCAAGCTTATATTATGTGGGGCAGAGTGGCTTTGTCTCCACATAGGGTGCATTCCGAGGTGGGGTACATTGAGGGGAAGATGTGGGTGAGGATAGCAGGGTTAGGAAAAGTGCCCGTCTGGAGTTGGCGCCAACTATGGGCCTGCTCCAGGGTAAGGGACTTGTCGGCTGGCGGGTAGACCTGACGGGAGAGGAGGTAGTGTGTGGTGATTTCATGGAAGCTGGATGGACGGTCACTGGCGGATCTGGCCCCGTGATAGGGATGGAGGCTAGGCCCTGCCCGGATAGTGTATCCTGGGGCTTGTTCATGGGCCGCTTCGTTTCCCTCGAGACCAGCGTGCGCGGGTGTCCAGACCAGTCTGACGGAGGTCTGGGGCGGGTTTCTGTGAAGAATTTTGAGCGCTGGCTTGGAAATGCGGCCAGCTGCGAAATTTTGAAGGGCGGTCTTAGAATCCGTGATGATCACTGAGGGGGTTGGGATCACAGTGAAGGCGAGGGCTATGGCTACCTCCTCCGCCGTTTCTGGGTCAGTGGTCAGGACGGTGACAGCGTCGATGGGGGTGTGTAAGTTGTCAGTCACCGCCGCCGTGAAAGCCCCATGGTGCCTGTATTCTGCCGCGTCGACATATAGGACACCCGGGTTATCCCCGTAGCTTCTTTGCAGGGAAATGGCGCGTTGTTTCCTGCGAGCAAGGTTGTGGGTGGGGTGGACGTTTCGAGGTAACGGATTTGCTATAATTTTGTTGTGGATGTTGGGCCTGATGGGGGATTTGCCTTGGTGGAGCTTGTGACATCCAATGTTTAGGCTGGCGAGTATGTGCCTACCAGTGGGGGTGCGGGAGAGTCTAGTCAGTTGGGCAGCACGATGTGCTTCCATTAACTCGTCCAGGTGATTATGCAAACCGAGTCCTTCCAGTTTGGCAGTTGGAGTGCTAGGCGGTAGGCGCAGTGCTATTTTGTAGGCCTTGCGGATCAAGGTATTAACCTTATTGGTGAAGGCCGGCGTGAGGCGTCAGTATGGGGCCGAGTATGTTAGCCGGCTTAGGACGAATGCCTGTAGGATGCGTATGCGATCCTGTTCGTTGAGGCCTTTATGTTTATTTGTCACCCTTTTCAGTAGGCCTGTTGTTTGATTAATCTGACTTTCTATTCGCTCAAGAAATTTGTTATTGAGCCTATTCGCCTGGATCTGCAGTCCCAGGATTTTGAGCTCCGAGACCACTGGGATTGGCCTGCCATTGATGTGTAGTTCGATGTCAGCGTTGTTTTGTTTCCTAGTGTTGGGGGGCCGAAGTAGTATTAGTTCGGATTTCGCCGGAGAACAAGCGAGACCTGCTCTCTCTCCTTCCTCCGCTACTATGTCAACCCCTTGTTGTAGTGTTTCTTCTATATGGGCGTCACTCCCTCTGCCGATCCAGAGGGTGATGTCGTCCGCATAAAGACTGTGTCGGAGTTGGGGAATTTGGCCTAGCCTTTTGGGGATGTTGATGACTGCCAGATTAAAGAGAATGGGCGAAAGCACAGCCCCTTGCGGGGTTCCCCTGCTGCATAGTTGGGTAGTGTCTGACGTGAGGTCGCCAACGTTGACTACGGCAGTTCTCTCGGAGAGGAATGCTTTGATGTAGTTGTACGTCCTCTCTCCGGGGTTTACTGACCCCAGACCTCCCAGGATGGACTCATGGGTGACATTGTCGAATGCCTTTGTGAGGTCTAGGGCCAGGATGGCTGCCGTGTCGAGGTTACCTGTGGATTTGAAAATTTGTTCAGAGAGCTGTAATAATATGTCCTGCGTGGATAGCCCAGCCCTGAAGCCAACCATGGTGTGTGGGAACAGATGTGCGTCATTCATGTGGTTGGTCAGCCTATCTAGGATTATGTGTTCCATTAGTTTACCTAAACAGGATGTTAGAGAAATAGGCCTTAGGTGTTCTAGGGTGAGAGGTTTCCCTGGCTTGGGGATTAGAATAACTTTTGCATGTTTCCACGACTCGGGAATCCTCCCCTCTCTCCAGCATGTGTTGATGTAGTCGGTGATGTCTGTAATGGATGAGTCATCAAGGTTGCGGAGGGTGCGGTTGGTTATTTCGTCCGGTCCTGGCGCCGAGTTGGGTTTGAGCTTGGATATTGCCGACCTCACCTCCGCCTCCGCGATTTCTCGGTCCATGTTGGTGTTTTGCTGCCCGGGGTAGGGAGGGAGTGCATTTTGGGGCCCTGTCGGTAGGTATTTTTGAGTAGCTTGATCGAGCAAATCTTGATCCGAGCCTGTGAAATTTTGTACAAGTTTAGTCATGCGATTCTTTTGTTCCGATTGGCCTTGATCCGGATCAAGGAGGTGTCGTAAGAGGATCCAGGTCTTTTTCAGCCCAAGGTTACCGCGCATTTGATCGCAGATCTGTCCCCATTGGTCTTGCACCAGGGAACTCGCGTGTGAGCTGATTTGTCTCTCCAACTGGGACAGTTTGGTTTTCAGTTTACGGTTGTGTTTGTTCTTCCTCCATCTTTTAAGAATGCTACTGTAGGCTTCCCATAGATGTTGTAGGTGGGAGTCTACCGTTTCCGATGGAATGCTCGGGTCTAGCTCTTTGGTGGCTCCTCTGACATCCCTCAGCAGCTGATTAGTCCACTGAATGATATCGTCGATCTGTTCGTGTCTGCTTCTGTTTTCTGTTGCGTTGGACTCTCTGACTGCTCTGAAGCTTTCCCATTCAACCAGGGTGCTTTGCCTGAGGGTGCGAGTAAGCCTTATGTTGGGGGAGAGTGTTGTGCTTATGATGAGATGATCACTGCCTAGGCTGTGTTCAGTGACCGTGCTCGTGAGCCGGCTGATGCGTGATGAGAGGGTGAGATCTGGTGTTGTGTCTCTTTGAACACTGTTGCCTATGCGTGTGGGTGCTGTTGGATTGGTCTCTAATGTGAGGTGATGTGATTGCATCTGTAGCCAGAGGTCTCTGCCCTTGGGACTGCAGCTCTGGTAGCCCCACGCAGTGTGCGCGGCATTAAAGTCTCCAACTATTAAGAGAGCGTGTGGGCCCGCTTCTTTTATTGCGAGCGAGAATAGCTGGTTGAATCGGTGTCTCCTGCCCTGATTATTTGGTGAGCTGTATACGTTTAAGACACATACCTTAGTCCCACCTCGCTTCGGGGGATAGACTGTTACTAAATCATGAGGGATGGCTATACTGTCGAATTAATGCCGCGACGCGGGGATGTTCTGGTGCACCAGGACGGCGGTCTTGCCATTTTCTTTCCCTTGGTGGCTTTATAGCTTGGTAACTTGACCTGAGTTTCTACTTCCTGGAGTGCGATTATATCCGGGGGAGATTCGGCGTTTTGTACTAAAAGCTGCAGATTCGCTCGTTTCCGTTTGTAACCTCTGCAGTTCCACTGCCAAACTGTGACTCCTTTGTGGTTAGTATGTGCCATGGTGTGGTTGTTCTAGAGAGTGCGGGGTATCTAGTGCGGGGTCCGCCGTGTAGGTGGTTGGATACGTTGGGGTGGGGTGCGTGAGTTCATGCTGGGGAGCTCCAGGGGAGGCGTTCCTTGATCTAGAGCCGCGTATCGCATCCCTGTACGCCTTTGCCACTCTGCTTTCAAATTCTTTTAGGAGGCCACTAAGCGAGCTTTGCATCGCGGTTTGTATCGCGTTGGCAATTTTGTTGTCAATGTTTGCCTCCAGGTTAACGCATCCTTCCCTGATCAAGAAGATGTCCTGCTCCATCTTGGAGCATTTGCTGTCGGGCTCCCCGTTGGACCGAGAGGTGTCAGGAATAGTGTCTTCATCCTCTGGTTATGTTGTCGCGGCCCTCTTTTTTGAGGCTGGGGGCGCGACGGGGGCTTGCGTGTGCATGCTAGCCTTAAGGTTCTGATTTTCTTGTCTCATTGCCTGTATATCGTGTCTGGAGGCCTTAAGTTCTCTAAGGAGGTTTTGATTCTCTCTCTGAAGCGCCGCCATCTCAGCTCCGAACTTAGCGAGCTCTGCCGCAACCTCTTGTGGGATTTTGGAGGGGGGTGGTGCGTGGGGCGGGTGGGTATGGGAGGATTGAGAGTGGTTGACCTCTACCCCGAAGCTTACCATTTTAGAGGTGTCCCGCGCCTTGGGACGGTGCCTGGAGCTCGGTCTCCTGGTGTTTCTTGCCGGTTCGTCTGATGACCTCGTTCTGTCGGTGGACGGTGTTCTGCCCCGGTTGATAGAGGGGGACCTCGTTGTTCGTCTTTCTCCTGCCGGTGACATACTCGCCGATCTGCCTCTGTCTGGGAGGGCGGGCCAGTGCTTGGTGTCGTCGGTGTTGGGAGGCGGTTTTCCACTGCCTGGAAAACCCGTCGCCCAGGCAGAGGTCGACTGTGGGGCTACTTGCGACGGTTGCCTGCGGCGGGGTTTGAATCTCTTCGGGCATTCCGGCGTTCCCATGAGGTGTGGCCCGCCGCATACCACGCAGCGAGGCGTGCATGGATGGTCATTTTTGGGGTTTTCTAGGCCGCAGTTGGCACACCTGATGATCTGATGAGGGCAGACATCCTGTCGATGTCCCTTTTGCCAGCAATTGGTACATGCTTCGGTCTTCTGTCAATACGGGGTACACCGGTAAGTGGCTGGCCGGTAGCGAACCCAGAAGGGTACTTTTGGTCCGTTGAATAGGATTTGTACAGCGTTGGTTTTTCCTAGACGCTTTGCTGCGAGTATTGGCAGGTCAGGGTTGGACCTGATCAGCACTTGGTTGATTTCGGCTTGGGAGTCCTCCTCAGGGATGTTGAATATAATTCCCGCAGTGGTGTTAGCCGGGGCCGAAACGTGCGCGGCGAATTCGTATTGCTTGCTTTTGACCAATACTGCGGTGACTGAGCACAGTTTCCTTGCGCGCTCTTCATCCGGGGTGCTGACAAGTAGGTAGTTGGCCTTTGAAAATACGAGGATTCTGTCCCTTGAGTCAGATGTAAGCTGCGCCGCCTGAGTGATGCAGTCGGCTAATGTAGTGGGTGAGACGGTGCTGAGATTTAACCTACCTCTGGGGCGAAGCACTACTTTGACGTGGTCCTCCGGGATGCGTTCAGCCGGTGGAGCCCGATGCCTGGGTCGTCCTCGCGCCGGGGCCAGTCCGGTGCTGCTCTTTGTCGCTGAACTTGCGGTTGTCGAGGTCGCTGGCGATGGTGGTGGAGTCGAGGCGGGCTGGCTGGCCCCGTCTAGGACCCGCTGGCGCCTTCGGATGACCGTCCAGGACTCGTCGTATTGCTCTGGGGGGAGGTCTTCCCCGGCTAGAACAACCTCCATGGCCGATGTCGTTCCTAGGACCAACTGCTAAATCCTGCGGCTAGGCCTCCTCCTTCGAGAGAGCCGATCTCTCGACGGACGTGTCGCAGCGGGCCGACGAAGCGAGGCGATTAATATGCTAGGATCACGTTCAGCTCTCCAGGGTTTACGGAGCCCGGAGAAGACGACCGTTCTCGTCCGAGGTTCGCAGCAGTCTCTCCTTACCCTGGGAAAGAACAGACTGCGCGCGTTTCACGGAGCAGGGCGCCGCCGTATGTCTGAACAGCAGCCGTTTTAGCCCCACCGGGATTAACACGGAGGTGCACAGGAAGGAGGTTCGGCTGGCACTGGTGCCTAATCAGTGAAGAGACGAGCGCTGCATTGGTGTTCCGCTGGCAGTTGGTCTGTCCGCTTCTATTGCTGGTGCCTAACCGTTTAGGGTTAGACGTTCAAGCTATATTATATATTTAGTGTTAACAACTGGCAGTACTCAAACTGAGATATCCAAATCGCTAAATTGTAGCGGAACATTGCGATATTAATTCATATCCAACTGAGTTTCTTTTCATCAAACAGTTTTGATAGACGTTGCCTTTCGCGAGCTCTTTCCAGTACAGTCTGTTCTGAGAGCCTATTGGCTATAAATATAAAGGCTTATCAGAAAGGGGACTGGTGTATAGGACTACTATGAATAATTTCCTTCAAATTTTGCATGACGTGCTTTCTTTATTATCTTACATTAGCTATATTTAGGAGAATCACGAGGGCAGAAAAGATAGTGGGACAAGAAGATGGAAAAACTATAATGATTTTTTGTAAGCAAGACCAGCCAGCAGGGCTTGGTTTGTTTAAGATGATCGCTCCAGCCCCTGCGTCGTGGTCGTCTTCATCTTTCTCACAATATTAAAGCGACACTGACATGGTATTCATTCTCGCAAAGGTTTTTACTTGCACATGAAATATGAGAACACAGCTACCCAAAAACTCAATAGGCGGCTCACAATTAGTTAGTTTTTCTTTCAAAAACCGCCGATCAAGAACTGGCCGGCTTGAATCGCGCTCCCGCTCTACTTCGGTGTCGCGTGCTGTTTGAACAGAACCACCAAATCGAAGGCACATACTCTATATTAAAAGTAGAAAAAACTTACGATACTCATTTTCTGTGGCTTCTAAAATGCAGCAAATACGTTGATTGAATAAAAGTTGCAGAATGCGGGAAGCATATGCAATCCATAATTCTCAATATGGCGTCGCGTCACGGGATCGCGGGAGCCCCTCAAGAGTCGCGGGCTGGACGGCTGGATGAAGAACAATAAACAATGACGGCGGACGACGGGCGTGGGACATCTACTTCAAGAGCAGGAATGGGCAAAATACATGCAAATATGTATCGAAATACAAATACAAATAATTCGTCAAAAATGTATTTAATTACAAATCTAATTACATTCCCAAAAAAGCACTTAAGTACAAGATACAAACACAACCAAGTGTATTTGGTCTCCTCCAAATACTTTTTCAAATACATTGCTCTGAATTTGCGTCAGCGACTTCAGGGCACCTGCAACGGGTTTCTGGGTATCTCACTTTAATTTTGCATCGCACACTCGGGAGTTAAAGTGTGCGAGGCTCTAGTAACGTAATAGAAATATAATTAAAAAAAATGTAATCAGCTTGGACGTAATAGGTGAAACTAGTGCAGAGCTTGAAACAGCTTTTTTTTGTCGATTACATTTTGGTATAGACAAACAAAGAACCGATACGACCAACACGCGCAGCACTAGCTAGAGATTTTTTTATAGTTGCAACTCGCACCAGTTACGAAAATCTGGATGACCCGGGCATTAACAATCTTCGAGGCAAAAATATAGATGGAAATCTGGCTTGAAAGCACCACAAACTGTCACAGGCACTTATTTAGCCAGTCAGCCTGTGAACGTTGATTTCGTCACTATTCGATTTCGTCACAAAGTCACTAAATGATTGTGCTTGAGTGAGATACTCTGCATTCGGTGCAGAACGTAGTTTTCTTCCTGCTCTGGACAGTGACAATCAACTTGAGTGATGTATTTTCGCCCACAAATTTGTATTTAATTACAATTGTATTTAAATACTCACGTTTTAGTATTTAAATACACACCTCAAATACATTACCCAATTTGTAATTAAATACAAATGCAAAATACACAAAGTATGTGAAATACGTATTTCAAATACTTGTATTTGAAATACTGCTTATCCCTGTTCAGGAGTGCCGCGAATCTGTCTAAGTTCGACAGATAACTATTTTACCGACCAAAACAGTCTGTGCAAACCAACAAGCTGATTCGCACGAAGTCGTTGCCGAGTCCTCGCCCCTTCTCGTGGGTGACGTCGCCGAATCGTCGCCCCCTTCTCGTCGTACGAACACGAATCGGTAAGAGCTAGGAGCACGCGCAAACGTCAAGTACAAAGTGCGTATTTGGTCCTGAATATGCTTACCTACGATTTCTTTGCTTGGTGCGATTGTGGCTAATACGTGTTGCAGCCCTACTTGCAGCCTGGGGAGTGCGTTTGCAGAAAACATTGGACGCAAACTTTCTGCTCTACAGTCGACTGGCGCATTACTGCGAGGGAGGAGTTCCCCCTTCGCGTGACTTACAATTACAATGTTAAAATTGTCGTCAACGTCGCAAAAAAAAAAAAAAAAAAAACGGATGTTGAGTGTAGACATCAGCCTTCCGGAAACTTTCTCCTCCTCTATATTTCTCCCGCCCCTCTAGTGGACATGTCGCGCCATTACAGAGTGCGGGAAGCATATGCAATGCATAATTCTCAATATGGCGTCGTGTCGCGGGATCGCGGCACGACGCCATATTGAAAAAGCGCAACTGCTCGAAACCTTGGGTTTCGAGCAGTTGCGTTTTTTAGCTTTATTAAAATATACGTGACTCTCTAGCAAACTATTGACTTGGTAGATTTCTGAAACCATATTAAAAAGTCAAATTCTTTTTGAGGTGTTAGTATTCCTTTAGCACCATCTGGTCAAACGAAGATGGTGTGGCTTGTAAAGATAACGCGGACCCCTTGTGACGCGAAAAGCACTACAGTGCGTAGTAGTGCAATCGCCTAACCTGGATGTTCTAACAAATACAGGTATGATACCTGAATATAATACCTCGTTTTGTGTATTGTGTGGTGAATCCTGATTTACACAGTTTGGCTGTATTGTCATTAGAAACTGGAACTAATTTTTCAATGACTGAGGTTTCATTTTACATATGTCAATAATTTATTAATATCCTAGAAGTACCGGGCAAGGCCGTAGGCGAGAGGAGCATGGTAGGCCTAGGGGAAGGCAGCCGCAGGGTGTACCGCCGGTACGGCATGAACGGCGCTCACAGCAACTGGAGCAGCCTGGACGGCGTGAACGGCCACTGGGGCAGCCTTGACGACGACCGGGTGTGGGCCCTCGACGGCGGTGGAGAAGAATGGAGCGTCGGCTGGGGCCGAGGTCTTGGTGCCTGGTTCGTTGGTCTCGACGATCGGGTGAAAGCCGGTGGCGTCAGCCACGTACTTCACGAGACGGGTAACACCGAATGCATCGGTGTAGCTGTAGGAGCCGACCTTGTTGTTGAACTCATCTCCGGTCTCCTGACGGGTCATGCGGGTGCCGAACTCGTCGACATTGTCGAAGCCGAAGCTGTACGGCTGGGGTGGCTATTGTAAAAACAAAAGAAGAGAATGACGGCTCATCATAGGTGCATTTCTCTTGTATTGTTTGATAATTTTTCGCTGTATATTTTCACTGAGTCATACGAAGACTGCATGCCAAAGAGCTGCGAGATTAACTGAAAGTTATATTCCACGAGATGTCAATACTTCACCCCAAGATTGCATTGCCCTAAAGTGGTTGAAACAAACCTCAATTTACGCCAGCACATATGCCTCATGATTTTTACAAGATTGCTTAATTAGAAATTTTTCACTACTAGCTATTTTATAAACTTTTCTACCCTTGGGAATAATTTACTCACACTCCATCTCACAGCTTGAGAGACTTAGTGCAAACAAAATAAATAAAATCTTGAAATACCGCGAATATATTCGCCTTTAACCTTATAATGTACAGTTCGGCGTGTGGACTCAATATTGTTGTTGACTTACGAATACTTTAACTGGGGCTGACTGAGGGCTGTGAATTGTGTTTTATATTACTGCAAGTGAAGTTAACAGTAAATTGATTTAGCATGTTCGTTCAGTATAATTTACATTAACAAAGTTGTCGCGTTTACGCAACTAAAACATTGCGGAGTCATTTCTACACAAGGTGAAGTGTAGGCGCTATCTTGTAATTAAGATACAAAATTTAGTCTCTAAAGTAATTTGTCGTTTCTGTACACCATTCAGTTATTTCTATACAGTATCTACTCATTTGTATACTCACATGCTCGACAACAACCCCGCAGGCAACAAAGGCAAAAAGACAGCAGACTAGAACCTGGAAAAAAAATCAGGGCACTGTTAATTTGTTCACGATAACGGTACAACCTATTTGGCTCCATCACTGCTCTATAGCATCGACCAAGTAAGAAAGTTTATAGCACCTTAGAAAACATAATGGATGATTTTTCTTTGCTTTGAAGTCGCAATGATGGTTCGCTGGGAGATTGTTGCGACTTAAATACCCCCACATCACATTCCAAGCAGTGTAATGATAATTCCTTCACTCCTTTAAACCAATCACCTTTATTGAAAATAAGACACTCCTTCTATGTTGATTCCAGTAAATTCCCGAGCACACGAACGATGTGCGGGTCATTACACTGACTGTCGGCACGCGAAAGCATGCCGCCAGTCAGTGCAATGACGTTCCCAATGACATTGCAAAGATCAACTAGATTGTATGTAAATATAAGGAAGGTAACATACGCGTGATTTATCGAGAAGGTTTCCTGTCTCTTGCTTTTTTGATGGACATGCGTGAGTATATTAGCGAGATTATGGCCAGACTGGTTTTAAAATTTGTATGGAAGAGCATAGAAGCCGACAAAAAGTTCGAGTGTTTCTTTTGTATTAGGAAGCACAAGCAAGGAACAACAATATTTATTATGGTCAATGAAACGGAAGATGCACATTTGCATAAGAGGACCTGTTCTACTGGTTTGCGAAAGGTTCGCACAAAAACTCTATTTCATAATTTCTCAATGCTTCGGCACGTTTGTTTGAGCGGGTTTGAAGTATTTTTTTTAAGAGTTTGCCTCCGCTTGTTAGGAACTCGAATGAAATTATCTTGCTTCCGCATACCCTCACGATCACATACCCTTTCCTCCACCAGGGATGCGTTTTATATGCAAGGGTCGTCTCCTGCTTCGAATGATATCTAAACGATTCAGACGTATAGATGAACCCTATGACGTCTGATATTAACCAAACATAAGAAAGAAGTCACTCATATGTATTATGATGTGGTCTCAATACTTGCAAAGACAAATCAAGACGAATATACTCTATACTTGTTATCACCAATGTATATATAAACTTTGTAATGACGGAAATCATAAAGACTTTCAATGAGATATTAACTAGGCTAATTTACTTATAGTTGAGCGTTTGCAGAACGCCAGCATAATTTCAGTGCACAGAAAAGGAAACAGTAGACCATGCACGAAACGGCTCGTTGAATTTCACTCGCACGTGCAGAAAGACTAAACGCAAAGTGGCAGAGGGTACTTAAGCTTACTGGTGAGTGGTTATTTTATCTTGAATTTTTCCTGTATTTTATTCAGCATAATTAGCAAAGCAAGCAATGTATTGCATTTTATCTCACGGTATATAACCATAATTTTATCTACATAGATTTCATGTCCCAAGAGAACACCATATTGCCACAGACAAATGAGCCCGAATATACGTATAAGAAATATACGTTTCTTTTGCATTTCATGCATTGTTGCTCAAAGAAGCCTTTGCAAATGCAATCAAGAGAGCGAGGGAGTCTTACGCAAGACTCTATAGCTTAGCCCAAGTTCGTGAAGAACTTGAAAAAGCGGTGCTTAAAAAAACGACTCTGGCACCTTATTAAAAAAAAAGTTTGAGATATAGTTACATTCACTAACTTTAGGCTGGAAATTTCAAATTGCCTAGCAATCTTGTTCACGCACAAGATTAAATATTGTCCAGGTCATTTAACCCCATACAACTAAGGGCTATATTGGAATTGAACGGATTGCGTCTAAAAGGTTTTATCTGTTATTGCGATGCAAAAATAGATTTTGCAAAATAGTTTTGCTATAATTTTTTAGTTTCTGTGACACCGTAAAGTTTGCGAAAATGGACAATTTTTAGAAGGTTTCAAGCGAAACAGTGAAATAAACGCAGTTTTAGTAAGGAAATATATTATTCTAAATCATGCAATAGGTTTTGTCACGTATTTCCGAGTGTTTTTAAGGGCTCTGATACGTAAAAAAATATATCTTGAAAAGCTAATATATTTCTATTATTTTCAAAGCCCGCTACCATATTAATCTTTAACACTAATGTGTGTTGGCAAAAAGGGAAGCAAAATATAATTATAAGATATGTTGATAAAAAAACTAATTACTCTCGTTTCCAAAATAAATTAACAACAGTGAGCATATAGCAAAAAAAAATCAGTTAAAAAACTGATACGCTGGTAGGCCTAAATATATAAACTCAACGGTTATGGATAGTACTGATTCCACACAACGAAAAGAGCAAATATTTTTTTAACGAAATCTTTTTTTTTTTTTATTTGAAACTGTAAATATTAAAAGTAATGTTCAGTTTTTAAGGCGCAAACCAAAAGATGCTTGCTGTAAAATACATGCTTTCCGGCTATGTATATAGCTTCTAAAAGAACACACGAATAATGTTTAAAAAAATTCTTCTGAACACAAACAAAAGTAAATAGTTTTTGAATTTGGTCCTTTAACAGTATTGAAAATATAGCAAAACACTCACTTTTCAAAACGAAAAGTGAGAAGGGGTAAATCTCAAAATTCATTTTGTAAGGTCGTATGTACCGCGTGACTATAACTGTAATCGAGCTAGTTTAATATATAAAAGTTTTGAAAACAAAACATAAAAATTGTGGTCGCAATGTCTGCGCCCTACATGGTTATTCTTTCTTCAATATTGACCCGCACCAACACGCTCTCGGTCGATTAATAATAAAATAGTTTACTAAGAACTTGCTGAAAACAAAATTCGGCATTAAAATTCTGGAGTTTACCTCTTGCCCATTATTAAAAAAAGTTTTATTTTGATAAAAGTCTATGAGGTTAAGGTAAACGGGGACTAGAGCGGCCCATTACACTTTGTGTTGTTTCTTTCATTTATTAACGGCAGGAAATTATAACAAAGGTTGCCTTAAGAATACCTTGAAACTCTTGGGCAAGATTTGCAACTCGTTCAAAGGATTTATAAAGTTTCCACAGAAACCCCACACCCAAAAAGTGTACGCGCGCCGGCGTGAGACTGCTCATTAGAAGATGCAGATGGCAGCACTGCAGCCTGCTGTCGTCGTCTGCTTTTTATATCTTATAACTGTTGTTAACCAGTTAAGATCGGCAGGGAGGAAGTTAAAGATGCAGTGCAACGATTTTCAGACTTTCGCCTATTAACTGCGGAAATTAATCTGCGTCACCTATGGAATGAAAAACCGAAAGCCGCATTTCGAAGGTCGAAGTGCCTCTCAACTCTTTACGCCGACTTTCGAGTGACGTCTCTGGGGGTTCACGTGGTTTCCCCTTGGGCCCTCTCTTCAGAGACCCCAGCCGCTTCCTCCGCGATTGCCGACTTTCAAAGGATTAGCCTCGTCGAAGGTCGTGGCGAACGATGGACACAAAGGACGGTTCGCCACGGGGCTGACGGCGAGTGTAGCAGCGGAGGGGGACAGCGTTTGTTGACTTCCGCGTATCACACGGAGACGCCGTAATTTTAGTTCCCGTAGCCGCCACTGGCGGCTGCAGATCGGCAAATAATTCGTTTTTTGCCATATGATTAGCAGCAGAAGAGCCGTCTTCTGGGGAAAGGTGACGCGTTTTTCGTCACTTGGGCTCGTATAAACAATATAAAAAATGCAAACTGGCAATGCTTTCAACATTAAAACCGTTGCACTGCCCCTTTATGTTGTCGCTCCTCTAGCGCGAGCCTCCTGCCTTTTATAGTGCTTCGGCATATTGTGCACCTCGAGCCCGCGGGCGCAGACAAAGCACGGAGGAAGGCATGCAGGGCATGCTAGAAGTTGGACATTTGAAGGACACGCCCGATTGTTCACATTTTGTCAGTTGCTATAGCTGGTGTCGTCTGCTTTGTAGGCAAATAACAATGTCTGCGTAGATGCGGAATAATGCGCCTCTCTGCCCCAGTGGGGGGCGCAAGGCGATGACAAACGAAATCGTAAGTGTTTTTTTTGTTGTTTTTTTTCAAAATTGAAAACAACAAGTACTATTTTTTTTCGAAACCTTGCTTCTTCTTTTTGCATTCAATACTATGTACAACCGTGGAGTATGTATTTGAAAGTGAGCATCCCCTTTTCTTACAGAGTATTGGGCAGCCTGTTGGAAGCTGGAAATGTACAAGAAAATGAAAAACGTTTACAATGCTCAGTAGTGCCGAATTAGAGCGCAGCTCTTGAGCAGGAGTAGAAAGGTGGGGAGTGGAGGGTCACCTGACGTCACACGTGACGTTAAGGCTGACGTCTGATATAACGTCACGTGTTAGTCGCGAGGGTAAACTTTTCCGCTAAATTTGACGGGAAAACTTCCCCGCTATATTTAGCGGAAAAATTTTCCCGGGTTGAGTGGCGCACGTGTGACGTCACGAGGGCAAAATTGTCTCGCTAAACTTAGCCGAAATATTTCACGCCAAATTTAGCGGAAAATATTGCCCTCATGACGTCACACGTGACGGCACGTGTGACGTCATTATGGGAAACGTTCGATAATGAAACGCGCGGTACGCCGACGGCGACGCCACTCAAGCCGGAAACAAGCGCCTAAAACCGGCTCTTTAAAAAAAAAGGTTCGCTTTATGCAACAAAACAAAAATATCAAAGCTTTTAAACCTTTGTTTGTGTTCTTAGTTACTTACCCCGTATAACTGTAAATCATGTATTTCTAGACCAAACACATTTTGTTTTTTGTTTTCAAAACTGATCATTTTGCTATTTTCTCAATACTGGTAATAGAGGATAATAACAATAAAAATATTTCTTTGCTTCTAAAAAGTAAAGCGTTTTTTAACATTTTGCCCGTTAGGT
Source organism: Ixodes scapularis (assembly GCF_016920785.2). Taxonomy (NCBI): domain Eukaryota; kingdom Metazoa; phylum Arthropoda; class Arachnida; order Ixodida; family Ixodidae; genus Ixodes; species Ixodes scapularis. The sequence goes on along the minus strand of NW_024609880.1, from coordinate 59,961,625 downwards.
GTGTTGTTTCTAAGCTATTCATTAACGCTAAGTATATATTGTAGGCCGGCAAAGATTAAGGGTTTTATATTTGTTTGTTAAAAACTAAGTATTCTTTATAATTTCAATATTGTATTTCTTTAGAAAACCGTATATTATTCAAGATATTTTTTGATGTAACTGCTTCCTTAATACTCACACCCACGAGCTTTAAGTTTTGTAGTAAAAGCGTGTTTTGAAAAAAAAGAAAAAAGTTTTTAAACCTTTTTTTAAAAAAGTCTAAAAACTTTTTTTAGTTAAAAACAAAGGTTTTTAGAGCTGCGCTCTAAAAAGCAAGGTTTTTAGAGCGCAGCTCTTAGGCGCCCGTTTCCGGATTGAGCGGCGGCGCCGCTGCCGTCGGCGTAACCGTGAGGTCACGTGACCCCCCAAGTCACTTGACCCCCCACGCCACATGACCCCCGGGGGTCACGTGACCTCCTGAGTTCACGTGATCCCACCTGAGGCCACATGACCACCCTGAGGTAATGTGACCACCTGAGGTCACGTGACCCCATTAGGTCACGTGACCCCAAGGTCACGTGACCCCCCTGACGTCACATGACCCCCCTGAAACCACGTGACTTCAAGGATTCACCTATCCCTCAGTACGCTTCCATCCTCCTCCTCAAGAGCTGCGCTCTAACCGACGTTACTGGGAATTGTAAACGGCTTTCACTTTTGTTTCATTTTGTACAAGAAATGGGCGGGTGTTTGGGATAGCCTGCGAAACAATAAGGTTTGCTTTTACATAGAGCGTGATATTAATCTAAAAGAAGAAATGAATGTTCGAAATACCAACTGATATTTGCGAAACTTTCGGGTCACACAAACATAATTTACGCAATTTTTTGTAACAAGGGGTTATTTACCACGAGTAACTCGAAAGTATAGTCTCCGGAAAAGCATTACTATAAAAAATCGACAACTTACATTTTCTTTAAAGTCCTATATTCTCTCAAATGCAAGATTTAAGGAGTTATATTTTATATATTTTTGAGGAAAATTAGCAGTGGTTCTGGGGAGTGAAGAACTTATATTTATGTCAATTCACTCGCTAAATATAGCAGCAAATATAAATGGGTGTATAGGTCACATGATGTCAGGTCAGGTGATGTAAACTTCCACGCATGGGCGTACCAACGGGGGGGGGGGGGGGAGGGGGCAAGAGGGGCGCATGCCCCTCCGATTCTCAGAGGGGGGGGGGGCAAGGCATGTGTTCCCCCCCCCCCCTGAAACAGCCGGCACTGGCCAGGGCAAAGAGTGGCCGGCGGCGCCTAAGGCATACAGAGGGCACCGCCCCCCGGCCCTGGGAGGGGGTGGGCCTTGTTTATCCCCCCCCCCCCCACACACTCGAAAACAACTTGGTACGCCACTGCTTCCACGTTAAAGTTCAAGGGGGAAACTGATTTAATATAGAGGTCACGAGATCTCACGTCAAGGGACCTATACAGAAAATCAATTGGATTTCATGTGACATAAATGCACGTGACAATATTTTCCTTGCCAAGCTTAGCTGGGAAACTGAATTAGTGCATAGGTCCCGTTACGTGAGGCACGGTGAAATATGTATTCCCACTAAATTTAAAGAGGTAAATCGGAAAGGTGCGTAGGCCAAGGGTACCCGTCGTCAAATGACCTATATATCAATTATATAGACTACAGCTTGATGCGATGTAGGATAGACTACAGCTTGATGTGAAGAGGGATAGGGGAGAATATTTAATTGCTAACCGTGTCCTAGAGGCCGTTTCATTGAATATTGCGCAATGAAACATTGGTGGCTTGAATAGTATAATACTGGCGTCCATTTTTATTCTTGTCGTCCGTTTATTTTTTTTTTTTATCAGAATTGCAATAGCGCTTGCGGTCGCTTTCGAAACCATGCGCTTTACAATAACTTACAAGTTGAAGTATCGCAACCAAGCACCGGTATACAACTGTGAAGATCCAACCGAAAATTAGTAAATATTTGGAGCATTACCAATTCCCTCGGGGAGTGTTTTCAAAGTACGAGTTTTTAAAATGGTTAAGTCAAAAATATTGTTTGATGAAAATATATTTGTGATACAATTATAATCATTTCCTGTCTCGATCTTTAAAAAAAGACGTATGGAACTATTTTCGTGTGCAATAGCTTATAAATATGTGTCATATGACCTCCACTTCTTACCTACTCATCATGCCAAAGAAGTGCCTAACTTTGCCAAAATATGGAAATCTTAAGGGCCCAATTTAAACGTATTAATGTTTTGTTACAAGGGGTTACTTATGTTCGAAGTTGTATTCCATGACCCGAACAAGCCAGGGAAAGCCGAGTCAGTCTTTTCTCAAGTTCGCCACAGGCTTGTCGATGTGCTATACATATGCCGAGGACACCTTCGGACAACCAAACCCCGATCGATGAGTCCTAGTTCTGTCATTTTGCTTAAAAACTGATGCACAAATAAGCCAGGTGATACCCCGAAACCAGACAGTAAAGACTACTCTAGCACTTGTTCGGCGACTTAGAGGTAAGATACACTGATTCTGACCAAGGAACTTTTAATTTATTTATGCCTTGGCTTTTTTCTAATTTCAAGGCCCTGAAACACTTGACGGAGAACATATTTTCGTCTAAAAAGAGCAGCGGTATTTGGGTTCCCGTGTCCGTTGTTCGTGCGCATGTAAAAAGAGAGCGGCAGTGAATGAAGTGAAAAGAACCACGGAGAAATAATTTGTTGTAGCATTCAGTGTACGCGAACAGCTAAGATTAGGATTACTCCCTCTCCTTTTATTCATATATGCCAATAGTATGGCACATTTATAATTGATTGGTTGATTGAACATGTTTTATGAAAGAAAGAAAGTAAAGCGCGGACGACTCTGTCTAATCAATTGTCGACTGATATCGGATTTTAGATTTTTACATTTTAGTCAATTCTTTCTGTCTTCACATTAGTCTGTTATGAATAATAAATTAACTCAATGATGCTTAAACGTTTCTTAATTTTTCTGGTGCCAAGTACATTTAAAAATACTATAGTGGCTTATCTCAAGTATAATTATGAAATCAGAAGAATAAAATAAACTTTTGTGCGTGAATTATATTGCCGATCTCAGCAATATTTCGATGGTCTATTGGTTTTAAGGTATGCTCTACATTGCGCACCGAGTCTTCGTTGTTGGATGCAAGCTGGGAAAAAAAGAAACATGAATCACGAAGACGTATTGGCTCATCTAATAAATATTTATTATATTCCTTAAAGTGTTTATCAAGACCATAGGCTAGAGGAGCGTTGTGGGCATATGCGGAGGCAGTGGCAGGGCGCACCAATGGGGCGGCATGAACGGCGAGCCCGTCAACTGGAGCGGTCTGCACGGCGTGGAGGGCCACAAAGGCAGCCTTGACGACGGTCGGGTGCGGGCCCTCGACGGCGGCGGAGAAGGACGGAGCGTCGGCTGGGGCCGCGATCTTGGTGCCGGGCTCGTTGGTCTCGACGGTCGAGTAGACCCCAGTGGCGTCGGCCACGTACTTCACCACGCGGCTCACCCCAAAGGCATCGACGTAGCTGCAGTAGCCGACCTCGTTTTTAAGCTCAGCTCCGGTCTCTTGACGGGCCTTGACAGTCATGCTCACCCCAAAGCTGTACGGTTAAAGTTTAACCTGTAAAAGATTAAAAAAAGAAGTAATTCTAAAGTTCTGTGTGTCAAGGACAAAATATAGCGTGCATAACTACTCAGTAAAAACTGTCATATTTCTGCGTTCTGTAGATCTCATTATTGTTTATCGTAGGCAAACGATCAACGTGCTTGAAAAGTACTTCTACTTACTGTGCATTGAATGTTATCTAGCCCTGTGATAATGCTTTATCTGGGTTATCATTTGACAAAACTTTCGTCGGAGGAGGTAATTTATACTCTCAATTCAAGGCGTGCGGTTGATTCATATATGTTACATGTGGTATTTATGTAAGCTCTGGCTTCCCTTACTCAGTTGATTATTTTCTTGTTATCCAAATTGGTGGGACGTGTCACATTTTTCATTTTCTTTTCTTGTATACCCGTACGCTCTTATAACTCTCCTAAAAGTATAAAACAATACATAAATAAATTAAAAGGGCCCTGTTTGAAGAGTTGTTTTTTTTGTCTCTAGAGATGAGACTGCAGAGATGAGGTCAAACACATTCTGAACAATCACTGCCTGACGTTTGAGCTCTTTTGTGAAGTTATGACAGTTCTGCAGCACTTTTGTTTCGTGAAGAATTTCAGCCAGACACATGTATATGGAAATATGGGGGACACTTAAGGCTTCGACTTTAAGAGTAGAACGCGATAGATTTATCGGGCCCAGTTCGCAAAGTATTCTCATATAAACCCGTGCTCTTTCCCAAGCCGTCCAAGCATGTGTGCGTGGTCTAGTTGCTAGAGTACCGTCATATGTTATCAGGTGTGACGTCATGTCACGTGACGCGTGACGGACCTTTTGGCTGTGACGTCAAGACCCTATTGGCCCACAAAATTTAGCAGGCAATTTCCGCTAAACTTAAGGTCAATATCTTCCTCTCTATTTGTATATGATTCCATAATATATGCACTGAGTTTTATACATTGAACTCCTACACTTTAAGAAAAAAGGGAGCGCGACATGGTCCCTCAGGGGACCAACTGCGCTGCCACAACCATTATCCCCTTGGATTCTAACGGAGAAGGGAGCAACCTTTGCGCACCTCCCGTTAGTCTCTAAAAGTTGAAACCCCAGGACAAACTTTTGCACATTTGCATTTAGGCCACTGGGACTAACTTTTGCGCCGTTCCCTTAATTATTATTAAATTGTACCCTTACTAATGCATGTGGTGCGCGTAAATGTCGAAATTTGTAAAAATATGCTTTCGCTGGGGTAGATCAGGACAGTGGCCAGGCTCATTGCATTCCCATATGGCCAGAGCTTATTTAACATTTGCACACGTATTATACATTTTAACATAGACAAGGAATGAAAACACAGATGACACACGCACAACACACACGCGATTCCACACTTATTCAATCGCCACCCCCAACGGCCACCCCTGCTCCTTTTATACTCATAATTTGAAAGGACTCGTTTAGTCAGTGACCATCTCAACTGTGAACGATGTTACATCTATGGTGCTGGTTTCGTACCAATGTTTTTCTCCAATATTGTTGCTTAACTCTCCAAGGAGTGTACCTTTTACTAAGAAGGAACGATACACGCAGTAATTATTTGTAACAGTATCTAAAACAGCGTCCCCATAGGCTCCCAGCAGCCATTTTTTCGCTTCCCGGCATAGACAGCCTCTCTTTGCGCATGCGCGTCTCCATGGCAACCGCATCGTCTCTTTCGAAAAAAAAACACATATTTTAAAAACACAAAAAGTAAATAAATAAAATAAACCTTTTCATGTTTTTGGAACCGTTTCTACCACGCGTTACGTGGATTTTCATCCCAGTTAAACAAAAAAGTAAATATAAACGCTTTCAATGCTCGTTCCAAAGAATGCAGAGGGGAAGGACGCCAGGACAGTGATCAAAAGCCGCATGGCCAGTACATCAACAATGGCGGCGCTCGAGTAACCGCTACTTCCACGACGTGCTGAAAACGAGGCTGCGATCGTTATAAAGTCAGCTCCAACACTTAAACATGACCACTCCTGCAATTTTTGATACTGCGATGTTCTGTGGATACCTTCCCTCGCGTTCCGAAACAGTAAGTACGTCGCCTACGCTGGCCATCGGCAATGCAACAGAAGCCGCCATCTGGTCCACGCGTTTGGACAGATGCACCCTACCTTCAGGAGAAGTAATGGCTGATTTTACTCTTGCGCGCCTCTTGGTTAGTCCCGGTCGAGTGCAGTTCGTCCTCAACATTTGCACACGGTACCTAGCTCGATCCACATGGCCTCTTCGGGGAGCGAATGGGAGTTCAGAGGACCAAATGCTCTGTTAGTTTTTTGAGACCACCTTTTTGTCTTAGAGTGTACTCATTAATGCCAGTCCCCGCATTTCGGGAAAGTCTTTTAGGGAGGACAGGGAGAGGGGGGAGGGAAGTTGGCATTTATTCTTATGGCACCGCGTTGTTTGGTGCTTCGTAGTATGGTACTAACGTAGCTGTCAGATGCAGATTAAAACTAGGTTGAATACGAAATTTAATTTCTTGATGAGGTTCCTAAGTCAGTGCAAGGTACACTAAGTACGAGCTTTTGTGTCTATTGAATAAAATGTGCATGTCCTTCCTTCAACCTGTGGTGCAGAGAACATCGGCTAGAAGCGACGCTGCCTCAACGATTGCCTCTGTGGACACCGCAAGGTGTTGACGTCACTGAAGAAGGATTTGGTTCACATAATTAACGCCAAAGAGTACCGTGCATCCACCAAAAATTTTAAGAGACAAGCATCGGCCTGAAATACCATGAACACTACGGCAGAGAAGTAACTTAGGCCTTTGCGATTACTACTGCCAGCGGCTACATTGCGACGACATGCCTCTCCCTATCGACGCCAGACCTAGCATTCCGCAGAGCGGAGATCAACCGGATACCATTTCTACCTAGTTGTTCATACGTCCGTACTTTTGCCTTTAATTTCTGTAATCGAAAAAATATCTAGTTGGTGTATTTCAACTTGCCTCTTCAACCCTGTATGTGCTCTTACCTGTTCACCGTCAGAAACGGTGTATCCTTTAAGTGGCGCTTTTCTCCATTGCAAAACAACTTTGGCTGCATCTATTTTCGATTGGTGATAAATAAATGTGGCGAACTGGAAGCCCCATTTGTCACCGTCGTTCTCACTTGTGCAATTCGCTTTGGGTTTTTTAACAAATATCCAGGATTAACCTTTCTTTGTTATTTACTTATCACCAATAGCTGGAAAATTGACACCTGGAAACTGTTGTAGTATTTCTATTTATCTTCTCTCATATATCTCTGACATCAGCCCATGGTATTTAACATTTATCTAGTAAAATACATTTATATATAGGAATTTGCTTGAATAGAAAACAAAACATTTTAATCGGAAACGTTGGGGAATTCAAGCAATATGGGTTCTTCGTTTGTTAGATGTATAATATCACTGTATTTAAACAAGTCTAAGAGCCTAATCATTAGACTGGTTAAAAAATAAACTAGAAAAACACGTCAGTTTTGATGCAAATTCTATCCGATGTACACTCCCTTTAAATAAAATTTGTTTTATTTAATATTATTAATTCAAACTTTAAACTAAAAAAAATATAAAAAAATACTTTTTTTTTTACTTTTTCTATAATTTTATTATACATATTTCAAAACGTATATTGTATTCTTGAGTATGCCAAGGCATATTTTGTATCTGTTTTAGTTTTGCTTGCATAACATTTCTTATTTAACTTTTAATACTAGCTTTTGTTTTGATGTGTGAGGAGTGTGCACCACACTGGAGGGGCGGGGGGGGGACCGAGGTTGTTTGTGGATGCAAGCGAAATGTAGCATTTTCATTATCATAGTTCAGATTAAATTATAAATGTATGTTCACACAAATAACCTAATCATTTGATATAAACCTTGACTATGTAATCTTTTGTAGAAATCTGTTAGTGTGTCTCTATCGTCTCAATAGAACCTATAGGAAGGACGGTATCACGAGACCTTGTTTTGTCAAGAGTCAATAATTTATTAATTTCTTAGAAGTGCTTGGCAAAACCGTAAGCCAGGGGGGCGTGGTGGGCGTAGGCGAAGGGAGCAGCGTGCACCACTGGGGCGGCGTGAACGGCGCGCACGGCAACTGGAGCAGCGTGCACAGAGTGAACCGCGGCCACTGGGGCAGCCTTGACAACGACCGGGTGTGGGCCCTCAACGGCGTTGGAAAAGAACGGAGCGTCGGCTGGGACCGAGGTCTTGGTGCCTGGCTCGTTGGTCTCAACGGTCGGGTGGAAGCCGGTGGCGTCAGCGACGTACTTTACCAGACGGGTGACACCGAAGGCATCCACGTAGCTGTAGGACCCGACCTTGTTGTTGAACTCATCTCCGGTTTCCTGACGGGTCATCCGGGTGCCGAACTCGTCGACGTTGTCATAGCCGAAGCTGTATGGCTGGGGTGGCGCCTGCAGAAGAAAAGTGCAAAGAAGAAACAAACATGAAGGAAGTTCCCCTTACTGAAGTACGTCCGGTCTATAACAGACTAAGTTGTGTGTATACATATAGAGTTGAATGGGTACAGCCAATTTTGAATGTTTTGTAGATATCAGTGTCGAGTTACTTGGCAGGGAAAATACCAAAGAAACGCTCTTAGTGGCTTTGACACCACAGCCCCTACAGAAAGCCAGATGCGTACTTAACGCAAGCCTTGCTACAGTCGCGTTCTCTTAGGCTTGTATTTGGTGTTTTAGTTATTTGATTTTTTTATGTGTTATAAGGCTCACAGATATATCTAAGGAAAAACAGTCTGAGATATAGGGTGTTTTTTAGAGTACTTTCATTATATTTCACTTTGGGGGAATTGCCAACGAAACGAACATTTACATCGTATGATATTCAAAAGTTTTCTATTTTTTATGTTATATTAAAACTTGATATCAGTAAACTTACCTGTTCGACAACAACACCGCAGGCCACGTAGGCGACGAGGCAGCAGAAAAGAACCTGCAACAGAGATGTGAACCGTTATTCAATTGAAAGAGAAATCACAGCCCCCTCTGGTGGATTTGAATGGAAAGCAATTATCAGACAGAAGGATATTGCCGCACCTTGGAGAACATGGTGATTACTTTCCTTCTTGGCTGGAAATCGTTGTGCGTTTGTAGCCGACGGTTGCTTATATACCCCGCAGAGTATGTTATAGACATGCCCTAGCATGCTTCTGTGTTGTGTCTAACGAATCAGCGGCGTGGAAATTAGAAACTATGCCAGATGAATTAAATAGCGCCGGAACGTGTAAGGGGCTAAAGGAGAGGAATGTGACGAGACGTTTTCTCTTTGTTTTGCTTTAGTCTGCTAAAAAAAGGCGTATCTTTTGACGACGAATTGGGAAAGAAGAGATGTTATTTTGCGTCTTTTATATGCTGAACTCATCTCAGTTTTTCCCTTCCTTTGCGAGGTTCTCTCTTGTTGACAACGTTTATTTTTCCTGTTTTTATAATTTTTTAATTTGCACTGCCCTGCTACAGCCTTCTCTATTTGAGAAGACAGGCCGTTTCAGTTGCAGATATTGTAGGAATACTGATTTTGGCTTCGCATCGCCGGCACACCTCGTGGAGGTTCCTCTCCTGTCAGCTTTATTTAAAGTCGCTCTGTTTGGCGTTAGTTATGTGCCTCCATGGCACAGCGGCCATTCCGGTCATCTGAGTTATGAACTGTCTATTTGTTTAGATTATAGAATTAGGAATACCTATATTTTATTACATTTTCTTCCATTTAATTAGTTTGAATTCATTCGCCCCAGCGTCGGTCCCACACAAATAGAAAAGCTAGGACTTACTCATATAAAGAGGATTGGGTTGGTTCGCGCTTTTGATGTATCAATGCTCTAAAAGACCTTCCTCAATCTAACGAGACGTAACTTTCTCCTATTAGTGTAATCACTTTCATGCGTGAGCACAATATGGCGATTCGTGTTATTCGTCCATTCCATTTGATAACAGAGAAAAGGAGATAGAAACGAAAATGATTGTATTGATTCAGATCTCAGCAGAACTTAAATATCTATGGGTTTCATCTCTTTTTTTACATGTCTGCGTTATAATTTTGTGAAAGCTACACTAATGCGATTTGTGCGGGTCAATTATATGGCCAGGGAGACATAATAAATGGTACACTAGTCACAATAACTAAAATTAACTAATGAAACGTGTTCGTTAATATTTAAGTAGTGAAAATAAACATGTAGTTTCAATTAGAAACTTGCTGCGCGTCATTAAAAACAGTAAATTACCTAGTGAATATTCGAAAAACTTTTTAGAACACGTGGAAAGCAAGTGCGGGAAACCGCTGAATTCTCACTCGTGCAGCAGGCGCAAGGCTACCGGTGAGGCAACGCCACCGAACGGTTTTTCTTGTCTTATCATAGGCGTTTTCTCACCGGCAGCCTTGTGCCTGTCGCACGAGTCGAAGATTCAGCGGAGTATTGCGCTTCCCACGCGCTCAACGTTTTTCCTAAGGTTACTTATATAGTGGGTTTTGATGATACTCAACAAGTTTTTAATTAGAATCCTTTGTTTAATTTCACTAAATGAAAGTTAATTAACATATTTGAGTTTATTACCCGACTTATGTTGATCGTTAGCCCCCCTAGATTATATTCCCCTGGCCGCATAACTCACTTGCACAGACACCATTAGTGTAGCTTTCTCGGCTTCTTCTGAACAAATCTGTAAAGCCTAAAAGAACACACCATATCAAAGCTCAACATTTTCACATTTGCTTTGGTGAATGCAACCCCTGGCTTTCATATTTTCGCGAAGGGCTTATAATAGTGCATCTGTAGTTTCAAATAATGTTCTACTGAACTCGTTTTATTTTTCTGAGGGAATACACAAGAATGACGACATTAAAACTACGAGGAATGTTCCTGCGTCCTAACCGGGTGCGGCTCGGAAGGCGTCTGCCCTCTTCTCCTCTCTCCTCTCTTGCCGTGGGGGCGACTTGAGTTGTTTAGTCTACCCTCACGGAGGTCTGGCCGTCTGTCCCGCAACCGGGCCCCCGAGCTGGTGTCGGGTATCCCCTTTGCGTGCCAGCCTCCTCCGCGGCTCGAGGGAGCGTGTTGCGGGGAAGACGATGCTGTCGCTGCAAGCCTCTGCATCACTCCCCCCCCTAGTGGCACAGAACGCAGAAAGGTGGCACGAGCAGAACTTCAAGTTTATGGTTCACGCAGGGAGAGTTGAAGCCTGTCCGGGTAGTGAACTCGCTGTCCGGGGCGTGTGGTTCTTTCCGGCTTTTTCGAGATAGGGAGCGCTCCCTGGTCTTGTGCGGGTAGAGAAGCCGGTGAAGAAAGAACAAGGCGAAGAATTTGTAGCTGGTGGAAGGATGGGGAGGGGGAAATCGGCGTCGGAAGCGGTGTTTACAAAAGCGGGCTTCAGGCGGTCGGTGGCGATTACTTGGTTGTTTCCCCTGATTGTGACCGTGAATTGTTTGAGTCCCCGTTTTACGACCTCGTAGGGGCCGTCGTACGGTTGTTGGAGAGGAGTTCGCACTGCGTCGTGTCGAACGAACACGTGTGTGCAGGTGTCGAGATGTGTGCTGACGTAATGGTCTCGACGAGCCGTTCCAGGTGGGGTCGTGCGCAGTCCTTCCATGACCTCTTTTAGGTGGGTCACGTAGCTTATTGGGTCGGACAAGTCTCCGTTGCTCGCTGGTGTGAAACATTCGCGAGGTAATCGGAGTGTGGTGCCATAGACCAACTCTGCTGTTGTGCACGAGAGGTCTTCCTTGAGCGTTGTCCTGACACCAAGAAGGACGAAGGGTAGAACGTCAGCCTCTTCACATCTTTATTACAAGTGGGGTGTGTCAGCGTGCTGGATTGAAGTTTTGGGTATTTTTTAAAATAAGTTTTATCCCTTTTGGCCATTTAATTATTGATATAGATAACTCTCGGGTTTGCAATCTCAAACTCATATTCATTATGCTCAACGAAACGTAGTTTCCGAGTGAGGCATATATGAGAAAAGGGTATTTCTAAAATGTTCCAAATAGTGAACTTGACTGCGAATAAAAAAGATATCTAAAGGCTAATTCTCGACGTTTGACTAAGTTCAAAATAAATTTGATCTCGTAACACATTTTGGCTGGCTACTTGGTTTATGTCTAGGGAACAAAATAAACTGCGCTGCGTGTGTCGTACTTTTTTCTGCCTATGTCCCCGTCCTTTCCGCAGTTTATTTATTTCCCTAGAATTTCGTAAATATTGATCCGGTAAATAGAGGTGAAGATCATAACAACAAATTATTTAAACAAGATTAATTCCTCCCCAGTGAATTATTAACTCTAGAACCAGATTTCCTCCGGCAGCAGAGCCACTACACGCGATATAATATTAAATAGAGTACATAGAGTGAGTCACTGACATGCGTGCTTGCAAAGTAGGCAATTTAGGTAGCCCACAAGCCTATACTAACACTAGGATGACTTAGACCACGTCCAAAAGATCGCTCACCTAATGAAAAGAAACAGGAATTTGTGCACATAATTCCCTGTCCTGATTGTCCCGCCAGATACATCGTCTGAATCAAAGAATTTTCACAAAAGTCTTCTGTAACGGCCTCATTCTCTTGAGGCAAACAACCTTGTGCCTAGCAGCCATGGCGTTCCTTGTCTATACAAGCCACCGTAGAAACAAAAAGAAGTCATTCGTTCAGTTCGCTTCTCGATACCCAAGTGGCCTGTACTCCCTTACTGAACGTCCCGTTAAAGCTTCTCCGACACAAATACGACCTTCTCAAATTCGACCACGAGCGAAGCATTGTTTCGTAACATTCTGACATCAAAGACCAGGGAATCGACTTCAAGAACCTGCGCATCCTCGAGATCGAGTGAAACCGCCGGCTGAAACTTTTGATTCAATCATGACACATCCAAAATAAGCCAAGTGACAACAACATATCCCTTAGCTCTTTACCATCCGTGTACATAAACGAGCTAATCGAATTGACGGCGGAAAAAAACAGAAAAAAAAACATTGCAAATACTGTAGAGTAAGTTTCTGCTTTCAAACAGTTATAGCGTCCTCTGAAGAAGAAGCAAGTCGTTTTGAAACGTTTGGCACCTAGTTTTGTAGGGACTGGTTGGAGTTCCTTTATTCCTTAACTGCAAAAGTGTTGCGACGCGTTCAAAGTTTTAGTTGACTATTATGCAATATGGCCGATTATATTACTACTGTAAACTCTTCGTGGTAGTCAATTTTTTGTTGTTGTTTTGTTTAATCATCATGCGTGAAGCACGAAAAGGTATCGACTACAATTCAAGCTTGCGGTATCAATATGAGCGGTGACTTTACCACTGCGTAGTTTCTAGGTCAGTGACGTAAAGAATTCTCCTTGACTAACAATTGATATCAGATGATCAAACATCAATTATCCTGTATTTCAATATATTAAATTATGTATTTTTAAGATAAGTAGACATTTTCGAACATTTCCTTTGAAAAAGCAACGAACAAGTAATTGTGCTGTGTGCATGTTTAGTGTGCCTTAAAATTATTCAGCCGCGATGGGTGTCGGGGGCGTCAGATGAAAATTATAATTTTAACCAATGTTGTACAACGCCTAGTCTGAGGTCCTTAACGCGCATCACGCAGTAGTGATAGACGCGCATGCCAGCTCGATGCTTGTCCAGACAAGAACGGACAGAAGTGGGGATTGAACCCAGGATACCTGGGTTCTGCAGTGCGAGCTTTCGCTCCACCAGCTCCGACCTGCAGTGCTTTAGCACACTCGGCAACCGGATTCATTGGGGAGAGGAGGGGCCTCTCCTCAATGAGAAGCCTTACAAGTATTTTTCATGGCTTCTAGAATATCTCGAAATATGCGGAGCGCAAGTTCGTCTGCTTCTTTTGTAGGGGTGTTGGTGACGTCAGAACGCCGAGCTCTGAATGGCTGTGATTGAGGGATAGTAGGTAGACCTCAAGGCAGCTTGCTTTGAGGTCTACCCACTATTCTTCAATCAGAGTCAATCAGAGCAAGGCGATCTGACGCCACCACAACCCAATAAAAAAGGAGCAGACGAACTTGCGCTCGTATAGTCAATTATAACTCAAGAATTCCAGTGCGTGGTTATCGGCTACTACCGCAATGTCACTGTCCACAAAGTGATGAAAATACCCTCAGGACAAGTCACTGGTTACTCTTTGTAATTTGATGTGGCTATGTCGACTACGAATCGCTGTACTTATTGCGCTGTCTGATTAGTTTCATATGAAAAAAGAATTGGCAGAGCGTAACTGCATTCATACATGGCGAACTGGCACAAAGTGAAAATAAATTTCTATTTGTGTACATTGAGGTACTATTTTAGACCAGTAGCTAGCTCATATAAGAGTTAATTGTTCATGAGGTTAGAAGCACCATAACCATTCTGGCTGGAGCATAAAACTAGCAAGGAGTACCGTGCTGTATTGCTTAAGTTTTGCTTAACAGAGAGCGTGCCCGTAGTGAGAGGGAACCTGAAGCTAAATCTCATTCATGGGGACCCAATTTTCCATGCGTCAATAATTTATTAATTTCTTAGAAGTGTTTGGCAAGACCGTAGGCCAGAGGAGCGTGGTGGGCGTAGGCGAAGGGAGCAGCGTGCACCACTGGGGCCGCATGCACTGCGCGCACGGCGACTGGAGCAGCGTGCGCAGCGTGAACCGCGGCCACTGGGGCAGCCTTGACAACGACCGGGTGTGGGCCCTCAACGGCGCTGGAGAAGAACGGAGCGTCGGCTGGGACCGAGGTCTTGGTTCCTGGCTCGTTGGTTTCGACAGTCGGATGGAAGCCGGTGGCGTCGGCCACGTACTTCACCACACGGGTGACGCCGAATGCATCAACGTAGCTGTAGGAGCCAACCTTGTTGTTAAACTCATCTCCGGTCTCCTGACGGGTCATGCGGGTGCCGAACTCGTCGACGTTGTCGAAGCCGAAGCTGTATGGCAGGGATGGAGCCTGCAAAAGTACGTGGAACAGGAAAATAAATAATTGGAAAGAGTTTCGGTTGGTGCAGTATTGTCTGATGCATCATAATGATACAAAGTGATGATGAGCACGGCAGAGTGAATATATTTATTTGATTTGTTATTATCAACTCAGTGTTCATCTCCTCCTAGAAAAATGCTTGAATGGCCCAGAGGTTGAAAGTTGCAGCGATGCCGCACCGCGTTCGAGAAACTACAATAAATTTGAAATTCGTTCTAAAAGGCGTTTTAGCGTCGTCATATTTGCAACCTGGATCATATATTTTTGTTTGTTTTTCTAAAAATTAGTCATACTGTTAACAAAAGCGCGAAACAATAACAGCCTGAGCTACTAGATTATCTTCTACTTTGTGGTAAACATGTCATATGTTTGGTACGTAATCAATTATGATCCAAAGAACGTTTTCGTCGCATAAATTTGAATATAGTGGTGCAGACGCTTTGCTATTAAAATAGTGCAAAATTATTCCCGCGAACTCACGTGTTCAACCACAACACCACAGGCCACATAGGCGAAAAGGCAGCACAGAAGAATCTGCAACGAAAAGATGCACGCTTATTCCACTGAAAGGGAAAGCAAAGCTACAGATCATGGATCTGAATGCTAAGCAGTTCTCAAAGTGAGGCATATCAACGTACCTTAGAGAACATTGTGGGTACTTTTCCTCTCTGTTCGGAGTGAGATCGGTGCTGCATATGAAGCTGACGTTTGCTTATATACCAAGCGCAGTTCATTCTAGAGAGGTTTTATTATGTTATAGCTTATCTTATAAACCAATGAACGGTCTGGGAAAATATATCTTTCTTATAAAATTACTGAGCAGAGGAACGTGGCTACGGCTAAAAAAGGAATGTAGTAAGAGATACTATCTCGGTTTTTATAAACCAGAAGTGGCTCAAGATAGAATATAATTTAACCCTCAGGCAAGGGGGATCACTTATTTTGTCTGCTTCATATGCAGCACTGCTCGCATCTTTGAACTTTTTATGCGAAGCTTGCTTGTGGTAAACAAAGTTTAAATTTTTTTTAGTGTTCGTGAATTAAGTATACATACGACACCATAACATGTAGAATGCCATGTCACGTGAAAGGGAACCTACAATTAAAAGTTTGCTCGTTAAATAAGGTTGCCTTCAAATGGTGGAAAACACGTCGGTTTAATCGTTCTGTAAAAACTACTCAATCTTACTCGTGCTTGCGTTCCTCGTCTTATATTTAAATGTTGTGCACAATCACAATTGAGATTATATACGGGACGGGCTGATATTGAGAGAAATTGTAGTATAAATAGATATCAAAGCTATCAAGCTTGAAAGGCACGATCTGTCTCTAACAAGTGGAATATATTAGGAATGCGAGACAACAACGGGGCAGTGGCGCGCACGAACACCTCCCTCCAGAACCCACGTGATGGCCAGACCTTCATTAACCCTTTGTGCATTCAATCATATTGTCCTTCCGTGGCATTCTTACTGCCGACAGCATCATCTTAACAATATAGAGTCTGAGGAAAGGCCATTGTTTCACCTAAATTGAGAGGTCACTTTGATCATGTATATAAACGCGCAAGGATTGCTATACAGGGTGCCTCTCGTAACGTTAAACAAACGGTTCCTTCGAAAACTATGCATCGCACAGAAGTATTGGCAAAGTCATATTGGTCTCTGCGAAAGTGAAATCGTGACGAAGTAAAGATATTTTAAAGAGTAAGTTTGAATACATGGTTTCAATTGGAAAGCTTCTGGGGATGAATGTAATTCCGTAAATAATCCCACTTTCCCTAGAATTTCGTAACCAACCCATTTTATCAGGAATAAGAAAAATCTTAACTGAAAATATTTAAATATGTTTATTACAGCAGGAAATAAAATAATAAGATGGCTCCAGAGTCCATACAAATCAGAAGTTCTCCAAAAGTAGTCAATTAATCTTGAATTAATCACAATATTGAAAAGAAACTTCAAAGCAAATTTTAAAAAAAAGTAATAGTCACTACCAGAATATCTTCACATTTAGGTGAGGAATGCACACGCAAAGATATAAAATGATCGATAATATTCAGGCGAAACTAATCTAATTACTTTTTCATAAATTTATTTACTTGCGATATTACTAATGCAATTCAGGGTTGCTAGTGTATTTATTTTTTATACTATTTGATCTGAGTTTAACAATTTTATTGTCCTGAAGTTAGCCCACGAATTAAGTTGTAGACTCACCTGGCCCATATTAAATCTGCAAATTTTTGCTTGACGGTAAAGACGTTCGCCTCATACACAATATTAAATGACTGATCAGAAGTTGACTTCCCCATACCTATTTGGTACAGTCAATTCGAATGTGACAAAGCGGCCGGTGAATTAAGCTACAGTGGTATAATTTGTTCTTGTAGAAATTTCAATCTCTCGCCGCTAACATACGTTGGCAAAACGTTTTGGAACAGAAATCCTTTCTTGTTCCCAGTCTCGGGGTGTTTTTACTATGAACAACTACCACCAGCTCCAACATGATCAACTACCACCAGAAAAAAAATTCTGCAGTTAACATGCCGTGCACGATCAACATAAAAATTACATTCCATGAGTGATGTCGTTGATGAACCTTAGAAAGTGTTTCGAACGATATTTCTCTTGCATTAGATGGCGGTAATTGCGCCTGAATCTAAATTTAATAGTCAACAAAGAAAACATATTGGTCATCGCACTCTCTAAAATTAGCATTTCATTTAATTATAGTAGTTGTACATGCTTCATATATTGCTTTTTAAACATCTGATGGGTGTATTAGAATTTACACAAATTTGTTTGAGGCTTCTCTAAACATTGCACGCAACAGAGAGCCGGATCAAGTACCGACTACTCTTAAAAAAAAGTGTCCTAAGTCCCATCTCCACGGAATCCGCCCAAAACTTTGTATTATTGGTGACGTAAAAATGAATTTTACAAAATATTTTCGCTATAACGTTTTTATAATTTTTTATGACAAACCTTTGAATTTGTGGAAAAAGTATAATTTTGACAAGTAGGGTTTTAAGCGAGGCTGTTAGATAAACAACGTTGTAGTCCGTCGATATATTATTCTAAATTAATCAAAAGGTTTTGTCACGCATTTAAGAGTGGTTTTAATGGTGCGGATGCATTAAGAAATGCATAAAAATATAATATTTACCACTTCTTTTTTAAAATATGCTACCATAATAAAATTTAAAACTAATGTGCGTACATAGTAAGAACACCCCGAGACTGAGAAAAAGAAAGGAAGAAAAAACACAGGTCTCAAAATAGTAAGTAGTCAGCGAAGCAAAGTATTTTAAAATGCAGGTTTTGTAGAAACCTGCTACTTTTTTTTTAAATAAGTAGACCATATCAAATATATAACAAAAACTCAAGTAAAAACAAACGGATAAATCTGGTCGTTCTAAAACTATACACTATCGCAACTAATGTTATCAGTAACATTGATTCCACAAAACGACTAAATTTATAAAATAAGCATTATTTTTAAATTGGAAAAGGAATTTTGGAATTTCACTTTGAACTTATAAATATTACAAACTGTTGTTTTAAAAGCAAAACGAAAAGGTGGTCGATTTAAAATACTTACTTTACGGCTATATTTAGCTTGTAACTGATACAACTAACGAGCAAAGTGCGAAAACAAATTTTGTACTTAAAATATATTAGAATTTGGCTCTTTGCGAGTATTGAAAATATTGAAAAATACTCAGTTTTCAAAGCGGAAACTAATAGCTCCGTTAAAAGGTATATATTTTACTCTTATATGCCTGTGCATACAAAGATACACGTGGTATCTCCAGAATGTGTTCTAAAAAAACACATTCTGAAACAATTCAGCATCGAATATATATAGTCTTATTCCTCGCACTTCCGAATCAAAAACTGTTTTATTTTGATAAAAGTCTACGAGGATAAGGCAAACGGGGACTAGAGCGACTTGATCGCGCTTATTGTTGTCTTTTTGACATCGCTTAGTAAGGGTACATTATATAACGAAAGGTTTTTAAACCACAACATGAGACTTTTGAACAAAACCATGGATTAATAAATGTTGCCTGAAAACCCTATTCACAAAAAAAGAGCCCGCGCTGGTGCGGGATTGTTCTCAAGACGCATATGGCAGCTCTCAAGACGCATTCGGGGAGGGAGAAGAAATGTCAGGAGAGGAGAGGTGCTTGAGGGTCACATGGCTACACACAACCGCGTTTTCTTTTTCTTTTTTTCCCGTGTTTTTGGGCCGTGCGATTTTCGGGCCGTGCATTTTTTTTTTGGCCCGCGTGACGCGCGTCGCACGTAGCACTTAAAACTTAAGAGTCAAGCACTTCGTGATTGACGTTTGCGCGTTTTTCAAGCTGTTACCAGTCGTGTTAGTAAGGCGAGCGATGTCTCGCCTTACAAACATAAAACACAAAAACAGCATCTTTATGAAGAGCGCGATCTTGTTAATTTTTAATTACTTATCTTAGGGTTTATTTAGTATGGTGCTCACTTGGTAACTGTAGGGTGCAGAAAAGCGAGTGGACATTGATTCAATTTTCAGTGCCCGAGACTGCGTTGCAAAATGCAAAACATTTAGTGGAATGAAAAGACACAGAAAGAAGGACGTTTTAAACTCAGCCACTTACTTTGCTTTCACGAGTCCTCATACAACCGGAAATCTAAGGCCGACTACAGCCATCACTGAACTCCCGCAAAGTGAATTACAGTTAAGCAAAAGAACAGGTTACGAGATATCGAACACACCCTTGTATCCCGAACATTGGTAACTTAAAGAATACACAGAAATTAATATTGGTTCCTTCTTCCCTTGTTCTAGACCTTCGAAATGAGCAACGAATCCAACTTACACGAAGAAGGACTTGTAGATTTCAAGACTGACCTTCCAAAGGCCTTACCCTCTTCTTCACCTGCTCGTCTTGTGGACAGCAACATTGAGAAGCAACCGTTGTTGAGTTCGAACAAGGGACTTCGTCAGAATGAAACGTGCCAGGTTGCTGTAAAACGGTCGCGCAATGTGGGGTAACAGTAAATTTGGCTCGTCCGAATCGCAAAACCAAAAACGTGAATATGGTTAAAAGATGAGATTTTTTAAAATGAATATATCAACAAAGGAAACCCTGCTTCCGCTTGTTTTCTTCTCTTGGCGCCCTTCCATCATGGCATTCAAATTAATGCGTTCCCATTTAATGGGACAGATAAAATAAAAACCTTCCTCGACTTAACTAAGTATGGCAATCAGCAAACTACAAATATAACCTGAATGTAACGATACGTTCCATTTTTAACTTAATGGCAACGAGTTTCATTTTTTACAAATGTATCTTGTAATGGGAACGCGTTCCAAAAATCAGAAGGAACGTAAAACTATCTTCCGTTTCTTTTTTGAAGAACGTGTACAACATTGCCCGCTAGTTTGGAGAATCCCGCGATACGACGGTATGTTGAGAATTGCGCAGAGAATGCACAGAGTGCATCCTGTTCTTTGTGCAACTTTTTTTTCAATCAACCTATTTGCAGCATTTTAGAAGCCACAAAAAAATGGGTATCATTTTTTTCTACTTTTAATACCGATTGTTTGCCTTCGATGTTTGCCTTTGCATTCTATGTCTAAACCATAGAAAACGGCACGTGACAATGAAGAGGGTGAGCGCAACTAAAGCCGGCCAGTTCTCTTTCGGTGGTTTTCGATGAAAGCAAAAATTGAGTTATGGTTTGTTCGGCTCATAAGGCATGTACAATCAAAAACTTCGGCGAGCATAAATATCCTGTTAGCATCCCTTTATGTTGTCCCGCCTTCAGCGAGAGCTTCCGGCTTTCAATACGCTTGGGGCCTTGTTCACCTCGAGTTCGCGTACGCAACCAAAGCACGGCGGGAGGCATGGAGTGTTTGCAGGAGTTTGGGCGTTCCAAGAACACGGCCGACTGTTCTCATTTTTTTCGCTTACAATAACCGGTGTCATCTGCTTTGTAGTTCAATAAAATCGCCGGCTAATGTATTCGTAATGTGTCTGTGTGCCTCAGTACGGGGAGGCAAGGGACATCCTCTCAATTTTAAAGGATAACTACCACATTCTTCAAATACTTTATCGTGTTGAGTAAATTCTAAACCTTTAAAACAGTTATGTGCGTATAACGAAAACGAACATAATGAGTGGAACCGCATCCTGAAAAACACAGCCTCTCATCAGCTATTGAAATTTAGCACCCAACACAGTGAGCGTCGCGCAGTAGAGCAGACCTACACGGAGAGCCACATAAAACTGAGAAATTATTCTAGTCTAAGAGAAAATATGGAACTCTTGGAATACGAGAGAAAAACAACTCTGCGAGCTTAATGCCACAAAAACGAAGAAACTGGCACGTGATTCCGTGGGTACATCTCGCCCCTCCAATACAGTAGCTTGTGAGAACCACGCGAATAACATTTAGCGGACGGAATCTCCAACACAGTACCTGGTGGCAACTACGCGACTAATATACCCACGGAACAAACCAACAATTTACACCTGGCACCTGCAACAAGCTCAAGCTACAGCAATCACATCGCAAGGAGACGGCGCTGATAGAGCGAGCCCTTACCCCGGGAACACCGGAAAGCAACAAAACGTAATTAATTTGTCCAACGTCCGCTTATCGGCCGCGGAGATGTCCATGTGTTTAAAGGGCCTTAGTTTTTGCCTGTCTTCCCGATAATTTAATGAGTTTCAGATATTTAGGATTTAGCTGATTTTGCCAGAAAGCTGCGACTCAAAGACTATTTCCGTGAGTAACCCCAAGACAACCAATAACGAATCCCGAATGCGTCCGACCAGTCGAGGACTCCCAACGCACAGCGTAGTTAGTTCTACGACTTATACACCTAATAAATACAATAAGATGCAATACGGAGCTGTAAACAGCAGAAGAAATTACGCTACAATCTGACCTCTGCCGAACACGCCGCTAATCGATCATTCTACTCGAGAGACAACAGTACCATCAAACCGGCAGAAGAAGTGGTTGGGGTTCAAAACAGGCAAGATTGCTTGGATAAAGGATTCAGGCAGCTTAACGACAAAAATGTTTACAGAGAACTACAGGACAATCCTAGTGAAAAGTACACCAAGGTAGTGAAACAAATGCTTACAGTTCTTTTAAGAAACAAAATGAATTTGGCCGGAAATCTACAAAGTAATGAAACTCGCCTATCTCAAACTTGGATGCTTTTATACATCACCCCAAATTCACAAAACAGGAAACTCAGGATGGTTCGAATGCCGGAAGAGGTGCCGCAATCTGATGGAGGCTTATTGTGGAGAAAGCGCCGTGTAACCGATCATTCGGTTGCACGTCGAAGATCTCCAGGTGGTCAAAATTAATCCTCAGTCCTCCGCTGGGGCGTGCCAGATGCCCGGCCTTGGTTTGGCACGTAAAAACCCCATATTTTGACCAATTGCGTGAGGAATCGGCACCGTAAAAGAACGAATTTTAAGTTTTCTTAACTTCCTTATAAAGAACCTCCCACCTGAAGTTCCAGTATACCTAAAAGACACAAATCACTTCCTCCTTGAGGTATTTCAGATACCGACTAACGCACTCTAGGTCATCATGGGCCTTGGGTCCCTTTACATGATTATTCCTCTTCAGGACGGTATCGTGGCAGTAATAAGTGCCTGTAACGAGATCCCTCCAAACGATGGTGAAAACGATAACGTTCTTGCAACACTAATTATGTTAGTTTTAGAACACAAAAACTTAGAATTCGGGTGGAAAGCACTATCTGGAGATCGGGGCACGACAGCTGGCACAAAGACGGTCCTTAGCTATGCCAACCTTTTTATTGCCAACCTCGGGTTCCGTTTCCTCTCCAACCGCAAATTAAAACTACAATTTTATAAAAGGTAAATCGACAATATCTTTTTAATATGGACGTACAGCGAGGGAGACCTTCTAACATTTTGTGGTAATTTTAACGCCTTTTATCCTAATATGCGATTCTCGCACTGCTACTCCGAAACAAGCATAGATTTGTTGGACGTGACTGTAGAAATTCTCGAAAGCCACCTCTCAACGAGACTTTACCGAAAACACACGGACCGCCAACAATATCCTCACTTTAAAAGTTCTCACTCGAAGCAAGGAAAACAAGCATTCCATACCCTGTCAAGCACAGATTAAAAATAATTTGCTCCAATTCGACTGATTTTGATCGCAACGCAGAGGAATAAAAAGCGGTACTCACCGAGCAAATATATTACTTTACTGTGATTGACAAGGCCATCGAAAGACCCCGCGCACTGGATAGACATCGCCCTACTAACCTGCCTCAACCCGCCGCATGTAAAAACCAAAAAGCTAATCTGGTAGTCACTTATTCGGCCATACTTACAAATGTAAATAATATTCTAACAAAAACTTTAGGACCTTGCAGGGGAGCGAAAGACTTAGCACGTTATTTGTGGAACCACCACGACTAGTCTAGCGGCCAAGCAGAAACCTCAAAAACATCGTGGTGCACACCAAACGCTCAGCTTCTCCTACTCTTGGTTGCCAGCCTTGCGGAAAGTCCAGTTGCCAGGTTTGCGACCACAGAGTACACACCAGCGAGATTAAAAAAGCTAAATCAAATTTCTCGTTCAAAGTTAATACAGCCCTCAACTGGCACTCGGCAAATGTTATCTACGTGTTGCGATGCAACCTTTGTGACATGGACTACGTAGGCCAGACCGGAGCCCGTTTCAGGCTGCGATTCAGCAGTCACAAATCACATGCTAACTCTCTTCCGCACCTTCCATTTTCCAGACAGATTCAACTCCCGAATCACACTTTTGATGCTATAACAGCCGTGATTTGTCTATATGGCTGCAGCTCCGATTGCGAAAAATAAAGCTGAGAGAGGCATATTCTATTCATACATTTAAATCGTTTATCCACGAGAGTTTGGGCAAGTTCAATTGCAAGCAGCCAGCAAGCAGCGGTGAGGATCGAATTTAGGCCTGGATTGTTTGGTGTAGAATGACCCTTAATTCCTAAATAATACCAATTCGAGGCCAATAACCTGGAGTTTTAAAATACAACCCCAGTAAACGGCCATATTCAACAACCCCTGAGGTAACTTAATAGGCCAGAAGGCAGCATAAAGTGAACTAATGATGCTTAGTTTAATACCGTGCGTGTTGGGTTCCGCGCCTGGTGGGATGTGGCCACGGTTCTCATATAATCACACTACGTCCTCCTAGTACTGGGGGTGCCGGACAAGCAAAAAGAAAAAGCTTATCTGACAGTAGAAGAACGCAAGTGATGTTTCTATTCCGTATAAGAGGGTGTAAGGCAACTGAAAAGTTCGGTTGTGCGAAAGGGCCCTCATCAGCTATGCATTAAGTTGCCGTTGGTGCGTGTGAAACTCTTAAATAATCTTTAATTAGAATAATAACAAGAAAACAAAATTGACAAGCAGTCTTCGAGTGCGATTGTTTGCATTGCCTTTCGAAAAATATGAAAGATGCCGCCACCTTGAAGATTCTAAATTTATAATTCGAGGTTCTATCCTACCCGTTTGAATTCATTAGCGTTGTACCAGAGCTCTGACAAAGATTTGTTAGTTTCGCCAACTTCAACATTTCCCCACAATGGACCTTTTCCGAGAACCGTTCTGCGCACGCGCGAGCGCCCGATGCCAAGCGGCGGAAGTCGGAACGAAAAATCGAGGAAATTCGGAAGAAGGTTGTATATCAGCGAGTAGAACACGTAACTGCAGCATATATATAATTGTGTTAAACACAAAAAAAGAACGTCGACGGAAAGGAAAACACGACATTGGGGTGGACGCCACCGATTCTCCTCTTTAAAGTCGCGCTGGGCACGCGCAGCTGCTCAGAAAGCGAAGAAACTGGCAGTGTAGCCTCCATAATCGATTGGCAGCGCAGGTAGGTCACTTCCTCGATTTTTAGTTCGTGCACCCGCCGCCTGGTGCCGTCGGTATGTGGAAAGGTCCACTGCGCATTACACAAAAGAATTCTGCGTATAGTATCTAGAACTCGAGTCGGTTTTCGATATGAATAACGGCTGTGCAGCAGAATAGTTAAGAATTCATCGAGTCGTGGTGCCGCATAATAATCAAGAAAGGACGCTTTTTTGCCTTACTAGCGTGGCAAAGGCAGGGATAACACAGTATGTTACCTGTTAGTGTGGAAAAACTCTGTACACATGTGTAGACTGGATGGCATAAAGCGGCCCTGTGTTGGACAAGGATATCGCGTGAGATCTCCGTTGTAGTTGTAGGTGCTACCTCCTTAGGCTGCAGTCTAAATGCGGCTTTCTCATTTCCTGTTGGAGTGTAAAATGCAGTAAACGGAGCGCGCTTAAAAGAACAATTTTAATGCCGCAACGCGGAGCAAAGCCCTGTCAGAAGCTCGTGGGCAAAAGGCAACTAGAAACTCGGAATTCCTTCAACCCGTTGCGGCAAATGTTGATGTCCCCCTCTTGCGCTCTTAAGCGCGAAACACATGTACGACGAAACCGTCCGATCCGACGTCCGACCGCGCAATACGACGGTCGGAGGCGAGGGTTTTCAACGCTCTCCGATGCTACGAAAACCCTCGCCTCCGACCGTCGTATTGCGCGGTCGGACGTCGGATCGGACAGTTTCGTCGTACATGTGTTTCGCGCTTTACTCTGGGAAAGAACAGACAGCGCTCGTTTAACGGAGCAGGGCGCCTCTGTATGTCTGAACAGCAGCCGTTTTACCCCCGCCGGGAGTAACACGGATGCGCTCGAGAAGGGGGTTTGGCTGGCACTGGTGCCTAATCTGTGAGGAGACGAGCGCTGCGTTAGTGTTCGGCTGGCAGTTGGTCTGTCGGCTTCCATTGCTGGTGCCTAACCGGTTAGGGTTAGACGTTCAAGCTATATTATATATTCCGTGTTAACAATGGCAGAGCTCAAATTGAGATATCTAAATCGCTAAATTATACTACTTCAAATAATAATGAGTTCCTTTTCATCAAACAGTTTTGAAAGACGTTGCATTCCGCGAGCTCTTTCCAGTACAGTCTGTTCTGAGAGCTTATTGGCTATAAATATAAAGACCCATTAGAAAGGGGAGCGGTGTATAGGACCAACTATGACTAATTTCCTATAAATATTGCATGACGTGCTTTCTTTATTATTTCTTTATTAATCTCGAGGGCAGCAAAGATAGCGGGACAAGAAGACGGAAAAGTATCCTGACTTTTTGTAAGCAAGACCAGCCAGCAGGGCTTAGTTTCTTTGAGATGATTGCTCCATCCACTGCCTCGCGGTCGTCTTCATCTTTCTGACAATATTAAAGGGACACTGACCGGTATTTATTCTCGCAAAGGTTTTTTTCTTGCACATGACATATGAGAACCTAGTTACCCAAAACTCGATATGCGGCTCATAATTAGTTTATTTTTCTTTCGACCGCTGATCAAGAACTGGCCGGTTTGAGTCGCGCTCACTCAACTTCGTTGTTCCGTGCGGTTTGGACACAACCACGAAATATAATCAACGTCGTGGATCATTGAAGGCACATACTCTATATTAAAGGTAGAAATAACTTATAGGACCCATTTTTTGTGGCTTCTAAAAAGCTGCATATAGGTTGATTGAATAAAAGTTGCAGAGTGCGGGAAGCATACGCAATGCGGAAATCTCAACATGGCGTTGTATCGCGGGATAGCGGGAGCCCCTCAAGAGTCGCGTGCTGGACGGCTGGATGAAGAACACTAATCAATGACGGCGGACGACGGGCGTGGGACCTCTACTTCAGAAGTGTCGTTCGCGGTACCCGCGAATCTGTCTAACTTCGAAGCAGAAATATTGTACCGATCAAAACAATTTGTGCGAACCACCAAGCTGATTCGCACGAAGACGTCGCCGAGTCGTCGCCCTTTCTCGTGGCTGACGTCGCCGAGTCTTCGCTCCCTTCTCGTCATACGAACACGAATTGTTAAGAGCTCGAAGCACTCGCAAGCGTCAAGTACAAAGTGCGTATTTGGTTTTGAATATGCTTACGTGGAATTTTTTTATTAGGTGCGAATATCGCCAATACTTGGTGCTGCCCGACTTGCTTCCTGGGGAGTGTGTTTGCAGAAAACATTGGCCGGAAACTTTCTGCTGTACAGTCGACTGGCGCATTACTGCGAGCGAGGAGTTCCCCCTTTGTGTGACTGACAATTACAATGTTAAAATTGTCGTCAACGTCGCCAAATAAAATAAAAAAAATAAACAAAAACGGATGTTGGATGTAGACACCTGCTTCCGGAAACTTTCTCCTCCTCCATATTTCTCCAGCCTCTCTAGTGAACATGTCGCGCTATTAATCAGTGCTCGTGTTTCACCTTGGGTTTCAAGCAGTTGCGTTTTTTGGCTTTATTAAAATATACCTGATTCTTTAGCAAACTATATAATCGGAAGCCTTCTGACACCATATTAAATCGTCAAATTATTTTGGGAGGTGTTAGTATTCTTTAGCACCATCTGATCAAATGAAGCTGGTGTGGCCTGTAAAGATAACTGTGACCCCTTCTGACGCGAAAAGCAATACGGTCCGTAGTAGTGCAATCGCCTAACCTAGATGCCCTAATTAATACAGGTATGATATCTGGATTATGGTACCAAGGTGTGTGTATTGTGTGGTGTATCCTGTTGTACACAGTTTGACTGTACTGTCATTGGAAACTGAAACTAATTTTTCAATGACTGAGGTTTCATTATACATATGTCAATAATTTATTAATATCCTAGAAGTACCGGGCAAGGCCGTAGGCGAGAGGAGCATGGTAGGCCTAGGGGAAGGCAGCCGCAGGGTGTACCGCCGGTACGGCATGAACGGCGCTCACAGCAACTGGAGCAGCCTGCACGGCGTGGACGGCCACTGGGGCACCCTTAACGACAACCGGGTGTGGGCCCTCAACGGCGGTGGAGAAGAATGGAGCGTCGGCTGGGGTCGAGGTCTTGGTTCCTGGCTCGTTGGTCTCGACGGTGGGGTGGAAGCCGGTGGCGTCGGCCACGTACTTCACGAGACGGGTAACACCGAACGCATCGATGTAGCTGTAGGAGCCGACCTTGTTGTTGAACTCATCGCCGGTCTCTTGACGGGTCATGCGGGTGCCGAACTCGTCGACGTTGTCGAAGCCAAAGCTGTAGGGCTGGGGTGGCTATGGTAAACAGAAAAGAGGAGAATGACGGCTCATCATAGGTGCATTTCTCTTGTATAGTTTGATAATTATTCACTGTATATTTCCACTTAGTCGTACGAAAACTGCATGCTACAGAGCTGCGAGATTAACTGGAAGTTATATTTCTCGAGATTTCAATACTTCACCCCAAGATTGCATTACCCTGAAGTGGGTGAAACAAACCTCAATTTACGCGAGCACATATGCGTCATAATTTTTACAATATTGCTTAATTGAATCTTTTTCACTGCAAACTATTTTATAAACTTTTGTACCCTTGGGAATAATTTACTCACACTCCATCTCACAGCTTGAGAGACTTAGTGCAAACAAAATAAATAAGAGGCTTGAATTTCCGTGATTATATTCGCCTTTAACCTTATAATGTACAGTTCGGCGTGTGGACTCAATATTGTTGTTGACTTAGGAGTACTTTAACTGGGGCTGAGCGAGGTCTCTGAATTGTGTTTTATATTACTGTAAGTAAAGTTAACACTAAATTTATTTGGCAAGTTCGTTCAGTATACATTACATTAATAAAGTTGTCGCGTTTACGCAAATAAAACATTATGGTGTAATTTCTACGCAAGGTGCAGTGTATGCGATATCTTGTAATTTAGATACAAAATTTGGTCTCTGAAATAATTTGTCGTTTCTTTACAATATTTGGTTATTTCTATACAGTTTCTACTCGTTTCTTTACTCACGTGCTCGACAAGAACCCCGCAGGCCACAAAGGCAAAAAGACAGCAGACAAGAACCTGGAAAAAAAATCACGGCACTGTTATTTTGTTCACGATAACGGTACAACCAATTTGGCTCCATCTGCGCGCTATAACGTCAAAAAAGTAAGAAAGGTTATAGCACCTTGGAGAACATGATGGATGGTTTTTCTTTGCTTTGAAGTCGCAATGTGGTTCACTGGGAGATTGTTGCGACTTAAATACCCCCCACAACACATTCCAAGCAGTATAATTGTAATTCCTTCACTTCTTTAAACCAATCACCTCTATTGAAAATAAGACACTCCTTCTATGTTTATTCCAGTGAATTCCCGAGCACGCGAAAGATGTGCGGGTCATTACACTGACTGGAGGCACGCGAAAGCATGTCGCCAGTCAGTGCAATGACGTTCCCGACGACATTGCAAAGATCAACTGATTCTATGTAAAGATACGGAAGGTAACAGATGCGTGATTTATCGACAAGATTTCCCGACTCTTGATTTTGACGGACATGCGTGAGTATTTTAGCGAGATTATGGCCAAACTGGTATTATGATTTGTATGGGGGAGCATACAAGCAGACACAAAGTTCAAGTGTCTATTTTGTACTAGGAAGCACAAGCAAGGAACAAGAGTGTTTATTATGCTCAATTAAACAGAAGATACAAACTTGCGTAACAGGCAAATTTCTACTGGTTTGCGACAGGTTTGCACAAAACATCTACTTCATAATCTCTCAACGCTTTGGCACTTTTGTTTGAGCGAGTTTCAAGTGCTTTTAAAAGTTTGCCTCGGCTTGTTAAGAACTCGAATGAAATTAACTTGCTTCCGCATATCCTCACGACCATACCCCTTTTCCTCCACAAGAGATGCATTTTATATGCAAGGGTTGTCCCCTGCTTCGAATATTCTCTAAACGATTCAGTCGTATAGATGAACCCTATGATGTCTGATGTTAACCAAACATAACAAAGAAGGCACTGATATAATGTGGTCTCAATACTTGCAAAAACAAATCAAGACGAATAGACTTTATACTTGTTATCAGCGATGTATACATAAACTTTCTAATAACCAAAATCATGAAGACTTTCGATGAGATATTAACTAAGCTAATTTACTAACAGTGGAACATTTGCGGAACGCCGACATAATTTCAGTGCACAGAAAAGGAGGCAGTAGACCACGCACGAAACGAGTCGTTGAGTTTCGCTCGCACTTGCAGAAAGACTTAACGCAAAGTGGCGGAGGGTACTTAGCCAAGCTGACTGGTGAGTGGTTATTTTATCTTCAATTTTTCCTGTATTTTTATTCTGCATATGTAGGAAAGCAAGCAATGAATGACATTTTATCTCACGGAATATAACCATAGTTTTATCTACATAGATTTCATGTCCCAAGAACACCATATCGCCACAGACAAATGAGCCCGAATATACGTGTAAGAAATATACGTTTGTTTTGCTTTTTATGTATTGTTACTCAAAGAAGCCTTTGCAAATGCAATCAAGAGAGTGAGGGAGTTATACGCAAGACTCTAATACCAGCTTAGTCTAAGTTCGTGAAGAACTCGAAAAAGCGGTGCTTAAAAGAACGACTGTGGTAACTTATTAGAAGAAATTCGAGATATAGTAACATTCACTTGCTTTAGGTTGGAAATTTTAAATTTCCTAGCAATCTTTTTCGCGGACAAGGTAAATAGTGTCCAGGTCATTCAACCCCATACAACCAAGGGCTAAATTGGACTTACACAGATTGCGTCTAAAAGTGTTTATCTGTTATTGCGATGCAAAAATAGCTTTTCCAAAATAGTTCTGCGATAATTTTTGTTTTGTTTCTGTGACACCGTGAAGTTTACAAAAATGGGCAATTTTTTCAGAAGGTTTCAAGCGAAACAGTGAAATAAACACAGTTTTAGTAGGGAAATATATTATTCTAATGTATGCAATAAGTTTTGTCATGCATTTCCGATTGTTTTTAAGGGCGCTGATACGTAAAAGGTATATACTGGAAAGTTAATATATTTCTAATATTTTCAAAACCCGCTACTAAATTAATTTTTAATTCCAATGTGTGTTGGCAAACAGGAAAGCAAATTATAATGATAATATATGTTGATAAAAACTGGTTACTCTCGTTTCTAAAATAAATTAACAACAGTGAGCATATAGCAAAACAAATCAGTTACGGAAACTGATACGCTGCTCGGCCCAAAGATATAAACTCAACGGTTATGGATAGTACAGATTCCACAAAACAAAAGAGTGAGTATTTTTTAACGTAATTTTTTTTTAAATTTGAAATTGTAAATATTAAAAGTAATGGTCAGTTTTTAAAGCGAAAATCAAAAGATGCTTGTTGTAAAATACATGCTTGACGGCTATGTATGTAGCTCCAACTAAAAAAACACACGGGTAAAATTTAGAAAATTTTTTTTCTCAAATCGAAGAATAGGAAATATTTTTTTTTTTTTTAATTTGGTCCTTTGCCAGTAATGAAAATATAGCAAAACACTCACTTTTCAAGACGAAAAGTGAGAAGGAGTAAATTTCAATATTAATCTTGTAAGGTCATATGTACCGCGTGACTACAACAATAATCGAGCTAATGTAATATATAAACGTCTTTCTTCTTTCTTCAATCTTGACCCGCACCAACACGCTCTCGGTCGATTAATAATAAAAAAAAAAGTTTACTAAGAACTTGCTGAAAACAAAATTCAGCATTAAAATTCTGGAGTTTATCTCTTGCCCAATATCAAAAACAGTTTTATTTTGATAAAAGTCTAAGAGGATAAGGTAAACAGGGATTAGAGCGACCCCATTACGCTTTGTGTTGTTTCTTTTATTTATTAACGGCTCGAAATTATAACAAACGTTGCCTTAAATATAACTAGAAACTCTTGGGCAAGATTAGCAACTGGTTCGAGGGATTTATGAAGTTTCCTTAAAAAACCTATACCCAAAAAGTGTACGTGCGCCGGCGTGAGATTGCTCATTAGAAGATGCAGATGGCAGCACTGCCGCCTGCTATCGTCGTCTGCTTTGTATATCGGATAATTGTCATTAACCTGTTAAGAACGGCAGGGAGGAACTTAAGTTGTCCTTCGTTCAGCGCGAGACTCCTGCCTTTGATAGTGCTTCGGCATATCGTGCACCTTGAGCCCGCGGGCGCAGACAAAGCACGGAGGAAGGCATGCAGCGCATGCTAGAATTTGGACATTTGAAGGACACGCCCGATTATTCACATTTTGTCAGTTGCTATAGCTGGTGTCGTCTGCTTTGTAGGTAATTAACAATGTCTGCGTCGATATGCAATAATGCGCCTCTCTGCCCCAGTGGGGGGCGCAAGCGAATGACGAACCAAATCGGAAGTTGTTTTTTTTTTTTTCAAAATTTAAAAAGAACAACTACAATTTTTTTTTTGAAACCGTGCTTCCTTTTCTTTTTGCCATCAATACTATGTACAACCGTGAAGCGTGTATTTGAAAGCGAACATCGCTTTTTCTTACAGAGTATTGTGCAGCGTGTTGGAAGCTTGCAATGTACAAGAAAAGGAAAAACGCTTACAACGCCCTGTAGTGCCGAATTAGAGCGAAGCTCCTGTGGGGGCGGAGGGGAAGGATGTGGAGGGGAGGGTCACGTGACGTCACACGTGACATTACGTCTGACGTCTGATATGACGTCACGTGTTAGTCACAAGGGTAAACTTTTCCGCTAAATTTGGCGGGAAAATTTCCCCGCTATATTTAGCGGAAAACTTTTCCCGGGTTAGGTGGCGCCAAGTGTGACGTCACAAGGGCTAAATTTTCTCGCTAAACTTAGCCGAAAAATTTCATGCCAAATTTAGCGGATAAGTTTGCCCTCATGACGTCACACGTGACGTCAAGTGTGATGTCATTATGGTAAACGTTCGATAATGCAACGCGCGGTTACGCCGACGGCGACGCCGCTCAAGCCGGAAACAAGCGCCTAAGAGCTGCGCTTTGAAGAAAAGGTTCGTTTTAAAAAACAACACAAAAATATCAAAGCTCTTAAAACTTTGGTTCTTACCCGAAGGAAAAATCCATCAATGTAACCCTGCTAGGCAGTCAATGTTTTCTAGTGGACCGCTGACTGTGCCTGACTGTATGTCAAGCATGTCTGATTGGCCAACAAGTTACTCTGACCGACAGTCAAACTCCAGTCAGACTCCACTTGTCGGCTTTCTGATAGTTTCCTGGTGGCAGTCGGCCGCCGCGAAATGCCATCAAGATGCCTTGATGGCGATTCCGATTGTACATCGATTGGCTCTGTGTGTACGTCAAAAAGCTTTTACGTGCAGACAGACGTACGGTCAAAGGACGTAAAGTTCGTTCGGATACCACTATTTCGTCAAATCTATGAATCCGAAAAATAATCTATGCTCAAGAAAACGATTTCGGGACGTGAGCCCATAAAACCGCTGATGTTAGAGTTATGACACGCAACCGACCGACAACCTTGATCAGAAGCCCGCCGAACACGCCACTTCGCTGACTTCGCTTCGCCCATAGAGGCTTCGCCGAGCTTTCATGAACGATCGCTCTCGACTCGTTTTGTTTGCCCGCTTGCTCCAACCTGTCGATCCTGCCCGGGCTCTACAATCTCTTATGTTTTAGTAGAATTTCTACTCGACAAGACCCAGCCTGTTGTGAGTTCCGACGATGTAAGGGACTTTAGCGGTGTAGTTGAAGACGACAAGGTGTACCAGGTCTACTGGGCCGGAGACGCGCGAACGAAAGGATCGTTCTACGGCGCGAAAGTACTCTACATGGCAGGTGAGTAGAACTGAAGTACGGCGAGTGATGTACGAGTGCTTTGCATAACATGCTGAAGGCTTAACTGTATTTGCAGCCGAAGCATCTCATATAAAACGAATGGTCAAATCGAGTTTTCCTAAGGGATGGCATAGCATAGGGGCTAAGGTGTCCGATTCGTACGCAAGAAGGTCCTCCTTTTTTTTTCTTTTTTTTTCTAAAACATTTTGTTTTATCGAGGCATTTGGCGATATTTATGAGTGCGTATGGCTTTACTCTTATATAAATGCTACCCTTGTTGATGAACTTCCCTTGGCAGTGGCAGTCAGACGTCATCTGATGAACGTTCCACCAAGGCTGCTGACTGGCAGTCAGTGTCCCAAATTACGTACCTTGATGGAATTTTCAATAGGGTAGTTACTTACTCCGTGTGACCGTAAATCATGTATATCTAGCCCAAACACATTTTGTTTTTTTTTGCTTTCTAAACTCAGCATTTTGATATATTCTCAATGCGGGTAATACAGGAAAATAACAATAAAAAGTTTCTTCGCTCATAAAAAGTAAAGTTTCTTTTACCATTTCGCCCGTTCGTTGTGTTGTTTCTAACCTATTCATTAACGCTAAGTATACATTTGTAGCCCGGCAGAGTTTATGGGTTTTATATTTTTGTTGAAAACTAAGTTTTCTTTATAATTTCAATATTGTAATTTTTTAGAAAACCGTACATTATTAAAGATATTTTAGGTATAATTGCTACCCTTAATGCTCACACCGATATGCTTTAAGTATTATATTAAAAGCGTGTTTTGAAAAAAAAATAATAGAAGTTTTTTTTTTTTAATTTTAATGTACCTTCACCCTGAACAACATGGGAAATGCGGGACAATCCTATTGGGAAATATAGAAGAATATATTCACTTACCAGTATGTGTTTATTTCGCAGTCTCGTTTCAAACCTTTCGAACCAAAAGTGTGTTTTCTGCTAAATTCAATCTGTCCTTAAAATTGGAGTAATAGTAAAATATATTGGGTGAATTATACCGTTATATTATATGTTTAGACGGAATCCGCGGGGGCCGAATTCGGGCATGGATTGTTAGGCATGGAAAATCCTTATAATCTTATGAACACTGCGCGCGAGCACTATGACCTGGAGCTTGAAATACTTCCCCAGTAAACGGACATATCCAACAACCATTTAGGTCACTTGGGCGAAAGGGCAGCATAAATTGAAATAAAGTTTTCATTGTGATTGCGTGCGTGCTGGATTTTTCATATCTTGGGATATGGCCACGGCACTTATACGTCACACTACATTTTCGTAGTCAACCACGCTGACGCGAAGAAGTTCGCTTATCTCGCAGCACGAGAATGCAAGGGGTGTTTTTCTTTATAATAAAAACGTGTAAGGCTACACAAGAATTTGTTCGCGCGAAGTGGTACTCGTCAGCGATACATCGACCCCTTAACCGGTTTGAACGAGCCGAGCTTTTCAACGTGGAGCCATCTCGAAACCATTCAGGACGACACTAGCTGACCTGCATTCCTCGGTACACGCACTCAACCGTTTTGGACGAAGCAGGCTCGTTCGTTGCTTAGATTGAGGCTCTGCCAACAAAAAACAGCACTGTATTTTTTTTTTACTTTTATTTTGTTTGCGGCTATACACTTTATTTTGAAGGCAACAAATGCAATTTTCAAGACAACACTCAAGCACTTGAGTCTAAGATATTCTCGAAAACTAAAAACAATTAAGGAGTTAATTTGCGCTGTGTGCAAGGGAGATACTTAAAAGGTACCTTCAATGCTAATTACAATGATCACATGTGTCAACCAGCTTTTGAGTGCGTTTGTTTGCAACGCGTTTAAAAAATCATGCAAAAAGCCATACCTTGAATATTCTGAATATGTTATTTGAAGTGTTATCTTGCCAGCTTTAATTTACTAGCATTGGAACAAGAGCTCTCAAGATGTATATTTAATGTTGTCAAGTACAACATTACCCCACATGCGGAGCATTTTCGCTTCACTGGAGCATTTTCGCTTCACACAAATGCAATCTGCGCGTAGTGTTTAAAACTACTGACGAATATCAATATAAATGCCCGCTGTGTTGCAATTTTCGTTTAAATTCAACATGCTGTGGTACTAGCATAATACACAAAAAAAATGCTGCCCCTTTCCCGTAGTTGCATGGCAAGGCAGCGGAAACACAGGATGTGCTGTGTTAATGTCCAGAAACTCCGTAGAAATCTGGAGACTGGATGGCATGACGCGGCCCCGTGTCGAGCATGGTAAGCGCGTGAGAACTTCGTGGATGCCTTACTTGTGGGTGCCATCTTCTGCGGCTGCAGTGTAAATGCAACTTTCTTAGAGCCTGTTGGATTGTAAAACGCAGTAGAGAAAGCTAACAGAAAACAGAATAATCTGAACGCGGCAGCGCCGAGCAGAGCCCTGGCACCAGCACGCGGTATAAAGAACCAAACACACCGAACTCCCACAACCTGTTGCAGCAGATAAGTTTTTTATTTTATTTATCGTTGCTTACTTTCGCGTTGTTTATCTGGAAAATCTAAGGCAAGGCTCGCCCAGATATAGGCGAGCTGCAATGCTTTTTGGTCAGGCGATATCTAGCGGTGGAAACCAGAAACGTTGGGTATGCCTGGTAGTGACAGCTGCATTGTTCAAACGTGAGATTTTACTACGGTGGCGCCGCTTCTCAAGAAGTGCTGAGTAGGCCAGAAACCATGATCGTCTAACATGCCAGCTCGTCGGAAGCTACTGCCTTAACGGGCGAATCGGAACGTGGTAGCATATCACCGGAGTGCGCTTTTACTGCGAGGGAGTATCAGGCTTTTCGCGGTATCACTGCTCCCATATGTGCGCGTTGCTCTCCTATACGCTGCGCATATCGAAGCCGTCGGAACGCAACGGGGACTTATCGTTCACCCTTTGCCAAGTTAAAACGAGTCAGGGTATAACCGTGGGCTCTCACTTTGCTGGCGCCGCCTGGCTGTCGCCAGCTGGATATAGGCAGGAGAACAACGCCGCTATATGTCTGAACCAGCCAGATTTTACACCCACCGGGTGGAACAAGGAGGCACTCGAGGACGAGGCTCGGCTGCCACCGGTGTCCGATCAGTGAGGATACCAGCACTATGTCAGTGTTCGGCCGGCAGTTGGCCTTTCTACTTCCCTATAACTGGCACCCAACCGGATATGGTTAGACGTACAAGCGATATAACATATTGTGTGTTAGAAATCGGCAGGCACTTCAATGCAACTGCCAAAATAGCAAAAATATAGCGCCAGATAGGGATACAATTACAAATATTACGGACTTACGTTTTACAAATTATTTGTGCAAGATGATTCGTTTCGCGGCCCGTCTTCCGTCCAGGCTCTTCTTAGATTATGTAGGCAATAAATATAAGTCGATGGTAGAAAGCATAGTGCTGCATATAGTTACTTACTATGAAAACAATTGTATAGCGTGCTTTGCTTGTTATATTACACTGGATATATTTACGATAATTATGTGGGTAGGCAAATAGCAGGAGAATGACATGATGGAAATATAACGACTTTATGCAAGCGAGGGAAGCAAGCAGTCCTTTGTTTGTTTGAGATGATCGCCTGAGTCAATGTCCCGTCGTCGTCTTCATCTTTCTTAGGATATTAGGATACGTTCATATGCCACTGCTATGTCATGTAAGGCTAAATAATAGAGCCCCGTGTGGCGCTAAAAGAACTACGGTGTGTGTATTAGTACATTCGCCTAAACTGAATGCCGTAATGGCCTCGTCCCACTAGAGCGACAAACATCAATTTTTGTCCGGCGACACATCAAAGTTCCTTGTCGCTGATGCTGTCCCACTCCAAGGACCAACTCCCGCGACAAATACCGACAAGCGCCGACAAACGATCAGCGACGGGTGAGTTCTTGTCTGTCGTTGTACTTGAAGCGCAGCAAGCAGTCCCACCGCCGTAGTGAGAGAAAACCTGAAGCACAATCTCATTCATCAGGACCCAATTTGTCATGCCTCAATAATTTATTAATTTCTTAGAAGTGCTTGGCAAGACCGTAGGCCAGAGGAGCGTGGTGGGCGTAGGCGAAAGGAGCAGCGTGCACCACTGGGGCGGCGTGCACTGCGCGCACGGCACCTGGAGCAGCGTGCACAGCGTGAACGGCGGCCACTGGGGCAGCCTTGACAACGACCGGGTGTGGGCCCTCAACGGCGCTGGAGAAGAACGGAGCGTCGGCTGGGACCGAGGTCTTGGTTCCTGGCTCGTTGGTTTCGACAGTCGGATGGAAGCCGGTGGCGTCGGCCACATACTTCACCACACGGGTAACACCGAACGCGTCAACGTAACTGTAGGAGCCGACCTTGTTGTTGAACTCGTCTCCGGTCTCCTGACGGGTCATGCGGGTGCCAAATTCGTCGACGTTGTCGAAGCCGAAGCTGTATGGTTGGGGTGGTGCCTGCAAAAGTACGTGATACAGGAAAATAAATATTTGAAAGAGTTTCGGTTGTTGCAGTCTTGTCTGGTGCATCATAATGATACAAAGTGATGATGAGCACGGCGGAGTGAATATATTTATTTGAGGTGTTATCATCAACTCAGTGTTTGACTCCTTTTAGAAAAATGCTTGAGTAGCCCAGAGGTTGAAAATAGCTGTGATCGGCATCGCGTTCGAGAAACTACAATAAATTTGAAATTTGTTCTAAAAGGCGTTTAGCGTCGTCATGATTGCAACCTAGAATCATACGTTTTCTTCTTTTTGTCTTTTCTAAACATTATTCATACTGTTAAAAAAGCGCGAAAAAATAACAGCCTGAGCTACTTTTTTTATCTTCTACGTTGTAGTAAACATGTCGTATGTTTGCTACGTAATCAATTTTGATTCAAGGAACGTTTCCGTCGCATAAATTTGAATAGCGTGGTGCAGGCGCTATGCTATTAAAAGACTGCAAAATTATTTCCGCAGACTCACGTGTTCAACCACAACACCACAGGCCACATAGGCGAAGAGGCAGCACAGAAGAATCTGCAACGAAGAGATGGACCGTTATTTCACTGAAAGGGAACACAAGGCTACAAAACATGGATCTGAATGCTAAGCGGCTCTCAGAGTGAGGGATATTCGCGTACCTTAGAGAACATCGTGGGTACTTTTCCTCTCTGTTCGGAGTGAGATCGGTGCTGCATATGAAGCTGACGTTTGCTTATATACCAAGCGCAGTTCATCCTAGACAGGTTTTATTATATGTTATAGCTTATCTTATAAACCAATGGGCGGTCTGGGAAAAATAACTCTTTTTAAAAAATTACTCAGCAGAGGAACGTGGCTAGGGCTAAAAAAGGAATGTAGTAAGAGATACTGTCTTAGTTTTCATAGTCCAGAGGTGGCTCAAGATAGAATATAATTTAACCCTCAGGCAAGGAGGATCAGTTATTTTGTTTGCTTCATATGCAGCACTGCTCGCATCTTTGCCTCATTATGCGAAGCTCGCTTGTGGTAAACAAAATTTAATTTTTTTAATAATTTTTTTGAGTGTTTATACTTTATGTATATCTACGGCACCATAACATGTAGAATGCCATGTCACTTGAAAGGAAATCTACAATTGAAGCTTTTCTCGTTAAATAAAGTTTCCTTCAAATGGTGGAAAACACGTCGCCTTAATCGTTCTATAAAAACTACTGAATCTTGCTCGTGCTTCCGTTCCTCGTCTTATATAAAAATGTTGTGCACAATCACAATTGAGATATTATACGGGACGGGCTGATATTGAGAGAAATTGTAGTATATACTAACATCAATGCTATCAAGTTTGAAACACACAATCTATCTCGAACAAGTGGAATTAATTACGAAGGTGCGACAACTAGGGGGTAGTAGCGCGCACGAACACCTCCCTCCAGGACCCACGTGCTAGCCACACCTTCAATAACCGTTTGTGCATTTTATCCTAGTTTCCTGTTCTGTCCTTCTTACTACCGACAGCATCATCTTCACAATATAGAGACTGAAAAAAAGGCCATTGTTTCACCAAAATTTAGAGGTCACTTTGATCATGTATATGAACGCGCAAGGATTGCTACAGAGGGTGCCTCTCGAAACGTTAAGCGAATTGTTCCTTTAAAAACTATGCACCGAACAGAAGTAATGGCAAAGTCATATTGGTCTCTGCGAAAGTGAAATTGTGACGAAGTAAAGATATTTTAAAGAGTAAGTTTGAATGTATGGTTCCAATTGGAAAGTTTCGGGCGATTGATATAATTCAGTAAACAATCCAACTTTACCTGGAATTTCGTAATCAACCCATTTTAAAGAAATAAGAATAGTCTTCATTGAGAATATTTAAATATGTTTATTCCAGTAGGAAATAAATTAGCAGGATGGCTCTAGAGCCGTACAACTCACAACTTCTCCAAAAGTAGTCAATTAATCTTAAATTAATGACAATATTGAAAAGCAACTTCAAAGAAAATTGAAAAAGTAATAGTCAAAACCAGAAAATCTTCAAAATTACGCGAGGTATACAAATGCAAAGATATAAAAATGGTCTATGGTATTCAGTCGAAACTATTCTAATTATTTTTTTACAAATTTATTTACATGCAATATGACTAATTCATTGCAGGATTGCTAGTGTATTTTTTTAATATTTGATTGGAGTTTAACAATTTTCTTAACCTGAAATTTACCCACAAATTAAGGTGTAGACTCACCTGGCCTATATTAGATCTGCAAGGTTCTGTTTGACGGGGAAGACACTCACCTCATACATAATATTAAATGACCCATCGGAAGTTAAGCGCCCCATGCCTGTTTGGTACAGTGAATTCGAATGTGACAAAGCGGTCTGTCAATTAAGCTACGGTGGTAGAATTTGTTGTTCAAGAAATTTGAATTTCTCGCCGCGAACAAACGTTGGCAAACGTTTTAGAGCAGAAATCTTTTCTTGTTCCCAGTCTCGGGGTGTTTTTACTATGTTCAATTATCACCAGAATAAAAAAAAAATATTTCTGCAGTTTGCGTGCCGTGCACGATCAACATCAAAATGACATGCCACTAGTGATGTCGTTGATGAACCTTCGAAAGTGTTTTGAACGATATTTCTCTTGCATTAGATGGCGGTAATTGCGCATGAATCTAAATTTAATAGTCAATACCCTATTGAAAAAGGCCAATATGAACTCGGCTTATTGGAAATATTGTATTCCAATGAAGATGATGGAAACCAATAAAAACTTATTGTTATCCGATTA
Source organism: Ixodes scapularis (assembly GCF_016920785.2). Classification (NCBI taxonomy): domain Eukaryota; kingdom Metazoa; phylum Arthropoda; class Arachnida; order Ixodida; family Ixodidae; genus Ixodes; species Ixodes scapularis. The sequence goes on along the minus strand of NW_024609880.1, from coordinate 59,920,990 downwards.
ACCCAATACGCACGATGGGAATTCATATCGGAGCACAATATCCCGATATAGTATGCGGTTATTGGTATACAACAGGATATTGGAGCACAATATCCCGATATAACTTGCGGTTATCGGTATACAACACGATATCGGAGCACAATACCCCGATATACTACACGGTTATTGGAATAGAATGCGACATCGCGTGCATATTGGTGACCGACATGGACATACTGTACGGCCACACGATATACAAATATTGGTCGTCGATCATGGGACCAAAGGAGAATACAATATGATATCGCGTGCATATATCTCAGAACGCGGGTACCAAGTTACCAACATGCATTACGTTGGCATATCCACACGGCAATACGCGAAAAATATATTGGGTGTGAATACACACATAACATAAACGTTCTGCGTTGCGAACACATTAACATTGATCGACAGTGCAAGTATGTACAGCTGTTAGTACGGCACACAGTACACACAGCCTCGCGCGCTTGAAACTAGACAACCCACCAAACCATTCAGAATAACTAGCCGGAACACCCGCCGCGACCTACCTTTTAATGAGAAAGCCCAATAACGACGTGCTCATTGGAGCGATCGTTTTCCAACAAATGTTTATTGCAGTTGTAATGCAACAAAAGTTGATCGCCAAACGATAAACCCAACGTAACGGGATACAATTCGATGTTGCAACACACCATCGCAATACAACAAGAAATTATCGGTGTTGGGACACGACCACCACATCGAATACGATATCAATACGAAGTTACCGACGGTGAGAAATACAACATCATGACACGATATACTAGTTACCGGTGTTGGGACCGAAATCGAACGCTATACGTGACAATGTCGGTTCGCACGATAAAATAATGAGGGTGAATAGGTTTGACAGGTCACGTGCATGTAGTTGCTTCTTACGCGCACATTTATCGATATTGACCCACCTTTCTGGGTAATCCTACGTGGTACACAAAATCCACGACGACATGCGAGCACATTTCACCCACCACTTTTCGTCGCCTGTTTCGCGAGATTCACACACTGTCCAAAAAACAACTTGAAAAATACGTGCACTTGCGCCATCAAACGATACGTTACAGCCTCGTTTCTCGAGAAGACAGTTTCCATCGCCAACACGCGCGCCCGCGCGCGCGCAAGCAGTTTGGACCACAGTCGCCACAGTTTGGACAGTTTGGACTTCGAACTGTTCGAACTTCGAAGGGAGCGAGCCCGGCTGGCCCGGCGCGATGCCCGCGTGCTGGCGAGCCGCCAAGACGAGCATGCGCAGTGCGCAGCACTGGTGCGCAGCGCGCAGCGGGCGGGCGTCGGTTGCGCCACTGTCACCACTGTGTCTGTGTCAACGACTGTGTGTTGCGCGACCCGGCTAGCCTGGCCAGCCGGCGTGATTGGCTTTCGTCGCACTCTGTACTCGTGGGCATCGAGCGAAACCTACACACTTTCAATTGCTTCGAAAGGTACGTATACACGACTCTATTACTTGCAGCATTGAGTGCTTTGGCGTACGCGGATCAAAGTAAACACCGAAGGACAGAAAGGATAAGTGAAGTTTTTAAATCGAGGCCTTTTTGAACGCCTGTGTCCCCTGTTGAAAGCACCTAGCTGTGCTCTGTTGCAGGCGCCATTTCGACTGCGTGTGCTCCAATGTAACGTCAGTCACTGTTCACACTCGGCTAGCTTTGCCAGTTTGTTATCTCATGTGCGAAATAGACATAGAAACCAGCGCCGCGTCTCTTTCGGATACTCAGCCTCCAGCCCCCTTCCTTCCGGCGTGCTTTCTGCCGCGCCCGTTCGGCGCATTGGATTCGCGGGCGCGTCAGGCTCGTTCGAAGAGGCGTCTGAAGCTGACGAGTCGCCGAAGTGTACCGGAGCTTCTCTTTAGGAAAGTCGCAATCGACGCTCGGCGGCTCGGCTCTGAGCTCGTACTTTTCTCCTCCCGGGTAGACCATGAGTGCCGATGAACGAATTTGAAAAAGCGCTAGCGAGTGACTTTGTGACGCCGCCCAACTGTCCTTCTATCAACGGCGCAGAGCAAATGATGTACAGAAAAAAAAAAAAACGCGTTTTTTATATTTTGTTGGCCATGTTTCACCTCAACACAGAGTGAATCGCGGCTGTACGTCGGTTGACTCATTATTGTGCCTAGATTGTAACGGAACCTTTTTGGTGTGATCTTATTCTGATATCGTTATATCTCGCCTTTTCATCTTGGCTGCACACCTCTAGACGACATTCTACACATTGCACTCCTTGTCGACATGTCGCTGGTGCTTGAGACTAATTGGAAGTCACTGTTTGCTCACTCCTTGGTGCACACATTTTATGTTCAACATCAGTTATCTGAAGGAGGCTCCGTGAAACCCTGGAATTTGTTTAGAGGTACCTCTACATACTGTGTTAGAGTGCTGTTTTGTGCGTTGTAGGTTCGCACAAAACCAAATTGCACCTTGTAATATACTCTTTGACTGTTTACTACAATTAAAGTTGCAATGAAACATTGGCCACGAGAGGTGACTCGGCCAACGTGGCCAACAAATTCCTCACATAGTTTTCTCCATGGGTCATTTTGGATGTTGGCAAATTTTCTTGTGAATAATGAGTGTTATGCACATATGTTTCTTCTACTTTTCAGACAGGTACTTCAGTTAGATAAACCCCAGCAAAAGCAGCAAGAGAGTCTCGTAGGGTCACACCAAGGATAACGGCATTCCTGCTCGAGTCCCGGGTCTTCTCACCGAACTTCACTGAGCATAATGGTACATTCCCTTTCCTTAACTTTGTGGGAGCCAAGGGTGAAAGACGACGCAGAGGGCACGTGACAGGCGGTCGGCGGAGAAAGAAGTCACGAGCTGGTGCGAGACAGTGCGTGCTGAGCGAGGCTGGAGCTGGGCAGGAACATCGGAGCCGAGCTGCCTGGCTTGGAGCGGTCCACCAGCGAGGTTCAAACCGGACCGGTAGAAGCGGCGAGTCCTGGCCATCTAGCCTAGGCCACGACGATCCCGGGGTGGTTCCGCAGCGAGACTCGGGCAGTGATAGCCCGGGACAGCCAGCCTACGCAGCGCTGGCATGGGAAGGACGATCCGCAGGCCTGGACACTGACTCTGACTGTGAGCTCTGATCGACGGACGACAACAAGGGTCGGCGTGCCTGGACTGTTGGCTCTGAACGACGGGCAACCGTGAGGTAGTAAACTTATTCGCTGTCTTCTCGGTGCTGTATGTCACTCCCTGGGTGACGGGCGGAGCACATACCGATTGGGCGGTGATTATTAGTAGCTAAGCGAACTCCATAAAGAAACCAGTATTAAAATGGCACATCCAACGTGAGGATCATTCGGTATGCCTCTGCTTCTAGTCGTCCCCAGGGAGTCATACGGATTCGTTGAGCGGGTTGTTCACTAACGCTAACGATGCCCGTTGAGACAAATATGTTGGAATTTTGGCGACTTGTCTCACGGCAGACCTCAGCAGGTGTCTCATCGAATCAAGTACCTAAAGGGCTCGAAGAACGAGGTTGAATACACGCTTTCTCGGGTACCCTAGAATAGTGGTTGGCAGGAGACTGGGAGCGCGGTTAAGATGTAAGAAAGTCGTCTCCAGAGGCAGAGGAGAGTCATGGCATGTTCGCTGGAAGGCAGGATAACGAGTGGCAGGAGGGGAAACAGCCAGGACTCATTGCAGATTTAGGATTTAGGCTTGGGGTGATGCGGTAGGCAAGTAAGCTCTTGTCGAGGCCTGGAGTGCAGATGGGTTTTTGACAGTGGGTGTTGGAAAGATTGCGGAAATGGCAGTTGACACCGGGAACACTGGCAGACGAGATTGTCAGCGGGTGTCGGGTAAACTGGCGGAAATTGCGGTTGGCACCTGGAACGCTGCTGGGCCAAGACGGCTAGTTTCTTCGCGTCAGTCCAACAGTCGACAAAAGGTGGAGGGACGACCCTCCCTTGAGGGGGGTCGCTCCAAGAAAGCTACGAATTGATTTAGATGATTCTTTCTCGACTTCACTCTGGCCGGGCGTGGCACTGACAGCAAGACTTTTAATAAGTTATGTCGCGTCACGGCCTGGCCGGGGATGCGGCGGTAGACATTTAGGTGGCTTGTAGCTGTCCAGCTTGCCTTGAGGTGTGAACGGTTGAAGCGGGCTTGCTCGCTGAGCGTGAACGGTGGAAGCAAGCCTAAGGCCCACTTCAGACAGGGCAATTTTCCCTAGCAACTTAACGTCGCAACACCAGCAACACAGGCCGCCTGCGTTCAGACGCTGCAACCAAATTGCTACGACTTGCCATCATCATCATAAAATTTGATTTTTCTTGCACTATATAGACGCACAACTACGTGCTAAAAACATGTTTTTATATCTTTGACTGGCATTAATACTCATGTTTCTGAAAAAGTTTATTTCCAAAAACGATCCATTTGAAACCAGGACCAAGTCTTCAGCTGTCATCCTCACCACCACAGGGGTGTCACGTGAAAATATTGCGTCCCTGATTGGCTGCTGCCGCTTCAAACTTTTCCAGCTTGTTCGAGTTGCGTGTCTGTTTTAAGCCGAACCTGATCTCAGAAATTCGTGCTGATCTGGGAAAACCTAGGGAATTACCCGCCAGCAACCTCAAAATTGCTAGAAAAGTTGCCCCATCTGAAGCGGGTTTTAGGGAACTGAAATCAAGGGCAGTGGAGCTCTGGGTTCAAACCCACCTGGAGACGTTTCTTTTCTTTTTGCCTTTTTTTTAGTGTACAGTATATATATATTTATATTTATAAATAATATTTTTTTTTTAAGTTTTAATGTATAGACGCATAATTTACACACTAATTCACATTCAGAAGTGCTTTTATTCACACACTGTGGCTCCCTAGTGCTTGCTATAGCTTCTTGCTAAGCTATTGCAAGCTCTGCAAGGGGAGGGGCATCTTCCCACCCTTTGCAGGCTGTAAAGCTGTGGCTTGCACAGCTCTAGCAGGTCGCACCTCGCACACTGGCTCCGTCATCAAGCATAGGGGCTGCATGAGTCGCGCCACACCGTAAGGCTATATACGGTCGGGTCACAGCACCTGGGACCATTCGTCGCTGCATTCAGCTGTGGTATGGTGGCATGGTCAGGGCATGAAGCAGGGGTACAACTTGGAAATGCTCATCTTCATCACATTTGAAGCACATTTTTTTATTACTTTTGTGTCGAGTTGTCAGCATTTTAAGGGTGAGGAAGCAAGCAGCAGTGAGAGCAAGAAAAAAAAATTGAAAGCCGCTCTTATTGAGAATTTATTACAAGCACTAGGAAGCCGTGGAGTATTCTTAAAAAGCTTCTAAAGCTGAATTAGCGTATAAATTATGTGCTAGTGCCTCAAAAATAAAAAGCAAACAATTTAAGTATAATTAATAAGGATAAACATATACACCAGGAGGACTTCAACCAGAACAACACAGTCTGTAAATTTGAAATTTGACACCATAAACCGCTTGGCCACCACCCAATTTTATTTTTAGGTCGTTTATCGAGGTATATGAATTTCGTTTGCAGCTGTGGGCTGCAAGAGATATAGCCTTATTTTCATTTACTTTACTATTCCCACCAAATATGGCAAGTGACCAAGAATAGAACGTCATTTGTCGGCCGAGGCACTGTGCTTGCATCAAGGCAAACTAGCCTGGCTTGGTAGGCTTATATTTTGTTTCATCACCCGTTTAGGATTCTGTTGTCGCTCATCAAAAGAAAAAAAAACTAAGTCTGACTTATTCTGGTGTGCAGGTACCCTTGGCAGTAAACTCTGCTAAATGGGGCAAAATATATATTATACATTTTTTAGCAAATATGCATTGTTTTAGCAAAATGAGCTACACTATTTGACTAAGGTGAAACAGAACGAGCCTTTCCACCTGGGTCTGTTTCCATCTTTCGCAGACACTATTTCCTGGTTTTTGTGGTTTGTATCAGACTTTTGTGTCTCTGACCGGCCAAAGCATCTGTGTTAGACTCAGACTGGTTTCTTTAGGATATGTGCAGGTATTCTTCGCAGCAAATGGCTGCCAATCATGAACACGAGTTTGTTCTCGGCCACCAAGAGCAAGTATTTTCAAGGTGAGCTATTGCCTGCCTATATTTTATTTATTTATTTATTTGATGATACTGCCAGCATTCTGTGGAACGCCCAGGCAGGAGGTGTACAAAAACAATATTCAAAGACAAGCGGAAGTAGTACAAACAAGCAGACAGCGCCACTACTCAACAAAGTGCGAGAGTAGTGCTTCAATAAAAGCATCTAATGATCTCAAATCAAAACACTTTCAAGAAGCTTATTCCACTCACACGTGGTTCTAGGAAAAAAGGATGCTTTGAACAAAGTGGTTCCACACAATGGTTCGACAAGTGTTAATTGGTGTTTGCCTCTCATGGGCCTTGTTTCGTTAAATGAAGTGTAATCACAGAGACGCAGTCGCAAATTACCCTGTATCATATTATAAAGAAACTTCAGCCGTCCTGTTTTTCTTTGGGTTGCCAAATCACTCAATCCGATCTTGGGTACAAATCTGAAACTAATGACATAAAACCATAATGGTTGTACACAAACTGCAATGTCTTTTTTTTTTTTTGCACAGTCTGTAACATATCGATTGACAGCTTTGTATGAGGGTCCCATACAATACATGCATATTCTAGCATTGGTCTTATGATGGTTTTATAAGCAGTCAGTTTAGTTTCAGGTGAACACAGGTTAATATTTCGTCTTAAAAACCAGAGCTTGCGCATTGCTTTACGAGCTATAAACTCAATATGTGCACTCCATGACAAATCAGAGGTAATTAAAGCTCCGAGGTATTGATATTGGTTAACAGTATCGAGTGGTACTCATTTGATAGAATATGTAAAAAAACAAAGGGTTGTTCTTCAGCGTCAAGGCCATTTGAACACACTTTTTACAGTTTAGAACCATATTCCATTTTATGCACAATGCATGAACCAAAGATAGACATTAATTTAATTCTTCTTGATCAGACGGGTTGTTTACCTTAGCAAATAAAACACAATCGTCAGCAAAAAATCGGCTTTGTACATTGGGGTGGTGTATCTTTGAATCGTTAATAAAAATTAAAAACAAAAGTGGCCCAAGGACCGAGCCCAGGGGCTCGCCCGAGAAAACAGGTGACTCGGGGGGGGGGGGGGGGGGGGGAAACAGTCAACACTAACACACTGCGTTTAGTGTTTCATTCCCCTTGGATGCCATTTCCTATGTGTAGTGGTCTTGCATTAGTATTTTTTGTCTCCCTTCTGCAAAAACACCCCCGCAGGGGGCACCTGTGAAAGCAGGTGTTTGGAGAGTGGCGTCTCCACGGACCCCGAGCCATGCGGGTTCGCCCGCCCACGTATGGCTGTGCGTGGCTTTCCCGTGTCCGGGGAAAAGGGCATCCTGGTGGTTGAGCCGAGCCCGGGGTAGGTTTGGACCCTTCGGACCACTTCGGCCCCTGCTTCTCGTAGACGGGAGTCCTGGTAAGGCCCGGCCAGGATGATTCAGTCTAGTCGCCTTTTCTTCTACTATCCCCTCCGATCTTTCACTTTTACCTGTCCTGTTTCCTTTTTTTCCTTCTCATTTCTCTTGCTCCTTTTTCTTCCCTCTTTGGCGGCAAGGGCTAACCTTGGGTGGCAATAGACCTCTTGTCTGGACCCACACTAGGTTATAGTGTCTTGGTAGCACTGATAGCGTAATGTCGTCAGCAAAACCCTTATTGCTATGGCACATTACCTATCCCCATGTTGGGCTCCGTGGTGGGTGGTGCGCTACAGATGCCGAACGCCTTCCCATTTCTTATGGGTTCTAAACTAAAGCAAAAACCTGATCGGGCCCTGAAAAGGGTCCGGACCGAAGTACACGTCAGAGAAGCATTTGCACCCGTGGAGAAGTTTCCCCGATTTCTCGTCATGCATTCCGAAACGGAAAAACCTTTATCCAAGTTATCCCCGTTCCTGGTCTCTAAGACTCTTGAATCTGTAATCGGAAAAAATTTTAAAGCAAAAAAAATGCCATCTGGAGATCTCCTCGTTGAAGTTGTAACCGCTCAACAAAGCTTAGACCTGCTGGCACTCAACGTGGTGTCTGACTACAGGGTTACTGTATCACCCCACCGCACTTTGAACACTATAAAAGGCGTAATATCAGAAGATGACGTGCTAGAATCCCCCGAAGATGAAATTGTCGATGGCCTTCGTGACCAAGGAGTCATTGCTGCCAAACGAATTTCTATTCGACGGGACGGCCAAGAGGTGAAGACAAAGCATGTCATTCTGACTTTTGAGCTGAGGGCGCTTCCGGAATCAGTGAAAGCCGGATATCTGAACTGTAGAGTACGGCCATATGTGCCAAACCCTCAGCGTTGCTTTCATTGCCAGAGATATGGCCATAGCGCCCAGAGCTGCCGTGGGAAGACAACATGTGCCAAGTGTGGCAAAAATGATCACCCTGCAGAGAATTGCTCTAATGCACCTTGCTGAATCAACTGTGGTGAACCTCACCCTGCTTATTCCCGATCGTGCAAAAAATGGAAACAAGAAAAAGAAATTATAACACTCAAGGTGAAAGAGAACATCTCATTCCCCGAAGCCAGGAAGCGATTCTCCTTCCTGCAGAAGGGGCCTTACTCTTTGGTGGCACGTGCAGGGGGTGTGCCATCAAAGTCTTCGGTAGGAACCCAGGTCGGTCCTAATGACCTGGTGATTCCACCACCTCCCCCTGCCTCACAAAGATTCGCTCCACGACTCCGTTTGTCGTTGGAATCGAAGAAACCACAGGGGCCTCCAGATGGTGCAGAGGCAAGAGATGCCTCTGTGCCAATGGATGGGAGACAAGAGGAGAGGCGGCAACACCAGCCTCAGGGAGAAGGCACTAGTGCCTCTTCCATTCTAAAGGACGGGCCATCGAACGGTGTGCCTGCCTTGGTCACTCGGACCCCTCCCAAGAAGAAGGAGGGTATGTTTCGTTTTAAGGCTTTAGAAGAGGCCTCGACACGTAAGGAGGTGCCCGTACCAGCTGCTCCCTCAGCCGTTCCGCCTGAGGAGGAGCGGATGGAACTTGGTGAACCTCCTCCCCCTTGTTCGGTCCCACCTGATGACGCAAGGCTTATTAAAAAGTCATCCCAGAAAAAGCTCAATCCGCGAGTAACCCCACCCAAACCGCCCCAGGGCACTTAGGGCAGGTTTCCTTTTTTCTTGTGTTGTTACTTTAAATCGTTTTTAACATGAACTCACATAGTTTTATACAGTGGAACTGTAGAAGTCTTCTGCAAAATATTGATGACATTCATTTCTTCCTGGATGAGCTACAGCCCATTGCTGTGTGCTTGCAGGAGACATATCTTAACAACACCCATACAAATGTTTTTAATCGTCACCGCGTTTTTAGAAAGGATCGGGATTCAGACCACTCTTCAGGTGGTGTTGCCATTGTTGTACGGAGTGGCATAGCATGTGTGGAAGTTCCTTTGCGTACATCACTAGAAGCTGTTGCGGTACGTGTTCTTGCTGATCGTCTCATTACGGTTGTGTCCTTGTATTTGCCACCTCATCGTCAACTGCATCTTCATGAACTTGAAGGATTGGTTCAGCAACTCCCAACGCCTTTTTTAATTTGTGGTGATTTTAATGCTCACAGTCCCATGTGGGGCAGTAAGCGCCTTGACTCTCGTGGCGCTGTTGTAGAAAGATTTTTATTGTCCTCAGACGTATGTCTTTTAAATAAGAAAGAACCAACGTTTTATAGTTCCACTCATAATTGCTTCACATCCATCGACTCTCCATTTCATCACCTTCATTACTTCCCTGCTTTTCTTGGAAGGTTTTAAACAACCCTTTTGGGAGTGATCATTTCCCGGTTGTAATTGAAAGCCTCGTTCCTCTGCCGTCTATTTTAAAACGAACCCCTTGGTGGAAACTGGACAAAGCCGACTGGGCACTCTTTAAACTTGATGCAGTGCTTGACCCGTCAGTTCTAGCAAATTTGTCACCTGAAGAAGCGACAGTGTATGTTACGGAGCAAATCATAAGTGCCGCCCAAGACGCCATTCCTCGCACCTCCGAAAACTTGCCCAAGAGGTGTAGGCCTTGGTGGAATGAAGACTGTGCCACCGCAAGGAAAAAGCAGCATAGGGCATGGGACACCTTTCGGAGGTACGCTACTCCTTCAAATAAGATAGAATTTAAAAGACTAAAAGCAAAGGCCCGATGGACTATGAGAAAAGCTAAGTGGAAGTCCTGGACCAGGTATATTTCCTCTCTAAAACGTTTTGTCTCAGAGAAGGAAGTTTGGGATAGGCACAAAAAAATCAAAGGGGATTACCGTTGCTTCGTTGTTCCTCTATTTAGCTCCCCTGCTAACTCGCTGAAAGATGTTGCTAATGTGCTTGGACAGCACTTCGAGAATGTTTCCAGCTCCCGAAATTATCGGACGGAATTTAAACGTTTTAAAGCAAATGCAGAATGTCACCGTATACCCATGTCCGGTTGTAGCTCTGAGCCATACAACACTCCTTTTACAATGCAAGAACTAGAGGTGGCTCTGGGCTCCAAGAAGAGGTCAGCTCCGGGCCCTGATGGAATCCACTATGAAATGCTCCGTCAACTGTCTCGAGAATCGCTGAACACACTACTAGATTTTTTTAACTATCTGTGGGAAGCAGGCTACTTTCCTCAAATGTGGAAACAGGCGCATGTAATTCCTTTGCTGAAAGCTGGGAAGGACCCTTCGGATCCCCGTAGTTATCGTCCAATCGCGTTAACGAGTTGCCTTGGCAAAACCTTTGAACGCCTCATTAATAGGCGGTTAATTTATATTTTGGAGCATAACCACTTCTTTGCTAATAACCAATGTGGTTTTCGAGAAGGGCGCTCTACCTTGGACCACATAGTCCGCCTGGAAACAACAATACGTGAAGCTTTCATAAATAGGCAACATTGTGTCTCTGTTTTCTTCGACCTGGAGAAAGCATATGATACGACATGGCGGTATGGTATCCTTCATGATTTATATGCCTCTGGGGTGCGTGGTCGCATGTTGCGGTGTATAAGCAGTTTTCTCACAGGTCGCTCCTTTCAAGTTCGACTCGGCACCACACTATCCGACCAGTATGTCCAGGAAAATGGTGTTCCGCAAGGAGGTGTACTGAGTGTCTCCTTGTTTGCCGTAAAGATAAACTCGTTGTCAAAGGTAATTCCACCTTCCGTTTCATACTCCCTCTACGTGGATGATATTCACATCTCGGCCTCTTCTTGTAATTTGTCTAGCTGTGAGCGGCAACTGCAGCTTACCATCAACAGAATTAGTAAGTGGGCTGACGAAAATGGGTTTAAGTTTTCAGCTGAGAAGACTATCTGCGTGCCATTTTCTCTGCGTCGGGGGCTCTTTCTAGATCCAGAACTGACACTAAACAGGGTTCCTATTAGTGTAAAAACGGAGCATAAATTTTTGGGCATAACGTTTGAAAAAAGTTAAACTTCGTTTCCCACCTGAAGAACCTGAAGAAGAAGTGCCTTAAATCAGCTAATATTCTTAAAGTCTTAGCGCACAAGTCATGGGGATCCGACAGAATATGTCTGCTACGCCTGTACAACTCCCTTATCCGGTCACATCTGGACTATGGTGCTATAGTTTACGACTCAGCGAGGCCTTCTGCACTTAAAATGTTGGATCCTGTGCATCATCTCGGTTTAAGGCTCGCTACAGGTGCCTTCCGCACATCGCCCATTCCTAGCTTGTACGCTGAATCTAATCAGATGTCCCTTAGGCACAGACGACGTTATCTTGCTGTGACTTATGCTTCCAGAATTTTGTCCTATCCAAATCACCCAACTTATGGTGCCTTGCAACATTCTCGGTTTTCTCGTCTTTTCGAACATAAGCCCAGGGTTGTACCGCCTTTAAGTCTTCGCCTTGAGGGCATTTCTACATCTCTTGACCTCACCCTTGACGAGACCGACCTTTTGCAGAAGGGTGAAAATGAAGCTCCGTGGAGTACGTTGCCCGTCTTTTGTGATTGGTATTTTACTAGATTTAATAAACATAACGTCCCCCCTGTGGTGATTCAACAAGAATTTCTTGAGGTGCAGAAGAAGTATGATAACCACTCCCAATTTTATACCGATGGTGCTAAATCATCGCATTTTGTAGGATCAGCAGTTTACTCTGAAGGATTCAGTAAGGTTCAGCGTCTCAAGGAATGTGCAAGTATTTACACGGCAGAGCTCTATGCAGTGTTGATGGCCTTGGAATATATCCTCATCAGCAAGACAATGAAATCTATTTTATTCGTGGACTCTCAAAGTGCGCTCACCACACTTTGCTCAATAAAGGGAAGTAAAAATAGACTGGCACAACTTGTCCGATCTAAGGTACAATGTGGTCTGCGGCTTGGCCGAGACATAAAATTCTGCTGGGTGCCTAGCCATTCCTAGGTAATGAAAGAGCAGACGAATTGGCCACGAGCTCTAAGCACCTACTGCCAACCACCTCACAGATTCCATTTCAAGACATGAAGCCCTTGGTAAAATCATCAGTTTTCCAGCTATGGCAATCGGAGTGGAGTCTGGAATGCGAAAACAAACTTCACAGGATTAAACCAGCTCTTGGTATGTGGGAGAGTGCATCCCACAAAACCCTCCGCCTTGAAGTTCTTTTGTGTCGTCTTAGAATTGGACATTCCTTCCTCATCCACAAACATCTGCTCAGGGGGGAAGCCCCACCCCTGTGTGATGAATGTGGGGAGCGTTTGACAATTTTACACATTTTGTGGCTGTGCCCAGGGCTTGAGCAAGAACGACGTACACATTTCCCCGAGTTTTTTTCCCACCAGATTCCTTTTCACCCAGCGCTGCTAATTGGCGAGACTCCTATAGTACCATTTGATCGTGTCATAAATTACTTGAGAAAAACCGGCTTCCTACCAGAGTTGTAATTTTAACTCTATGAATTTTAACCTTGTCATATGAACCTCTTTTCGATAATTCATATAAAAAAGACCCGAGTATGTCCCAACTAAACAAGCTTGGCGCAGTATGGCCATAGTAGCTTTGCGCCATAAAGCCTGTAATCAATCAATCAATTCTGCAAAAACACCCAAGTTTAATTAAGACCGGGTTCTTTCTTATACATGCAGGTCTTGGTGGCAAGCACCAGCCAATCAAGGCCAGAAGTTTGCTCTTTGCCGCTCATCGCAAGTGTTTTCAAGGTGAGTGATTGATGCCTGAGTTGTGTGTTTTATTCCTCACAGACACTCTATTTCCGGTCTTTATAGTGGTCTTGTGTCAGGCTTTTGTGTCTCTGTCTGGCCAAAGCATCTGTATTAGACTAAGACTGGGTTCTTAGGATATGTGCAGGTATCCTTCGCAGCAAATGGCTGCCAATCAGAAACACGAGTTTGTTCTCGGCCACCAAGAGCAAGTATTTTCAAGGCGAGCTATTGCCCGCCTATATCTGATGTGATGGCTGCGCCAATGGACCTTTTCCGAGAAGCGTTCTGCGCACGCGCGAGCGCCCGATGCCAAGCGGCGGAAGTCGGAACGAAAAATCGAGGAAATTCGGAAGGAGGCTGTATATCAGCGAGTAGAACACGTAACTGCAGCATATATATAATTGTGTTACACAAAAAAAGAACGTCGACGGAAAGGAAAACACGACGTTTGGGTGGACGCCACGGATGCCCCTCTTTCAAGTCACGTTGGGCAGGCGCCGCTGCTCAGAGAGCGAAGAAACTGGTAGCGTAGCTCCCATTAGGAAGTTTTCGTAGACCGCGCTGCCCCCTCCGCTAAGCGTTCCGCAACGAAGAAGTTGCTACTGCGCCTGCGCGCCGATAGCCTTGACTGTGGAGTTCCCGCTATCGTAGCGGATTGCGGAGGGCCTTGCGGGACGGCGAAAACGATCTACGAAAACTCCCTATTATCGATTGGTAGCGCAGGTAGGTTACTTCCTCGATTTTTAGTTAGTGCAGCCACCGCCTGGTGCCGTCGGTATGTGGAAAAGGTCCATTGCGCCAAACTGCACCAAGGGGCTAACCCTGCTACATTTTGTCAAAATATGGGTAATCTGCGCCGAGCCTGCGCCAAAGGGCCAATTTTGGTCGCCTTTCAAAACCGAAACTAAACTAAGTACCGTAACTGAGCATGCATGAGCTAGGCGGCACAAACGGCCGGCCGACACAAAATATCCTGCATCAATCGTCCATGGTTTTTTTTAATGGTCTTTTCCCGCCATGCCGTCTCTTCTTTCATGCTCCCGTCGTCTCGTAAGCAATAATCTCGTCTCACGATTTTTTTTTTTTAACGATAGATGTTGGCGTGTGTGTGTGCTGCAACGCTAGCGTGCTGGGTACCAGCCATGACGTGGCGCTGTGAAACGAAACTATGTTTTGGCGCGGCGGGAGTTGCTTTTTGAGCTGAAGCTCTCGCTCCTGAAATCAACGGCCACACGACATTGCAGATATGGACAGATATGGAGCTTCCTAAACTGAAACATAAGGACCGCCGCATGTTCATCAACATTCATGTTCTTGTTTAAAACATACGCTGCTACAAAAATCCCTCTCTAACTCAAAGACTGCTGTGTCGAAGTATTGATTACCTAGGTTTCTCTTGGTTGGCTTTCTTTCGAGAGGGACCCCGGTACGTGCAAAATGTGTTCTGAAGAAAAGTTGAAGTGAGCTAAAGCAAAGAAGGGAATGTCCGCACGCTGAACCCGCAGAGAACGCTTGTTTGTCTCGAGTTCAGTCGTTGCACAAAGCGACCCTGGCTCGCGATGTCTTGCATCAATGCGCTCAGGTTCTTTTTTCTGTGTTTAGCTCGTACCTCGCCTGCCGGCCTTGCAAGCACGCGGCGCTGGACTCTTTTTTGTCGCATGCTGGGCAGTTACATTTTGCATAGAGTTTTGGCAACCAGTTGGGACGGAGCGGAGAGGCATGCTTTCGGTTTCGATTAAACAGCCGTTTCGCTCGCGCGACAAAGCACATGCACCTGCAAGCCTGCCGGAGTTGCCCTCACGTGCATGCGACCCAACGATGCGAACATAATTGCACGACAGAGGCACCAGCCGGGACGTTTGCAATTTAGTGTTTTACATTTAATCACTTTTGACGAAAATCTGGCACGTCGGCAATCAGTAAAACGGTGGCGAGCGGTTTTTCGTAATTGCTTGGCAATGCCTACTGCTCTGTACACTTGTGGGATGTCGCAATGTCTCTTTGGAGACATTAAAATTGGACATTCAATACTACCCTAAGCTAAAGCAAAGCTTGCTCCAGCTTTGCAGAATGTTTCGAAAACCAAAAAGAAATCTGTCATGTCATTGGCATTTCAGTTACATCTTGAAAGACTCCTAGGTGGCCAAACTTGACCATAATCGGTTTATTTCGGCGAGCAAGATTCCCTTCGCGTGTCCAGCATTTAAAACAAATATTTTTATTTTTATTAGAATATCTGCTTTAAAAGCTACTTTTGCTGCTCCAAAACACTGTTTTGGCTGCTCCGAAAAGTGCTCCAAAACGGCTTAGGCCAATCACATCACTGCTATATGAGTTTCAGCATCTGTCAAGGAGCGCAAAAATCAAAGCCCGGGGGTTGGCCATTGCAAAAATGTTGACTCGGAAGCGCATAGGGAGGAAGCTTTACAAAAGTATCCACCTGCCTCTACAAGTGAAACCGAAACTAAGTATGTGGGTTCCATTTGAAAAAAAAATTGTCAGCCCGAATTAACTCAAGGCGGCACGGAGCAAACAAGCCACGGTACGAGTAGGCTTGGTTCAGGCTTTTGTAGGGGTGGTCGATGACTCGGTGTTTTCTTAAAAGTTATCTTTTTCTAAAAGTGTGGTGGTCAAATATTCGGGGATGGGCATTGAGTCAGGATCTTAAGGTAAAAATTTCATCCACATGCCGGGATTCATGTGCCTTGTCCCCCTAGCGAGGGGGACAAGGCCTTCAAAATTTTAGGTTCGCAAAATTGGTGCGTCAGGATTGACGTCTCATTTTACATCAGGCCTCTCATTTTAAAACTCGCTATAAATGACATGTCTAAAATTCGTTTGGGTGTATTTCCTTCCAGCAAGTATATGGTTCTGTCTCAAAAGGTCTAATCTGATGTTGACTGCACCTCAGGTCTCCACCGACAATTCATCAGGACGAGACCCAACCGGGACATTAGGGATGAGTGGCTTAAGCAAGGAAGGCTACATATACGACAGCTTCTTGCGGACAAAAACCGAAAATAGATAGACGGTGGATGTTTCATTTGCTATGCCTGTTGGCATGCACATTCTGTTTGTTATGATTGAAAATTCCTGCAGAGTTCAATTTCAACTATTTTTAAAAAACCGAGCATGCGCTCAGATCGCAGAAGTGCCTACCCTCTGATTCGAAACGATCCGCAAATAAGCAAAGGGCATACCAGACACCCATACACCTGTTTTGAGCCATGCTCAAAGTATTACAAGAGCACATAAGCGCCAGGTGCTTTGGCGTCTTTGCCACAATGGCGCCGGTTGCAGAGCTGACAGACCTGTGACTGGCACAAGCCATGGCATGGCCTTTGGGAACCAGGGAATCGAGATTTAAAAAGTAGCACAGAAATTGGAGGCGGGTGGTGAAGGTGGGCAGAGTTAACAGAAAACAAGGATGAAGGAAGTTCGTCGCATGAGGCATCTATGTCCCGTGCATATAATTTTGAGTGTGCTGTAGTTGGCTACTCAAAAAAGTTGTTACTTAAACGTAACTAATCGCAAATCTCTTGCAGTTTCCACGGCCCACAAGCCAGCAGGCGCCTGTTCATTCTTGTTCAAAGGTGAGGATTCTAGATTTTCTAGATTGCTCTGAAGCAGCAATACTGAAGCCAGACAAGCGGTACGGCATATTTAATTGACGGAGCCCAGAACGACTGGGGACGCTTTCACTGAAGCTTGTTTTGCTGCAATACACGCTTGTATTGCAGCAAAACAAGCTTCAGTGAAAGCGTCCCCAGTCGTTCTGAGCTCCGTCAATTAAATATGCCGTATCGCTTGTCTGTCTGGCTTCAGTGTTGCTGTAGGCGACAAAACATGTGCCAAGTTTTGTCACAAGAGGCATATTATGTCACGCACATGTAATTTTGATTTTATCCGGCTTAGTGTGCTGTAGGTGGCTGGTCAAAGAAATTGGTACTTGGACGCAACTAATCGCAAATCTTTCTGGCAGTTTCCAAGGCCTAAGAGCCAGCAGGTCCCAGTTTGCTTTTCCTCAGAGGTGAGAATCCCAGATTCCCGAAGCAGGAATACTGAAGCCAGACGACCGGTACAGCATTTTTAATTGACGAAGCTCAGAACGACTGGGGGCTCCTGCATTGAAGCTTATTTTTCTGTAATACATGCGAGTGCAATTGACGTATGCCTAGTTACGTCGCAAGAGGTTATCTATGTCCCGCGCATGTAATTTTTTTAATCTTTCCGACTTAGTGTACTTGAACGTGACAGCGCAGGAAAAATCGAACTCGCACCAGACACTCAGGAAGACAAGCACACGCGCTGAACTTACAACTCTTGTGTATTCGACTGCTTCATTTTTCTCTTCAGCGTCTGGGTTGACTTTTCAGAACGTGATAAGTAGAAGAAGTAGCACGAAATACAAAGGAAAATTCTAAAGAGAAGGCAAAAGAACAGTAAAAGAGAAGACAAATAAAGAAACGGAAAAAATATCTATACGAAACACATTTACAAATCGTCCCTCTCCCTCATCGCTATCATTTAGATAGAAATTGCAGCTCTTTGGTCGACAGCGCTATAGAAGGACTACTTACAGACTTGTCCTTCAGCTGTGCTATCCTTTCCGCTTCCATTATTTCTCTAGTCAATGCGTCTCTACTCCTACCTATTACAGAACAATTTTCAAAATGTGCTATACAGCCACAATCGCGACAATGGATTCCCAAGTGTCCAGCTACGACTCGGTGGGTGTTATAAAAATGCTCTCTTAAACGATCATTCAAACACGTTTCAGTCTGGCCTACATACTCTCTAACACATGAGAGTGGGACAAAATATACGACTCCTTCAGTACAATTTACAAAGCTCTTTTGGTGCTTTTTCGAACTACCAACTTCCCGGTGTGCCGATCCGTTTACCTTTTGGCACAGGCTTAGGAGCTTATTTGGTGCTGAAAAAGCAACATTAATGTTAATGCAGTTATCTATCTTTTTTAGACCGTGCAAAACTTTATGTATATATGGAACAACGGCCGTCCTTTTCTTTTCTGTATTGCGTTTAGGTCGTTCACCCCATCTTATTCTCTTTAATAAATCCTCTGCCACGGCTGTAAGTAATGCACTGGGATATCCTGTTGACTTTAACCTGGCGATTTGAGCATCAAAGCTAACCTTAATTGAATGAATACATGACTTATTGCTTTTCAGACCGCGTCAGGATTTTTGCAACGTGGTTTCCTTGAACTGCTCACCATATATTTTAAATCTATGTTTGCATGTTGGGAGGGTAACACCTTTCTCCAAAAAGCAGGGGCATGCATTGGTTCATGCATAGTACCAGTTTTGAGTAACCTTTACCTCGCCCATCGGGGCCGGATCCTTTCACGCAGCTTAGATGCTTCTTCTGTTGTGAAGGTGTTTCGCTTTGTAGATGATTTTTTGATTGTGCTAGATTGTGCAGCTAAGGACTTTCAAATATTAGTCTCTAATGTTCTTTCCTGTTGTAAATCCTGTATAGATCCACCAGAAATCACTCATGAGCTCTCCACAGAAGGTTCCTTACGGTTCTTGGACCTCAGATTAATTTTTTCGGAGCATCATGTACGTTGGTCATACAAACCGAGAGGGAAGAAACCTCTTAATTTTCAGTCAGCACACTCCAAGCTTGTTAAGCGAGGCATTGTAAAATTATGTCTCACCAGTGTGCTTAATAAGTCTTGTATTCATTCACTTAAGGTTAGCTTTGATGCTCAAATCGCCAGTTAAAGTCAACAGGATATCCTAGTGCATTACTTATAGCCGTTGCAGAGGATTTATTAAAGAGAATAAGATGGGGTGAACGACATAAATGCAATACGGAAAAGAAAAGGATGGCCATTGTTCCATATATACATAAAGTTTTGCACGGTCTAAAAAAGATAGATAACTGCATTAACATTAATGTTGCTTTTTCAGCACCAAATAAGCTTCTAAGCCTGTGCCAAAAGGTAAACGGATCGGCACACCGGGAAGTTGGTTGTTTGAAAAAGCACCAAAAGAGCTTTGTAAATTGTACTGAAGGAGTCGTATATTCTGTCCCACTCTCATGTGGTACAGAGTATGTACGCTAGACTGGAAGGTGTTTGAATGATCGTATAAGAGAGCATTTTTATAACACCCACCGAGTCGTAGCTGGGCACTTGGGAATCCATTGTCGCGATTGTGGCTGTATACCACATTTTGAAAATTGTTCTGTAATAGGTAGGAGTTGAGACGCATTGACTAGAGAAATAATGGAAGCGGAAAGGATAGCACAGCTGAAGGACAAGTCTGTAAGTAGTCCTTCTATAGCGCGGTCGACCAAAGAGCTCCAATTTCTATCTAAATGATAGCGATGAGGGAGAGGGACAATTTGGAAAAGTGTTTCGTTTAGATATTTTTTCCGTTTCTTCATTTGTCTTCTCTTTTACTGTTCTTTTGCCTTCTATTTAGAATTTTCCTTTGTATTTCGTGCTACTTCTACTTATCACGTTCTGAAAAGTCAACCCAGACGTTGAAGAGAAAAATGAAGCAGTCGAATACACAAGAGTTGTAAGTTCAGCGCGTGTGCTTGTCTTCCTGAGTGTCTGGTGTGAGATTAATTTTGCTGCGCTGTCACCGCCAAGTATGGTTCACCAACTCGCCCAAGCTTCCATCCTATCGACTTAGTGTACTTTACGGGGCTACTCAATGTAATTGCTACTTGAACGCAACTAATCGCAAATCTCTCTCCCAGTTTGTCCCAGTTTCCATGGCCTACAAGCAAGCAAGCACCAGTTCGTTTTTCCTCAAAGGTGAGCATTCCAGATACTTTAATTAGGTGCACGGTGTAAGATAATACTCTTCAGGTGAGGACAGCGCGCTCTTGGCCACGGCCCGATGAAGTTCGCCCTTCACACTCTCTCACTTTGGTTTCAAGCAACGCCAGCAGGTGACTCGTCGACCCGTGGGCACGTTCAAGACGGCTCGTGCCGCCTTATGTACCACACGCGCAGAGCTTCAGCGAGGTTGTCACACGTGCAGAAAGACCATGGTGTACCGGGGTGTCATGACAACGAGATAATGATTTTTTTCTGTCACACAGTTCCGCCGTTTGGCCGCCGGTGACACTGTCAGTCGCGGGCACGGTGGCAGCCGAATGATGCAGTCTTTCGGATGCCCGTCGAACGAACACTATTTGATTCCTCGCGCCGCGCGTTCAGCCCCGGCGTGTCCTCACCTAAAGAGTGTATCTTTCACCGTGGTTAGGTGCAAAGCAGGAACTGTAAAGCCAGACGAGCCGATAGGTTTATTTAATTGACGGAGCTCAGAATGATCCGTGGCAGTGGAATGGAAGCTTATTTTTCCACAATCAAACGCAGACATAATTTTGAATCTATCCGGCTTAGTGAAGGATTGCTACTTGTTGCGAACTAATCACAAATTTTTATTTTGCAGTTTCTATATGGCTACAGCTAGCAGGTGCTGATTTCATTAAAAGGTGAGGATTTCACATTCTGTTTTCAAACAGCAAGTACTTGAATGAGGGTCCTAAACAATTAACTTTCTTTTGCAGTAAATGCCAGTTCCTCCAGTTCAGGAATATGTTAAATATATTTGGTATGGATAAGCCCAGTGTTTTGCTTCTTTATTCATAATTTGACAACAACAACACTTTTTCTTTTATCACTCAGAAATACACACAAGAAGAGACTGCGTTGCAAAGAAATGTCGTGCTGAACGTGATATTCCAACTCTCATATAGTTTTATTGGTAGCCGATATAATATATTGGATTCCAATATCCATAATACGCTGAGTATATTGGAATCGTAAACCCTTATTGGATCCCCATACGACACATGGGGATCCAATAAGGGTTTATACGGTATTGGATTCCAATATTTTCAGCGTATTATGGATATTGGAATCCCATAACAAATCCTTATTGTAATACAATACAATAAATGTAATGTTTTCCAATACACTGTCTATATTGTATTGCAATACAATAAAAAGATATTGTTTACCAATATCCATAATACGCTGTTTATATTGGGGTTTTCCAATAGGGTAAAGAAAACATTGGTCATCGCAGTCTGTAAAATTAGCATTTCATCTAATTATAGTAGTTTTGTTCAAATACCATGCGTCATTTTATTTATTTGCGTCTAGATGCTTCACATATTGGTTTTGAAACATCTGCCGGTGTGTTAGAATTTACATAAATTGGTTTGAGGTTTTTCTAAATATTGCACTCAACAGAGAGCCTGGTCAACCACCGACTACTCTTAAAAAAATGTGTCCTAAATTCCACCTCCACGGAATTCATCCAAAACGTTTGTATTATTAGTGATGTAAAAATGCATGTTGCAAAATAATTTTGCTATACCTCTTTTATAATTTTGTATGAATTTCTGGAAAACGCATAATTTGTCTAGTAAGGTTTTAAGCAAGGCTGTTAGATAAACAACGTTGTAGTTGGTCAATATATTATTTTAAATTATTCGAAAAGTTTTGCCACGCATTCAAGAGTGCTTTTAATGGTGCGGATGGATTAAGAATTCCATAGAAACATAATATTTACCACTTATTTTCCAAAATATGCTAGGATAACATAATTTAAAACTAATGTGTGTACATAGTAAAAACATCCCGAGATTGAGAAAAAGAAAGGAAAAAACAAACAAACAAAAAACACAGGTCTCAAAACAGTAAGTAGTAAGCGAAGCAAAGTATTTTAAATTATAGGTTTTGTAGAAAATTGTTACTCTTTTTTCTAAAATAAATGGACCATATCAAATGTATAGCAACAAACTCAAGTATAAAAACAGTTAAATCCGGTCGTTTTAAAACTATATACTATTGCAATTGATGTTATTAGTAACATTGATTCCACAAAACCACTAAATTTATAAAAAATACACTATTTTAATGGGAAAAATGAATTTTCGATTTTCACTTTGTACATATAATTATTGCAAAATGTTGTCTTTTAAAAGCGAAAACGAAAAGGTAGTCGAGTAAAAATACTTACTTTACGGCAATATTTAGCTTGTAACTAATACAACTAATGTGTAAAATGTGAAAACAAATTTTCGACTAAAAATTATTTTCAAATTTGGTCCTTTGCTAGTATTGAGAATATTTAAAAATACTCAGTTTTCAAAGCGGAAACTAATAGTTGTTCCGTTAAAAAATATTATATATACATATATATATATATATATTATATATATATATATATATATATATATATATATATATATATATATATATATATATATATATATATATATATATATATGTAGCGGGTGACCCAACCAGTCCCAGAAAAAGACAAGCAAGAGGAGACAGGAACGAAGGAGGGAAGGCTCGAGACCGAGGCAGCATACCGGTGTTCGGACATCTCGGAAGTCTTATTTATTCACATAGCTTCTTGTATATAGTTCGTCTGTTGTAAAATAAACGGAAGGAACCTTCGGTTTCTTCAGTTTGTAACCCGGGCTGCACAACCCTGCATCATGGACTCATCCGGAGATCCTCCACCGTGCGACCACCCCTCAACAATTCACCAGCTCCGCCTTCCAAAATTCTGGTCTTCTGATCCGCAGGTATGGTTCGCCCAAGTGGAAAGTCACTTTAACATTAGCAGGATAACTTCACAAGCGCAAAGATTTCACTACGTTGTGGCAGCATTGCCACCCGAGATCTCTATGGAGATTCGGGACATCATTCTTGACCCACCGGCTGCCTCTCCGTACGATGTGTTAAAAGCAGAGCTGGTGAAACGCACTTCCGAGTCTGAACAACGACGACTCCAACAACTCATAAGCTCAGAAGAGGTGGGAGACCGAAAGCCTTCCCAGCTACTCAGGCGTCTCCAACAACTGCTCGAAGAAAAGGCTCTGAACTTCGACGTCGCTCTTTTACGAGAGCTATTTCTTCAGCGACTGCCTGTCAACGTTCGCATGGTCCTCGCATCGGCATCGGGACTCGCGTTACCTGAACTTTCCCAATTGGCGGACACTGTCATGGACGTCGCCACAGCGACATCCTTCCAGATCTCCGCTCGTACCGATCACGGGCCATCCATCCTCGAAAGACCCGTTTCTACAAACCCCTGCACCCTCGATGACATACGAGAAGAATTCCGCCGTGAAATGCGAGACCTTCCAGCGCAAGTAGCTGCCATCACGACTCGTTGGACTTCACGAGCGAACCAACGATCTTCTCAACGTCCTTGCCACAAGTCTCCAGCTGCACCTCGAGCGAGATAACCCAACACCAGCCTCTGCTGGTATCACCGGACCTTCGGAGACCTCGCCCGCAACTGTGTTTTTGCCTGCTCTGCCTCGGGAAATGCGTTGACGCACCACTAGAGGCGGCGAGTGGTGTCGGTAGCCAGGCGCCGCTTGTTCTTTGTGACCGATCGCGACTCTGGCTTCCGTTTCCTCGTAGACACCGGCGCGGAGTTTAGAGTTCTACCCACCTCTGCTCTGACACGAAGATCGAAATGAAGGCACTCGATGCTACAAGCAGCAAATAAAACAACCATCTCCACTTACGGCGAAGAGCACATGACCCTTAACATCGGACTACGAAGGGCATTTCCTTGGATATTTCTCGTAGCAGACGTGTCATATCCAATCCTTGGCGCAGATTTTCTCAGGCACTTCAATCTGATGGTTGATATGCACAAAAAACGCCTTGTAGATGCTACAACACATCTAAAAGTGCAGAAAATTGCGTGCACCGCCCCCGTCATTGAGTGACATTGACTGGGTGGGATGCCTGACCCCTACCAGAAACTGCTTCAAGAGTTCCCAGCCCTAACTCGCCCGAGCAATTTTCAGCGCCCTGTCAAACACAGCATCACTCACCATATCATTACAACCGAACCACCCACTCATGCCCGTGCACGACGGCTGGCTCCAGATAGCCTGAAGATAGCTCGCAAAGAGTTCGAGAACATGCTCAACATGAGAATCATCCGACCATCTTTAATTTCTTGGGCGTCACCCCTTCACATGGTGCCTAAAATAGAGCCGGGAGATTGGAGGCCATGTGGGGACTACCGGGCTCTCAACAACGTCACCATTCCTGACCGATATCCCCTGCCATACATAGCGGACTTCACAAACTCTTTACAAGACGCTACAATTTTCTCAAAAATCGACTTGGTGAAAGCCTATCATCAAATACCGGTCGAGCCATCTGACATCCCAAAGACGGCAATTATCACTCCCTTTGGCTTGTACGAATATTTGCGGATGCCTTTTGGTCTCCGCAACGCGGCTCAGACATTTCAACGTTTTGTCAACAACATTATTTAGGGGCTTACATTTTGTCATGCCTATGTAGATGATCTGTTTGTTTCCAGCAGCACTGCAGAGCACCATCTTCAACACCTCCGTCTGCTCTTTGAACGCCTGAATGAATACGGCTTGATAATTAATAAGTCAAAATGTGAGTTCGGAGTTTCTCAGCACAATTTCCTTGGCCACAGCGTGGATCAGCATGGAGTACGACCTCTTCCGGAAAAAGTCGAGGTCGTCCAAAACTTCCCACAACCGTCAACAGTCCGGCAACTTCGGGAGTTTCTGAGATTAATCAACTTTTACCGACGTTTTATTCCAAATTGCGCCTCCACCCTACTGCCGCTTACTGAGCTTCTCAAGGGCGTCAAGCGCAACTCCACATCACTCACTTGGACAGACACAGCCTCCCGTGCCTTTTCTTGCATAAAAAGTGACCTGGCGAGCGCAACACTTCTGACCCACCCACAACAGAATGCGCCCATCAACATCATGGCAGACGCTTCCGACGCCGCAATCGGCGCCGTTCTGCAACAATACATTCACAGCGCATGGCAACCAGTCGCTTTCTTTTCAAGAAAACTCACCCCGACAGAGAGCCGATACAGCACGTTTGGCCGGGAGCTCCTCGCAATCCACCAAGCCATCAAACACTTCCGCCATTTTTTAGATGGCCGACATTTTTTTGTACTTACCGACCACAAGCCACTAACTTACGCTATCAGGTCTGCCAGTAACAAATTCACCCCTCGCGAGATACGCCAGATGGCGTACATCTGTGAATACACTACAGATATACGCCACGTAAAAGGGACAAACAACGGTCCTGCTGACACGCTCTCACGTATCGTGACATCTTCCTGCTCCTCTATCATACCAGCAAGTATCGATTTCCAAGTGATGGCGTTGGCTCAGCAGGATGACCTGAACTGCTGAAGCTCAGTGCTTCACATCATCGACTTGACTTCAAGTCAATTGTGCTCCCGACGTGTGACGTTCTTATCATCTGTGACTGCTCATCGCAAGTGCCATGGCCCTTCGTCCCACTTGCTTTCCGACGTCAGGCCATCGAATCGCTCCATTCACTGGCTCATCCTGGAATTCGAGCAACCCCACGTATACTAACCCAGCGGTTTCTTTGGCCAGGAATTAATAAGGATGTTCGGAATTGGGCGCGAACCTGCATCAAATGTCAAAATATATATATATTAGGGCTGGGCAAATGATCGATTAACCTACCGATTAATCGATTAATGCTTTAATCGCGATTAAATTTTTTAACTGGTTAATCGGTAAAATTTAAACGAACCAAAAAAAAAAAACTCAAAATTAAACACTTCCATAACGCAGACGTGAACGAATACGCCTGTACGAAGGGTGACCTTTAGGTCAAATTTTAGAACAAGGTAAACTGTACAGGGACGATATTTTTATAGCATCCGATTAAGTACAGAGGTTACGCATGTCCCCGGCCATTTCAACGTAGTTCGAGTGTCTATTTAGCGCAGTAGAGATTATTGTGAACAATGAAAGGAAGCCGCTCTTTCTAGAGAATATCAACGAACATCTTTGCCTCACGCGGCAAAAGTAATATTTAGCGAAAGGTCTCTGATACTCTCCTTAACTACATATCGAGATTAATTCATAATATAAGTTGTACATTGCACCGTTCATCACAGATTCAGCAAAAAAAAAGACTTTTTTTAAATATTTTGCAATGAAATAAACGAGACCGATTAATCGATTAATTAATCGATTAAAGGGTGGCGATTAATCGGGTTAAAACTTTTAATCGACGCCCAGCCCTAATATATATATATATATGGGTGGTTTAATCTCAAATCGTGCGGGCAAAAAGGGTCGAATTATTAATTTCAATGAAAAAAATATATGTTATGGCGCCGTTTTTAAAAACGCAGTCGCCACAAACCGCAAGTTCGTCGGATTTTTTGTTCTCGACGTATGAAGTTTTAAAAAGGCCGCGCGAAAAGCAGTGCTTTTCACACCCGTCGTGGGTCAGATGCTTCGCTTGATCTCCCGCTGTGCATTTTCAGTCCACATTATATTACCTTTTTTCAAGCACTCAGTGGACACATTTAAAAGGCTCCAATACCATAAAAAAATTTTAGCCGTTTTGCTTTTTTTCTGTAAAAATGTCAAAAACGCCCCCTCGGTCGATTGTTGACGAAATTTGACAATTAATTACTCGCGATCTATTTGGGTTACATCAATAATTTGTATGTCGACGAAGATCCCAAATCACGTTCTTTATATGTATTATAAAATAACTCGGCTGTATAAAATATTCTTTGCGGTACGTTTACGTTAATGTTATGTGAAAACCAAAAAGTACCATTTTTGAAATTGATTTTCTCAAAAAACCCATCTTTTATTATTTTTATTTTTTGTTAAAATGTAGATGTGATAGTTTTCTACGCGAAAGTCAAGTCGAGAAAGTGTATATTTTGTTTGTATGTTCTATATTTAAGCATCAATATTGTACACAACGTGTTTTTACGGCTCGAAATGGACTTGCGAATTGAGTGTCTTCACAAGCTTGGAAATAGTTTTTTATTTTTTTCGACGTTCCCACATAAAAATGAAATACAGTATTTCCACCCTGTTATATTTATTGATTATTTAAATTTTATTATAGGTGGCAAGCTACATCGGAGGAGTTCCAAAACGAGAAAGCAACACTTCTTAACAGACCAGCAGGTGTCGTAAATTTTTAACGTGTAGGAGTCGGCAGACGTCGTCGTATTGATTCGGGGCCCTCATTGGCCTGCATGAACGTCCCGCCCTTTCGGAGCCAGCAGATGACTACGACCTTTCGCGCTCGTTGTGTTAGATAGGACGGCCCGTGACAGTAAAGCGAGCAGCGCACCCTGTGTCACAAGGAGTGAAATGGTACGATTGTGTCGTTGACGCGGCGAACAGTGACAGCCACCCAGGAGGAGTCAGTCAGAGTATTGCACAAGGGAAAGCAAAGGAACCGTTGCCTGAAAGGATGAGGACACCACGGCCTTACAATATCGACGGTCAACAACTGTTCTGCCAGCCAAAACAACGCCGCGTGCGCGCTAAAACCAGCGGCGCGGGACAGAAATCTCGCAGATGCACACACGAAGATGGGCCGGTTTCGTTAGGGATGTGGGGAAATTTGAAACCAGCCATCCGTGCATGCGTGAAACGGTACCACCTGTTCACCCTAGCTTCGAGCGCCCTATCCTTACCTTGAAACGGCCGTGCTCTCTCTCTCTCTCTCTCTCCGGGGAGATCCGATAGCGCCGAAGGGTTATTTATTAAACTTGAGGAAAAAAACGAGAAGGGTCTGTTTAAGTTTAATTATCCCCTACCAACCCGCTCGTTCTGTCCTTATAAAGGATTATCTCTTCTGGAAAAAGCAAAGCCCGGAGTCTGACATTAAAACGAGCGTGTTGGTAAATATACTTGTGTTTGTACTCTGCCCGAAGACTAGTTGGGTCGAAGTCAGCCTCCTTGTCAACTATAACCGTTTGTGAAGAGTGGGCTTCTCCCGAGATGAAAAGTTAGCGCCGGCTGACGTGTTCTTTTGAAAAAGGGAAGGGGAAAGAGAAAGTTTGAGTAACTGCGGAAACTACCTCGAAAGCTCCTCTCCCGATATGAAGCTTCAGGCATAGTCTCGGTTACCTTCTCGCGCATCGCTGCTCGAATCTATTCTTCATTTTGTTTCGCACAGCCACTGTTCCGCACAGCCGTCGCGGATGTGCGTAATAGAGGGAGGAACAGATTCGAGCATCATCTGGACGCCGTCATCCTGCCAGACTTCAGTGTCGTGGGATCGACTCGTGTGTGTTTCTTCGCCCCGCTGAACTTTGTTTCTCGGGTGCGGTTTTTTGTGAACGTTCTTTTTTTTTCAATGTTTTCTTACTAACTGTTTGTTAGCACTGTTCAGTTGTTGGGTTTATTTCGTCATGGCGTAGCGGGCTGGCGGTGATGTAGAGGGCGTGTTCGCACGCATTTGGTTGCGTCCCGTTTAGGGAATGCCCGGAGGAGTTGGTTTTTGTTCTTGCCATGTGCGGCTGAGTTTTCCCGTCTTTATTAAATTATTGATTTTTTTTTTTTTGTTTTACCTTTACGTGCCGTCGACTTCTTTGTCTGACTCTCCACCAGGCGTAGACCTATCGCCTTGCCACCGCTCGAACCTAAATACTTTATTTTTTTAGCGCAATTTTCGTTAAGATCGGAGTTGATCAATTTAATTCCTATTTATTTATTTTTATTTCCTACCCCTCTCCATGACACACTCTCTGTGTGTTTCGGACCGTTTCTGTGTCACCATTTTTGTGTATTACGGAAGTGAAAGGACATTCCCTGGTGGCCTGTGCGATGTGCCGTGAACAAACCCTAGTGTTTGGTTCCGGAAAGAATTGTAAACAATATATCGACGATGTGGTGACTTTCTTTGTCTTAGTAATATGACAGCTAATAGCTAGTCGTGCTAGTTTACTGTGAAAGGTTTATAAATCGAAACAATACGTCTGTGCCTTTTGGTTATTGAAAGTCTACTAGGCCTGCTGATTTGGTTAGATATGTATCTCGTGGTTCCCGCTCTTATCAAAACATACATAAATATTCAATACCACAAAATCCGTATATAATTGATTAAAAAATGCAGAAGAAAATTCAAGAAAACTTTTTCACAATTCCTAGAGACGCATGGGTCGCTATGTCTGACTTAGGGCTTGCAAAACAAACACGTGTTTTTCCGATATTGAGGCCTCAATATAAAACATACAAACAAAATATACACTTTCTAGCTTGATTTTCTTATAGAAAATTATCACATCTACATTTTAACAAAAATAAAAAAAAATAAAAAATGGGTTTTTTGAGAAAATCAATTTCAAAAATGGTACTTTTTGGTTTTTGCATAATATTAACTTAAACGTACCGCAAAGGATATTTTATACAGCCGAGTCATTTTATAATAAATATAAAGAGCGTGTTTTGGGCTCTCCGTGGGCATAAAAAATATTGGTGTAACCCAAGTAGATCGCCAGTAATTAATTGTCAAAGTTCGTCAACAATTGACCGAGGAGAGGTTTTTAACATTTTTACAGAAAAAAAGCAAAAGGCCTAAAATTATTGCATGGTATTGGAGCCTTTTAAATGTGTCCACAGAGTGCTTGAAAAAAGGTAATACAATGTGGACTGAAAATCCATGGCGGGAGATCAAGCGAAACATCCGACCCACGACGGGTGCGAAAAACACTGCTTTTCGCCGCGGCCCCTTTATAAATTCATAAGTCGAGAACAAAAAATCCGACGAACTTGCGGTTTGTGGCGACTGCGGTTTTAGAAACGGCGCCATAACATATATTTTTTTCATTGAAATTAAAAATTCGACCCTTTTTGCCTGCACGATTTGATATGAAACCACCCATATATATATATATATCAGTGTGTCGAACCGACAAAAATACTGGTTCGGTTACAGGTCAGGTTCAAGTCAATTTATTTTGTTCCGGTTCAGTTCCGTTCGATTAATTCGATCCGCGAACCGGTTCGGGGCGCTGAACCGGTTCGGAAATTATAAATGACAAATTGCAACATCAAAATAAATTAGAAATAAAACATCTGAAATCAGCACATACGAAACGGGATACATCGTAGTGTAAGGCTCAGGAATTTCTACCACGAATGGTTTCTTTATGTGCACTCAAAGGTTACCTCACCGACGTTTACGCATTCGGACTTCATCTGATTGGGTCCGACGTAGTATATAGCTGTAAAATCCGCCACCTCCTTACAAAACCACTTACAAGTAGAATTCGCTAACTATCCCGCCACCTCGGCGTGTAAGCAATTGAAGGAACAGTGGGGAGAAAATACAGCTTTCTTTATTTGAACTAGCCTTCGGTAACTCAAATTAGACCCTTAAAGAAGTTTTCATTAAACAAGATACGGAATATGAAAAACACTTCACCGAACGCAACGCCAGAAGGACGTATAATAGGATAAATATTAAAATAGAAGAGTTCGCTGTCTCACAAATATGTTAGCTTCTAAGTGCCTATACGAAACCGGATGCATTATTATCAAACTCCACAGCCTTTTCTTTTCTCATTCCGATGAAAGCAAGCTTCAAGAACTCGCGCGTTCTAGAAACGTGTTATGAAATGAGCACACAGCAGCATTTAGGATTTACGAGATTGTAGAAAAATGAAATCCCGTGACGCAATTTTTTTCTTTTTTTGCACAGCCTTCCAATTTTCTTTCTTCCGTGCAAGCCGCGACCAGCGCAATACTGGTTCCTATGTCAAGATTCATGGATCCAGCGTTTGTCAAGATTCATGGATGCAGCGTTTATATTCCTAAGACTGAGTGGAGAAGAAAAATAAGTAAGCGAGGTGTGTGTCAGTTGACGGCACTTAAAGGGACACTGACAGGGTATTTATGCTCGCCGAGGTTTTGATTTGTACGTGACATATGAGAGCTCAACTACCCAGAACAGAATTTGCGGCTCGAAATTCGGTTTCTTTCCGCTCGAAAACCGCCGATCAAGAACTGGCCGGTTCGAGTCTCGCTCACCCTCTTTTCCGCGGTCACGGGCCGTTTTCTAAGGTATCGATGCGACCACCAAATTTAATCAAAGTCGTAGGTCACTGAAGGCGCACACTCAATATTAAAAATAGAAAAAAAATATGAAACCAATTTTTTGTGGCTTCTAAAAAGCTGCAAATACGTTGATTAAAAAAAAAAGTTTCACAGACAACCGGAAGCATTCTGTGCGTTCGTCTTTTCGCGTATCGTGATTCGTGGGACTCGCGGGGACGGCGGTGGCAGCGGACGACGGGCGTGGGACTTCTATTTCAGAACTGTCGTTCGCGGTACCGGCGAATTCTGTCGACCTTTAAAAGAGAAATTTGGTACTGATCAAAAGAATTGGTATTCATCCCGTACGACACGCCCGACCACCAAGCCGATTTGCACGAAGACGTCGCCGAGCCGTCGCTCCCTTCTCGTGGCTGAAGACATCGCTCGCGCAAACGTCAAGCACGACGTGTCTACTTCAAGTTGAATATGCACGCGTACGATTTCTTTACAAGGTGCGAATGTCGCCAATGCGTGGTGCTTCCCGACTTCGACCCGGGAGTGCTTTTGCTAGAGGAAAATCGGCAGCTAACTTTCCAACTTACAGTTTACCGGCTGCATTATTACTAAGAAAAGAGATCCCGCAATGATGAGTTGCCCCAGTAGCTCAGTGGGAAAGACGTCCGCTTCACACGTGGTAGAACCGGGTTCGATCCCCCGTGAAACCTTTTTTTTTTTTTTTGATGTTTACATATCTTTTTTTTTTACAACTATCACTGAAGAAACAAACAGAAAAATAACAAACACATGTTGTGGACGACACTTCGCTGAATTAAATGGTATGGGATTTCCTTTTTGACACCTGCGAACTCAATGTAATCACTTTCCACAAAATGCAAGGAGCATATAAATCAGGTAACGTCCGCTTTCCGAAGTGTCCGTATATGTTCTACAGGAATTTCAGCCAGCCATTGGTCCCGATCCCGTTGATCTTTCGGAAACTCTGTCGCACAATGCCCCTTTTTTTCGGATGCAGGACATGTGAGCCAGCTCTTCACGCAACATCTTGGGTGTATTCTTTTCGGAGCCGATCATGGAAATCCACCACGGGCACTCACTACTCATCTCCAGCTTCTCAATGTACAAAACAACTCATCTTGGAGTACAGAACATCGAGCGGAACAATAACTCACGGCGAACAGTTCCCGCACGCCGCATCGCACGCCGCATCGCACGCCGCATGTCCTGTCGTCTGCTACCGGAGAGGAGAAAAAAAAAAAAAAAAAACGCACGGTCGGGTGTAGCCACGTGACTTCCGCCACTCCACTCTCTTCTCTCCACTTCTCCGTCGGGTTTCGGTTTCGGTTTAGAGCAGTTGCGTCTTTTGGCTTTATTAAATAAATATGCTACGCTGTTGCAAAATATTAATTGGGTAGTCCTCCGACACCATAATGAAGCGCCTGGCAAAATATGAAAAAAAAATTTTGGGGGGTGTAAGTGTCCCTTTAAAGAACAAATGGCATTGATAGCACATTCATTGTCAACAGCGCGTGGCCGAACCGTTTTGACATGAGCCGGTAGCCGTTATTTATTTTCCGGTTCAGTTCCGGTTCGGGTTCATCGCGATAACAATATAACGGTTCGGGTTCGGGTTCAGTTCCGGAAAAAACACCGGTTCGGTTCCGGTTTTCGGTTCGGTTCGGCTTTGGTTCGACACCCTGATATAAATATATATATATATATATATATATATGCACAAGAAAGCGCACTTGCTTCCGAATCAAAAACTGTTTTATTTTTATAAAAAAATCTACGAGGATAAGGTAAATGGGGACTAGAACGAGCAGATCACGCTTAGTGTTGTCTTTTTGACTTCGCTTATTAAGGGTACAATATATAACAAAAGTTTCTTAAACCGCAACTTGCGACTCTAGAGCAAAATTAGCATCCGGTTTCATGGACTAATAAAGGTTGCCTGAAAACCCTATTCAGAAAAAACTGTGCGTACTGGTGCGAGATTGTTCGCAAGACGCATACGGCAGCGCTGCCACGTGCTGTCGTCGTCTGCTTTCTATATCTGGGAATAGCCAATAACATGGTTAGCACGGTAGAGAGAAGCCTAAAAGGAAACTGCTGCCCGCCCGCCCTCCAAAACAAAAATATATATATATCTTTTTTTTCGGCGATTTATTATGCTGCCAGAGGTCTACGCAATAACTATTTTCCTACAGCGCCACGTATAAATTATTAAAGTAAAGAAACAAAAGTAAAAAAACAAAACGCAACTGCTTGAAACCGAAACCGAAACTGGACCGGGGAGGAAGGAGAAATGTGAGGAGAGGAGAGTTGCCGGAGGTTCACGTGGCTACACGGAACCGCGTTTTCTTTTTTTTTTTGGGCCGTGCGATTTTAGTTTGAAGCCGACGAAAACCGCGCACGTCACGCGTCGCACGTAGCACGAAGAACATAAAAATCAAGCACTTCGTGATTGACGTTTGCGCGTTTTTCAAGCTCTTACCAATCGTGTTTGTAAGGTGAGCGATGCCTTCAGCCAGGTGAAGGGACGACGACTCGGCGACGTCTTGAAGCGAATCAACTTGCGGGTCGGGCGTGTCCTATGCAATAAATGCTAAATGTTTTTATCGGTGAAATATTTCTCTTTCGATGTAAGACAAATTCGCCAGTACCACGAACAGTTCTGAGGTAGAGGTCCCACGCACGTCGTCCGCTGCCTTCGTTTCGTTCGCTTCGTTCAGCCGTCCAGCCCGCGAGCAGTGTTGCACGGAACGGCGTTCCTTTTAGAAGGAACGAAGGAACGCCGCCGTTCCATTTTGCATGAAGAAAGAAACGGCGTTCCTTTTTTTCGTGCAGTGAGATAATTTGTATACTATTTCTAGGAGGGAAATTATAAAAGATATAACTACAACATCTTTATGAAGAGCACGATGTCGTTAACTTTTGAATTACTTATCTTAGGGTTTATTTTGTATGGTCCTCACTCGGTAACTGAAGGGTGCAGGAGAGCGAGGGGACATTGATTCAATTTTCAGTGCCCGAGACTGCGTTTCACAATGCAAAACGTTTAGTGGAATGAAAAGACACAGAAAGAAGGACGTTTCGAATTCAGCCACTTTCTTTGCTTTCACGAATCCTCATACAACCGGAAATCTAAGGCCAACTAAAGTCATCACTCAAGTCCCGCACAGAGAATTACAGTTAAACAAAAGAACAGGTTACCAGATATCGAACACACCCTTGTATCCCGAACATTGGTCACTTAAAAGATAAACAGAAATTAACATTTGTTCCTTCTTTCCTTGTTATACACTTTCAAAATGAACACGAATCCAACCTTCACGAAGAAGGACCTGTAGATTTCAAGACTGACCTTCCAAAGGCCTTAACCTCTTCTCCACCTGCTCGTCTTGCGGACAGCAACATTGAGAAGCAACCGTTGTTGAGTTGGAACAAGGGACTTCGTCAGATTGAAACGTGCGAGGTTGCTGTAAAACGCACGCGCAATGTGGGGTAACAGTACATTTGGCTCGTCCGAATCGCCCGCCAAAACGGGGATATGGTAAAAATATGAAATTTTTAAAGGTGGATATATCAACAAATGAAAAACTGCATCCGCTTGTTTTCTTCTCTTTGCGCCCTTCCATCACGGCATTCAAATTAATACGTTCCCATTTAAAGAGACATTACAACGGAATTTCAGCGTTTATATTATAGTCTATATCTGTTTAAAAAATCACTATCACATCGAACACACCAATATCTTGTTAAAAAGTCACAAAAAGAAATTTTGAAACGAATTAAACGATTGGCAAGGCGTACCTGGGGGATGTCGCTAACGCCTCGTTTGTAATGCCTGTCTAGGAACGTTGACAGCTAGTGAGTGTCTCGCCTCCGGCCACGACGAGAGAAGAGGGGAAGGAGGAACTCTCGTCTTCCCGAGAATCCCCTTTGTGTGTTCCAAAAGTAGCTATTGTCCCTCTAGAAGATTATAGATTAACCCGTCATTCTAAATTCGTACAAAAGCAGCCGCTTCGGTGGCTGGAACGACTAGGCCACCCTCTCGACGTCAGCCTCGCTGTAGCTTTGCTCGTCTTGAGACAACCTACGTCACGATTGCGTTGGATGTCACGTGCTCTAAGCTGCGCCTTCTCCGAGCGCTTGCTAGAGTGGGCCGCTTATAACAAAAAATACAGCCACCCGGCTCAAAATGCAAACGTGCGATTGTCATTTACGGATATTGTGGATCATATTCAACCTATGTTTGAACACGACAGATATGTTTCAATTTTGTCTAATTATCCCTTTAATGGGACAAATAAAAAAAACACCTTTGTCTACTTAACTAAGTATGGTAATCAGCAAACTACAAATATCACGTAAAAAAAAAACGATACGTTCCATTTGTAACTTAATGCCAACGAGTTTCATTTGTTACAAATAGAACTTGTAATGGAAACGCATTCCAAAAATCAGAAGGAACGTAAAACGATTTTCTGTTCCTTATTTGTTTTTGTGGAAAGTGTACAAAATTTTTCCCTAGTCGGGAATCCTTGATGCGACGCTATGTTGAGAATTGCGCAGAGAACGCACAGAGTGCATCCGGTTCTTTGTGCAACATTTTTTTTCAATCAACTTACTTGAAGAATTTTAGAAGCCACAAAAGATTGGTATCATTTTTTTTTCTATTTTTGATATTGATTGCATGCGTTTTATTACCTTAGACTTTGATTATAATTGGTGTGCATGTGTGTCTAAACCATAGAAAACGGCATGTGACAACGGAGGAGAGGGTGAGCGCGACTAACGCCGGCAAGTTCTCTTTCAGTGGTTTTCGGTGGAACCAAAGATTGTGTTCTGGTTTGTTGCGCTCTCATATGTCATGTACAAGCAAAAACTTTGGCGAGCATAAATATCCTGTCAGTATCCCTTTAAGTTGTCCCGCCTTCAGCGAGAGCATTCGGCTTATGGTACGCTTGGGGCCTTGTTCACCTCGTGCCCACGTACGCAACCAAAGCACGGCGGAAGGAATGGAGTGTTTGCATGATTTTGAGCGTTCGAAGAACACGGCCGACTCGTCTAATTTTTTTCACTTACAATAGCCGGCGTCATCTGCTTTGTAGTTCATTAAAATCATTGGCTAATGTATGCGCAATGTGTCTATGTGCCTCAGTCCGGGGAGGCAAGGGACATATTCTCAATTTTAAAGGATAACTACTACACTTTGAAAATGCTTTACCATTTTGTGTTTCAATTTTAAACATTTACTACAGTTATGTACGTATATTAAACCGAACACCACTTTTCTTAAAACTGAGTATCCTGCATTTTGGCCAGTACAGTAAATAAATAAAAAAAATCATTTAAAAGAAATGTATTACGTTAAGAACAAATCATGCTTTTTCATACCTTGTTTTTGTGTGGTTTAAGTTACTAACAAAATATAACCATAAAGCGTGTACTACGAGACGGAACACCTATTTTTTTTTCTTCAAAACTGAATGGTATGCAATACTCTCAGTACTGGTAGAGAAAAGGCACAGTCATCGTTTGTTTTGTTGATTCTAGACAATGCAGTACCAATATATATATATATATATATATATATATATATATATATATATATATATATATATATATATATATATATATATATACTGAGGCAGAGTACTTCAATCAGGAGATGAAAAACCTATTCCTGGAGGTTCTCACAAATGTGCACTTTAACACGGCTTCGTACATCTACCAACGCGACGCTTCCTGTCGGCAGGTGGGATCCGACCCAGTTTTGAGTGTGGCTCGGCACCTTGGCTCGGCACTTTAAAGCGTTCGGCTATGGCAAAAGCTAGACGTCTTCTCCTAGGCTGACCAAAATCCCTGCAGCTCCGTTGTTGGCATCATTCGGTAGCATGAGCTCGACCGTTCTTTCCCCGCCGTCTCGAAGGAGTCCAGTAAACACCGTTCCCCCATTCGGTATCCCACTACGTATGCTCCAAGTGTCAATAACCGAGAGCAAGACCAGAGCCGTGAGTGTTCCCAGAAATAGCCCCCCCGGCATCACCAACCAGGAGCGAGGCCGAAGCTACGAGTGCTCCTCCGGAGTGCTCCCATCACCGCGAACCAAAAGCAAGGCCGGAGACAGAAATGCTCCTATAAAGAGCCCCCTGGCAGCACCAAACTTCACCACAGCTGAAGCTTTAAGTGACCCTACAGAGGGCCCACAGGCATCGCAGACCGAGTTCGAGGCTGTTGCCACAAGTGCTTTTAGAGAGAGCCCCCAGTCATCACCAACCGAGAGCGAGGCCGAAATCACAACTGTCTCCTCCAGAGAGTCCCCGGGCATTGCATACCACTCCGGCATCGAACATGTCGCTCTCTGCTCCGCAGACATCGCCAATCACGTGTCAATATGGAGCCACGAGCGCTTCTCGAAAGAGCCCGAGGGTATCGCCGTCGAAGTGTGAGGCGGGGCTACAAATAATCCAATGGGGATACCCAGCCATTGCCAACCCGGAGAGAGGCGGAAGCCATGACTCCTCCTCCGGAATTTCCACGCTAACAGTTTCTATCTCCACCTACGGCTTCCAATACAGACAGCACGGGACAACGATTCGACGACTTGTTCTCTGCCTTAAACCCAACACCGCCCAGGCCGCTTCGGCGACCAGCACAAGAACTCATGATAGAGCTGTTCCTGCCCGCCGCTACAATATGCGCAGCAGCAACGTAGATGTCGTCTAAACGAGGGCGCCTCGTTCCTGACTCACCGATTCCTTAGGTTCCATACCTCCCGAGCACCATCATTCGAGGTTATTTCTGTACTTACGAAAAATCATAGATAAGCGGATCCGACACGAGCTCCACACTCAAACACTGCAGTATTGCTATTGCATTTTGAAAAAAAAAGGTTGTTCTTTCAATAAAGCTATGTTTTATGTTCTATGTTCTATGTAATATTCCCTTGACTCGGGCATCGCACCAAAGAGACTAAACGTAAAACTGAACCCTTCCATGAGCGCGTTTAACGAAAACAAACATAATGAGTGAAACGGCATCCTAAAACAGTCTCTCACCACCTATTGAAATTTAGCATTTAACACAGTGAGCGTCGCGCAGTACAGCTCACCGACACGGAAAGCTACATTAAACTGAGCAAATTATTCTAGTCTAAGAGAAAATATGTAGCTCTCGGAATAAAACAAAAACAACTCTGTGAGCTTAATGCGACAAAAACGAAGAAACTGGCACGTGATACCGTGGGTACATCTCGCTCCTCCAATACAGTAGCTCGTGAGAACCACGCGAGTAACATTTGGCGTCCGGATTCTCTAACACAGTATCTGGTGGCAGCTACGCGGCTAATACAAAAAAATACCATACCAACAATTTACACCTGGCACCTGCAACAAGCTCAAGCTGCAGCAACACATCGCAAGGAGACGGCGCTGATAGAGCGAGCCCTTACCCCGAGAGCACCGGAAAGCAACAAAACGTAATTAATTTGTCCAACGTCAGCTTACCGGCCGCGGAGATGTCCATGTGTTCAAAGGGCCTTAGTTTTTGCTCGTCTTCCGGATAATTCAATGAGTTTCGGATATTTAAGGATTTAGCTGACTTTGCCAGACACCTGCGACTAAAAGAGTATTTCCGTGAGTAACCCCAAGACAACCGAGAATGAATTCCGAATGCGTCCGACCAGTCGAAAACTCCGAACGCACAGCGTAATAATTACCACGAATTACACACCGAATAGGTACAATAAGATGTGGTACAGAGCTGTACACAGCAGAAGAAATTACGCTACAATCTCACCTCTGCCGAACACGCCGCTAATCGTGCACTCTATACTCGAGAGGCGATAGTACCATCAAACCGGCAGATAAAGGAGGAGCGGTTGTGATTCAAAACAGGTAAAAATGCTTGGATAAAGGATTCAGGCAGCTTAACGACAAAAATGTTTACAGAGAACTACCGGACAATCCTACTGAAAAGTACACCAAGGTAACGAAACAAATGCTAACATCTCTTTTACAAAAAGCAAATAAATTTTCGCGGAAATTTACAAAGCGATAAAATCCGCCTATCCGAGACTTGAATGATTGTATACATTACACAAAATTCACAAACCAGGAAACTCAGAATGGCCAATTGTGTCAGGAATCGACACAGTAAAAGATCGAATTTTAAGCTTTTTTGACTTACTTATAATCAGCCTCCCACCTGAAGTCCCAGTATATCTAAAGGACACAAATCACTTCCTCCTTGAGATATCGCAGCCTATTACACTGACTAATGCACTCTAGCTCATCATGGACCTTGGGTCCCTTTACACGATTATTACTCTTCAGGACGGTATCAAGGCAGTGATAAGTGCCTGTAACAAAATCCCACCAAACGATGGTGAGAACTATAAAGTAACACTAATTATGTTAGTTTTAGAACACAAAAACTTCGAATTCGGGGGAAAGCACTATCTGCAGACCGGGGCACGACAGTTGGCACAAAGATGGCCCTCAGCTATGCCAACCTTTTTATTGCCAATCTCGAGTTCCGTTTAATCTTCAACCACGAATTAAAACTACAATTTTACAAAAGGTAAATCGACGATATCTTTTTAATTTGGTCGTACAGCGAGGTAGACCTTCTAACATTTACTTGTAATTTTAACGCCTTTCATACTAATATGCGATTCTCGCACTGTTACTCCGCGACAAGCATAGATTTGTTGGACGTGACTGTAGAAATTCTCGAAAGCCACCTCTCAACGAAGCTCTACCGAAAACCCACGGACCGCCAACAGTATCCTCACTTTAATAGTTCTCACACGAAGCAAGGAAAACAAGCATTCCATACCCTGTCAAGCACATAGATTAAAAATAAGTTGCTCCAATTCGACTGATTTTGATCGCAACCCAGAGGAATAAAAAGCGGTACTCACCGAGCAAATATGTTACCTTACTGTGGTTGACAACGCCATCGAAAGAGCCCGCGCACTGGATAGACATCGCCTTACTAACCTGCCTCAACCCACCGCACGTAAAACCCAAAGAGTTAATCTGGTAGTCACTTATTCGGCCGTACTTCCAAATGTAAATAACATTCTAACAAAAAACTTTAGGACCTTACAGCAGAGCGAAAGTCTTAGCACGTTATTTGTGGAACCACCACGAGTAGTCTAGCGGCAAGGCAGAAACCTCAAAAACATCTCGGTGCACTCCAAAAGCTCAGAATCTCCCACTCTTGGTTGCCAGCCTTGCGGAAAGTCCAGTTGCCAGGTTTGCGACCACAGAGACCAACGAGATTAAAGAAGCCATATCAAATTTCTGGTACAAAGTTAATACAACCCTGAACTACCACTCGGCTGATGTTATCTACGTGTTGCGATGCAACCTTTGTGACATGGACTAGGTGGGCCAGACCGGAGCCCCTTTCAGGCTGCGATTCAGTCGTCACAAATCGCATGCCAACTCTCTTCCGCACCTTCCATTTTTGAGACGGATTCAACACCCGAATTTCACTTTTGATGCTATAACAGCCGTGATTTGTCAATCTGGCTGCAGCTCCGATTGCGAAAGAAAGCTGAGAGAGGCATATTCTGTTTATACATTTAAATCGTTTATCCACGAGAGTTTGGGCAAGTTCAATTGCAAGCAGCCAGCAAGCAGCTGTGAGGATCGAATTTGGGCCTGGATTATTAGGGTTACACGTTCAAGCTATATGATATATTCCGTGTTAACGATTGCCAGCACTCAAAAATTCAAATAATACTGAGTTCCTTTTCATCAAACAGTTTTGAAAGACGTTGCATTTCGCGAGCTCTTTCCAGTACAGTCTGTTCTGAGAGCCATATAAAGGCCCATAAGGGACTGGTGTATAGGACTACTATGACTAATTTCCTTTAAATATTGCATGACGTGCTTTCTTTATTATCTTACATTAGTTATATTTAGGAGAATCACGAGGGTAGAAAAGATAGTGGGACAAAAAGATGGAAAAAGTACCCTATTGAAAAAGGCCAATATAAACTCGGCTTATTGGAAATATTGTATTCCTATGAAGTTGATGGAAACCAATAAAAACTTGTTGTTATCCGATTAACCCAATACGCACGATGGGAACTCATATTGGAGCACAATATCCCGATATAGTATGCGGTTATTGGTATATAACAGGATATTGGAGCACAATATCCAGATATAACTTGCGGTTATTGGTATACAACACGATATCGAAGCACAATATCCCGACAGAACTTATGGTTATTGGAATAGAATACTACACCGCGTGCATATTGGTGACCGACATGGACATACTGTGCGGCCACACGATATATAAATATCGGTCGTCGATCACGGGCCCAAAGTAGAATACAATATCGCGTAAATAAATCTCAGAACGAATTCCAAGTTACCAACATGAATTATGTCGGCATATACTGCGGACTAAGAGGATACGTAACACAATATTGATCGCCCGTGAAGCTACGTGTGGATATCGGTACGCCCACATATACGACATCGCGTGAATGATATCGTAGAACAGCATACGGCAATACGAGAGAGAACAATATTGGAGGTGGATACACACAGAACACAAACGTTCCGCGTTGCAAATACATTCACATTGATCGAAAGCGCAAGTGTACGTACGGCACACAGTACACACAGCCTCGACCGCTTGAGATGCTAGACAACCACCAAACCATTCAGAATAACTAGCTGGGACATCCGCGACCTACCTCTCAATGAGAAAGCCCAATAACGACGGGCTCATTGGAGTGATCGTTTTCAAACAAATGTTTATTGCATGCAGTTTTACTGCAACAAAAGTTAGGTTACCGATGTCGGAACCCAAATCGAACGCGATACGTGACAATGTCAGTTCGAACGATAAAATAATGAGGATTGATGGGCTTGATAGGCCACGTGCTTCTTACCCGCAAATTTATCGATATTGACCCACCTTTCTGGGTAATCCTACGTCGTACACAAAATCCACAACCACACACGAGCACATTTCACCCACCACTCTTCGTCGCCTGTTTCGCAAGATTCACACTGTAAAAAACGGCGGGAAAAATACGTGCATTTGCGCCATCAAACGATACGTTACAGACTCGTTTTATGAGAAAAGTTTCCATCGTCAACCCGCGCGCGCGGAAGCTCGTGCGCTCGAGTTTCGGAGGCAGTTCGAACTGCGAAGGGAGGCGAGGCGAGCGAACCGCGAGCCCAGCAAGCCGGCGCACCTGCGCGCATGCGCGCATGCGCTGCCTGCAGTGTAGTAGCCAATCGAGCCAGACGAGCGGCTGAGCGTGCCGCCGAGTGGCCGAGCCCGCCGGCCCAGCCAAGCCTAGCCGAGCCGCCGAGATTGCGCGATTGCGCCATTGCGCAGCGACCGCGACCGCGGCGACGGCGGGACCGACGGATGACAGCTCGTCAAGTTCGTCGCGAACTTTGCTTGTGGGCCCCAAGTGAAACCAACGCACTTT
Source organism: Ixodes scapularis (assembly GCF_016920785.2). Taxonomy (NCBI): domain Eukaryota; kingdom Metazoa; phylum Arthropoda; class Arachnida; order Ixodida; family Ixodidae; genus Ixodes; species Ixodes scapularis. The sequence continues at coordinate 59,878,377 of NW_024609880.1, read as the reverse complement.
CAATCGCTTCGAAAGGTACGTACTTTATTACTTGCAGCATTGGGTGCTTTGGTATACACAGATCAAAGTGAACACTGAAGGACAGAAGGGAGACATGATGTTTTGAAATCGCAGCTTATTTGAACGCACGCGTCCCCTGCTGAAAGCGTCTAACTGTGCTCTGTTGCAGACGTCATTTGGACTGCGCGTACTCTGATGTAACGTCAGTCAGTGTTTACACTCGGCTAGCTTCGCTATCTTGTTATCTCATGTGCGAAATACACGTAGAAACCAGCGCCTCGTCTCTTTCGGATATTCAACCTCCAGCCCCCTGGCTCCCAGCATGCTTACCGGCGCAAACCGTTCGACGTGTTGGATTCGTGGGCTCGTTCGAGAGGCGTTGTTTAACACTCACGAGTCGCCGAAGTGTTACCGGAGCTTCTCTTTACGAAAGTCGCGATCGACGCTGGGCTCTGAGTTCGTACTTTTGTCTACCCTGGTAGACTAAGAGTGTCGACCATTCATCTGTGGTGCCGACTGGCGCCGTACGAAGTTGAGAAAAGCTAGCGAGTCTGTCAGATTTTTGTGACGCCGCCCAACTGCTCTGCTACCGGCTGCGCTCAACAAAAAAAAAAAAAACGTTTTTTAATTTTTAGTTTTTTTTTTGCCATGTTTCATTTCAGTCAACGCAAAGTAAATCGCGGCCGTACGTCGGTTGACTCCCGATTACTGTCTCTACATCGTAGATTGTCTCACCACAGTGGTGCCTTTTTGGTGTGATCTTATTATGATATCGTTACATCTTGCTTTTTCATCTTGGCACACTTCTAGACGACCTTCTACGCGTTGCACTCATTGCCGACGTGTAGCTGGTGTTAGAGACAAATCTGAAGTCGCTGTTTGCTCACTCCTTGGTGCACATATTTCATGTTCAACATCAGGTATCTGAAGGAGGCTCCATGAAACCCTGGAGTTTGTTTAGAGGTGCCTCAACATACTGTATTCAAGTGTCGTTTTGTGTGGTATAGTTTCCTACAAAACCAAATTGCACTTTGTTCGTAATATACCCTACAACTGTTCACTACAATTAAAGTTGCTATGAAACATTGGCCACGAGAGGTGACTCGGCCAACGCAGCCTGAAAATTCCTCGCATAATTTTCTTCATGGGTCATTTTGGACATGGACAAATTTTCTTGTGAATAATGAGTGTTATGCACATGTGTTCTATTTTTCGTACAGGTACTTCAGTTAGATAAACCCCAGCAAAGGCAGCAAGACAGTCGCATGGGGTCACACCAAGGATAACTGCATTCCTCCTCGAGTCCCGAGTCTTGTCACCAAACTTCACTGAACATAATGGTACATTCCGTTTCCTTAACTTTTTCTTCTGAAATTTGTTTTTTTATTGTTGTTGTTGTTGCTTTTTTTTATTTAAAAAAGGGTAGTACGACGTTCAAACACCCAATATCTTTTTTTTTTCTTTTTGTAAAATGTGTAGTACATCGTTTAAACACCCAAGCGTTCATAAATGGTCTCTGTACCAGACAATAGGGTGTCTTATACTCTTTTTCATACTTAGCGTGCAACGCTGTCAAAGGTACTAAAGTGGTGCGCATGAAAAAATAGAAAAAGTGTTACCATAGAGTAATATAGTGGAACGTAAAGAGTGGCCACTCGAACCCTATCGCGGCCCAGGAAGTCGGTTTCACGGCAGCCGCCAGCTGGCGCCAAGGTGACGAATTATTTATACATTTGTTATATTTTCACCGTTCATAAATTGTTCTATCTTAATTTAAAAAAATTTAAAATTATTAGTAGCTTCGAAGGTTAGAGAAAATATTCCAATAATTGCAACTTCCGCTTGGGCAAAACGCCGCCATAACGGCAGCCTGGGTGTTGGGCTCGGTGGCTCGGGCAATCTACCACTGTTCCTGTCGTTCCTGTCGTCACGTGGATTTCTCGGTGTTCGCTTCGTGGAAAAGGTGAGCCATTTCAAAACACTATTACGCAACCACTTGAGGAGTGTTTCACGGGTCTGTTGGGCGTCAGCGTCTTTCGGGCTTGCCGCTTTTCTCTGTAACATAGCGTGAAATGCAGCAGGGCAGAAGCGTCTAACGCTGCAAACACGTACGCGTTGTCTTCAGCGACGCTGATTCCAGCTTTCACTTCTCAATCGCGCGTGCATTACATGCTCATTTAAAGCGTCGAGCTCTCTCTCTCGTAGTTGTTTCTTTCCTGGCACTTACGGTGAAATGGAGCACACAGTTTCTGCGGGGGCCGAGAGTCGGTGCCGCCAAAGAGAGGTCCCGAGACACTTCGCTCAATGTGGTGTGGTTTCACCTACTCGCATGGGTTTTTCGCTCTTTGCGTGAGGTTTCCTTCTTCTTAATGTTGAAAGTACATGCCGCAGCACCATGCTTTTAATTTGATCTGGTCGAGAAGAGCCAGCTCAAAGAATTTAAATCACAGGTGAGCAAGGCATCCGATCATCTGCGTAATTCGGTGCACCTTGCGCGCTGGTGTATGCTGGAATACCATAGGGAACTATAGTATCATAAGGCGCCGAAGCATTGGTTTCACGTCGTCCGAGTTGGTCTATACTAACATGCAATTCATCTTTTTATTTAAGGGTGCTGTTCGTGCACCGTGGTTACCTCTTGATTTATACAGTACGAACTTGACCTTGTGTTTTGTATATTAGTACAGTTTATTGTGTCATGACCAGCTCCCTTTTCGCAGGCATATCGAAATCTCACGGCGCCAATTCTGTAAATTTTCTTCTGCAGCGCATGCCGTCGAAATGCCCAGCTACGGTAGCTACTGCTGCGTAGCGTGGTGCGGTAACAACGGAAGAACGTGCAAGAAACCGGGAACAAAGTTTTTCCGGGTTCCGCGGGACAGCAAGTAGCCATGGTTTCCATCTGTCTTTGTTTTAAAAACTTACTGGATGACTGTTCAGCTGTCATAGCGAAAAAACAGAAAGTTTGTTTCTTCAAAACTAGTTTCAAAGCTCTAGTAAGGGAAAAACTTGGGCGAGTTCTTTTGCATACTGATGATTAAAAACAGTGCAGGCGAGACGAAGGACCAGAGCTCTGGAGTACTCACAGAACCTTTGCTCAAACTACACTAAGGTGGTTAAGTAACACAGTCACTTACCAGCCGTAAAATTGTTATCTATTTCATTTTTCTTAAAACTGTACTTCGTAATCTCACACATAGCCTGTACTTATGAGAAACTAATGTATAGGACACTACTGTGTGTTTGCCTTCACATCAGCACAGACGTAACACTTCACTGAATATATCATGAACAAAAATAGTTGTCATTGAAAATTTCTGTTCTTTCTGTGACATCCTGTAACTTTGAAGGAACAAATAAAATTATATATCTGTGATGAAGGAACAGAGGCATTCCTGTTAAACAGCGATGGCCTATGTATTAACCGCCTCTTGTAATTTAAGGTTTTAGTCATCTTCAGGCATTTATATACCTGTACTACATGTCGCAGGTCTAAAGCGTGGGTCGAGTACGCCAAGAGACATGACCTCATGGACAAACCGGCGGCGCGCCTATATGCAAGCTACTACGTGTGCAGCGACCACTTCACTGTACACGACTTCATGGACCCTGGACGAACGAGGCTCACAAAAACAGCAGTGCCCAATGTTCGTCCACTAGAACACTGCCAGTCTGTGATATGTCGTGGTAATGCTTTATTCACTTCCCGATGTATGCAAATTATACAAGTAAAAAAACTTGACTTAATTGTAGCTCTACTTTTGCTGCTTCGTAAGCTCTGACATTACTCTTATTTCTATCTAGCATCAGTGGTATGGTCACGTTTAGGCGATGCTGTCATGTTTGCGCATCTGCATCACAATAGCGTGTGTTCACTTCTCAGTATCATTGGTTTGGAGCTTCATTAGCTCCGAACCTTCCCATAATCTAGAAATGTTTTGTTTCAATGTCCAGAACGTGTTGACTGCTGTGTTACACCCCCAACACTGCTGCTGTCGTGTCCAACATTTTGTTAATTGCAGGTGACTTCATCTTGTTTCTAATAGCCAAATTTTTGCAGACCTCGTGGAGGCCAGCACCTCGCACAGCACGCCTTCGGACAGCCAGCCGGTCACCCTGTCCAGAGCAGCTCATGGTGAGGAAGCAACTCTGTTTGAAGCAACAACTTGTTTCTGATAACAAACTTCTTGCAGATCTCGCGGAGGCCAGCACCTGGCACGGCACGCCTTCGTACAGCCAGCTGGTCACCCTGTCCAGGGCAGCTCCTGGTGTGGAAGCGATTCTGTTTGAAGCAACAACTTGTTTCTGATAACCAAATTCTTGCAGATCTCGTGGAGGCCAGCACGTCGTATGGCACGCCTTCGGACAGCTAGCCGGTCACCCTGTCGAGGGCACCTCACGGTGAGGAAGCGACTCTATTTGAAGCAACAAATTGTTTCTGATAACCAACTTCTTGCAGATCTCGCTGAGGCCAGCACGTCGCACGGCACGCCTTCGGACAGCTAGCCGGTCATACTGTCCAGGGCAGCTCACGGTGAGGAAGCGACTCTGTTTGAAGCAACAACTTGTTTCCGATAACCAACTTCTTGCAGATCTCGTGCAGGCCAGTGCCTCGCACGGCGCGCCTTCAGACCTCAGCCCAGTGACACCATTCTCCTCTGCCAGCTCTGAATCAGCCGAGGCTTGTAAGTGTCTTTAATTTTCTTTGCCTATATGGATGCCTCTATGCTTTTCATCAGTAAGATTCTTCTGTGCAAATGGAAGTTGGTGTTGCTTCTGAATATCCTTAGTTAACCGGCATTAATGAAGTAAAAGTTTAAGACTAAAAAAATATAAGGTTTTGATATTTCACATTATATAAATATAATGCAGAGTTGAGTGTACAAGCTCAACTCTAAGGCCACATATATTGTTCGTCAGCTGGCTAATATTCTGTTCCTTGGTTCTAGCTATTTCACGCTCTTCCACGCCCAGTTTCCGCAAGTCAGCAGTGAGACCTAAGGACGTCATAACGCGTCTTCAAGCCAAGGTCTCGAGCTACAGGAAGGCCGCCACAAGACTGCGGAAGCAAGAGCAGAAGGTGCCTCAGACAGCTACGGAAACCCTCGCCATGATTCGCCCTCATGTCACTGAGGAGGTATTCCAGCTGGTGTCAAGTCATGTGAAACTGAGGTCTCGGCTGGCATATACGCTTTATTAACCGGAATTCAGGCAGAGTTAGGCTCCAAACTTGCGTTTCTGGGGCACAACTGGTGAAGATTAAAGGGTAGCATAAATCTAAACATGCGTTTAGCATTAATTTTGCATTTTATTACATATGTGTTACAGGTGCGAAGAAAGTTTTATTTGTGCAGTGCAAACCGAGTGTCAAGCATTTTTGGTATTACTTTTTTAAGGCTGGGTCGCAGGCCACCGGGCTATATTGGTGAATGTCTAATTTCAAAATCATTTGTCTTTGTATTTTTATGTATGGCCATGTTGAATGGGAGAGTTGTCATTTTTCTATTATGCATAGTCCTGTCCATTGGTCACGCAACTTGGGTGTCATTGGGCCTTTCCTGGTCCTGTTCACGATTGCTGCTTTAGTTTGATGTGCAGCTTGTACATAGGCAAGAAGAGTCATTGTTTAGACAAGAGCCGCGGGCTAGCCATGTTTTGAATTGCAATTTTATTTTGTGGGGGAATCTGCAGGTGTGGAATATACAAGGATTTGTTTTTGCAAGATTGTTCCTTATGATAGATTCGACGTAATTTGTAGATAACAGATTGTTAAATAATGATTTGTTATGCTAAGAGTCTTTTTGTGCCCTAATAATTGATACTAGAAGTTTTTGTGCGCTAACAAGGCAGGCATTTTACACGGCGAGCTACTTTGGAGAATATGTTTGTGTGGGCACACAAACAAATTTGTGTGGACTCTGAAGACTATACCACTACCCTGTGTGTGGACTATAGTCCGGAAAATACGGTAATTAACAGAACGGTGCACACTGCACGCCGAGCATTTCCAGGTATAATTTGTAATGACCAGGTTGCAGGCCACCAGTCGACCAGTCTTCACTAGCGACTGCAAAACCACTTGACGTGTGTTTTTTTCTAGTGTGTTCGTGTTGAATGTTTCTTTATGGGTATGGATCTTCATATTGGGTCACCCGGCTTTGGTGTCAGTTGTGAACTTTTAGATGTTTCCTCCCTCAAACCTTTACAAAAAAAGCTGATGAGGTTTTTCTGAAAAATATCCTTTGTAACACGTCCTGAAACAATTAAGTGCAAAAATAATTTTCACAGTCTTCTGTTTATTTTTTATGTAAAGTAGCTATTTTTTATGGTTATCTTCGTGGCCAAAATAAAAATTTTAATATTTGTTAATTGCTGCCTTCTGTTGGTTGTCCTGTTTTTCCTGTTCCGTGACATAGTTTTATATTTCATATTGGGATTGTACATGGTTACCTCGTTACCTGTCTGTCCTGAATTTGTAAATGAATTTAACCGTGCTTTTGAGTTGTTGAATGCACAGCTCAAACGCCCAAGTAAATTCTAAATTAGCAACCGTAACTAAAATTAAAATTGGAATTAAACTTGAGGAAGAAAACGAGAAGGACGGACAACCATAGTTGGAAGTTTGTGGGACAGGCTGTCCGTCCTTCTCGTTTTCTTCCTGAAGTTTAATTATCTCTTACCAACCCGCTCATTCTGGCCTTAAAATTGTAGTTAGTCCCGACAACCTTGGTGGCGCAAGCTACCGCACAATACAGTTGGGAGCACTAATATTAGTTATCCATCCATTTGACTAATAGTATTCTGTGACTCTATCCATGTTGAAAAACGAAACCGAAAGCATCCAAACAGGAAGTCGAGAAACATTTCACGGCGGCCGCTAGGAGCGCTGGTAGTCGAGTGGGCCGCTTGGGTCTATTGGAGTGGCCACTCTTTACGTTCTACTATATTACTCTATGGTGTTACTCCGCGCGTTTCGTGGACGAGTGGTAGAAGGCGCTGCTCTGGCGATACTGACGTCTCGGTGGCCGTGGTTCAAACCCATTTGACGCGCAAAGCTTTTCTTTTTTTTTCCTTTTTTAGACATACTTTTCATGCAAGATTGTGCGCATAAACGAAGTGCATATTTCAGTTCCTCCTTCTTGATTTTTATTTATAAGTCGCCGAGAGGCCAGATTTCTACCGTCTGGTCTGCCGCTTTGCAAGTGTTATTTGCCTCCAGCACCGAGTTATATTTTTCTTTCGTGCAGCGTCGAATGAGGAATCGCCCTGATAGCGGCCTTGTCCCAAAATTTATAATAAGACGTTAATCGACAATAGTTGTGGCCTGTACAGTTTATTTTGAAATAGCTGTCAAGGGTAGGAATCTCCCTCTCGGAGCATTTGCGATGCACCTTCAGGCGAATGGCGTTCTGTGTGAACTCGTCATGCTTGACGGTCCCCGTGCTCGAAACTTTCACGTTGCGCGGTCTTTGCTTCGGGGACGACACCTTGCCAGATAGGCACTGCGCCTTGCACTTCGCGACAGTACAGGGCACACTCCATTGTCGTTCCTGGCCGTCTCCAGGACTTCACGACCGAATTCTCCGGGGAATGTATTCTTATACTCCCGTACACATTGGCGATCATCTGCTTGCACTCTCAAGATTCTCGCACAACGAATCTTCGAAAACATCCGAGCAGGAGAGGTACTTGAGCTTGCTGCGTTAGACGCCATCTTCTCAAAACCAGCCAGTGCCACACAACCCGAAAACCCAGAGCGGCTGCCACACGGATGAACACGAAAACAATTTAAGGTGGTTTACATTAACTTTTCCTTTTTCTTGAAAAATATTTGTGCTCCGTTGAAATTATAACGCCACTATCAGTTACTAGCCCCAAGGAAGCACATTTTCCGACTTTTTAAAAAATTTTTTTGCGGGGGACGCACTATCTTATGGGGCGAACGTAGGCACGGTCAGCAATGCAAACCGGTGCGCTAGCTTTGACTGCGTTGCACTTTATGTATGAAACAGGGTATAGGATCGCTTCAGACGGGGCAACCTTTCCAGCAATTTTGGGGCTGCTGGCGGGTTGTTCTCTAGCTTTCCCTAGATCAACACGAATTGCTGAGATCGGGTCCGGCTCGAAGCGGACGAGCAACTCTGACTACTCGGAGATGTTTGAAGCGGCAGCAGCGAATCAGGAATGCAATATTTTCACGTGACACCCGTGTGGTCGTGATGATGAGAACTGAGGACTTAGTTCTGGTTTGAAATGGATCATTTTTGAAAATAAACTGTTTCAAAAAGATGAGTTAGTATTCTCAGCGCACTTTAAAGATATAAAAACCTGTTTTTAGGATATAACTGTGCGTCTAAATACTGTAAGAAAAATAAAATTTCATGATGATGATGGCCAGTCGTAGCAATTCGGTTGCTGCATGTGAACGCGGGCGGCCCGTGTTGCGACATGAAGTTGCTGGGCGAAATTGTTCCGTCTGAAGCGGGCTTTAGGGAACTGAATTCAAGGGCCGTGGAGCTCTGGGTGCAAGCCCACCTGGGAACATTTTTTTTTTCTTTTTTGCCTTTTTTAGTATTTAAATAAAAAAATTGGTTTGCTCTTTATGTTTATACAGCCTTGATGGGGATGCGCCTCAAGGGGTAATCGGTCTCTTAGCTGTAGATGAGAAATTTAGCCAGTGCGGTACAACCGCTAACCTGGGAGTTTTAACGTGCATCACGCAGTAGTGATCACACGAACGCGTGCCGGTACAAAACTCATCGAGATCGAAATGGGCGGGGGCGGCGGGGATCGAAACCAGGAGGTCCCCAGCGCAAGCTTTCGCTCCACGCTCCGAGCTGAGACGCGTTAGCCCAGTCGGCCACTTCCTCCCCCAGTATTTAAATAGATATATATATATATATACATATATATTTTTTTTAAGTTTTAACATATAGATGCATAATTTACACACTAATTCATTTTCAGAAGCGCTTTTATTCACACTTTGTGGCTTTCTAGTGCTTGCAATAGCTTCTCAGTGAGCTAATGCCAGCTCTGCAAAGAAAGCGGGATCTTCCCACGCTTTGCAGGCTGTAAAGCTGTGGCTTGCACAGCTCTAGTGTGTCACACCTCGCTCACTGGCACCATCGCGAAGCATAGGTGCTGCATTAGTCGCGCCACGTTGTAAGCCCATATACGGTCGGGTGACAAACCTGGGACCATTTGTCACTGCACTCAGCTATGGTAGGGTGGCATGGTCGGGGCATGAAGCAGGGGTACAGCTTGGAAATGTTGATCTTCATGACATTTTAAACACATTTTTTATTACTTTTGTGTCGAGTTGTCAGCATTCTAAAGGTGAGAAAGCAAGCAGCATCGACAGCAAGAAAAGAAAAATTTAAGACCCCTTTCACCAAGAATCAATTACGAGCACTAGAAAGGCATGGAGTGTAATTAAAACGCTTCTAAAGGTGAATTAGCGTATGAATTAAGTACTTGTGCCTCAAAAATGCAAAAAAACAATGTAAATATAGTTATAAGGATAAAAATATACACCAGGAGGACTTAAACCAAAACTACAGTCTGTAAGTTTGAAATTTGACACCTTAAACCACTTGGCCACCACCCAATTTTATTTCCAGGTCGTTCATCGAGGTATATGAATTTTGTTCGCAGATGTCGGCTGCAAGAGAGATTGCCTTATTTTCATTTACTTACTATTCCCACCAAATATGACAAGTGATGAAGAATAGAACCTCATTTGGTTGGCCGAGGCACTCTGCTTGCATCAAGGGAAACTAGCTTGTCTTGCTGGGTTCATATTTTGTTTCGTCACCTGTTTAGGATTCTGTTGTCGCTCATCAAAAGAAGAAAAAAAAACTGACTAATTCTGACTGATTCTGGTGTGCAGGTAGCCTTGGCAGTAAACTCTGCTAAATGGGGCAAAATATAGATACTTTTTTTAGCAAAAATGCATCGTTTTAGCAAAATGAGCTACACTATTTGACTAACGTGAAACAGAACGAGCCTCTCCACTTGGGTCTTTTTTCATCTCTCGCAGACACTATTTCCTGCTTTTTGTGGTTTGTATCACTTTTGTATTCTGTCCGGCCAAAGCATCTGTGTTACACTAAGACTGGGTTCTTTAGGATATCTACAGGTATTCTTCGCAGCAAATGGCTTCCAATCAGGAACACGAGTTTGTTCTCGGCCACCGAGAGCAAGTATTTTCAAGGTGAGCTATTTATGCCTGTATGAGTTTTGTGTTTCATTCCTCTTGAATGCCATAACCTATGTGTAGTGGTCTTGCATCAGTACTTTGTTGTCTCTCTTCTGCAAAAACACCCAAGTTTGACTAAGACCGGGTTCTTTCTTATACATGCAGGTCTTGGTGGCAAGCACCAGCCAATCAAGGCCAGAAGTTTGCTCTTTGCCGCGCATGACAAGTGTTTTCAAGGTGAGTGATTGACGCCTGAGTTGTGCGTTTCATTCCTCACAGACACTCTATGTCCTGTTTTTATAGTGGTCTTGTGTCAGGCTTTTGTGTATCTGTCCGGTCAAAGCATCTGTGTTAGACTAAGACTCGGTTCTTTAGGATATCTGCAGGTATTCTTTGCTGCAAATGGCTGCCAATCAGGAACACGTGTTTGTTCTCGGCCACCGAGAGCAACTATTTTCAAGGTTAGCTATTGCCCGCCTATATGAGTTTTGTGTTTCATTCCTCTTAAATGCCATAACCTATGTGTAGTGGTCTTGCATTAGTACTTTGTTGTCTCTGTTCTGCAAAAACACCCAAGTTTGACTAAGACCGGGTTCTTTCTTATACATGCAGGTCTTGTTGGCAAGCACCAGCCAATCAAGGCCAGAAGTTTGCTCTTTGCCGTGCATGGCAAGTGTTTTCAAAGTGAGTGATTGATGCCTATCTGAGTTGTTTGTCTCATTCCTCACAGACACTCTATTTCCTGTCTGTATAGTGGTCTTGCTTCAGGCTTTTGTGTCTCTGTCCGGCCAAAGCATCTGTGTTAGACTAATCTTTAGGATGTGTGCAGCAATTTTTGGCAGCAAGTGGCTGCCAATCAGGAACACGAGTTTGTTCTCGGCTACCAAAAGCAAGTATTTTCAAGGCGAGCTGTTGCCCGCCTATATGAGTTTCAGCATTCATCAAGGAGCGCAAAATCAAAGCCCGGGGGTTGGCCATTGCAAAAATGTTGACTCGGAAGCGCATAGGGAGGAAGCTTTATAAAAGTATCCACCTGCCTCTACAAGTCAAACCAAAACTAAGAATGAAGGTTCCATTTGAAAAAAAAAAAAAAAAAAAACATTGTCAGCCCGAATTAACTCGGGGGCGGCACGGAGCAAACAAGCCACGGTACGAGTATGCTTGGTTCAGGCGTTTGTAGGGGTGGTAGATGACTCGGTGTTTTCTAAAAAAAATATTTTTTTTTCTAAAAGTGTGGTGGTCGAATATTCAGGGATGGGCATTGAGTCGGGATGTTAAGGTAAAAATTTCATCCACATGCCGGGATTCATGTGCCTTGTCCCCCAGCGAGGGGAACAAGGCCTTCAAAATTTTGGGTTCGCAAAAGGGGTGCGTCAGTATTGACGTCTCATTTTACATCATGCGTCTCAATTTAATACGCACTATAAATGACATGCCGGAGATTCGTTCGGGTGTACTTCCTCTCAGCAAGTATATGGTTCTGTCTCAAAAAAGTCTAATCTCATGATGAGCACTCCTGAGGTCTCCACCGACGATTCATCAGGACGAGACCCAACCGGGACACTAGGGAGGAACGGCTTAAGCAAGGAAGGCTACATATATGACAGCTTCTTGCGGACAAGAAACAAATATAGATAGATGGTGGGTGTTTCATTTGCTATGCCTTTTGGCGTGCACATTATGTTTGTTATGTTTCAAGATTCCTGCAGAGTTCGGTTTCAACTATTGTAAAATACCGAGCACGCGCCCAGGTCGCAGAAGCGCGCCTAGCCTCTGATTCTGAACGATCCGCAAATAAGCAAAGGGCACACCAGACACCCATCCACCTGTTTTGAGCCATGCTCAAAATATTGAAAGAGCACATGAAGCGCCAGGTGCTGTGGCGTCTTTGCCACAATAGCGCCAGTCGCAGAGCTGACAGATCCGTGACTGGCGCAAGCCATGGCATGGCCTTTGGGAACCAGGGAATTGAGATTAAAGAAGTAGCGCAGTAATTGGAGGCGAGTGGTGAAGGTGAGCAGAGTTAACAGAAAACAGGGACAAAGGGAGTTCCGTCGCATGAGGCATCTGTGTCTCATGCATGTAAATTGAGTGTGCTGTAGGTGGCTACCCAAAAAAATTGTTACTTGGACGTAACTAATCGCAAATCTCTCGCAGTTTCCACTGCCCATAAGCCAGCCGGCGCCAGTTTGTTCTCGTTCAAAGGTGAGGATTCTAGATTTTCTGGATTGCTCTGAAGCAGCAATACTGAAGCCAAACAAGCGGTGCGGCATATTTAATTGACAGAACGACTGGGGACGCTTTGAGTGAAGTTTGTTTTGCTGCAATACACGTGTGCATTGCAGCAGAACAAGCTTCAGTGAAAGCGTCCCTACTCGTTCTGAGCTCCGTCAATTAAATGTGCCGTACCGCTTGTCTGTCTGGCTTCAGTGTTGCTGTAGGCGACAAAACGTGTGCCCAGTTTTGTCACAAGAGGCATATTATGTCACGCACATGTAATCTTGAATTTATCCGGCTTAGTGTGCTGTAGGTGGCTGGTCAAAGAAATTGATACTTGGACGCAGCTAATCGCCAATCTGTCTGGCAGTTTCCACGGCCTAAGATTCCAGATTCCCGAAGCAGGAATACTGAAGCCATACAACCGGTACAGAATTTTTAATTGACGGAGCTCAGAACGACTGGGAGCTCATGCATTGAAGCTTATTTTTCTGTAATACAAGCGGGCGACATTGACACGTGCCCAGTTACGTCGCAAGAGGATATCTGTGTCCCGCGCATGTAATTTTGAATCTTTCAGACTTAGTGTACTTTACGTGGCTACTCAAAGTAACTGCTATTTGCACGCAACTAACCGCAAAGCTCTCTTCCAGTTTCCACAGCCTGCAAGCAAGCAAGCACCAGTTAGTTTTTCCTTAAAGGTGAGCATTCCAGATACTCTAGTTTGGTGCGAAGCAGGAATAGTGAAGCCAGACGAGCGGATACGTATATTTAATTGACCGAGCTCAGAATGACCTGTGGCAGTGGCATTGAAGCTTATTGTTCCACAATCAAACGCAGACATAATTTTGAATCTATCCGGCTTGGTGAAGGATTGCTACTTGTCGCAAACTAATCACAAATTTTTATTTTGCAGTTTCTATATGGCTACAGCTAGCAGGTGCTGTTTTCATTAAGGTGAGGATTTCACATTCTGTTTTCAAGCATCAAGTTTTTGAATGAGAGTCCTAAACAATTAACTTTCTTTTGCAGTAAAATCCAGATTCTCCAGTTCAGGAATATGTTAAATATATTTGTTATGGATAAGTCCAGTGTTCTGCTTCTTTATTCACATTTTGACAACAGCAACATTTTTTTATTTTATCACTTACAAACACACCCAAGAAGAGACTGCGTTGCAGAGAAATGTTGCGCTGAACGTGATACTCCAACTCGTATATAGTTCTATTGGTAGCCGATATAATATATTGGATTCCAATATCCATAATACGCCTAGTATATTGGAATCGTAAACCCTTATTGGATCCCCATACGACACATGGGGATCCAATAAGGGTTTATACGGTATTGGATTCCAATATTTTCAGCGTATTATGGATATTGGAATTCCATAACAAACCTATATTGTAATACAATACAATACATGTAATGTTTTCCAATACACTGTCTATATTGTATTGGAATACAATAAAAATATATTGTTTACCAATATCCATAATATGCTGTTCATATTAGGGTTTTCCAATAGGGTATAATGATCTTTTGTAAGCAAGACCAGCCAGCAGGGCTTGGTTTGTTTGAGACGATCGCTCCAGCCACTGCTTCGTGGTCGTCTTCATCTTTCTGACAAAATTAAAGGGACACTGACAGGATATTTATTCTCGCAAAGGTTTTTACTTGCACATGACATTAGAGAACCCAGTTACCCAAAACTCGATATGCGGCTCAAATTTAGTTTATTTTTCTTTCGAAAACCTCCGATCAAGAACTGGCCGGTTTGAATCGCGCTCACTTTCTACTTCGTTGTCGCGTGCGGTTTGGACACAACCACCAAATATAACAAAGGTGGTGGATCATCAAAGGCACATATTCTATATTAAAAGCAGAAAAAAATTACGAGACCCATTTTTTGTGGCCTCTAAAAGCTGCAAATACGTTGATTGAATAAAAGTTTCAGAGTGAGGGAAGAATACGCAATGCGGAATTCTCAACTTGGTGTCGCATCGCGGGATCGCGGGAGCCCCTCGAGAGTCGCGGGCTGGACGGCTGGATGAACGGCACTAGCCAATGACGGCAGATGACGGTCGTGGGACCTCTACTTCAGAAGTGTCGTTCGAGGTACGCGCGAATCTGTTCAACTTCGAATGAGAAATAATTTACCGATCAAAAAAATTTTTGCGAACCACCAAGCTTTTTCGAACAAAGACGTCGCCGAGTCGTCGCCCCTTTCTGTTGCTGACGTCGCCGAGTCTTCGCCCTCTTCTCGTGGCTGACGTCGCCGAGTCTTCGCCCCCTTCTCGACTTACGAAAAGGGATCGGTAAGAGTTAGAAACGCGCGCTAGCGTCAAGTACAAATGGCGTATTTGGTTTTGATTATGCTTACGTACAATTTCTTTATTAGTTGCGAATGTGGCCAATACGTGGTGCTGCCCCACTTGCAGCCTGGGGAGTGCGTTTGGAGAAAACATTGGCCGCAAACTTTCTTATCTACAGTCGACTGGCGGATTACTGCGAGCGATGAGTTCCCTTTCGTGCGGCTGACCACGGCCGCTGGATCTTCTTTAGCGCGCAGAAAGAAGATCCAGCGGCCGTGGGCTGACCATCACAATGTTAAAATTGTCGTCATCGTCACGAAAAAAAAATAAACAAAAACGGATGTTGGGCGTAAACAAATGCCTTCCGGAAACTTTCTCCTCCTCCATATTTCTCCCACCTCTCTGGTGGACACGTCGCGCCATTACTCTGTGCTCGTGTTTCACCTTGGGTTTCGAGCAGTTTCATTTTTTGGCTTTATTAAAATATACGTGATTTTCTAGCAAACTATGAAATTGGTAGCCTTCTGACACCATATTAAGTCGTCTAATTATTTTGGGAGGTGTTAGGATTCCTTTAGCACCATCTGATCGAATGAAGCTGGTGTGGCCTGTAAAGATACCGCGGACCCCTTGTGAGGCCAAAAACACTACGGTGCGTAGTAGTGCAATCGCCTAACCTGGATGCCCTAACTAATACAGGTATGATACCTGGATTATGGTACCACGGTTTGTGTATCGTGTGGTGTTTCCTGCTTTACACAGTTCGACTGTATTGTCATTGGAAACTGAAACTAACTTTTCAATGACTGAGGTTTCATTATACATATGTCAATAATTTATTAATATCCTAGAAGTACCGGGCAAGGCCGTAGGCGAGAGGAGCATGGTAGGCCTAGGGGAAGGCAGCCGCAGGGTGTACCGCTGGGACGGCATGACCGGCGCTCACAGTAACTGGAGCAGCCTGCACGGCGTGAACGGCCACTGGGGCAGCCTTGACGACGACAGGGTGCGGGCCTTCGACGGCGGTGGAGAAGAATGGAGCGTCGGCTGGGGCCGAGGTCTTGGTGCCTGGTTCGTTGGTCTCGACGATCGGGTGAAAGCCGGTGGCGTCAGCCACGTACTTCACGAGACGGCTAATACCGAACGCATCGGTGTAGCTGTAGGAGCC
Source organism: Ixodes scapularis (assembly GCF_016920785.2). Classification (NCBI taxonomy): domain Eukaryota; kingdom Metazoa; phylum Arthropoda; class Arachnida; order Ixodida; family Ixodidae; genus Ixodes; species Ixodes scapularis. Next base: position 59,862,476 of record NW_024609880.1, on the reverse strand, counting down.
GACCTTGTTGTTGAACTCATCTCCGGTCTCCTGACGGGTCATGCGGGTGCCGAACTCGTCGACGTTGTCGAAGCCGAAGCTGTAGGGCTGGGGTGGCTATTGTAAAAAGAAAAGTGGAGAATGACGGCTCATCATAGGTGCATTTCTCTTGTATAGTTTGATAATTTTACACTGTTTATTTTCCCGGAGTTATACGAAGACTGCAAGCTAAAGAGCTGCAAGATTAACTGAAAGTTATATTTCACGAGATTTCAATACTTCACCCCAAGATTGCATTACTCTGAAGTGGGTGAAACAAACCTCAATTTCCGCGAGCACATGTGCCTCATAATTTTTACAAGAGTGCTTAATTAGATATTTTTCACTACCAGCTATTTTATAAATTTTGCACCCTTGGCAATAATTTAATCACACTCCATCTTACAGCCTGAGAGACTTAGTGCAAATAAAATAAATAGGAGTCTTGAATTTCAGTGACTATATTCGGCATTAGTTTTATAATGTACAGTTCGGCGTGTGGACTCAATATTGTCATTGACTTACGAGTACTTTAACAGGGGCTCTGTGAGGGCTGTGAATTGTGATTTATATTAATGTAATTGAATTTAACAGTAAATTTATTTGGCAAGTTCGTTGAGTGTAATTTACATTAAAAAAAGTTGTCGCGTTTACGCAACTAAAACATTATGGAGTCATTTCTACACAAGGTTAAGTGAATGCGATATCTTGCATTTAGATACAAAATTTAGTTTCTAAAATAATTTGTCGTTTCTTTACGATATTTAGTTATTTCTACACAGTATCTACTCGTTTTTATACTCACATGCTCGACAACAACCCCGCAGGCCACAAAGGCAAAAAGACAGCAGACAAGAACCTGGGGAAAAAAATCAGGGCACTGTTAATTTGTTCACGATAATGGTACGACCAATTCGGCTCCATCTGTGCGCTATAGAGCCGAACAAGTAAGGAAGGTTATAGCACCTTGGAGAACATGATGGATGATTTTTCTTTGCTTTGAAGTCGCAATGTGGTTCGCTGGGAGTTTGTTGCGACTTAAATACCCCCCCACAACACATTCCAAGCAGTATAATTGTAATTCCTTCACTTCTTTAAACCAATCACCTCTATTGAAAATAAGACACTCCTTCTATGTTGATTCCAGTGAATTCCCGAGCACGCGAACGATGTTCGGGTCATTACACTGACTGTAGGCACGCGAAAGCATGCCGCCAGTCAGTGGAATGACGTTCCCGACGACATTGCAAAGATCAACTGATTCTATGTAAAGATACGGAAGGTAACTGATGCGCGATTTATCGACAATATATCCCGACTCTTGCTTTTTTTTTATGGGCATGCGTGAGTATTTTAGCGATATTATGGTCAAACTGGAATTATAATTTGTATGAGAGAGCATACAAGCCGACAAAAAGTTCAAGTGTCTCTTTTGTACTAGGAAGCACGAGCAAGGAACAAGAGTATTTATTATGCTAAATTAAACGGAAGATACACACTTGCATAAGAGGCATATTTCTACTGGTTTGAGACAGGTTTGCAAAACATATCTACTTCATAATTTCTCAAGGCTTTGGCACGTTTGTTTGAGCGAGTTTGAAGTGTTTTTAAGAGTTTGCCTCGGCTTGTTGAGAACTCGAACTAAATTATCTTGCTTCCGCATACCCTCACGACCATATCCCTTTTCCTCCACCAGAGATTCGTTTTATATGCAAGGGTTGTCTCCTGCTTCGAATGATCTCTAAACGATTCAGTCGTATAGATGAACCCTATGATGTCTGATATTAACGAAACATAACAAAGACGGCACTGATATATATTTTAAGGTTGTCTCAATACTTGCAGAAACAAATCAAGACGAATAGACTCTATACTTGTTTTCAGCAATGTATACATAAGCGTTGTAATAACCAAAATCATGAAGACTTTCGATGAGATATTAACTAGGCTAATTTACTAATAGTTGAACATTCGCGGAAAACCGACATAATTTCAGAGCACAGAAAAGGAGGTAGTAGACCATGCACGGAACGACACGTTGAATTTCGCTCGTACGTGCAGAAAGACTTAACGCAAAGTGGCAGAGGGTACTTAGCCAAGCTGGCTGGTGAGTGATTATTTTATCTTAAATTTTTCCTCCATCTTTATTTTGCATAAGAAGCAAAGCAAGCAATAAATGGCATTTGATCTCACGGAATATAACCATAATTTTATTTACGTAGATTTCATGTCCCAAGAGTACACCATATCGCCACAGACAAATGAGCCCGAATATACGTATAAGAAATATACGTTTGTTTTGCATTTTATGCATTGTTACTCAAAGAAGCCTTTGCAAATGCAATCAAGAGAGCGAGGAAGTCTTACGCAAGACTCTAATACCAGCTTAGCCCAAGTTCATAAAGAACTCGGAAAATCGGTGCTTAAAAGAACGACTCTGGTACCTTATTAAAGGAAATTCGAGATATGGTTACATTCACTAGCTTTAGGTTGGAAATTTCAAATTTTCTAGCAATCTTGTTCACGGGCAAGATTAAGTATTGTCCACGTCATTCAACCCCATACAACTAAGGTCTAAATTGCACATACACGGATTGCGTCTAAAAGTTTTTGTCTGTTATTGCGACGCAAAAATAGCTTTTCCAAAGTAGTTTGGCTATAATTATTGTTTAGCTTCTGTGACACCGTGAAGTTTCTAAAAATGGGCAATTTTTTAGGTTTCAAGCGAAACAGTGAAATAAACACAGTTTTAGTAGGGAAATATATTATTCTAAATAATGCAATAGGTTTTGTAACGCAGTTCTCAGTGTTTTTAAGGGCGCTGATACATAAAAAATTATTTATTGAAAAGCTAATATATTTCTAATGTTTTCAAAGGCCGCTACCATATTAATATTTCATACTAATGTGTGTTGGCAATAAGTAAAGCAAAATATAATTATAAGATATGTTGATAAAAAACTCGTTACTCTCTTTTCTAAAATAAATTAACAACAGTGAGCATATAGCAAAACAAATCAGTTAAAGAAACTGATACGGTGGTCGGCATAAATATATAAACTCAACGGTTGTGGGTAGTACTGATTCCACACAACGCAAAAAGTTAACACTTTTTAACGAATTATTTTTTTTAAAGTGAAATTGTAAATATTAAAAGTAATGTTCAGTTTTTAAGGAGAAAACTAAAAGATGCTCGCTGTAAAATACATGCTTGACCGCTATGTATATAGCTCGTAACTAAGAGAACAAACGGGTCAAGTTTAGAAAAAAAACTCTTCTGAACTCGAAGAAGAAAAGTAAATATTTTAAATTTGGTCTTTTGCCAGTATTAAAAATATAAAAAACACCCACTTTTCAAAACGAAAAGTGTAAAGGGGTAAATTTAAAAATTAATTTTTTAAGGTCATATGTACCACGTGTCTAAAACAATATTGGAGCTAATTTAATATATAAAAGTTCTGAAAAAAACATTAAAATTGTGGTCGCATTGTCTGTGCCCTACATGGTTATTGTTTCTTCAATCTTGAGCCGCACCAACACGCTCTCGTTGGATCAATAATAAAAAACGTTTACTAAGAACATGCTGAAAACGAAATTCAGCATTAAAATTCTGGAGTTTATCTCTTGCCCATTATCAAAAACAGTTTTATTTTGATAAAGGTCTAAGAGGATAAGGTAAGCGGGGACTAGACCGGCTTCATTACGCTTTGTGTTGTATCTTTTATTTATTAACAGGACGAAATTATAACAAAAGTTGCCTTAAACATAACTTGAAACTCTTGTGCAAGATTAGCAACTGGTTCAAGGGATTTACGAAGTTTCCCTAAAAAACCCATACCCAAAAAGTGTACGTGCGCCGGCGTGAGATTGCCTATTAGGAGATGCAGATGGCAGCACTGCCTCCTGCTATCGCCGTCTGCTTTGTATATCTGATAACTGTCATAAACCAGTTAAGAACGGCAGGGAGGAGCTTAAGTTGTCCCTCTTCCAGCGCGAGGCTCCTGCCTTTGATAGTGCTTCGGCATATCGTGCACCTTGAGCCCGCGGGCGCAGACAAAGCACGGAGGAAGGCATGCAGCGCATGCTGGAAGTTGGACATTTGAAGAACACGTCCGATTTTTCACATTTTGTCAGTTGCTATAGCTGCTGTTGTCTTTTTTGTAGGTAATTAACAATGTCTGCGTAGTTGTGAAATAATGAGCCTCTCTACCCCAGTGGGGGGCGCAAGCGGATGACGGACAAAATCGGAAGTGTTTTTTTCTTTTTCAAAATTGAAAACAACAAATACTATTTGTTTTCGAAATCTTGCTTCTTTTTTTTATTGCATTCAGTACTATGTACAACTGTGAAGTATGTATTTGAAAGCGAACATCTCTTTTTCTTACAGAGTATTGTGCAGCCTGTTGGAAGCTGGCATTGTACAAAGAAATGAAAAAAAAAAACATTTACAATGCTCTGTAGTGCCGAATTAGAGCACAGCTCTTGAGGAGGAGGAGGGTAAGGGTGTGGAGGGGAGGGTCACGTGACGTCACACGTGACGTTAAGGCTGACGTCTGATATGACGTCACATGTTAGTCCCGAGGGTAAACGTTTCCGCTAAATTTGGCGGGAAAATTTCCCCGCTATATTTAGCGGAAGCCTTTTCCCGGGTTGAGTGGCACCACGTGTGACGTCACGAGGGCCAAATTTTTTTGCTAAAGTTAGCCAAAAGATTTCACGCCTAATATAGCCGAAAATTTTGCCCTCATGACGTCACACGTGACGTCCCGTGTGACCTAAATATGGGAAACGTTCCATAATGCAACGCGCGGTTTCGCCGGCGGCGACGCTGGTCAAGCCGGAAACAAGCGCCTAAGAGCTGGGCTGTAAAAGGAAGGTTCGCTTTAAACAACAACACAAAAATATCAAAGCTTTTAAAACATTGTGTGCTTAGTTACATTCCCCGTAAAACCGTAAATCATGTATTTCTACACTAAACACATTTTGTTTTGTACTTTCTAAACTGAGTATTTTGCTATATTCTCAATACTGGTAATACACGATAATAACAATTAAGAATGTTTCTTCGCTTTAAAAAGCAAAGCTTTTTTTTACCATTTTGCCCGTTAGTTATGTTGCTTCTAAGCTAGGTAGACATTTGTAGACCGGCAAAGTTTACGGGTTTTATACTTTTGTTGAAAACTAAGTGCTCTTCATAATTTCAATACTGTCATTTTTTGTAAAACCGTATAATATTCAAGATAATTGTAGATATAATTGCTTCCCTTAACACTCACACCCATAAACTTTAAGTTTTATAATAAAAGCGTGTGCAAGGTAATGTAAGTTTTTTTTTTATTTTAATGTATCTTCACCCCTAACAACATAAGGAATGCGAGACAATCATATTGGGAAATACAGAAGAATATTAACTTACCAATATGTGTTTAATTCGCAGTCTCGTTTGAAACCTCTCAGAACGAAATTGTATTTTCTGCAATATTCACTGCGTCCTTAAAATTACAGTAATAGTAAAATGTATTGGATGAATTATACCGCTATATAATATGATAACACAGAATCCGTGAGGGTCGAATTAGGGCATGGATTGTTAGGCGTGAAAAATCCTTATAATCTGATCAGCACTGCCCGCGAGCACTATGACCTGGAGTTTGAAGTACTTCGCCAGAAAACGGACATATCCAACAACCATTTAGGTCAATTGGGCGAAAGGGCAGAATAAATAGAAATAAAGCTTTCGGTATGATTGCGTGCGTGCTGGATTTTTCATATCTTGGGATATTGCCACGGCACTTATACGTCACACTACATTTTCGTAGTCAACCACGCTGTCGTGAAGAAGTTCGCTTATCTCGCAGCACTAGAATGCAAGGGGTGTTTTTCTTCCTAATAAAAACGTGTAAGGCAACACAATAATTTGTTTGCTCGAAGTGGCACTTATCAGCGATACATTGACGCCTCAACCGGTTTTAACGAGCCGAGCTTGTCAACGTGGAGTCATCTAGAAACCATTCAGTATGACACTAGCTGACCCGCATTCCTCGGTTGACGCAGTTAACCGTTTTGGACGAAGCAGGCTCGTTCGTGGCTTAGATTGAGGCTCTGCCAACAAAAAACAGCACTGCATTAAAGTGTTAAGTGGCGCTGTGAGCATGGGCAATACTTAAAAGGTATCTTCCGTGTTAATTACAATGATCACGTGTGTCAACCACCTTTTGAGTGCGTTTGATTGCAACGCGTTTAAAAAGCACGCAAAAAGCCGCACCTTGAAGATTTTGAACATATTATTTGAAGTGTTATCTTGCCCGCTTTAGTTTACTATGATTGAAACAAGAGCTCTCAAAAAGTATATTTAATGTTGTCAAGTACAACATTTTCCCACATGCGGAGCATTTTCGCTTCACACAAATGCAATCTGCGCGTAGTGTTTAAAACTACTTACGAATATCAATATAAATGCCCGCTGTGCAGCAATTCGCGTTTAAATTCAACATGCTGTGGTACTAGCATAATACAGAAACAAATGCTGCCCCTTTCGCGTAGTTGCATGGCAAGGCAGCGGAAACACAGGATGTGCGGTGTTAATGTGCAGAAACTCCGTAGAAATGTGGAGACTGGATGGCATGAAGCGGCCCCGTGTCGAGCATGGTAAGCGCGTGAGAACTCCGTGGATGCCTTACTTGTGGGTGCCATCTTCTGCGGCTGCAGTGTAAATGCGACTTTTTCAAAGCCTGTTGGATTGTGAAACGCAGTAGACGAAGCTAGCGGAAATAAGAATAACCTGAACGCGGCAGCGGCGAGCAGAGCCCTGGCTCCAGCACGCGGTATAAAGAACCAAACGCACCAAACTCCCTCAACCTGTTGCAGCAGAGAAGTCTTATTTCCTTCATTGTCGCCCAGTTTTGCGTTGTTTATCTTCAAAATCTAAGGCAAGGCTCGCCCAGATATAGGTGAGCTGCTATGCTGTTTGGTCCGTCGCCATCTAGCGGTGGAAGCAAGAAACGTTGGGTATGCCTGGTAGTGGCAGATGCATTGTTCAAACGTGAGATTTTACTCCGATGGCGCCGCTTAGCAAGAATTACTGGGTAGGCCAGGAAGCCATGATCGCCTACCATGCCAGTACGTCGGAAGCTACGGCCTTGACGGGCCAATCGGAACGTGGCAACATATTACCAAGTGCGCATTTACTGCGAAGAAGTGTCACGCTTTTCAATGTGTCATTCTCCCGTATGTGTCCGTTGCGCTCGTATACGCTGCGCATTTCGAAGCCGTCGGAACGCAATGGGTGCTTATGGTTCACCCTTCGCCAAATTAAAACGAGTCGGGGTATAACCGTGGGCTTTGACTTTGCTGGCGCCGCCTGGCTGTCGCCAGCTGGATATAGGCAAGAGTGCAGCGCCTCTATATGTCTGAACCCGCCAGGTTTTACACCCACCGGGTGGAACAAGAAGGCACTCGAGGAAGAGGTTCGGCTGCCACTGGTGTCCGATCAGTGAGGATACCAGCACTGTGTCAGTGTTCGGCCGGCAGTTGGCCCTTCTACTTCCCCTCATCTGGCACCCAACGGGATATGGCTAGGCGTACAAGCGATATGACATATTCCGTGTTATAAATTGGCATGCACTTCAATGGAACTGTCAAAATAGCGGGGATATAGCGGGAGATAGCGATACAATTACAAATATTACTAACTTACTTTTCACCAAAATATTTGTGCAAGATGATTCGTTTCGCGGCCCGTCTTCCGTACAGTCTCTTCTCAGATTGTGTAGGCAATAAATATAAGTGCATGTTAGAAAGCATAGTGCTGCATACAGTAAATTGTATGGCGTGCTTTGCTTATTATGCGTGTAGACAATTAGCAGGACAACGATGCGATGGAAATATAACGACTTTATGGAAGCGAGGGAAGCAGGCTGGCCTTTGTTTGTTTAAGATGATCCCTTGATGTCCCGTCGTCGTCTTCATCTTTCTTGGGATATTAGCACCATATAATCATATGCCACTGGTATCGAATGTAAGACTAAATAATGGGAGCCCCGTGTGACACTAAAAGCACTATGGTATGTACTAGTACATTCGCCTAAACTGAATGCCGTAATAGCCTCGTCACTGTAGAGCGACAAACACCAATATTTCTCCGGCGAAACTACAAAGTTCCCTGCGCTGATGCTGTCCCACTGCAAGATGCTACTTCCGCTACAAACACCGACAAGCGTCCACAAACGATCGACGACGGGTGAGTTCTTGTCTGTCGTTGGACTTGAAGCGTAGCAAGCAGTCCCACCGGGGAACATCTCTCGGCAACAAACTTATCCTCCTCGCCTGCTTCTGCCTTCTGTTTCCTCTCTTCCCACCCTTCTATCCTTCATCCCATTACTCCCGAGGCTCGCTCCGCTGCATGACCTTCATAAAAGTCCTTGGCGGCCACTTTGCTCGTAGTGGTCGCCGACGCGGCATGCTTGCTGGAGGTCGTGTTGCGAAAGAGAATTTGCTGTGGCTGGTTTTGCTTGCGAAAACTTGGTGCGTGAGGTGGTTCTTTAAGACACCGAGGTCGACGCTCCTGCATCAGGATGGATACACCAATTTTTAAGGACCGAACAAAGTAAGACCGCTCATGACGAAGTAGGCCACGACGTTCTGCGGCACGCCATCCCGACAGACGAGGGACTTGTCATCACGTTCTGTGATCATCGGGACACCGTATCGTCCCCCCGAAAACGCCTGCCCTCGGCCATTCGGATATCAAGTTATAAACATCGCCAAAATCGGCGTGAAATTCCCTGGCGCTGACCTAGAATGCCTCGAACGACCCCCCCCCTCCCCCCCCCCCCCCCACGCACACACACAAAAAAAATAAACGATTTGTGAATCTTAGTTCGGAAAAAATTTGGTCGCGATTGTCACGACTGTCTCCGGTAAGTAGCCACCGGCAAATGAAGACATGCGGAAGCTTAATCAAGAAATAAAGTAATCGTCTCCACTTTCACCGTGTCTGTCGGCGCGTTTTACGCGCAAAAAGCAAAACACGCAAACAGCGTCACCAGGCTCTGTTTCTCCGCGTATTTTGAAGTATTTTGTAGACAACTCCAGTCACTCTAGGAAACAAGTTTCCTTGTCCCCGTATTCTTCGCAGTGTCCACTAGGTTGGACGGCGGACTCTGAAAAACAGGCTGTCTGTCGGTGTCGTCTCTCGCTGGTTGTCGTGTGTCGCTGTCGTTCGTTGCTGTTTGTCGCTCTAGTTGAACGGAGCTATAAGTGATACAGGTGGGATACCTGCATTACGGTACTACACACTAAACATTGTAACACCCATAATCGTGTAAAAAGGGTGTAAGAAGGGTGTACGTTAGGAAAAACACCCTTTTTACACGCTTTTTACACGATTTCTTAATATCGTTGGGTGTAAAAAGGGTGTGTTGACGTTTTACACCCTTTACACACCCTCTTTACGCCCCACTTGCAACGATGGTGGCTGGAATAATGTAAAAAGGGTGTATGGGCGAGTTTTACGCCCTTCATTCACACGGTGTGAAAGGGGCGTAACGGTGATGCTGTCAAATACAGCCATGATTTCATAGCCGTTCATATTGAATTGAATTGAATTGGTTTTTATTTAGACACTAGGTCAAGGGTAACAGGACAAAAGGCAGATTATCTCTGCCTGACGTGGTCCTATCACCCGTTTACAATGCAAGCAATATTGCTTTATTGCAATACAAAGCAATATTTATTGCCTTTGTGAAACTGTTGTTGATGTACGGCGGTACAAACATCGAGTATAATTAATCGCCACACGGAGTCGCGTATGATGAGGAAGTGCTAGAGAATAGTTTTTGTAACTCCTATTGAACTCTTCGTTCGACACAAGCCTAAAATTACGTTTCGCGCGTGCATCAGTTTTATCGGTTCAGCCTAAAAAAAATCATCTCCGTCGCAAAAAAAAAAAAAAAAATGAAGACGTGTAAATATACAACCTAGGCAGCACACACTATTGCGCTGTTACGGAATTAAATCGGAAAGATTGTGTCGATATTATTTCGGTCTAGCCAATATCTGAAAAATGGGATGGGTCGCACCGACGCTGTCCTGACATACTGTACTTGGCGCCGTTTTTGGTTGACTGTCAAGAGTGTCCTGCGTGAATCGGCTATGCCGGCGAGGTATTTCTATTCCTTGACTGTCTAAAATCCGACGTTAAAAAAACAATACAAAGCAAGATTAACCGAAATAGAATCTGCTTACTTTTAACCTGAGAAAGACCTTTTCAGCTGAAGACTTGAACAAACTGTGGCGCCCTCATTTCGGATATTACAAATTCACCTGACTGGGCTTCGCACTCCTTATAGCACCTTCACTGATACTTTATTTTGGAGTGTAGCTCCGAAGGAACAATGTCGCAAGACAATCGAAAGTGCCGGATTAAGGACACCCCCAGGGACGGGACTCTTATCTCTGCGTAATGACACCAAAATATCTAGCTTTCTGACGCTTTTTTTCGGTTTTTCTTTGGTACACGTGAAACCGCGTCTTCGGCGGCGTTAAAAATGTTTTTTTTTTTGTATTTATCTTGTGATCTCGCGGTCCGCACCAGATCATGCGCGTCTACAGCAGTGGCAGTTTGAGACGCTCAAGGTTGTACTACGCAAAGCAAGCCCTGGCGAGTCCGAATTCGCGACCTTCCCTGGGCAGGGCAGGTGGCAATACAAAGCAGCAGAGGGAAATTAGCGGCTTTGTCCAACCCCCTTTGACCTCGTCTTCTGATAAGCCTCGAAACCTTCTTTTATGTCTTCGCGTTGCTGTGAGCGAGTGCGAAGGCCACTTCTAGCAAATCAGAGGGGTGGTGCAAAACACGTGACCGCTCTCCGTAGGACAAGGACGCTTGGACGAAAATTTGTCACGTGATTCGCTCTGACGCGCTGATGGGCTACTGGGGCCGTAGTCTTTGCAGTATGCCAAGTTATGGCGAGTTGTAGGGGCCACGTAGGTCCGGTTTACAAAAAGGGGGGCGCCCGTCAGTGTATTCCTGTTTTTCGTGCGTTTGAGTCGCGGCCGTGATTTTTCGTCGTGAACGGCCGGAATACATCCATGCCAAGTTTTCGGAAATGGTCGTTTATTTCGTCGGAGTCCATGGAATTATTGTGCTGTATTTGTTGGACGCGTTTCGACAAAGAGCTGCTCATCGGTGGCCGCGAGACTTCCGTTGAATGTGACCGACCGCCTTCATCTTCGACACTGTGTTTGTGGATTGTTCTGTGCTGCCCGAATCGGATTATGCATCTATCACGGATTACATGAGATCGCTGTTTTATTTGTAAGTACTCTGCAAGCATGCTTCTGATTGTATTCCAAGGGGGCTATGTTCGACAAATGTTTCATTTCTCCCAAAAAGAAACGGAATTGACGGAAGCGACGATATCGCGTTTGATTTTTGGAAGGTCAAGGGGCGAAAATAGGTAACTTTCATCATTTGAACCTCTAACCAATTAAACGCGATATCGTCACTTCCGCCACTTCCGTTTATTTTTAGGAGTAAGGAAGCATTTGTCGAACATAGGCTCCCTGCTTCCGTTTCAATAGACCATTTTACGGTTTACAAACATGAACTGCCGCTTACGTCTATAGCAATTCCCGGTCGTACCGTCGTTGCAAGCCTGTCAGTTTTGTCCACGTCACCAGTGCAAGGAAGCATAAACGTCACAAGATAAGTACAGTTGGAGATTTAACTAGGGCCTTCGGTTGTAGAATTTGAAGGTGGTTATGAAACAATATCCGGTTGAAATATTTATGACCTTACACGCACGGACCGCCACTGGTTTAGAAGCGTCTCGGTCGTGGTGGAATTGCAAGGATAAAAAAGAACTGTTTCTTTCAGTCTTGCCTTCGCCAAGCTTGATGACGTGCGCGTGAACGTAGCTTTGACCTTTGGCACGCTTGTAATTGCACGCACTTGTCCGCATAAGCAGAGACATGGCTGCGGCCAGATGACCTGCTTGCAATCGTCTATAGAGAATTTTGTAGAACCTGTTAGAACCTTGATTAAAAAATAAAAAGTGAACCAGGCATTTGCAGTCATTTTCTCGTGCACTCTTTTGGGTTATTACGCGCAACTTTATGGGTGTTGCTAATCGCGCCTTTTTTTATTTTCCTTTCTGGTGGTGATACACACAATTTAGAGGGCGTACTGCGCAGACATAACGCCCTAATAAAAAGGTGTACAGTGGAATCACACCCTAATTGAAAGGTGTTCGGAATAACGCCGTCCTTTAAGGGTGTTAGGGAAAAACACCCTATGTTAGGGGCGTTAGGAATAACGCCCTTTGTTTAGGGCGTTTTGCTACACCCAAATGGGTGTTAGTTATAGGACAAGTCATTTACACCCACAAGGGTGTTACGATGTTTAGTGTGTACGGTGTGTTTATTGTGTGGTGTATTGCGCTTTACACAGTTTCACTGTATTGTCAGTGGAAACGGAAAAAAATATTTTTGATGAATGAGGTTTCAATTCCCATATGTCAATAATTTAATAATATCTAAGAAATGCTTGGCAAGGCCCTATGTGAGGTGATCATGACGGACCTAGGGGAAGGCAGCGGCAGGGTACACGGCTGGTACGGCATGACCGGCGCTTACTGCAACTGGAGCAGCCTGCACGGCGTGGACGGCTGCTGGCGCAGCCTTAACGACGACCGGGTGTGGGCCCTCGACGGCGGTGGAGAAGAACGGAGCGTCGGCTGGGGTCGAGGTCTTGGTGCCTGGCTCGTTGGTCTCCACGGTCGGGTGGAAGCCGGTGGCGTCGGCCACGTACTTCACGAGGCGGGTAACACCGAAGGCATCAACGTAGCCGTAGGAGCCAACTTTGTTGTTGAACTCATCTCCGGTCTCCTCACGGATCATGCGGGTGCCGAACTCGTCGACGTTGTCGAAGCCGAAGCTGTATGGCTGGGGTGGCTGTTTGAAAAATAAAGAAGAAAGAACGGCGCGGTCATTGACGCATTTATCTTGAAAAGTTTGATCGTTGCTCACTGAATATTTTCACTGAGACACGGGCAGACTGTTAGAGATCTTCGAGATTAACTGAAATTTAGATTTCGCGAGATGTGAAAATTCCACCTAAAAATTCAGTGCATTGGAGAAGGTGAAACAAACCAAGGATCGAGTTTTTGGTCTGTTTCCACTTTCCACGAGTATATGTGCACTATAATATATTTTAAAGACTGCGTCATACGTATTTTATATTATCAGTTTTTTGTGCACTTTTGTATTCTTGTCAGTAATTTACTCACAATTTATTTCACAGCTTGAGATATATATATATATATGGTCTGAGCGAAATTAAATAACAGATTTGACAGTCAGTGAGTATATTCGCCTCGTACCGTTGGTTGACAAGTACTTTACCTGGGCTTCTGTGATTGCGCTAAATTATTTTTTTATAATACGGGAATTGAAGTGAGAGGTTGATCTATTTGGAAAGTTCGATGAGCATAGCATACATAATTCAAGTTGTCGTGTTTAGAAAACTAAATCATTATGGGATCATTTCTACACGTGGTAACGTATATACGATATATTGGCAATTCTATACGTAATCTAGACACTACAATATAATGTCACTTCTGCACAATATTTAGAAATGTTTATACAATACCTATTGCTATTTCTATACTCACATGCTCCACAACAACACCGCAGGCCACAAAGGCAAAAAGAGAGCAGAGAAGACCCTGAAAAAAGGTCAAGGCAATGTTCAATCCTTCACGATAGCAATACAACCACTTTGGCTCTATGTATTTGCTAAAGAGCCGTTGAAGTAAGTAATCGCACCTTGGAGAACATGATTGATGATTTTGCTTTGCTTCGAAGTCGCAATGATGGTTTGCTGGGTGTTTGTTGCGGCTTATATACCCAAGAAATCAAATTCCAAGCAGTCTAACCGTACTTCCTTCGCTTCTTTAAGCCAATTGCTCCCTTTGAAAATAAGACACTCCTTGTCTGTTGATTCCAATAAATTCCCGAGTACGCAAAAAATGAGCAGGGAAAGGTATGCGGCAAATAAGCGGCAATGACATTGCCAGCAACATTGTAACGTTCAGTTAGATTTTGAGTAAAGATAAGGCCGGTAACCTTCGTGTGATTTATGAACAAGATGCCTTGTCTTTTGCTATTTTGACCAAGAGGCGTGAGTATTTTACCAAGGTTATGGCACAGGAATGATAAATTGTCGGCAATAGCGCACAAACACAAAAATAGCTAAGTGTCTCCAGTAGGAAGAACATTTTTAACTCGTAACAACGGCAGTTTGTCGGATAAAAAATTAATAGCAAACAACAAACAACTTTATTTATTGCGATCGATTAGGCGGAAGATGGGAACTTGCACAAAAGAAACTTCTGTGCTGGCTTCCGATATATTTGCATAAATCGCCTAGTTCATAAGTGCTCTAGGCTTCGGCACGTTTGTTCCAGCGGGATAGATTTGTTTTTTCTTTAAAAAGCTTTCCTCGGTTTGTTAACCTCCCGAATAAATCATCTTTCTTCCGCATACCCTTAGGACCATATCCCATTTTGTTCTACTAGAAATCCGTGTTATATCTAGGTTCTCTACTGCTTCAGTAGATCTCTTAGCGATTAATGCGTATAAATAAACACAATGATGTCAGATATAAAGATAACATAACAAAGAGGGCAATTATACTTTGTTGACCGCTTTGGTAATAAACTTACACACTAGAAAGAATGAATTAATTCCTTCTGATATTTAGGGGCAATTATATATACTAAATAGGGACTGAATTCTTGCCAAAAACAAGTCAACATGAAGGATATATCTTTATGCTATCGGGATCCTATGAATGCACTATGTTATAACCAAATTCATAAAAAAAACCTTCTATGATATACCCTATAGATTATTTTCACTAATGGTTGACCCAGTGCGGAACTCCGCCATAACTTCAGTCCACTGCGCCAAGGAGGCAGGAGACAGTTCACGAAACGGCTCGTTGAGTCTGGTGCGCACGTGCAGAAAGACTGCATAAATGCAAAGCGGTAGCGGCGTCATATCCAAGCTGACTAGTGAGTACGGCTCTTATCCTAAATATCCGTAGAATTCGTATTCTTTACTATTAAAAAAGCAATCATAAGATCTAATTTTTATCTAACGGAATCAAACGATGACGTTATCTACATAGCTGTAGTGTTCAAACTCAAGACCATAACGCGCGGCGCAAATGACTCCGAATATTTTTTATTTATTTTATTTTTTTATATAAAGGATACTACAAGCCATTGAAGGCCCAAGTAGGTGAGGGATACAACATATGCATTCACACATACAACGAAAGCAAATAACACGACATTAAAAGGTTTACAACTAACTAGCTAATATACAGGATATATTATTTAAAAAAAGGGGAGGAGGCGAGAAGCAAGCATCAAGCAGTATGTAATTCCATCATGCACTAATACAAGATGACCTATCCAGATGTAGTATGAAGGTTTATACGATCTTAATGTCCATGCGAAAAAGATGAAGGTGCAGCGATGTGCAAAGCAAAACATGCTAGTTATCAAGACGCTCGAGACCTTCTACAAAGTTGGTGTCGATAAACAGTTCGAAAGGTAAACCGTTCCAGTCGCTAATAGTGCGAGGGAAAAAGCTAAACTTAAACATATTAGTACGCGCAAAAATGGGTGTTAGTGAAAACTGATGTCTGTGCCGCGTAGCTCTTGACGCTAAAGGGGAAATATATTGCAATGGGTCTATGCGAGCCTGTCCTTGCTGAAGATGAAACAAGAATTTCAACCGCGCTAGTTTCCTTCTGGACTGAAGAGTCTGTATTCCGTTAGCCTGCATAAGTTGAGATGGTGAATCCAGCCTTCTATACTTTCCGTAAATAAACTGAACCGCTCGACGTTGCACCATCTCGAACTTCCGGATATCTTCCTGAGTGAATGGATCCCAAACGATATTTGCATACTCTATATAAAAACAAATATATCTTTCTTGACCTTTAATGCAATGTTACTCGAGCCTGCTTTTGAAAATAAGGAGGGCAGGAGGAAACTTATTCAATACTCTAATCGGAGATAACCCCAAATTCACGAAAGACTCGAAAAGAACAGTGCTTAAAAGGACGACTAGCTGGTACCTTGATAGAGGATTAGATACACCAGGGCATAGACAGCTGTAGTACGTACTCATAAAACCGCAAGACGTTACATTTTTTTTAAAGCTATGAATATGGATTATTCGATGATGAGGTACAAGGGTGCAAAAAAGGCAAATATTATTTTGAATCACACAAATAAATAAGAGGAAATAATCAGGTGTTATATGTTGTCTTCAATTACCACATTTACTTATATTTTGACATAATCTAAGAATAATAATCACTTATTGAATAATCCCGTCCATAACCCTACAAAACATTTTTCTTCGGTGTTCGGCAGGCAGTTCAGGAGTGAACTAGGTTACCACAGCCTCATTGGTTCCAATATTGCAGTCTTTGTGCACGAAGTTATCTTCATTTTATTAAACAAATTGCACAATCAAGGAGATTAGTAGCGGGCTATATGGTGCAATGTTATTACAGCCCCCATTTGTTCAGTAATTCAATGGAAATCTGCGCTTGTAATATCGTTGCACATGAGTCTAAATTTTTATATTTTTGTTCATCGATAGAGAAGTTTCGCCCTCGTTTTAAGAAATGTTCGCCTTCCATAGTTATTCATGTAAAAAAAAAAAAAGATTGCTCGCTTAAGCATACAGATGTGCCGTAACCATGTAATTTTATTTTCGTGCTTGACACTGCATTTTAACTTACTTTTTTACCCGTGTGAGCGCATCTGCTAGTGACTACTAAAAAATGTTTCCAAAAAAATTTTTCGGAAGAGTTTGACAATTCTAAAATACTCGATCACAAAATTATCTTTTCTAGTTATTCTTGAACGTATGCAACTGACTGTTTTTGTAATTGGAATTTAATTTATTCTCGATATATATATTTTTTTTATTTCGCAAGCACCTTTGCTATACTTCGTTTAGAACCCTTGTGTTCTTCAATCTATTCTCACTGACAGTATAAAGACGCATATGTGTGACGAGACCCGTTCACTTTAATATTAATCCGCAGCCAAAAAGATTGGGATATTATCAAATGAGAACGCCCAAGAATGAAACAGGGTGCAGGGAACCACGAAAATAATAAGTCACGCCATGCGTTTCTTGAGTTGTGTCTAACTACGGTGTTTCTGTTCTTCAAAAAGAAATGCCGTGGCACTATTATTCAGCAAGGGTGCCTCACTTGACAAAAAATAGTAAAAACAAGCAATACAGGAAATGTACATCAGAAGCTCTGCCCTTGGTCTTGAAGTAGAAATATAAAAACCCATTTCCTGATGCAACAAAAAAGTGCTTGTTTAACCGAGGCGCAAAGAGAATTTTATGAAGAACACCGTGAGTCATTTCACCTTCCCCAGTGATTGGGTGAGGCGTTGTTTGCGCCGCGATGTTTTTGGGGGGTGGCGCAGCTTGAGACGCAACTTCGCCCGTCTGACGGACGTACGTTGAACCACCAACTCCCCTATAGTATGACGAACCGAAGTTAGAAACCACTGAAGTAACGAATTTTGTGTGTATCATTTCCGATAGGCGATATCCTTTACCCTATTTGCAACATACAATATTAAGCCGCAATTCAAAATACGGTTCTATGGGGAACTTTAATGTACTGTTTGCTGCCCATGTCATCTAATATTGACAGTGACGAATTAAAGGCGTCAAGCTTCATGCTTGCCGGGGATCATTCCAAGCGTCTCTAGGTGTTTTTGTGGCCTATTAAATCGCCAAACACAAACCATATGAATCTGTTCTGATGCGATAACGTTATGTGGCTACAACTCCGGATTTTGAAATATTTAGGGATTTCCTGGCTGTGTTTTCAGGTTCCTGCTAAATTTAGCGAAAAATTTCCGTTACGTGACGTACGCACCAGTTTAGTTTCCCCGCTAAATTAAAAGGAAAGTTGGCGTCACGACCTATGCATCAATTAATTTTTCCTGCTAAACTTGGCGGGACAGTTGTCGTCACGACCTATGCTCCAATTCGAGTTTTCCTGTAAATTTAGCGGGAAATTTAAGTCACGTTACCTATGCACAAATTCAGTTTCTCCGGTGAATTTAGCCAAAAAGTAACATCCCGACCAGCGAGCTTGAGTCTTACCTTAGAGCGGTAAACCGGAACCCGCTGCCTGCAGCGGAAGTGGCACCCCCCCGGTTGCCGCCATCTTGCCTGTTTGCCACATTAGTGATCACGTGACGTTAAGATGGTTGCGGCCAGAGGTGGGCCAGATCAGATTGGCCAGATCGCGATCAGCAGATGGGCAC
This sequence comes from Ixodes scapularis, assembly GCF_016920785.2. Taxonomy (NCBI): domain Eukaryota; kingdom Metazoa; phylum Arthropoda; class Arachnida; order Ixodida; family Ixodidae; genus Ixodes; species Ixodes scapularis. The sequence goes on along the minus strand of NW_024609880.1, from coordinate 59,844,069 downwards.
TCTGGGGCTGCGTTCGAATCTTACTCGAATGACGCCGAGTTATTCCGGCGGATCAAGTCACGTGACAAGACAGATGCAGCAACGCTGGACGCGGGTAGGTTTTCGAACGCAACGGGTACAAGAACTTCACCCAGGAGTGAGATAAAAGCTGCGTTCGATTTACTTCGATTTATAAACACCGCTGGTTTACCGCTCTAAGTTTACTCAAGGTCGTTGATCCCGACCTGCGACCCAACTCAGTTTCCCCGCTAAATTCGGGGGCAAAATTGCCGTCACCACATATGCACCAATTCAGTTTCCCCTCTAAATTGAGAAAAAAAATTAGGTCACGTGACCCAGGCACCAGTTCAGTTTTCTGGCTAAATTTAGCGGAAGGATTTATGTCACTTGACATACGCCCAAATTCAGTTTCCCCGCTAAATTTGGCAGGAAGATTGGTGCCACGTGCCCTGACGTCACGGGACCTACAGAAAACTTAAAGTTCCCTGATAAATTTAGCGATATATCCTATCGCATTCGTCGGTAATTACCTCTGGTGGTTTTTCTCACAGTGACCTAAATGCACACAAGTTAGAAGGCACCCTTCATCTTGAAATAGGGCGCCTTATAACAGCTTTTCTAATAACTTAACACAGCCGCTTCAACATTCCGGTATTGACTAATCCCTTTTAGAGCGGTGTTTTTGTCGAGACATAACTCATAATAAATGTCTTTTTTTTGCAACTCAAACCTTGCTTGAGAATGCCCTACATGACTGGAATGTTCTGAATAATTTTTTCGCATTGTGAGAGAAGCCAGAATTCACCGTTGTTCTGCTGAGGATTTTTCCAAGAACGGTATGGGCCGGGACGATGGCCAGTAAAATATTTCATAAAGAAACATGTATACTATCTGCGCGTCGAGATGCAACGACTGCCGGATTTTCAGAACATAAACGTCCTGGTCAGCGTCCCCATTTGCGTCAAACTGTTTGTGTTAAAAATGTACAAATTTTATTAGGTGGAGAAAAAAAAAAGTGGAAGCCGTTTACAAATCCCTGTAACGCCGAATTGGAGCGCAGCTCTTGAGGAGGAGGAGTGAAGGGTACTGAGGGGAGGGTAGACCCCTCCTCCTCCCCTCATTCTTTAATATGCTCCGGGGGGGCGGTCACGTGACCTCGGGGGGGGGGGGGGGGGGGTGTCACGTGACTTCGGGGAGGGGGGTCACGTGACCTCGGGGGGTCACGTGACCTCAGAGGGGTCACGTGACCTCAGAGGGGTCACGTGACCTGGGGGTCACGTGGGGGTCACGTGACCTTGAGATGACCTTGGGAGGGGTCACGTGACCTTGGGGAAGAGACCACGTGACCTTGGGGAGGAGACCACGTGACCTCGGGGGTCACGTGACCTCAGAGGGGTCACGTGACGGGGGTCACGTGACCTTCAAAGGGTCACGTGGGGTCTTGGGGTCACGTGACCTTGGGATGACCTTGGGAGGGGTCACGTGACCTCGAGGGGTCACGTGACCTTGGGAGTCACGTGGGGTCGCGTGACCTTGGGATGACCTTGGGAGGGGTCACGTGACCTGGAGGGGTCACGTGACCTTGGGGGTCACGTGACCTTGGGATGACCTTGGTTACGCCGACGGCGACGGCGACGCCGACGGCGACGGCGACGGCGACGGCGACGGCGACGGCGACGCCGCTCAAGCCGGGAACGGGCCCCTAAGAGCTGCGCTCTAAAAAATGGTTATGTCAAGACTGAGAATGTAAATCGGTGAGCATTTCAGTGGAGCCATTTCTCGTTCACTGAGATAAAGCTGTCCACTTTCTGAATGTTTGTCACGCTTCGGAAGAAATGTCCGACTTTATAACTACGCTTAAGGAAATGTAGGCCACTGATAGACTATATATAAAATGGTTTATAGGCGCATAATTTTAGTTTATTAAACACAAAACACTGTATGAATTACAACGGGCTTGAATGACATTATTTCCAGAACTAGCGGCATGGAACTGTTTATTTTTGAAGGGCTGCTTTACACTTCAAGCACGCGGGAGTACTAATGTAGAGCCGTGTTTTGCTTGCTGATAACAATCAGATGAAAAGGTGAATTTTTTTAATTTCCCTATTATCTCTCCTCCAATTAATTTTCAATATTGGTTAAGTACGATGCATTATCTTCTATGTTTTTCTGAATTCAACGCGTTTTGCATATATCAGAAGCGAGAGAATAAGTATTATACAAAAGCAATAATTTATTAACCACTTAGAGTGCCTTAGCGAGGGCATAGCCGAGAGGAGCGTTGTGCGCATAGGGGTGGACAGCACGAACAGCCACTGGAGCAGCGTGAACACCGTGGACGGCCACAGGAGCTGGGTGAACAGCACCGACGACGACTGGGTGTGGACCTTCGACGGCGGTGGAGAAAAACGGAGCGTCGGCTGGGGCCGATGTCTTGGTGCCTGGCTCGTTGGTCTCGACGGTCGGGTGGAAGCCGGTGGCGTCGGCGACATACTTTACCAGACGAGTGACACCGAGCGCATCGACGTAGCTGTAGAAGCCGACCTTGTTGTTGAACTCATCTCCGGTTTCCTGGCGGGTCATGCGGGTGCCGAACTCGTCGACGTTGTCGAAGCCGAAGCTGTATGGCTGGGGCGGGTGCTGCGTTGAAATAAAGAAGAAACATATTAGCACAAAATTTAGCTATCACTTTCTTACCATTGAGTAACGCGTTGCGGTCAAAAGACCTCGCATCTAACATTTTAATTATAAGCCTGGCACAAACAAAACAACAAATAATTGTCTAATTGATATAGGTTGGCCAGTCATGCCATCCAATTCAGTTCTATTTACTGAGCAGTTTTACTGTAACCTATCTTTTGAAAGATTATTTAAAATATGAATGCACAAAGTTACTGTTCAACACGAGAAAAAAGTATGTTTGCAAAACTTAATCAAATACTATATCAGATGCTCCACAACTTAATTACGTGTGATATAACTCGTCTATACAAACTTCCAAATAACAATTCTGTATTCCTATATAAAATATTGATATAATCATAAAGTTAGGCGAATGATCTTCTTGTGAGGGAATACGGAGCACATGAATTAACAGTCTTCAGCGGTGTCACTAGGACTACGGCAACACGTTTTTTGTTTTTTTTTAGTAAACGCACTAGCATGACCGACTAATAATAATTTAAAGGAAGGGCAATTTAAGAAGACTTTATTCATGAACTATAATTAACGTGCCCACTCAACCCATACTCACGTGTTCCACAACAACTCCGCATGCCACGTAGGCGAAAAGGCAGCACAGAAGAACCTGTAAGAAAATAAGAATCTGTTATTCTCTTCAACGTCAAGGATAACCCTCAACTGCGAAGTTTATCATTAACCGCCGTCGCTCTTTGATTATAATTTTCGTACCTTAGAGAACATGATGTGTTCGTTTTCTCTTGCTTCGAGGCAAAGTAGACAGTCCATAGGGAGATGCTATGGGCTTATATACCTGGAGCAGCATATTCCAGACACGCTTTCATAAGGCAGTTCACCTAAGAAACCATCACATAATACGGAAAACGGACAAGTATGTTGCTTAGATTATATCAAACCTAAGCGTGGACTGGTGTATAGCGAAGGAATTCAAGGGAGGGTTTATTGCTCGCTCTGGCTTACAAGTAGCCTTGGTAGTTGGCGGAACGTCCAAACAGCGGCTATATGGAAAGTACATGATGCTTCTAGTTATATGGAGATTCATTCATATGATCGTGTTTCTTTTAGCCATATTTTTGTAAAACTCGATACTATAAGCAATATAATATTTTATTTAAAAATTATAACTTTATATTTGCATTCAAATTTCAATTGCGCTGAAAAATAAAATTTATGAGTTGGCTGATAGTACAGGAGCGCTACTGTTTATTAAATTAATTATTGGAAAATGTCGCGCACAAAATGCCGTTTTTGCATAGATGTACATATATGTGAACATCTATGTACATCTACGCAAAAGCGGCATTTTGTGCGCGACATTTTCCAATAATTAATTTAATAAACAGTAACGCTCCTGTACTATCAACCATCTCATGAATTTTATTTTTCAGCGCAATTGAAATTGCGTGTATACACGCAGTGAGAGTGTACAGTAGGCCTCTGAACATCACCCAGGCAGCACCGAGTTCTGGGCCAAAATTTGGCTTGCGTCTGGCAGTTTAGGGCATTAAAAAGCCCGAAGAAGCCAAAGTAGTGCCAAACCTGACCTCCCTTGGCAACAGTCTGGGTATCTTGGCCCTAATTCGCCAAACATGTGCCAAACTTAGGCTTCGCTGCCGGGTAGTTCGGCTCTCGTCTGGCATCTTCGGGCCTAAATCGCCTAACAAATGCCAGATTTAGGCTTACTGCCCTGTAGTTCGGCAGATCTTTGGCATTTTTGGGCCAAAATCGCCAAACTAATGCCAAAGTTAGGCTTTACTTTTTGACAGTTCGGCTGTCAACTGGCATATTCGGGCCAAAATCGCCACAGATGTGCCAGAGTTAGGCTTACTACCTTGTAGTTCGGCAGAGCTTTGGCATTTTCGGGCCAAAATCGCCAAACTAATGCCAAAGTTAGGCTTCACTTTTTGGCAGTTCGGCTGTCACCTGGCACATTCGTGCCAAAATCGCCACAAATGTGCCAGAGTTAGGCTTACTACCTTGTAGTTCGGTTGAGATCTGGCATCTTTGGGCCCAAGTCGCCAAACGAGCGCCCAAGTTAGGCTTCGCTTCCCGACAGTTTGGCTGTGATCTGGCAGCTGCGGGCCAAAGTTGCCAAACAAGTGCCAGAACTAGGCTTACTGCCTTGGAGTTCGGCTGATGAGGTATTTGATGTACGCGGGTGGTCTTGATCTTAATTAAATAGAAATCAAGTTTTATTCGGTTGGCAACTTTATCTTATTTTGGGTGTCTCTTGATTTCTGCAGTCCAAAGGTTGGCTGAATGTTTTGGCGCGGCTGGAGCAGGCTTTGCAAACGCAAATTGTGCCAGATGTTGCACTCGCGCGTAGGTACACAAGCCAATATCGGGACGCGCCGTGAGACTGGTTCGACATTATGGCGCGTTCACAATGGCGATGCGATCTGGTCGCGCCATAACTTTCATCGCAAAAGCAACCATCGTGGGCAAAAAGTGACGGGTTTTGAGCAGTCGCTTGCTGACCCGACTTTTTGCGATGCACTCTAGTCGCGGAAAGGCCGAGCCAACCAACGGCGTTCGGAGCGAGAGTTTTTTGAGAAGCGACTCGCCAACGAAGGCGTTGGACTCGCTCATCGCGCACGCCAAACTGACCAACTAATTACTTTTATTCTTTTTTTTTTGCGATGCGATTTAGTTGGATCGCGCGACTGCTTACATCCCCGGTGTGAATCCGCCTTTACAGAAAGTGCTGCCATTGAGCTAACACTGCGCAAGACGGATTTACGCGCGTTTCCACAAGAGATATCATTATTAGGCGGCGCATTGCAAAAGCGAGCGTGGCTCTGTGCGTGTCTTGCCTTGTGATTGAGCACTGTCAAATCCTAGCAATAACAAAGAGCGGAAACGACCGGGGCTCCGTGGCGCGGCTCCCGCATCACACTTGGGGAATGAAAGTAAAATCCCGGAAATTGTACTATTTTAGCGTGTTGATACTTTTTAAACATTAAAAGTGGAGACACAAAAGGGACGATACAGACAGCACAATCTGAACTTTAAAGGCCGCTGTACAAACGGGACGTCCTGCAGAGAAGAACCTTCTCTCCCGAAGCTGGGGGACGGGGAGGGAAAGGGTTATCGTTGGGTTGAAAGAGCGTCTAGAGAATAGGATTAGCCTCGGGGCGAGCCATCCTCTCGAGAGGGAGTGGGGACGGAACAAAGCTGCCGTGGGCGTTCCGGCTAAAAGGTGGAAGAAAGTTAAGCTTGTCAAACGGCAACCTCGGATCCGAGGACGGGCACGTCAGAGAATTTGAAAAAAACTGCTTGACTAGCCGGACGACCCCGTGCGGTCTACTGGTTCTAGAAGGTGACTCGGATGAAGAAACTCGTTTTGACCGAAAACTCTAAAAGCATTCTGGACGTGAACTCTTGCCACAAATAAAAATAACACATGCATGAAAAACTACGAAGGCAACTAAGCTTTCTCCTATGATGGGAGAATGCGTGAGCATTACAGGCAGAATTATGTTGGCGCAACTTGCAATAAAGAAAGAAAAAAAAAAGTTGTGTTGGCGCAACGGACAGCGCGCTAGTTTCAGGATCAAAAGGGCCTAGTTTCGAAACCGGGCAGGGGATGTTTTTTTTTTTCTCGTTCTCTTTTTTTTATTTCGTTTATTTATTTTTTTTGGTCACGTGACAAAAAAAATCACATGAACATAATTTTTTTTTTTGGCCACGCCACCAGAGATTTTTTTTTTATTTCTCCTTTCCTTCATTCAGTCTTTCTTTTTTTTTTTTCCTTTTTTTTCGGTTTACGCTTCCTATCGCAAAACTCTTTGCACCTATTTCGCGTCACATTGGCGTTAGCCAAATCATTTTATTTATGGCAGGGAATTCTGCCGTACGTACCTTATGTTACTATTACCAACCCTGGCTTGCAATTTCTGCTATCCAAAGGACTGGACTATGCCCTTGCTCCACGGTACGTTCCAAAACGTGACTTCATAATTGAAATTGAAGAGAAACTCAGACATGTGCACGATGTCACAGGGGTAAATCTCGCGAGAAGCCGCGTTGTCAGTGCTTTGAACAATGCGAAACCGGCCGGGTCAAATTTAGATCAACAAGAACGCATTGCTCTTAGTGAGTTGAAGTCAGACAGATCCATCACGATTTTAAAGGCCGACAAAAGAAAAGGAACCGTTGTGCTTGATAGAGATACTACATGAAGAAGATGTATGAAGTTATAAATGACAGTCGCTATTTCGTGAGGCTATCAAGAAATCCCGCTGCTAAGTCCGAAAGAGAGTTAGTTGACCACCTTCGAGAGCTGAAAAAGAAGGGACGCATCAGTGACGACCTATAGCGTCGTCTCTTCTCCTTTGACGCCGTGACACCCAAGATGTATGGACTCCCCAAAATTCACAAACCGGGTTGCCCCCTACGCCCGATTGTATATGTTATTGTTTCATCCACTTACAGCCTTTCCAAATATCTGGTTATGATTCTGAGCCCTCTTACGGGAAACAATGAGTTTAGCGTCCGGAATTCCCGTGACTTTATTGAACTTATACGCGCTCAGACCCTGCTACCGCACGAGGCTATGGTATCCTTTGATGTGATTTCATTATTTACGAATGTCCCTAACGCCCTGACGGTTGATGTCGCCCGTGACCGGTTGCTGGCAGACCAGTCGTTGTCCACTCGCACAACCCTCCTTGTTGATGACGTTATACTCCTTTTGCGTTTTTGTCTCAACCAGTGTAATTTTAGTTTTAATGGGGACATATATCATCAGGTCAGCGGATGCCCTATGGGGAGTCCAGTTTCCGTAACCGTCTCGAATCTCGTCATGGAATATGTTGAGGAAAATGTAATGTCTGGCATTGATTTCCCCGTGAAGTTCTACCGTCGCTATGTCGATGACACTTTTGTAATAGTTAACAGAGAGAACGTAACCGATTTTCACCGCAATTTGAATAGTGTCCACCCCTCAATTCAGTTCACCTGCGAACATGAAACCGATAGTACCTTGCCATTTTCATATGTACGTGTCCATAGAACTAGTGAATCTTTCTTTAAGATGGAGACATCCGTATATGGTAAACCATGTGACAGACAAAACTTTCTTGACTACCACTCTCATCACCCAACTCAACACAAAAGCTCAGTTGTAAGATCGTTGCCTTCATCGTTCAGAAACAGTCCCATCTAACTCAACACATAGCGATCAAGAACTTAGCCGTGTGCGGGAAGCTTTGAGGAAACGTAACTACCCCGACCGGTTTATCATTCGCGTTAAGAAACAAATGTCCCGTCGGCGCCCGGATCGAGCCGAACGAACACGTGACGTAGTGTGCATCCCGTACGTTAAGGGGGTTTCGGAGGCATTGGGACGCGCCCTTAGGCCGTTGGGGGTACGAACTGTATACAGACCCTACAAAACAATGGCCAATGTTATCTCCAAGCCAAAAGACCCGACCCCGCCAGAGGCAGAAAGGGTCGTGATCTACCAGGTGCAGTGCAAGGAATGTGACGCTTCCTACATTGGAGAGACGGAACGAAAAAGAAAAACAAGACTAAAAGAACACGCACGGGATGTCGCCAATAGACTACTTCCATAAAGCCCTGCATGCAACACGGCGCCCGTTGCACACTGGGAACTAGTTGGTCAGGGAGGAGGGTGTCATGGTTTCGGTTTCGATCGACACGTCGACAAGAGATTGTTTTCTGGTCCCGAGAGCGTCATTTGTGGTCTGTAAACTAACCTAAATGGTCAGACCTCGAGGCTTTAGCACAAGCCCGAGATGTATAGCTTGTCTTAACACATGCTTGTTGTATTTTTGTACTTGAGCCATCCTGTTAGCGTTCCAATCGAGGTATGTGGACGAGCCAGTGCTGGGAGTCTCGACGCTGCGAAGCTCGGGTGCTCGGGGATCTTGCTTGTGAACGAATCAACAAGCTGTAGCAAACAATAAGTATGCATACATCGAGCTCGCGCCTTTACATTAGTGTTGTTGATCAGGAAGTTTGTTTGCTTCGTGCGTCCATAGACGAAATATAACTTTTTGCAATTACTGTCTTTCTTAATGTGCCTGAGTATGCGAGGTAAAACTCGGAGGTGCCATTGAAAAGCTCAATTTTAACACACTTCTTATCTCTTATTTGCACCCGCAGCACTGCACGAAGTGAAGTCCCCACCCGCTTGCATTTCACTAATATTCAACATCGCGTATGCGCATAGAGTTATTCTGCAATCATATAGGCGAATTTGCGCATACAGACCGTTTTAAGAATGCAAACGTCGAGCACTTCTGTGAAGAATGTCGCACCGTTCGCCGGAAGTGCGTCAGACGGGCATGAACCCCTATGCGCACCGCATTGGGGTTCATGCCCGTCCGGCGCACGGTGCGACATTCTTCAGACAAGTGCTCGAACGAATTCAAAGCGTATTTGACGGTTGCTAATGGCCATTATCTTTGTTATGTGTTTGCTTTCTTCCTGCCTGAGTATGCCGAGATAATTTCAGACACACCGTTCCCGGCACAGATCTCGGGCGTCAGTAAAAGCTCGTACAAAAAGGCTTAGCGAGGAGTAGGGGACGCTTGTTAGGGCCTCCGTCGTAGCTAGCCGATCTCAGCGTTTGCTGAAAGTTAATCTTCTATCAGCATAAAGTTTGAGTGGGATATATGTGATGACACGAGGAAGACATCGTAGTAACTTCTGTGCAGTAGTGAGGTCGAATTTATTGCATTTCCTTAAAAGTTCATGCGTAAACGCTGTCCTCAACTTTGACACCCCGTGAGGATGCGGCTTGCTTTTCGTTCCATGAAGTAACAAGAAGCGGACGTTTGGCAAACAAATTGCGTGTAAGGCTCCAGACGAACAAATTTCAGTTGTAGTTGACTGGTACTAGACGGGATTACTGACATTGAGCTCAAAGATGCATTCGTCGGGTGTGGTGACTAAGCCACGACTTACTACGTTCGCATACGCACGCACAATATCTGGTGTTTCGGGTACCAAGGAAAGTGCCCCGGTCTTCGTTTTGTATCGCTCGATAATGAGTGTATTGTACGTTCGTGAAAAGTCAGATAATCGAAAACGGAAGCAGCGCGTTCGGTCGCGGCGTGACAGCATGAGATGAAGCTGCTCAGTCGAAACCGAAACTGAGTGGCCAACTAGTTCCCAGAGTGCACTGCGTGGTATTTCGCCGCGATGGGGCGCGTCGGTTTTGGAAGAAGTCCATTCCACGAACGCCACCCGCTTCAAGTCCGAACTCGTCGACCACGCATGGACGTCAGGACACCAATTTGACTTTGACAAGGCGAGGGATAAAAGGTGGGGACCGAGGAAGCTGCTGGAATCTTGGTTCATCCAGAACGACAAACGCGGAAGTGATTCATCGCTGGTAAACAAGAACCGTGGCCCCCTGCCGGACGTGTACACAAACTTTATGCCTAAATAGCCGAACTTTTTTGTGTGACTCTCACTCGCTCTGCGCTCCACTGAAGATGCCTCCGGCATGGGAGGCGAAACGTTTAATTAAATTGTTATTTTTGTTATGTCAAGCCGTTTTTGTTATTACATTTATCATGTCTTCGCCCGGCTTCTGGAGTATTTTTGCGCTCCTAATTTCACCGGCACGACAGCCATGGGAGGCCACTGCGAGCGAGTGGGGACAGAAATAATTGAGGCCTATCGGATGGCGACATGCCCGAAAGACATAACCACCCCGTCCATTTCGCTCTCAAGAAAGGAGATTATCTTTCTGAGGCCCTCAATGGAAGCCGAACGCTGACAGACTAGGCAAGGCGACAAGGTCACCGGCAGAAGCGGCCTTTCCTTTTATGCGTTGTTGATTCCCCTTCGACCTCGCCTTTTGCAAATCCTCCCCACCTGCTTTTGTGTCTCCGTGTGGCTGCCAGCGAGCGCGACAGCCGCTTCAAATCAAAAGGGTGAAGCGAAACGCGTGACCAAGCGTGACCTCTCTACGTAGGACGCGTGGGACAAAAAAGATTGGACGAAAATTTTTCACGTGACTTTCTCTGTCACGTTGATGGGATCTCTGGGGCTGTCGTTTTCGCCGTTTGCCTAGTTATAGAAATAAGCGGGCCACGTAGGTCCGGTTTTCGAACTGCTCTTCAGTGTTCTGTTGCTTTCGTGCGTTGCAGACGCGGTTGTGTTTTTTCGTCGTAAACGGTCGGAATACGTTCATGCCAATTTTTCGGTAACAGCCATTTTTTGCACCGGAGTTCGTGGAATACTTGTGATGTGTTTGTTGGACACACTTCGACAAAAACTGCTCTTCGTCGACGACGAGACGTCAGTCCTCGAATCTTCGAATGTGTTTGTGGAGTGCCTGAGTTGGATTATGCATCTATCAAGGATTACATGATATCGCTCTTTTATCAGTAAGTGCACTGCAAGCATGATTCTGATAGTCGTCCTGCTTTCCTCTCAATCACCGCGGTTTTTGTGTGATGAGTTTTGCTTGGCATGAGGACAGTGTTAATTGTATTTTATAATTTGCTTTTCGTTTTACAGAGGAGTGTGACCTTTGTAAATATGTTGAGAATACACTGTGTGTAATGATAGTTGTTTAATAAACTTCTGGGAGCGATCGAAAAAAATTTGTTTGTCCGTATAAGTGGTTGGATATGCAACAAATGACATGCAACGTACACATACTTGCACGACGTTCGGCCAATACGAACCAGACGCATCGTAGAGATTTCGCACAATATTGCGCGAACGCTAGGCCGGGGCGAAACAGCTGTACGGCAATACCTGCCGGGTATCAAAAGGTGGTGCAAAACTGGACAGTTGAGCGATATTGGAACCGACTTTCGGCCGGCACTGGTACGATACTGCAAAGTATTGCCGTGCTGCTTGGGAACGGAGGTGAGGACATCTTACCATCGTGTTTCCAACGCTTATTTAATTTATTTCTCTTCTGGGACGCGTGAAAGAGCACTTCTGTGACACACCAGAGATATTTGAAACTTGGGCTGGCCTTTCGGCTTTCTTTGCCACTTTTGGCACTTATTTGGCACTTCAGTGGATAACCAGAGAAGAGCCAAACTTCGGCATGCCCCGAATCGACAAATTAAGATTTACTGCGGCAGTTATGGCTCAAGTCTGGCACTTACTTTGGCACAACTGTGGCGGTCCAGAGAAAAGCCAAACTCGGCGAGGCCGAAATACCGAAATCAGGCGTTGCTTTGGTAGTTATGGCTCAAGTATGGCACACTTCGGCACTCCTGTGGCGTACCAGAGAAACGCCAAATTTTGGCGTGTCCGAAATACCCAAATTAGGCGTTGCTCTGGCAGTTATGGCTGAATTATGGCACCAACTTTGGCGCTCCTTTGGCGGACCAGAGAAACGCCAAACCTTGGCACGTCCCAAAGACCGAAATTAGGCGTTGCTCTGGCAGCTGTGGCTGAAGTATGGCACCAACTTTGGCGCTCCTCTGGCAGACCAGAGAAACGCCAGACCTTGGCACGTCCCAAATACCGAAGTTAGGCGTTGCTCTGGCAGTTATGGCTGAAGTATGGCACCAACTTTGGCGCTCCTCTGGCGGACCAGAGAAACGCCAAACCTTGGCGTGCCCCGAATTCCCAGAATAGGATTTACTATGGCAGTTATGGCTCAAGTCTGGCACCAACTTTGGCGCTCCTCTGGCGGACCCGAGAAAAGCCAAACTTTGAAACGTCCAAAATACCGAAATTAGGCGTTACTCTGGCAGCTATGGCTGAAGTATGGCACCAACTTTGGCGCTCCTCTGGCGGACCAGAGAAACGCCAAACCTTGGCATTCCCAGATTAGGATTTATTATGGCAGTTATGGCTTAAGTATGGCACCAACTTTGGCACTCCTCTGGCGTACCAGAGAAGTGCCAAACTTTGGCATGCCATAGGATCGCCCAACTAAGGCTATAGTTAGGCACCGTACTTTGGCACTGATGAGTGCCATGGTGCAAAAACCTAACTGCGCCAAAGTAGGGCCCTTATGTTTGCCAGACCTTTGCCCAAGTTGGACATTCCTCTGGCGTGCTACCTGGGGAAGTATGGCACCAACTTTGGCACTCCTCTGGCGGACCAGAGAAACGCCAAACCTTGGCACGTCCCAAATACCGAAATTAGGCGTTGCTCTGGCAGTTATGGCTGAAGTATGGCACCAACTTTGGCGCTCCTCTGGCGGACCAGAGAAACGCCAAACCTTGGCATGCCCCGAATTCCCAGATTAGGATTTACTATGGCAGTTATGGCTCAAGTATGGCACCAACTTTGGCACTCCTCTGGCGTACCAGAGGAGAGCCAAACTTTGGCATGCCCTAGGATCGCCCAACTAAGGCTATAGTTAGGCACCGTACTTTGGCACTGATGAGTGCCATGGTGCAAAAACCTAACTGCGCCAAAGTTGGGCCCTTATGTTTGCCAGACCTTTGCCCAAGTTGGGCATTCCTCTGTCGTGCTACCTGGGCAAGTACTGTTAAGCTATAGAAACAACTAATTTTGTTTTCGGCCACAGTATTAGAATAGAAAAATGACTATTTATTTTGACTTAGCTGTTTTATATTTGGCTAGTTTTCTGATTTCGCTGCACTAATAATGTTAGCAATAAAATACACAAATACTCAAAATTTGACGCTCAAAGTCATATCAGTTGTTTTCCAATCATGCTGCTGAGCATATGAGGAGCGCACTTTAAAATTGGAACACCTGCCTGCTCTGAGAGCACGTTCCAAGATATACGATTTTGAGATCTCTGGCCAATGGCTCGTACTGGATAACATTTCTGGCAAAAATCTTTTTTTATGAGATCACGTGCTCTAAATGAAATATAATGACTTGTAGAGTGGAAATTTTCTCACCATGCTGTTGGGAAAGTCGTTAACACAACCCAATTGGAGGCATGTTTTTTGGCTTCTTCACTTTTCAAAGTTCAAAAATGTATATTGCACTAACTCCCCATGAGCATGCGCATACTTTTACGCAGAAGAAGCGTGAAGACAATTTCTGTGGTTGATGTGGCCGAAATTTATTTGGACCTAGAAATTTTATCTTCGCTGCGGCACAGAATATTATATTTAATTTACCCACTCTCTCGCTGGGTCAAATCCCAATTATTCTAGTAATTATTTTATAGACTTTGCCATTTATTCTGATAACACGTCAACGGCTATGATGTTTTCAGGCTTCATCGCCTGGTAAGCGGATACGAGGCAGGTTTATACAGGGATACATTTACAAGAGTGATAGATACCTGAATTCAAGAAATACATTTCTAATAACGGTGTTGATGTACTGATGCAGGATAGTATGCAGCCTTATACTGGGCCATGGGTCTTACATAATCAATTAAATTAGCCAGAATTTTTGCGAATTGTACGGCGTTTGTGGAGTACAAATATCCTAGAACTAAGGCTATGGTGAACACCTTAAGTTTAAGTTGGATGAGTGAAGCTGAATCTGTAGCTTTATTTTTGCCGTAAATGTTTTTTTTCTAAATCACGTTTTTGAACTTCTGCCTGTGTTGTACTATATCTGGCGTTCGTGGTTAATTGCTTTTAAAAGGAAGTCAGGCTTGGCGAAGGTTTGAAGGCGAATCTGCCCGTAACAATGAATTTCTGTCATAACTGGCATAAAATGTTGTATAATTAGAACGCTCAAGAGGGGGAAACTACCTTTTGCTTTTCAAACTGCTGCTTGATATTCAAACAAGAAAATTCGGGTTGAGTTTATGTAGGTACCTATGACAATGAATATGGTTTGCCTCTGTATCTGCGCTGGTAACCACGAACTGGCCACTGGCAGCATTAACAGAAACGAGTGTTGAACTTGTTGGCATTATTATCAGTTAAAATACATATATATTGAGCTGACAAAACGAAAGCATGGCATGAAAAACATTTTATTCTTTTGCGTTCCTTGTTTCAAGCCGGGTTTAAGCATACCGCTTAAACGCTTTTTGTCAAAAGAAGCTCTGGGTGATGTTAGGTACATTTGTTCCCACAGAGCCAGCTGCATGGTTTGAGAATTCGTCTTAGCACTTTGTTTCCAGAAATGTAAGATGTTTGGTGCCAGACGTGTGATCTAGAAATTCGTCTTTACACTCAGTGGCCATAAATGTAAGATACCTCCAGCAATCAAAAGTGCAGCTCTTGCCACACGCGGTCGGCCCTTTCCTTTATGTTTTGTCAAAATGTCCTTCCGTCTACTTTTATTTCCGAAACCTTTGAAGCGAGCTTAGCAAATAACGGGGCTTGGAATGATTTTGAACTAAACTTCAATATTATTGTCAGTATTAAATCGCATTATTTCTTCCTGTTGCATATGGGAAAACATTTCTGGCATTGATATTCGCCGACCTCACTTCATAGATTGCAGTTGGTACATCTTGTTCTTCAGAAAGTAGAGGCGACGGAATTTCTCAAACTCTTGTTATTCCCCAGGTGGGAGCCCATAAAGCGGAAGTGGAATGACATTAGATAGGATTGTTGGTTACATTACACAGAGCCTACTGTCACTTGTGTCCCCCATGCATTCTCGCCGACAATGCAAATCGCATATAATCCGTTGTAACTCAAGAGGGTAGCGCGAGGGTAAGAGAGGCTGGGCAGGAGGAAGCAGACGGAACGCTAAAGAGGGAAGGAGGTTTCCCCCTCTCTTCTCCAGCGTTCCGTCTGCTTCCTCCTCCCCGGTCCATCTTACACCCGCCCCACCTTCTTCAGTTGCAAGCACTATAGAAGCTTCTTGCCAGAGTGCACTTTCTAGAATAAAAAGTGTCTCGTTTCAGTTTCACTTGCGTAAAATTTGGTAACATATTTACAGGGACGTCCACGTAGACACAAATACAAGTGGAATACGGCTAATGAATTGTACTCGAATGCGTATTGTGACAATCTACGTGTCGTAGAACATTTGGTGGTGAAATCACTGCGGTCACGGAAATGGGCGAACTCTAACACTGTACAGGAGTTGAGCATGCCCTTTGTAACTTGCCACGCCAGCGTGTTTGTAGGATAATAAATTGGCGGCATATAAAAGACAGTGCACCACGTGTGACTTATTTCGCTACGAGATAAGTAAACCAAGTCTGCTTGTTTTTGTATATTTCTGCGATTGTCATTTCATGGATAAATGCTCCAATGCGTGTTTAGAGGTTTTCAACGTCTAGGGATTAATTATATGCAGAATGTACTGAAACGACAGAAAGCACTGCACCCCCCAAAAAAGATAGTGCTTCAACAATTTACGAGGTGTTTAAATAACCTAGAGATTCAAAAATGTGGTTCACGGTATTTAAACATATATTCACATTTATTTTAATCTAAGTATCACACTCTTGGGATCCGATTACAGTAAAAAAATTCAAAGTAGAGATATGCTATGAACTCTCTAGCCTAATACTCTCCTACATGACTGACACTAACAAGTTTGCTGCAGCCGTTAACCTCTTTCTTTCTGAAATACAAGTATAGGTTACAGCGTGTTTTTTATTAAATATTTTTGTTGATGTTTTTATTGTGCTCACTCCCTTGTATAATGCCCCCTGGGGCCCTCAAGGAAAAATAAATGATGAAATGATGATGATGACAAGTTCTTTAGGTTCATATATCTTATAAATGTGGTTAGGGCTAATTGTCTTGAAGACGCCTTAGTTTTTTTTGTTTTTTTTTTGCATTAAAAAGTTGTTTTCCCCACAAATCTCAGTTGCCATATTGATTGGTAAAGTCAAGTTTATATGTCTCATTACAGAAACCTGAGTGCTTCAGCAACCAAGGGGGGGGGGGGGCAGTGCAAGAAACAAAAAGCGTGAGAGATAAGACGTGCAGAAAGAAGGGGATAGGAAACAAAGCGACGTTTTGTGAGATAAAATAGGTTACGCAAGCTCCAAACTATGATATAAATTGATAAACTGTAAGAAAGTCAACGATTAGCAGACTTGTACCGTACGCATTACAAGTAATCAAATTACTTGTAATCGATTACTTTTTGGGGTAATTTTGTAATCAGTTGATTACTTTTATTAGGCAGTAATCACAAGAGTAATCTGATTACTTTTTGAAGTAATAAAATTACTTGTAATCGTTACAATTTGTCCACGGGACCCCCCCCCCCCCCCCCCCCCCCGGGCACATGCCTTTTTTTTATGAAATGACAAAAATATAATTTTTTTTTTCTTCTTTTTCGAACGGAAAAAATAAAGATTTTTGCGGAGCTATAGGAAACGAGGTCAATCTCTTTCTAAGTACAGTTTCTGTGGAATGTCCGTTTTTTTTCGAGCTGGGACTGGGAGTGGGAAGTCCCAGGGAAGCCACAGTGCGTGAAAAAGGCCATTCAGGGCGAAGTTTGAGGAAGCTGAATGTAGCTTTGCAAGTCCTTCGTTCAAACTAGCCCCCTCACGCACACACACACAGAAATAAAAAAAAAAATAAAAAAAAATACTGCTTAGGGTACCTGCTCGCAGCCCGTAGGAGAACCAGAACCGAAGAATGCCTAAAGCGGATGCAACATATAACAAAGGCAGTTGAAATATTTACCCATTTCCCCTACGTGGTCTTTGTGACAAGCAATGTTTCGAGTTGAGAAGTGGTCGGGGCGATCTCTTCCGCTAATGGATACTACACATGATCCGTTTCAAATCCTGGAGCTGCTGCTCTTTTGTATAACATGCGAGCTCATCCACATGTGAATAATAAAATGAGCCACGCAAACTTTGAGCGACAACCCTTGCTCAAGCTTAGCATGATCTAGAACCTCCTCCGCTTCTCCCCCCCCCCCCCCCCACACACACACACACACATACTGGTGAACGCCCAAATCATTAAACGTCTTCAAACGAATTCTACGCTTGTGTCCGCATTGTGAAGGTGCAACGACCACGAAGAGGAAGCCAGTTTTTCTTCTTCAATACTTGTGCAAATGTGAAATATAGGTTGGAAGTAGTTCATCGTTATGAGCGGTAAAGATGTGTCTTCACACAAAAAAGTAATCGGAAAAGTAACGATTACTTCTTTAAGTAATGTCCAATTACTTTTGCCGTCGAGTAATCAAGTAATCTAATCGAATACTTTTTAGCCAAGAGTAATAGTAATTGTAATCAATTACTTTTTTTCAGTAACGTGTACAAGACTGACGATTAGTTCCTGTAATCTAACTTTAAAAGTCATTGACTAAACATTTAGGCTAAATCTTATCTAGATAAAATATTCACGAAATATCGCTAAGCCGTTGAAGGTACAGGGAAAGGTATCCTTCAATACCAAAGTGTAATTTCTACTTGTCTAAACATTCGTGGGAGCCGCGAGATCCTACGACATTATTTAAGGTGAGGCCGTAGAAAGAGACAACGATCGACGTGTCTGCCTGTGATGATCTTGTCGGACGAACACGTGGGTGGCAGTTTTTTGGCCTTCCGTAACGAATGGGGATTTGGTATTCCCGACTCGGAGTTGGCGATGAAAGCTCTCCACAAGCCCGTACTGCCCTTAAAGGAGACCCGTTACATCGTCTTTGGAAGAGAAAAAAAAGCTCGCGGCGTACTTGGCCGTCCGGCACCTTCGACACTTTGTAGAAGGTCGCCCCTTCGTCATCTGGACGGACCATAAACCTCTCACCTACGCCATCCGCACCTCTAGCTCTCTCTATTCACTTGAGAGATCCGTCGTCTAGCCGTCTTTTCAAAGTTTACGACAGACATTCGACACATCAAAGGAAAATCAAGCGTCCCCACTTATTTATTGAGCCTAATTGACGCCGTGCCTTCGCCTGCTCCGCAACTAGACATCAAGTCCCGTCCACCAAACATTTACAGATCTACACAGCGCAATACATATCCTACACACTGTATATCAGAAATATTTAGTTCGTGTACTTTAATAACATCCAAGAGCACACAGCATGCACTTCTAATGTACATTTGTTTAATTCAGTGAAATAAAATTGCAAATCAGATTGATATAAACTCTAAAAATGTGTGTAGCCTTACACTAATTTGCCCCATATAACGCACTCCAAAACTTAAGTCCAACGAACAGCACATTACCGTCAAACTGACGGCCCCAATGGCGATATAGATTATATTACGGTACCATATAACTTATAAGACAGTTAAAGTATGTATCAAAAACTACAAAAAAAAAACTCGGGGTTTGCAGGACCAAGAAAATTCCAATTTTTTTTCTTTTGTATAGAGTTGCAGGCCCATTAGCTATTTTAATAAGTTTTACCACTCGAATATCAAGCCGCTCGCTAAAGTTGGTACCTTCGGTTTGACGTCAGCGCTCGGTACGCCGAACTGAAGCTTTTGGGTTATATTACATGGGACAAGCGGTTTTAAGTACTACCCCCTCTATTTCTGAGAGCGTACAGCGTTATATAGAGTATTATATCAGTATTATAAACAGTACAAGGATGTGGGTAGTTTCCAGTATCATATTATTGCTCACAGCCAATGATATTGTGGATTTAGCCGATAAGAATGTAGAAGAACCCATTGCGAGGCAAGATCGGAAAAGTGTATAAGCCGTGCACTGCATTTCTTAGGACGTCAGTGAGTATAGTTGGATAACGCCATCTCAAAATGCCTCCGCACATACCTCTCCGCGTAGCAAATTAATGCGACCAGCGATGGGCATCCATTGAAGGATCAGATGGTAATGATGTTTGACTCCATAACTTAAAGTGGTCAGGATTAGTGCGTGTTTAAGGTGCTCAAAGTTCTAACATATAGATCGAGCTTTTGAGCCAATCTGATATTTGCATCTCGAATTTCACTGCACATGTCCCGTAGTTTACAGCAATTCGTTGAATGTGCGGTCTGTAAAAGAATGTAAACATTCAAACGCTTTTCGAATATTTGTGTTCGCTTCAATGCATCGCCTAGCACCGAACACTGAAAAATGCAGTGGGGTGCATGGTTCTGCCCAGAATAACCCTAGAGCCAATCACTGCGAAATGATCTCATGGGGAATGGCATGAGTTTGTGAAGTGTCACAATCAGTGACAGCGCAGACGTCATTCGAATTTAAGCGCGTTTTTTTTTTTTTTTTTTTGGCGCTTGTCAGTCCTCCACCTTCATGTACATCAGTCTGCTTGGATCCATCAGCTCTTTCTTTATGGGAAAGTAGACGCATGGCTCTTTTTAAAGTGACGATGAATATCTGCCAAGCTGATATTAAATTTCACTAATATAAACAATCAAAGAGGTAAGTTCTGCTCATGACTATAATCTCTTCCCCCATAAGCTGATGCTAAAGCTCCGTTTTCAGTGCGAGCTCGCTGGCTCCCCAGTCCCTTGGATGCGCGTGCCTGCGTGCTCACAGTAGTAATAACAGGGCAGAAAGCTCGCGCTAAAGGTGGGGCTTCTAGAATGGAGTCTAGTATTGAAGTCAGCATGTACGGGCAGCTTTTACCTTCCAAAAAGTTATTTCAAAAATATCTCAAACCCAGCCCACAAAAAGGCAGTGCCAAGCGATTAATTGGAGTTTACTTTTTTAATATCTTAGAAGTGCTTGGCAAGACTGTAGGTCAGAGGAGCATGGTGGGCGTAGCCGAAGGGAGCAGCGTGCACCACCGGGGCGGCGTGAACGGCGCGCACGGCAACAGGGGCAGCATGCAGGGCGTGAACCGCGGCCACAGGGGCAGCCTTGACAACGACCGGGTGTGAGCCCTCAACGGCGCTGGAGAAGAACCGAGCGTCCGCTGGGACCGAGGTCTTGGTTCCTGGCTCGTTCGTCTCGACAGTCGGGTGGAATCCGGTGGCGTCGGCGACGTACTTCACCACACGGCTGACGCCGAGGGCATCAACGTAGCTGTACGAGCCGACCTTGTTGTTGAACTCGTCTCCGGTCTCCTGACGGGTCATGCGGGTGCCGAACTCGTCGACGTTGTCATAGCCGAAGCTGTATGGCTGGGGTGGGTGCTGTGATTAAATAAAAGAAATAGTTTCAATACACGGAGACCTAATTAATATTTATATTAAGTAAAACAAAAACCTGTATAATGCTCAAGATATCCCCGTTGATTACCTTTTGAAGACAAATTGGTTATAAATATATCCGTAGGTAATCCTTACAACTAAGTGCGGTGCTGGAACTAAATAACGCAACCTTTGAGGAACAGCTAAGTATTTAGAACTTTTTCGTGTGACGGTTGCCATGTTCAAACATGACGTAGTTGTGTTGGGCAAAAAAAAACTAAAGTAAATAGTTTAAGCATAACTACAATAAAACGTATATCCACCGAAATGTTTGAACTATTGGCAGGAACGCCTTAAGCTCGAACGGCTTCCGGTCGGCAATTAAAAGGATTTTCCATTTTCCCTAATCACAGGAGGGTCAAAATTCAACACCATAATTGCCACAAAAAAGTTTGTTTTTAGAAGCGCGTTTAAGCTTTGAGCAGCTTAGAAGCTTCGTCCGTAATAATTGAAAGCTGGCGTGCACATATATTTTATATTCCTTAAGCACTTTACATTGAATTATATTGAGTTATGACTTCGCTGCTTACATTTGGAGGGCAACCTAACTTCCACTTCACTGTATAAAAGCGAAATGCAAGATTTTAATCTGCGTATCCTGGTTACAATAGCTGCGTTAGTTCATATAAACAAATATCGACAGTGCGAAGAGGTATTCCGGAATTCAGTAGGCACTTCCAAAATGCTACGCACTCCCCGGCCCTACTCACATGTTCCACAACTACTCCGCAAGCTACGTAGGCGAAGAGGCAGCACACAAGGACCTGGAAGTAAACAGGGAGTTGTTATTCCAGTCACAGAAAACGCGAGTAAGAGGCTGTCAACTTTGAAATCCAAGGCAGCTACAAGCATGTGTTAGACTCTCCCACCTTGGAGAACATGGTGGATACTTTTCCTCTTGAAGTTAAGTGGAAATGGTGGCAGTGTAGAAGGGACTAATGCCTTATATACACCGCACCAAAGCAAGAATTTTGTAACCGCCCTTTAAAGCAATACCGTCAATAGCGTAATCTAATCGGTGAAGTGAAAAGCAGATTGCAATGGTGATAAAACCGCATATCGTAGTAAACACTTAAAGGCGCGAACGGAAAGGTATGCATTCAGAGGGCTGTATGCTATAGCAATTTAAACAGCACCTGTTCAATTTGTTCCACGATTTTAAACTCGGCTATGACGAGGGAAGATGATGCCCATTTTCAGTTGATTTGCCTAGGGCAGTTCCCAATTCTGGTTTTTCAAGGTTTAGCTCATTCGCCGCGTAAACCATACTTTTGATACCTGGCATATCATAACATATCTCAATTACTTGTCTGTACACTTCTTAAGCAAAAAAAAATTGATATATTTAGAACTTTCTATGAGTGTTGGCTCAGCGAAAAATAGCAAGCCGATGAGAAATGCTTCAAAAGCCCCTCACACGGTGATTTCATAAATTACAATTCTGAATGCGAGTTCAGGAAATCGACGTAATGTTTATCCTCGCCGGTATTTTTTTTTTTTTGACTAAAAGATGTTTATACGTAATGAGGTTAACAGGGTTTTGCACAAACTGCCTCGTTGTTTAAAGGTATGACATTCGTAGACGACACAGCAATGGAATGTACCTATAGGACATATCCTCCTAACTAGACAAACCAGATTTATCTAGTATTATTCCCAAGATACATACATTAATCTCTCTCTCTCTCTCTCTATATATATATATATATATACATATACATCTATACCGTATAAGTAATAAAGGCCAAAAGGGCTAAGAAACTAAATAATTCAAAATTAAATAAATGTACGGGGATAAGGCAAATACATATTTTTTGATGACACACTTGGTTATTCGGCGGCATTTTGTCGACCCTAGTTTAGGACAGCTTTTATACCTTCACGGTTTTGCTCACACGGGTTTCAACATTGAAGTGTGCTCCAAATAGGCACGTAGCCAGGGGGGGAGCTCATGGGGCCCGCCCCCCCCCCCCCTCGAAATCTTTCATTTTGCTGGGACCTCCTCTCCCCCCTCCCCTTCATAGAGATTTAAAATCCTGGCTACGTGCCTGGCTCCAATGGTTTATATTCAGAATCATAATCAGTTTATTTGTGTCACAGCGCTTTTACACACATGTGGCAAGGGGCGCCAGGAAAAAAAAAAGCTCCAGGTTTGCAGCTTGACGGGTTCCTGTCCCCCAAAACACAGGGCAGAGCGGCACTGTCATCGAAACACAAACAAGAAAAACAACAAAAAAAAAAACAGCGAAAATAACTTACGTAACATGACATTTTGCAATATAATAAGTATCATCTCAATACACATTTAAATAGATAGATATAACAAACGTAAAACAAAGATTATATTTATTACAGGAAATTTTAAGTTTTTCGGACATATAACGAAAGTTTATTAACACTCACCTCCAGACACGAAAGAAAAACACAATAAAGTTAACTTATATAAGATTATAAAATAAGTGTCAATGAAAACAGGTTGCGCCTCAAGACAGACTAAAGTAGAAGATATAATAAACATAAGACAAACATTTTCACTCAATATAAGAAAGCCTGAGTTGTATGGGCATTTAATGAAGGTGAATCAACTTCTTGAGAATATAAGGTGTTGAACAGTGAAGGTAATCTGTAACCCAACCTCTAGAAGTTCTAGTTGATGTGATTCGACATGCATGCCAATGAAGTGAGAGATATAATGATAGATTATTTTAAAGTTTAGCGAAGTAAAAAATCACTGTAATATGTTCTCTTAAGCTACGATGATATGTGAAAGTTACTCTACTAGAGTACAAGTTAGATACGTCAGGTGTTTTATGCTTTATAAATAAAGGAATAGAACTATAATCACGTGGGACATTTTGAACTATACGTATTCCTTTCTTTTTTTTCGCATTAACCTGAACCTGTTAAAGTTACTTTTTGTTGATGTCCCCCAAACCAGACGGCAGTAACAAAGAATCGAATAAAAAAATAAATTATATATTATTTTTTTATAGTTACAGGAAATACTTTCTTATATTTGTTCATTATCCCTACTGCTTTACAAAGTATTTTTGTCTGTAAAGAACATGGCGATTCCGCGACATGTGTTCTGAGAACACAACCCCGAGGGTCTTTAAGCTCTCAACGCATTCTACTCTATTTGGCCCAAAGTACAAATCATGGACAATGCGATCCGTGATTCTGGACATTTAAAAAGGACTGCTTCTGTATTGGACGGGTTATTAGACAGAGAATTTTTGGTGACCCAGTGTTTTAACCTGCGTAAAAAGTACTTTCCTTTGGAAGTGAGTGTCATCTCTTGAGTCAGATAAAAGTTGCTAGTATCATCTGCATACATAATCAGCTTGGCAGAAGTTTCTATCTTTGCAATATCATTGACGTAAATAATATACAACAGGGGATTTAATATGTTTTCCTGTGGAACCCCAGAGAAAATGCGCTCCATGTTGGATGACGAGTTTCCAATCTGACCATATTGGTGACAATACTGTAGGTAGGACGCAAGAAGTGATAAGGGAATACGACGTATACCGTAACATTTTAACTTGTCAAGAAGAGTCTCGTGTTTTATTCGATCGAATGCTTTGCTAAAATCTATGAAAATCCCTAAAGTTAAAAGTTTATTCTCAAAATTGTATAATATTAATTATTTCTGTACTAGTAAAGCTGTTTCTCTGGATCTATGTTCCCCAAAGCCGAATTGCGATTCCGTCAACAAGGCGTATTTGCCCAGACAATTGAAAAGTCAACAGCACATGATTTTTTTAGTGGCCTTCGAAAAAATTGGAAAGATGGAAATCGGACGGTTTTTACTCAGATCATTACTATCCACACTTCTATAAAAAACAGAAGCTTTAGCCACCTGCATCCTCTTCGTAAATATTCCGGATGATAATATAAGATTATGCAAATGAGTTAAGCATGGAAGTATCAAACCAAGACAAATTTCACAGCTCCAATTTGGAGACCCTCACGGTCATGACTACGGCTATTTTTTATGTTCATAAATGTGGAGAAAACTTCGCCTTCATCAGTAGGATATAAAAAAATGGTTTCATTCCAGGTGGTAAATTTATTTATGGCTGAACTGTTCGAAGTACTGTTTCCCACCCCTACAAAATAGTCATTGAATTGCTAAGTTCGGTACCGGATATTTCCCTATTTTTAATGCTCAGGCTTTCTATACCGTCCTGGTTCGGGCTCCGCATTAAGGAATTCAACCGCTTCCGCATAATTTCGGGCTGCCTAAAACACAACTCATCAAATTTGGCAGCCAAATAACTTCGTTTCGCACGTTTTAACAGCGTATTTACGAAATTTTTAAATTGTTTGAATTAACGCAACTTTTCTTCGTCTTGAGTTTTAAGAAAGGAGTCATACAAAAAATTTCTTTTTTTAATTTGTTTCAAGAGCTGTCTCCTGATCCAGGGCTTTCGAGACTTTTTGTTGACATAAATTGCTTTGTATGGAAACGCTGTGCAGTAGGCACGTTTCAGCTCGTTTAAGAAAAGGTCAGAGCGTTCCTTGACATCATTAGACCGCAGCACATGACTCCTATCAATGGTAATAATGTTGTCTTTGAATTTGTTATGTGTTATGTCTTGTAATATTAAAGTAGGTCTTACGGTCTCTTTTAGTGGGATACTTTGATTAACAAACATGAATATTGGAAGGTGATCACTAAGCCCATAACTAAGAACACCCGCAGTGATATTGCTCTCATCATGGTTGGTCACAAAAAGATCAATCAATATTGATAATGAGCTTCTAATTCGTGTCGGCGGTATAATCTCATTACAAAAACTATTAGACATCAGTGAAACAATCAATTCATCTTTGGAGCGAGAGTCTTCTAAAATGTTTATATTGAAGTCGCCACCGAGGAACATCTGATATCTTTTATCATTGACCAAATAAAATACATTTTCTAGGAAGCTAATAAAGGCCGCAACGTTTCCAGTAGGTGGGCGGTATAAAACTGAGTAGATATCACGATTTTTTATACAAAGTGCTTCATAGTCCGGCGTCACAATAGAATAATTATGAGCAGCTCAAATCCAGAAACACTAGTCTGCAATGAAACACCGCCACCACGACCGTAACCCCGATTAAGGACAAAATGACTAACCCGGTAGAACAAAGAAAGCATCGTCTCTGTACCACGTTCCGGTGAGCATGACCACGTCAAAAATGGTATCTTGTAGGGCTGGGCGTCGATTAACAATTTTTACCCGGTTAATCGCTACCCTTTAATTGATTGATTAATCGATTAATCGGTTGCGTTGACTTTTATAAATAATATATTAAAACGAATGGCATCAATTCGTCCTGCCTTCGAATACTTATTTTACTCTCTGTTACACGGCTCAAAGGATATTTAGAATTGAGGATACATATAGTTCAAATATTCAAACACATATTTTTTCTCGAGCTCCGAAGGCAAAGAAGTTTGTCTACATTCTCCGACAGGAAGGCAAGAAGTCAGGGCTTCTTCTTTTTTCAGAGAAGGGGGCCTCGATGAGGCGTTGATTGTTGTTTGCGTTTTGGCGAATGGTCCTTGCTGCAGCGGCGTGCATGGGTGCTTCCCTCGTCGTAGGTAATACTGAAGCGAACTTACACTGCCAATGTACGACACCTGCTTTTTACAGATGATCCAGTGGACTTCTTTCGAGTTAAAAACTTCACCAATGGAGTTTACATTAAACCCAAACTTTCTAGCGAGATTGCCTTTCATACTCGTGAACTTGTCCATTTTTACGGACCGAATACTGGAACAGGTCACCATGGCGTTGTTAGCTTTCCAGCTTGTTTTCCTGCTTGTTTGTCTTGCCTCGGCAGGATGTGTGATAGATCCTCAGCACGTGAAGTTTCGCGGTCGCGCGGGGATCAATTACGAAGCCGGCTTGTTCGTCTGGCCTCGGCAGAACTGTAATGCATATTGCCGCGCGCTCAGGTGGCCAAGTAGGCAGCGCGCGCGTGGCCTAACGGTTATAGCGCGTGCTTTCCACGCTGAAAGCCAGGGTTCGATTCCTGGCCGCGGAGGCGCATTTTTGTTGACACTGTAATGTAATGTTCTGGTAAATTCGAGAACCATGTTGCTTGTTCGAGGTCAGAATGTTCTACGCGCCGAACGATCCAGAAACCCACGAGGGTACATAAGGGATTCCGCTAGGCGAACGGAGTCAGTCTCGCCCCAGCGTTCGACTGTGCTGCTACGCCGACTTCGACGCCCGCGACGCTCTGTTTTTATCTTTGTACCCTTTTAGTTTTTGGCACAAGTTCGCCACATTAAACGTTTCTTTCTTTCTGTTTATTTAGTGTTCCTTTGGTCACCACCCGTGACATTTTGGTGGAGGTGCGGGGTAACCGCATGCCCGTGCAGCGCTCCCCTCCGAGTTCTCGGAGTGCAAGTCCGAACACAAGCCCCCAAGAACCCAACGAGGACCAGACCGAGATCCGATTAAGTCGCCGGAACCTTGGCCTACCCCCGGAGTTAGGACCCTTGCCACCCAGGACCAGGCAAACAAGGAGGACGACGATGGCCAACCAGTCGGAGACCCCGGCCGCTCCAGCCGTCGTTTACCTGCCCGTCGTACCGCGGACGGCTGCTCCATTCCACGGCGAGCAATACGAAGACGTCGAAGACTGGATTGACCAGTATGAACGCGTTGCCCGCCATAATTGCTGGACCGACGAGCAGCGCCTGAACAACATCTATTTTTCGCTTGAGGGTACCGCCAAGCACTGGTACGAGAATCATGAGTCCTCTTTGACGTCGTGGGACATGTTCAAGACCGATCTCAAGCCTACGTTCAGCAACCACCACCGCCGAGAGAGAGCCGAGGACCTACTGCGAACCAGAACCCAGGGCCCCAACGAGAGCGTCACCGGCTTCGTCGAGGATGTTCTTCGCCTGAGCGCCCGCGCCGATCCTCAGGCTACAGAGGAGAAGAAGCTGCGACACCTGATGAGGGGTGTGAAAAGCGAGATATTCGGAGGTCTCATTCGCAATCCCCCGAACACTGTGGACGGGTTCGTCACGGAGGCGACGAATATGGAACGTGCCCTACTAGCACGCGCCAGGCACTACGAGCGACACCCTGGCGTGACTACTCTGGCGACATCCGGATACAACCTTGGTACCGACCTCCCAGGCATCCGTGACATCATCCGTGAAGTCGTCCGGGAAGAAATCCGCAAGATGCTCCCCGCTATGGATCGCCCGTCCTCCCTGTCGCTCGCCGAGGTCGTGCGAGATGAAGTTCATCGGGCCTTCCAACCTGAGGTTCCGATCAACATGACAACGCCAGAGGAGCCGACTTTGAGCTACGCCGCCATGGCCCGACGACCACCGCAAGCTAACCGCCAGGCCACGGCGCCACCCCGACGAGACCCTCCGATGCCACAGTATCCTCGACGCCAGGAAGGGCAAGTCCAGGACGTCCGCCCGGAGCAACCCTCGTCGAGGAAGACCGACGTGTGGCGAACGGCCGACCGACGCCCGCTCTGCTACCACTGCGGGGAACCCGACCATGTGTACCGCCGATGCCCATACCGACGACTCGGGCTGCGCGGGTTCCACCCAAACGACCCGCGCCCCCGGTATGGTGAACGCCCTCGGGAGATCGACGAGTACCTGCGACGACCCCAGTCCCCCGAGCCTGCGTCCCGCCGAGAGTTCCGGTCGCCATCGCCGCGACGTCCAGCTTCGCTGATGCACCGACCCCGACGTGAAAGCCTGTCACCCCTCGCTCCTCGCCGGGGAAACTAGGCGCGGCAACCCCTGGAGGTGGAGTTGCCGAAGACGACCGACGTAAAGAGCCTCCAAGAACAACGGAGCGCTCCCACTCCCCCGACGCCACGCATCGCTACGACGCCCCTGCAACGGTGTCCAACAACCTAAACGTCGTCATTGACGGCCACGACGCATCGGCACTCGTGGACACCGGAGCAGACTACTCAGTCTTGAGTGGGAGGCTCTCCCGCCGCCTTCGAAAAGTCATGACGCCGTGGGAAGGACCCCAAATACGAACCGCCGGAGGACATCTCATTACACCACTCGGGAGATGCACTGCTCGCGTCGAGATCCACGGTGAAACGTGCCCTGTCAGGTTCGTCATTCTACAAGACTGTTCGAGGGACGTTATCCTTGGAATGGACTTTCTCTGCGAGTATGGCGCCGTCATCGACCTCGGAACAAACCGGCTGACGCTACGAAAACCTGCTCCACCGTCGGAGGAACCCCAAGCGACGTCACCCACGGTCCGAGTCCTCGCAAACCACGTAAACCTACCACCGCGGTCGAGTGTTTTCATACTTGTCGGGATCGATGAAGCTTCCTATGGTGAAGTTCTTCTCGAGGGAAACCTCCAATTGCTCCTGGGAAGAGGCATAGGCGTCGCAAGGGGAGTAGCTGAACTTCAGGATGGGCGGACTGTGGCCCTCGTGACGAACTTCCGAAACGAAACGCAACACCTCACGAAAGGTGCAGCCGTGGGCCACGTCGAGGAACTCCGAAACCCCGCCGAAATCACCGCGATTACTGACGAATTCTCACCGTCCCAGCAAGACAGTACGTCGCCAGCGCAGCTCGACATTGACCCTAAGCTTCCGGACCCTAAACGACGTCAGCTGGTTAACCTCCTCGCCGAATACCGCGACTGCTTTGCGACGTCGTCGAAGGTGCGCCAGACCGCGGTTGCCAAGCACCGCATCGTTACCGAGGACGACGCGCGCCCTGTGCATCGATCACCGTACAGAGTCTCCGCGAAGGAAAGGGAGGTGATCCAGCAGCAAGTTCAAGAGATGCTGAATGACGACATAATCCAACCTTCAAGCAGTCCATGGGCCTCTCCAGTCGTGCTGGTTAAAAAGAAGGACGGAACTCTTCGGTTCTGCGTGGACTACCGGCAGCTCAACACGGTTACGAAGAAAGACGTCTACCCACTGCCCCGCATCGACGACACTCTAGACCGGCTGCGCCACTCTCGATACTTTTCATCGATGGACCTGAAGAGCGGCTACTGGCAAATCGAGGTCGACGAACGGGACCGAGAGAAGACAGCCTTCGTCACGCCGGATGGACTCTACGAGTTCAAGGTGATGCCCTTCGGACTATGCACGGCGCCAGCAACTTTCCAGCGTGTCATGGACACCGTACTGGCAGGGCTGAAGTGGCAGAGCTGTCTCGTCTACCTGGACGACGTCGTAGTATTTTCAGCTGACTTCGACGAGCACTTTCGACGACTCCGCACGCTTCTCCATGCCATACAGACCGCCGGGCTCACTCTCAAGCCGTCAAAGTGCCGGTTCGCCTATGACGAACTGAAGTTCTTAGATCACGTGGTTAGTAACGAAGGCATTCGTCCAGACCCAGAGAAGACTCGCGCGGTCGCAGCATTTCCAGTGCCAAGAGACAAGAAGGCCGTGCGAAGGTTCCTTGGGCTATGTGCCTACTATCGGCGCTTCGTTCGAGATTTCGCAAGGATTTCCGCACCACTCACAAACCTCACGAAGGACGCCGAGAAGTTCGAATGGGCCGAGGAGCAGCAGCAGGCATTCGACGAGCTGAAGCGACGACTGCAGACGCCTCCTGTTCTTGGACATTTCGACCAGGATGCGGAAACCGAGATTCACACGGACGCAAGTAACGCAGGACTTGGCGCGGTACTGGTTCAAGTTCAAGAAGGCACCGAGCGAGTCATCGCCTACGCAAGTCGGACATTGTCCAAGGCGGAGCGAAATTACTCCACGACTGAAAAAGAATGCCTTGCGGTCGTCTGGGCAATCACGAAGTTCCGCCCGTACTTGTACGGGAGCCCGTTCCGTGTAGTCACGGACCACCATTCGCTCTGCTGGCTTGCTAGCCTGAAGGACCCGTCCGGACGTCTTGCTCGATGGAGCCTCCGACTACAAGAGTTTAACATGACAGTGGTCTACAAGTCCGGCCGGAAGCACAGCGACGCCGACTGCTTGTCCAGAGCCCCCGTCGAAACCCCTTCCGGCTGCAGCGACGACAATGACGACGAGAGCTTCCTAGGAGCTGTAAACGCCGACGACATGTCACGACGTCAACGGGACGATCCTGAGCTGCGCGCATTAATCGAGCACCTGGAAGGGGGTGGGGGTACCGTGCCACGTGTCTTCTCACGAGTATTGCCGACCTTCGCCATTCGACAAGGTGTACTCTACAAAGAGAACTTCGGCGACAACAGCACACCGTGGTTGCTGGTAATCCCGACCGACCTTCGGGAGGAGATCTTTCAAGCATGTCACGACGACCCGACGTCGGGACACCTCGGTTACAGCCGAACACTGGCCCGTATTCGTGAAAAGTATTACTGGCCAAAGCTCCCCAAAGCCGTCCACCTCTACACCCGATCGTGCCACGAGTGCCAGCGACGTAAGAAACCGCCAACGAAACCGGCCGGTCTCCTGCAGCCGATTGCTCCCCCGACCGCACCGTTCCAGCAGATCGGAATGGACCTACTTGGCCCCTTTCCGCCGTCAACATCGGGAAACCGCTGGATAATCGTCGCCACAGATTATCCCACGCGGTACGCCGAAACGAAAGCCCTCCCTTCAGGGACTGCTGTGGAAGTCGCCAAGTTTTTCATCGAGTCCATCGTCCTCCGGCATGGCGCCCCCGAAGTCCTGATCACAGACCGAGGGTCATCGTTCATGGCACAGCTGACCCAAGAAATCCTGCGTCTCAGCCACACCAGCCATCGTCGCACCACGGCGTACCACCCGCAGACCAATGGGCTCACGGAAAGACTCAACAAGACCATCGCCGACATGATTTCCATGTACGTCGACGTGGAGCACAAGACATGGGACGAGGTGCTGCCGTACGTCACCTTTGCCTACAACACGGCCGTACAAGAGACCACCGGAGTGACACCCTTTCAACTGGTGCATGGGCGCAGGGTAACGACAATGCTGGACGCGATGTTACCCCACGAACCGGCTCTCGACGGAAGCGACGACGCCCAGGTGGTTGTCCAACGGGCAGAAGTCCGCCAGCTCGCCAGACACCGTATTCAAGCCCAACAACCTGTCGACGCTGGCCGCTACAACCTTCGTCGTCGGGACGTCCACTTCCAGCCCGGAGACAGGGTGGGGGTGTGGACACCGATCCGCCGCCGTGGTCTCAGTGAGAAACTCCTAAAGCGCTACTTCGGACCCTACAAAGTACTTCGTCAACTCGGTGATCTGAACTACGAGGTGATGCCCGACGGAACAAGGACTTCGTCACGCCGCCCTCCACGACCGGAAGTCGTCCACGTCGTGCGACAGAAGCCGTACTACGCTCGATAGGACTGTGAACCTTATGTGACTCTTTTAGTTTACCGTTCTGTTTTATTTGCTTCATTTTGTTTTTGGGTTGCATCGGGACGATGCACTTTTTTAAAGGGGGGAGTAATGCCGCGCGCGCAGCTGGCCAAGTAGGCAGCGCGCGCGTGGCCTAACGGTTATCGCGCGTGCTTTCCACGCTGAAAGCCAGGGTTCGATTCCTGGCCGCGGAGGCGCATTTTCGTTGACTCTGTAAAGTAATGTTCTGGTAAATTCGAGAACCATGTTGCTTGTTCGAGGTCAGAATGTTCTACGCGCCGAACCTTCTACGCCGAACGATCCAGAAACCCACGAGGGTACATAAGGAATTCCGCAAGGCGAACGGAGTCAGTTTCGCCCCAGCGTTCGACTGTGCTGCTACGCCGACTTCGACGCCCGCGACGCTCTGTTTTTATCTTTGTACCCTTTTAGTTTTTGGCACACGTTCGCCACATTAAACGTTTCTTTCTTTCTGTTTATTTAGTGTTCCTTTGGTCACCACCCGTGACAATATCCTCGAACACGTGACGCTTCGCGAGCGCCAGATTTGAACCTTGCTCATAGCACCTGGCTGGGTACGGAAAACCAGGATAAAGCCATGCGTGCGTCCATTTGACTTCTTTTTGAGTACCGATTAAAAAACCAATTCACCGGTTGCAACATATGATCGAAATTAAAGCTTTAATCAATTAATCGGATGGTTAATCGATCAATTGCCCAGCCCTAGTATCTTGTCACTTGAAAACCAACGTGGGCCTTCGCCTTTTAATCAGGCGGATTGCACATTTAGGGGAAATAAGCTCAATGATTTATTAGTCCGCTGTTTTAAATATCGGTTTAGGACTTCTATACTTCGTCTCACCCTACGAATGGACTAAAGGCAAAGGCTACGGACCACCAGATCCAATCACGAGCCACTTAGAAAATGCCTAGTATTTGGCTTCAATGCACGTGTCGGTGCCCGCGTCTAATTGGGATGGGCAGACAGTGGTTCGAAATGAAGAGCTCTGAGTGACTCACCTGTTTACATCGCAAGGAAAGCCACAACATACAGGCACTTTGCAGTGCCTAAGCTACAGAAATGATGCAGCACTTTTTTATTTGGAGCAGTATTCGTCCACGCCTAATAATGTTAGGCATGTGATAGATTAACGTGTAATGTGATTGGACCTGGCAGGCTGTGGCTTTGACCTTTAGTCCATCGTAGGATAAGACAAAGTATAGTGTCACCATTCCAAGATTTCCAGCCATATCGGGAAAAAAAATAAAATATTGAAGTTTTCATAAAGCTTCAATGTTTTCATAAGCTTTCGGCTAGCAGATCTTATCATGATCTCTTTCATCGGAAATGGTAACGATGGGGGCATTGCCTGCCTTACGAGCACGTATCTTGGCATTTCGCACCCAAACGTATCGCCATTCCATCTCACGCTTCCGTGACGTTGCCATTCCAAGTAGTCTTTTCAGGGTGGGGCATAAATGCTTGCTAACGTAAAAAGGCGTGGTATCTGGAAGACCTAGGTCCCGGCATGTAATTCTTCTTTTCTTTGCCTTATCGAGAAGAGCGTCTCGTTTTTGCTGCCTTTGAAATAGGACTATGACGTTACTTTTTGTAGTAGAGTAGACAGTTGGGGCGAGTTGGTATTTCGCGAAATACCAACTCGCCCTTGTCTGTCGTCTACATGTTCCTCTCCTCTGTCCTTGTCCCTGTGTGCGCAACTGTAACTATGTTCAGTTACTTTTCGTCATCTCCCTAATCGGAACGCGGTGGCAAGTTTTGATGTCGGTCAAGGTAATTTGCTCTCCAATTAGATTTCAGATCTGAAATAGCAGATCCGTGATGCTTTCCGTCTTAGTCTTCGGAATTCCCTTCACCTCAAGGTTGTGGTGCCTTGAATATTGTTCACACTGGATAAGTATGAACTTATCCAGTGTGAACTAACAACAGTGTGAACAAAAAGCACGTCGCCGTTTCGCACGGGAGACAATGAGATGGCGCAAGCGGTCGCGACGCCAACTGCCGCCAATGAACAAGCATACGACGCCGAGAGCCGGCGTCTTTAGCAGACGAGGAACTGCAGTTCATTGTTGTTAAGGCTATGTTATACTCCGACGTAACGCGCGCGCAAGCGAACGCTGGCCAAAGTCGGTTACGTCACGTCAGTCACGCCGCGCGCGTGAAAAATTCGCCCTCTTTGTTCTCCGGCGGCCCTGGCGACTCCCGCGGCGCGCGTCGGTGGGTCGCCAGCGCGGAGCATGCGCAGAATCTGGCTACGAGGGCGCGCTTCCTGGGAGAGTTCGCAATTTCCAGTTCCTTTTCGTTTCGAATAGCAGACGAGAATTCTCGCGCTTCTTGGGCGCCAAAATCGAGCGATGGCGTGGACGTACCTTGCACGACGAAAACTCGCGCTTCCACTGCTGGTGCACCGCCTGCGCCGCAAGCGTAGGCGGTCAATGTACACACGGTACATCTTTAACAAGCGCACGGTCGACAGTACTCAAGCTTCCTCGTGTCGTAGACACACGGGTGAAGACGAATTCCCACAATCAGCTTCTTTACGACCGAGACGTCCGATTCTTCAAGCATGACGCCGCACGGAGTGGTGCTCCCGTCGT
This sequence comes from Ixodes scapularis, assembly GCF_016920785.2. Classification (NCBI taxonomy): domain Eukaryota; kingdom Metazoa; phylum Arthropoda; class Arachnida; order Ixodida; family Ixodidae; genus Ixodes; species Ixodes scapularis. The sequence continues at coordinate 59,809,475 of NW_024609880.1, read as the reverse complement.
CTGCTATTGCTCGTATTCGCCGCGAGGGCTACTGGGAGCCAGCGCGTGACGCATCCTGGTCCGGCGTCGCTGGCGCGGCCGGCGCGGAATACGGCGTGCTCCATTTTGACGCCGAGGCGGTTAGGCTGCGTCGAACGCCGCCGGTCGCGTCGGTTACGCCAAGACGCCGAAGTATAGAGCGTCTGGTTTTTGCCGACGTGGCGTCGCTGTGACGCGCTCAAACGCGCGCACGCGTTACGTCGGAGTATAACAGAGCCTTTACCGCGCCTATTTTCGTTTCTGCGTCTGTCGCCGCCTGCGGAACGCGCGCCGCTTGTGAGTCGAAAAGATCGTCTGCTAAACACGCCGGGTCTCGGCGCCGTATGCTCGTTTGTTGGCGGCGTTCGTTGCGCCATCTCTTGTGTCCCGTGCGAAACGGCGCCGTGTTGTTTGAAGACCGGTGGCGTCGCTGCGTTTCCATAGGAGGTAAACTTTTTTCTTCCTTCGCCTTCTCCTCAGGTACGTTCGCTTTTTGTAAATTTTACAAAAATAAACGCACCATCTGTGGGCAACGCTGCAGAAAGTTGTAGCGCGATAGGTTAAGAAACCGAATTTTGCGGTCGATTTAAAGAGCCTGGGCTCTCCTTGAATCACCCTGTAGATCGAGCTTTTCAGCCAATCTGATATTTGTATCTCAAATTTCACTGAACATGTCCCGAAGTTTTAATTCGCTGAATGTACGGTATGTAAAATAATGCAGACGTTCGGACACTTTTTGAATATTTGTGTTCGCTTCAATGCACCGCTTAACGCCGAACACTGAAAAATGCAAATGGGCTCATGTTCTGCCCATGGTAGTCCTAGAGCCAATCACTGCGAAATGATCTCATGGGGATTGGCATGAGTTTATGAAGTGTCACATTAAGTGACAGCACAGACGTCAATCGGATTTAAGCGTTTCTTGGGGGGCTTGTCACTGCTCGAATCCCGTCTACGTCAGTCTACTTGGATCCATGAGCTCTTTCTTTATGGGAAAGTAGACGCACGGGTTCATTTTAAAGTGACAATGAATATCTCTCTAGCTAATATTAAACTTCACTAATATAAACAAACAAAGAGGAAAGTTCTGCGCGTGAATATAATCTCTTCAACCATAAGCTGAGGCTAAAAGCTCCGTTTTCAGTGCGAGCAGGCTGCCTCCCGCAGTCCCTTGGATGCGCGTGCCTGCGTGCTCACAGTAGTAATAACAGGGCAGAAAGCTCGCGATAAAGGTGGGGCTTCTAAAATGACGTCTAGGATTGAATTGCGAAATTTATAAGCAGCTTTTACCTTGCAGGAAGTTATTTCAAAAATATCTCAAACCGAGCCCACAAAAAGGGAGTGCCAAGCGATTAATTGGAGATTTCTTTTTTAATATCTTATAAGTCCTTGGCAAGACCGTAGGCGAGAGGAGCGTGGTGGGCGTAGGCGAAGGGAGCAGCGTGCACCACCGGGGCGGCGTGAACGGCGCGCACGGCAACTGGAGCAGCGTGCACAGCGTGAACAGCGGCCACTGGGGCAGCCTTGACAACGACTGGGTGTGGGCCCTCAACGGCGCTGGAGAAAAACGGAGCGTCGGCTGGGACCGAGGTCTTGGTTCCTGGCTCGTTGGTCTCGACGGTCGGGTGGAATCCAGTGGCGTCGGCGACGTACTTCACCACACGACTGACACCGAAGGCATCGACGTAGCTGTAGGAGCCGACCTTGTTGTTGAACTCATCTCCGGTCTCCTGACGGGTCATGCGGGTACCGAACTCGTCGACGTTGTCGAAGCCGAAGCTGTATGGCTGGGGTGGGTGCTGCGATTAAATAAAAGGAAAAGTGTAAGCACAAGGAGACCTCATTAATACTTATATTAAGTAAAACAAAAGCGTGTATAACGCTCAAGATATTTGAGTTCACTAGCTTTTGAAGACAAATTGGTTATAAATAAATCATTGGGCAATCCATAAAAGTAAGCGCGCTGATTTTACTAAATATTGTAGCCTTCGAGAAACAGCTAAGACTTTAGAACTTTTTCGTGTGACGGTTGCCATGTTGAAACATGACGTAACTGTGTTGGGCAAAGAAAACTAAAGTAAATGGTTTAAGCATAACTAGAATAAAAATTATATCCGGCGAAATGTTTGAACTATTGGCAGGAACGCCTTAAATTCGAACGCCTGCCGTTCGGCAATAAAGGGACTTTTCATTTTCCTCTGTCTCAGGTGCGTCAAAATTCAACACGGTAATTGCCACAAAAAAAGAAAAAAATTTGTTTTTTTTGGAAGCGCGTTTAAGATTTGAACAGCTCAGACGCTTCGTCCGTAATAATTGAAAGCTGGCGTGCACATTTATTTTATATTCCCTAAGCATTTTACATTGAATTATATTAAATTATGACTTCGCTGCTTACATTTAGAGGGCAACCTAATATCCACCTCAGTGCATAAAAGCGAAATGCAAGATTTTAATTTGCGTTTCCTGTTACAATAGCTGCGTTAATCTATATAAACAAATATCGACAGTGCGAAGAGGTATTCCGGAATTCAGTAGGCACTTCCAAAATGCTACGCACTCCCCGGCCCTACTCACATGTTCCACAACTACTCCGCAAGCCACGTAGGCGAAGAGGCAGCACACAAGGATCTGGAAGTAAACAGGGAGTTGTTATTCCAGTCACAGAAAACGCGAGTAAGAGGCTGACAACTTTGAAATCCAAGGCAGCTACGAGCTTGTGTTAGACTCTCCCACCTTGGAGAACATGGTGGATACTTTTCCTCTTGAAGTTAAGTGGAAATGGTGGCAGTGTAGAAGGGACTAATGCCTTATATACACCGCCCCAAAGCAAGAATTCTGTACCCGCCCTTTAAAGCATTACCGTCAATAGCGTAATCCAATCGGTGAAGGGAAAAGCAGATTGCAGTGCTGATAAAACCGCATATCGTAGTAAACTGTTAAAGGCGCGAACGGAAAGGTATGCGTTCAGAGGGCTGTGTCCTATAGCAATTTAGACTGCACCTGTTCAAATAGTTGCACGATTTTAAACTCAGCTATGAGGAGGGAAGATGATGCGCTTGTTTAGTGTATTTACCAAGGGCAGTTCGCAAATCTGGTTTTTCAAGGTTTAGCTTATTCGCCACGTAAACCTTACTTTTCATACGTGGCATATCATTACATATTTCAATTACTTGTCTGTACTTTTCTTAAGCAAAATATAAATGATATATCTAGAACCTTCGACAAATGTTAACTAAGCGAAAAATAGCAAGCCGATGAGAAATGCTTCAAAAGCCACTCACATGGTGATTTCATAAATTACAATTCTGAATGCGAGTTCAGGAAATGAACTTTATGTTTATCCTCGCCTTTTTTTCTTTTTTTTTTTTATCTGAAAGATGTCTATACGTAATAAGGTTAACAGGATTTTGCACAAACTTCCTCATTGTTTAAAGGTATGACATTCATAGACTACACCGCAAAGGGATGTATCTATTCGCGAATCTAAGTAACTATAGGTGGCGCCACTCATTTTTTTTAAAATGGCGGTTGTAGTGAGGGTCGGAGATGCGTGGCCGCTGTTGAGCCTGTCTAGTGTGCTGGCTTCACTGAGCGGCACAAATTATTTCTGGTAATACCAGGAAGCTAAGGTGTTATGACCGCAGGTCACCTCCTTACCCTGAAAACAAGAACGGTGTTTAGCGTAATGTTTACGTAATGATGCGCGTTTTAATTCTGGAGCGAAACCGAAACTAACTTCTATTTTGGATTTAATTTCTCGATATAGGTCTTAATTTCATATTCTTTCATAAATCAATATGTGTCTCACATCATAATTACTTAAAGAAGTTGTTCGCGGAAACTTTATTTTATGACATACGTGTTCGATCCAGACCGATATTTGTAGTTGTAGCTGTTGAAAAAATCAGCGCTGATATTTGTGCGTTCTCGCTGCCTTTCCTCGATCAGATAATTGTCCTGGGAAATGATGAACTGCAGGCCTTATAGTGGGTCTTGGGGTATTTAGACGACAAATTGGTTTACATTATTGCCAGCACGACAATAAGAGTATAATTTTAATTATTACAATATGTCCAGAAAACGTATAAAGTCACAAACGCAGGTCTCACTGCAACAACCCAAAGATGACGGAATCAGAGTCCGACAGCTAATTGTGTGTGTGTGTTTTACAGCAACGCACGACGCATATGATTAATACTACATCCATTGTTTGACTGTTTGTCTTTCTTGATAAAGATGCCAGAGTTTTTATACGTGCTAAAAAGAAAACAAAATTATACGTTTCTGGAAAGACTATTATGCTTAAATGGCGTTATTTGGAGCATATATTGCCGCGACCTGTATTAATAATAATAATATTAAAAATAATATACTTTACCACGTAATTTTTCAAGCTCTAATATGATTTGTTGGTAATGATCTAATTTCAAATGCGCGAAAAGTATGGCAATCAAAAGTGTGCTAATTATCATCACAGGTGCCAATCGCAGCATTTGTAATTAAGTAATAAAATAAAAATAGTCTTAAATCAATTAAAACATTCTGGCTAATGTGAGGAATTCATGTAAAATTACATTAATTGTGGGTAGAGTATATTTTGCTATCAAAGTCGCGACCTTTGTCAATCGGCCAAACGTCCCAAATCGTCGACAATATCCCGACCAAATGCCCAAAAGTAAAAAAAAAAAAAAAAAAAAATAATAAAAATAATAAGAAGAAGAAGAAGAAAAAATGAAACACTTTTTTAATTACCAATTTTTACATAACGCTTAGTTACTTTCATTTTTACGCTCCGACGTTTTGACAGTCCCAACCTTTCCAGTTCGAATGAACGCCTACCTGCTTGCACGTCTGCTTATTGCAGAACGTTTCGTTGGCATTGGACGCTGGTGAAACAGTAGTGAGTTTTAGTATTGCGTACACGAGCGAACGGAAGCGCTATGTTTGCGTTAGCTTTGCGTATTCTGCACTGCGCGTGAGCGGAGCCCAAAATTGCGGTCTTGGATGGCGCCGATGAGGCGCACGCACAACGTGGGGCACGCAACTCTAACGCAACACACACCGCTTGCGTTTGCTTCTACGCGCAATACTAAAACTCTCCAGTAAGGTACAATCTCATACCGGCTGCAGCACTACGTTGGGACAGTGAACAGTGTTGTTTCCATTCGGAAATGACATTTCGAGAGCCATGATCGCGAGCAGTTCCGCCGTGCCCGCTGAGCAGGAGAATTGGGGGACCCTCATTAGAGTGCTCCCCGTTTCCGCCGCGGGAGGGCGAGCGTCGAGCTGGAGACGCGAATAGGACATATCCTCCTAACTAGACAAACCAGATTTATCTAGAATTATTCACAAAATACATACATACGTCCATATATATCTATATATATACCTTGTAAGTAATGAAGGCCAAACGAGCTAAAAAAAGTAAATAATTCAAAATTAAATAAATCTACAGGGATAAGGCAAATACATATTTTTTGACACACTTGGTTATTCGGCGGTATTTTGTCGATCGTAGTTTAGGACAGCTTTTATAACTTGAAGGTTTTGCCCAAACGGGTTTCAACATTGAAGTGCGCTCCAATCAGGCACGTAGCCAGGGAGGGAGGGGAGCCCATGGGGCCCGCCCCCCCCCCCTCCGAAATTTTTCATTTTGCTGGTACCTCCTCTCCTCCTTCCCTTCATATAACATTTTGTCATCGGCGGCCCCCCCCCCCTCCCCCCCCCCCCCCCCCCCCCGAAACGAAATCCTGCCTGCGTGCCTGGCTTGAACGGTTTATATTCAGAATCAGAATCAGTTTATTTTTGTCAGAGCGCATTTACACATATGTGACAAGGGGCGCCAGGAAAAAAAATATCTGCAGGTTTGCAGCTTGACGGGTTCCTGCCCCCCCCCCCTCCAAAACACAGGGCAGAGCGGCACTGTCATCAAAACAAACAAAAAAAACACGGCAAAAATAACTTACATAACATTATATATTGCAGTGTAATAAGTATCCTCTCAATACAGATTTAAAAAGATAGATATAGCAAACATAAAACAAAGTTTCTATTTATTACAGGAAATTTTAAGTTTTACGGACATCTAACGAAAGTTTACCAACACATCTCCTCCAGACACGAAAGAAAAACACAATAAAGATAACTTATATAAGATTATAAAATAAGTGTCATTGAAAACAGGTTGCGCCTCAAGATAGACTGAAGTAGAAGGTATGATAAGCATAAAACAAACATTTTCACTCAATATAAGAAAGCCTGAGTTGTATGGGCATTTAATCAAGGTGAATCAACTTTTTGGGAATGTAAGGTGTTGAAGACTGACGGTAATCTGTAACTCAACCTCTGGAAGCCAAAATTAGTTCTAGATGATGGGATTTGACATGGATGGCAATGACGTGTGAGATGTAATGATAGATTATTTTAAAGTTTAGCGAAGTCAAAAATCACTGCAATATATTCTCTTAAGGCACGATTATGTGTGATAGTTAATCAATTAGAGTGCGTGTTAGATACGGCAAGTATTTTATCCTTTATAAATAAAGGAATAGAACTATAATCACATGGGACATTTTCAACTATCCTTATTGCTTTCTTTTTTTTCGCATTAACCTCAACCTGTCAAAGATTCGTTTTTGGTGTTGTCCCCGGACCAGATGGCAATAACAAACAATTAAATGAAAAAAGGAATTGTAATTTTTTTTATAGTTACAGGAAATACTTTCTTATATTTGTTCATTATCTCTACTACTTTACAAAGCTTTTTTATGTATGTAAAAACCTGGGGATTCAACGACATGTGTTCTGAGAACACAACGCCGAGGGTCTTTGCGCTGTCAAAGCATTCTACTAAATTTGGCCCAAAGTACAAATCACTGGACAATGCAATCCGTGATCCTGGACATTTAAAAAGGACTGCCTCTGTATTGGATGGGTCATTAGACAGGGTATTTATGGTGACCCAGTGATTTAACCTGCGTAAAAAATAGTTTCCTTTGGAAGTGAGTGTCATATCTTGAGTCAGAAAAAAGATACTAGTATCATCTGCATACATAATCAGCTTGGGGGAAGTTTCTATCTTTGCAATATCATTGATCTAAATAATAAACAACAGGGGATTTATTATGCTTTCCCGTGGAACCCCAGAGAAAATGCGCTGCATGTTGGATGACGAGTTTCCAATCTGACGCAAGAAGGACGCAAGAAGTGATAAGGAAATACCACTTATACCGTAACTTTTTAACATGTCAAGAAGAGTCTGGTGGTTTGTTCGATCGAACGCTTTCCTAAAATCTATAAAAATCCCTAAAGTTAAAAGTTCATTCTCAAAATTGTCTAATATTAATTCTTTCTGTGCGATGAAAGCTGTTTCTGCGGACGTATGCTTCACAAAGCCGAATTGCGATTCCCTCAATAAGGCTTATTTGCCCAGAAAATTGAAAAGTCGAGAGCACATGATTTTTTCAATGGGCTTCGAAAAAATCGGAAAGATGGAAGTCGGACGGTTTTTACTCAGATCATTCCTATCCACACTTCTATAAAAAACAGAAACTTTAGCCACCTGCATCCTCTTTGTAAATATGCCGGATGATAATATAAGATTATGCAAATGAGTTAAGCATGGAAGTATCAAACCAAGACAAATTTCACAGGTCCAATTTGGAGTCCTCACAGTCATGACTACGGCTATTTTTTTATGTTCATAAATGTGGAGCAAACTTCGCGTTTATCAGTAGCATTTAAAAAAAAAACGGTTTCATTGCAGGTGGTAAATTTATTTATGACTGCACTGTTAGAAGTACTGTTTCCCACACCTACAAAATAGTAGGTGAATTGCTACGTTTGGTACCGGATACTTCCCTATTATTAATGATCATGCTTTCAATACCGTCCTGGTTCGGGTTCCGCATTAGGGAGTTCAAACGATTCCACATAATTTCGGGCTGCCTAAAACACAACTCATCAAATTTGGCAGCAAAATAACGTTGTGTTGCATGTTTTAACAGCGTATTTACGAAGTTCCTAAACTGTTTGAATTCACGTAACTTTACTTCGTCTGGAGTTTTAAGAAAGGAATTATACAGAAAACTTTTTTTTTAATTTGTTTCAAGAGCTGTCTCCTGATCCATGGCTTTCAATACTTTTTGTTGACATAAATTGTTTTATATGGAAACGCTGTGCCGTAGGCAAGTTTCAGCTCGTTTTAGAAAATGTCATAGCATTCATTCACATGATTAAACCGCAGCTCATGACTCCAATCAACAGTAATAATGTCCTTGCCTTATCGAGAACAGCGTCTCGTTTTTGCTGTCTTTGAAATAGGACTATGACGTTACTTTTCCTAGTAGAGTAGACAGCTGGGCTAGTTGGTATTTCGTGAAATACCAACTAGCCCTTGTCTGTCGTCTGCGTGTTCCTCTTCTCTTTCCTTGTCCCCGTATGCGCAACTGCAACTATGTTCAGTTACTTTTCGTCATCTCCCTAATCGGAACGCGGTGGCAAGTTTTGATGTCGGTCAAGGTAATTTGCTCTCCAATTAGATTTCCGATCTGAAATATCAGATCCGTGATGCTTTGCGTCTTAGTCTTTGGAATTCCCTTCACCTCAAGGTTGTGGCGCCTCGAATATTGTTCACACTGGATGATTGGGAACTTATCCAGTGGGAACAAACAACAGTGTGAACAAACAACACGGCGCCGTTTCGCACAGGAGACAAGAGATGGCGCAAGCGGTCGCGACACCAACTGCCGCCAACGAAGAAGCATACACTCTTAAAATAAAAGGAGTCCAAAGGGAGTCGCTGCTTCCATGACTCCCTTTGACACTTCACGACTCTCTTACATATTCAATGATTCGTGTGACTCTGTTTTGACTCTTCCCCTTTTCAACGAGAGTCGCCGGTCAGCAGCATTTGCCCTACTGAAAAAAACAGTATGAATGCTGCTTCGCGGCGTCCAGCCGGCGACCCATACCCCGCCGTTTCCCTATGCACCTCTAGAAAGGGAGTTCGATACCAATTAGTTCAAAGTTTTGTCGACATAATTTTTTTTCAATAATAATTGTGCAAAAAAAAAAATGAAAGGAGAAAAATATGCACGAAGTTTCGTCGACATTAATTTTTCTTAAGAAAAATTGTAAAAAAAAAAAAAAAAAAAAAGAACGTATGTTTTTTTTTGCATCGAACCTGGGTTCGCTTCGTATGATGCGGGCATCTTTCCACATAGCTACACCTGCGAGTGCTCCTTTTGATTATTCGTTATATACGAGATTCAACAAGTTTCGCGTCGTGCATATTATTCGAAACCGAATCCTGCACCTGCATTTTACATATTTCTAGAACTGTCGTGGGGTGCGTCTCTGGGAGTGAGTGAAGGTGCAGTAGCCTATTCAAGACTATACTCCGTTTCATACATAGCATGCAACGCAGTCAAAGCTAGCGCACCGGTTTGCATCGCCGACCGTGTCTACGTTCACCCCATAAAATAGTGAGTCCCCTGCAAAAACACTTATAAAAAAGTAAAAAAATGTACCTCCTTGGAGCTTGTAACTGATACCGGGGTTATTAATTCGACGGGGCACAAATGTTTTCAATAAAAGGGAAAAGATAATGTAAACTACTTTAAATTGTTTTCGTTTTCGTCCGTGCGGCAGCCGCTGCGGGTTTTCGGGCTGTGTGGCACCGGCTGGTTTTGAGAAGATGGCGTCTTACGCAACAAGCTCAAGTATATCTCCTGGTCGGATATTTTCGAGGATTCGTTGTGCGCAGACCTTGAAAGAGTGCAAGCAGGTGATCGCCAAAATGTACGCGAGTACAAGAGCGCGATTCCCGGAGAAGTCGGTCGTGAAGTCATGGAGACGGTCAGTAACAACACCGGAGTGTGCGCCCGTACTGTCGCGAAGTACAAGGCGCAGTGTCTATCTGGCAATATGGCGTCCCCGAAATGAAGACCTCGCCATGTAGAAGTTTCGAGCACGGGGACTGTCAAGCATGCGGAATTCACACAACGCCATTCACCTGAAGGGGGCGTCGCAAATACCCCGACAGGGGGACTCCTACCCTTGACAGCTATGTGAAAATAAACTGTTCAGGCCACAACTATTGTCGATCAACGTCCTATTATAAATTTTGGGGCAAGGCTTCTAACAGTGAGATTCCTCATTATACGCTGCACGCAAGAAAAAATGTAACTCGGTGCTGGAGACAAATAACACTTGCAAAGCGGCAGAGCAGATGGTAGAAATGTGGCCTCTCGGCGACTTATAAATAAAAAGCAAGAAGAAAGGAGGAATTGAAATATGCAGCTCCGCAATGCACACAATCTTGCACAAAAAAGTATGTCTAAAAAAAAAAAAAAAAAAAAAAAAAAAAAAAACTCCGCGTCTAGTGGGTTCGAATCACTGCCGCCGAGACGTCGGTATCGCCAGAGCAGCACTACCACTCGTCCACGAAACACGCGCAGGGACGCTTTTTTTTTCTGTATTTTCATGCGCCTCACTTCAGTACCTTTGACAGCGTTGCACGCTATGTATGAAAAAGAGTATAAGTGCCTATTTTGAGAATCACACCACCACACTGCGAGTTGAAGCAACACCGAAGGCTCGCGTTTCGCAGCGCCGCCTGTTGAAGAACCATTCGAAGAGTTTGCACACTGTGCAGGTAAGAGCGTTCACACCGAAGAGCTTTCTTTACAACGCCTACACACACACAGCGAGCTCACAATTGAAAGGGGGGCCACTGTGGCTTTAAGAGCCACTGATCGTAGTAATCGCATTCCAAAAACGCCGCGTTGTCGTAGATTGTTTTTCACCAGCTAGGTCCTGTAGGGATGAGGCAAAGGCCAAGGCTGGGGAATTCATCGCCGAAAACGTAAAGGAACCAAGCAAACGACTTGAGGCTCGCGGGCGCGGTTCGTGGGAGCCGACGACGTCCGAGCCACGATTCGAGCAGCCCTAGTCGCTGCAGCCTTGCTTCCGAGAAGACTGTATATTCTTTCCGGCGGACACACAATACTCCGACAGCATTAGGGATGCCGCGAACTTTTTTCGAATCGAAGTTTCGATGATCGAATCAAGCGGTTCGAAAGGTTCGAAAGCTTTCGATATTTATAATTGCCTACAAAGTAAAATTCGACGTAAGTTGAATTTTCGAACTTGTTAAGCTAAGAAGTTCGACGCTTTTCGAACCGTCGACCTTATTACGCTACAAAATTCGATCTTTTTCGAACTTTCGAACTTATTGCGCTGCAAAGTTCGATGCTTGTCGAATTTCCGAATTTGACTGACCAAAATATTCAATGAATTTCGAACTTTCGAACTTATTTATCAAAATAAATCAAAAAGTAGCGAACTTCCGAATCCTGAAAAGTCAGAAGTTCGACGAACTTCGACATTTTAGGATTAATGTTCGACGTTCGTCGAACTTCGAAAGATCAGCGGACGGTTTCATTTGAATTCAATTAGTAAGGTACATTCGCAATTTGTTTTTTTTCGAACTTTTACACGCGGTGCTGCGTTCCTTGCGAAAGACAATGCCGTTTGTTTCAATGTTTTGGCATGCTTAGTTTTAAAGAACTAAATTCCCGAAGGATCGAGGAAGCACGACGGATTTTTGACGATTATCGATTGTGCCTGATTTGAAGCGCGCTGTAGCCCAAGCTATTTGTGGTAAAGATGTTATACTTTTTTTTTAAATTATCTATGTACAGCCTAGGGAAGTCCCGTCTTAAGATGTGAGTATTGTTATTCAACGTGAGTTTCGAAGAAATGTCCAAACATGTATCTCTAAGTTGTTTGAGGTATCGCATTTAAATTAACACCACAAACAGTACATATCATTGCCATCTGCAGAATTAAAAATAATGTATTTATTGTCTTTTTCGCGTTAAGTAGTAAATTGACTCATGGGAGAAGATTTCTAATAGTGTTCAAGTTCAGCACGTCATTAAAAGAAAACATTTTTTTTCGCTTCACTTTCCTGGGACGTGTTTCTTTTAGCCTGTACACATTTTGGTAAAAGAAACTTGTTTCGAAGTTCTGAACCTCTTAATATTCAAGAATACAACACTTCCGGCGAATTCTTGATAGTTTTCTTTTTTTCCAGCTTTTTATTGCCACATTTATTCTTTTTTTTTTTTTTTTTTTACTATTGGCATAGGTATTTAGGTCGAAAAGACAAAGCTTTGAACTTCCGAACCAGTAAGCATGTGACGAGTAGTGCCTTCTGACAACGAGTTTCTAACAATGACCATCTACGCAATCTTTTATGCTGTGAAGAGCGACAGTTGCTAAACACATGCATAAATAATTTCAGATTAAAATAAACTCGACCACGCCCTCTTTCCCCGTATTATTTTCTTCAACAGTCCGAAATATCTGGAAGGGAAGGAAGGAAACTGAAGCCCCCCCCCCCCCCCCCCCCCCCCCCCCCCCCCGCTACCCTCTTTTCAACCGTTTTCCTCTTCCGACGCCACTTGTATGGTAGAACGCTCCTCGACCTCGAGTTGTGTCGGCTTTTTGCGAGGGGATTCCTCCGTCCCAGAAAATAAACCTCCAGGACAATTACAAACTTAGCTTACTATATGCCAGCGTCACTCGGGTGGCGTTCGATCGTATTACTACCAGCGTGCAAGGGGTGGCGAAGTAGTTTGCCAGATCGCTTCAAGGTTTTTCCCAGCCTCAACCTCCTGCTTGCCCCTGGCCATTTCAAACTGGATGAGTCTCGTAAAACGGTGTGTTCGTGTGATCACTACTGCATGATGCAGGTTAAAGACCCCCCCCCCCCCCCCCGGGCTGGCTGTCACAATTACTGATCTATGGTCTGCACTGGCAAATATTCTAGCACATCCGAGACGCTTGTCGTCTCATTTAATTGCCTGACCAACTTCGCAGAATCTAGATATCACACCCTAACTTTTCTAAACTTGATTTTGTGAAAACCAGTGAGTATTGAAAACGTTATTTGAAACAAACTGTGGAGGAAATTGAAAACCGAAAAAGAAATTGAAAATCGCCAAAGTTTTTTTTTTCTCGAATATATCGTTAAAAGAGAATCGAAACCCTCGACCTTTTCGAAATTTATGCTGAAATCAATTCGAAATCTTCGATTTGTTCAAACTTGATGTCTATAAAAATTCGAAGCGTTCGAAGTTTTCGAACTTTATTTCCAAAGAATTTCGAAACCTTCGAATTTATCGAACCTGAAGTAAAAAATATTCGAAACATTCGAATCCGAAATTTTATAAACCGTGAAAGCTTCGAACTTATTGAATTCGAAACTCCACTGTGATCGAAAGTTACGAATTTTTCGAATTCGAACCTCGGTCGGTACGAATATATCGAAATTTTTCAAAATCGGACCTAGTTCGCTTCGCAAATATCGAAACCTTTCGAAATCGAACCTGGGGTGGTTCGCGACATCCCTAGACAGCATGCTTGCGGCTGATGTGGATTGCAGGAGGTGGATAATAGGACAACCAACACACAGGAAATAGTTTGAGCACGACACAGCACGCACAGCAAGGAGGATAGAAGTGTGGGAGAGGGCATGACGTCGGCCGCGTAGCCTCCACAAGCCATGCTCCCATGACGCCTCGCCCCTTTCTCATTTTCCTTTTTACTCTCTTCACTTACCATGCCAATGTGACCACATCACGTGACCTTAGCTAGCCTTCGTCTGGCTATAGGGTACTAGAATACACGACATTCTAGACTTCGATCTGATAAAACCTACCGCACGGAGCGCGCGCAAGCCTGCTGGGAGTCCTTCTACAATCAACCATCCATCTCACACGTGACATGTCACGCGCACCAATCGTCAGAGAGATCTGCGGTCACGCTGGGCACAAAATCGTTCAAACTTTTTATGACTAGGCTTCGCCAATATTGCAACGTGCTCCCTCCTAGTACTTATAATCTCCTTGACACACAGAGGATTGTCGCCGCCATGTTGAAATAAGACCAAACTGAGGCAGGCCAAGCTACAGTTTAGTACCCAACGAAGCTGAGACAGGCCAAGGTTCAGTTTAGTATACAACCAACATACTTCGAAATAGATAAATCTTAAAACAATTTTTTTTTTTTTACGTTTAAAAGTTATAATGCATGTCGACTAAAACAGAAACATTCACGTTGCATCAAATGTGTTTTGTCGTAACCAGCAAACGCCGCCGCATCGGACGCATCGCCATCGCCACTGTAACCAAAATCAAAAACAAAGCAAGCTGCAAACTTTCGAGTGGTTTCAGGCCTTTAGGCTTTCAAAAAAAAACATCGAAGAACGTTCTCCGAAAAACAAAAAGTGTCCCAGGTGCCAGCGTGCCCATGAAACCAGCTGTGGGTTTGAGTCTACTTGGTGAGTAGTCGCCTATTCGCTGGACTTTTTCAGGGCTTTCGTTTCGGAGCGTATGTAAAGTGTCCTTGTGTGTGTGTGCAGGAAGCGTGAAGGCGAACGTGTGGGGCTCCTTGTCCCACACGTGCTTTGCGCATGGGGTGACCTTCGCGCTTTTCCCAAGGAAGTCCCGCAAACCGACCTGTCACTGAGCGAGCAGTCAGATTGCGGTAACGCACACAGAGACGTAGGTCCCACCGAAGCCGGAGGGGGGGGGGGGGGGGGACGGGACTTTGTAAGTGTATCGGGAGCTTTATCTTGTGGATCGCTGGACAAGACGAGTTCTACAAATCGGGTGGCGCCTTGGTACCACCTAACTAGGCGGTGTGTTTCGCGGAACCCTTGACTGCTAAAGGTACCCATTGCGTGCTGGCGCTCGTATTTGCACCCCGTTTGCTTTCGCTGCGTGTGCTCGAATTTAGGTTCGATTCTCTTCATTGATGATGTTACTTGCGAAGAGTTCTTTTTTGACTAGGGCGCGAACGTTTTATAGAAAATGCTGTATATGCTGCACTTATTTGCTAGCCCTCTGGCTGTAGTTTATTGTGAAGTTTGGGGGAAAAAAACGCGCATTGAGTAGTTAAAAAAAAAAAAAATATATATATATATATATATATATATATATATATATATATATATATATATATATATATATATATATATATATATATATATATATATATATATATGTCGAGTACCGTCGGACGGCACTCTTGCAGAACATTCACGTGCCATGCAATGGCACTCCACTCGCGTCTTCAAGTGCCGTCCGAATGTCTCATGTAAAGCGAATTGCCAAAACGAGTTTTTCGAAGTTGTGGCGTAGATTATTGGAAATTGTAGTGTAGCTCGCCTCATAGGCAGCGGACCTTGGTTCGATCCACAGTGTGGGCTTACTTTTTTAAATCTTTTTCTCGAACATTTTGTTTCGTCGAGGCATTAGGCGATTATTACGTCATTTCTTTTTTACCATTAATACTGGGGGAAAAAAAGGATGTTGTCGACGAAACTTTGCTTAAAGGGGCCCTGTAACAACTTCTTGACTGGTTTTTAATTTACACCGAACTTGAGCACACTGAACGTAGTAGCTTAAAAAAACTTTTTTTCTCAAATTTCTATTTATTTTAAAGTTACAGGCAATTTAGAATTACAAAAACAAACAAAAAATAACCTCCTTCATGGCGTCGTAGGTCCTGGCTTGAGTGGCCGTGAACTAGAGGAGTAGTGAGCTCATCGAGCGCTCATAGCTTCCGCACTCCGTGTCGACGGCTCGAGAGGGCGCCACTAAAGCACGTGTTGGATAGGCTGTATGAGGCGTGCGGCTTGCATTGCATTTGCTGCGCGATTAAGGACTAATTTGGCATAACACTTTATTGACCACAAACTACAGCAAACACGGTGTAAAGATCAGTTCAGAACGGGAGCCACTTCGCGCTGCCTTACCGCCAAATGGCCAAATCGCCAGCCAAGCCAACGCCGAAAGCCTTCGGAACGCTCGGAACCGGTCGGACCCTCGAGCCGGTATACGACCGCAGCGCCGCCGCGTACATCTGGGACCTTTCTACGCTCGGTGTTCGTCGGAGCCTCATCCCACTAGCCTTTTCTAGCATGTGCCGTTTTTTCCGCCGCTTGGTGGCGGGTTTGTCGACGAGTCTTTTCTTGTTTCCGTACTTTATAAACTGCATTTGTTTCTTTTCTGATCTAAATTACCGAACAAAAACTACTTTCACACATAATTGAAGCGCTTCGGGACACTTATATTTTGTGTTTCTACTAAAAAAAAAGGTTTTAGCGGCTCTGACCAGTTGTAAGCCCAGGAACAAAGACGTCACATATTGCGCGCTTTCGGCAGCGCGGGTCGCCCTCGTAGGTGGAGGAGGTTTCCGCGTCTTCCGGTTAAAATATGACTCACTGATATTTAGTCACTCTCTTCATGCCCGCTGGCTTGCCCGAACCCCAAGAGACGTGGAGACCGCAAAGAAGGTAGGCGCTTAAATATGATTGCAGGGCCCCTTTAACAAAATGGTATGGGCGTCTCTTTCCAGGGGTACTTGGGGGACAGCGGGGCTTAGTATGGGACAGAGGGGCTGGACGCTGCGAGGCGTCATGTGCAACGGGGCCAAGTAGGTTAATAGTTTTGTAATTAGCAGCCGCATACTGTTGCCGCGAGGCTGCATGACCGTATGCGGGGGGTTGGTTAACGAGCTCCCCAGGGATACATGTCCTGTTCGTCTTTGTTTCGGACTGCATTTGTAGGCGCGGGGGGAGTGTCGTCGGACGGCACTGTAGACAGCCAGAAAAACAACAGAAAACGAGGTGTTTCGAACAACTTTCTTCAAGAGATCATGAACTGATTTTTCAGCACTTTCCTCGTCAGCTTTCCTCCTCAGTACATAAGCAAAGTGAGAAACCATGTGGTCGTATTTCACTGAAACTGTCACAGTCGACCCCGCCTGGAGGTTAGAGGCGCGATTCCCCCTTGACGGTTCGTCCGCCGGCCCTCTACAACGACTGAGAACAATATTTATTTTTGTTGAGGCCGGTCAGTCCGCGCGGTTGGTGCGTGTGCTCAAGTTGGGGAAGAACGGAATGAGTTCAGGCGGACACATAGACTGACCAATGAACAATATATTTACTTGAAAGAAAAAGATATATAAATTCAAGGTTGGCACAAAGGCAAACGATACACAACAAAAAAGAAAACCTCATAGCTCCACACGGAACTTCAATCAGTATTAAAACCAAATGAAACAATAGAGAAACGGTTGGCGCTCTACAGCAATACAAAATAAAGACAATGAAACAAAGGACCCAAGCCACGGAAGGAGAGCAAGTGAAAGTAAAACGTCCGGAAGAGTAAAGTCCGAAGTGTACGGACGGGTCTCACTCAAATTTGGTGTCGGAGGGGCATCGTCGGGCTCTCGGCGGTGGTGAGCTGGCAGGAGGACGGCGGCGGTGACGATGAAGAAGCCTCAGAAGAAATCGCGTTGCCGGACCGCCATTCCCGCCGACTTAACCCCGCAACCACGAACGTCCTGTCCCCTTGACGATCCAAAAAGCTCTCTCCCGAAAAACTACCCCGACTCCCCACGAAGACCGTCCCGAATCGTCCCTCTCCTCGGCGGCGTATTTCCCGCCTTTGTCGGCGTCGAGGGTACCCCCCGGGGGAAAAAAAAGAAGAAACAAACAGAACTGGCTTTCGTCTTCCTGTTTGTGTCGCCGCCACCCGAGGCGGCTCACCGAAAAGGCAAATTGGCGAAGGGGCACGGCGAGCCGCGCGAAAACACAAAGAAAAAAGTTCGCAGGAGAGTCGGTCGGCGCCAGAGTTTGTGACAGAAACCCAAAGTTCTGCCAGCAGTCTGAGAGCCGCATGGACAAAGCCCTACATAAATTTCACACTTCACATTTTTGCAAGCGCTGACAACCATGAAGGGAGCGACGAGACAAGCAATGGCGACCCTTTTTGCTATCGCTCAGCCGCACGACGAGGTACACTGCGTGAAGGCGGCAGGAGCAAGCGACCAATGCGATGAGCGACGTTTTCTAGTAATTCAAGAACCGAGCAGCGTTACAAGCGGCAGTGAGAAATCTCCGTCGCTGCTGCCGATATTCGTCTTGTTGCTCACTAAATCGCTTACATGCGGTCCAGCCTTAATTGTCTGCAAGCGAGAGACACGTGTCACGAGTGAGTGCCGTGCTGCCACTCACTTCCAAGTGCCTCTCATTTCAGGGCTATACACTGCGTATGCTTCCAAGTCCTGCACGGGCCTCCTGCTCAGACGCTTTGATGTCACTTACGAAACTAGCACAAACTCGTCAATGGTGTTTAGGCGGGGTTAGCCATCCGGTGTGTTTGCCGCACCATTCTTTTCGGTGCCTCGACAGTCCACAGTCACTTTACAGTAACAAGTTGGGACGCCATGATGACAGCGGCACTTTTGCCTGCTTGTCTTATTCACTAGAGGTTAAGACCAACTGCAGACTTTCGACAGCATGACACTTTCGGTTTTGTAACATCACTGTTGCTTCCTTGGGACAACTCTTAATACATGGGCGGAACAGGATGGCAATTGCACCAATGGGGAATTCGTCCAGGCACTATACCTGTACTAAAATTTGTTTGAGCACCTGTTTATTTATGATTATGTTTACACTTGCAGCGTTACCTCCGAAGCGGCGTTTCCCTACCAGAAGAAAAATTTGACCGGGCCATAGGTAAGGCCAAGTTCGACTCGCGCTGCTGATCCTGTGTTCCCGGTGCCTCTACAAGGGCGAGGACCGGGTCAATAGGAGTGTGACAGGCCAACCATCTAGGCGTGACAAAGTATGGCGCCATAAGAAGGAAGCCCATTACACCTGCCAAAGTGGATGCAATTGCAGGTGCGTGCCTTGCTGCATGTCCACGTTCCCGGCTCTAAACTATGTAGCAATTGGAAGGTTCAGCATCGTGCATTATATAGGTTTCATAGACCATACGCGAAATAGCTCTTGGGTATCATCATCATGCCGTTCGGAGCCTATATATGGTGGGTTTTGCTATCTTGAATGTGCAAATGCCACTACACCTCGTCTCGCTTTAGCATGAACTAACTGCGAAAGCTGTGCAAGCACAAGCGGGTAGCCTTGGCTGGAGGATGAAACCGCAGTATATATGCGTCCACAGGTTT
Organism: Ixodes scapularis; assembly: GCF_016920785.2. Classification (NCBI taxonomy): domain Eukaryota; kingdom Metazoa; phylum Arthropoda; class Arachnida; order Ixodida; family Ixodidae; genus Ixodes; species Ixodes scapularis. The sequence continues at coordinate 59,790,404 of NW_024609880.1, read as the reverse complement.
CCAAAGTCAACGGCAGAAGCTTCCGAGGGTGTCCCAAGCATGCCCCAGCAACTTCGGGAGGATACATGGGCACTGCAATCTTAGAAGCACTTTCCAAGATTAAAGAAAATGAACACAGTTGGGAAAAACTTGAGTCTTAAGGCCCGTTTACACTCTTGCAACCGAGTACGACCGAGAGACACGAGATCTGTTAAAACTTCTTAAAAGTTCTTAGGACGAGGGTACACACTGGCATTCTGGCGCCATCTATGCGGTGACCCTGGAACTGCATTTTACAGAAGCGAAGGTTTAGCGGGATTTCCGAGGGCAAACGTGTGTAATACATGTAAGAAAGGCTTGTTTAAAACGTTGAAAGTTTTTCGAGCCATGAAAGAAAGGATAATGCGCTCGAGAAATCGTAAATTACACTGCTACCCAATAGATGGCGCCAGTGTGTTCTTTCGTTGTAAGAGTTTTTAAGGAACCCAGTTTTAAGAGGTCGCAAGAGTGAACGGGCCTTTAGAGAACCATGCAGTGAACGGAAAACTTAACAGTGCATGCGTTCTTTGCATTTCATCAGGTTTTCGGCAGGCCTCTTCACGATGTATAATATGTGCATTACTTTGGTGTTTGTTGATTTTTCTGGAAACAGGTACCAGCAGGTACGGGCATAGACAATGGTAATTATATTCGTGCATCTGTACAACTTTTTTTGTTATTTTCTTTTGAAGCTTGCTATTTATTTTTGAAAGAACTTCTTGGTTCCCACGGCGAAGTTGCAAACATTATATTGGTGCGCTCAAACCAGTCCAAGGTCAGAACTAATGCCAAGGCCTTTAAAACAATAATAATGTGACCAGAAACAATGTCATTTATTATGTTGTCAAGCTAGGCCTCGCAAATGTTAGCCGACTCGGGTCCACTAATACCCACCCATCTAGGAGGGTGTCTTTAGTGCCCATGCTTGTTGTTTAATTAGACCTTGAATTTGATTCCTTACTACGGAGGACTTGCATTACGAAGGAGTTTTCTAGTTAAAGGTGGTGTTCCTGTTAACAAACCATTGTATTAGGTGGGTAGAAAATAAGAGTGGAGAAGTGAACTTTGGTCTTTAATGGCAAGTAGGCTCATATGGAATCATTTTTGCTTCAGTGGAGGCTCAAGTATGCACGACACTGAAGGGACTTTCCTTTCAGTCGACGGAGACAAGGGTACCACAAGAGCCAGCGAGGGAAAGAGAACGGGACCTCTTGGTGTCAACGCCCTGCCGCCTGCGTGGCTGTGCCCCGAACCGTGCAGTTTTTGCCGAGGTAAACACTTGGGCCATTTTAAAGTATTGCGGATAAAAAAAAACATGACTCATTGGCATCCCTTGCTGTAAACAATCCAATGCAGCACTGATATTTGAGAGTTGCAGATAATGTCACAGGTAGGATAGATAACCTCTACATTCTCAGAGTTCTGTGGACTAAGGGGCTGCCCAAAGATTACACAGCAGGATTGCACCCCGCTAGAGAGCACCAGTATATGTCGTGCCATGGCCTTCTTTATACCTTATTTATTCGAATATAAGGCGGTCACGATTATAAGGCGAGGGGACAGTTGAAGGACCCCAAAAAAATCGTCATATTGCTATACTTAGCTTCGAATATAAGGCGGGGTATGACTTTGAGACTCCGGAGTTTGGAAAAATATTTCGCCTTATATTCGGATAAACACGGTACTGACAAAACCTGCCAGATTGCCACGAGAAGCAGTCGCCGAAATGGAAAAGGTGGAGTGGCATACAACGGAGAAGTCTCGCCGCAGCGGACGCGAAACATGAAAAAAGTATGTTTCGGGTCCTCGCGAGTCGCCGCTGTAAAAGATGTGTGCTGACGTCCAGGTTCCCCGAGGAATTGATCTTTAATGCTCTGTGCTACCAAATCCTCACGCTCCAAATCTGTGACAAGGCACTTTGTGATATTCACAAATCTGTGATACTCACAGGTATCACAGATTGTGAGTATCACAATCGGTGATACTCAAAACGCCTGCCAGTTCGACGACTCCGTCGTCGAACTGGCAGGCTCCATACTCACAAAACCTGCCATACTCACAAACTCACAAAGCAGGAACTGGCAGGCTTTGTGAGTATGGAGGTGCTATGGACATACTCTAATCCACTTTACTCCTTTTTTTAAAGGAGGAGGGCATCTTTTTGTTTGCATTCTTAAAAAAGAGGGTTAGACTGTTATGACTAAATTGGTGCGGACAACCACTAACAAGCTCGGTTTGCTGTCGTCAGGGCCTACGGTATTCTTATCAATGCCGATCTTCGCAAAAGAAAACAAGATAGGGGAAGCGACAAGAGTGGAGGAAAGCCGTGCCGTTTGCGTGGTCGATGTAACTACTCATGCTAAAGATAAATCACATGTAACTATGGTTGTTTAAGATAAATCTGTTTGAAAGGGCGTCTTCGCTATGCCAATCTGTAAACATATTTTTTTTTGTAAAGCTGGAGACCAAGTGAGATAAGTATCATCTGCTGTCTTCTCAACTGGTTATTTAAATATTTTATTAGAGGTAGTTGGCCATGACTTAAAATAAACCAAAGACCAGATTCGGGCTCATGTTGGAAGGCGGTTCTTTCCTGCCAAACTTCAGAAACATTTATCTAAGCAAGGATGATAACCAAATTACTATTAGTTTTAGTGTCCCGCCATTTCTGCATGCAAAAGATGCCTATATCGGTACAGCACACAAAAAGTTATAGGATACTTTGGACTGCAGGTATGCATTATTTTGTTACTCAGATGGAAAATTGTGATGATTACTATCTTGTGTTAGGCCCTATACATGAAGCGTTCCCTTATGCACACCGATGTTAAAGCAAGCTTTAAGCCCTCTCTAAATTCCATCGTGGCTTGCTTTCGTTACAACTAAAAAGGGAGCACAATAAGACGGGGACGAGAAAGGAAGAAGCAAGCGCTCACTACCAACTAGTTTATTCAGAAAAAAAGTCTTCCCTTCCTACCTTGTCCTTGTCTCAATGTGCTCTTTTTTTCATTGCAGCCACGAAGCAGCTTGCCCAGCAAAGAATTTTGTAATGCTTTCTTTGACTGCACTAGACACTCTCAGTAGATAAGCCCCAGTCTTGCCTAGCACCTTGCTTATGCAGGGTGCTGCAGAACAGGTTCAGCTAGACTTAGTACCCTCCCCTGTTTCCTCAGTAAGGACCGTGCCCCTTATGCTCCAAGTGCTCTCAGTGCACTTACTGATTTATTACTTACGTTCCCTTTGAGCCTTAAATCGATATTCTTTTAAAAGAAGAAGTAGACAATAGTAGCAGCAGCCTCCCCCGCCCCTCCACTCTATCTCTCTCAATGGGAATATTTTAGGCTCCTCCTGATGGCTAAAATAATTTTGAATTCAATGGTCTGCATTTTTATGGTGTCCATCTGCAACTTGATACATTATCAGGGTGTCTACCAACCTGAAATTCTCTGGGAAATCGTCAAAATTTGGCTTCACAGGGGAAAATGACCTCGGAAAGTGGAACGGCGATACGGAACAAAGCTTGACAATTGCGCATGGGCACGGCTATGCTGAATAACGTTTCAGAATTATGATGCTCCACCCAGAAGTGGTCAGAAAGTTTTCATCAAAATAGTTAAGGTAAATTCTAGAAAAGTCAAGGGATTTGAAATCAGAGGTAGACACCCTGATGCACCGGTTCCACCGTACGAAACACTTCACAATCAAGTGAGAATTGGGGAAAGCGAAATATAGAAACACAGCAATGGGCGTCTGCCTCACTTGCCCTCACTCTGCTGCATGGACTATCCATCTATGACACTGTGGGCACTTAACATGTCCTCGAAAATTTTTTTTGCTCACCTACAACTTTTTTTGACTTCCAGAACTTATTTCTTATCATTGGATTTTTTTTTCACCGGACCCAGTAAATACTTTCGGGAACCCGGCGTTACTTTTCACTGGAAAGCACCCATGGACATCTGGCAGCATGTGCATTGTCTGCGAGGACCTATGAATCGACGTCTTGGACTTTTCAGCAAGAATCTCTCGGGTATTAGCCATACACTGAGCATAGAAAGGTCAGTATCTGGGAGGGAATCGACGAAGCACACTTTTTGTGCTTGAGCACCTCATGGGTAAAAAAATACAAAGATTTCGGTAAGGGCTGTGAAAGTTGTGACAGCACTCGGAGCACATTCCTAAAACAGGGAAAAAGAATTACCAATAACGGTTACTGTTTTAATGTTTTCCATATGTATTTGGTGAATATTCCAGCTTTAATACAAAAGTTTGTGTGTTTCATTGTGTATCTAAACATCTGTTAGATTTCTCTTTTTTTTGCATGTGTTGATCTGAGGACCCAAACCATAAAACAAGAAACTGCAAAAAGAAAAACAAAGCTTTGAGAAGCAGCAAGTAGGCAAACAAAGCTTTTAGGAAACTTGTCATTTTTTTATTCTATTTAATCCTCAACACCAAGCAGGCAAAGCAAGCCTTCACAAAACTTGTCATTGTAATTTATTTTTGTTCTCGTCGAATAGTTATACCAGTTTTGTGTATTAGTATTATTTCTTATTATGTTATTATTTTGGTTATTGTAATAAAACCCCTGTGATAAGCCGAAGCGGGCTTTTGAGCCAATATGTATCACATTAGTTTCAAATGAAGTAATTGCTTTAAATACTTGTGTTTTGTTTTGCAGTACCTGCATGGTAGGACTCATGAAGTTGCATTTGCACAAATGGCAGTGATATGAGCTGAAAGAAAACAGCTATCTTTATTGTTAAATTTGAAGATACCTGATATTTATTGCCACCCACCTGTCCACTCAATGCAGGCATGAAGCAACAGAACATGCTCGTTCAGACCAGCTTTTGCCAATAGTCTAGACATGTGATAAAAAAGATATACAACGTGAAAAAACAGTTAAAGTACAGGCGAGCTGGTGGATATTTACCATGATGGAACTTAACCCGAGACTGGGGTAGAAACAGAAACTTAAAAGTAGAAGGGACAGAGACAAGTGAAGAAGAGAATGTCTCTTCTTCACTTGTCTCTGTCCCTTCTACTTTTAAGTTTCTGTTTCTACCCCAGTCCCGGGTTAAGTTCCATCATGGTTAATATATACAACGTATTGTAAATGATAAGTATAATCAAACTAATAGAAAGTTAAGCTGCAGATTAAAAAAAACTTTTACTTTTTTTTGTTGCGTGCAAATTCCAATGTAACAAAACAATGCTGTCTTGAAAACTTCTGTTGTGTTTCATGATAAATTTTAGAGCAGCATTCAGTTCAGCATCGTTAACACCATCATCGTTCATTTTTCCATGTTTCATTACAGGACATTGCAAGCTATCAGTTCTGCATTTCGACGTTTGCACTTGCAGACAATTGCTGTTACCGCTTCTTTTAGATGAAATCGAAGTTTCCATTTCAACTCTTAAACTTTCACACAGTTGATGTTACTACCCTTGTTTTAGGAAAATTCATGTTGAACCTCGCAGGCGGCAAGAAGTCTCCTAACGATCACAATGCCTCCCTTTGCTCAACAAACTAATACTTGACTAGGGGTGCTATACTCCAGACAAAGTGAGAGTCAGCACTGACTATATTTCGGAGAATCGCTCATACACTCCCATGACTCTTTTGCGATAGGAGTCGGGGGACTCTTCATAAAAGGAGAGTCCTCACAACTCTTGTTACAGAGTCACGGGGATTACCAGGAAGGAGTCGTGTGACTCTTTTTCTCCGTTGGATAAGAGTCGTTAAAGAGTCGCAGTTGACTACGTCACCTGGAGTCGCCCATACACTACCATGACTCCAGTGTGATCAGAGTCGCAGGACTCTTTTTAAATAAGAGTCAAGTGACTCTACAAACTGGAGTCGTGGAGCAGTCAAATCTGTAGCGCGCCAAGAACCCCCACAAGGAGTCGTGGTAACTCTCTTTAAACAAAGAGTCGAGGGACTCTACAAACTGGAGTCGATTCTGTGGCGCACCAATACCCCCGAAGAGAGTCATAGCGATTCTTTTTTTTTTTTTAAGAGTGTAGCGCGATAGGTTAAAAAACCGGATTTCGCGGTCAATTTAAAGAGTCTCGTCTCTCCTTGAATCACCCTGTAGATCGAGCTTTTGAGCCAATCTGATATTTGCATCTCGAAGTTCACTGAGCATGTCCCGTAGTTTACAGTAGTTCGCTGAATGTACGGTCTGTAAAATAATGTAGACGTTCGGACGCTTTCTGAATATTTGTGTCCGTTTCAATGCACCGCTTAGCACCAACACTGAAAAATGCAGATGGGCCCATGTTCCGCCCACGGTTATCCTAGAGCCAATCACTGCGAAATGATCTCGTGGGGAATGACATGAGTTTATGAAGTGTCACTATCAGTGACAGCACAGACGTCATTCGGATTTAAGTGTTTTTTTGGGGCTTGTCACTGCTCGAACCCCGTCAACGTCAGTCTACTTAGATCCATGAGCTCTTTCTTTATGGGAAAGTAGACGCACGGGTTGATTTTAAAGTGACGATGGATATCTGTCTAGGTAATATTAAACTTCACTAATATAAACAAACAAAGAGGAAAGTTTTGCTCGTGACTATAATCTCTTCAACTTAAGCTGAGTCTAAAAGCTCAGTTTTTAGTGCGAGCTCGCTGCCTCCCGCAGTCCCTCGGATGCGCGTGAATGCGTGCTCACAGTAGTAATAACAGGGCAGGAAGCTCGCGCTAAATGTGGGGCTTCTAGAATGACGTCTAGCATGAAGTGCTGCATGTATAAGCAGCTTTTACCTTGCAAGAAGTTATTTCAAAAATGTCTCAAACCGAGCCCACAAAAAGGGAGTGCAAGCGATTAATTGAAGTTTTCTTTTTTAATATCTTAGAAGTGCTTGGCGAGACTGTAGGCGAGAGGAGCGTGGTGGGCGTAGGCGAAGGGAGCGGCGTGCACCACCGGGGCGGCGTGAACGGCGCGCACGGCAACTGGAGCAGCGTGCACAGCCTGAACAGCGGCCACTGGGGCAGCCTTGACAACGACCGGGTGTGGGCCCTCAACGGCGGTGGAGAAGAACGGAGCGTCCGCTGGGACCGAGGTCTTGGTTCCTGGCTCGTTGGTCTCGACGGTCGGGTGGAATCCAGTGGCGTCGGCGACGTACTTCACCACGCGGGTCACACCGAAGGCATCGACGTAGCTGTAGGAGCCGACCTTGTTGTTAAACTCATCTCCGGTTTCCTGGCGGGTCATGCGGGTGCCGAACTCGTCGACGTTGTCGAAGCCGAAGCTGTATGGCTGGGGTGGGTGCTGCGATTAAATAAAAGGAAAAGTGTTAATACAAGGATCGATACCTAATTAATATTTATATTAAGTAAAACAATAGCCTGTATAACGCTCAAAATATTTGAGTTGACTAGCTTTTGAAGACAAATAGGTTATAAATAAATCCGTAGGTAATCCATAGAAGTAAGCGCGCTGATTTTACTAAATAATGTAAACTTCGAACTTCTTTGTGTGACGGTTGCCATGTTGAAACATGACGTAGTTGTGTTCGGCAAAAAAAAGCCAAAGTGAATAGTTGAAGCATAACTGCAATAAAAATATATCCAACGGAATGGTTGAACTATTGGCAGGAACGCCTTAACTTTGAACACCTTCCGTTCGGCAAATAAAGTGATTTTCCATTTTCCCTAATCTCAAGTGCGTCAAAATTCAACGCGGTAATTGCCACAAAAAAAGAAAGAAAGTTGTTTTTTAGTAGCGCGTTTAAGATTTCAACAGTTTAGAAGCTTCGTCCTTAATAATTGAAAGCTGGCGTGCACATATATTTTATATTCCTTAAGCACTTTACATTCAATTATATTTTCTTTCTTTATTTCCTTTCTTTCCAGATTGACCGGGAGGTGGGCAGAGACTAAAGGCGTGATGCCTGACGAGGTCTCTGTCCCCTTTACAGTTCTAACACAGCAGTGCGGGGTACATAAATTTTTGAACACGAAAATTAAGAGAAAATAATCTATAAAATTCTATACAACTCAGAAGCAATATAAAACAGGATCGATCAATTATCCCACGATAATTTTTTCTCCGCAAAGAAAAATAAAAACAAATTAGTCAGGAACATGTTTTAACAATTCAAAAGTCAAATATGGACATGATTTAATAAGTACACAGTACACATATATCAAAACACAATGTCACTGCCCACCAGAAGTGTCTTTAGTCTTTTTTTGAATTGAAGGATGTTGCAGTTAAAATCTATTAGATTTTCCGTATTATTCAAGATTTTGGCGACTTGGAAGCATGTCGTTTGTTTTCCGTAATTCGTACGTATTTTTGGAGGTCGTCTAATTCTATGTCGTGTGTCATACGTTGTGTTTTCTGGCGGAATTGCGAAGAGTTTTGTTGTGTGTATTATCTGTAACAATTTAAAATAATAAATTTGATTCACTTTAAGTAGGCCATATTTGTTGAACAGCGGTTCAGTTGGGAGATCTTGAGGCTTACCTTTATAATTTTCAAATAGTCGTAGAATTTTTTTTTTGTAAGATGATCAACCTATTATAATTGGTTGTCGATGTCGTGCCCAGACTAAAATGCAATAACACAGTTTGGAATAAAATAAAGCGTAGTATATATTTTTTTTGCCACAAAGGTATGAGATTTCTTATTTTATAAATACATCCGATGGCTCGGGATAGCTCAGAGCTCAGTTTATTTATGTGCGTGTTCCAACTTAACTCCCGATTGAACCACACACCAAGAAATATTTGTTCTGTAACCTCCTCTATAATTTCATTTTCGAAATATATTGTCACCTTAGTGTTGTCGCACCTATTAACGGGAGTAAAATTTATATATTTTGTTTTTTTTTTTACGTTTAGTTGTAATTTATTATTTTGAAGCCACAGTGATAGATTGTCTAGATAATTATTTGTCCTAGATTCTAAGACCGCTTTAGAGGTTGAAGCAAAAAACGCGTTAGTGTCGTCTGGGTACATGACCCGCTCAGGGGATTACAGAATATTTGTGATATCATTCACATAAAGAAGAAATAAGAGCGGGCCCAAAATAGACCCTTGCGGAACACCGTACTCATTTTTAGTGAATTAGAATAATTTTTTTCAATATAAACATACTGCATGCGATTTTGGAGGTAGTCTTATATTAAAGTCAAAGCAACCCCACGTATGCCGTACCTTTGAAGCTTAATTAGTAATATGTCATGTTGTATCGTATCAAAGGCCTTTCTAAAATCTAGGAATAAGCCTAAGGTGTATATTCTATTTTCAATATTGCTTATAATTTTATCCTTTACTTCTACAAGTGCCTGCTCTGCTGATTTAGATTTTTGGAAGCCATATTGACATTTGTTTAATACAGTGTGCCTGGAAAAAATTTGTCTAATCTCGAATTTATAACCCCTTCGAATATTTTTTGAAAATATTGGCAAAACCGAGTTTGGTCTATAATTCTGTAGAAGGTGTTCCCCGCCACCCTTATAGATTGGAGTAACTCTTGCAATGTTTAGTTCGTTAGGAAATATTCCAGTTTCTAGAGTAAGATTGATTACATGTGACAAGATATAACATATTTGTTGGGAGACATATTTGACAGGCCTTTGCTTGAAGTCGTCTACGCCAGCTGCGGCATTATTTTTAATTTTACTTATCAGCCCTTCTACTTCATATGGCGTAGTTGGAAATAGCATTATCGTGCTTGATAAGGGAGTCATTGCGTCTGTGATACAGCATTGCGAAGTGTCTTCGTGTTCTGGTGGTGAACCAACGTCATTATGACTTCGCTGCTTACATTTGGAGGGCTACCTAACTTCCACCTGAGTGTACAAAAACGAAATGCAAGATTTTGATTTGCGTATCCTGGTTACAATAGCTACGTTAATCCATATAAACAAATATCGACAGTGCGAAGAGGTATTCCTGAATTAAGTAGGTACTTCCAAAATGCTAGGCACTCCCCGGCCCTACTCACATGTTCCACAACAACTCCGCAAGCCACGTAGGCGAAGAGGCAGCACACAAGGACCTGGAAGTAAACAGGGCGTTGTTATTCCAGTCACAAAAAACGCGAGTAAGAGGCTGCCAATTTTGAAATCCAAGGCAGCTACGAGCTTGTGTTAGACTCTCCCACCTTGGAGAACATGGTGGATTCTTTTCCTCTTGAAGTTAAGTGGAAATGGTGGCAGTGTAGAAGGTCTTAATGCCTTATATACACCGTATGAAAGCAAGAATTCTGTACCCGCCCTTTAAAGCAATACCGTCAATAGCGTAATCCAATCCGTGAAGTGAAAAGCAGATTGCAATGCTGATAAAACCGCATATCGTAGTAAACTGTGAAAGGCGCGAACGGAAAGGTATGCGTTCAGAGGGCTGTATCCTATAGCAATTTAGACTGCACCTGTTCAAATTTTTGCACGATTTTAAACTCGGCTATGAGGAGAAAAGATGATGCCCTTGTTTAGTTGATTTACCAAGGGCAGTTCGCAATTCTGGTTTTTCAATGTTTAGCTTATTCGCCACGTGAACCAGAGTTTTCATACCTGACATATCATTACATGTCTCAATTATTTGTCTGTACTTTTCTTAAGCAAAATATAAGTGATATATCTAGAACCTTCTATGAGTGTTGTCTTAGCGAAAAATAGCAAGCCGATGAGAAATGCTTCAAAAGCCACTCACATGGTGATTTCGTAAATTACAATTCTGAATAAGAGTTCAGGATATCGACGTATTGTTTCTCCTCGCCGGTGTTTTTTTTTTCGTGTCTGAAAGATGATCATACGTAATGAGGTTAACAGGGTTTTACACAAACTGCCTTGTTTAAAGTGATGACAAATTTATCAAGAATTATTCACAAGATTTATATATATATATATCTTGTAACTAATGAAGACCAAAAGAGCTAAAAAAAAGTAAATAATTCAAAATCAAATAAATGTACGGGGATAAGGCAAATACATATTTTTCGACACACTTGGTTACTCGGCAGTATTTTGTCGACCGTAGTTTAGGACTGCTTTTATAGCTTGAAGGTTTTGCTCACCCGGGTTTCAACATTGAAATGTGCCCCAATTGTTTATATTGCAGTGGTAGTGCGCGGTTTTCCAGCGCAAAAAGTAAGAAAGGCCAGACTTCAACGTTTTCTGACACGCAAAAAAAAATATAGGCAGGGGAAACAAAGAATTCGCTGCGTTAACAACGGTAAATGACTGGAGCACAAAGTTCTGACCAATCGCGTCACAAAACTGTATGTGTCATAGAACTGAATAAGTTGAAGTTTAATTCCAACATCTTTCTGTCAGAATTCAATATATATCGATGAAGTCCTTATAGCGTTTTAGAATACGTTGATTGTCTGGATCAATACATTTAAACAATGTCAGTGGGTGCATCTAATGACATATAACCCCTAGCGTTTACTCATCGAACTTTCTGCATTCCAGTTTACATTTCACTTCCTAATGTTGGGGAGTATAAGTTTTCAATAACACTATATTAGTCTAAATATTTTTTGCGCAGACGGAGTCGGTATTGTTGTTTGAATGACGAACGTGCTGAAAAATATCGCATGATTTGTTAATTGGCCCCACCCACATGGCTTCTCAGTCTTGGTTTATCAGATCTAGACGGCTAAGCAAGGGAACCTTAAAACTACGAGGATACAAATAATCACAGGAGAGTGGATAAGTGTTATTGTGACAAACCTACTGATGTATGTTAATATAACTCTTCAGCCTGGCACTGAGAGAAGACACATGATATTGTTGAGTCATGTACAAAACTAATGGATCACTACCTAACGCTAAATTTATAGGCTGATTACATTTTAGTTTGTAATCGAAAGATGAGGGCACGTTTACGTTTAAGGCTGACTCACAATACGGTGTACGATGTTCGGGCAGCGTTCATTAGGCGAGTGCCGTACAAAGAAAATATTCCGAGAGGTCCAGAACCAGGCCCGTTTTCTGGGCAGTATCGAACGGGAAAGTCGCAATGAGCGAATTACACTCCCCCACAAGAGCGACCATATAACAGCACGTGTACATCAGTACTCAACAGAGCAGAAAAAAAAAAAAACACCGTGCAAGTTTTAAAAACGACAATCTTTCAAAAATATAATGTTATTATTTTATGCACACTTTCAAAGCTCCGATATACAAAAGGTGAATCTGGACACTGTCGCATCAGAACAGGGAGTTCTATTTCTCGAATATGTACAGTCTTTTTCAAAAGTTTAAAGCCCTCCGCGCGTATAACTCGCTTCCGTGCAGCAGCGCTCTTATCATCGGCACTCGCTGGCTGCGAGATTTTCGAAAATGATGGGGAACTTCGCTCTCGCTGTTTTGAACCACTTTGTTATCAAGGCGAGTCCGCTCCGGCAACGCCCGCGCTGATGTCTCAACTTTTGAAAAAGGCTATACGTCAAACCCGCGCGTCGTGCACGAAGATGCTGTAATTTATAAGAGCTGAAACAACTGCAAACATACACCTGATAGCAGAATTGGCCATTCAGCTTCTCGAAGCTATACATGCAATTGTAAACCGAGATGAACTTTTTAAACAGTAGCATAACAGGATTTGTTATACATGGGTTATCTGAGTTCTGTTAGAAACGCTCTAGTAACCGAACTGATGAACAGATAAAAAACACACTTCGTGGAAGTTTTTCAAGAAATTGAAGCAGACTCCTGCCTTTTGTTTTCAAGTATACAACATCACTTTTACCTCTTCGCGCAATTGTGGAAAGTGCCGACTTTTCATTTCTGGTTTTTCGCAAAGCGATATCTGATAAGTAAGTGAAGGATACTCTTTACACTTCTTTTCAAAGCTGCAAGTGACAACCAGGAAATTAATTTTGATTTATTTGACCTGTAAGTATATAACTAGTGTTTTTTATTGGGGAAGCCGTCACCTCTAGTATGCTTTACTAAACGGTTATTTCTCAGTCAAAGACGTATAAACTATATTGCCGATATTCAGAAAAGCTCCAAACGAGCTGTTTTAATTCTACTTTTTGTTTTCTTGAAATAATTGTTCTGGGATTTTGACGGTGTTGCTTATAGTCGCGTTATTTATTTAGGAAGAGTCATCCCATTCATAGATAAATTTAATTGGTACTTTTTTGGTTCAAGGATATGTATCTTGTCAGATATGTAACTTGGAGTAAACAAGAAAGTAACTATAAAGTTCTCTGCTGTATGAAACAAAAAACATGCGTGATATGGCTTTTAGATTTGGTTAAAACTATGTCACAAACTGTATATTCAAAAATTCGAAACCCTCAACCATTCTAGAAAAGCTTCATTAAGGCAACATTCCATTCAAAAATCTCTACTTTATAATTCAGGCGTTATAAATTCGCCCGAGTGTTATATAAAAATAGAGACTGGAAAATATTGCCAATATTCAGGTATTCCTTTATTTATTTTCTTTATTTTTGCTTGTTTGATTGAATCCAGGAACAGCCTCGGCCTTAGTACTGGTACACACTCATGAACACAAACACGCACTTAAGAAAAGAGAGTTTAAAGCGAAGTTTGTTATTTTAGCAGACGTATAATTTCAAGCTATCTCAGTATTTAAAAATTATGACGAAGTTTGAAATATTGTATTTGTGTTTGTGCTAAAATATTTGTGCTGTGCCAGAAATTATTGGGCGCGTTTAAGTATCAATAGCTAACCTCAATTTACAAACATTCGTGAAGCCGAAAATTGCTGATATAAATATAACATACCCTACACGCGCAAAGCGAACGTTCTAACAAATGCTGGCGCAGCTCTTTGTTTTAACCTTTTACTTGCCAATGTTCCAAAATTGGAACGTGTGAAACTCGATTTTTTGTTCTTTTTCGGTATATAGCTTTGTTTTTAATTTTTTTTTTCGCATACTGTTTAATGAGTGTGGAAAACTCCGAAATTTTAGCTTCTACTATTTGCCATTTTAAAAACTTTGAATCAGTGCTTGTGAAATGACGTATTTTGGGTTTTTTCACAGTCATTGTGGGTTGCGTCATTTAGCAAGAAAAAATGGCGTTCAAATGAGCAAAGCAGATTTAAAATAAAGGAAAATAATTGGCGATTATGTGATAAAGAAATAAATAACCAAATCCTTTCCGTCTCTTACTGGCATTGAGTTTTTTTTTTTTTGCAAACGTTCCGTTTTTGGAACATTGGCATTTCACAGTAGCAAAATTCAACGTAAACTGGAGCCTGCACTTCAACATAGTTTTTAGTTTTATTGGTAGCGGCCCTTCTGAGGCGGTTGGCAGAAGCTTGAATGGCAGCTTTCCTTGCCGTTTGCTTCAGTTTGGAGTGTTCCACGAAAGCCTCAGCATCGACGAGTCCATGGTGCCCTATTATGGCCACCACTCCTGCAAAATGTTCATACGCGGGAAGCCCCTTAGATTTGGCCATAAGAAATGGATGATGTGCTCTCCGAATGGATCTCCCTATGTGATGAAGATATATTGCGGAAGAACGGAAAAAGATGACAAGACCTCTCCTCGGGCTTAGGGTGGTTAGCAACATGGTATCTGTCCTGTTTCGCCCTGAGCAATATGAGGTCTATTTCGGCAACGTTTTCACCTCTTACGGTATCCTGACGAAACTGGCTGACGAAGGAATAAGAGCGACGGGGACTGTACGAGGAACAAGAACTGGTAGTTGTCCGCTGAGCAGCCAGAAAGTCATCGCAAAAGAGGATCAAGAGGAGCTTTTGACTACAAGTCTGACGGTGTGGTATACGCATGCAGATGGCACGACGACGCGGTGGTCACAGTTGCCTCTAATTATCTCAGCCATGAAAATGTTTGTACTGCAAACGGCTTTTCATGACGCTGCAAGAAAAAGGTTCGACATTGCGCAACCATATCAGATAAAAAAATATAACGAAGGCATGGGAGGTGTGGATTTTATGGACCGCCTCTTTGGTAGCTACCGCCCAAGGCTTCGAAGCAAAAAGTGGTGGTTGAATCTTTTCAGCAATGTTCACAACATGACTGTAGTCGCAGGATGGATCCTTCACTGCGAACATCACAAGGGCACACATGCCACCATGACGCACCTAGCTTTCAGGTGGGACGTCGCCATGTCCCTGCTCCACCTGAAGCAGAAACTCGCCCTGCGGCCTGGACCTCGGGTTCGTCTCAGCATCGCGGAAAGGAAGACTGACGGTCACTACATTGTCTCAGCTACACAAGGAACATGCGCGGAGTGCAAAAAGAAAGCAAAAGAAAAGCACTACAAACAAATGCCACCAGTGCGAAAAGCGGCTGCACAAGAATTGTTTTGCAGCTTACCACGGCTTGTGATTGTGAAGCGCTGACTGCCACGCAACACATACATTGAATAAACATGTTTTTCACGCACTCTTTTTTATATTTATACTTTTTGAAGCCCTTTCAATTAAGTGGCCAAACCGTTCTCGTCAGATAACAGAAGCAATTCCCATTTTACACTTGATAAATGCTGTTACAGACGGCACTTGCATTTTGTATACTGGAAATGCCGATGTTCCAAAAATGGAACATGCAAAAAAACATGCCTAGTGATTGTTACTTTGGCTATATTTTTTCATTGTTAATTCAGAAGCCATATGTTAATTATCAACAGCAATTTCAGTGGTTCGAACTTTGCGTCGTATTGCGCCGTTTAAAAGGTTAAAAAGCACGCGCTGCGCCCTTCTCTTCTATCTGCGGGGCACTTATATCGGAGCGCATTATGAAGCTAAAAATAAAGGCTTGGCTCGAAAGCAAGAAGCATGAAGAGAGAACGAATGTGACTTTGATATTTCTCATTTCCTTACCTCAAAACCAGTTTCCAAGTAAATCTGCTTTTTCTGTGTGTGTGTTTGTTTAGCATTCTACTTATTTGAAAGAAAATCGCAGATTGATTGCAGTGATTCTCCCCCCACATGGTATACGGCAAAGTAGGGGCACAGGCATTTTAGAAATATTTCCTGATGTGCGAGTACGCATTGATATCACTGAAGGCCGATGTTTGTTTAACAATTGCACTTTATCACCATAAATACATTGTGTCGTAGTTCTATAAGGTCTATCGTCGAATTCTACACCAGGGCTTCATTTCCCTATATGAATAATAACTAGTAAAATAGTTGACCTCTAAAGCAAAGTAAAGCAGGTGCATATATAATCTAAGAATTCAGTTATAAAAAAAAAATTTTTTAATCTCTTAGAAGTGCTTGGCAAGTCCGTAGGTCAAAGGAGCGTGGTGGGTGTAGGCGATGGGAGCAGCAGCGTGCACCACTGGGGCGGCGTGCACTGCGCGCACGGCAACTGGAGCAGCATGCAGAGCGTGAACCGCCGCCACTGGGGCAGCCTTGACGACGACTGGGTGTGGGCCCTCAACAGCGGTGGAGAAGAAGGGAGCGTCGGCTGGGACCGAGGTCTTGGTGCCTGGCTCGTTGGTCTCGACGGTCGGGTGGAAGCCGGTGGCGTCGGCCACGTACTTCACCACACGGGTAACACCAAAGGCATCGACGTAGCTGTAGGAACCGACCTTGTTGTTGAACTCATCTCCGGTCTCCTGGCGGGTCATGCGGGTGCCGAACTCGTCGACGTTGTCGAAGCCGAAGCTGTATGGCTGGGGTGGGTGCTGCGATGGGAAGAAAACGTAGTATTTAAAGCAAATACAATTTCAGTATCCATTTTGAAAAAAAAAAGTTTAGATAACCGAGGCACTCTAGTGGTCAGCTACTGACAGAAAGTCGAAAATGTATGCATATAAAAAAGACTCAATTTAGCTGACTGTAGCACCTAGTTATATTGTATCTGAAACGTACCTAACGCAGCAAGAAGTTTTGAAGTGCAATTTCGTTTTGCAAATTTACTTTTGTTCGTGTGTATATAAAGTAAATTGTGTCTACTTCTCTTCTCCGATTACTTTACTTGCCAGCATATATTTTGCTTTGATTTGAGATTGATCTTGTGGAAAATACAGATATGGTAATAACTGTAGACTACTTCCGGCTTAATCATTTAGGATTGGCAAAAACGCATGTTTTTAACAATATTAATAAAATTATTGTATTGTCACCTGATTGCCTAGAAACCATTATAAAGACCTACGATCCTTGAATCACCCGTCTAATGAAGATTGTGCTGAGCCTTTAAATTATAACCACTTTTATATAAGTTATTACAACTTTTTCTGTCTTGCACACGAGCTACCCACTCGTCCGCCCTAATCACATGTTTACTCACATGTTCCACGACAACTCCGCAGGCCACGTAGGCGAAGAGGCAGCACACAAGGACCTAGAAGGAAACAGGACGCTGTTACTCCAGTCACAGTGAAGGCGTATCGGATACTGCCACTCTGGGAATCCAAAATAAAGTACAATGTTTGCTTGGTTTACAATATCCTACCTTGACGAACATGGTGGATACTTTACCGCTTGATTCGAAATGAAACGATGGTACCTTAGATGCGTCTGACGCCTTATATACCCCTTACGAGGAATAACTCTAGACCCTCCCTTTAAAGCTATGCAGTATCTAAAGCCACTCGTCGGAGTGAAGAGCTGATTGAGAAGCTGATTAAATTACACCGTCGTGAACGAGGAATTGGGTGAACTGAAAGGAATGTGTCGGCAGTGTGCTTACCAGAGCTATATTGATAGCAGCTGTTTTTGAAGCTCAACAATTTGAACTGCGGTTTTGCTGAAGGAAGTTATTGTACGCATTTAGGACAGATATTAAGCGCATGAAAGGGCCCTTTTTCTCGAGATCTGGCTTAGCACCTAAGAATTATACCAGTAAGTCTTCAGGAATTATTGCCACTCAAACGTATTGAAGTGTGCGAATCTGAATAACACCACAAATTATATACTCAGAATACTATCCCAATGTAAACTATTACTATGGTATAGTATATACAGTAACCTGGCGAAAACCCCAAAGTCGCTCCGGAATGAAAAAAAAATTCGATGATTACTTTTCTTACCAGTTCTGTCACCCAGTTCAAGAAACGCTGTGCTTTGCACGATGTTTTCAATTCTGTACTTCTGTTTGTTTGTTTTTTTCGCTTCCGTTAGGCACTTCCCATAGGTTCATGGTAATAAAACCCGAGACTCAGGAACACAGAAGGGGATGAACACAGCACAACGTCCCCTTCTGTGTTTCTGAGTCTCGGGTTTTATTACCATGAATGATCACCAGCTCGCTTGTTTTTTAAGTATTATTTCAGTTATTCTCCCATAGGTTAGCGGGTTACGCATTAAGCGCATTTGCATTCAAATATTTGCTGCTAAATATTCAACAAAAACATAATTGATACCAATTTAGTGGTAGAGAATATCAGAATAACGCGCATATTGTATCATAATTGGCCGTAATAAAACGGAACTAATAAAAAGTGTATTCGCCATTCTGATATGCCAGAAAATAACCGAATGTGCAGTGCTAGACATATAAGTGCGTTATGAATTTTTATACTTGTTACCGGCAGCTATGGGTAATATCCTATGTGTTGCACAAACTATACACCTATATGCTTAACGGATTTATAAAAACGATCAAGAAAGCTTTAAATTTATTAAGGATTGGAGTATGTGAGGGATATGCTTTAATTAAAGATTTTACTAGTTCTGCAAATGATTTACTAGCGGACGTCTATGTTGTCGACTAATTTGTTCCCAAGTCTCTTGTTTTCACAAGTTTAAGACTCACTTGAGCCATTTTTCTTTTTTTGGTGAGGGGCCCGGGTGGAGGGGGAGGGGCGTTGGGGGAGGGGGGTTTATGGGTTGTGGAAAAGTACTGATAATGGATCCTAAAACGATCCTATGTTTCAAGAGTGATGTTACTAACATCTTTGAAACCTTTTTTCTCACGAAGTATTTTTTGAAGAGATATATTTTATAACAAATGGTATCAACTTGCCTTAATATTAGACAACGAATTGAGCGAGGCGAAAAAAAGGCATGTGTGACTCTCAATGCCTTCGGCCAGTCGTAATTTATTTGGAGTCTAATATATATATATATATATATATATTTTAACTAGAAGGCTCTTGTATTTAGCATTTATTTTCAATCATCGTTTTTCTACGGAAGCAGATGCTACACATGACAGAATATCTAAGAAGCACGGTATTCTATGGCAAAACATTTCTTCACTGATTGGGTCCGGCGGCTGTTGTAAGCATTATTGATATCGGTATCTTCCATCTATATAACCCTATCGACAGTGATATAATTGACATAAATTCATTATAATGGCGTTAAGCGGTCAGGTACACATAAAATGTCATCAATCAATCGGACAGTTGAAGTCCCACATTTGTATTCATTTGTCAGCAACAAAGAGGCTTCAACGTTCTTGAAATCGCTCGTGATAGTGAGCAAAAACCCGAAACTATCCCATTGACAACCGGCCAACCTGGATAGTGCTTCTTACTTTTGCTAACTTCGTGCGATTTCGAATCCGCAATGGCGTTTGATTGCGCATAAAGTCGCATGTGAAGCCAAAATTTAATTTGAATATGATTTCATCCTTGAACATTTGCCAGAGCTATTTGACAAAAACCGAATCATAAGTGACACCAGGGGGCGTACAACGCAAGCTTCAGCTTGGCAAAAGCTTGAATCTATGGCCTGATATGTGTCAAGAAATGTGTTGAGGTTAGTGAGGTGTGACAGTGCCCCACTGGAGTTCCTTCTTTGAGAGCTAAGATTTGTACCGCGTTTTGAGGCGTATACTGGCTCACTGCGATTGCGGTGTTTGTCAGGTTATGATAAATAATGATGCGCTAACAGACAACTTTATCACTTGAATGATAAAGTTGTTACAATCACATGTTACTTATTTATATAATATGCAATGAGCTGGGAATGTTCTGAGGCATGAAGTAACTGACTCATCAAAATCGCTTACATAAATTAGAAGTAATAAAGCTCCTAAGACCGAACTGTATGGAACTCCTTATGTTACATGTGCATTTTTTTTTCGAAGAGCGCCGTGTTAGCCGGTTTTCACTGGGTCTGTTGGATGAGGAAACCTTGTTATTGAAAAGGTCCTTGTGCAATTTTAATTATTTTATGGTTTGGAATTGCGCCTTTTTTATTGCATTTTTGTGTGCAGCCCATCCTTTAGCTATGTGTACTCTACCTTTATGCTGCGTGTGTGGCGAGCTCTTATAGCATTGATTGCACTAAGTCGAGCGGTGGTCGCAAATAGAACTGGAGGAAACTGGTAAGGAAGCACTGCAGATATCGGTAGCGCTACCAAGTGTAAAAGCCTCGTAAGAGAGAGCAGAACTTCAGACCGTCCATTTCCTTTACAAACGAACCGTATATTAAGTTCAATTCATTTTATATTTACTCCCATAATACAAAATGGGCGATGGAGGCAGGATAGAAAGCCGCAGCATTGCAGCTTGACGAACCTCTGCCCTATACAGGCATATCGGTCAGCGGGATATAATTACATTATTTGAAACAGAGACAGTACATTTATGCACCAGAGCGAGAAATATGTTACTAAGAGGATAATATTTCACCCAATGCATTCTTATTTAAATTTTCGATGCAGACACCTTGTTCTTTGAACAAATTCAATTCTTTCGGAAGTGAGTGCTTAATCATCTGAAGCCCCTAATTAGATCGTGGTCGTGGAACTCTCAAGGATCCGGAGCTGCGCACGTCATATGCAATATTTTTGTTAGTTAATTTTAAAATTTGCCGTAATGAATGATTAAAAAATTTAAGTGACGCCACGTACATTGTTTCTAGCTTATATTTAAACTATTCTTTGATTTTAAGAACTTTATGTTTAGAGAAAAGAGGTTCAGTATCTGCGCAATGAGGCTCATTAGTTACGATGCGAATTGTTTTTCTTTATATAAAAAAATTATTAGGTTAATACTTGTCGTTTCAGATTGAGAGTAAGATTTTGAACATGCCCGGGAGGGGGGGGGGGGGGATCCCATAACAGATGTTTCTTAAGAATTAAGCTTAAAATTTTAACAGTAGTTACAAACTAAACCTCAGAGAAATTCATCATTATTATTGCGGTGGCATTACACACTGTACCTTTCGGTTGTAAGGTACTTGCATTTGTTTTAATTTCATTCATATTTAGAGAATCCGAAACAGTCCACCAACTAAGTTTTTCCAGGCGTATATTTGCATCGGTAATTAAGCTATCAATGTATTTTTATGAAAATGTGTACTGGTATCATCTGCATAAGCGACAGGTGAGACATTATCTGTGATAGTAAATACATCATTTATAAATAGGTTAAAGAGCAGTGGCCCCAAGAGAGGAATACCATGAGGTATTCCTCTCCGAACTTCTTTCAGCCTTGAATTTTTGTTTGTTTCAACACTTTGCTGCCGGAAGCTCAAGTATCTTTTTATTAGGGAGAGGTAATGCTCTCGAAATCTATAAGAATATAGTCTTTCCCAACATAACTTTATGACTCAACCTGTCAAAGGCTTTAGAAAAAACAAAATAAATTCTGAAGTTAGACACTTGAGTACAATATTATTTAAGACAATTTATTTTTGCTCTAAAAGAGCCAGTTAAATAGAGTGACCTTTCTGAAAACCATAATGAGAATCTGTAAGGAGAATAGTTTTTCCCAATGAATATTAAACCTGACATTAATTGATCTTTCTCGAAGACCTAAAAAAAAAAACAGGCAATATTCAAATCGGTGTGTAGATGAACATAGTATTTTTGTCCCCGGACTTGTGTAAAACACATACCTTCCCAGGTAGCACGCCAGAGGAATGCCCAACTTGGGCAAAGGTCTGGCAAACATGAGGGCCCAACTTTGGCGCAGTTAGGTTTTTGCACCATGGCATTCATCAGTGCCAAAGTACGGTGCCTAACTATAGCCTTAGTTGGGCGATCCTATGGCATGCCAAAGTTTGGATCTTCTCCGGTACGCCAGAGGAGTGCCAAAGTTGGAGCCATAGTTGAGCCATAACTGCCATAGTAAATCCTAATCTGGGAATTCGGGGCGTGCCAAGGTTTGGCATTTCTCTGGTCTGCCAGAGGAGCGCCAAAGTTGGTGCCATACTTCAGCCATAACTGCCAGAGTAACGCCTAATTTCGGTATTTGGGACGTGCCAAGGTTTGGCGTTTCTCTGGTCCGCCAGAGGAGCGCCAAAGTTGGTGCCATACTTCAGCCATAACTGCCAGAGCAACGCCTAATTTCGGTATTTGGGACGTGCCAAAGTTTGGCTTTTCTCGGGTCCGCCACAGGATTGCCGAAGTAGTGCAATACTAGAGCTATAACTGCCAGAGCGATGCCCAATTTGGGTATTTTGGACATGCCAAAGTGTGGCGTTGCTCTGGTCCGCCAGAGGAGCGCTAAAGTTGGTGCCAGATTTGAGCCATAACTGCCATAGTAAAACCTAAACTGGGAATTCGGGGCATGCCAAGTTTGGCGTTTCTCTGGTCCGCCAGAGGAGCGCCAAAGTTGGTGCCATACTTCAGCCATAACTGCCAGAGCAACGCCTAATTTCGGTATTTGGGACGTGCCAAGGTTTGGCGTTTCTCTGGTCCGCCAGAGGAGCGCCAAAGTTGGTGCCATACTTCAGCCATAGCTGCCAGAGCAACGCCTCATTTCGGTATTTGGGACGTGCTAAGGTTTGGCGTTTCTCTGGTCCGCCAGAGGAGCGCCAAAGTTGATGCAATAATTCAGCCATAGCTGCCAGAGCAACGCCTAATTTGGGTATTTCGGACACGCCAAAATTTGGCGTTTCTCTGATACGCCACAGGAGTGCCGAAGTGTGCCATACTTGAGCCATAACTACCAAAGCAACGCCTAATTTCGGTATTTCAGCCTCGCCGAGTTTGGCTTTTCTCTGGTCCGCCACAGTTGTCCCAAAGTAAGTGCCAGACTTGAGCCATAACTGCCGCAGTAAATCTTAATTTGTCGATTCGGGGCATGCCGAAGTTTGGTTCTTTCCTGGCTACCCACTGAAGTGCCAAGTAAGTGCCAAAAGTGGCAAAGAAAGCCGAGAGGCCAGCCCAAGTTTCGAATATCTCTGGTGTGTCACAGAAGTGCTCTTTTACGCGTCCCAGAAGAGAAATAAAATAAATAAGCGTTGGAAGCACGATAGTAAGATGTCATCACCTCCGTTCCCAAACAGCACGGCAATACTTTGCAGTATCGTGCCAGTGCCGGCCGAAAGTCGGTTCCAATATCGCTCAACTGTCCAGGTTTGCACCACCGTTTGATACCCGGCAGGTATTGCCGTACAGCTGTTTCGCCCCGGCCTAGCGTTCACGTAATATTGTGCGAAAACTCTACGATGCGTCTGCTTCGTATTGGCCGAACGTCGTGCAAGTATGTGTACGTTGCATGTCATTTGTTGCATATCCAATCACTTATACGGACAAACACATTTTTTCGATCGCTCCCAGAAGTTTATTAAACAACTATCATTACACACAGTGTATTCTCAACATATTTACAAGGTCACACTTCTCTGTAAAACGAAAAGCAAATTATAAAATACAATTAACACTGTCCTCATGCCAAGCAAAACTCATCACACGTAAAACCACGGAGAATGAAAGGAAAGCAGGACGACTATCAGAATCATGCTTGCAGTGCACTTACTAATAAAAGAGCGATATCATGTAATCCTTGATAGATGCATAATCCAACTCAGGCACCCCACAAACACATTCGAGGAAGAAGGTTGCGCACATTCAACTGACGTCTCGTCGTCGGCGAAGAGCAGTTTTTGTCGAAGCGTGTCCAACAAACACATCACAAGTATTCCACGAACTCCGGTGCAAAAAATGACTGTTACCGAAAAATTGGCATGGACGTATTCCGACCGTTTACGACGAAAAAACACGGCCGCGTCTCCAACCCACGAAAGCAACAGAACACTGAAGAGCCCAGTTCGAAAACCGGACCTACGTGGCCTGCTTATTTCTATAACTAGGCAAACGGCGAAAACGACAGCCCCAGAGATCCTATCAGCGTGACAGAGAAAGTCACGTGACAAATTTTCGTCCAAACGTTTTTGTCCTACGCGTCGTATGTAGAGAGGTCACGCTGAGTCACGCGTTTTGCTTCATCCTTTTGATTTGCTTAAAGCGGCTGTCGAGCTCGCTGACAGCCACACGAAGACGCAAAACCAAGTGGGGAGGATTTGCAAAAGGCGAGGTCGAAGGGGCATCAACAACGCATAAAAGGAAAGGCCGCTTCTGCCGGTGACCTTGTCGCCTTGCCCAGCCTGTCAGCGTTCGGCTTCGAGTCCGAACTCGTCGACCCGCATGGACGTCAGGACACCAATTTGACATTGACAAGGCATCGACCTTGGAGGGGGATAAAAGGTGGGAACCGAGGAAGCTGCTGGAATCTTGGTTCATCCAGAACGACAAACGCGGAAGTGATTCATCGTTGGTAAACAAGAACCGTGGCCCCCTGCCGGACGTGTACACAAACTTTATGCCTAAATAGCCGAACTTTTTTGTGCGACTCTCACTCGCTCTGTGCTCTACTGAAGATGCCTCCCGCATTGGAGGCGCAACGTTTAATTAAATTGTTATTTTTGTTATGTCAAGCCGTTTTTGTTATTACATAAATTAGGAGCACAACCGGGACATTTTCTCCCGTGAGTGACGATCGGGTGCTTGGACTCCGAAGCAGCTCTTTCGGCGTCCATTTGATGTTCTCGGAATCGGTCGTTGAGGCATCGCCCCGTTTGCCCGATGTACCTGGTCCCGCAGGACAGGGGGATCGCGTACACTTCGTTCGCTTCCTCTCCTTCCGCCAAGATTTCTCTTTCCGGTACTCCCACGGAGCGGGCGGGTTTCGAGGTTGAAGCCGAAAATAAAGTTCGCTCTTTCCACTTTTTTTTGCGTTTCCTCCTCTTCTGCCCTCCTTTCCTCCCTTCACCGCCCTCCCCCGAGGGGCCAACGCGGAGAATGGATTAGGAGACGCCTCCGTTAATCCGGCATAACCCGCCGTAGAGGGGGCGTGCTGCTTGACTAAAAATTATCTCGCTGCACAAAAACAAAAAAAAAAAATAAAAAATAAAAAACGTCGCGGGCAGCGATTTAATGCGCTTTGCCGGATGCGTAACGCTTCGCCCGCCTTGAACAAGCTGGTATGCATTGGACTAACATTTTTCGAAGCGCGGCAGGTTTAGTGTAGGTCCTATCATAATGGTCCTGCCAGACTTCCCTGTCCGCCACAAGCTAGCCAATAATTCAAGGACATAACGACGGCAGCGTATTCAAACAGTGTAAAATAAAATGTATATAATATTTATAAGAACACCATCGTCTTCACTGCTTGGCTTTCAAATTTTTAGCGCCGCAAATAATCGTAATCAAAATATTTTTTATAATTGAAGACCCCTCGCCGTGCATCGAACCCAAAATTACGCTTACGTGAAACATGATTCGGCGCGGGAGCAACTCGAGTCACCGTAATTTTTTTTTTTTTTTTTTTTTAACGTGGCTTTTGCTTTTTAATTTAACTGAGGTACCACTGGCAGAACACGAATCGCATACTTGGAAGGATCTGAAAACTCATATAGCTGGTTGAGTGAATGCAATACTATCGCATTCGTTGAAGCTCGATTTGTTGATTCGAACTTCAACAAATCACACGCACCCATTCTCCCTATTTCTGTTTACCCAGTCATAGTCGTTCCCTCACGATGCAATACGAGTACAAGTAACGGCAGTTTATGCAATGTTGACGATACACAGCCGTGATCGCGCGGTTTTTAGAAGCGCTATAGAACGAGCACAAGCGTCGAATTTCGGTACTCTGATTGATTTCTGTCTTCCCGCCGTGACACCACACGAGAAAAGCGATTTCGTTCCGTCTGTGAAACTAGGAACAAAGAAATCAAGATATAATCCCGTAATAAAAAAAAGCGAAATAGATCTCTGCAGCCAATACCCAACCGTTCGGGAGGTGAATAGGCAAAAGCGTATATAACTTCCGTGCCTTTACCCTCTGCGCACCGCAAGAGAGAGTCATACAAACTCCTTTGCGCTATTATCAACACGATTGCGTTTGCAAGCCGGTAGTTTGACTCGGCTGGATTCGTCCCTTCTGACTTTCATAGCTCTCTATGAAACCAGAAAGGTAGATACTTTTCTCCATTGGGTTGGTTTGCCCGGGGCCTCCAGTTATTTACGGCCAAAATCACACTAGAGGCGCTTCAGCAATGTTCACTCTGGTCGACACACGTGCTCCTTAAAAATGCCTGTCGTCAACTCTTTCCCAAAAGATACTTGAAGGGCCAATCTTAGAGACCGACGGATAACGAGGCCTTAGACCTCAAAGAAATTATAACACAAATTTGGCGTCGTCATTCCCAAACTGGTTGCCGGACGAAATCCAGGGTTGGTAATAGTAACATAAGATACGTACGGCAGAATTCCCTGCCATAAATAAAACGATTTGGCTAACGCCAATGTAACGCGAAATAGGTGCAAATAGTTTTGCGATAGGAAGCATAAACCGAAAAAAGGAAAAAAGAAAGAAAGAAAGAAAGAAAGACTAAAGAAAATGAGAAATTAGAAAAAAAATCTCTGGTGACTTGGCCAAAAAAAAATTATGTTCATGTGAGTTTTCTTGTCACGTGACCAAAAAAAAAAAACAAAAAAAAATAACACGAGAAAAAAAACCATCCCCTGCCCGGTTTCGAAGCTAGGCCCTCTTGATCGTAAAACAAACGCGCTATCCGTTGCGCCAACATAACTTTTTTTTTCTTTCTTTATTGCAAGTTGCGCCAACATAACTCTGCCTGTAATGCTCATGCATTCCCACATCATAGGCGAAAGCTTAGGTGCCTTCGCAGTTTTTCATGCATGTGTTATTTTTATTTGTGCCAAGAGTTCACGTCCAGAATGCTTTTAGAGTTTTCGACCAAAACGAGTTTTCTTCTTCCGAGTCACCTTCTAGAACCAGTAGACCGCACTGGGTCGTCCGGCTAATCAAGCAGCTATTTTCAAATTCTCTGGCGTGCCCGTCCTCGGATCCGAGGTCGCCGTTTGACAAGCTTAACTTTCTTCCACCTTTTAGCCGGAACCCCACGGCAGCTTTGTTCCGTCCCCACTCCCTCTCGAGAGGATGGCTCGCCCCGAGGCTAATCCCATTCTCTAAACCTCTTTTCATCCAACGCTTGACCTTTCCCTCCCCGTCCCCCGGCTTCGGGAGAGAAGGTTCTTCTCTGCAGAACGTCCCGTTTGTACAGCGGCCTTCAAAGTGATACTACAACGAAATTTTGGCGCCTATTTTATGGTCTATATGTGTTCAAAGGAGCAGTATCACATCGAACACACCAATATCTTGTTAAAAAAGTCACGAAAACGAATTTTAGAACGAATTAAACGATTCCCAAACAGCACCTGGTGTTTGTCGCGAACGCCTCGTTTGGAATGTCCGTCTAGGTACATTGCCGGGAAGTGACCTAGGTCGTCTCACGGGTTGTCTCCTGGAAGAACGGAGCAGCGCCGCTCTGCGGAAGTACGGCTCACTACGCCTCTTCTCTAGTTCTGAACGCAATTATCAAGCCTTCGCTGCCTGCTCTGCCTTCACCCCTTCGCCATTTTCCCGACGATGGCGACGGTGGACTCGTTGCATTGAGTTGTATTGGCCCGATCGCTTGCGTACCTCGGTCTCTAGAACGCTTAGATCATCCTGTCGCGTTCTAATGCCGAGATGGTGCGGCACTGTGCGGTAGAGGACTGCGGCAACCTCCTGATTCGGTGCGGAAAACCTATTCACCAGTTCCCAAAGGACGAACAACTTCGTGCGCTTTGGATCCGGCTCGCACGACCGTCCTCCCCGGCGTGGCTTCCAACTACGAGTGATCGCTTGTGTTCCTATCACTTTCGTGATGAGGACTACGTGCGAAGCCCCAGGGTGATGGAGTCCTTGGGCTTCCCGGTGAGGAACGTACAACTCAAACCAGGAGTTTTGCCCCGTTTATTTTCAAAGAAGCGGAGATCTGGCGAGCGCAGCGAACCCCTTGACAAGCGACGCAGAGTGGTAAGGGAGCATGTTGTCTGTCGAGTATTTCCGAGTTCTGCAATGAAAGCCGAACCGCATGTAAGCGATTTAGCGAGTGACGAGACGAGCGACGGCGTCGAGAGTCTGCGACGAGCGACGGAGTCGAGAGTCTGCGACGAGCGACGGAGATTTCTCACTGTCGCCAGTCGCATCGCTCGGTTCTTAGATTACTGGAAAGAGTAAAGCTATACGCACTACGTCGTGCACCTTGACTGGAAATGGCCCTACGCACTACGCGAAGCTCGTATCAGCGGCGAGTTTCCAAAGAGGTGGCGTAGCATGATAGTAAGGTGTCTGCTTTATACGCAGCGGTCCGCGGTTCGATCCCCAATGAGGGCGACGTTTCCTTAGTTTTTTTTTTTTTTTTATCACTATTTTTTTTATAGGGCATTTACGATGTTTAAGACATTTCTTTACTACAAATAACACTGAAAAAAAAAAAAAAGATAAGGATTGATATTTACGAAATTTTGCAGAACTGAATGGTATGGGACTCGCTTTCCGGAGGTGCAGGAGGGGACAGCGGGGCTTGGGTTGCCGGCTGGACGCCGCGAAGCGGCGTGTACAGGTTAAGTTTTGCAATTAGCAGCCGCACAGTGTCGCCGCGAAGCGGCTTGAACGCAGGCAAGGGGGGTAAGGTTCGGTTAAACACACGCCGTCCGAAAAGGGTGACCCAAATGACATGATGGCATCAGCTCTCTGCGTAGTGTTTATAGCCATTTCCGATCGAGGTGCACGACATAGTGCGTATAGCTTTACTCTTCTAGAAAACGTCGCTCACCGTCCTGGCCACTTGCCCCCGTCGCTTTCATGCGGTTTGCCTCCTCGCGCGACCGACCGAGCAACAGCGAAGCGGGTCGCCGTTGCTTGTCTCGTCACTTGCCAAGTCGCTTTCATGCGGTTTATGCTTGTCTGTTTCATCCAGCATGTGAGCGATTTTCCAGGAGACCTGTCGCTCAGTTCGTCACTCGCCGAGGCAAATCGCACGCAGCGACCTCCAGGCGATGACCAAAGTGTTCAGGGAATTTAGAACCGAACACTGCGACCGGCGACAGCGACCAGCGATAGCCTAGCTCATCGCTCGCCAAATCGCTTTCATGCGGTTCAGCCGTGGCCGATCATGCTTTCTTTTTCAAGCCGTTCCGCTCATCATCGAAGAGCTTTGGCAAGGTGGGTTAGAGCGCCGGATCGAACGCACGCACTGCAGCAATTCAAGGATCTAGGGTTCGACCCTTACCTTACCAGTCTTAACTTGGATAAACATTGTGCTGGCATGCGGTAGTATATCAGTAGTATGTGACGTCCCTTCAAAACCCCGGGGTAGCGGTAGTACTGCACTGGCTGGATTTCCTACCTACAGTGTAGAGCGTATCTGCAACGACAACCATCCACCTCTCTAAATTTCCATGCACTTTATTTTTCTTAATGGCCAGTAAATCATATGCTATTTTCCCCTGAGCATCAGGCACCCCTGCGTGATTCCACCAACTTCCTGGTCGGAGGTGCAGACACATGTTGGGAGCCTACAAACGAGCTAGAAGAAACAGCCGTTAGAACAGGTAAGCTTATTGACGTAACTTGAATGTCTTTTAACGTAACAATGTGTGGGCTGTGAGTGCTGCACCAGTGGGCCCATACTCCTGGGCCAAAAGCAATAACACCCCCTTAACATTCTTCCGTCTTCTCTCTTGCATCTCTCCAGTGACTCCAAGTGTGTTGGCATGTCGGCTGGTTGCGCCTGCGGCCTCCCCCACTGCAATAACGCGGACAGACAGTGCCAGCACCTTTACAGGTATGCAGGCACTCCAATGGGACCTATACTGCGTGGTGTCACCTGCTTCAAGCGGAACTGCCAGACGCATCCACACAGTGCTAATGTTGCTCTAAGGCTTTTTGTGTCTCGATCATGCACTTCTATGCTGATTCATGTCTGTTCATAGGCGCCCCTGGAGCGTTGGGTTGCCCACCTGCGGCCTCGCCGACCGCTCCGACACGAACAGATGGAGCCCGCACCCCGACAGGTATGAAGGCATCCCGATGGGACCTATACTGCGTGGTGTCACCTGCTTCAAGCGGAACTGCCAGACGCATCCACACAGTGCTAATGTTGCTCTAAGGTTTTTTGTGTCTCGATCATGCACTTCTATGCTGATTCATATCTGTTCACCCCTGCAGCGTTGGGTTGCCCACCTGCGGCCTCGCCGACCGCTCCGACACGAACAGATGGAGCCCGCACCCCAACAGGTATGAAGGCACTCCGATGGGACCTATACTGCGTGGTGTCACCTGCTTCAAGCGGAACTGCCAGACGCATCCACACAGTGCTAATGTTGCTCTAAGGTTTTTTGTGTCTCAATCATGCACTTCTATGCTGATTCATGTCTGTTTATAGGCGCCCCTGGAGCGTTGGGTTGCCCACCTGCGGCCTCGCCGACTGCTCCGACACGAACAGATGGAGCCCGCACCCCGACAGGTATGAAGGCACTCCGATGGGACCTATACTGCGTGGTGTCACCTGCTTCAAACGGAACTGCCAGACGCATCCACACAGTGCTAATGTTGCTCTAAGGTTTTTTGTGTCTCGATCATGCACTTCTATGCTGATTCATGTCTGTTCATAGGCGCCCCTCGAGCGTTGGGTTCCAGGCTGCCTCTACCAGCGGCCTCACCCACTGCTTTGACGCGGACGAATGGAGCCTGCACCCCGACAGGTATGCAGGCACTCCGATGGGACCTATACTGCGTGGTGTCACCTGCTTCAAGCGGAACTGCCAGACGCATCTACACAGTGCTAATGTTGCTCTAAGGTTTTTTGTGTCTCGATCATGCACTTCTATGCTGATTCATGTCTGTTCATAGGCGCCCCTCGAGTGTTGGGTTCCAGGCTGGCTCTACCAGCGGCCTCACCCACTGCTTTGACGCTGACGAATGGAGCCTGCACCCCGACAGGTATGCAGGTGCTTCAAGAAAAAAAAATTGGGTTGTGTGTATGTTTATAAAGTCTAGAACTTGGTCTACCTCAACGGGCGACTTGTCTCCCAGCTGTAGATGAGAAATTTACCAAGTGCAGTACAGCCACTAGCGTGGGGTCCTTAACGAACATCACGCAGTAGTGATGCACGACCGCACGCTGGTACGATGCTCATTCAGATAAAAACAGGCAGGGGTGGTGATAAAACCCAGCATCTTGGGTTCTGCAGCGCGAGCTTTCGCTCCACGTGCTCTGAGCTGGTGTGCGCTAGCCCACTCGGCCACCGATCCCCCCTCAGGTGCTCCAAGCGGGACCTATACTTCGTAGTGTCACCTGCTTCAAGCAGAACCACCAGACGCATGTACACAGTGCTTGTGTTGCTTCTAAAGTTTTCTTGTCGCTCAATCATGCACCTTTACGCTGATTGATATATGTTCATAGGTACGTTTGGTGCGTTGGTTTCCATTCTGCGTCCACCTGTGGCCTCCCCCACCTCTCTGATATGGACTGACGACGCCCGCACCCAGACAGGTATGCAAGCACACCGAAGGGGGACTATACTCTTTTGCGTCACCTGTATCGAGCAAAACCGTCAAAGGCCTCTTCATATTGGCAAAGTGATTGTCACGTTTGACATCTACACAGCGCTTTTGTTGCTACAAAGGTTCCTTTGTTTCTCAATCATTGACTATTTCTGCTTTTCGTTTACTTTACAGCAGCCTTGAGAGCAATGACTGCTGCTAGACATCCTGTGTTTTCAGCATCGTCACGTTACGAGACACGGTCCGTGATGACGCAGACAACAGGCTTCGGCAGAAACGCAGGTACGGTCATTCATGTAAACTAAATATACTGACACGAGAATCATTTTAATTCTGTTCGAATTCTACTTGAGCGAGTTAAACTGAGAAGGAGGTGGTGTCACATATATCTCGATGTTTGAGCTGTGCAGATGTTTGGTATTTGTTAAAGAGAGCTTGGTGTAGTTAGCACACAGAGTTTAAGTCAAAAACCCATTCATTATATTTAAATGGAGCACATTTCTAATGCCTTAGATTTTTTGCTAGGTACACAAGCATGTATACCATCGAGGAACAAGAAAGTGCAGACGGAGCTTTCTGGAATTATGCCGCAGACCTCTTCCTCGTCAAACTGTGGTGATCCAGAACAGAGGTATGCAAAGGTCTTGGGCCTACAATGCCTAGAGCATCTGAACGCCATCTGGCAACAACCTCTCCACCTATTTCTGTGTTAGTTTTAGGAGTTCCCTGAGGCCCTGCAACTCCCAGACATCACTTTGTGACCCCCCTTTTGTGCAGTTCTGATTCAGAAGACCTGGGTGTATCAGGGAAGCAGCCACTGGAAAGAGATGACCCTACGTATTGTCCACCAGAGGACAGCTCTGTTAGGTCCGTATGCAGTCGTGTAAGAATTTATGAGATCATCTATCATGCTTAGACAGTTTGTTGAGATGATGTTGGTTTTTGTGTCGCAGGCTTGAGAGGGAAACACCATCTTTGGTAAAGGAGAGGAAATTCATTGTATTCGAGTCTTGCCTTGACCTTCTCCTGGGGAAGTGCCAAGTATGTGCTGCTCCCCTGATCCACGTGGACAAGAGTGTCGTTGGCTGCAGCCTGCAAGTCTACTCAATTTGTCGGAGTGGACACGTGAATGACTGGTGCAGCCAGTCCATCATCAAGCGGAAGCCGGTGGGGAGTATCCTAATGGCTGCGGCAATCCTGTTCAGTGGCAGCTGCGTAAAGAAGACACTCAGAACACTCACCAGCATGGGGATTGTCTGTTTCTCCTATGGCACCTTCTTCAACATCCAGAAGGCCTTTCTCCTGCCCTCAATCGAAAAGGTACTCTGAAGTTAAAAACTGACAGAAACACCCCCCCCCCCCCATGTTTTCCCTGTGCTCTTTGCTCCTCGTGACCACAATAAAGTGGGCCTAGAAACTGTTTACTACAGAAACGAGTGGTTTCGTTCCTGGTTTGGAAAGGAGTAACCCATGGCTGAAATTCCTTCTTTCTGCTCGTGTGTTGGTCTTGTAGGCCAAATTTGGTCCTCGAACCATTAAAACACATTCATTAAGACATAATAGTAGATTCTGTAAAGAAAATGTGACGTAATTTAAACTCGGTCTCTGTTTCAAGCCCAGTTGCCTATCCTGTATTTTTCGTAACCAGGTCTGGAACAAGCATCAGAACGAGTTGTTCGCAGCTGCTGCAGGCAGGCACCTCACCATCGCCGCTGACGGGAGAGCAGACTCACCTGGCCACTCGGCCAAGTATGGCTCCTACACGATGCTTGATGCCGATGACAACAAGGTCATTCACGTTGAAACCGTCCAGGTATGTACACAAATTCTATAGGTGCTCCAGATTCTATGCTGCCATAAGCATATAATGTTATACTTGCAACTAGGTAAATATCTGCTGAGCATTTTTTCGGCCATGTAGCTTGTAATTTTTTTAATAATTTGTTATCATCATTACAAAGTGTGGAAATGTGAATTACAAAATCGAGAGATGTGAGTTACACCCATTTCCCTTTACTGTGACTTGAACACAGCAATGGAAAGACACGCACCTCAATGTTCAGACATTGAGGTGTACAAACTGGCACATTTTGTTTCGTTTGTGCTGCTTCATGTTGTCCTCGTTTGTTTCTTTTAGTCCAATGAAACTGGGGGCAGCTAGCATATGGAGCTGGAAGGCCTCAAGAGGTCCCTCAGCATTTTTGAGGCCCACTCGTTGATTGTGGCCATCCTGGTAACCGACCGGCATCCCCAGCTCAATGCTTGGCTGGGACGAGAACACCCAGATATCTGCCACCTTTTTGATTGCTGGCATGTGGGGAAGGGTAAGATTTAAAAAGGTTCCATCTATCCCAATGAGACTATCACCAGCTTGGGCAGTGGTCCTGAAGGCAGCCTTTGGGAAAATGTAAACTTCCCCAGCCGTGGGAAGTGTTAAGAGTTGCAAAAGATATAAAATTGAGCTATCTAACTAACTAAAATGGGCTATTTAAATTTCTAATTAGCAATTTTTAGGGCCATGTTGCAATTAGGGTTTTGAAGGCTGCCACCATGGTCATCTAAAGCAATCTACAAAAAGTAAAAAGAAGCAACTGGCTTAGAGATATTCACCGACAGACTTTGCGCTGTAATGGGTATGATTTTCGAAATTTGATATCACTATACGCACCTGTCCTACCATACCCATTACGGCGCAAAGTTTGTTGGTGACTATCTTGAAGCTGGTTGCTTCTTTTTACTTTTTACTTTACTTACTACCATGGTGGTAGCCTTCAAAATTCTTTGTTTTTGTTTTGCCTCTTTGCTTTTCAGATAACCTATTTTCAGTCATTTTTAAAAGCTTTCACTGAAAGACCTGGTATATCTAGACATAAAAATATGAACGGCGTTGTGGCAGCTTCCAGAAAAAGAAGGTCTGCCAGCTTTGGCCAAGCTTTGTTGCTGCTGCTAGTAAAAAAGAGATTGAAGTATGCGTGACAGGTTCCAGCTGGCACTGGAGTTTCAAAAGAGCCTGTTGGCTTTCCAAAGGTGCCCTGCATGCATCATGTTTACCTTGTTTACAACATTTGAATTCAGGCATCAAGAAAAAGCTGGCTGCAGCTGCCAAGTCACGGCATTTAGAGGAGCTCGGGTCTTGGACAAGGGCAGTGGTGAACCATCTGTACTGGTGTGCTGGGTCAAGTGTCGACAACCAGGACCTCATCCTGCCAAAATGGAAGTCTCTGGTGGCACACGTAGTGGGTGTGCATACCCACGCTGACCCTCTCTTCCCAGAGTGTGAGCATGAGGAGCTAGAGAAAAAGTGGCTAGCAGAAGGTAAGGACAGATTTTTATTTTTGTGAGGCTTGAAATACGCTTTCTGCATTGCACTATGTCCCACGTTCTTGTTGTAGGGTCCCCTGCGCACCAGAAGCTGGAGGAGATCGTGCTCTCCACTCACCTGCTTCGCGACATTCCTCGACTGTCCACATCGGCGCAGACATTTGCAACAGAGTGCTTTCACAGTACTCTGTTGCAGTTTGCGCCGAAGCAGGTCCACTTCAGCTTCGGAAGCATGAAGGCCAGGTGTGTAAGAAATTTGGTTATTTCCTGTTTAGGTGTTTTTTTGTCATGCATATCTTGTACAGGACCTACCTCGCTGCCCTCCATTACAACGAAAATGCGGGAAGGCCCCAAGCGGTGACCAAGAAAGGAGAGAAGATGTGGGTCATCAAGTATCCAAAAGCAAAGAAAGGACCCACTGTTGCTAAGCGCAAGACTGACTGCACCTATGGTATATGCCCGTGCTCATATTTGTACGTGGCTGGTGCAGATTTTTTAATTGCTTTGAATGTCTCATTACAGAGTATGTGGGGGAGCTCATGGCAGTTGTGCTGCACCTCTGCTCAACGCTGCCATCCTACAAGGCTGCAGCTGCCCTCTGCAACCTGGATGCACCTCCATTTCTTTCTAGTGCGTATCAGCATGGAGATAAACAGGCATTGGTGCAACAGCCCTACTGAAAAAAACCATTTGAAATTCAAACGGGTGGCAAACTGGTCGCCCGTTTGAATCAAACTTGTCGATCCGTTTGGATCAAACGTGATTATGGGATACGGGTACCCGTTTGGAAACGGTACCCGTTCGAAACGGTACCCGTTTGATACAGGTGCCCGTTTGATACGGGTGCCGTATGGTACGAGTACCCGTTCGACATGGCACGTGACCACCCGTTTGAACGTGCACTTCGAAATGTCAAATTATGCGCTAGCCCTAAATGGGTATCGTCTGAGAGGTTGGTTATCTTAAACATATATAAGACGTCCCGAAACTCATAAACGTATTTATAACATGGAGAAAACACGTAGAACAAATGCACTCGCGTAGGTGCTTGTAAGTGGACAGGAAAACCGACACAAAAGATTGTTTTCAATTCTCCTCAAAGTTTATTACCTCTTCTGTAGACAAGTACAAACGTGCAAGCGATCTGTGAACACTATACAGGTAGACTTTCGGGGAAATTATTCTCCTGGCTGCCGCGCGAATAGGCGCTGCATAATTCTTTAGATAATTTAGAAGAGTACGCGTAGAAGAACGGTCAATCGTTGCCAACACGTAGGTTGCAGTGCACTTACCATAACAATAGCGGACTTGAAAGAGGTAATCCGTGATATTTGTCGACACGGTCAAAGCAGGACAACCACACAAACACAAACGAGAGGGAACGGCTCCTTGGAAGTTTCAACACGATGCGGCGCACGAGCTGTCATTTGCCGAACCCAACCAAACCGCGAGAATTTGCGACTTCTTTGAAGAATCGCTCGTTGCCGACATACACGTGGGTCTTTTCGAACACTGATAGCTTTGGTGCACATCCAATACGTTGTCGAGAGACATCCCAATAAGACCGCAGGGTTAGGCGACAGATTGAAGCAGGTATGACGAGCGAACTTCGAGCAGCAACTGACAACAAGCAGACAAAGAAAAAAGCGGCTGCAAGGCGCGCCCTTCCGGATCTCGATGCTTATCAGCGTGTAGCTCGCGCGCTGCTGTGGGTCACGTGACAGGGGTGACAAGAGAGGAGGGAGGGGGCGAGGTCAAGGCGCTGGGACCACCGGGAGCGCCCCTCTCCCTCTCCCCAGGCATTCCAGGGAGATGCGTTTTTGTAGTCCCGAAGAACAAACCCGCGCGCGCGCGCGCGCGCTCGAACTTTGAAAATGGCGGCGGGGCTGCAGAAGCTCGGCTTGCGCCCGAGCGAAGAAAGAACTCAGCGCAAGCTCGTAGTTTGAGTGCTGCAACGGCGGGCGTGCTCTCGCAATACTCGATGTTCTTGCAGCCGCGTGTACGCGTGCTACCTTCGCTGCGTCTTGAATTAAAGTGAAACGGAGTCTAGACGTACATTCTTTCACGCGGTCGCGTCTTCTGCGAGAGAGATTCGAGCTGAATAAGTAAATTGAGGAAACAAAGATGGACAAAGTATTAAAGGTCTGTCAAAAATATCGGCTCACCAACGGCGCGCGTTTGCGTAAAACAAAAAAAAAAAAGGTGTTAGTTTAGTTGCAGTATAATCGAAAATCAGCGCAATTGAAATATAAATATAATTACTTGCATTACGCGGACGATCTGAAATCGATGAACCGGCGCTCCCAGCCGTCCGGAAAACATTGGCTGCCACGGCTGAAACGCTAGGCGTGCCAACGCCGCCGATCTGTACGTTCAATATCAAACGGGCTCCGGAGAGCCGTTTGATTAAACCGGTGCACTTTGCAACATGGTCGCCGGTTTGAGCAAACGTGCGACAACTTTGCCCAAACGAGTCGCCCATTTGCCCAGACGAGCGACCCGTTTGCCAAATAGGTGACCGTTATGGCTCATACGGGGGACCCCTTTGAGCCATACGGGCGACCCCTTTGACAAACTGGTGACCAGTATGGTTAAACGGTTACCGGTATGGACCCGTTTATTTTCATATGGGCGCCAAATGGTTTTTTTCAGTAGGGAGCACTGCTCTAGGTTTACTCGGTAGTCTGATGTAGGCCAAGGTTCCACTTGCTTGATGCAGCTTCTTGCGCTACGCTCCAGCTTTTTCACTTCACCGTGTTTGACCGTTCGGAAAACCTCAGCAAGAATGGGATCCACTGCTGTGTTGTCGGCCAGTTCCTTTTCAGTCATGGGAGGTTTCGTCGGGGCTTCTAACATCAGTACGTTGCCTGAAGGATGTTGCTCATTGTCAGTCTCGGGCAATGGTAGTCTGCCTAAAGCATCAGCGTTTTAATTTCGCTTTCCTGGTCTAGAGATTAGGTTATAATCATAGGCTCCCAGCTTAACACACCAGCATGTCCTAGTTGGTGAAAGCACAGTCGGTACTGGGGACTCCTGTCCTATGATGCCCAACAGTGGTTGGTGGTCAGTCGTTATGGTCACGTGATGCGCCGCAACGTAGCGATGAAAACGGTCCATGGCGAATATAATAGCCAGCCTTTTACGATCCATTCGGGAGTAATTCTTTTCACGTGACGCCTTGCGACGTAGTGATGAAAACGGTGTATGGCAAAGATAGTAGCCAGCCCCTCACAATCCAGTTAGAAGAAATCCTTTTCGACCTTAATGAGCATTCTTGATGTAAAGACGATCGGTGTTTTGTTTCTATCTGAATCTAGCTGAGCTAATACTGCCTCGATGCCGTAGAGGGTTGCGTCACATGACACGCTCAAGCTTTTGTTTTTATCGTAGTGTGCGAGAACTGCACGCTGTGCAATAACATACTTTAACTGTCTAAAGGCTCGCCAATTTGTTTCCTGCCATTCACCGGGGACGTCTTTCTCTAGAAATATGTAGAGGTCTTTCGTGATTGTTGCCCTGTTTGCCAAAAACCGATCGAAAAACGCTAGAAGACGAAGAAACGACTGCAGCATTGTTTGGCATGTTGGTTCGGGCATCTCTTTGGTCGCTTTCAGTTTCTCCTCTGTCGGGTGTATCCCGGCAGTATCGATGATGTATCCGAGGTATACAACTTGTTCCACTGCAAAACGTAACTTGCACCTCTTGAGTTCAAGTCCAGCCTGAGCAAGTCGCATCAAAACTGTATCCAGTTGAGTCATGTTCTGCTGCGGTCGTACCGCTGATAGCGTCATCGAGGTATACCCCGATCCGCGGGATTTTAGCTAGTACTGCTTTCATGAATCGATAGAAAATCGCTGGTGTTGGCGGCGATCCCAAATGGCATCCTTTTTACCCTGTAGAGGCCTTTTGCAGTGTTAATGGTTAACACGTCGGCTGTTTCTGTTGTTAACTGTAGTTGTTGATACGCTTGAGCAAGGTCCAGTGTAGAAAATACCAACCTGTTTTGCAGATTGGTTAGGATTTCTGGAATCGTCAGCATAGGGTGCACTGCGGCTTTCGCCTCCTTGTTTACCGTACTTCGGTAGTCTCCACATAGCCAAATGGTCCCGCCTTTCTTTCGGACAACTACCACCGGTATAGCCCACTCTAAGTGCTTTGTCGGTTCGAAAATACCTTGGTTCTCGAGAGTTTTCAATTCAACCTCTACTGCGGTACGCAGTGCGAACGGCACGGGCTGTGATTGGAGGGAATTGGCAGTAGCGTCTCCTTTTAAATCAAAGTTTACAGGCGGACCCTTGTGCCCCGTGATCTTCGCATCAGAAACATCCTCATGTACCTTCAAAATGTTCACAATGTTGTTTCTGGTGCCGAGGAGGTGAATTCCACAGACCCTAATCTTCAGCTCTTTGAACCAGTCTCTTCCTGAAGACTGGAACTGGTTCCACGTGTCACTACCAACGACAAGATGTATTGTTTCAATCAATGCCTGACGCAAACATTCGCCTTTCCAAGTACTTGTAAAATTTCTCCTGACCAGGTATGAAGGATTATTCCCTCCTGGTTCAGTGATTGGGGCTTCGTGGGCTACAGAGGACAATACGTGGCTTCATTGATGATTGAGCAAGCATCTGTCGAATTTATCTCAAATTCCAGCTCTCGGTTTTCAATCTCCAGGATGACCTTAGGCAGCATTCAGCTCATGCAGGCTCCATGACTTGTCCGAAAGATCATCATCAGAATCAAGGGTCTCATTGTCCTGTTCCACGTTGTGTGTCATCCACGCTTGGTGCTGCGCCCTTAACTTCTTGAAACAAGCCTTTTTGACATGCCCCTTCTTGGGGCAGAGGTTACATCGTGTATTTTGGAACTTGCACGAGAACGCCGAATGCTGTTCTTGGCATCGGTAGCACGTCTGGGATTCTGAGAGTTTGTTTTGTCTTTCCGTTTCCACAATTTCAGCAGTAATATTGCTTTTTTGACAGCTTAAACCTAAGATTTTTGGGTTTTCAAATCTCGTTGATGTTGTGCAGCACTTTCTGTCCGCACGGCCATGTCGTATGCTTTATGAAACGTTAAGTTGGTCCCTGCAAACAGACTCTGTTGTAGATGCTCGTCTCTTATGCCACGAACAAAACAATCTCAGCCTGACGTCGAGAGGTAGCATGGTTGGGTTGAAAACTGGTTGACTCACCGGAACTGAAGTTCCAGTTGCTCCCAAGTTGACGGAACCAGCTGTCGTTCCAGTTGTAGCCAAACCCATGCCTGCGGTACTGGAAGTTGTTGCAGCCGCCTGTGTCACTAGAATCCCAAAGTTACAATCAGCAGCTAGCTTCTTTAGGGCTGCCGTGTAGCTGGAAATTGGCTCCCAGGCTGCTGGTCTCTTCGCTGGAACTTCGTTGTGCCGAAGAGCTCCGACGGCTGCGGGTCAAAGCAGCATCACCATGAGTTCACCGAAATTGACACTTCTGGGTGTTCTCGGTGCAGCCAGTGCTCGCACGACTTTGTACGTCTGTGCTCCACAACGTGTAAGCAGTAGGGCCCTTTTCTTTTAAGGATCTGTTATTCTGTTCGCCTTGCAGTAGAAGCTGTCTGGTCGAATTCTTCCAGCTTGCCTTGGGTGGTCATCCCGCTGTAGTTCTTGGACGTTGACCGACCTCGTCGCTAAAATGTAATGTATCCTGGGTAAAGCCCAAGCACAACACCGAGGAGCGTCCAAACGTTGCTTTTTAATGGTGCCTCGAATCCCAATGCCCGTGCACACGTACCGTGCCCCAGGCCCGTGCTTTTGAAGAGCGCTGGTAAGTGCATTTGCCTGGCAACGCTATCTCTTGGCCACCAGCCGATAGATGACAGAAGCCAGTTCTTGGCCGACTTGCATCCGAAGATTTTGTTTAAAGGCTCAAAGTTTCAATCTTTGCATGAGGAAAAAGTTGATCGCCACATGCAGTAGTAGAGTAAAAATGTTTCAGAAGCCAAAAGACAAGAAAGGGGGTTATCGGAGGCTGCTGATATTAGCGAGGACAGGGCAGATGGTATAGGAAGGAGGTTGGGTTAAAAAAAAAATCCCAACTTGCCTCATGAATATGATCAAGAATGGAACGCAGGAAGTGTTGTTGCTTGTAAGGAGGCCCTCTAGAGGTGGCTCTTTACAGTGCTTGGCTGGTAGTTTGAAGACCATGGCATTCTCAAAAGAGGCATCCGAGACCAATTGGACTACTGGAATTTTTACGGAATTTGCAGACTGGTAGTTGTCCTTCTCAGCTCTACTTTGCTCTTCTCTCGAGTGTGCACGCCATATACTCTGCGATTCTTCTCAGTAGTACCCTTGCTTGTCTCCCAAGCCACCTGGGAACGGGCCCATTCATTGGGAATGAGACCATTGGAGACGGAGTTTGCTCTCCGCTTGGTCATTACGATTTTCATCCTCATCTGCTGCTTGGTCATCTGGTGGTGAGCAGTCATAATCCTGCAGATGGTGAAAGCCGTGGTGTATCCTATGACGATGATACAAAAACTAACTAATTTGCAAAGTGGGTTGGTATTTTTTATACTGGACCTTACTCAAGCATATGAACTACAGTTGCCAGCTGCATTTTTGTGCCTTGCTTGAAGACTTGATCACCACAAGTGTTACAAATCTGGTTTAAACAGTGATTTCCAAGGTGACTACGTATCAGCTGTTTAATAACAAATGTAATTTTTTTTACATTCATTGGCAAAGAACCACCGCCTTTTCCCACCTCTTTGTTTTGTCCTTCCAGCGAGCAACACTTGCAACTTCATTTTGGTCAATCAACCGTTTGAACCCAATGACTGCCTCGGAATTCTCGAGTTTCAGGTGCTACTGTGGCACTTTGTTTTATGTTAGTCTGCCTTTTCTGTGGACAAATGCAGCTTTGCTTTGAATGGAAGCTCATATGCAGGATATATGCGCCAATTTTGCTGGAGGCTCAAGTTCTTGCTACAAAGATATACGAGAATTTGGAATTACCATACATGTATTTGTCTAGACCTTCGACTTGGTTGCCGGTGTTGCACCATGCACACGGTGCAGTGCGGTTAATGCGAATAAGCTATCGCTAGTTTTTAACTTCTACTTTTGCAAATCAAATGTTTATCACTAAAACCACTTATGCAGTAAATAGGAGCGACTTACCATAATATACCAAGAGACAGCCCACGTAAACCTGAGAGCATATTAGGCGAAAATACAGGGTGGACTAACTTTCAGCGTGCAAAATTGAGTTCAACTAAAGCCATTAGGATAATAAGAAGTTATGCTGAAAATCAGGGTGGGCTATCTTTTGGGGATGGGTCTTCTCTTGAAATATTATGGTAGATGATAAAACTTAGCTTCTCCCTCTTCACTGCCTGAACAGTCTGAAAAAGCACAGGTGAAGTTCCGCTCTGTTGAATGAAAAATGCATTATAATCAGGAAAACTTAACTGTTCACGTTATCGTACCTACTAGTCATTAACGACCTCGCAAGCCATTCTTAGGTTCATAGGTTGCAACCTATTGCTAAACTTACGAGCCTAGAGCTTGGTGACATTTGCTGTCTTTTATTGATGAAGGTGTCTTTGAAGGGCTGGACAAAACATGCCGTAAACGAGTCCTTCAGGTGGCCAATACTTTTTTTATTTTTTGAACCCCCTGTATGTCCCATCTGTGGACGGGAATTCTTGCCGAATCTGACAGACGACGCAGCTGGGCAGCACCACTCGGTTTCCCCGCCCCAGCCTCTTGTGCACCCACCAGGTGAACTGGTGGTATGCCGTGTAGCGGTACTTCCTGTAATGAGATGAGATGGCAGAAACCAGCGTTGAACTCTGAGCAAAGAGGGAAAAGCTAATCACTATTTGCTTCTGACCTTTTCTACTATGCGTTTGTATAGTGTCAACAATCTCCAATGACATCTCGCAGTTTACATCATTACTG
Organism: Ixodes scapularis; assembly: GCF_016920785.2. Lineage (NCBI taxonomy): Eukaryota > Metazoa > Arthropoda > Arachnida > Ixodida > Ixodidae > Ixodes > Ixodes scapularis. The sequence continues at coordinate 59,747,595 of NW_024609880.1, read as the reverse complement.
TCCTGTAGCATGGGGAACTTCTAACAACATTTTGTATGCAGAAGGATTTTAATTATATTTAATACTGCTTGACCAAGTGTATCTTCACTGTTTGTTGGCATTTAGTTTTTCGGGCTTTTCATTGCAGTATCGATATTTATGTTGTGGTCAATAGACAATTGTGCGGTTTCACGGTAACGAGATTGTCATTGTAGGAAAGAGCAATAAACTTTTTTTGGTGGAATTCTGAAAGCATGGGTACTCTCTCTAATTATTCTGAAATGATGTCTGACCCTGTTTATTTACATGCACAGTGTGGCAGTTAACAGATAAATGATGTCTGACCCTGTTTATTTACATGCACAGTGTGGTAGTTAACAGATAAATGATGTCTGATGCTGTTTATTTACATGCACAGTGTTGCAGTTACCAGATAAGCACACTGCTGTTATTCTTTTTTTTTCTTGAAAGGTGTGCGAGTACCTAATCGTAGTAGCTAAATCGAATTAAGAACCGATCATCGAATAGAAGACCATGTGTATGTAACAAGCTCAAATACAAGTTCCTGTGCAGTACCAGCTGCTGAACATTATTGGTGGTCAGTCATGCTAATTGGGCCATAACAATGTGGCCACTGAAATAAAATTGCCTATCACATTTTTTTTCTTGTAACACATTGTGCTTTCCAACTATGTTTTGATTTTAAACGCTCCAGTGCCCCCTAAAATTGGTATCCGTTAGTGGCACAAAAGCTTGCTTTTAATTTATGTTTACCCTGTGGCACTACACCAGGGTGGACCGGTAAAATTAAAATGTATTTTGCATATTTGGAAGTTCAATACAACAGCCTGCTAGAATGGAGGGAAGGAAAAAGTATTTCGCTTGTGCTGCACCAACCACATCTTTCGCAATACCTAATATGAGAAATCAGATTTGCAAATAGAATTATTTGAGAGCTTCATGTTCGATTCATATTCAAATATTTGCACACCGTATAAATTTCTTGTTCTTAGGAGAATAATGACATTTATCAATATTACTAGTGTGGTGAAATGACCACATATCAAGATTTTGATTTTAGAGACAGGATTTTTCATAATGCCTGAAAAAAGCATGACACCAACGCTGTGTTTGTAGCTGTAAACACGAATATTTGGAGTGGAAGCCAGCCGTAACAACTAGAATGACTGCAATAAGCTGCAGGGGTGTAATCAACAAGGGGGGGGGGGGTCTACAGCCCCCCCCCCCCCCCAAATATTTAGCTGACACTATAATATACACATGCATTTTGAACCCCCTCCCCCTCTCCGCACCCCAAGTCGTGGACATCCCGGCCACCTTGGCCCCGACCCCGAAAAAAAATTCCTGGCTACAGCACTGATCAGTTGAATATACATACTCCTCTTGGGTCCGGTTCCCCGCATCCAAAGGGCAGAAGTATTGCATTGTGACATACGCCAGGTCCAGCACTGGCCTGTTCAGGCAGTAGAGCTCGAACCAGGGGTGCTTGGTGATACAGGACACCCCCTGGTCCTGGCAGAGCTCTCTTGCACGGTCAACCTCTCGGCAGCACAGGGACTCGTAGTCCGTCAGCATCGCTCTGCAGCCGTTGCAAGAGCACCTTTGGGACAAATTTTGCTCAATGAATGAATGCCGGAAATACAAGGGCACTACGAAACTTTACTCGATGTTTTCTAAGGTGTTTGCAACATCTAACTCATCCATAAAACTTTGATAATGGCAGTTTTCGGTGCCGAAAACTGCCATTATTATCGCTCGCGCGTTGGAGCCTGTCGGGCTGAGGCGACCGCACGCTGGCAATCGCCACAGCGTATCTATGTTTTGCAACTGCTAATTCGTAAAGGTAGAGTGCGCATGCATAGCCTTGATCGGCACCAAGAAGATGGAGGCATATCCTGATATCATAGCAACATCCCGCCGTTTCAATACATGCCGCGCCTGCCAATCGCGAAAATATGTACGAAATAAAAATGAAATATTTCTTGATCGCGAATGAAATAGAAAACTTACCAATTCGCGGAGCCCACACGACGGGCTGGTGGTGGCGTGTCCGGCCCGTCCCCGTCGCCTTCAGATGAAGACGACGCAGATGGGTCGTAAATGTACGGCTGTAAGCCGAATCGGCGATCTTTCACCATTGCAGAAGCGATGTCTTCGTCCTCGCTGGTGTCGCTAACTTTTCTGTTTCCGCGACACGCCATCGCGACACAAAGCACGAACCGACTACCGTGTTTGGCACGGGATTAGTGGGTTCACGGACACTGGGATCACAGGGTGGCCGTGTTTGCCGGGTTGTGACTTGTGAGGCCGTTCAGACCGCAGGCAGGTCAAACGTATAGGTTGTAACATAACTTTACTCGTGAACGCCACCAAGTGACGAAATTCATAACCACGTCAGCCTCGCCGCAGCTTTCCTCCAATCGTTGATTGAGACGCCCTACGTCATGACTGCGCCGGATGTGACGTGGCCTCCGCTGGCTGTTCTCCGACTGCTTGCCAGAGTGGGCCGTTTAGAACGAAAAATACAGCCATCTGCTCAAAATACGGACGTGCGGTTGTCATTTTCGAGTATTGTGGATCATAGTCAACCTATTTCTGTACACGGCGGGTAAAATTCAAATTTCGTTGAAGTATCCCTTTAAAGTTCAAAGATTGTCCTGTCTTTATCGTCCCTTTTGTGTCTCCACTTTTTAATGTTTAAAAAGTATCAACACGCTAAAATAGTACAATTTCCGGGATTTCATTTTCATCCCCCAAGTGTGATGCGGGAACCGCGCCATAGAGCCACGGTCGTTTCCGCACTTTGTTATCGCTAGGATTTGACAGTGCTCAATCACGATGCAAGACACGCACAGAGCCACGCTCGCTTTTGCAATGCGCCGCCTAAAGGGGTGTCCAAACAGGACACGACTCCGACAAATCGTGAAAATTGAAGCGGGCTTGAAGCGGGCGCGTCCGCTTCAATTTTCACGATTTGTAGGAGTCGTGCGTTTTGTAGTGTCCTGTTTCGACACCCCTTAATAATGATATATCTTGTTGAGACGTGCGCACATCCGTCTTGCGCAGTGTTAGCTCAATGGCAGCACTTTCTGTAAAGGCGGATTCACACCGAGGATAGCAGTCGCGCGATCTAACTAAATCGCATCGCAAAAAAGAAAAAAAAAAGAAAAAAAAGTAATTAGTTGGTCAATTTGGCGTGCGCGATGAGCGAGTCCAATGCCTTCGTTGGCGAGTCGCGTCTCAGAAACTCTCGCTCCGAACGCCGTTGGTTGGCTCGGCCTCTCCGCGACTAGAGTGCATCGCAAAACGTCGGTTCAGCCAGCGACTGCTCAAAACCCGTCACTTTTTGCCCGCGATGGTCGCTTTTGCGATGAAAGTTATGGCGCGACTAGATCGCGTCGCCGGTGTGAACGCGCCATAATGTCGAACCAGTCTCACGGCGCGTCCCGATATTGGCTTGTGTACCTACGCGCGAGTAAAACATCTGGCACAATTTGCGTTTGCAAAGCCTGCTCCAGCCGCGTCAAAACATTCAGCCAACCTTTGGACTGCAGAAATCAAGAGACAACCAAAATAAGATAAAGTTGCCAGCCGAATAAAACTTGATTTCTATTTAATTAAGATGAAGACCACCCGCGTACATCAAATACCTCATCAGCCGAACTCCAAGGCAGTAAGCCTAGTTCTGGCACTTGCTTGGCACCTTTGGCCCGTCGCTGCCAGATCACAGCCAAACTATCGGGAAGCGAAGCCTAACTTGGGCACTCGCTTGGCGACTTGGGCCCAAAGATGCCAGATCTCAACCGAACTACGAGGTAGTAAGCCTAACTCTGGCACATTTGTGGCGATTTTGGCCCGAATGTGCTAGGTGACAGCCGAACTGTCAAAAAGTGAAGCCTAACTTTGGCATTAGTTTGGCGATTTTGGCCCGAAAATGCCAAAGCTCTGCCGAACTACAAGGTAGTAAGCCTAACTCTTTACACATCTGTGGCGATTTTGGCCCGAATGTGCCTGGTGACAGCCGAACTGTCTAAAAGTGAAGCCTAACTTTGGCATTAGTTTGGCGATTTTGGCCCAAAAATGCCAAAGCTCTGCCGAACTACAAGGTAGTAAGCCGAACTCTGGCACATCTGTGGCGATTTTGGCCCGAATGTGCCAGGTGATAGCCGAACTATCAAAAAGTGAAGTCTAACTTTGGCATTAGTTTGGCGATTTTGGCCCAAAAATGCCAAAGATCTGCCGAACTAACGGGCAGTAAGCCTAAATCTGGCATTTGTTAGGCGATTTAGGCCCGAAGATGCCAGATAATAACCGAACTACCCGGCAGCGAAGCCTAAGTTTGGCACTTGTTTGGCGAATTAGGGCCAAGATACCTAGACTGTTGCCAAGGGAGGTCAGGTTTGGCACTACTTTGGCTTCTTCGGGCTTTTTAATGCCCTAAACTGCCAGACGCAAGCCAAGTTTTGGCCCAGAACTCGGTGCTGCCTGGGTTTGCAATCTGCATACCTTTAAGAAAAATACCAGTCGAGAGCGACTAATTTAAGATCTGTGTGAGACAAGGTAAAATATTGTGAAGCACGTATTTTATCGGCTGTACCTAAATTAAATTAAAATCGGTATATTTACTGTTTTTGAGGTTTCAAAATGCCGAGTCGGTAGGGAGCAGAAAACAGTTTTTCAAAATTCCCGAGTTACACACGGGCCGCTTGTTTGCGCAGGGGAGAATAAATTTGTGAAATAATCATAAAACGGATTTAATCATCATTCACTTCTAGGAAATGCAAGGTAGTTGAGGAGTCACGCATAAAAGATAAGCTGGCAGTGTGGATATGTCTCTGACTGGTGGCCTACGACAAGTGATATAATCGCACATAGTCACAACAGCCACAATGTCACGTCTCGTGGCGCCAAGAGCCAGACATCGTCCGTCTACAGCTCTATGGTTTTGGTTCTGCACCAGGGTGCCGCTCTCTTCCTCTAAAAAAATAAGCCGTTCAAATAACCCAACCACCAGTTAGCTGAAGTGCAATGATGCTATTTGAAAAGCTCGTTTAGCCCCATCGATCGAGTTCGCATAAGATCACAGTCCATTTCATTCCCATGTCATTCTGGGCAAAATTAACTAATTCCAATACCATTCAATTCCTTCCTGTTCTGCCGCCGTTTCTATCCCATTCAATTCTGGGGCGCGAAAAGGGGGAGTGTTTCCGGAATCATTGCAGCTCCGGAGTGGCAACTCCAAAACACTGGTAAATAGTATGCTCGCAAAGGTCTTTAACAATGTAAATAAACCAAGAACATAGCGTGTTCAGTTGTTTTCTAAATAACATAAAATACCGCCAGTGTTCTTACGATTATACTATTTCCTTGTTGATTACAATTTCGTTGCGCACTTCACACGCAAGAGTGTTCATCTACCTCGACCCTTCACACTTTATGTCAAAGAGCGTTGGAAGTGTTGGAGGGAGAAGTTTATTTAACATATCAGGATTATTGTAAAAGCTCATACCCTGAAGACAAATGTTGACCGAAAACTCATTTAGCAAACATTTCATGATCGCTTTGTGTTTTGATGTGGGTTAGTAATAAAAAAGGACCTACTGAGGCAATTCTATGTGCTCTGAATGTAAACTGTCAGTTCAAATTCACCCTTTTTTCAATATTTTACATAAACTCTACTGGAGGATGTTTGTGAAACGGAATGAAATCGGCAATCATTTAATTTTAACGGTTCTGTTTCAGGTTACCATCAATTCCGAATACAAATTTTGATTTCAATTCGGTTATTGTGATTAGCAAAATAAACTTGTTCCTTAACATTTTTTTTTTTAGTTTGGGTTACGGTTTTTGTTTGTGTACATGAATGCCGGGTAGCAAAGCGAACCAGCAAGGAGTTTACCGACAGTACATGAACATGTTACTGATGTTACCATCTAGTTTCCTTAATAGGACCGCTCGTTTAGAAGGCATTCAATCCAAAACATAATATATGAAGTCCGGGAGCAGAAGAATTTGCTGAATGGTGGTGTGTGGTGTGTATATTCATTCGTTTGAATCACGACGTAGATCACGGTACTTCAACGCACCGGAATTTTAAAAGAAACTATTTTTGCGTAAGCGTCAAATTTGATAATTGAAAGCAATTATTTCCTGGCAAATATCGCACTTATTCAAAATGAAATACCTCGATAGAAGTCACCTAAACGTCTCACAGTGAAACGCTACAGTGTACTTAGAGCACATCGTCTACATTTCTTTTCGTGCTTCCAAAATAGTACTCTCCAATGGAACCACCAACAACTCGCATAAAAAAAAATACATTTTAGAGTTCAATTATAGAATTGATTTATTAATTTATCAGAAGTGCTTTGCGAGACCGTAGGCGAGAGGGGCGTGATGGGCGTGATGGGCGTAGGTGAAGGGAGCGGCAGCGTGCACCACCGGAGCGGCGTGCACTGCGCGCACGGCAACTGTAGCAGCGTGAACGGCGTGCACGGCCACTGGAGCAGCCTTGACGACGACCGGGTGTGGGCCCTCGATGGCAGAGGAGAAAAGGAGAGTGTCGGCTGGGGCCGAGGTCTTGGTTCCTGGCTCGTTGGTCTCCACAGTGGGGTGGAAGCCGGTGGCGTCAGCCACGTACTTCACCACACGGCTGACTCCGAGGGCATCGACATAGCTGTAGGAGCCGACCTTGTTGTTGAACTCATTTCCGGTCTCCTGACGGGTCATGCGGGTGCCGAACTCGTCGACGTTGTCGAAGCCGAAGCTGTATTGCTGGGGAGGGTGCTGCAATAAAAAATAATATACACTTGCATCAGCAGAGTTATGGTGAAAACAAAAGCCTGTTTATATATTCGAGACAATATGGTTTCCTGACGTTTGACTTGATCTAAATGCGTAAATATTTGGCTCAAGCAAGGCTCAGCAGTTCAAACTCGTCGGCTGATTTTCCTTCTCTATCTCCAGTGAAACAATGAACAAAGTTGAGGTTGAATTGTAAGTTACTTAGGTTATAAAGATCCGGAATATTTGAAGAATATATTGAATATAGAACGATACGTGACAGTTTAAAAAGTATATGCATTCAATCATGGAAATATAAGTACACTGCTTCCGATGTTACGATTCATAGCTCGGTGTTGACACCTCATCACCTAGAGATATATCCCATGATAAAAATAAAAGTTCTTAATTGATGTACCTTCATACGAATGGGGGTTTCATGTAGTGTTGTCAGATATTGCATAATATCTCATGTCTTTCAGGATTGCTACAATCTCCTTATTCTCACCTGCTCCACGACAACTCCGCATGCCACGTAGGCGAAGAGGCAGCACACAAGGACCTGGAAGCAAACATAACGGTGTTATTCCAGTCAAAGCAGATACAAATCGGTTTCTGAAAATCTCAATATCAAAGGCAGCGACTAGCGTGGATAACTTTTCCTACCTTGGAGAACATGATTACTTTTTTCCTTGCTTCAAGGTGGAAACGATGGTGGAGTACAGGAGTATAGAGCTTTATATACCCGATGCAAAAATCAGAAAACTATAGACACGCCCCTTAAAGCGATTCGTCAATAGCGTATGTTATTCTCCAGGATAAAAAAACGGATCGTTACGTTGATTAAATTACAGCGTCATGAATTCGGAAAGAAGGGAGAAGAGGAATGCGGTAGAGGGGGCTTATTTATATTTTGATTGTCGCTGTTCATGATGATGTACGGTTTTAAATGCCGTTATGAGGTAGGATGTTTTTGCGCGTTGCAAGGAGAAATGCTAAAAGCAGGATAACGGTCGCATTTTCAATATCAGGTTTGTCGAGGTCTATATTGTTCGGCCAAGTAATGAAATCAATGTTTTGTGTCGAAAGAATTACTTACATTCAATATAAATAAAAATGTATCAAACTTACATTCATACTAAAATTCAACGCATCACTGCTTTAGCTTCTGCAAATCAATTGCTACAATATATATTGTCCTGCTCATGTTTATTTTTTTTTATTCATTTTCTAAAAAAGACCGGAAGAATGCTATTTCTAAGAATGCGCCACATGCATTATCATTGATATTTATTTACTTTAATCAAGAAGACGAATGCGAATTGAAGATATCTTGTTCATGATTCGAAATTCTTAACTTCATTCTTATTTTCTTAAATAATTCCTAATACTGTAGACTCTCATTAATTCAAACTCTTTTAATTAAACCTTGATGATAATGCAAACTAACATGCAGTTCCCATGGTATTCCTTTCCATGGGAAGAAAATCCTGATGACTCTAACTCTACTTTATTCAAAAACATTTTGGTGCCCCTGGAGTTTGAATTAACTAGATTTGACTGTACTTCTTACAAATGAAAACAACTACTTAATACTTACTCCTTTAGATAGTACTTAATATATCCCCACAGAACACCCAATGTATCAGCTTATTCATTGCTATTGAATTATGCCACATTTGAATGTACAGTCTGTAAATTTTTCAACAATGTCGCGCAAACGCCAACTTGCCGGTAGATCAGCGCCTTATCGCGGCGTGCAAAAAAAAAAAAACCGTTAGCGCGGCTAGTCGTGTGCCTTCTCTCACACGTTCGTAGAATCAATGACCTGCTCGTTCACGCCGCGATAATGCGCTCATCTAGCGGCCGGTCGGCTGGCGCGCGATATTGTCTGTACGAGCGTAGTGCATTAAGATAAACATTGTCGACAGAGATCTGTCAGGTTGGCTGAAATTACTAAAGTAAATGAGAATTTTGCAACCACCAAACCGTAAAAAGAAGTTTCGAGGTGTCGAAGCGGCTCCTTCTTCAGGGGTGGCTATAGGTCGAATGTGGCAGTCACAGCTTCAACCTCTTCGTCTTTTTGAATTAGAAAACTTTATGCCCTCGTCTTAAGGAGGCGGTGTTTTGGTCACTGTCTGTAACGTGACGTAGACCTTGCGCGTGCACAGACGGTAAGGGACCTAGGGTGCTGTTGATCTTTCCCGGCGGCTGTTGGATGAGCCAAGATTCCAAGAAAATCGAATTTATAAAATTTGGCTTGGTGACAATCACGTGCGCATGAGCGAAGTCAATCGGATGGTCACGCGTTTCGCAGTGTTCAGCAACTGCGCTTTGTTCACTGTCGAAGTCACAGGCGTCGTTGTTGTGCTTGCACATTCTTTCGTGAAAGTTTATTGTCTCGCCGATGCAGGTGGCTGCGCACTCTATCCATTGGATCTTTTATACCACGCTCTGAGCTCTTTCTCTTGGGAGTCGGTCTTTGGGTCTTGGCATCAACCGCCCCGGTGTGGACACCAGCTTGTTGGCCGCTTGAATACCTTCTTTTCGCAACACGCGTGCCAGTGCTTCACTGGTCGCTTTCACGTAAGGGACACTGATGCGTGCTTTCGGACGGGGTTACATTGCTCGCGATGGCCTCTGGTCTTGGCGGGCGCGAACTTGGCGACGTCCGACACGCTGAAAAAATCTTTTTGTGGAGTCATTTTTTTTAGATCAGCAATGATGACCTGCTTCTCCTTTCTTCTTTTGGATTAAGATAACCAGACTGTTATTTCTCTGGAGAACAGTGCCGACACTACTGACGCCTTGTGGCTCACCGGGTGGTTTGCTTCAAAATAAAAGTAGAGCCCTGTGTGGGTTGGTTTTCTGTATACACTGAACCTCAATACGTCTCCTTCCCGTTTCACCAGCGCCCTCTACGGTGGCCGGCTCATTTTGAGCTGAGATGCGAAAGAAGTTATGAACATCCGACTTTTTGAGGATAAAGAAGGAGTCGTTCACATGTCGTATAAACTCCTTGGGCCTGTTGGAGAACGACCGCAGCGTCTTCTGTTCGATTGCTTCCATGGTGAGGTTTGCTCTTGTAACAGAGATGGAAGCCCACATTGCAGTGCCACTAACTTGCTTAAAAAGATCACCCTTGAAACTAGAGTACGCACTGCCGAGGCAGATCTCTAAACGCGGCACCGTTCATTTATAGTACGACAGGTCCTTGAGGCCAAGGTGCCGTCTTTCTGGAGAGTCTCTCTGGCTGCGGCAACTTTCAAGGGAACGGGACGCTGGTGAAAAGTGACACAACGTCGAATGACACCATAGTGTCATCTTCGATAAGTCTTACTTGCGAGGAACGCTGTACAAACTGCCTGGTGTACAGTATATGCGTCGACGTGTCTCCAGAAAGGGGAGATAGAGTCCGATGGAGGGAATTCGATAGCGCCTGAGTGGAGAGGTCATAAAGTTTAGGATAGACCGTAGCGGCCAATCTTAGACTTTACAGTGTTCAGAACGCAGCGCAGTTGCTGAACCGTGCGAAGCGCGTGGCCATCCGATTGACTTCGCACATGCGCACGTGATTGACACCGTGCCAAATTTTAGAGCAACGATTCGTCTGGAATGTTGGAACATCCGACAGACGCTGGGACACATTATCAAATTCCTAGGTGCATTACCATCTGTATACGCCAAAGGTCTACGTCACGTTACAAGAACAGTGACCAAACCACCGCCTACTTATAAAGAGGACATTATGTTTTCTAATTCACAAAGACGAAAAGGTTGAAGCTGTGATTGCCCCATACTAGAGTGTACTAGAAAGGACGGGTGGGGTCACCGGAATGCTATTTTGGTACCTCCGCATGTGGGAAAAAAACAGCTAATTCAAGCCACTTCGTTCGTAGCGCCCTCTGGGGCGCTACGATCGAAGTGGTTCGGAGTAGCCGCTTTTGATGAAAAACGCGTTTCGTTGCAACGACAAACTTGACCGGCACACTGGTCAAGATCATAGAAGCGATAGAACGCCAGACTACATTTTTTATATAACCTAGACGTCTGGCGTCACGTACATAATGTCACCGCGACCTGACTGGTCGTCATTTCATTTAATTTCATTTATTAATCCTTAAGGGTCCTCTGCCGAGGACATTACATAAGGAGGGGGCAACACAAGAAATTATACAAGAAATGAAAAAAAAACATAAAAATACATAACAACGCACACTCATGCAACGTAGCTAAAAATACATAACAACGCACACTCATGCAACGTAGCGTCACAACGCCATGCGATACCAGGACGACGCCTAGACGTCAACGTCGTCATCGACGTTGACAAGGTGCGTCACACGACACCAAGACTGCATTCTGACGTCATTTTGCGTTGACAACGACGACGATGTCAACTTTGACGTTGATGACGACCGCGACAATGTCACGGGGCGTCAAGATAACGGTGTCCTTGTCAATGCAATGGAATAAGGACGCTCGGTGTCACTTCGTGGACGTCATTGCCGCCATGACGCAACTCGACGTCACGAAGACGTCACGACAGCTTCACGACTTCAACATCATCCTCGGCGACTTGATACGATGTCAAGACTTCGCCGTGACTGCGCGTCCACATTGATGCTGGCGAAGGCGACGTTACACGCCGTCAAGTCTTCGTCGTGATGTTGACGTTCACGATGACGTCACGACGACGTTAACATGACGTCACAGCAATGTTTGACGTTGCGGGGGGCGTCGACGTCAACGTTGGCATCGACAACCATGTCCACGTCGTCCTCGATGTGGCGCTCGACGTCATGACCGCATTACAAGGGCGACTTGATGTCACGTAACGGCGTCGTCCTCAACGCGACGCGATGTCACGACCGCGTAACAATGGCGACTTGATGTCGCGTAACGGCGTCGTCCTGAACGTGACGTCACGACCGCGTTATAACGGCGACTTGATGTCGCCAAACGGCGCCGTCCTCGACGCGACGCGATGTTACGGCGGCCTTACCACAGCATCTTGGCGGCGCATAACGTCGTCGACGATGACGTCGTGGCGTCGTCGTGTCGTCGTCGTGTCGTGGTGCTTTGACGTTACTTCTGAATTTAAAATCATGAAAAAAAAAACTATATAGCCCCTAAGGGGCTATATTGCCCATCTGAACTTGACCTGTGTCGTTGCTTGATCGGAGCGAAGGTGGCGCTGCGATCAAAATGTAGGGTGACCAGAAGTCCCGTTTTGGCCGGGACAGTCCCGTTTTTGAGGCCCGCTTTGGCCGTCCCGTCTTTTTGTCCCAATAATGAATCATGTCCCGTTTTCGTAGAAGTACATAGTTTCGAAAAGGGCACTAAGCGAGTTGAAGCAAATCGAAAATATGCGTACTCGTTACAACTATATTCTACAAAAATAACCGTAGGTACTTTAAAATATTTACCCAGAGAGAAAATTTTAGGACTGTTCTTGCCCCCAAACACTTTTTCTCTCGCGAAAACGCGTGTATATATATATATATATATATATATATATATATATATATATATATATATATATATTTCTAAACACGGATCTGCGCGAGAAAAAAAAGCGTTTGTGGGCAAGAACAGTCCTAAAGTTTTCTCACTGCGTAAGTATTTATATAAGGTACCGGATATAGAATCTCGTCTGGCTACACTTCACTCTTTCGAAAATGCCGACGAAACGTACGTTCACCAATAAACCCTTGTTAAGAAAAGCATTGAAAATAAACTAGAAGAGGAACTCTTCAGGTCTCTCAGAGATGTGTGCAAGTCTTTAAAGAGATGAAAGCAGAATGCATGCTGGCGCCGAGATTTCACGGGTCGTGTAAATGGCTCTGTGATACTCTGGAAGCACGGCTCCAGTGGAGCGCGTCTTTTCAATTATGAACTCCATGTGAATATGCGAGACGTTTCGCCTTCTTGTCTCACCATTGCGTGCAATGCTACTTGTGCGGTTGAACTTCCCACAAAAGTGCGCAGACTTTTACAACCGAGTTTTGCAGGATAAAGTCCTGCTTAGAAAACTTCCGTCGTTGGCAAATTACGCCCACACCTACGAAGGACCCGAAGCAGGACCTTCCAAATGAGTGCATGCAACTGAAGTGTGAGTGTGGCTGTTTCCAAGGGCTTAGTGCAATGCGAACGTTATGAAATAAGACAAGTTCTTTCATTAAACTTTTTTTCCTAACTCAAGCTTTAGTACGCCCCTCCTCCTCCCTTCCCCAACTCCCCTCCCCCCCTTCCCCCACCCCCCTTTCCCGCCGCCACGGCTGAGATGTCCCGTTTTCTGCGTTGAGGAATATGGTAAACCTAACAAAATGACTTGGCTCCACCTGATCGCTTCCCCCTTTTTAAGGTGCAACTGAAAGCTTGAGCGGAGACTATATATAGCTCGTCCCACTCGTACCTTCGAGTACACTCTACCCATACGACCAATAGACAGCCCTGAAGAAGCAACGTTACGTTACTTCTTTTTACGGTTTTCTGTTTGGAGAATTTCCATTTGCTTTATGCGTAGTGCATTATTGTAATTCATAGAAATTATTGAAATTATGATAAACAATTTTTCTATCATTTTCAATACTTGGAAGCACTACAGATGACGGAGGTTGCAATGACTGATCAATAGCACGTCTTTGAAAAGCAAGGGAAAAAAAAGAAAATGTATGTGGAGGTATTTTTTGTGTCGAGAAGGTCGGGAAGTTGGCCAGAAAACCTACAGAAAAAAACACATACGTTAATGGGTCTACTATGGTTGTTCATAAGATATGTAACACGATATGCACTGGCCATATATCTCATCTTGTGAAAAATATATTGAGGGAGTGTTTGTCTTCATATCCTTCATTAATTGACGTGAACCATAACTAAAATCAACAGTGGAGGAACACCTTCCTTTCGTCTGTATATTTTGTTTGTGTCCAGCATCTTTTTATGGCACGACAATAGTTGGAAGATGTAAAGTCAATGGCACTCGCGAACTTCTACAAGCCTGTATAATTTATTAATTTTATTTTTTATTTATATATTTATTCAGCATTTTTAATACAGGGTGGTATACACACACGCAAAACGAGAGAGAAACGAAAAGCTAATAATACCGAACAGGCTATCAACGACGCAACAAATACCTACAAAATCCTGAGCCATGTCACTCTGTAAAGGTTGATGACCAGCGAAGCTGTTTAGCACGCGACACAGACCCGTGTCGAAAAGCCGGAGGAAACTGGACACGAGCGACGGGGCCGCCCCCCTCCTCCCCCCCCCTGGGGAAAGCGGAAGGAAAGGAAACTAGGCACGCAAGCGTTTGGAACGATGACAAAGAGAGGGCGGTGCAAGCGTAGGCACGGCCGAAGCGGGACGCTGAGCGGCATATCTTTTGGGAAATCTTTATTCTCTACCTGAGATTTTACTGATCTTAAAAATGGTGCCTATTTTTAACAAGTCTAGTGAATAGACCTACTGCGAAATTACCCACGTATCCAGAAGAATGCAGAGAATTGTGTTCTACGCGCCGCACGTGCAGGCGTCTGGAACAGTAACTGTTCTAAAGCAAAGGCCTAAAACAAATGGCATCTTGCACGCACGTTTGTGAATGCTTTGTTTTGGTTATTTACTTCGAATCATATACACGGGGAAGGTATGCACGTGCGGCGCGTGAAGCGGTTCGGCGGTGCGTGCGTATAATGTTTAGTCGCGGCACACTAAAATTGCACGGCACACTAAAATTGCACGGAACCCTAGCCATAAACAGCTTCGCTGTAATAATATACATGACATTTCGAGGCAATGAAGACCATTATCTTTATATGTCCCGAATTTTAAAATATATTTTAATATTTGGCGACATTGGCCGTGTTAAGTCGGCACTCCTTTACTCTACTCCAAAGCTCCGAGTTTCATACTCCGTGCACAGCAACCGCTGATCCCTATAGTGCAGCTATTGTAGTAAGATGAATCGTGGACCGCGGCCCCGGCAGCTTGGGCCGAGTGTCGCCACCGGGGGCCATTGATTGACACCATCGAATGCACGGGACTCAATGAAAAAAAAACCGAGAAAAAGTTCCGTTTCCCCCGTTTCTAAGCTGTTGTCGGCACTGCAATTTTGGGCTGCTTTTCGAGAAGCCCGTTATATAGCTTGCGTACAAACATTACAACTCACATCTCTCGTGGTTCTTATGAATACATTTTTTGTGGTCGAGAGTGACTCCGCTGTCGAGAAATGTAGTGTCACTCAAGGAGGCGAGAGTTACCTCAAATTACCGCAGTGTCGTTGACGATTTCGTTGAATTGGGTTTAGCAGACGACAAGCTCGAAGGATTGCCACGTTTTTTTGTTTACTCCGCTACCAAAGCAAGCTTGCCAGCTCAGCCGTAGGTGCTCCGGTACATTCGATTTTTTTAATCGGCGTCCGAATGTTTAACAAATGCCGATTCGATCTCCAAACACCCGACATAAAGATCGCAGCACACCATAAAATACTCGTTCCGAACACAGCGAACATGCTTCAATATTCTTACTTTTGTGCGTTTCTCCCATAGACGTGTGTGTTCTGTCAAGCAATGGCCGCGGGTGGCTACACCGATGGGCTCCCAATCTGCGAGCCAGCCTACTAGAAAAGAGATCCGCGACAGCAACTAAACGGATCGTAGTGTACGAGAGCACGACACACCAAAACTATCGACGGGCCGCATGAGCCTCTTCTAATCGCACGGCTTCGACGAACCCGTCATATCTTAGATACGGGCGGCAAAAGGGGAAACTACTTCTAAGCGAAATTAATTAAAGCTTGTGTGGAGCGGCAGAGTGGAAAGTAATAAAGACGGTGATATTATGAAGTTTTCCGAATGTTTTATTATTTCCTAAACGTTTGAAGACTTGCTTCGAGCAGATGTGCTGAAAGTTACCTTGAATGATATTCTTATTGACCATGCATCCATGCGTGCATGCAAATGACATACAACGTTTTTTTAGTTGGTTGGGCGTCGCAGAAAACTGTTGAACTTGTCAGATGCCGCACGAGACGGAACCCGTTGATGCTCTATACACGAACTCATCTCTGTTACGTCACGGCGTTTTGGTGGCGCGTCGGGAGCACTTCCGGTCTGCGGCCGTGGGCAGACGTCGCCATGGGGGACGTGCGCTCCTGTGTTACTTTGGAAGAAACCGGAAAAAAAACCTGCTTTCTCGTCAAAACACCGCGAGTGCGGCTGCATCAAAAGAGTCGGGAAAGGTTTAAAGGTCAGTTTTCAAGTGTTTCTGCCAGCTCGGTTCGTCAGAAAACGTGAACAGGGGCCGTGAAAAAGGAAAAACAGACGGCGTCGGACCACGATTGCTTGGGCGAGAACCACTTTGGATTGAATTCACGGACATTTGTGGTCGTCAGATTTATTTGCTTTGAACCAACATGAACGCGGGGAAACCGTTAAGTTACACGGACCACCTGCAGACTACGTTCAGTGCCTCATCAAGTTGAAAAGGCCGCCTCATCGTTCGATCTGTCGTCAGCTTGTTCAAACGACAGCGTCCCTTAGACCAAACTTTGAGCCGGTAATTGCGGTAAGAAGTGTAGACCTCGAAAGACGTTTAATTTGAAGGTTGCTTCGGGTAAGTAGGCTCGATGTTAACAGTAGATATAAGGACATGTTAATAATTGTTACGAGTGTCCATCGCCGACTTGTTATGCCTGATTCCCTTGGTCCGATTGGGGTTGCGATTCTGAGTATCATCGTCGAAATCTCAGCTACGGTTTAGGCATTTCGAGCCCGAGCGACGTCATGACTGAAAATACCGAGCAGAAGCTCATGATGCGAATCAGGCTTTAGCGTCCATTCTGCGGCGTACACGGGAAATGAATCGCCGCATATTACATTATTCACGCCAAGTTTTGTGGAGTACCGAGCCTCGTTAGTTTCGCTGAGTCCGCTCAAATAGTCAGATATTGCCAGGAAGACGTAGAATCAACAATTGCAACGCTAAAAAGAGCACGGGGACTCGCACGAACCCCAACATCCCATTCTGATTGTTTTTGGACGACGGCGAGCTTCTTGCCCACACCCCCATTGCGCACGCGCGGCGTTGGTGGCGTCCGCTAGGGGCGCTCCTGTTTGATTGTATATGTATATGTGAGACGGAGGCGGCTACATTGGGCCTTTTGTTCAACAACAAAAATCGGCAGTCATTGAATTAGCCGGGTCCAAAGAGGCTAAATTAAACAGTCTGGTGCTGAACCCCGAGCAAGCACAAGTACAGGAGTCCTGCAAATACCTGGGAGTTGTACTGAGCAACAAGCTGGAGTACTTGTCCGAGCGTTATGCTCACCTCTGATAGGCAGCCGTTCGAGGTACGAATGTACTCCGAAAACGTAATCTTTGAAGTTGCAATCGTTTTCTGGTGACTCGCGAACACTCGAACGCGGTTGTGGTGCGAGGATTAACCTTCGCCAACGCGGTTCTTTCCGTCCCTGGCACAGCGCGGGAAGTCATGGAACGTCGTCAACGAGAGGTCGGGAGGCAGGCTCTGGCCTGTCACGGAATGGTGGCCACCGAAGCAGTCCATGGAGATCATGGGTGGTCGTCGTTTGAAGCCAGGGAGGCGACCAGTAAGATAGCTTACGACGGCCGTCTCCGTCTCATGGACCGCGGCCATTGGGCCAAGAGACTCTTCGTCTACAGGTATGTCACGGGACTGCAGCCTGGCTGAAGGAAGCGGCTGTATCAGCTAGAGAAGAGATACGGCTTGTTTTCGACCCCTGTAACTATTACATCAGGTAGGAAGCGGAAACTGGAGGTACGAGACAGGATAAGAGGGGAGGAGGCAGCTGGGTGGACAGAAACGGCAAAGTCCAAGTACATACTTGTTCCATCGATATATGAACGAAATTTCGGCAGAGACTAGACTATACGACCACAACCTTGGCAGCCGGCTCCTCTTTGAGTCGCGCACAGGAGGGCTGCGAACGCAGGTGTATCACCCTTGCTTCGAGCAGACGGTGGAATCTCCAGCATGCCATGTGTGTGGTCTCGCGGATGATACAATTGAACACCTTGTATTGTTGTGCACCGGTCTGCAACCAGTTGAACCAGCGGAGTGTGTACAGGTAACCCGAAAGCTCGCACTGGTAGGGGCACTCGGCTTTTGGTCTGCTTCTAGCTCAGTGGCAGACTACGCTTCACCTATAACCAACCGAGGGTTCCGTGAGCTGTTGGAAACCACAAAGCGAAGACTGGAAAACTGGTGGATGCTAGTTCGCCTACGGGGATAACGGAATCCCCACTGGCTAGCTCCCAAACTCTACGGGACCGCCCGATTCAAGAGCTGCAGACAATCATTATCATCATCACCTAACGTGAGGTAATGCATATACCGGCACACCACCGTTCAATAGACGGTAAGTCAATTCTTTTTCAGGCGCGATACATGGAAAAGCCTTTTCCGCAACGCTAACCGATTTTCCGGCTTTCCAATCAAAGTATCTTTATCAGCTGTGCCAAGCATTCTAAAAATGGCTTCCGTTCGACTGTCTCCTCATCTCGACAACTTGTCTGTCGCTGCGCTATCAATACGCTACCAATCGAATGATAAATGAGTTTTCAGTCGAGATATACGAATATACTTCATCCGAAACGCTAATTTCTGATTTGGCTTTGAAATCCAACCGCTTTTACTTGCTGAATTAAGCACTGTTCAACTGAAAACGGGCAGCGATCCTGCTGTGCCTTTTGTTTCGAAAACGATTCTGTCAGCGCAGACATCTTGTTTGAGGACACGACGTCAAGGAGCGCGAAAAAGTCACTCGCGCTGCGGGAGTCACGGCGGTGCTCCTGTCCGTTTACGGAACGGAGCACCAAACTTGAGCGCTACGGAGCACGGAATAAACGGGCCCATTCAAAGCATCCCGACACATTTTCTCGACATTCAAAGTGTTCTTCACATTCATGACATAACATGTAAGACAAATCAAAAAATACACCAAACCCTACCCCTCGGTTTACAAAAAGGTTTGCATATCCTAGGAATAAAATTATTCTATTTAATTAGTTAAATTTCTTGCTGTGATTTATCTTTTACAGATTCATATCAGTCAAATGAAGCTATGATTTCAAGAGCAGTATAAAAAGCGTCCTTTAAAAATAACCGAGAAAAGTGCAGAAGGTATTCCGTTTCATTTGGTAACTGTTTTTGCAAAAAGAAAACAAAAAAATAATTTTTAAATGCAGCAGTTTTGCACCTGCATTCACCCACTTTATGAATAGGATCCACACTCGCGAATAGGCAATATGGGCAGAATATGTAGTTTCACGCGGGATGCCCGTCTCAGAGTGAAATGTACTTTTAAAAACTTCAAAGGAAGACTGCCTTTTCGACATTTTAATATCCTCCATTTCAACTTTCTACTTCAACTATACTTTATTGGTTTTCCTAAAACATACCTAGCTAATATCTTTTGAAATTTTTCTTGTTTATTTTTATCTATAGTATTTTTGGTGTCCCACGCGATACTGGCATATTCAAATGCAGGTATCACGTTTGCTGTATAAAATAGTTCCCCCGTCACCTGCGGAAAGTTACGCCCTTTTCGACACAGGAAACCCAACGATTTTAAACGCTTTGCTGCGGCATAATCTACATGCCGATTTCAACACAACAAGGATATGAGGTACATATCTAGATTCTGATATTCTGTAACTGTTGTAAAATGAGCGCAGTTGATATCGTTAAAATAACTGGTGGTAGAATTTTCTAGAGAAAACATGCAGATGGTTTTATGTAGATTTAATTTTATTCACCATTATATCGATATATGAATTTTAACTTGATTCCTTGTATGGTGAAGCTGGCATTATTATATATTACTTGTCCATATAACATGCAATGATCGGCGAACGTTCTCATGCATGAAGCAACTGACTCATCAAAATCATTCCTTTAAAATTAAAAGTATTACAGATCCAAAGACCGACCCCTCTAGGACTGCTAGGGTTAATTGTTGAATTTTTGAGTTGGGAGGACGATGCGTTAGCCAGCCTTCAGTGAACTGTTGGATGAGGGAACCATATATTTTAATAGGTCCTTGCGCAATTAAATTATTTTATAGTATGTAATTGTGTCTTTTTATTTGATTTCTTTTGTGTACACCGTGCTTAAGCTGTGTGGACTCTATCTTTATGCTGTGTTTCTGGCGAGCACTTACAACATGGATTTTACTAAGCCAAGCTGTGGTCGCACATAGAGCTAGCGGCAACTGGTTCGGAAGCACTGCAGACATAGTTCCGCTACCAAGCGTAAAAGCGTCGTACCAGACAGCAGAGCTTCAGACCACCCATTTTCTTTACAAAGGGACCATATATATTATCCACTTCTTACAGACGCATGGAAAGTGAGATGGCGCGCATAGAAATACACCGGAAGTGTGGCTTTCTCCTTGACCGATAGCCTATGATCCGCGATGTAATCGCACATTGTCAAAACAGCCACATTATCACGTTTCGCGGCGCCACGAACCAGACATTGTCCGTCTATAGCTCTGCGGTTTTGGTTCTACACCGGGGGGCCACTTTTCTTATCGTAGGAACATAAGCCACTCATATAACCAAACCAGCGGCTACCTAAAGTGCAATGATGCTATTTTAAAAGCTCATTTTGCCCCATCGACACTGCTCGCATAAGATCGGAGCCCATACCATTCTCACTCCAATCTGGGTGAAATCCCCTAATTCTATTCCCAGTCCATTACTTCCATTTCTGCACCCTTCCATTCCCTTTCCATTCTGGGGTCGCGAAAGCGCGGTATAATTCAGGAATCTTTCTGACTCCGAAGTGGCAACTCCACAACACTGGTAAAGTGGACGCTCGAAAAATCTTCAACCATTAAAATAAACAAAAACATACCGTGTTGAGATTGTTTGTACAGAACATGAAAAAAATGTATTCAATCTTCTGGCGACTTTATTATGTCCTTGTTTATTTCAGTTTCGTTGTTTTTGATAGAGTCAGTGTTAACGGCAGTTCTCGGGTTCTACTCGCTCTGCACGAATGTTAATCTACCTCGACCCTTCACACATCATGACAGAAGCACTTTGGAAGTGGGGGATGAAGAAGTTTACTTAACATTCCAGACTTGTTGTACAAGCTCGTACTCTGAAGGAAAATGTAGACAGAACATTCATAAGCAAAGATTTTATGAGCCTTTTATTATGGAATTTGGGCAAACAATAAAAATAGGGACTCTTGTGGCTATTCTATGTTCTCCGAAAATAAATTGCCGATTACTCTGCCATTTCAGGTCACCAATTTTTAATATGTTCCATAAAGCACTACTGCCTGGTGTTTGTAAAACGGTATGTAACTGGCAAAAAATATGGCTTTCTTTTCGCTTATGGTGAACGAAATAAATTCGCTCCTAAACGATTTTTTGTTTGTGTTACGGTTTTAGTCTCTGTACTTGACTGCCGGGTAGCAGAGTGAGCGCGAAAAAAATTTACCGATAATTTATGAACATGGTGTTGATGTCACCGCCGAGTCATTTTAATATGACAATGCCTATAGAAGTCCTTCCAAAGAAAGTACACTGAGTCGTGAAGCAGATAAACTTGTTCAATGATGCTGCGTTATGCATATTTTCATTCGCCTGAATCAGCATGTCGATCGCTCCATTTTAATGCACCGGAATTTTAAAATGAGCTATTGTTGCGTATGCGCCAACTGTGATATTTTAAACCAAGTGTTTCCTGGAGTTCATCGGACTTATTAATCACTAAAGACATCGATAAAAGCGACCATAATGTCCCACATTCAAATATTTACAGTATACTTAAGGGCAGAATTTGTATATTCCTTATCGAGCTTCCAAAACAGTACTCTTCAAAGAAATCACCAACCACTCGCATAAAAGAAATACATCTTAGAGTGCAATTATATGATTAATTTATTATTTCTTAGAAGTGCTTTGCAAGACCGTAGGCGAGAGGAGCGTGGTGGGCGTAGGTGAAGGGAGCGGCAGCCTGCACCACTGGGGCGGCGTGCACTGCGCGCACGGCAACTGGAGCAGCGTGAACGGCGTGCACGGCCACTGGAGAAGCCTTGACAACGACCGGGTGCGGACCCTCGACGGCGGTGGAGAAGAATGGAGCGTCGGCTGGGGCCGAGGTCTTGGTGCCTGGCTCGTTCGTCTCGACGGTGGGGTGGAAGCCGGTGGCGTCAGCCACGTACTTCACCACACGACTGACTCCGAGAGCATCGACATAGCTGTAGGAGCCGACCTTGTTGTTGAACTCGTCTCCGGTCTCCTGACGGGTCATGCGGGTGCCGAACTCGTCGACGTTGTCGTAGCCGAAGCTGTAGGGCTGGGGAAGGTGCTGCAATGAAAAAATATTATACGCTTGCATCAGCAGGGTTATGCAGAAAACAAAAAGCCTGTTTATCTATTCGAGACAATATATTTTTCTTGCATTTGACTTTATCTAAAGGCGTAAATGTATGGCTGACGCAAGGGTTAGCAGTTCAAACACGTCGGCTGTTTTTCCTTTCCATCTCCAGTGGAATAAAACAATAAATTGAAGATGAATTGAAAGTAACTAAGGTCATAAAGATCTGGGATGGTTCAAGCATTTTTTGTTATGTAATCGTGCGTGACAGTTTAAAGTGAAAAAGCATACATTCTGAAAAATAATTATACGGTACTTCCGGTGTTACAATTTAGAAGACGGTGTTGACACCTGATTACCTAGACATGATATCTAGTGTTCTGAAGTATTTCTTAAAATCTTAGGTCGTTCAAGATTTCTACAATTTCTCACTTTACTGACCTGCTCCACAACAACTCCGCAAGCCACGTAGGCGAAGAGGCAGCACACAAGGACCTGGAAGCAAACAGAACGTTGTTATTCCAGTTAAAGCGAAGACAATTTGGTTTCTGAAACCCTTAATATACAAGTCACCTACCTTGGTGAACATGATGATTACTTTTCCTCTTGCTTTAGAGTGGAAACGATGGTGCAGTACAGGAGAGTAAAGCCTTATATACCCGGTACAAAAATAACCATAGACACGCCCTGTAAAGCCATTTAGTCATTACCGTAAGTGAATCGACGAAGAAAAAAGAAACAGATCGCTGCGTTGATTAAATTACAGCGTGTTGAACTCGGAAAGACGGGAGAGAAAAGGTATGCAGTTATAAAGGGGCTTGTTTTAATTTTTTTTTTTTTGTAGCTGTTCATGCCAATGTACGATTTGAAATGCCGCTATGAAGTAGGATGCTTTTGAGCGTCAGAAAGAGGAATGCTGAAATCAAAAGAATGCTTGCATTTCCAATATCATGTTTGTCAATGTCTATATTGTTCAGCTAGGACAGGAAAGCCACGTTTAGGGTCGAAAACAAATCCCTACATTCAATCTAAAAAAAATGTCCCATGCTTACATTCATGCTAACATTCAGCGCATCACAATTTTAGCTTCTGCGAAGATATTGATACATAAAATATAGTACGAATTTTATTTAGTTTTTTGTTCATTTCTTAAAAGGTGCGAAGAATGCGATTACTAAGAAAGCGTAATATGCATTTTATTATGGTATTTGATTACCTTAATCAAGTTTTGAAGAATTAAAACAAGTCAATGGTGTACGATATCTGGTAATTTGAAATACTTAACCTCACTTTTATTTCATTAAGTAATACCTTAATCCTCTTACAAATGAAAACAACGACTTAACACTTATTCCTTTAGACAGTACTTAATATTTCTCGCATATAACAAACAAGGCATTAGCCTGTTTTCTAACTACTGAGTTGTGACACATTTTAATGTACAGCCTTCAGATGTTTTAACAATATTGCTTGAACCCCGGCCGGCCGGTTGGTCGGCGCCTTATCATGGTTTCAAGCAGCAGGTCACCGAGGCTAGTTGTGTACCTTCTGCCACACACGTGTACCCTTGCTGAGCTGCTCCTTAACGCCGGAATAAGGCGCAGATCTGGCGACCTGTCGAAGTTCGCGTGGCATTGCTAAAATCTGAAGACTTTACATGTGTTCTACTTTATTGGCATTCTTAAAAATGATTTGGTATTATATTAAATTATCTCCCTACTCTTTTAAATGATTGGAATCACAACCGATCATAGAGGTTGCAACGATTGGTTAATAGCACGTTTATTGAAAAACCAAAAAAGTATGTGCTCAAAAACCTCCTTTGCCCACAAGGCCAGGAAGTTGCCCGAAAAACCTAAAGAAAAAACATTTGTTTATGGATGTATTTTGGTCGTTTATAAGATAGATAGCATGATATGCACTGGAGATATATGCAATCTTGTGACATATATTTCGCGGGTGTATTTGTCTTTATATCTTCCAGTAATTTACGCAATCGACTCCAAAATTTAACGGTAAAAGGGCATGTTTTAATTACACTGCAGATTTTGTTTGTGTTCGCCGCATTTTCAAGGAACGAGAATTATTGAATTATAATATTGACCCAACAGATAATTACATTCTTCAAAACGATCTTGACACCATAAGGCCGTGGTGCACGCATTGGCAGATGAATATTAACCCCGGAAAATGCAAACAAATGTCCGCTACCACCAACTCGACCAAATCATTTCGCGAATATTCAATACTGTCACAACAATTAGAAAGTGTCCCATTATACAAATGCTTGGGTGTCCATATTTCTGAAACATTAGCGTGGAATGAAGATATCGACAACATAATCACCAGCTCAACGCGATCTGTAGCTTTTCTGAGGCGGAACCTCTATCTGGCCTCTGCTGCGACAAAATTACTCGCCTATAAAACAATAATTGGACGCAAACTTGAATACGCAAGCGTTGTGTCACGCAAACTTGAATACGCAAGCGTTATCTAATATCAAACCGTTAATCAATTTAAAAAAAAAAAAACACCCGGTTCATCCTAAACGATTATTCTCCACAAAGTAGTGTCTCCACCATAAAATTAAGACTTGGTATAGCTTTCTTAGCCACACGACACAAACTTAACCGCATTTGCTTCTTCCATCAAGTTTACCATAGTAATTGACAGTTCAGAAACATTTATTGTCAAGAAAGTGCTTGAGATTGAAATTCTTTCCCAGCATATATTACGGACGGACTGGTATTGAAAGAAGTGTCTACATTTTTTAACCACACTATGCATCTGTCAGACGGGATCATTCTAAAAAAGCCGAGGAATTTCGTTACAATACTGACTGTTTTTCATTTTCATTTTTTGTTCCAACCATTCGAGAGTGGAATACACTTAGGGAAGAAATTGTGTCTATTACTGATAATGATCTCTTTTATGATAAACTGCAAATCTGTATCCGCGGTTAATAATGTGTTCTATTGTTCCGTTTATCTATTGTATGAATATCTATTGTTATTGCATAATGTTTACTGTACCCCCCTGTATAATGCCTAACGGCGCTGCAGGTATTCATGTAAATAAATAAATAAATAAATATTTCTTCTCGAAACGACAACACATGTAAACGCCTTCAATGGCGCTCCCATAATAAATAATTCATGTTTTCTCCCTTAGTATTGCGTATTACAGAATGGAATAACTTGCCAGATCATTTTGTAACCAACTTAGATATTACACCGTTTCAAGAAATGTGAGGGATTTTGTTCAATGAGTAGGGAATATCTCTTCGTGTATATATATCTTGTTTTCTTTTGTGGTTGGACGAAATGTGGCTGTGTTGGTGTCCTTACGTTCTTTTTTATATTGTATTCCCATTTAATGCCACCCCCTCCCCCTCGTGTAATGCGTCCTCGAAAGGCGCCCTTGAGGTAAATAAATGAAATGAAATGAAATATAAAGACAAAGACAATCGCAACATTCTAGAAGCATGTATAATATATTGATTTTATTATTTAGTTATTTAGTTATTATATTCAACAAGCTGTCAACGAAGCACCAAGTAGATATAATTGATAATATTTTGAGACAATAAAAGCCTTTTGTATGATTTCCAATTTTTAAAACATCTTATATTATTTCGCGCTATTTGGCAGATAAAGTCCGCACCCTTTTACTTCTACTCTGAAGCTCGAAGTTTCATCTTGCGGGCGCAGCGCACATGTTTGCGACACACCGAAACTATCGACGAGCTGCGTGAGCCACTTCCAACTGCACGGCTTTGACGAACCCAACATCTCGTGGATACGGGTGGCAGAAGGCGAAATCATTTCTATGCTAAATTAATAAGGCCTGAGTGGAGCGGCAGAGTTTAAAGTAAAGGAGACGGTGATGTTTCGAAGTTTTCAAATATATCAATATTTCTGAAAGGCTTCACGACTCCGCGTACATCTGCGGAATGTTACTTTTACCGATCTTTTTAATGACCATGCATTCTATTCAAATTTATATTAAAGACAACATTTGTTAACTCGTTCGCCGTCGCAGGAAACTGTCGAACTTGCCAGATGTCGTACGAGACGGAGCCTGTCAATGCGCTATCTATCGGCACACCACCGTTCAATAGACAGCACATCAATTCACTTTTAGGCAAGATGCATGAAAAAGCCTGTTCCGCAACGCTAACTGATGTTTCGACTTTCAAGTTAAGTTTCTTTATTCGCTGGGCTAAGCATTCTAAAAAAGGCTGCTGTTCGACAGCATTCTGTTATTCAAAAACATGATTCTTGTTGTTGTATGGGCACGCCACCAATCTATAGATAAATTCGTTTTCAGGCGAGATGCACGAACAAACTCTCCCGGAGCGCTAATTCCTTTCGGCTTTCTAATCATACTGTTTTTACCTGATTAAACACTATTCAACTGAAAATGGACAGCGGTCCTACTGTGTCTTTCATTTCGACTACTATTCTGGAAGCGTAGACATCTTGCTTGCGGACGTCACGTCACGGAGCGCGAAGAGGTCGTTCGCGCTGCGAGAAAAACTCGGTGTACGAAGTGCGCGCTAGACTGTGAGTCTCTGGCGGCGCTCCTGCCCGTTTAGAAAACGGAACACTAAACTTTCGCACTCCGGAGAACGGGCTTAACGCGCCCATTGAAATCATCCTAGCACGTCGTCTCGACATTCAACGCATTCCTCACATATAAAACAAATCAACCGATAAACGAGACCCTGTCCCTCGAAGTAAAACAAGGTCTGCAGATCCTAAGCATGACTAGAATTATTTTCCCGAGTTAGAAAGATTTCCGCCTAAGATTTAGTTTTTCCACAATCACATAAATCAAACAAAGCTATGATATCCAGTGAAGTATAAAAGGCATCGTTTGATATAACTGAGAAAACAACAGAAGCTAATTCATTCCATTCTAACTGTTTTTCGGCAAAAATGAAGTGCAAATTTCTGCAATCTTATGCCTAAATTTACTAATATGAACTACACAGGCGGATCGATCATATCGGGACAACATTTAATGTCACGTGGGATGCCAGTCTGGAAGTGAAATAAACTGTTGAAAAACTTCAAAGAAGACTTGGTGTCCGGCACTCCAATTTACTCGATTTCAAGATTTATCTTCAGTGCTTGGTGCCTTGCCGCTTTGATTTTATAGTTTCTTTAGTTAATTTTTATGCATAGTAGTGGGAGGGGGGGGGGGTTCCTTACAGTGCAGATGTACTGTACTATAGGTAGCGCTTTTTTATTTAGCAGTTCCAGCGTCACCTGTGAAAAGTTATGTATGTTTCGACGCCGATTGTTGCGGTGTAACGAGCCTCGTTAGTTTCGCTGAGTCCGTTGAAATAGTCGGATACTGCCAGGAAGACCTAGAATCAATAATTACAACGCGAACAATCGCACGGGGACTAACACCAACGCCAGCATCCCATTCTGATTGTTTGTTTTTGGGCGACGGCGAGCTTCTTGCCCACACCCCCTTCGCGCACGCGCGGCGTCGGTGGCGTCCGCTAGGGGCGCTCCGGTGTGTTTGCATTTGTATAGGTGAGACGGAGGCGGCTACGTTGGGCCTTCGGTTCAACAACAAAAAGTCGGCAGTCCTTCAATTGGCCGTGTCCGAATAGGCTACATTAAAGTCTGGTGCAGAACGGCGTGCAAGCACAGTTACAGGAGTCGTACAAATACCTGGAAGTTGTACAGACCCACAAGCCGGAGTACTTGTCCGAGTATTATGCTCACCTCCGACAGGCAGCCGTGCGAGGTACGAATGCACTCCGAAAGCGTAATCATTCGAGTTGCAATCATTTTCTGGTGACTCGCGAACTCCGGAAGGCGGTTGTGGTGCCTGGTTTGACCTTCGCCAACGCGGTTCTTTGTGTCCCTGGCACAGTGCGGGAAGTCATGGAACGTCGTCAACGAGAGGTCGAAAGGCAGGCTTTGGGCTGTCACGGAATGGTGGCCACCGAGGCAGTCCAGGGAGATCGTTGGTTGTCGTTTTTTGATGCCAGGGAGGCGACAAGTAAGATAGCCTATGACAGCCGTCTTCGTCTCATGGACCGCGGCCGTTGGGCCAAGAGACTCTTCGTCTACACGTATCTCACGGGAGTGCAGACTGGCTGGAGGAAGCGGCTTTACCGTTCAGAGATACGGCTTCTTTTCAACCCCTGTAACTATTACGTCACAGAAAAAGCAGAACTGGAGATACAAACCAAACAAGTTGAGAGAGCTGAAGGCAGCTCGGTGGGCAGAAACGGCAAAGACCAAGTCCATACATGTACCATCGATATAGGCACGAAATTTCGGCAGAGACTAGACTATACGACCACAGCCATTGGCAGCCGGCTCCTCTTTGAGTCGGGCGCTGATGGGCTGCGAACGCAGGTGTATCGCGTTGCTTCGAAAGGACGGTGGAATATCCAGCATGCCGAGTGTGTGGTCTGGCGGATGAGACAATTGAACACCTTGCATTTTCGAGCACTGGTCTGCAACCAATTCAACCGGAGAAGTGTGCACAGGCAAACAGGGAGGTCGCACAGGCAGAGGCATTCGGCTTTGGGTCTGCTTCCAGCTCAGTGGCAGACTCTGCGTTTGGGACTGACGGCAACAACAACGCCAACACTTCAACTATAACCAACGGAGGGTGGCTGAGCTGGTGGAAACCACGAAGTGAACACTCGAGAACTGGTGGATACTAGTTCACCTACGGGGATAACCGAATCCCCACTGGCTAGGTTTCAAACTCTACGGGACCACCCGATTCAAATGCTGCAGACCATCATCAACATCATCACCTAACATGAGTTGGTGTATATACCGGCACACTATCGTTCAATAGACTGCACGTCAATTCGTTTTCAGGCGCAATGCTTGGAAAAGCCTTTTCGCAATGCTAACCGATTTCTCGGTTTTGTCATCCATCTATCTTTATTTGCTGGGCCAAGCATTCCCAAAATGGCTTCGGGTCGACTGTCTCCTCATTTCGACAACTTGTCTGTCGCTGCGCTATTGATTCGCTACCAATCGAATGATAAATGAGTTTTATGATAAATGAGATAAAGTATACGAATACAGTTTATCCGGAACGATAATTTCTTACATGACTTTGAAATCAAACCGCATTTACCTGCTGGATTCAGCCCTGTTCAACTGAGAACGGGCAGCAATCCTACTCTGTCTTTCGTTTGGAAAGCGATTCTGTCAGCGCAGACATCCTGTCTGAGGATACGACGTCAAGGAGCGCGAAGAAGTCATTCGCGCTGCGAGAAAAACTAGGTGCACGAAGCACGCGCTTGGGTGTCAGCCTTCGGCGGCGCTCCTGTCCGTTTAGGGAACGGAGCACAAAACTTAAGCGCTCCGCACCACGGAATCAACGGGCCCATTCAAAGTATTCCAACACATTTACTTGACAATCAAAGTATTCCACGCATTCATGACATAACATAAAAAAAATCAAAAGATACACGAAACCCTACGCCTCGGATTACAACAGGGTCTGCATATCCTAGGAATAAAATTGTTCTATTGAATTAGTAAAATTTGTGCCTGGGATTTATTTTTTTACAGATTCATATTAGACAAATTAACCTATGATTTCCAGAGCAGTACAAAAAGCGTCATTTGAAAATAACTGAGAAAACAGCAGAAAGTATTCCGTTCCATTTCATAACTGTTTTTGCAGAAAGAAAACAAAAATAATTCTTGCAAACTGCACTTTTGCATCTCCATTCACGCACTTTATGAATATGATCCACACTCGCGAAAAGGTAATATGGGCAGAACAGGTAGTTTCAGGTGCAATGCCAGTCTGGGAGTGAAATTCACTGTTAAAAAACTTCAAGCGAAGACTGCCCTTCGTGGCATTTTAATATCCTCCATTTCAACTCTGTCCTTCAGCGCGAAGTACTGAACTATCTACTTTACTGATTTTTCTAAAACATACCTAGCTAAAATATTCTAAAATTTTTCTTGTTTATTTTTATCTATAGTATTTTTTGTGTCCCACGCGATACATGCATATTCAAATAAAGGTATCACGTTTGTTTTATAAAATAGTTCCCCCGTCACATGCGGAAAGTTCCGCGCTTTTCGACAAAAGAAACCCAACGATTTTAAACGCTTTGCTGCGGTATAATCTACATGCCGATTTCAACACCACGAGGATATGAGCTAGATATCTAGATACTAATATTCTGTGACTGTTTTAAACAAGTGCAGTTGATTTGTTTAAAATAATTGGTGGTAGATTGTTTTCTAGAGGAAGACGTGCATATGGTTTTATGTAGATTTAATTTCATTCGCCATTATATCGATATATCAATTTTAACTTGATTCTTTGTATGATGATGTTGTCCATTATTATATATTACTTCTCTATATAACATGCAATGATCGGCGAACGTTCTCATGAATGAAGTACCTGACTCATCAAAATTGTTCATATAAAATTAAAAGTATTACAGATCCTAATTGTTAATTGTTAAATTTTTGAGTTGGGAAAACGATGCGTCAGCCAGCCCTCAGTGAACTGTTGGATGAGGAAACCATATAATTGAATAGGTCCTTTTGCAATGAAGTTATTTTATAGTTTTTAATTGTGCCGTTTTACTTGATCTTTTTTTTTTTGTGCTTAAGCTATATGTACTCTATCCTTATGCTGTGTTTCTGGCGAACTGTTACAGCATGGATCTTACTAAGCCGAGAGGTGGTCGAACTTACAGCTGGTGGCAGACGGTTCAGATGCGCTGCAGACATAGGTCCCGCTACCAAGCGTAAAAGCCTCGTAAAAGACAGCAGAGCTTCAGACCATTCATTGTCTTCACAAAGGGACAGTATATATGATCCACTTCCAACAGACGCATGGCCAGTGAGGTGTCAGGCATAAAAATACTTCGGAAGTGTGGCTTTCTCCTTGACCGGTAGCCTATGATTCGCGATATAATCGCACATAGTCACAACAGCCACATTGTGACGTTCTGCGGCGCTACGAACCAGACATTGTCTGTCTATAGCTCTGGGGTTTTGGTTCTACACCGGGGTGCCACTTGTTTTCTCGTAGGAACATAAGCCAGTCAGATAACCAAACCGCCGGCTACGTATAGTGCAATGATGCTATTTTAAAAGCTAATTTTGCCCCATCCACAATGCTCGCATAAGATCAGAGCCCCATACCATTCTCGCTTCAATGAGGGCAAAATCCCCTAATTCTATTCCCATTCCATTCCTTCCACTTCTGCGCCCTTCCATTCCCTTTCTATTCAGGGGTCGCGAAATAGCGGTATGATTCCGGAATCTTTTTTACTCCGAAGTGACAACTCCGCAACACTGGTAAAGTGGACGCTCGCAAAAAATCTTCAACAATTACGATAAACAAAAACATAGCGCGTTGAGATGTTTTCTACGTAACATGAAAATGCATTCAACCTTCGGGCGATGTTATCATGTTCTTGATAATATCAATTTCGTTGTTCTTGATAGAGTAAGTTTTAACCGCACTTCTCGGGTTCTACTCGATCTGCAAGACAGTTAATCTACCTCACGGTGTGATCTACCTCGACCCCTCACACCTCATGACAGAGACACTTTGCAAGTGGAGGAGGGAGAAGTTTACTGAACGTTTCAGACTTCTACCAGCTCATACTCTGAAGGAAAATGTTGACACAACATACATATAGCAAACATTTCATGAGCCTTTTATATTCGCATGTGGGCAAATGATAAAAAGAGGGACAATTGTGGCAATTCCATGTGCGTCGAAAATAAATTGCCATTTATTCTGCCAGTTCAGGTTCCCAATTTTTAATATTTTCCATAAAGCACTACTGCCGGGTATTTTTAGAACGGTGCGAAACCGGCAAAACAATATTGCTTTCTTTTCGGTAATGGTGAACGAAATGTATTCGATCCTAAACGGCTTTTGGTTCGGGTTACGGTTTTAGCCTCTGTACTTGACTGCCGCACAGCAGAGAAAGCGAGAAACAAGTTTACCGACAATTTATGAAGATGGTGTTGATTTCACCGCCGAAACATTTTAGTATGACAACGCCTATAGAAGTCCTCCCAGAGAAAGCACAATAAGTCGGGGAGCAGATAAATTTGTTGAATGACGCTGTGTTATGCGTATTTTCATTCGCTTGAAGCAGGATGTCGATAGCCCTGTTTTAACGCATCGGAATTTTAAAATTACCTATTGTTGCGTAAGCGCCAATTGTGATAATTTAAACCAAGTGTTTCCTGGAAAACATCGGACTTATTCACAACTAAACACATCGATAGAAGTGACCATAATGTCCCACATTGAAATTTCACAGTATACTTAAGGGCAGAGTTTGTATTAACCATGTTCAAATAACCTGAGACTGGGGTAGAGAAATGCATCAAAGCGTAGAAGGGACAGAAAATAGATAGGACGACGTCTCAAACTCAGCTAACTTCATTTATTTTGTCCACCTCCTTATATAGTCCCAAACTCAAGGTCATCTCCACCAACACCAAAGGATGAAGTCTAAACAGTTCAAGCTCCACAGCCTTCGTCAAACAATGCAAGAATATTGACAACGTTTACAGCTCCACGCGATAAGGCAGCATCATCCACCCTCAGACTTGAACAAAAGGACCTCTTCCCCTATCATTCTATGCACAGTCCATTCTATTAAAACATAAACCCTCTCCACGAAAAAACAAAAAAAAAACTGAAACGATAGTTGGGCCAAAACACGTGGATAACCACAAAGCAAAAAGTTTTACAGGTTTTTGGAAAAATCACGAACAACCTAAATAGAAAAACAAAATTACATTTTTAGAAAGCTTTTTGAATTGATTCCAAACTGTAGTGAAGCCTGACTTATGCAGTTTCCTATTGACTTTATCCGCACGGTCTCCCTTAGTACTCTCTTTACATCGTTCCTCTCTTTGCATATTATTTCCGTCTCCGACCAGTGCGCCGTGCAGTTGTTACATTCATGAATATGTTTTGCTATTTCCGAGTTTTGAGCATTGTTCATTACATTTCTTTTATGTTCGTTCAATCTATCATTTATGCAGGGTGACGTTTGTCCTACATACTTAAATCCACACTCTAATGGTATCTCATACACCACACCAGTCTCGCAACGTACGGACTTTTCCCGATGAGCCTTTTTGCACTTACCATTAGAGTGTGGATTTAAGTAAGTAGGACAAACCTCACGCTGCATAAATGATAGATTGAACGAACATAAAAGAAATGTAATGAACAATGCACAAAACTCGGAAATAGCAAAACATTTTCATGAATGTAACTACACGGCGTACTGGTCGGAGACGGAAATAATACACAAAGAGAGGAACGATGTAAAGAGAGTAATAAGGGAGACCGTGCGGATAAAGTCAATAGGCAACTGCATAAGTCAGGCTTCACTACAGTTTGGAAGCAATTCAAAAAGCTTTCTAAAAATGTAATTCTTTTATTTTATTTAGATTGTTTGTGATTTTTCCAAAAACCTGTAAAACTTTTTGTTTTGTGGTTATCCACGTGTTTTGGCCCAACTATCGTTTCAGTTTTTTTTTTTCGTGGAGAGGGTTTATGATTTAATAGAATGGACTGTGCATAAAATAATAGGGGAAGAGATCCTTTGTTCAAGTCGGAGGGTGGATGGATGCTGCCTTATCGTGTCGACCTGTAAATGTTGTCAATGTTCTTGCATTGTTTGACGAAACCTGTGGCGCTTGAACCGTTTAGACTTCATCCTTTTGTGTTGGTGGAGATGACCTTGAGTTTGGGACTATATAAGGAGGTGGACAAAATAAATGAAGTTAGCTGAGTTTGAGACGTCGTCCTGTCTATTTTCTGTCCCTTCTACGCTTTGATGCTTCTCCTCTGCCCCAAGTCTGAGGTTATTTCAACATGGCTAATATTCACCAGCTCGCCTGCACCCTTACGATATTTTCTAGAATTTGTATATTATTTATCGCGCTTCCAAAACAGTACCCTTCAAAGAAATCACCCACAACTTCCTAGAGTTGTAGTTGATTGTGGGTGAGCAATACATCTTAGAGTTCAATTATATTATTAATTTATTATTTCTTAGAAGTGCTTTGCAAGACCGTAGGCGAGAGGAGCGTGGTGGGCGTAGGTGAAGGGAGCGGCAGCCTGCACCACTGGGGCGGCGTGCACTGCGCGCACGGCAACTGGAGCAGCGTGAACGGCGTGCACGGCCACTGGAGCAGCCTTGACAACGACCGGGTGTGGACCCTCGACGGCGGTGGAGAAGAACGGAGCGTCGGCTGGGGCCGAGGTCTTGGTTCCTGGCTCGTTGGTCTCCACGGTGGGGTGGAAGCCGGTGGCGTCAGCCACGTACTTCACCACACGACTGACTCCGAAGGCATCGACATAGCTGTAGGAGCCGACCTTGTTGTTGAACTCGTCTCCGGTCTCCTGACGGGTCATGCGTGTGCCGAACTCGTCGACGTTGTCGAAGCCGAAACTGTATGGCTGGGGAAGGTGCTGCAATAAAAAAAAAAAAAAATATATACACTTGCATCAGCAGAGTTATGCAGAAAATAAAAGCCTGTTTACATATACGAGACAATACATTTTCTTTGCATATGACTTTATCTAAATGCGTAAAAGTTTGGCTGAAGCAAGGGTTTGCAGTTCGAACTCGTCGGCTGTTTTTCCCTTCCATAATAAAAAAACAAAGATTTGTCTTTTTTATTATGTGACCGTGCTTGACAGTTTAAAGTGAATATGCATACATTCTGAGAAATATCAATACGGTGCTTCCGATGTTACCATTTATAAGACGGTGTTGACGCCTGATTACCTAGCTATGCTTACTATGATCAAACTGAAGGTTCTCAAATGATCTACTGTCGTTCGAATGGACGTTCTATATAACCTCACATGATATCTTGTGTTCTGAGGTATTGCATAAAATCTTAGGTCTTTCAATATTGCTACAATTTCTCACTTTACTGACCTGCTCCACAACAACTCCGCAAGCCACGTAGGCGAAGAGGCAGCACACAAGGACCTGGAAGCAAACATGACGTTGTTATTCCAGTCAAAACAAAGACAAATCGGTTTTTCAAAATCTCAATATCCAAGTCAGCGACTGGCGTCAAGAGGCTTGCCTACCTTGGTGAACATGATGATTACTTTTCCTCTTGCTTGAGAGTGGAAACGATGGTGCAGTACAGGACAGCAAAGCCTTATATACCCGGTAAAAAAATAATTTAACTTTAGACACGCCCTGTAAAGCCATCCAGTCAATAGCGTAAGTGAATCGACGAAGAAAAAATAAGCAGATTGCTGCCTTGATTAAATTACAGTGTGGTGAACTCGGAAAGACGGGAGAGAAAAGGAATGCGGTTAGAAAGGGCTTTTTTTTTTTTTGTAGCTGTTCTTTTTAATCTATGATTTGAAATGCCGTTATGGAGTAGGATGCTTTTGCGCTTCAGGAGAAATGTTGAAATCAAGCTAATGCTTGCATTTTCAATATCATGTTCGTTGAAGTCTACATTGTTCAGCTGAGACAGAAAAGCCACGTTTAGAGTCGGAGAAATTCTCTACATTCAATACAATAACAATGTTTCAAGCTTACATTCATGCTAACATTCAGCACATCACAATTTTAGCTTCTGCGAAGATATTGGTATAAAAAATATAGTCCAGCTTTTATGTAGTTTTTTGTTCATTTCTTAAAGGTGCGAAGAATGCGATTACTAAGAAAGCGTAACATGCATTGCATTATGGTATTTGATTACCTAATTCAAGTTTTAAAGAATTTAAAATGAAGTCGATGGTGTACAATATCTGGTTAATAATTTCAAATACTTAACCCCATTTTTATTTAATTGAGTAATACCTTATACCCCTTACAAACGAAAACAACTACTTAACACTTATTCCTTTAGACAGTACTTAATATTTTTCGCAGATATCAAGCAAGGCATTTGCCTAATTTTTAACTAGTGAGTTGTGGCATATTGTAATGTACAGCATTCATATTTTTTAACCGTATCGCTTGAACCTCGGCCGGCCGGTTGGTGAGCGCATTATCGTGGCGTGATGCGGCAAGTCACCGAGATTAGGTGTCGGCCTTCTGCCACACGCGTGTACTCCCGCAGAGCAGGAGCCCTAAACTCGTCAAACACAAAGTTGGAGCCGAAAGTTGGCGGAGCGCGATGATTGGACGTCGGCGACAAAAACGCGAAGTCATCGTCGCGGTTGTTCAATCGGTGCGCTCCGTCAACTTCGGCCCGAACTTTGTGTTTGACGAGTTTAGGTCCCCTGCTCTTTAACGCCGGAATAAGGCGCAGGTCTCGCAGCCGGTCCAAGTTCGCGCGACATTAATAAAATCTGAAAACTGTACATGTGTTCTACTTTATTGGCATTCTTATACCCCTGCCAGACGGGCTAGTTTAGTGTCACTACAAGCGAGTGCACTTCAGCCAGTTGAAACACACTCCAAGTGTGTTGGTGGTACACGGGAAAACTTAGTGGTCACTCCGAAATGTTGGCAATGACGATGGGTAAGTAATGGGCACGCAAAATATTGCAGTGCATATGGATTTTTTATAAATAGCTTCGTCGTCTCATTAGAAACACATTACCACACATTGTTGCGCTAAGTCAGGAGCTTTAACCCAAATTTAAATCTGATTTGATAATTACGATCAGCCAGTACAAGCCAGTGATACACGTCCGCACGCCGGTACGATGTTTATCCACATCGAAAAAAGCAGACTGTGACGATCGTGAGTTCCGAGAAGGCCGGTGTTTCGTGAAGCCGGGGAGTGACATTGACGTGTTCCGAGAATGACTGCCTCGCGGGGCCGGGGTGTGGCGGAACAGGAAACAGCGCGCCTGCAACCTTGGACGGACCACCCGGGCCTTCCCGCATTCCGTGCTCGTCGGGAACAAAGGGGGAATCGAGGGAAATGAGAGATAGAGAGAAGGGGACTCGCCGGCCGTCGGTGGGATTTTCGGCAGGGGCGGCAGTTGGAGGGCGCGTCGATTGACTTTGGATGCGTGGCGAGCGCTTATGGCCTGAATGTCCAACGAGACTGAATGTCCAACGAGCCTGAATGTCCAACTGGTCACGTGACAGGCGAGACGGAATGTACAACGAGACGAAAGATCCAATCGAGACGCAATGTCCATCGAGTCTGAATGTCCAACGAGACGAAAGGTCCAATCGAGACGGAATGTCCAACGTGCCTGAATATCCAACGAGACGAAAGATCCAACCGAGACGGAATGTCCAACGAGCCTGAATGTCCAACGAGTCTGAATATCCAACGGATATAGAATAAACCTTGCAAAGAATTTAGAAGATATTTCTTTGTTTAATTGTAGGATTACTGATAGTTACGGCGGTAAAAAATGCGTTCGATGAAATGGGGAACCGGACATTTTGGTGCGGAGACATCGGTACGCGACATTTCGGTATGTGATCACTTCGGCACCGGGCTTTTCAGTACCGGGATTTTTGATGCAAGGCTATTTTGGTATGCCGCTGAGCTTGTCCCACTGACATTGCCTCTGTGAAGTCCCCAAAATGAAATTAAAATTAAGCTCGTATATACTGTAGACTTCATAAAATCCCAAAAACAATTAATTTATTGTTCGTTTTATACATCTAAATATAAAGATGATATCTATAATTTAAAAAAAAAAACGTTTAAAAGGTCACACATGCTACAAGATCAAAGACCGAACTCGTTGACCATTGACAACCTGCCACGCGTTTGATTTTAGAAGGTCGTACCTCTGGAGCGGAAACATGTGGGACCCACGAGCGTCCTCAGCCACCGTTTTTCCGTATTGTACGAGTCGCTGTATTTTTCTTATTCGTGTTCCTAGTCCCGCAAAGATGATGTCCCTCGCTTGGGAGAAAATCGCCTGATTGAATTTTTAGTATTACAATTATAATTAGGTGAATTCGGTGTAGTATATGTAATTACTCTAAATTGTAGTTTTTGTTTTCTTCTTTTTTACAGAACGAACGTGAAAGTTTTAGACATTTCTGATTGGACTTCTCGGTCCCCAGAAACAAAAATTCTTTCCTCATATCAAAATCAGTGATAGAATACAACGTTCCTTCTATTAAGCCTTTGTGCAGCTAATCTCCTCAATTGGTGAGCTTTTGTCCGGTGATTGTGCATTGACGCTTATCGCGACGATTAGTTTCGCATGCTTCGGCCACCGAAGCGGTTGTTGTCGCAGTGAACCATGTATTAAGCAACAAGTAAGTAATACTCATAATTATTAAAATACTTTTTTAGGGTTGGCTTCCGTCGTTTCCGCCTTTCCTGGTCACGTGGCATGCAGCAATCGCACCGATACGCGCCCAGGTAGCATACCAAGGCTGCGATCGGATTTCAACTGGTTCTAACTCTGTCACAGAGCCGCTGTGACAGTGCGACCGTTATTTATTCATATGCGTACATTACAAGTGCACATATGACCACGGCATCAGGAGGTCAGCCCCTCGCTCGGTCTTCCCAAATTCCATAATGCTATAGTTGCGAGTGAACACACTCACAAAGAACCCGACTTTTTATCATTTTGAATAACCCGGGTACGATTCACTATCGGACCCTGGCCAATTCTGAGAGCTGCATTTGTCATCCTCTCTTTTTTGAAAAGAAGGTCTCACTGTTGACCCCCACTGTCACCGGCAATCTACACACCCAACCCTAGTCAACTCTTTACGACAGTTCGACAAACGGGGACTTTCACCTCATTCTTCATTCTGCGAATCGGGACGGATCATCCTTCTTTCAGTTGTCCAGAGACCAATGGAATTTCGACGAAGTGACCGGATTCGTGGTGCAATACGCTTACCCTACAAGAAAAGAAAGCCACGTGGAACGATCTCTTGTTATATTCACACATGATGCAGGCTATTGGTACATCCGGGTGTGAACATTCTGCTGCACGCCGAGATGGATGCGTTCGCGTTCGCGAACCTTTATCAGCAGTCAAGCTCCCACCCACCAAGACGTCATGAACTACCTCGACAGAATGGCGAGCTTTGGAGTGCTTCCAGTAGCCAGTTAAATTACATGGGCTTCTGAAAACCACTATGCATGTCACGTGAAAAAAGAAAAAAAGTTGTGTACTGTGTGATACTAGTATTATCGCTCTACTCACTGACATACAAACATTCACTTGACGTCACTCGCTAGGTGCGCTGGCATCGGCCACCACGGTCGCCATCTTCGAGGTCTCCTTTTATCCCACGTAGGTGTCAGGTGCCGTCTGGCCCGACATTTCAGCGCGGGTTAGCAGCATTTTACAACTTTAAGGGGTCTTTTTGGCCGAAACTAGGGGTTATTTTTAGACTTTGGTGCTTTTGAAGCGCCGTAGGAATATTTTTTGTGTGTTTCAGTTCGTTTTTGACGCTATCGGACTTTTCCACCGCGGCCGCGTTGTTCCCTCGGCTCCATGCAGCGCTCCGTGTCGCGCGCCGTGCCCACGGCGGTAGCTCTTTTGCAAGAACTGAGATTTTTCTACTTTGGGGTTTTTGTAGCACGGTGTGATTACTCTTTGTTTTGTTTTGCTAGTTACCTTATTGTTTTTTCTCTAGCAGATTTTCTGCACTACGGCCGTGTAACCGTGTTACACGGCCGTAGTGCAGAACTGCACTACGGCCGTGTAACCCTGGTCCCGGGGTTCGTTTTGGGCTCTCGCCCAAAACGAACCCCGGGACCAGGGTTGGGGTACCAACCGTCACATTGGTGGCAGCGGTGGGACACCTTAGCTTTTGGGTTATCGGACGGGATCCTAAGAACTTTGAAGGGCACCCCCTTCCGGGTGGAACGTAAGTGCGGAGGCCTCTAATTTTGGCGATCATGGCGATGGACCAGGCAGGAGCCGTTTCGGGCCCTAGTATTACCCCTTTAAGCAGTATGGTGCCAGTTTTCATTGGAGACGGCAAAGGCGTAACCGTACATGACTTTGTAGATATGGTGGAGCAGGTAGCAGTGATGGGGTCATGGAAAGAGGTGCACAAGCTAGGGGTCGCCAGATGTAGGGTAGCGGGAGTAGCTTACGATTTCGTGTGGCGCGACGAACGCGCAAAAGACTCTAAGACGTTCACTGACCTAAGGGCTGCGCTTCTCAAGCGCTTTGACACTGAGCTGCCCGGTGTAAGGTTGCAGCGTTTTCTGGCTCCCCGTCAAAAAGACGACGAGGACGTGCAGACGTATGCCACGCGTCTTCAATCGTTGGGGACGGACACGTTTCGTGCTGATCGTGGCGGGGTGGCAGTTCCTGGGACGGAGGATCGAGCCGAAATCGCCAGGGAGCTGATGAAAGAGCAGCTTTGCTCGCAGTTTGTGCAGGGGTTAAAAGACCCAATTCGTCGTTTCGTGTTGTCTCGTCGGCCAGAGCGGTTTTAAAAGGCAGTCGAGGTGGCTACGCAGGAGAAGGCTAACGAGAGCCTGACTTCCAGGATTCAACCCGTGCGCGTGGTGGACAGCCCAGCGAAATCGACGAGTTGAGGGAGAGACTAGCTCGACTCGAAACACTGTTTTTGCAGAGAGAGGAACGGCCTCGCGGGGGATCCGGAAATCGAGGACGCCGCGCTCCTAGGTGCTACTCGTTTGGCGAGCCTGGTCACTTTGCTCGACAGTGTGATAGACAGACGGCACCACGCTCCATAGAGGGTAGTCGAGACACGGTTCCAAAAATTTTGTAAGCCCCCCTACCGCCCCGTTTGTAAAGAGGGACGAAGGGGACCGGAAAGAAAAAGAGGCCTGCGCGGGCTCGGTCACAGGGGAAAGGGCACAAAGGGAAACGCATGCTGACCCTCAGAGAAAAAACAATGAACGGAGATACGACACGGGTCCGTCTGAGATAATTGTTGAACGGTGTTCAGAGGAGTCGAGCCCCGTTGTTGAGTGTGAAGTGAATGGCTGCATTCTTAGAATGTTGGTGGACACGGGATCGCGGGTCACGTTGCTAAAAGAGGTAGCGTTAGGAAAAATGAAAGATAAAACGCTAAAGCCGTGCGCGGAACAAAAGAACAAAAGGTTTCACGGCAGCACCGGAGATGAGATTAAAGTAAAGGGTTGTTTCTGGCTGAAGATCAGCTTGGGGAACTGCCGCTTTGAGCATCCGTGTTTTGTAATCTGTGATGATTCAGCACTCGCTCTTGATAGAATCTTAGGACAGGACGTTCGTTCTGGGCAGGGAATAGATGTTTTGGTGACTCGGAGGGCACTAACGGTGGCGGGTCAAGAGGTCCCCATTGTGAACTGGCAATCTGCGGGGATCAAGAGCGGCGTGCTGGAGAAATTGCGCGCGGGGATCCCAGTTCGTCTGGCATCGCCGTGCACCATTCCCCCTTTGTCCGAGGTTCTCTGCTGGGCGAGGACGGCTGAAGAAATTCCTAAGGAGGAGCTGGGAGTGCTTGAGTCGGCTGACCTTCTGACTCACGGCATGGTGAATGATGGTGAATGACAGATCGAGAGTACCGATAGCCCTGCTTAACCTAAGTCGAGAAGAGCTGTTAGTCCCCAAAAACAAACCAGTGGCTTATTTTTATGGAGCCTCTGTCAGTAAGTCCGAGTAGGTCATGAGTGTGGGTGCTGCGAGTCCCCCGTCAGAGCCGACAGACGAAGAGTTGGAGATTAAGTTCAACCTCACGGAATAGCTGGGGAGTACAGAGCTCGCCTCATCGGCGTGATTCGAAAGCACCTGCCGGCATTTGCATGGGGTCCACTGGACCTGGGCCGCTGTGACGTTATTAAACACCGCATTGATACCTTGGATTCGAAACCCGTGTTTCAGCGTGCATACAGGATCCCATACTCCCAGAGGCGCGAGATGGATAATCAGGTGAAGGAGCTAGTGGAGAAGGGCATTGTGGAGCCGTCGAAGTCGCCTTGGGGGACTCCGGCGCTGCTGGTTGAAAAGTCAGATGGATCGTTTCGGCTTGTGGTGGACTATCGGAAGTTGAATGCCGTCACGCGAGTGGATCCATACCCTATTCCTGACATCCAGGAGACCCTGGCCCAGCTTGGCAGCGCTGGGTACTTCAGTGTCGTGGACTTAGCCTCTGGGTTTTGGCAGATTGAGATGGATTCCACAGACAAAGCTAAGACGGCATTTAACACTCCATCAGGCCACTACGAGTGGAACCGGATGCCAATGGGTCTCGTAAACAGTCCAGTGGTGTGGCAGAGGACTTCCGATGATATTCTCGAGGGGCTGTTGGGACAGTTCTGCCATGTTTACATGGACGATATTGTCATCTACAGTCGCGATTTCGACTCGCACTTGCGGGACATCGAGTTCGTCCTGCGAAGGTTTCAGGCGACTGGGCTGAAGTTGAGGCCCTCGAAGTGCCAGTTTTTGAGGCAGGAGGTTAAATATCTCGGACATATCGTATCCGCGGAGGGGGTTCGGCCCGACCCAGACAAAGAGGAAGCCGTACGAGATTTCCCGAGGCCGACTAAGGTGAGGGACGTGAGAGAGTCTTTGGGACTCGTTGGCTATTATCGGAGATTTATCAATAACTTTTCCAAGATCGCCAAGCCCCTGACCATGCTCACATCCAAGTCGGCTACCTTCGAGTTGGGTGATGATCAGCAGGAGGCTTTTCGGGAACTAAGAGACAAACTCCTTGCAGCACCGGTGCTTTGTTATCCAGATTTCGAGACACCCTTTGTTTTGGCGACGGGTGCTTCGCAATATGCACTTGGGGCTGTACTCTCAC
Source organism: Ixodes scapularis (assembly GCF_016920785.2). Lineage (NCBI taxonomy): Eukaryota > Metazoa > Arthropoda > Arachnida > Ixodida > Ixodidae > Ixodes > Ixodes scapularis. The sequence continues at coordinate 59,704,722 of NW_024609880.1, read as the reverse complement.
AGAAAAAGAATGGAGTTGAAAGACCCGTGGCCTACGCCAGTCGACAGCTGAACAGAGCCGAGCAAAACTACAGTGCGACAGAGCGGGAGTGTTTGGCACTGGTTTGGGCTGTGCGCCATTTTCGGTGCTATTTGTACGGCCGCCGCTTCCAAATAATAACTGAATGCAGGCCTCTGCGGTGGCTAATGAATGTGAGAGATCCCGGCTCTCGCCTAGCTCGGTGGAACCTGCAGTTGCAGGAATATGACTTTGAGATCGAACACAAGTCAGGAAATGGAAACACCAATGCGGACGCCCTCAGTCGATCGAGGGAGGCCTTTACGACAATAGGCGCCGTTGAGAGTTTTGTGCCGGTCATCGAGAGCGCTCGTATTAAGGAAGAGCAGAAAAAAGATCCGGGCCTCGCAAAAATTTTGAATAGGATGGCAGACGACACCGCCGACGAACGAGCCTATTTTAAGAACAGCGTAGGTGTCCTTTGTAAACGCCGACTAGGAAACAGTGAAGGTATGGCGCATGAGAGGGTTGTGATCCCACGAAATTTGGTTGACACGGTGCTGCGGGCCTATCACGATGCCCCATTCTCGAGACACTTTGGTGTCAGAAAGACGCTTGCAAAAATTAGTGCAAAGTATATTTGGACGGGAATGCGGAGGGATGTTAAAAGACACTGCGATTCCTGCGAGTCATGTCAGCTGCGGAAGACGGGACAGAGGAAGCAAGCGCCGATGGAGAGGTTCAACGAGGTCAGGGAGCCATTCGAGAGAACCGCACTTGACATAGTGGGACCTCTTCCGACTACTACAGAGGGAAACAAATATGTTCTCGTCTTTGTTGATCATTTTACGAAGTACTCGGAGGCTCTGCCCTTGAAGGACCAGAAGGCAGAAACGGTAGCTAGAGCCTTCGTGGAAAAGATAGTCCTGCGGCACGGTACTCCCCAGCAGCTTCTCACGGATCAGGGGACGAATTTTGTTTCGCGGCTGATGAAGGAGACGTGCCGAATCCTGAACATAAGAAAGCTAACAACAACTGCGTATCATCCTGAATCGAACGGTGCCGTAGAGCGACTCAACAAAACGCTAAAGGGGCTGCTGTCCCACCTCGTTAGCAGGGACTAGAGGCACTGGGATCATTGGATTCCGTACGTGTTATTTTCATATAACACTGCGGGACACGAGAGCACCAACGAGACCCCTTTTTTTGTGCCACGGCCGCGACCCACGACTACCCCACGAGATCCTCGACGCGCCGAGAGTGCCAAACTACGATAGTCTAATCGACTTCAAATCCGAGTTGGCGTTACGGCTACAGGCGGCTCACGACCTCGCTGGCGAGGCGTTGCGTTGCTCACAAGAAAGACGGAAGACCCTATATGATCGCGGATCACGAAATCCAGACTTTCGAGAGGGGGATCGCGTCTACCTGGACGTGCGCTATCCAGGGAGGGGCCTATCGCAAAAGTTGGGATCTAAATGGAGGGGCCCGTACCAGGTGGTTAAGCTCGATAGGCCGGTCACAATAAGGGTTAAAGAGCTGGCTACTGGAGCCAAGAGTACAGTGCATGTAAACCGGCTGAAGCTTGCTAATGACGACGCTCGTCCGGCCTCCTCTGGCGCCCCTTTGGCTGACAGTTTTCCCACCCCTTCCTGCACTGCCTTAGACGACAGTCTGCCTCGGTCGACGGCAGATGGCACAGACACAATTAGAGGGGAATTGGGTCAGATATACCTCCCGAAACTTGGGAGATGCTCGAACAAGCTCTGGCTCCACCGATGCTAGAGGTCCCGGGTGCTGCCTCGGGACCAGAGATCCAGACTGCACGTGTCCGTCCTCCTTCGAGCGGAGAGATCGTGGTTGAAAACTAGATCTGGGAGATGTGCTACCCTTCCGGTGGCGACCCCGTGGCTGTGCACCTTTGAGGGAGAAAGTTATTGGCTTGTTTTTTTGTGTATGCACCTGCCTGGTTTTATAAATTCTAGAGCGTTCACATTGACGTAAACTTTTAAATTGGAGGAGGGTGGAAGTGGTTAGGGTGGACTCTTGAAATAGATGCTTAGTATTGTGTTGAACGTAGTTCAAACAAAAAAAAAGTGGGGGCGAGTGTGACGATCGCGAGTTCCGAGAAGGCTGGTGTTTCGTGAAGCCGGGGTGTGACATTGACGTGTTCCGAGAATGACTGCCTCGCGGAGCCGGGGTGTGGCGGAACAAGAAACAGCGCGCCTGCAACCTTGGAGGGACCACCCGGGCTTTCCCGCATTCCGCGCTCGTCGGGAACAATGGGGGAATCGAGGGAAAGGAGAGAGAGAGAAGGGGACTCAACGGCCGTCGGTGGGGATTTTCGGCGGGGGCGGCAGTTGGAGGGCGCGTCGATTGACTTTGGATGCGTGGCGAGCGGCCAGCGGAAATAAGACAAAGAAGGAATGCCGTGCTGATTCCTGAGGCGGAAACAAGATTTTGACAAACGCGTTCCACGCAACTGCGACGACTGATCGCCAGCCAGCCCGGGACTCTACACGGGAGCCCCGGTTTGCCTGCCCCTGCGGTGTCCTGAACGCCTCGATAAGCACGTCGTCAACGCAAGAGCCCCGGTCTGCCAGTCGCCAACAAGCCCGTCGTCAACGCAAGAGCCCGGACTCTACACGGGAGCCCCGGTCTGCCTGTCGTCAACAAGCACGTCGTCAACGCAAGAGCCCCGGTCTGCCAGTCACCGACAAGCCCGTCGTCAACGCGAGAGCCCGGACTCTACACGGGAGCCCCGGTTTGCCTGTCGTCAACGAGCACGTCGTCAACAAAGCGTGAGCCCCTGTGTCACCGACCCTCCCTCCAATTTCTTACAATTAATTTTGTTGTATCTGTTCGCCGGTCTCCTCACTCGCTCTCGCCCAAAAGTAACCCCGGGACCAGGGTTGGGGTACCAACCGTCACAAGAGGTAGGGATTGAATACAGGATTCCTGGGTTCTGCAACGCAAGCATTTGCTCCGCGTGCTCCGAGCTAGTGTGCGCAAGCCTTTTTTTTTTTTCTTTTGGCTAGTGTGCGCCAGCCCACTCGGTCACTCGCCACAACGAAACATCATGAAGTGTGTGGAGGACGAGCTGGAGGGCGATATCCGCGACGTTGGACAGTGGAAGCGCGTGGTTGGGGTACTTTTCTCCGTGAAAGCCCAACGCCTTTCAGATGAAAGGCAGCTGGACCTGGATGCCGACGCACAGGAAAGAATTTCAAGTGACATCGGTCAGCAGCTGCATGCCAATGCCTTCACCATAGCCGCTCTCATGACCGACAACCTACCCGTGATCAGTCGAGAACTGTGGAGTTTCTAGAGGAACGAACGGTGGTTCCAAGAAACCTTGCCCTATATGGGCGAGTTCCATTTCAAGCAAGCCGTTTGTGTCTCTCCTGCCACCTTCAGATTCCGGCATGGTCTTGCAGGTGCCTCCTGGTCGTCGCTGCTTGTCGCGCAGGGGCCAAGGCAGGAAACTATTTTAGCCGCTTGTTTTTCTACAATGCACTACTTTCCTGCCAACAGAAAACAAGTGCGCATCTAATATTACTCCTATCAAAATAATACTAATTTTACTCAGCGTTAATTTCTTCTATTATTTTTAGTCCTTGAACAGTGATATCGAGATTACACACTCGGTCTACCGGAGCGAGCGTAGAGTGCTCCTCGAACTCACTTCATTGGAAGTGTGTTCTTCGAGCAGGGCTGGGGATTTGAGCTCAAGATCACTGGGTTCTCCAGCGCGAGCTTTCTCTCCACGTACTCCGATCTGGTGAGCGCTAGCCCAATCGGCCACCGATACCCCTTAATAAAGACAGGTTAAAAGAATTATACGTTTACAATTCTTTGTAATGCCGAATTGGAGCTTAGCTCTTGAGGAGGAGGGAGGAAGGGTACGAAGGGGAGGGCAAATACTTTACTATAGTCGGTTACAAGTCAAGAAGGTAGGAGAAGCTCCTCCCACAAGTGTGATGCGCCCGTTTCAAATCTCTCCGCGGTCGAAAGAAGAGTTCACTGGAAACGCTCCTTGTTCCGCTTCAATGGGTTCCCACTTGTCTCCGATCCCACTTTTTAAGAAAGCGACCTTTGTATTCATCGGAAAGGGAACCGAGCCCCTGAAAGCAGCCTTTGTATCCATCGGGGGGGAAGCTAATCCCCAAAAGTCGTATTTGTTTCCGTTGGTGGGGGAGAACTCTAATCTCCCTCTCGTGGCTTCCACAATGCTAAGTCAAAGTCGAAAGATAAAGCAAATATGTACAGAAAGGCAAGACCTTCCTCGCGCGTTGGCCGCGACGTCACGGAAACGGTGGGACGCTATTGGATGCGGAGGTGGCGGAGGGATATCTGATTCCCTTTGAGGGGCATTTGCCGCTACCTTCTTGACCTGTAATTGACTATAGGGGGAATACATTCCACTCCTCTCAAATACAATAGCCTCGGCGCGGACAGGTTTCCTGGCCTTGGCGAGAGCCTCTATCGTCAGGGAGGTCTCGGCTATCGATTATATTGATGTTCTACATACCAAATTTATTGTTGTGGACTTTTGAATAATGAAGGGACATTTCGTGGAATCGGAGTCGACACCGCCGCGGCCGCCACGAACATCCACGAGCACTTGCGGGTGGACCGACGCGGACCTCCACTCCGTCAGGGCTGGATTCGGCGCTGTAGGCGTTCTGTCTAATGCAAATGAGCAGAGTGGAATGTATTCCCCCTAGTGATGTATTTGGGGAGGGTATGGCAGCTGCTCCCCTTCCGTACCCCCCCATCCTCCTCTCCTGCTCCCATCCCACTTAGCGTAAAAATTTCGCTAAATTTCCCGCTAAATTAAGCCGGGAAATTTTCCCGCTGAATTGACGTGTGACGTCACATGACACGTCACCTGAAATTTTAAATGTGACGTCACGTGACGTCACATGGGTAAAATTTTCCCTCTAAATTTAGCAATAAATTTGTCCACCAAACTTATCATAAACTTTTACCGCAAAATTTAGCGGGAAAATTTTACCCTCGTGACGCCACACGTGACATTACGCGTGACGTGATTTTGGGAAACAGCCCTTAATGCAACGTGCAGTTATGCCGACGCCGCTCAACTCATAAACGGGTTCCTATGAGCTGTGCTCTAAAACAACGTTACATTAATGAACGATTTTACGCCAGTTCGATGATTCTCATCGATCACTGCAAGCCAAGATAAAGAACGAAGCATATCCAACTTTGGCGTTCCGCTTCGTTCCGTGGAAGTCTACGAGGAGGCCCTGAAACTGCCGAATTAGTTCATAATTATCCAGTTGTCTCAAATAGTTACATGCTGAAACAAAAGTAGGCTCCATCATTCTCTGCTAACCAAGATAGCCGTTGAATGATTGACTTTGTCGTCGTCTTTTTATCAATTCAAGCTGCGCTAATCTTGGTTCAGATCAGCCTAAACTTCAAGTTCACCCCACTATTTTTTTTTTTTTTTTGCAATGCCACTCTTCTAGATGTCTTCTCTTCCACGAATTTCTTTTTTTATATACAATAAAACTTACGCCACCCTTTTGGTTTCTGTGCTGTCATGTTTCAACGTTGAAACAATCCTATGATGCCACGCACTCGATCGAACGAAGTGAGTTCGTCAAACTCACTCGAAGCCCAGTGTGCTCCTCAGGAAGGAGCCGTGTGGCACACTACAAAAATGACACTAAGAGCGAAGTGCACTCGCTTCTAGTGACACTAAACTAGCCCGTCTGACAGGGGTATAAATAATTTTGAGATGATATTAAATTATCTCCCTATTTATTTTAAATGATCGGAATCACAACCGATCATAGAAGTTGTAACGGTTGATTAATAGCACGTTTGTTAAAAAATGTGTGTTGAAAATCCTCCTTTGCCCACAAGGTCAGGAAGTTGTAAAAAACCTAAAGAAAACAAAACAAAACAAAACAAAAAATTGATGGAAGTATTGTGGTCGTTTATAAGATAGATAACACGAAATGCACTGGCGATATTTGTAATCTTGTTACAAATATTTTGCGGGTGTATTTTTCTTTATGTCTTCCAGTAATTTACGTAATCGATTCCAAAATTCAACGGTAAAGGGACACGATTATTTACACTGCACATTTTGTTTGTGTTTGCCATCTTTGCAGGGCACGATAAATATTGGAAGATATACAAACAAGGACAATCGCGACATTCTAGATTCAAGTATAATATATTCATTTTATTATTTATTTATTCAGTTATTAAAGTCAACAAGCTGTCAACGAAGCACCAAGTAGATATAATAAAATACATAATATTTCGGAACAATGAAAGCCTCTTTATATCTTTTTCAGTTTTTAAAACATCATATAATTTTTCGAGATATTTGGCCGATTAAGTCCGCACCCTTAACTCCTACTCCGAAGCTCCAAGTTTCATCTTACGGGCGCAGCAACTGAACAAATCGCAGCGCACATGTTTGCGACACACCGAAACTATCGACGAGCTGCATGAGCCACTTCCGACCGCACGGCTTTGACGAACCGAACATCTCGTGGATACGGGTGACAGAAGGCGAAACATTTCTAAGCTAAATTAATTAGGCCTGAGTGGAGCGGCAGAGTGTGAAGTAACAGAGACGAAGATGTTACGAAGTTTTCAAATGTATTAATATTTCTGAGAGGCTTGACGACCCCGCGAACATCTGCGGAATGTTACTTTTACCGATCTAATGATTATGCATTGTGTTCAAATTTAAATTAAAGACAACATTTTGTTAACTCGTTCGCCGTCGAAGGAAACTGTCGAACTTGCCAGATGCCGTACGAGACGAAGCCCGTCAATGCGCTATAGACCGGCACACCACCGTCCAATAGACGCCACGTCAATTCGCTTTTAGGCAAGATGCATGAAAAACCCTGTTTCGCAACGGTAACTGATGTTTGGACTTTTAAGTTAAGTTTCTTTATTCGCTAGGCTAATCATTCTAAAAAGGGCTGCGGTTCGACAGTATCCTGATCTCAACAACATGATTCTTGTTGTTGTATGGGTACGCTACCAATCTACAGATAAATTCGTTTTCAGGCGAGATGCACGAAAACACTCTTCCGGAAGGCTAATTCCTTTCGGCTTTCTAATTAAACTGTTTTTACCCGATTAAACACTGTTCAACTGAAAATGGGCACCGGTCCTACTGTGTCATTAATTTCCGCATCTATTCTGGCAGTACAGACATCTTGTTTTCGAACGTCACGCCACGGAGCGCGAAGAAGTCGTTCGCGCTGCGAGAAAAACTCGGTGCACGAAGTGTGCGCTCCACTGTGAGTCTCCGGCGGGGCTCTTGTCCGTTTAGGGAACGGAACACCAAACTTTCGCATGACTACAATTATTTTACCGAGTTAGGAAGATTTCTGCCTGGGATAAAGTTTTTCCACAATCACATAAGTCAAACGAAGCTATGATATCCAGGGAAATAGAAAAGACATCGTTTGACATAATTGAGAAAACAACAAAAGCTAATTCATTCCATGCAAACTGTTTTTCGGGAAAAATGAGATGAAAAATTCTGCAATCTTATGCCTAAATTCACTAATATGAACTACACAGGCGTATCGATAATATAGGGAGAACATTTATTGTCACGTGGGATGCCAGTCTGAAACTGAAATAAACTATTGAAAAACTTCAAAGAAGACTTGCTCTCCGGCACTCCAATTTACTCGAGTTCAAGATTTATCTTGAGTGCTTGGTGTTTAGCCGCTTTGATTTTATAGTTTCTTTAGTTAATTTTTGTGGATATTAGTTGGGGGGGGGGGGGGGGTTCATTACAGTGCAGATGTACTGTACTATAGGTAGCGCTTTTTTATATAGCAGCTCCAGCGTCACCTGTTAAAAGTTATGAATGTTTCGATGCCAATGTTTGCGGTGTAACGAGCCTCGTTAGTTTCGTTGAGTCCGTTCAAATAGTCGGATACTGCCAGGAAGACCTAGAATCAACAATTCCAACGCGAAAAAGAGCACGGCGACTCACACGAACGCCAACATCCCATTCTGATTGTTTGTTTTTGGGCGACGGCGAGCTTTTTGCCCACACCCCCTTCGCGCACGCGCGGCGTCGGTGGCGTCCGCTAGGGGCGCTCCGGTTTGTTTGTATTTGTATATCTGAGACGGAGGCGGCTACGTTGGGCCTTCGGTTCAACAGCGAAAAGTCGGCAGTCCTTCTATTAGCCGGGTCCGAAGAGGCTAAATTAAAGTATGGTGCTGAACGGCGTGCAAGCACAGGTACAGGAGTCGTAAAAATACCTGGGAGTTGTGCTGACCAACAAGCCGGAGTGCTTGTCCGAGATTTATGCTCACCTCCGACAGGCAGGCGTGCGAGGTACGAATGCACTCCGAAAGCGTAATCATTGGAGTTGCAATCGTTTTCTGGTGACTCGCGAACTCTTGAAGGCGGTCGTGGTGCCTGGTTTCACCTTCGCCAACGTGGTGCTTTGTGTCCCTGGCCACAGTGCGGGAAGTCAAGGAACGTGGTCAACGAGAGGTCGGAAGGCAGACTCTGGGCTGTCATGGAATGGTGGCCACCGAGGCAGTCCAAGGAGATGGTTGTTGGTCGTTTTTTGATGCCAGGGAGGCGACAATAAGATAGCCTATGACAGCCGTCTCCGTCTCATGGACCGCGGCCGTTGGGCCAAGAGACTCTTCATCTACACATATCTGACGGGAGTGCAGACTGGCTGGAGGAAGCAGCTCTATCAGTCAGAGATACGGCTTCTTTTCAAACCCTCTAACTATTACATCAGATAGAAAGCGGGAACTGGAGATACGAAACAAGATAAGAGAGGTGGAGGCAGCTCTGTGGGCAGAAGCGGCAAAGTCCAAGTCCATACATGTACCATCGATATAGGTACGAAATTTCGTCAGAGTCTAGAGTATACGACCACAGCCATTGGCGGCCGGCTCCTCTTTGAGTTGGGCGCTGAAGGGCTGCGAACGCAGGTGTATCGCCGTTGCTTCGACCAGACGGTGGAATATCCAGCATGCCGAGTGTGTGGTCTGGCGGATGAGACAATTGAACCCCTTCCATTTTCGCGCACTGCTCTGCAATCAATTCAACCGGAGAAGTGTGCACAGGCATCCCGGGAGTTCGCACTGGCAGAGGCATTCGGCTTTGGGTCTGCTTCCAGCTCAGTGGCAGGCTCTGCGGGTGGGACTAACGGCAACAACAACGCCGACGCATCACCCATAACCAACGGAGGGTGGCAGAGCTGGTGGAAACCACGAAGCGAAGACTCGAGAACTGGTGGATACCAGTTCACCTACGGGGATAACCGAATCCCCACTGGCTAGGTCTCAAACTCTACGGTACCACCTGATACAAATGCTGCAGACCTTCGTCATCATCATCATCAACTAACATGAGTTGGTGTATATACCTGCACACCATCGTTCCATAGACTGCAAGTCAATTCGTTTTCAGGCGCGAGACATGGAAAAGCCTTTTCCGCAACGCTAACAATTTTTCTGTTTTTTAATCGATCTATCTTTATTTGCTGGGCCAAGCATTTCAAAAATGGCTTCGGTTCGACTGTCTCCTCATTTCGACAACTTGTCTGTCGCTGCGCCATCGATACGCTTCCAATCGAATGATAAATGAGTTTTCAGGTGAGATACACGAATGTACTTTATCCGGAACGCTAATTTCTGAAATGACTTTGAAATTAAACCGCATTTACCTGCTGGATTAAGCACTGTTCAACTGAGAACGGGCAGAAGGGGCAGCGATCCTACACTGCCTTTCGTTTGGAAAGTAATTCTGTCAGCACAGACATCCTGTTTGAGGACACGACGTCAAGGAGCGCCAACGAGTCATTCACGCTGCGAGAAAAACAGGGTGCACGAAGCGCGCTTGGGTGTCAGCCTCCGGCGGTGCTCCTGTCCGTTTAGGGAACGGAGTACCAAACTTTGGCGCTCCGGAGCACGGAATTAACGTTCCCATTCAAAGCATTGCAACACATTTTCTTGATATTCTAAGTACTCCTTGCATTCATAACCTAACATAAAAAAAAAAGAAATCAAAAGATACACGAAACCCTACCCCTCGGATTACAACGAGGTCTGCATATCCTAGGAATAAAATTGTTTTATTGAATTAGCAAAATTTCTGCGTGGGATCTATTTTTTTACAGATTCATATTAGTCAAATTAACCTATGATTTCCAGAGCAGTATAAAAAGCGTCATTTGAAAATAACTGAGAAAACATCAGAAGGTATTCCGTTCCATTTCATAACTGTTTTTGCTAAAAAAAAATAATTCTTGCAAACTGCACTTTTGCACCTGCATTCACCCACTTTATGAATATGATCCACACTCGCGAAAAGGTAATATTTACAGAACAGGTGGTTTCAGGTGCAATGCCAGTCTGGGAGTGAAATTCACTGTTAATAAACTTCAAACGACGACTGCCTTCGCGGCATTTTAATATCCTCCATTTCAACTCTGTCCTTCAGCGCGAAGTACTGAACTATCTACTTTACTGATTCTCCTAAAACATACCTAGCTAAAATATTCTAAAATTTTTCTTGTTTATTTTTATCTATAGTATTTTTTGTGTCCCACGCGATACTGGCATATTCAAAAACAGGTATCACGTTTGCTTTACAAAACAGTTCCCCCGTCACATGCGGAACGTTACGCGCTTTTCGACAAAAGAAACCCAACGATTTTAAACGGTTCGCTGCGGTATAATCTACATGCCGATTTCAATACCACGAGGATATGAGCTAAACATCTAGATACTGATATTATGTGGCTGTTTTAAAGGGATACTACAACAAAATTTCGGCGCTCATTTTTTAATCTATATGTGTTCAAAAAAGCACCATGAAAGTGAACATACCAATATCTTGTTCAAAAAGTCACGAAAGGGAATTTTAAAACGAATTAAACGATTAGCAAAGAGCACCTGGTGGATGTCGCTAACGCCTCGCTTGCAATGCCCGTCTAGCAACCTTGGCAGCTAGTGACGGAGGTTGTCTTGCCTCCGGCTACGACGATAGAAGAGGGGCAGGAGAAAATTCCCTCTTCCCGAGAATGCCTTTTGTGTGTCACAGAAGTCGCTAGTGTCCCCCTACAAGATTATAGAAGATTAACCCGTCACTCAAAATTTGTTCAAAAGCTGCCCTTTCAGTGGCTGGAACGACTAGGCCATCCTCTCGACGTCAGCCTCGCCGTAGCTTTGCTCGTCTTGAGACGACCTACGTCACGATTGCGTTGGATGTCACGTGGTCTCCGCTGGGCCTTCTCCGAGCGCTTGCCAGAGTGGGCCGTTTATAACGAAAAATACAGCCACTAGGCTCCAAATACAAACGTGCGATTGTTATTTACGGATATTGAGGATCATATTCAACCTATTTTTGAAGACGACGGGAATATTTCAAATTTCGTTGAAGTATCCCTTTAAAACAAGTGCAGTTGATTTCGTTAAAATAATTGGTGGTAGATTGTTTTCTAGAGGAAGACATGCATATGGTTTTATGTAGATTTAATTTCATTCGCCATTATATCGATATATCAATTTTAACTTGATTCTTTGTATGATGAGGTTGTCCATTTATTTATATTACTTCTCTATATAACATGCAATGATCGGCGAACGTTCTCATGAATGAAGTAACTGACTCATCAAAATCGTTCATATAAAATTAAAAGTATTGCAGATCCTAATTGTTAATCGTTAAATTTTTGAGTTGGGAAAACGATGCGTCAGCCAGCCCTCAGTGAACTGTTGGATGAGGAAACCTTATAATTGAATAGGTCCTTGTGCAATTAAGTTATTTTATAGTTTGTAATTGTGCCGTTTTATTTTATTTGTTTTGTGCTTAAGCTATATGCACTTTATCTTTATGCTGTGTTCCTGGCGAACTCTTACAGCATGGATTTTACTAAGCGGTCTGGTGGTCGCACTTAGAGCTGGTGGCAGCTGGTTAAAAAGCGCTGCAGACATAGGTCCCGCTACCAAGCGTAAAAGCCTCGTAACAGACAGCAGAGCTTCAGACCATTCATTTTCTTCACAAAGGAACCGTATATATCATCCACTTCTAACAGACGCATGGCAAGTAAGGTTTCAGGCATAAAAATACACCGGAAGTGTGGCTTTCTCCTTGACCGGAAGCCTATGATTCGCGATGTAATCGCACATAGTTACAACAGCCACATTGCGACGTTCTGCGGCGCCACGAACCAGACATTGTCTGTCTATAGCTCTACGGTTTTGGTTCTACACCGGGGTGCCATTTTTCTTCTCGTACGAACATAAGCCAGTCAGAGAACCAAAGCACCATCTCCCTAAAGTGCAATGATGCTATTTTAAACGCCCATTTTGTCCCATTGACACTGCTCGCATAAGATCAGAGTCCATACCGTCCTCGCACAATATGGGCAAATTCCTCTAATTCTATTCCCATTCCATTCATTCCACTTCTGCACCCTCCCATTCCCTTTCCATTCTGCACCCTAAGAAAAAGTGAGCACTCCCCCTAGTCATTATGCGCTTTGACGGCTGTAACGACCCCACAGGCTTACTTAACTACCCACTGGGCTTGAGCCATTGAGCGTTACCACCCCGTTGGCAGGTGACAAGCATGGGGTAGTCACGTTTTATAAACTCTTGAATTGAACATTCAAGTGCATGCAGTCGTTCAATAGTAAACGTCACTTCAAAAATCTCAAAAATTACTTGAAACTTGTTTTCTTTGTGCGTTGGTTGCCATCTATTCAAATTTGAACCGGTCGAAACAGGCGTGTGGCTCAGTTCGCCTATACTGGAAGAAAACGAACATTGCCAAAGAGTACAGGCAACCTTGGTAGACAGCTACTAAAACCCGAGGCAGAAAAAAAGTATCGCGGTTGTCCTTTCTGGGTTCCGTCGCGGGTTTTACCGGTTTTGCCATGTACTGCTAGTAAACAGCTGGCAGCTGGCGTCGTGCTCGAGGTATTTAACCAAATCTCTAGAAAAGCACAGGAAGCTACGCACAGGGGTGAGTCGACTGGAATGTTCGCCCGACGAGATAATCTTGTCGTGTTTTATTGTGCGGTTCAGTAAAGAGCGTGCTCTCAATAAATGTGCGATCGGTCAGTTCTGCGTGCAGATCAGTTGCAAATGGCCTCCTCAGCTCCGCCGAACTTGCACGCCTGTCATACCCAATTCTTTTGCTTTCAAGTGCCATGAAGTATGAAGCATTGAACACCACGACTGAGGCCGGACAGGACGAACGTACACATATATCTGGGATCATGCCCGTGTATTTCGGAATTTCTTTGTCTTGGGTTATATGATTCGCCTTCACTGGCTCATTTGGCACATTTCATCAAGCACACTCGATAAAAAATGCGTCAAACAAGTGTGTGTCATCCAAGGTGGAGTACTTTGAAGGGGACTAGGATTTCAGGCCTTTGGGCATGAGTTCCTTTTACCTATATAAAAGATTCCAAGTAAATTTCCAAAAGTAAGGCGTTGGCAAATATACACGTGCTATGTAATTAGATTTCTTTTTTTTAGAAAAAGTACTGCTATAGAGGCCAGCAGGTGCAGCGCAGAGAACGATGTTTTCGGTGTTCCTTGATGCTTGAGGCCGGTTCGGACACTTGCGTTTGAATGCGTTTAACAGTGTTGCGTCGAGAACCGAAAGCGACTCACCTCTCTCTGCTTCGTATGAAGCGTGGAATACAATTCAAGGAATCGTCTTGGCACGCGATATAAGCAGTGCAATTTTGCACTGTCCTCTTGGCGCGAGCGCGAGCACATAGAACGGATATTTGAAAGACACACGCTCGAGCAGAAACAATTGTAGCGAAAAGAAGAAAACTGAAACAACGCTTCGGGGAGGACCGGCGGACGGCCTCCCTAGAGCACTATATAGCTCCTACGGAGCAGAGTAGCGCAATCCTTTGAACCCCGTGTTTTGCCGACAACATGGCCGACAGAGCGGCTCGGCGCGAGTCACGTGGTACTCAGGGTTCCAGGAGGCGGCCCGCCCTATGGGATAATACATGGAGATCGACATAACGCGGCTGATTAAAAAACTAACGGCGAGTTCACATTTTTCAAAACTAGCCTGTCGTGAAGTTAGTAAAGCGCTAAACACTTTATCAAAGTTTTAATAATATCGGATGCGTGTGCAAATTTTTAGAAGGCAATTTCCAAGGCAATGGCGTTTGGAGCAGACGATTTTTGCTCGCAGCGGAGATGGGCTTTTCGGGTTGGCCGGAGCGGGTCACGTGAATGGTGTGACGTCGCCGTGTCGTCTGCTGCATGACGCCGCTCAGGCAATTTTTTAAAAAAAGTTACGTCCTTGTATGGCACAAAACTTATCGCATATTATTCTAAAATGTTTCATTATTATGTCAAAAATGATTTCCATTCCGCACATCCCCACAAAACTGAAGAAACAACGATTTTCTCACGTTCTCCATGCATTTCTGACCGCAGTTGGAACCCTCCGGGCGTTCGCCGCTAGTCGCCGAGAGACGGCGTTCTAGATTGCGCTACTCTGCTCCGAAGGAGCTATATAGTGCTCTAGGCCTCCCTAGAATCATGTGCGCGCGCTCAGTGTACTCAACATTTACTCAACCGCCGCTGAAGTCGTCCGGATATGTAAAAAGAGAAAAGAAAATGCATCAGCGTGTTCAGAAAGTTGTGATTGCAGAAATTGGTTTCGATAATTAATACAAATAATTAAACAGGCTTCTGTATACTTGAAGTGTAGGCAAGCGAGAAAACGAAACTGATCAAAACGTGACGTGTAGCGACAATCCAATTTGATTTAGAACCTGCAGTTTACTTTTGCAATGGATTACATTAGAGATACGAGCGCTTTCCTAAGGGCAGTAGAGGAAAATAATATATACGGATAAATCTCGCACAGTCTTTTTGTATTTATGCAAAATATGAGAATGGTCACCATCCTAATCGGTAGCAGAAAATACAGCCGTACATAGGCTGGTGGTGTCGTCTAGTCGTGTGTATAGGAATGTAGAGTGTCAATGTCTCATACGGGGATGGGCAAAATACATGAAAATATGTATCGAAATAGAAATACAAAATACTTCGTCAAAAATGTATTCAATTAAAAATCTAATTACACTTCCAAAAAAGCATTTAAGTACAAGATACAAATACAACCAAACGTATTTGGTCTCCTCCAAATACATTCCTCAAAATTTGCGTCAGCGACTTCAGGGCACCTGCAACGGGTTTCTGGGTATCTCATTTTAATTTTTCATCGCACACTCGGGAGTTAGTCTGCGAGGCTCTAGTAATGTAATAGAAATATAATCACAAAAAAATGTAATCAGCTTGGACGTAATAGGTGAAAAAGTACAGAGCTTCAAGCAGCTTTTTTTGTCGATTACATTTTAGTATAGACCAACAAAGAACTGAGACGACCAAGACGCGCAGCACTAGCTAGAGAATGTTTTATCGTTGCAACTCGAACCAGTTACGAAAATCTGGACGACCCGCGCTTTTAGAATGTTCCAGGCAAAAATATGGATGGAAATCAGACTGGAAAGCATCACAAGTTGTCACACGCACTTATTTAGTCAGTCTTCCTGTGAACGTCGATTTCATCACTATTCTTGCCCTGGTCTACCACCGTAATCACAGTCACTAAACGCTTGTGCTTGATTGAGAGACACTGCATTCGGTGCAGAACATAGTTTTCTTCCTGCTCTGCACAGTACCATTAATGCATTTTTGCCCATAAAAATGTATTTAATTACAATTTTATTCGAAATACCCACGTTTTAGTATTTAAATACACACGTAAAAAACATTACCCAATTTGTAATTAAATACAAATGCAAAATACACAAAGTATTTTAAATACGTATTTCAAATACATGTATTTGAAATACTGCCCATCCCTGGTCTCATGTCATACCTTGGGCTGTTTGTGAACTTGTTCATGTATAACATTGTATGGTGTCTGTATGTCGCGTATGTGTGACGTGTGGTGTGGAATATTACGCACGTGCTTGTCTGGCGAGACTCAGAACAAAGCCTGTTGGTGTCTTTTTTTCTTAGTTTGAGCGCTGTCCGTTAGGTGGCGCGTGTCTCCGCCCAATTCAAGGAGTTCCGCGTTTATGTGTCTATTTATATGAGTGAAAAACATGGAGGCGTTCATGGCTCCACGGAGCAGTCACGAAGGGTTCGGTTCTCGGCCTCTCGTCCCAGTACGGTCAGTCCCATAGCCAGTTGAACGGGTGTTCCGTGCGGTGAATAGTGCGCGCACAGACGCGGTGGGGATTACCAGGGACTTGAAAGTGGATAACGAATGCTAACAGGTGAGCAGGAGCGTTGAACGATTGGAACCGACGGCGCTTGATTCGGCGATGCCTGGCCTCGTCGCTGTCAACCGAAAACGCCGGATCACTTGCGGCAAGCACAGCAAGCAGATTCTCTGTTCAATAAAGACATCATTTCAGTTGTCGCTATACGATTCCTTCGTTGAATGTTTTTTTGCTGCAAAGTAAATGCAGCCGGCCGCGCGAAAGCGGTCGCCGACAAAAACCCCCGAATGCCCCCCCCCCCCCCCCCCAACCACACACACACACACACACACATCGCCGCCCCTACTGGTAATAGGTGCGGTGCCGGTGCTTCGAGGCGCGTTTTGGAGCGCTTTAGTGCGCACGGAAGGCAGCGAACGGGCGTACGCACTTGATAACCGTATTTTAGCAAAAAGAAGTCCAGATCGCTAGGCCTTACTGGTATTGCTCTTCTGTCGCTTGCCAGCCGCCATGTTGCTTTTGAAGGTGCTCACTGTGACTACCTGTTGATTGCATGCCGTGTGACTACCCATAAGGTCGTTAGTATTACTAAGGGGGGGGGGGGGGGGGTAGCGATATCTGTGACGGCTTCCGACTATTCTGTTGTTGAGAGTGTGGGGTCGCGAAAGGGCGGTATGATTCCGTAATCTTTCTTACTCCGAAGTGACAACTCCGCAACATTGTTAAAGTGGACGCCCCTCAAAAATCTTTGACAATTACGATAAACAAAAACATAGCGCGTTGAGATGTTTTGTACGTAACATGAAAATGCATTCAACCTTCGGGCGATTTTATTATGTTCTTAATTATTTCAATTTCGTTGTTCTTGATAGAGTGAGTTTTAACCGCGGTTCTCGGGTTCTACTCGATCTGCAAAACTGTTAATCTACCTCACGGTGTGATCTACCTCGACCCTTCACACCTCATGACAGAGACACTTTCAAGTGGAGGAGGGAGAAGTTTACTGAACGTTGTACCAGCTCATACTCTAAAGGAAAATGTAGACACAACATACATATAGCAAACATTTCATGAGCCTTTTATAATTGCATGTGGGCAAATAATAAAAAGAGGGACTATTGTGGCAATTCCATGCGCTTCGAAAATTAATTGCCAATTATAATGCCAGTTCACGCTCCCAATTTTTAATATTTTCCATAAAGCACTACTGCCTGGTATTTGTAGAATGGTCAGAAACCGGCAAACAACATTGATTTCTTTTCGGTAATGGTGAACGAAATGAATTCGATCCTAAACGGTTTTTGGTTTGGGTTACGGTTTTAGCCTCTGTACTTGACTGCCGCGTAGCAGAGAGAGCGAGAAACAAGTTTACCGACAATTTATGAACATGGTGTTGATGTCACAGCCGAGTAATTTTAATATGACAACGCCTATAGAAGTCCTCCCAACGAAAGGACAATAAGTCGGGGAGCAGATAAATTTGTTGAATGACGCTGTGTTATGCGTATTTTCATTCGCTTGAAGCAGGATGTCGAGCGCCCTATTTTAACGCACCAGAAATTTAAAATTAGCTATTGTTGCGTAAGCGCCAATTGTGATAATTTAAACCAACTGTTTCCTGGAAAACATCGAATATTCACTACCAAAGACACCGATAGAAGTGACCATAATCTCCCACATTGAAATTTTACAGTATACTTAAGGGCAGAATTTGTATATTCCTTATCGAGCTTCCAAAACAGTACTCTTCAAAAAAATCACCCACAACTCGCATAAAAGAAATACATCTTTGAGTTCAATTATATTATTAATTTATTATTTCTTAGAAGTGCTTCGCAAGACCGTAGGCGAGAGGAGCTTGGTGGGCGTAGGCGAAGGGAGCAGCGTGCGCCACTGGGGCGGCGTGCACTGCGCGCACGGCAACTGGAGCAGCGTGAACGGCGTGCACGGCCACTGGGGCAGCCTTGACAACGACCGGGTGGGGACCCTCGACGGCGGTGGAGAAGAATGGAGCGTCGGCTGGGGCCGAGGTCTTGGTTCCTGGCTCGTTCGTCTCGACGGTGGGGTGGAAGCCGGTGGCGTCAGCAACGTACTTCACCACACGGCTGACTCCGAGGGCATCGACGTAGCTGTAGGAGCCGACCTTGTTGTTGAACTCGTCTCCGGTCTCCTGACGGGTCATGCGGGTACCGAACTCGTCGACGTTGTCGTAGCCGAAGCTGTATGGCTGGGGAAGGTGCTGCAATAAAAAAAATATTATACACTTGCATCAGCAATGTTATGCAGAAAACAAAAGCCAGTTTATCTATTCGATACAATATATTTTCCTTGCATTTGGCTTTATCTAAATGCGTAAATGATTGGCTGAAGCAAGGCTTCGCAGCTCAAACTTGTGGGCTGTTTTTAGCTCTCCATCTCCAGTGGAACAAAACAATATTGAAGATGAATTGGAAGTGACTAAGGTCATAAACATGTGGGAGAGTTGAAGAATCTTTTTTTTTTTTTTGAATATGTAACCGTGCGTGACAGTTTAAAGTGAATAGGCATACATTCTCAGAAATATCAATACGGTACTTCCGATGTTACCATTTAAAAGGCGGTGTTGACACCTGATTACCTAGATATTATTACTATGATCAAAATGAAGGTTCTCAAACGATCTACCGTCGTCCGAATGGACGTTCTAAATAACCTCTCATGATATCTATTGTTCGGATGTATTCCATAAAATCTTAGGTCCTTCAAGATTGCTGCAATTTCTCACTTTACTGACCTCCTCCACGACAACTCCGCAAGCCACGTAGGCGAAGAGGCAGCACCCAAGGACCTGGAAGCAAACATGACGTTGTTGTTCCAGTCAAAGCGAAGACAAATCGGCTGCTGAAAATCTCAATATCCAAGTCAGCGACTAGCGTCGATAGGCTTTCCTACCTTAGTGAACATGATGACTACTTTGCCTCTTGCTTGAGAGTGGAAACGATGGTGCAGTACAGGACAGCAAAGCCTTATATACCCGGTACAAAAATAACTTAACTTTAGACACGCCCTGTAAAGCTATCCAGTCGATAGCGTAAAAGAATCGACGAAGTAAAAAAATAGATTGCTGCGTTGATTAATTTACAGAGTGTTGAACTCGGAAAGACGGGAGAGAAAAGGAATGCGGTTAAAGAGGGCTTATTTTAATTTTCTTTTGTAGCTATTCCTGATAATGTACGCTTTGAAATGCCGTTTTGTACTAGGATGCTTTTGCGCGTGAGAACAAGAAATGCTAAAATCAGGATAATGCTTGCATTTTCAATATCATGTTCGTCAAAGTCTATATTTTTCAGCTAGGGCAGGAAAGCCACGTTTAGGGTCGAAAAAAATTCCTACATTCAATACACATAAAAATGTTTCAAGCTTACATTCATGCTAACATTCATTGCATCACAATTTCAGCTTCTGCGAAGATATTGAAACAAAATATAGTCCGGCTTTAAATTAGATTTTTGTTCATCTCTTAAAAGGTGCGAAGAATGCGATTGGTAAGAAAGCGTAACATGCATTGCATTATTGTATTTGATCAAGTTAATCAAGTTTTGAAGAATTAAAAATGATGTCGATGGTGTACAATATCTGGTTAAAAATTTCAAATACTTAACCTCATTTGTTTTATTAAGTAATACCTTATACCTCTTACAAATGAAAACAACGACTTAACACCAATTCCTTTCGACAGTACTTACTATTTTTCGAGTTAACAAACAAGGCATTAGCCTGATTTCTAACCAGCAAGTTGTGACACGCACAACCAGTGAGTTGTGACAACAATATCGCTTGAACCCCGGCCGGCCGGTTGGTCAGCGCCTTATCGTGGCATGAAGCAGCAAGTCACCGAGGCTAGGTGTGTCCCTTCTGTCACACGCGTGTACTCTCGCTGAGCTGCTCTTTAACGCTGGAATAAGGAGCAGATCTGGTGGCCGGTCGAAGTTCGCAAGACAACGTTAAAATCTGAAGAATGTCCATGTGTTATACAATATTGCCATTCTTAAATATGATTGAGATTATATTAAATCATCTCCATATTAGTTTAAATAATCGGAATCACGAAAGATCAGAGAGGTCGCAACGATTGATTAATAGCACATTTATAAAAAAATAAAAGAAAAGTACGTGTTGCAAAACCTCCTTTGCCCACAACACCAAGAAGTCGCCCGAAAAACCTTAAGAGAAAACAAAGCCCGAAAATATTTGTTTATGGATTTATTGTGGTCGTTTATAAGATAGATAACACAATATGCACTGGCAAAATGCGTAATCTTGAAACAAAAATTTCGCGGGTGTATTTTTCTTTTATATCGTCCAGTAATTTACGTAATCGATTCCAAAATTGAACGGTAAAGAGTCACGTTTATTTACACTGAAAGTTTTGTTTGTGTTCGCCATCTTTTGAGGGCACAATGATTATTGGAAGATATAAAGACAAAGACAGTCGCGACATTCTAGAATCATGTATAATTATTTCATTTTATTATTTATTCATTTAGTTATTATAATCTACAAGCTGTCAACGAAGCACCAAATAGATATAATAAAATACATAATGTTTCGCAACAATGAAAGCCTTTTTATATTTTTTTTTTTTTTCAATTTTTAAGACATCTATAGTATTTCGCGATATTTGGCGGATTAAGTCCGCACCCCTTTACTTCTACTCTGAAGCTCCATGTTTCATCTTACGGGCGCAGAAACTAAACGAATCGTGGCGCACATGTTCGCGACACACAGTGACTATCCACGAGCTGCATGAGCCACTTCCGACCGCACGGCTTTGACGAACCCGACATCATATGGATACGGGTGGCAGAAGGCGAAATCATTTCTAAGCTAAATTAATTAGGCTTGAATGTAGCGGCATAGGGTATAGTAAAAGAAACGGTGACGTTATGAAGTTTTCGAATGTTTGATTATTTGTGAAAGGTTTGACGACTCGCTTCGAGCACATCTGCCGAAGGTTACTTTTACCGATATTTTTAATAACCACGCATTCTATTCAAATTTAAATTAAAGACAACATTTTGTTAAGTCGTTCGCCGTTGCAGGAGAATGTCGAACTCGCCAGATGCTGTACGAGACGGAGCCCGTCAATGCGCTATAGACCGGCACACCACCGTTCAGTAGACAGCACGTCAATTCGTTTTCAGGCAAGAGGCATGAAAAATCCTGTTCCGCAACGCTAACTGATGCTTCGACTTTCAAGTTAAGTTTCTTTATTCGCTAGGCTAGGCATTCTAGAAAGGGCTGCGGTTCGACAGTATCCTGATCTCAACAACATGTTTCTTGTTGTTGCATAAGTACACTACCAATCTATAGATGAATTCGTTTTCAGTCGAGATGCACGAGCAAACTCTTCCCGAACGCTAATTCCTTTCGGCTTCGTAATCAAACTGCTTTTACCTGATTAAACACTATTCAACCTAAAAGGGGCAGCGGTCCTACTGTGTCTTTCATTTCGGCAACTATTCTGGCAATGTAGACATCTTGTTTGCGGATGTCACGTCACGGAGCGCGAAGAAGTCGCTCACGCTGCGAGAACTCGGTGCACGAAGAGCGCGCTCGAGTGCGAGTCTCCGGCGGCGCTCCTGTCGGTTTTATTAAACGGAACGCTAAACTTTCGCGCTCCAGAGAATGGACTTAACGCGCCCAGTGAAATCATCCCAACACATTTTCTCTACATTTGACGGATTTCTGACATATAAAAAAAATCAACCGATAAGCGAGACCCTATCCCTCGAAGTGAAACAAGGTCTGCGGGTCCTAGGCATGACTATAATTATTTTACTGAGTTAGAAAGATCTCTGCCTGGGATTTAGTTTTTACACAATCACATAAGTCAAACGAACCTATGATATCCAGTGAAGTATAAAAGGCATCGTTTGATACAACTGTGAAAACAGCAAAAGCTAATTCGTTCCATGCTAACTGTTTTTCGAGACAAAATGAAATGCAAAATTCTGCAATCTTGTGCCTAAATTCACTATTATGAACTACACAATCGTATCGATAATATGGGGAGAACATTTAATTTCACATGGGATGCCAGTCAGGAACTGAAATAAACTGTTGAAAAACTTCAAATCAAGACTTGCTCTGCGGTACTCCATTTTACTCAATTTCAAGATTGTACTTCAGCGTTTCGTACTTAACTCTCCACTTAACTGATGTATTTCTAAAACATACCTAGCGGCTTTGATTTTATAGTTTGTTTAGTTAATTTGTATGCATAGGAAGAGGGGGGGGGTTCCTTACAGTGCAGATGTATTCTACCATACGTCGCTCTCTTTTAGATAACACATACAGCGTCGCCTGTGGAAAGTTATGTATGTTTCGACGGAGTAAACCACACGATTTGGGACCAATTGCTACATTACAGTCTACATGCCTGTTCCAACACAACGAAGATGAGGTTTACATCTCACTACATATATTCTGAAATCGTTCTTAAACGAGTTTTCTTCATTAAAACAAAGTGAAAGCCGTTTACAACTCCCTGTAACGCCGAATCGGAGCGCAGCTCTTGAGGAGGAGGAGGGAAGGGTACTGAGGGGAGGGTAGACCCCTCCTCCTCCTACTTCTTCTCCTCTTCTTCCCCTCATTCTTGAATATGCTCCGGGGGGTCACCTGACCTCGGGGGGGGAGGGGGTTACGTGACCTCGGGGGGGGGGTGTCACGTGACGTCGGGGGGGAGGGGGTCACGTGACATTCAGGGGGAGATCACGTCACTTCTTGGGGAGTCACGTGACCTTGGGAGGTCACACGACCTCTGGGGGTCACGTGACCTTGGAGTGACCTCGGGGGGTCACGTGACCTCGCGGTAACGCCGACGGCGACGGCGACGGCGACGCCACTCAAAACGGAAACGGGCACCTAAGAGCTGCGCTCTAAAACAAAAAAAAAAAAACAGAAAGAACTCGTGGGTGATTGTTTTCAAGAGAAGGACATACACACGGTCTTATCTTGAATAAATATTATTCGCATTTTTCTGTACCGTATATACTTTTTGTTTTGATCTCTTCGAATGATGATGCTGTCACAATTCCATGTTAGTTCTCTACGTAATATGTAATCATACGCGAACACTCTCGTGGATGAAGTAACCGACTGAGGAATAGCGTTTACATAACTAAAGAAAATGAAAGTCCGAACACCAACCTTTTGGGACTCCTAATGTCACGTGATAAATTTAGTTTTATAAATAATTCTTAAAAAAATATAACTTGGAGCTAGTTACATTTCTTCAGTCTGGTTTCAAAAGCCACCGAGATTGCGAACGAAAAGAATCGTACCTTATTCACAAGTTTAACACTATCAAAGCGGGGATCAATAAACATCCCGGCATCATGTCTTCCATTCACGCGGCAAACATAGACGATCCTCCTGTATCTGCGTAAGCGTACACATCCCACAGGCTACAGGCCATCAACGATTTATTTTGTATAGAGGTCGTTCTAATATTTTCAACAGAAAAGGCAGCTGGTAATATATGTTTTCCCAATTGCTGTTTTTTCTTTTTTTATTGATTAAGACTTTTGTTGCGGAATTGGCGCCTTCAGCTTTCTGGCTGCCTCTCCGTTTTCGATCAGTCAAATGTTCGAGCGTTGAACCATTTTTTTCTGGCCAGGTTTACGTTGGTGGCTTATCCTTCGGGCTAGGCCGCACATAATCGGCTTTTGTGGCGATAACTGAGTTGATTCTATCTTGGGGCTCTTGAAGGAGCCAGGTGTTTCGAATTAGCATAATCCCTTGACGCCATGGGCAATGTGATGCAGCCAAGGTGTGTCAATATTTCGTCAGTTGTAACCAGTCTTGAAAAAGGTCTGTCTCAGAAAGAAACGTCGACGAACTTTACAAATGTTTCAAAAATTTCAATAACCGTCTCAAGTGTGTTTTTGTGCCGTGTATACTTTTCGTCATCCTGCTCTACTTTTTCTCAGTCTCTCTCTTTCTCTCTTATATATATATATATATATATATATATATATATATATATATATATATATATATATATATATATATATATATATCAGAGTGTCTATCAGGGTATATCACTAAACCAACATATTTTGGAACTGCGTTCCAATTCCGCATATCAAAGAAGCCTAAACGTCTGCGATTTTTTTTATTTCGGAGGTCGATGAGTTAGCCAGCTTCCGGTGGGGCTTTAGGATGACGGAAGCTTCTTTTTTGACAGATCATTGCGCCACGAAATCAATTTGTAGTTTGAAATTATGACATGTTTATTTGGAGTTCTTTTGTCAGCCCCACACTTAAGCCACGTGTCCTTTGCCCTTAAGCTTTGTGTGTGGCGCGCTCTTAGAGCGCGGACCGTATGAATGCTTCCACCTTCTTTCTTTGTGTATTATATTTCAGTTGCGACTCAGCGCTTATATATTCCGTGTTTCTTTCCTATGTATTCCTTTCCTATACGAAGAAGAAAAAAAATTTAGTTCATTGGGAAAACAAAAAAGCAGAGATATAAATGGAGCACTCACTTTCGCTAATTTCCACTGTCTTGCTGGCTAAAGTAAAATTACAAAATATCTATCCGTTTGACGACTGCTTGCATAGAAAAATCGAGCCCGCTGAGTCGACAAGGCGGCACCATTTCCCACCGTTCAGGGGCCGTGAAAAGATTGCGGCCAGCGATTTCCCGAAGCAGCCAGAGGTTCTCGACTACCGTGAAACCTTTTCTGGAGGACGCCGTTTCAAACAAAGTCTACACAGCCATCTTAGTGCAGCGAGGTTCATAACGGCTAAGCGCGCTCCCAAGCGTGCTTTATAGTGGCGAGCAGCCATTTCAAATTCCCGTCTAAAAAAACACCATCTACTGAAGCTTTACTGAGAGTGGAACGCGATTCCTAAAATGGCGAGGAAAGCGGTGCTGATGCTTCACGCTGAAATCCCAGAGCGGGTCGCGCATGCGCATGGCGACTCCGCTTCCCATAGAGCGGAGCGAGAAAGCGAAAACGGTTTACTAAAACTCTCTTGTGTGTACGAGCTTAGTGCATTAAGATAAACATCTTCGACAGAGATCTGTCAGGTTCGGTTAAATTACTAAAGTAAATGAGAGTTTTCCAACCACAGAACCGTAAAAAAGAGTCCCAAGGTGTCGAAGCCTACTTGGCTCCTTCTTCAGGGTTGGCTATAGGTCGAATGTGGCAGTCACAGCTTCAACCTCGTCGTCGTTTTTAATTAGAAAACATTATGCCCTCGCTTTAAGGAGGCGGTGTTTGGTCACTGTCTTAGTAACGTGACATAGACCTTGCGCGTGCACAGACGGTAAGGCATCTAGGGTGCTGTTGATGTTTCCCGGCGTCTGGTGGGTGCGCCAAGATTCCAAGAAAATCGTTTTTATGAAATTTGGCTTGGTGTCAATCACGTGCGCATGAGCGAAGTCAATCGGATGGTCCCGCGCTTCGCAGTGTTTAGCAACCTCGCTGTGTTCACGGTCAAAGTTCCACACGCTGTTGTGCTTGCGCATTCTTTCGTGAAATTTTATTGCCTCGCCAATGTAGGTGGCTGCGCACTCTTTGCATGGGATCTTGTATTCCACGCTCTGTGCTCTTTCTCTTGGGAGTCGGTCTTTGGGCCTTGGCATTAACCGCCCCAGTGTGGACACTGGCTCGTTGGTCGCTTGAATGCCTTCTTTTCTCAATGCGCGTTCCAGTGCTTCCCCGGTGCCTTTCACGTAAGGGACACTGATGAGTGCTGTGGGACGGGGCTACATTGCTCCTGATGGCCTCTGCCCTTGGTGGGCGCGAACTTATCGACGTCGGACACGCTAAAAAAATTGTTATGTGTAGTCATCTTTTTTAGATCAGCAATGATGATCTGCTTCCCCTCTCTTCCATCAGATTAAGACAACCAGATTGTTATTTCTCTGAAGAACAGTGTCTACACTACTGACACCTTGTGGCTCAACGGGTGGTTTGATTCAAAATAAAGGTAGCGCCGGTGTGGGTTGGTTTCCTGTATACACTGAACCTCAATACCTCTCCTGCCCCTTTCACCAGCGCATCGAAGAAAGGTAATGTGTTAACTTTCTCGCCCTCTACGATGGCCGGCTCATTTTAAGTTGAGGTGCGGCAAGAAATTACGAACTTCCGACCTTTTGAGGTAAAGGAGCAGTCGTTCACATATCATATAAACTCCTTCGGCCTGTTCGATTACTTCCATGGCAAGGTTTGCTGTTGTAACAGAGATGGAAGCCCACATTGCAGTGCCACTAAGTTGCTTAAAAAGACCACCCTTGAAACTAGAGTACGCGCTGCCGTGGCAGATCTCTACCATGCGGCACAGTTCATTTACAGTACGACAGGTTCTTGAGGCCAAGGTGCCGTCTTTCTGGAGAGCCTCTCTGGCTGCGGCGACTCCTAAGGGAACTGGGACGCTCGTGAAAAGTATCACAACGTCGAATGACACCATAGTGTCATCTTCGATAAGTCTTACTTGCGAGGAACGCTGTACAAACTGGCTGGTGTACAGTATATGCGTCGACGTGTTTCCAACAAGGCGATGGAGGCAATTCGATAGCGCCTGAGCGGAAAGGTTATGAAGTCTAAGATAGGCCATAGGGGCCTATCGTAAACTTTACAGTGTTCAGAACGCAGCGCACTTGCTGAACCGTGTGAAGCGCATGGCCATGCGATTGACCTCGTATATGCGCACGTAAATGACACCGAACTAAATTTAAAAAAAAAATCGTTTGGAATGTTCTAACATCCAATTGACGCCGGGAAACATCATCAGATCCCTAGGTGCATTACCGTCTGTGTACGCGTAATGTCTACGTCACGCTACAAGAACAGTGTACAAACCATCGCCTACTCATAAATTGGACATAATGTTTTCTAATTTGCAAAGAAGAAAAGGTTGAAGCTGTGACTGCCCCATACTAGAGTGTACTAGAAAGAATGAGGGGGAGGTTGGGGGGGTGGGGGCACCGGAGTGCTATTTTGGTACCTCCGCATGTGAAAAAAAAAAAAGAGATAATCCGAGCCACTTCGTTCGTACCGCCCTCTCGGGCGCTACTTGCGAAGTGGTTCGGATTCGCCGCTTTTGATGAAAAACGTGTTTCGTTGCAACGCCCAGCTTGACCGGCACACTGGTCAAGATTATAGAAAAATGATAGAACGCCTTACTATATTTTTACAAAACCTAAACGTCAGGCGTCACGTGCCTAAAATCACCGTGACCTGACTTGTCGTCACAACGCCATGCGACATCAGGACGACGCCTTGACGTCAACGTCGTCATCGACGCTGACAGCGTGCGTTACACGACATCAAGACTGCGTTCTGACGTCATATTGCGTTGACAACGACGACGATGTCAACGTTGACGTTGATGAGGACCACGACAACGTCACGGCGCGTCAAGAGAACGGCGTCGTTGTCAAGGCAACGGCATAAGGACGCTTGGTGTCAGTTCGGTGACGCCATTTTCGACATGACGCAACTCGACGTCACGAAGACGTTGCGACAACTTTAGGACGTCGACGTCATCGTCGGCGACGTTGCATGACTTTAAAACTTCGTCGTGACTGCGCGTCCACGTGGATGCTGGCGAAGGCGGCGACGTTATACGTCATCAAGGCTTCGTCGAGACGTTTTCGTTCACGATGACGTCAGGACGACGTTAACGTAACATCATAGCAATGTTTGACGTCGCGGGGGCGTCGACGTCAACGTCAGCATCGGCGATCACGTCCACGTCGTCCTCGATGTGGCGCGCGACGTCATGACCGCGTTAAAACGGCGACTTGACTTCGCGTAACGGTGTCGTCCTCAACGCGACGCGATGTCACGACCGCGTCACAACGCCGACTTGATGTCGCGTAACGGCGTCGTCTTCAACGTGACGTCGCGACCGCGTTACAACGGCGACTTGATGTCGCCAAACGGCGCCGTCCTCGACGCGACGCGATGTTACGACGGCCTTACAACAGCATCTTGGCGTTGCGTAACGTCGTCGACGATCACGTCGTGGCGTCGTCGTGTCGTCGTGCTCTGACGCTACCTCTAACTTTAAAATCATAAAAAAAATACAATATAGTCCCTAAGGGGCTATATTGTCCATCTTACCTTGACCTGTGTCGTTGCTTGATCGCAGCGAAGGTGGCGCTGCGATAAAAGTGGCTTGGTTCCACCTGATCGCTTTCAACATTTTGAGGTGCAACTGAAAGCATGAGCGAAGCCTACACAGAGCTCGTCCCCTTCGTACATTCTAGTACACTCTACCCATACGACCAATAGACACCCCTGAAGAAGCAACGTCACCGGAGCAAGGAGGGAAGTAGGCTTCGAAACGTCGGGTCCTCTTTTTGCGGTTTTCTTGTTGAATAATTTTCATTTACTTTGTGCGTATAGGACATTATTGGAATTCATAGAAATTTTTGAAATTATGATAAACCAGTTTTTTATCATTTTAAATAATCGGAATCACAACAGATGACAGAGATTGCAATGATTGAGCAATATCACGCCTTAGAAAAGCAAAACAAATATATATATATATATATATATATATATATATATATATATATATATATATATATATATATATATATATATATGTGTGTGAACATATTTTTGTGGCGAGAAGGCCAGGAAGTTGGCCAGAAAACCTACAGAAAAAAACACGTTTGTTAATGGGTCTACTGTGGTTGTTCATAAGATATGTAACACGATATGCGCTGGCCATATATGTAATCTTGTGACTAAATATATCAAGGGCGTGTTCGTCTTTATATCCTCCAATAATTGACGTGAACCATTCCTAAAATCAACAGTGGAGGGACACCTTCCTCTTGACTGTATATTTTGTTTTAGTTCAGCATCTTTTTACGCCGCGACAATATTTAGATGTATAGTCAATGGCACTCGCGAACTTCTACAAGCATGTATAATTTATTAATTTTATTGTTTATTTATATTTATTCAGCATTTTATAATACAGTGGGGTATGCACATACGCAAAACGAGACAAACGAAAAGCTAATAATATTCAACAGGCTATCAAGGACGCAACAAATACCTACAGAAATCCTGAGCCATGTCACTCTGTGAAGGTTGATGACAAGCGAAGCTGTTTAGCACACGACACGGACCCACCCCGAAGAGCCGAAGGAAACTAAACACGCGCCACGGTGCCGCCCCCCTCCCCCGGGGAGAGCGGAAGGAAAGGAAACTAGGCACGAAAGCGCTTGGAACTATGACAAAGCGAGGATGGTGCAAGTGTAGACATGGTCGAAGATCGACGCAGAGCGGCAAATCTTTGAGAAATCTTTATTATCTACCTGAGATTTTACTGATCTTCAAAATGGTGCTTTTTGCTAACTAATGTAATAGACCTATTGCGAAATTACCTAAGCATTAACAAAATTACAGAGAATGGTGTTCTACGCGCCGTACGTGGAGGCGTCTGGAGCAGTAACTGTTTTAAAGCAAAAGCCTAAAACAAATGACATCTTGCACGCACGTTTGTGAATGCTTTGTTTGGGTTATTTAATTCGAATCATATATACCGGGAACGTATGCGCCTGTGGCGCGTGAAGTGGTTCGGCGGTGCGAGCGTATAATGTTTAGTCACGGCACACTAAAATTGCACGGAACCCCAGCCATAAACAGCTTCGCTGTAATAATATACACGACATTTCGAGGCAATGAAGGCCATTATCTTAATATGTCCCGATATTTAAAATATATTTTAATATTTGGCGACATTGGTAGTGTTAAACCGGCGCTCCTTTACTCTACTCCGAAGCTCCAAGTTTCATACTCCGAGCACAGCAACCGCTGACCTTTAAGTAAGCTGAATCGTATTTACTTATTTATTTATTTTTTCATTCCCTCAGGTCCCAAAGGCATTATAGACGGGAGTGGACACACACATCTAATTGCACACAAAGACAAACAGTAATTAGCCAGGTAAGCATAAAATTCCAAAAACAGAACATTGTTAAAACAAAACACTGTCAACCAAAATCCAAATATTCGCAAAGTGCAGCTTTGAATCCGGCACTCTCGGCTATGCTGGTAGCAGGTGCGGGAAGGTGATTCCAGTCCAGTGATGTCATGGGTATGAAAGACTGATGAAAGCTTGAGGTGCGATACTGAGGGATGCCAACTTTATTTTGATGGTCGAAACGTGATGAGACGTATAATGGTTGTGTTAACAGATGCTGGCGAAGATTTGCATTGTGGTTGTAAATTTTATGAAATAAACATAGACGAGATATTTTTCTACGTAGAGAGAGGTCAGGCAAGCTTAAGGTAGTTTTCACTGCTGTTACGCTAGATGTGCGATGATAGTTATGTAGTATAAATCGAACAGAAGGGTTTTGAGCAGCTTCTAATGATAATGCAAGCGTTACACCGGGGTCCCAGATATTGGAAGAATACTCAAGTTTGCTGCGGACCAATGATTTGTAAAGAAGTAGTTTTAAGGACAGTGGGGGCAAGAGAGAAGTTCCTTTTTAAAAGCCCAACATGCGGTTAGCGTTTTTAAATATATACTCAATATGAATGTTCCATGAGAGTTTGTAGTGATATGAACACCAAGATATTTAAATGAGGACACGGATTCCAGTCAACAGTTCTTATATGGTACGAGGGTCAGGTGTTATTTTGACGTGATACTCTCATAGATTTGCACTTGTTAATATTGAGTTTCATATGACATTTATCACGCCAACGAGAAATACTGTCAAGGTCAGACTGGAGTGCAAGAACGTCAAAATCGTTAGCTACTTCAGAATAGATGACACAATCGTCTGCAAAGAGACCAAGTGAGGATGAAATATGCGAAGGAAGGTCATTAATATATATTAAAAACAAAAGAGGGCCGAGTACTGAACCCTGGGGAACACCAGAAATTACAGGAGAGGGGTGCGAGTTAATGCCATTAACATAAACAAATTGAGAACGGTTAGTTAAAAAGGCGTTGATCCAAGTCAAAACATGAGAGTCAATGTTCAGTTTACTGAGTTTATACAAAAGGAGCCTATGTGAAACCTTGTCAAATGCCTTAGAGAGATCTAAAAAAATTCAGTCAACCTGAGATGAACGATCGAGGCTAGCGTGAAGGTTATGCGTAAGTGTAAATAGCTGAGTTTCGCACGAGAACAGTTTTCTAAAGCCATGTTGAGCAGGAGAAGAATGTATGGGAATAAAGAAAATTAACGAGATGCGAAAAGATTATGTGCTCTAAAAGTTTGCAAGGGAAACTTGTTAAGGAAATCGGGCGATAATTACTTGGACTGGATTTGTCACTACCTTTATGTATAGGAATCACCTTCCCCACCCTCCAGTCGTCGGGAAGGCTTCCGAGTTCGAGTGATTGCCGAAATAGCTTTGTTAAGATAATAGAGGAATACATAATAGTGTTTTTTAGAAACTTCGAGTTAATAGTATCAATTCCACATGATGACGATAGCTTAAGGTTGGCGATGACGTTCACTATACCGGGACATTCTATAGCAATGGAATTCATAGCACAAATATTGTATTCATAAACATCCGGATAAGAATTAGTGGTTAAATTCGAAAATTAATTTGTGAATAATTCGTTTAGCACAGCTGCGCACTCATTCGCCGCGGCCTCGACAGCTGAGGCCGAGTGTCGCCACCGGCGGTCACTGAATCACACCACCAAATGCATGAGACTCAATGAAAAAAACGATAAAAATTGTCGTTTCCCCCGTTTCTAATTTGTTGTTGGCACTGCAACTTCTGGCTGCTTTTCGGGAAGCCCGCTAAATAGCTTGCGTACAAACATTCAAACTGATAGCCTTCGCGGTTCTTATAAATATATTGTTTGTGGCCGAGAGTGACTCCACTGGCGAAAAATGCAGTGCAGCCCAATGAGGCGAGAGTTGCCAAGAGTTACCGCAGCGTCGTTGGCGGTTTCGTTGAAGTGGGTTTAGCAGACGACAAGCTCGAAGGGATTGCTACGTGGAATTCGTTTATTCCCGGAAAGCCGCCGTCGAGATGGAACTTCTTTGTAATTCATTAACTTCTGGGCTTCCCCGAGGACGGTCGCATTGACGGCAAGTTACTTTGTTTACTCCACTACGAGAGCAAGCTTCCCAGTTCAGCCGTACGTGCCCCGGTACATTTGATTTTTTTAATTGGCGTTCTACCTTTTAATAAATGCCGACTCGATCTCCAAACACCCGCCGTCGCAGCACACCATAAAATACTCGTTCCAAGCACAGCGTACAAGCTTCAGTATCCTTACTTTTGTGCGTTTCTCCGATAGGGGCGTGTATTCCCTGGTGTCAAGCAATGGCCGCCGGTGGCTACACTGATGGGCTCCCCATCTGCGATCCAGCCTACTCCAATAGAGATCAGTGACAGCAACCAAACGGATCGTAGCGTACGAGAGCACGACACACAAAAACTATCGAAGGCCGCATGAGCCTCTTCTAACCGCACGGCTTTGACGAACCCGGCATATCTGGGATACGGGCGGCAGAAGGGGAAATTATTTCTAAGCTAAATTAATTAAAGCCTGTGTAGAGCGGCAGAGTGCAAAGTAATAAAACGGTGATATTATGAAGTTTTACGGATGTATTAACATTTCACCAAGGTTTGAAGACTCGCTTCGAGCAGATAAAGTGAAAGTTACCTTGAACGATATTTTTTATTGACCATGCATCCATGCATGCATGCAAATGACATACAACGTCTTTGAGTTCGTTTGACATCGCAGGAAATGGTCGAACTTGTCAGATGCCGCACGAGACGGAACCCGTTGATGCGCTCTGTTACGTCACGGCGTGGTGGTGGCGCGTCGGGCGCCCTTTTGGTCTGGGGCTGTGGGCAGAAGTCGCCATGGGGGACGTGTATTTCTTTGTTACTTTGGAAGAAACCGTACAAAAACCTGCCTTCTCGTCAAAACGCCCTGACTGGGGCTATACCAAGTCGAGAAAGGTTTAAAAGTTAGTTTTCATCGCGTTTTCTGCATGCTCCCCTTAGCAAAAAGAGGCCGTACTTCAAACGAAGTTGAAATATATTTAGTACGAATATTCATTTTGTATTTATTCTGTATTATTTTGGCCGCATTCGAAATACGCGCGTAATGTATTCAAAATACATTATAAATATGAATCAAAAAATATTTTAGACATACCAAAAATATTATTCCTTCACGCTCAAGATGCCATTTGTGGATTAAAAACCGGTTGCACAATTTTTTTTTATTTTCGATTTTGTCAGCAAATGGTGTCCCTGTGGTATTTGAAGGCACTACTAAATACATCTCACAAAGCCACATTAGAAACGAACACAAACACAAACACCATGACGCACTGAAGAGCTCATTCACAATTCCGTTGACTGCTCTAGAGCCTTATATAGCCTACATATTGAAGGTAATAATTTTTTCGGTGACCACCTCTGTGCTTATTAAGGTTACAAGTATTCGATCTTCTCCTCGGGAGTCTGTCAAGGGGGAAACAGTGTTTTGAAGTTCGTGGACGATATCTCTTACTAAAAGGCATTGGTACAACTAATAATTCGGCACAGTCCCTAAAACAATATCCACACAAACGGCTCATAAAATACATGTTATTGCTTCTCTGCGTAGCACCACTCAGGGCAAAGCGAATCAAGGCAGTTTCTTCACTTTAAAATACTGTAAACGACTTTATTTTCGTGAGGACCTAATTCTCGCAAAGTTGGCGAATCGCCTGCAATTCCGAAAAATAGGTCCCGCGAACAATTCCAGCAAAATGTAAAAACATTCAAATCTATATTGCGATCCCAGCGCGTCGCGAAAATTAGAATTTGCGAATTATTCCAAAACTCCAACTTTGACCTAAATCGCGAAATATTGAGCCCGCGAAAAATAAATATTTTACAGTAGTTGTTTTGCCTTTCCTTTTTAGTAGTTGACTATTTAATATGGTAGTTAATGTCACTGTATTAAAGTCACTATTCACATCACGTACAATGGTGAGTATAGACGTTCAGTGAACTAACATTGTGCTAACAAAACCACGCCAAACGTATCTGTTCACAGCACCTGCTGAAGCTTTCCAGCATCAGCAAATGTTGTGGTTGTAGTTCCCGAACCCCGCTTGTGATTGGTGTGCAAGGAACTGATCAGGTGTGTTCTTGATAGAAAAAAGGAAACAATAGCATAAACTGGGCTGATTTATTAGTGCGATGCTGCGCAATTCAATTGCCAAACTAATCAAATGTATTTAGGCGCTTCAGTGTACTCCATATCTGCTTAAAGTGAACTTCAGAAGGGGAGCTTTTAAATATTTTGGTAGTTTAAGTCACACTACCAAAGTATTGCAGTCAAAAGGTACTTAAAGTATATCACAACAGTATTTACGATTTTCAGGTATTTTAAGAGTATTCTGCACGTATTCTTGATTGCTCCATTTTTTTAGGGTTGGAGTATATTTTGCATGAAATAAATAAATATTTCAAGAAATATATGTGAAAGGTATTTTGTGCCTATTAATTTAGTATTTACATATTTCAAAACGCATGAAGGGAACTTCAAATGTAGTTTAAGTAAAGGTATTTTAAAATGATTTTTAGAAGTATATTTTAGTACAAAGTAACAAAAAAAGAAGTTTATATTTTCGGTATATTTTTCGTGTACTTAAAATTATGAACTGTATTTCAAATATACTCAAATTAGAATGTGGTATATTTCAAACGTATTAGTTTTCGCTAAGGGTCGGTTCGTTCGAAAACGGGAACAGGGGCCGTGAAAAAGAAAAAAACAGACGCCATCGGAACATGATTGCTTGGACCAGAAGCACTTTTGAATGACTGCACGGACATTTGTGGTCGTCATATTTATTTGCTTTTTACCAACATGAACGCAGGAAAACCGTCAAGTTGCACAGACCACCTGCAGACTACGTTCAGTGCGTGATCAAGTACAAACGGCCGCCTCATCGTTCGAGCTGTCGTCTGCTCGTTCAAACGACGGCGTGCCGTAGACCAAACATTGACCCGGTAATTGCGATAAGAAGTGCAGACCCCAAAAGACGTTTAAGTTTGAAGGTTGCTTTGGGTAAGTAGGCTCGGTGTGAACAGTAGATATAAGGAGATGTTGATACTTGGTTGCCAGTGGCCATCACCCACTTGTTATGCATGATTCACTCGGTCCGATTCTGCTTGCGAATTTCAGTATCATCGTCGACATCTCAGCTACGGTTCAGTCATTTGGAGCCCGAGCGACATCATGACTGAAAATAGCGAGCAGAATCTCATGATGTGAAATCAAGCTTCAGCGTCCATTCCGCGGCGTCCACAGGAATGATTCGTCGCATGTTGCATTATTCACGCCAAGTTCTGCGGTGTTACGAGCCTCGTGAGTTTCGCCGAGTCCACTTAAATAGTCAGATATTGCCAGGAAGACGTAGAGTAAACAATTTCAACGCGAAAAAGAGCTCGGGGTCTCCCACAGACGCCGACAACATCCCATTTTGATGGTTTATTTATGGGCGACGTCGAGCTTCTTGCCCACACTCCCATCCCGCACGCGTGGCGTCGGTGGCGTTCGCTAGGGGGCCTCCGGTTTGTTTGTATAGACCGACACGCGGAGCGGCTCTGTTTACCAACACGGCCGGAAGGCCGCGCATGCGCGGTAGCTATGTGGGCAAAAGCAGCCCGGCTCTCCGTGTTTTCGCCATTGCGCTCTATGGCGCTCGCTCGTTGTTGACGTTGTAGGGACGCTTGTATCTTTATTTGTGCGTCGTATTTCCTCATAACGTATGTCGTATGCTATGCCCGACTATTTGAGCTCGTTGCCCGAGCCTGAACGGTAGCGGTATCGAAACAAACTGTGCGTGAACGGCGTTGCCTACGAGGATCCGTGCGTCGTAAACAAGGCCTATAGATGCTGGACTTCCGACGTAAAGTTGCTGCCACGGAAGTGGACGGCTCAGGTCGTCGTTTATTTAGTTTTCGCCAAGTCATTTCACGCCCGACACGGTGCAGGCCTACAAGTCTCTCGAGGCCTACGATTACATCCAGTCGGTTTCCGCACTGCCGGCGGGATGAGCAGACTGTGGGTCTGCGGAAGTCTGTGTATTCATTAATTGATTAAATACACAGAGCGTCTTCAAGTCAAGGTATGATATTTTTCATACCCTCGTGACCACAAGGCATTACAACCAGTAAAGGTTTGTCCGTTCTGCAGTCTTGGCGGTAACAGGTTACAAGTAACGGCGTTACCAGGAACGCGTTACTTTTTTCAGTAACGTAGTAACTCACTCGTTACGTTTTCGACACAGTAACGGGTAACGTACCTATGTTACTATTTCAAGTAACGTAGTTACGTTAGTCGTTACTACTTCCCAAGTCTTAAAGAAATTACTCTTCAATTGTTTCCGTGTTTTAGGCGTCAAGCCATGTTTTTCTTTGCGTTTTTTCTCGTAAGTATTTAGGTGAAACCGTAAAAAAAAGATAAAGTAGTTATGTTCAGTTTCTGCTTGATATATGACCTGTATCGTCAAAACCGTAAAATGTGTTAAATCCTAATTTAAAAAAAAGTAACGCAGAAGTAACGTGCCTTACTTTTTATCGGTGGCGGTAACGCGTTCCTTATATTTTTAGATGACGTAGCTCAGTAACGCGTACCTTTTCTTTGCAAGTAACGAGTAACGTATTTCGATACTTTTTTCGGTAACTCTGCCGTTCTGTCGCCGATCCCCTTCTGCTCGGTAGCACGGGCGTAGCGAGCCTCCGACGAGCGCTTGGCCGGTGCGTTGTGCGCGAACACCGTGGGAACAAAATCCGGGTGGTCTCGATCAGACAACGGTTTCCCTGCACATAAGCAAGCCTCGGGACGGAGATTGAAATGTAAGCCGCACTTGCCTCCAAGAAAGTGTTTGCCGCACAAACGGTCGTTCGCGCGAGGCGACCATTCTTTTCGATCCACGGATATTATCCACCTTCTATGCCTTTTAGAGTCTGCCGGGTACTTGTAGAAACTCACTCCGCTGCTTTTCTTGTACATTTCGGTGCCATTAACGGCAACACAGCTTCGCAGCATGCTGAAATGCTATGACGCCCATGCGAAACGTGCGAGCTTTTGCCCACACACCCCGGCTCCGGCGCGATCGCAGCGCCGCCGCAGCTCCGTGACGTCAAGCCCGCGTGTCGGTGTATATGTATACGTGGCTTGCACATGACGTCATTTCCGATGCCCTCCAGAGAAGAGGGAAAGAGGGAGCGCCCCTCTTATCAGGATCCTCGTTTGTGCTTCCCGGATTGGCACAGGCGTCGCTATTCTCCCCCCAGAAGATTACAGAAGATTAACCTGCCACTCGAAATTCTTACAAAAGCAGCTTCCCTCTCCTCATTTATCATGCTGTTCAAAAGTATGCGATGTGACGTCAGTGCAAGGAGCATATATGTGAGACGGAGGGGGCTACGCAGGGCCTTCGATTCAACGACAAAAATTCGGCAGTCCTTCAATTAGCCGGGTCCGAAGAGGCTAAATTAAACAGCCTAAAGCTGAACGGCTTTCAAGCACAGGTACAGGAGTCGTACACTTACCTGGGAGTTGTACCGACCAACAAGCCGGAGTACTTGTCCAAGCATTATGCTCAACTCCGAGAGGCAGCCGTGCGATGTACGAATGTACTCTGAACACGTAATCTTTGGAGTTGCAGTTGATTTCTGGTGACTCGCGAACTCTGGAATGCGGTTCTGGTGCCTGGATTAACCTTCCCCAACGCGGTTCTTTGTGTCCCTGGCACAGTGCGGGAAGTCATAGAACATCGTCAACGAGAGGTCGGGAGGCAGGCTCTGGGCAGTTTCGGAATGTTGGCCACCGAAGCAGTCCAAGGACATCATGGGCGGTCGTCGCATAGGAAGCGTGAACTGGAGATACATACAGGATGAGACAGGAGGAGGCAGCTCGGTGGGCAGAAACGGCAAAGTCCAAGTCCATTCACGTACTATCGATATATGCGAAAAATTTCGGCAGAGACAATACTATACGACGACAACCTCTGCAGCCCGCTCCTCTTTGAGTTGCGCGCAGGAGGGCTGCGAACACAGGTGTATCACCGTTGCGTCGACCAGACGGTGGAATCTCCAGCACGCCGAGTCTGTGGTCTGGCGGATATGACAACGCCTATGGAAGTCCTTCCAACGAAAGCATAATAAGTCGGGGAGCAAAACAATTTGTTGAACGACGCTGTGTTATGCGTATTTTCATTCGCTTGAATCAGGATGTCGATCGCCCTATTTTAACGCACCGGAATTTTAAAATGGACTATTGTTGCTTAAGGGCCAATTGTGATAATTTAAACCAAGCGTTTCCTGGGAAACATCGGACTTATTCATCCCTAAAGACATCAATAGAAGTTACCATAATGTCCCACATTGAAATTTTACAGTATACTTAAGGCCAGAATTTGTATATTTCTTTTCGAGCTTCGCAAAACAGTGCTCTTCAAAGAAGTCACCAACAATTCGCATAAAATAAATACATCTTAGAGTTCAATTATATGATTAATTTATTATTTCTTAGAAGTGCTTTGCAAGACCGTAGGCGAGAGGAGCGTTGTGGGCGTAGTTGAAGGGATCGGCAGCGTGCACCACTGGGGCGGCCTGCACTGCGCGTACGGCAACTGGAGCAGCGTGAACGGCGTGCACGGCCACTGGAGCAGCCTTGACAACGACCGGGTGTGGACCCTCGACGGCGGTGGAGAAGAATGGAGCGTCGGCTGGGGCCGAGGTCTTGGTTCCTGGCTCGTTGGTCTCCACGGTGGGATGGAAGCCGGTGGCGTCAGCCACGTACTTCACCACACGACTGACTCCGAGGGCATCGACGTAGCTGTAGGAGCCGACCTTGTTGTTGAACTCGTCTCCGGTCTCCTGACGGGTCATGCGTGTGCCAAACTCGTCGACGTTGTCGAAGCCGAAACTGTATGGCTGGGGAAGGTGCTGCAATAAAAGAAATATATATATACACTTGCATCAGCAGAGTTTTGCAGAAACCAAAAGCCTGTTTATCTGTTCGAGACAGTATATTTTCCTTGCATTTGACTTTACCAAAATGCGTAAATGTTTGTCTAAAGCAAAGGTTAGCAGTTCAAACTCGTCGGCTGTTTTTCCCTCTCCATCTCCAGCGGAACAAAACAATAAAATTGAAGATGAATTGGAAGTAACTAAGGTCATAAAGATCTGGGATGGTTCAAATTTTTTTTGTTATGTAACCGTGCGTGACAGCTTAAAGTGAATATGCATACATTCTGAAAAATATTCATACGGTACTTCCGGTGTTACAATTGAAGAGACGGTGTTGACACCTGATTACCTAGACATGATATCTAGTGTTCTGAGGTATTTCTTAAAATCTTAGGTCTTTCAAGATTTCTACAATTTCTCACTTTACTGACCTGCTCCACAACAACTCCGCAAGCCACGTAGGCGAAGAGGCAGCACACAAGGACCTGCAAGCAAACAGTACGTTGTTATTCCAGTTAAAGCGACGACAAATCGGTTTCTAAAAATCTTAATATCCAAGTCACCTACCTTGGAGAACATGATGATTACTTTTCCTCTGGCTTTAGAGTGGAAACGATGGTGCAGTATAGGACAGTAAAGCCTTATATACTCGGTAGAAAAATTACTTCACTATAGACACGCCCTGTAAAGCCACCCAGTCAATAGCGTAAGTGAATCAACGAAAAGAAAAGAAACAGATTGCTGCTTGGATTAAATTACAGCGTGGTGAACTCGGAAAGACGGGAGAGAAAAGGAATCCGGTTAGAGAGGGGTTTATTTTTAATTTTTTTTTTGTAGCTGTTCATGTTAATGTACGATTTGAAATGCCGCTATGAAGTAGGATGCTTTTGCGGGTGAGAAAGAGACATGCTAACATCAAAATAATGCTTGCATTTTCAATATTATGTTTGTTAAAGTCTGTATTGTTCAGCTAGGACAGGAAAGTCACGTTTAGGGTCGGAAAAATTCCCTACATTCAATCCAAATGAAAATGTCCCATGCTTACATTCATGCTAACATTCAGCGCATCATAATTTTGTGATGCGCATCACAAGGTGCGAAGAATGCGATTATTAAGAAAGCCTAATATGCATTGTATTATGGTATTTGATTACCTTAATCAATTTTTGAAGAATTAAAACAGATGTCTATAATGTACGACATCTGATAATTTAAAGTACTTAACCTCACTTTTA
The DNA here is from genome assembly GCF_016920785.2 of Ixodes scapularis. Taxonomy (NCBI): domain Eukaryota; kingdom Metazoa; phylum Arthropoda; class Arachnida; order Ixodida; family Ixodidae; genus Ixodes; species Ixodes scapularis. The sequence continues at coordinate 59,664,225 of NW_024609880.1, read as the reverse complement.
TTTCATTAAGTAATACTTTAAACCTCTTGCAAATGAAAACAACGACTTAACACTTATTCCTTTAGGCAGTACTTAATATTTCTCGCATATAACAAACAAGGCATTAGCCTGATTTCTAACTACTGAGTTATGACACATTTCAATGTACAGCCTTCAGATGTTTTAACAATAATGCTTGAACCCCGTCCGGCCGGTTGGTCCGTGCCTTATTTTGTTTTCAAGCAGCAAGTCACCGAGGCTAGGTGTGTGCCTTCTGCCACACACGCGTGCCCTTTCTGAGCTGCTCCTGAACGCCGGCATAAGGAGCAGATCTGGCGGCCTGTCGAAGTTCGCGTGGCATTGCTAAAATCTGAAGACTGTACATGTGTTCTACTTTATTGGCATTCTTAAAAATAATTTGGGATTGTATTAAATTATCTCCCTATTCTTTTAAATGATCGGAATCACAACCGATCATAGAGGTTGCGACGATTGGTTAATAGCACGTTTATTGAAAAACCAAAAAAGTATGTGTTGAAAAACCTCCTTTGCCCACAAGGCCAGGAAGTTGCCCGAAAAACGTAAAGAAAAAACATTTGTTTATTGATGTATTTTGGTCGTTCATAATATAGATAGCACGATATGCACTGGCAATATATGCAATCTTGTGACATATATTTCGCGGGTGTATTTATCTTTATATCTTCCAGTAATTTACGCAATCGATTCCAAAATGTAACGGTAAAAGGGCATGTTTATTTACACTGCAGAGTTTGTTTGTGTTCGCCGCATTTTCAGGGCACGAGAAATATTGAATTTCATTATTGACCCAACAGATCATTACATTCTTCAAAACGATCTCGACACCATAAGCTCCTGGTGCACCCATTGGCAGATGAATATTAACCCCGGAAAATGCAAACCAATGTCCGTTACCACAGACTCGACCAAATCATCTCGCGAATATTCATTACTGGCACAACAATTAGAAAGTGTTCCATTATACAAATACTTGGGTGTCCATATTTCTGAAACATTAACGTGGAATGAACATATCGACAACATAATCACCAGCTCAACGAGATCTATAGCTTTTTGAGGCAGAATCTCTATCTGGCCCCTGCTGCGACAAAATTACTCGCCTATAAAACAATAATTCGACGCAAACTTGAATACGCAAGCGTTCTGTCAAATCCACATCAAAATTATCAAATATCAAACCAATATTCAATTTAAAAAAAACCTACCCGGTTCATCCTAAACGGTTATTCCCCATAAAGTAGTGTCTCCCCTAAAATCAAGACTTGGTCTTGCTTTCTTAGCCACACGACACAAACTTAACCGCATGTGTTTCTTCCATCAAGTTTACCATAGTAATTGACAGTTCAGAAACATTTATTATCAAAAAGCCCATTATATTTCTTCTCGAAACGACAACAGATGTAAACTCCTTCACTGGCGCTCCCATAATAACTCATTCATGTTTTCTCCCTTAATATTGCGTATTACAGAATGGACTAACTTGCCAGCTCATTTTGTAACCAACTTAGATATTACAGCGTTTCAAGAAATGTGAGGGCTTTTGTTCAATGAGTAGGGAATGTTTCTTTGTGTATAAATATCTTGTTTTCTTTTGTAGTTAGACGAAATGTGGCTGTGTTGGTGTCCTTACGTTCTTTTTTATATTGTATTCCCATTTAATGCCACCCCCCCCCCCCCCTGGTGTAATGCGTCCTCAAAAGACGCCCTTGAGGTAAATAAATGAAATGCAATGAAATATAAAGAAAAAGACAATCGCAACATTCTAGAAGCATGTATAATCTATTGATTTTACTATTTATTTATTTGGTTCTTATTTTCAACAATCTTTCAACGAAGCTCCGAGTAGATATAATAAAATACATAATATTTCGGGACAATGAAAGCCTTTTTTCATATTTTCCAATTTTTAAAACATCCTATAATATTTCTTGCTATTCGGCGGATGAGTTCCGCACCCCTTTATTCTTACTGTGAAGCTGCAAGTTTCAGCTTACGGGCGCAGCAACTAAACGAATCGCAGCGCACATGTTTGCGACACACCGAAACTATCGACGAGCTGCGTGAGCGACATCAAACTGCACGGCATTGACGAACCCAACATCTCGTGGATACGGGTGGCAGAAGGCGAAATTATTTTTAAGCTAAATTAATTAGGGCTGAGTGGAGCGGCAGATTGTAAAGTAAAAGAGACGGTGATGTTACGAAGTTTTCGAATGTATCAATATTTCTGAAAGGCTTGAGGACTCCGCGCACATATGCGGAATGTTACTTTTACCGATATTTTTAATGACCATGCTTTCTGTTCAAATTTAAATTAAAGACAACATTTTGTTGATTAGTTCGCCGTCACAGGAAACTGTCGAACTTGCCAGATGCCGTACGAGACCGAGCCCGTCAATGCGCTATATACCGGCACACCACCGTTCAATAGACAGCACGTCAATTCGCTTTTAGGCAAGATGCATAAAAACCCTGTTCCGCAAGGCTAACTGATGTTTCGACTTTCAAGTTAAGTTTCTTTATTTGTTGGGCTAATCATTCTAGAAAGGGCTGCGGTTCGACAGTATCCTGATCTCAACAACATGATTCTTGTTGTTGTATGGGCACGCTACCAATCTACAGATGAATTCGTTTTCAGGCGAGATGCACGAACAAACTCTTCCGGAACGCTAATTCCTCTCGGTGTTCTAATCAAACTGTTTTTACCTGATTAAACACTATTCAACTGAAAATAGGCAGCGGTCCTACTGTGTCTTTTATTTCGGTATCAAATAATATTGCTTTATTTTCGGTAATGGTGAACGAAATGAATTCGATCCTAAATGGTTTTTGGTTTGGGTTACGGTTTTAGCCTCTGTACTTGACTGCCGCGTAGCAGAGAGAGCGAGAAACAAGTTTACCGAGAGTTTATAAACATGGTGTTGATGTCACCGCCGAGTCATTTTAATATGACAACGCCTATAGAAGTCCTCCCAGCGAAAGCATAATAAGTCGGGGAGCAGATAAATTTTAGGAATGACGCTGTGTTATGCGTATTTTCATTCGCTTGAAGCAGGATGTGGATCGCCCTATTTTAACGCACCGGAACATTAGAATTAGCTATTGTTGCGTAAGTGCCAATTGTGATGATTTAAACCAAGTGTTTCCTGGAAAACATCGGACTTATTCACCACTAAAGACATGGATAGAAGTGACCGTAATGTCCCACATTGAAACTTTACAGTATACTTAAGGGCAGAATTTGTATATTTCTTATCGAGCTTCCAAAACAGTGCTCTTGAAAGAAATCACCCACAACTCGCATAAAAGAAATGCATCTTAGAGTTCAATTATATTATTAATTTATTATTTCTTAGAAGTGCTTTGCAAGTCCGTAGGCGAGAGGCGCTTGGTGGGCTAGGCGAAAGGAGTGGCAGCGTGCACCACTGGGGTGGCGTGCACTGCGCGCACGGCAACTGGAGCAGCGTGAACGGCGTGCACGGCCACTGGAGCAGCCTTAACAACGACCGGGTGTGGACCCTCGACGGCGGTGGAGAAGAATGGAGCGTCGGCTGGGGCCGAGGTCTTGGTTCCTGGCTCGTTGGTCTCCACGGTGGGATGGAAGCCGGTGGCGTCAGCCACGTACTTCACCACACGACTGACTCCGAGGGCATCGACATAGCTGTAGGAGCCGACCTTGTTGTTGAACTCGTCTCCGGTCTCCTGACGGGTCATGCGTGTGCCGAACTCGTCGACGTTGTCGAAGCCGAAACTGTATGGCTGGGGAAGGTGCTGCAATAAAAAGGAAATAATATACACTTGCATCAGCAGAGTTACGCAGAAAACAAAAGCCTGTTTATCTATACCAGACGATAGATTTTCCCTGCCTTTGACTTTATCTAAATGCGTAAATGTTTCGCTGAAGCAAGGGTTCGCAGTTCAAACTCGTCGGCTGTTTTTCCCTCTCCATCTCCAGTGGAACAAAACAATAAAGTTAAAGATGAATTGGAAGTAACTAAGGTCATAAAGATCTGGGATGGTTCAAGAATTGTTTTGTTATGTAACCGTTCGTGACAGTTTAAAATGAATATGCATACATTCGGAAAAATATTAATACGGTACTTCCGGTGTTACAATATAAAAGACGGTGTTGACACCTGATTACCTAGGCATGATATAGAGTGTTGTGAGGTATTTCTTAAAATCTTAGGTCGTTCTAGATTGCCACAATTTCTCACTTTACGGACCTGCTCCACAACAACTCCGCAGGCCACGTAGGCGAAGAGGCAGCACACAAGGACCTGGAAGCAAACATAACGTTGTTATTCCAGTTAAAGCGAAGACAAATCGGTTTCTGAGAATCTTAACATCCAAGTCCCCTACCTTGGTGAACATGATGATTACTTTTCCTCTTGCTTGAGAGTGGAAACGATGGAGCAGTACAGGACAGTAAAGCCTTATATACCCGGTACAAAAATAACTTAACTATAGACACGCCCTGTAAAGCCATCCAGTCAATAGCGTAAGTGAATCGACGAAGAAAAAATAAGCAGACTGCTGCGTTGATTACATTACAGCGTGTTGAACTCGGAAAGACGGTAGAGAAAAGGAATGCGGTTAGAGAGGACTAATTTTTAATTTTTCTTTGTAGCTGTTCGTGTCAACGTACGATTTGAAATGCCGTTATGAAGTAGGATGCTTTTGCGCGTGAGAAAAAGACATGCTACAATCAAAAGAAAGCTTGCATTTTCAATATTATGTTTGTCAGTCTATATTGTTCAGCTAGGACAGTAAAACCACGTTTAAAGTCGGAAAAATTCCCTACATTCAATCCAAATGAAAATGTCCCATGCTTACATTCATGCTAACATTCAGCGCATCACAATATTAGCTTCTGCAAAGATATTGATACATAGAATATAGTCCGGATTTTATTTAGTGTTTTGTTCATTTCTTAAAAGGTGCGAAGAATACAATTACTAAGAAAGCGTAATATGCATTGTATTATGGTATTCGATTACCTTAATCAAGTTTTGAAGAATTAAAACAGAAGTCAATGGTTTACGACATCTGGTAATTTAAAATACTTAACGTAGCGACGTTTAGGGTCGGAAAAATTACCTACATTCAATACAAACAAAGAATTTTCAAGGTTGCAATCATGCTAACATTCAGCGCATCACAATTTCAGCTTCTGCGAAGATATTCGTATATAAATATAGTCCGGCTTTTAATTAGTTTTTTTATCCATTTCTTAAAAGGTGCAAATAATGCGATTACTAAGAAAGCGTAACATGCATTGCATTATGGTATTTGGTTACCTTAATCAAATTTTGAAGAATTAAAAATGAAGTCGATGGTGTACGATATCTGCTTAATAATATCAAATACTTAACCTCATTTTTATTTCATTAAGTAATACCTTATACCTCTTATAAATGAAAACAATTACTTAACACTTATTCCTTCAGACAGTACTTAATATTTCTCGGATATAACAAACAAGGCATTAGCCTGATTTCTAACTAGTGAGTTGTGACACATTTTAATGTACAGCCTTCAGATGTTTTAACAATATTGCTTGAACTCCGGCCGGCCGGTTGGTCAGCGCCTTATCTTGGCGTCAAGCGTTAACAAACTGGTATCTGAACAAGCTAATTCTATGAAATATTTAGCCCAACAAGTTAAGGACTTGAAGTACAAGGGCGTAGACTTGGAAAATAGAAGTCGCCGACAAAATCTTGTTTTCTATGGTGTAGAGGACAACCACTCAGAAACGTGGGATCAATCCGAAAAAATAATCGAGCGCATTTGTAAAACCAGCCTGGGTATCGAATTGACATCGGTACAAAGAGCGCATCGAATTGGTCGTTACAGTCACGAGAAAAAAAGGCCGATTATTTCAAATTTTGCGTCTTACAAAGAAAAGCAGGACATTATGTCGAACGCCAAAAAGTTTAAGGGTACAACCTACAGCGCAGACCAGGACTACTCACCCGAAACTCGAGACATCCGCAGGCTACTATGGGTATTTGCAAAAATTAAAAAAGGCAGATAGAGAAAATCAGGTAAAATTAAACTTTGACAAACTAATTGTTAAAGGTAAGGTGTTTACTTCGGACAAAGGAAAAGGGGAATTTGTTCCTGTCCCGAAACATTGACGCCCCACAAAAAAAAAAAAGGAAACAGTTCGTCGGTATTTAGTTGCTATTCATGTAAATTGCAGAAGTGTAGTAAATAAAGTCGATGAACTTGCAGGATTAATCGCGTCCGTCAAGGCTGATATTGTGTTTGGGACTGAATCTTGGCTGAATCCCTCTATCAGCGATAGTGAAGTATTTCCGAAGGAATTTATTGCTTATCGGAAGGATAGGCCCCGCCCCGGTGAAGGGTCTTTTTGCTAATTCATTCTTGACTAACGTCATCTGTACTCGATCTTGGTCCCGACACCGTCGAGTCAATCTGGTGCACAGTCACTTTAACTGGACATTCTTCATGTGTTGTTGGGGCGTTTTACCGACCACCAAACTGGGATTTCGGCACCTTGCAGCTACTGTACGATATTGTCTCCGAGACCTCTGGCCAAACTATTTTGCGAGCGGAAAATTTTAACTTGCCAGGCCTAGACTGGCAAGACGGCACTTGTGCGAACAAAAACAATTACGACTGTAATTGTTTTTCACCTGTGAGCACTGTCCCAATAATGCAGCCAGTGGAACTAAGCGTGAGTGGTATCGAAGTGCTACTAAAGAGTATCGACGAAACTAAGGTTAATGGCCCAGATGGCATATCTCCTCGTGTGCTTAAGCGCTGTGTTCATCCGATTTCACTCTATCTTTATTTAATTTATGCGAAGTCGCTATCTGTGGGTCTCTTGCCAAACGACTGGAAGACCGCTCACATAGTCCCCATTCACAAAGGTGGTTCTAGGAAAGATGTCGAAAACTACAGGCCTATTTCATTAACCTCCATCTCATGCAAGGTCATAGAACATATTTTATACACTTAAATATTAAATCATATGACAAAAACAATCTATTCTCTAAACAACAGCACGGTTTCCGTAAAGGCTTATCTTGCACCGCGCAACTTGTCGAATTTTATCATGACTTGTCGTCTAATGTTGATGAGGGAGGCCAAACAGATTGTATATTCCTAGATTTTCGCAAGGCTTTCGATACTGTTTCGCATTCACTTCTGCTAAATAAACTTAAGATGTTAAATATAGACTTAAAGGGGCGGTGCAATGATTTTAACACAGAACGAATGTGCAGCTTGTATTTTTTATATTGTTTACTTCGGCATAAGTAAGAGCAAAAGTGCCACCATATCCCAAAATACCTCTATTTCGCTGCGTAATCGTAAAATAAAAACGCTTTTTTCCCCAACCTGCGTGCACATGGTGGACGCAAATGGAACCTGTGGTGTGACGTCATTCGGAGTGGTTTTTGTAAGTAATAGTGTTAGGCAATCGTAAGCTTGATTTAAGGTTAAGTTAAAAAAAAACTTGTTGTTTAGGCATGCAGAAACACTTCAAAAGCCTAATATTGCCGCTAAAAGGGTATGAATTATTTGTGGCGCCATCTACCGCAAGTCAATAAAACCTGATGTCGCCGTCATCCGTTGACGCCCGAGGCGCCTACGGCGGCTACACGATCAACCCGGACGTTTTGTCTTTCCCTCGCTCGACGGAGTGCGTTGGTCGTGGTCCGTGGTATCGTGGTATCGTGGTATCGTTATTCTTCCTGGTGTCTCGACTTCGACTTCGACTGCCCGCCGTGTCCCAAGCATCTTGCGCTCGACGTCGCTCAGGCCGTCCGCCCATGCTGCCATGTTGGTCGGGAATCGGCGGGAGAGCGGGAGAGCGGCGAGCCTGGCGAGCCGGCGAGCGCCGGGGAAACGGAAGCCAGAAGAGCCCAACCGGAAACCAACGCCCCTCCGAATGACGTCACAGGCGAAGCTGGTGTCGCTTCAATATTGAGTTGAGGAGTGCCAGAGATACCAATTTTTTTATTTTTTTAAATGAAAACTAGGGCAAGCAGGAAAGAATAGTTTTCGTTCCTTCGTTTCTTATGTGTGGCCGGGATCAATTCCCGCAATTAATTAGCCAAAGCCCGCAAATTGTTGTACCGCCCCTTTAACAGTATTAAGATGGATTGAAAATTATTTGCTAGAGCATTGTCAGTGTGTGTTAGTGAATGGTAAAAGTTCGACATACGTTAATGTTACATCGGGAGTCCCACAGGGCTCTGTCTTAGGGCCGCTTTTGTTCCTAATATATATCAATGATATTTCCTTTTGTATTTCATCTTGTGTTCGGTTGTTTGTCGATGATTGCGTGTTTTACAGAAAATTTAGTAACAAAGATGATGCCACCCAGTTACAAATAGATTTAGAATGCATTACTACGTGGTGCTCTACTTGGAAAATGACTTTAAATCCCAAAAAGTGTGTGCATTTATATTTTACTAAAAAGAAGAAAATTGAAACCCAATATTATATAAATAACAATATAGTAATAATAATATTAATAATAATAATAATCTTTATTTGCTCAGGAGAGCCGCGACACCACATAAAGGCAACAGCCCGTACCAAGGAGGCCCGCGGTGCCGCGTCTAGTGAAGGGGATTATGTGATTATGTAATATACAAGATGAAAGTGCTGATGATTAGTAAACAAGGACTCCAAGTATGAATACTTTGGTGTCACGTTATCAACTGACTGTTCGTGAAATTCACATGTGGATGACGTGATTGTAAAGGCTGGCAGGGCGCTGAACTTTATTCAACGAAGCCTGAAATGTTTACACCCTAACTTAAAGGTAACCGCGTATTTAACATGTGTTAGGCCAATTTTGGAATATGCCTGTGCCGTCTGGGACACGGAAAAAAAAACATTCATAGACAAACTTGAAAAAATACAAAATAGAGCTGCTAGGTTTGATCTGGGACGGTACGGGCGGAGAGACAGCTGTACTCAAATGAAGACTGAACTGAATTGGGAACCTCTCTCAGCCCGCCGTAAAAAAAATTGTGTTTAAAGTTTCTGTTTTTGATATTTAAAAATAAAACTGGAATTAACAGTGCAACTTACTTAAAAGAACCATATTATATTTCTGAACGGAACGATCACGCTTTAAAAATTAGAGAGTTCCGCGCCAGGACGAGGATGTGCGCCAACTCTTTTTTTGTTAAAACGATACGAGAGTGGAATGGGCTGTCGGAGCTGCAAGTGTGCAGTGAAAGTGGAGATGTGTTTTTTTCAGCATTGTAACCCCCCTGCTGTAACGCCCTCGGGCACTGCGGGGTAATCTCTGAATAAAGAATGAATAAAGAAAAGCAAGTCATCGAGCTAGGTGTGTGCCTTCTGCCACACACGTGTACCCTTGCTGAGCTAGTCCTTAACGCCGGCATAATGAGCAGATCTGGCGGCCTGTCGAAGTTCGCGTGGCATTGCTAAAATCTGAAGGCTGTACATGTGTTCTACTTTATTGGCATTCTTAAAAATTATTTGGAATTATATTAAATTATCTCCCCATTATTTTAAATGATCGGAATCACAACCGATCATAGAGGTTGCAACGATTGGTTAATAGCACGTTCATTAAAGAACCAAAAAAGTATGTGTTGAAAAACCTCCTTTGCCGCAAGGCCAGGAAGTTGCCCATAAAACCTAAAGGAAAAACGTTTGTTTATTGATGTATTTTGGTCGTTTATAAGATAGATCGCACGATATACACTGGCGATATATGCAGTCTTGTGACATACATTTCGCGGGTGTATTTGTCTTTATATCTTCCACTAATTTACGCAATCGATTCCAAAATGTAACGGTAAAAGGGCATGTTTATTTACACTGCACATATTGTTTGTGTTCGCCGGATTTTCAGGGCACGAGAATTATTGAATTTTATTATTGACCCAACAGATGATTACATTCATCAAAACGATCTCGACACCATAAGCTCCTGGTGCACTCATTGGCAGATGAATATTAACCCCGGAAAATGCAAACAAATGTCCGTTACCACCAACTCGACCAAATCATCTCGCGAATATTCATTACTGGCACAACAATTAGAAAGTGTTCCATTATACAAATACTTGGGTGTCCATATTTCTGAAACATTAGCGTGGAATGAACGTATCGACAACATAATCACCAGCTCAACGAGATTTATAGCTTTTTGAGGCAGAATCTCTATATGGCCCCTGCAGCGACAAAATTACTCGCCTATAAAACAATAATTCGACGCAAACTTGAATACGCAAGCGTTGTGTCAAATCCACATCAAAATTATCTAATATCAAACCGATAATCAATTTAAAAAAAAACCACACGGTTCATCCTAAACGGTTATTCTCCATAAAGTAGTGTCTCCCCTAAATTAAAAACTTGGTCTTGCTTTCTTAGCCACACGACACAAACGTAACAGCATGTGTTTCCTCCATCACGTTTACAACATTTATTGTCAAAAAAACCATTATATTTCTCCTCGAAACGACAACACATGTAAACTCCTTCAATGGCGCTCCCATAATAACTCATTCATGTTTTCTCCCTTAATATTGCGTATTACAGAATGGAATAACTTGCCAGATCATTTTGTAACCAACTTAGATATTACACCGTTTCAAGAAATGTGAGGGCTTTTGTTCAATGAGTAGGGAATGTCTCTTTGTGTGTATATATTGTAAGGAAGAAGGAGTGGCACGGACAGACAGGCAGGGGTTTGACCAAGCGCGCGCTCGGCACGGGCGCTTCTGGAATGCTGTACCGCCATTCATACTGGTCGCATTTTCCTCCTATCTTCTATTAAATCTCTTTTATCAACGTCTCAACACTTGGTGGAGGTGCGCTAGCGATCCCCAACCTGATCATCTGGTAATTCCAACCTGGAGCTGCGCAGCGGACGGTCGACTGTCACAACCATGAACGACGATAACGGGAATGTAAGAGACCAGCGCCCCACCAACACTTAAACGGTCAAAACTCGCCAACGTGACCCCCAGGATTTCACCGGTTCAGCCGACGCTGACGTTCTGGACTGGCTCAAAAATTACGACCGGGTGAGCCAACACAACCGTTGGGACGACACCATCAAACTCGCCAACGTCGTATTTTTCCTCAAAGGGACTGCACTCCAATGGTACGACAATCACGAGGAAGAAATTAATTCATGGGATGCGTTCAAAACCGCCTTTGCAGACGTCTTCGGTACACCTGAACGCAGAAGACAACAAGCGCGGGACAAACTCTCCAGGAGGTACCAAGCCCCCTCCGAAACATCGACGTCCTACATCGAGGACGTCCTTCGCCTCTGCGGACGTGTCAACGCAGCTATGCCGGAGGACGAAAAAATCAAGCACCTCTTCAAAGGATTATCCCAAGAGCTGTTTTCCATCGTCGCACCCAGGTCACCTCAGACCGTGCAGCAGCTCATTGCAGAATGCAAGCATTATGAAGACCTTCAAAGTGGTCGGATCTCCAACACCGGATTTGAACGGCTCCCTGAAGTTTCAACTACAACTGCCGACACTGACCTCCCCAATCTCATCAGACGAATAATTCGAGACGAACTGCGCGACTTCTTGGGATCCCTGCGCCTCTCAGCCAGTTCTTCAATCTCGCAACCCGAGGCACCTAAGATTGAACAGGTAATCAAAGACGAACTTCGTGCTGCCCTTCGTCCTATTTCTTCGTCGTCTCCCACGTGCATGGCACCATCGACTTCCTCACCACCCATCTGCTCTTTACAGCACTCAGCACCACACATTTGCGCTCTGCAAACTTCTCACAACGTCTCAATTCCATCCACACGCTACCTATCACCCCGGCGGACAGAGGAATGGCGCACTCAAGATCAACGTCCGATATGCTTCTACTATCACGCCCCAGGTCATATCATCCGCTACTGCTGACGCCGCATGAATGCTGAAGCCTACAGTCGCACCCCACAGAATCAAACTCGACATTCTGACGACCACGACACGCGCCGAAATTTCGACAACCACGGCAGTTCCAATGACCGCCGCAATTATGACGACCATCGCAACACATGTCCCTTTCCAGCTGCTGAATTCCGACGTGGTCGATCACCCTCCCCCTATCCTCGACGAAACCGCTCCGTCTCGCCGTTCACTGACGCTACTACCGGACTTCCGTCGTCAAACTAAGCAGCGCAGCCTGTCTTAACAATGGAGGTCAGGCTGCACTACCGTCTCCGGTCCTAAATCCTCCTTACCTTGGCCCTACAACTATTACCGTCTACATTGGAGAAGAAAAGCTTTTAGCATTAGTTGACACAGGTGCTGCAAAATCCTGCATTTCTGATCAGCTTCGCCGCCGTTTACACAAAGTGCTCACCCCTCCACCCGCTGGACATTTTCTACGGATGGGAAACAGTGAACTTGTGCAACCTCTTGGCTACTGCACTATCCCTATTAAACGGCACGGAGCGTCCGCCTCGGCTACGGGAGGTGGTCGGTTCGAAGCCCACCGTCGGACACCCACCGGCTAAATGGGTACAAACGTCCCCCAACCCCGGCGCTCGGGTTTCCATCAGGGGATGACGTTTGGGAGAGGTTCCGCAAACCCCGCTAAGCCTATCTGCGAACACTTAACCGCAACCGGTCAGGTTGCGGCGGTATGCCGCCTTCGGGTGGCGTTGTTGCACTCGTGCAGACTCTCGTCCTTGGGAAACCAGGTCCAAGTGTTGAGACGTTGATAAAAGAGATTTAATAGAAGATAGGAGGAAAATGCGACCAGTATGAATGGCGGTACAGCATTCCAGAAGCGCCCGTGCCGAGCGCGCGCTTGGTCAAACCCCTGCCTGTCTGTCCGTGCCACTTCTTCTTCCTTACAATATATATCTTGTTTTCTTTCGTAGTTAGACGAAATGTGGCTGTGTTGGTGTCCTTACGTTCTTTTAGAGCGCAGCTCTTAGGGGCCCGCTCCCGGCTTGGGCGGCGTCGCCGTCGCCGTCGCCGTCGCCGTAACCAAGGTCATCCCAAGGTCACGTGACCCCTCCAGGTCACGTGACCCCTCCCAAGGTCATCTCAAGGTCACGTGACCCCTCGAGGTCACGTGACCCCTCCCAAGGTCATCTCAAGGTCACGTGACCCCAAGACCCCACGTGACCCTTTGAAGGTCACGTGACCCCCAAGTCACGTGACCCCCGAGGTCACTTGGTCTCCTCCCCAAGGTCACGTGACCCCCAAGGTCACGTGACCCCTCCCAAGGTCATCTCAAGGTCACGTGACCCCAAGGTGACCCCCACGTGACCCCCAGGTCACGTGACCCCTCTGAGGCCACGTGACCCCCCCGAGGTCACGTGACCCCCCTCCCCGAAGTCACGTGACACCCCCCCCCCAAGGTCACGTGACCGCCCCCCCGGAGCATATTAAAGAATGAGGGGAGGAGGAGGGGTCTACCCTCCCTTCAGTACCCTTCACTCCTCCTCCTCAAGAGCTGCGCTCCAATTCGGCGTTACAGGGATTTGTAAACGGCTTTCACTTTTTTTATATTGTATTCACATTTAATGCCACCCCCCTCTTGTCATGCGTCCTTAAAAGACGCCCTTGAGGTAAATAAATGAAATGAAATATAAAGACAAAGACAATCGCAACATTCTAGAACCATGTATAATATATTAATTATAGTATATATTTATTTAGTTATTGAATTCAACAAGCGGTCAACGAAGCACCAAGTCGATATAATAAAATACATAATATTTCGGGACAATGAAAGCCTTTTTTATATTTTCCAATTTTTAAAACATCCTATAATATTTCTTGTTATTTGGCGGATTAAGTCCGCACCCCTTTACTCCTACTGTGGAGCTCCAAGTTTCATCTTACGGGCGCAGCAACTAAACGAATCGCAGCGCACATGTTTGCGACACACCGAAACTATCGACGAGCTGCGTGAACCACTTCCAACTGCACGGCTTTGACGAACCCAACATCTCATGGATACGGGTGGCAGAAGGCGAAATTATTTTTAAGCTATATTAATTAGGGCTGAGTGGAGCGGCAGAGTGTAAAGTAAAAGAGACGGTGATGTTACGAAGTTTTCGAATGTATCAATATTTCTGAAAAGCTTGAGGACTCCGCTCACATCTGCGGAATGTTACTTTTACCGATCTTTTTAATGACCATGCATTCTGTTCAAATTTAAATTAAAGACAACATTTTGTTAGCTCTTTCGCCGTCACAGGAAACTGTCGAACTTGCCAGATGCCGTACGAGACGGACCCGTCATTTCGCTATATACCGGCACACCATCGTTCAATAGACAGCACGTCAATTCGCTTTTAGGCAAGATGCATGAAAAACCCTGTTCCGCAACGCTAACCGATGTTTCGACTTTCAAGTTAAGTTTCTTTATTTGCTGGGCTAATCATTCTAGAAGGGGCTGCGGTACGACAGTATCCTGATCTGAACAACATGATCCTTGTTGTTGTATGGGCACGCTACCAATCTATAGATGAATTCGTTTTCAGGCGAGATGCACGAATAAAGTCTCCCGGAACGCTACTTCCTTTTGGCTTTCTAATCAAACTGTGTTTACCTGATTAAACACTATTCAACTGAAAATGGGCAGCGGTCCTACTGTTTCTTTTATTTCGGTATCAAACGATAGTGCTTTCTTTTCGGTAATAGTGAACGAAATGAATTCGATCCTAAAGGGTTTTTGGTTTGGGCTACGGTTTTAGCCTCTGTACTTGACTGCCGCGTAGCAGAGAGAACGAGAAACAAGTTTACCGACAATTTATGAACCTGGTGACTGTCACCGCCGAGTCATTTTAATATGACAACGCCTATAGAAGTCCTCTCAACGAAAGCACAATAAGTCGGGGAGCAGATAAATTAGTTGAATGACGCCATGTTATGCGTACTTTCATTCGCTTGAAGCAGGATGTCGATCGCCCTATTTTAACGCACCGGAATTTTAATATTAGCTATTGTTGCGTAAGCGCCAACTGTGCTAATTTAAACCAAGTGTTTCCTGGAAAACATCGGACTTATTCACCACTAAAGACATTGATAGAAGTGACCATAATGTCCCACATGGAAATTTTACAGTATACTTAAGGGCAGAATTTTTATATTCCTTATCGAGCTTCCAAAACAGTGCTCTTCAAAGAAATCACCCACAACTCGCATAAAAGAAATACATCTTAGAGTTCAATTATATTAATAATTTATTATTTCCTAGAAGTGCTTCGCAAGACCGTAGGCGAGAGGAGCATGGTGGGCGTAGGCGAAGGGAGCAGCGTGCACCACCGGGGCGGCGTGCACTGCGCGCACGGCAACTGGAGCAGCGTGCACAGCGTGAACGGCGGCCACTGGTGCAGCCTTCACAACGACCGGGTGGGGACCCTCGACGGCGGTGGAGAAGAATGGAGCGTCGGCTGGAGCTGAGGTCTTGGTTCCTGGCTCGTTGGTCTCCACGGTGGGGTGGAAGCCGGTGGCGTCAGCCACGTACTTCACCACACGACTGACTCCGAGGGCATCGACATAGCTGTATGAGCCGACCTTGTTGTTGAACTCGTCTCCGGTCTCCTGACGGGTCATGCGTGTGCCGAACTCGTCGACGTTGTCGAAGCCGAAACTGTATGGCTGGGGAAGGTGCTACAATAAAAAAAAATAATATACACTTTCATCAGCAGAGTTATGCAGAAAACAAAAGCCTGTTTATCTATACGAGACAATAGATTTTCCTTGCATTTGCCTTTATCTAAATGCGTAAATGTTTTGCTGAAACAAAGGTTTGCAGTTCGAACTCGTCGGATGTTTTTCCCTCTCCATCTCCAGTAGAACAAAACAATAAAGTTGAAGATGAATTGGAAGTAACTAAGGTCATAAAGATCTGGAATGGTTCCAGATTTTTTTTTTATGTAACCGTGCGTGACAGTTTAAAATGAATATTCATACATTCTGAGAAATATCAATACGGTACTTCCGATGTTACCATTTAAAAGGCGGTGTTGGCACCTGATTACCTAGATATGTTTACTATGGTCAAAATGAAGGTTCTCAAACAATCTACCTTTGTCCGAATGGACGTTCTAAATAACCTCACATGATATCTTGTGCTCTAAGGTTTCGCATAAAATCTTAGGTCTTTCAAGATTTCTACAATTTCTCACTTTACTGACCTGCTCCACAACAACTCCGCAAGCCACGTAGGCGAAGAGGCAGCACACAAGGACCTGGAAGCAAGCAGAACGTTGTTATTCCGGTCAAAACGAAGACAAATCGATTTTTTAAAATCTCGATACCCAAGTCAGCGACTGGCGTCAATAGGCTTGCCTACCTTGGTGAACATGATGATTACTTTTCCTCTTGCTTGAGAGTGGAAACGATGGTGCAGTGCAGGACAGCAAAGCCTTATATACCCGGTACAAAAATAATTTAACTTTAGACACGCCCTGCAAAGCTATCCAGTCAATAGCATAAGTGAATCGACGAAGTAAAAAAAAACAGAAGCTGCGTTGATTAAATTGCAGTGCGGTGAACTCGGAAAGACGGGAGAGAAAAGGAATGCGGTCAGGAAGGGCTTATTTTTTTATTTTTTGTTGTAGCTGTTCTTATGCATGTATGATTTGAAATGCCGTTATGGAGTAGGATGCTTTTGCGCGTGAGAAGGATAAATGCTGAAATCAGGATAATGCTTGTATTTTGAATATTAGGTTGGTCGAATTCTACATTGTTCAGGTAGGAGAGGAAAGCCACGCTTAGGGTCGGAAAAATTCCCTACGTTCAAGACAAATAAAAATGATTCAAGATTACAATCATGCTTATATTCATCGCATCACAAATTCAGCTTCTGCGAAGGTATTGGTATAAAAAATGTAGTCCGACTTTTATTTTGTTTTTTGTTCACTTCTTCAAAGGTGTGAAGATCGCGATTACTTAGAAAGCCCGACATAGATTGCATTATGGTATTTCATTACATTGATCAAGTTTTGAAGAATTAAGAATTGAGTCAAAGGTCTACGATATCTGGTTAATAATTTCAAATACTTAACCTCATTTTATTTCATTACTTAATACGTTATATTTCTTACAAATGAAAAAAAAACGACTTAACACTTATTCCTTTAGACAGTACTTAATATTTTTCGCAGATTACAAACAAGGCATTAGCCTGATTTTTATCTAATGAGTTGTGACACATTTTAATGTACATCCCTCATATTTTTTAACTTTATCGCTTGAACCCCGGCCTGCCGGTTGGATAGCGCCTTATCGTGGCTTGAAGCAGCAGGTCACCGAGGCTAGGTGTGTGCCTGCTGTCACACTCGTGTACACTCGCTGAGCTGCTCTTTAACGCCGGAATAAGGCGCAGATCTGGCAGCCGGTCGAAGTTCAAACGACATTGCTAAAATCTGAAGACTACATGTGTTCTACTTTATTGGCATTCTTGAAAATGATTTGGGATTATATTAAATTATCTCCTGATTATTTTAAATGATCCGCATCACAACCGATCATAGAGGTTGCAACGGCTGGTTAACAGCACGCTTATTGAAAAACCAAAATGTATGTATTATTAGGTTACAAATATAGGGGGATTTAATGAGGAATTATTAGATACAGGATGGATAGTAGGGGTGACATTCGTCCAGAAACAGTCCGAGCTTTCTGAATGCTCGTCGAGCGCGCGCCACTCTGCGGTACCACTTCTTCTTCCTAAGAATATTCGCCCCGTCGATGCAGGCACCGGTCATCTGGTGCGTTTGAGAGGCTTACGTATCGCGACGATAGTAAGGTTTCATACGGTTATGTGGACCACGTCACATGATCTTGAGCGATGATCAAGGGGCGGGGTAACAGGTGCAACTTCGTAGTTGTTGAAAGAGAGTTGACGGACGACACGGAACGGGCCGACGAATTGCTTGAGGAGTTTTTGAGACTTGCCGGGTACGCGCAAGCGAGTCCACAAGAGAACTTCGCCGCCTATGTCGTAGGTGGTAGGCAGATGACATGCATCGTAACGTAGCTTCTGGTGCTCCTGCGATTCCTGGGTGTGCATGCGGGCGAGTTGGAGAGCGTCCTCTGCTCTGGATGTGATCTCTGCTGCAGACGGCTGAACCAAGGTGCCAGGTGTGTAGGGCAAAATGGTATCAAGAGGTGTGAAGGGTTCGTGGGCATAGAGGAGGTAGTATGGAGAGTAGCCGGCTGTAGACTGCCGTGCCGTACTATATGCATATGTTACGTAGGGAAGAATGATGTCCCAGTTGGTATGATGGTCAGCAACATACATTGAAACCATGTCGACAAGTGTGTGGTTCAAGCGCTCGGTCAGTCTATTTGTTTGGGGATGGTAGGCGCTTGTGACTTTGTGGACTGTAGAAGAAAGCCGAAAGACGTCTTCAAGGACTTGAGAGAGAAAGGGAGTGCCACGATCACTAATTATAAACTGGGGAGCTCCATGACGCAAGATAATGGAGTGCAGAAAAAAATTAGCAACTTCATCGGCGTTGGCAGCGGGTACAGAAGTTGTCTCAGCATAGCGTGTCAAATGATCAACAGCTTCAATGATCCACTTGTTCCCGCTTGTCGACCGTGGAAAAGGACCGAGAAAGTCGATTCCTATACGCTGGAATGGTTGGTATGGTTGCGGAATCGGTTGTAGTCTACCAGAAAGCCTGGTGGTAGGTGTTTTCTTCGTCTGGCAGTCGTGACACGCCCGAACATATTTGTTGATGGTGCGGGTCATGCCCGTCCAGAAGTAACGACTCCGTATGCGGAAGTACTTTTTGGCAAATCCCAGATGTCCGGCTGTTGCGTCGTCATGGTGAGCTTGAATGACATCTCTTTGTAGTTGTCGGGGGATAACCAAAAGCCAAGCTCGTCCGTGGACGTCATAGTTCTGCCTATAGAGGACTCCATTCCTGAGTTGGAATGGAGTGTGGAGGGCGATTTAATGAGGAATGATTAGATACAAGATGGATAGTAGGGGTGACATTCGTCCGGGGACAGTCCGAGCTCGCTGAATGCTCGTCGAGCGCGCGCCACTCTGCGGTACCACTTCTTCCTAACAGTATTGAAAACCCTCCTTTGCCCACAAGGCCAGGAAGCTGCCCGAAAAACCTACAGAAAAAAAAAATTGTTTATGGATGTATTGTGGTCGTTTATAAGAAAGATAGCACGATAGGCACTGGCGATCTATGAACCCTTGTGACAGATATTTAGCTGGTGTATTTGTCTTTATATCTTCCAGTAATTTACGAAATCGATTCCAAAATTTGACGGTAAAAGGGCACGTTTATTTACACTGCAGATTTTGTTTGTGTTTGCCATATTTTCATGGCACGAGAATTATTGAATTATTGACCCAAGAGATCATTACATTCTTTAAAACGATCTCGACACTCTAAGTTCCTGGTGCACCCTTTGGCAGATTAATATTAACCCCGGAAAATGCAAACAAATGACCGTTACCACCAACTCGACCAAATTATCTCGCGAATATTCATTACTGTCACAACAATTAGAAAGGACCTCATTATACAATTACTTGAGTGTCCATATTTCTGAAACATAATCGTGGAATGAACATACCGACAACATAATCGGCAGCGCAACGAGATCATTAGCTTTTTGGAGGCGGAACCTCTATCTTGCACCTGCTGCGACAAAATTACTCGTTTATAAAAAATATTTCGACCCAAACTTTAATACGCAACCGGTGTGTAGAATCCACATCAAAGTTATCTCTTATCAAACCTAGAATCAATTTAAAACAAAGCCACCCAGATCATTTTGTAACCAACTTAGATATTACACCGTTTCAAGAAATGTGCGTGCTTTTGTTCAATGAGTCGGGAATGTTTCTTTTTGTTTATATATCTTGTTTTATTTTGTGGTTAAACGAGATGTGGCTGCGTTGGTGACCTTACGTTCTTTTTTATATTGTATTCCTATTTATTGCCCCTCCCCCTTTCCGGTAATGCGTCCTCAAAAGACGCCCTTGAGGTATATAAATGAAAGGAAATAAAATATAAAGACAACGAAGATCGCGACATTCTAGAAGCATGTAGAATATATTAATTTTAGTATATATTTATTTAGTTATTATAATCAACAAGCGGTCAACGAAGCACCAAGCAGATATAATAATATACATAATATTTCGGGACAACGAACGCCTTTTGTTATTTTCCCAATTTTTAAAACATCTTATAATATTTCGTGCTAATTGGCGGATTAAGTGCGGACCTCTTTACTCCTACTCTGAAGTTCCAGGTTTCATCTTACGGGCGCAGCAACTAAACGAATCGTAGAGCACATGTTCCCGACACACCAGAACTATCGACGAGCTGCATGAGCCACTTCCGACCGCACGGCTGTGACGAACCGAACATCTCGTGGATACGGGTGGCAGAAGACGAAATTATTTCTAAGCTAAATTATTTAGGCCCGAGTGGAGCGGCAGAGTATAAAGTAAACGAGGTGGTGACGTTATGAAGTTTTCGAATGGATTAATATTTCTGAAAGGTTTGACGACTCCGCTCACATCTGCGGAATGTTACTTTTACCGATCTTTTTAATGACCATGCATTCCGTTCAAGTTTAAATTAAAGACAACATTTTGTTAACTCGTTCTCCGTCGCAGGATAGTGTCGAACTTCCCAGATGCAGTACGAGACGGAAACCATCACTGCGCTAAATACCGGCACACCACCGTTCAATTAACAGCACGTCAATTCGTTTTCAGTTCAAGATCCATGAAAAACCCTGTTCCGCAACGCTAACAGATGTTTTGACTTTCAAGCTAAGCTTCTTTATTCGCTGGGCTAAGCATTCTAGAAAGGGCTGCGGTTCGACAGTATCCTGATCTCAACAACATGTTTCTTGTTTTTGTATGGCGCGCTACCGATCTATGGATGAAATTGTTTTCAGGCGAGATGCACGAACAAACTCTTCCAGAACGCTAATTATTTTCGGTTTTGTAATCAAACTGTTTTTACCCGAATAAACACTATTCAACTAAAAAGGGGCAGCGGTCCTACTGTGTCTTTCATTTTGGCAACTATTCTGGCAGAGTAGACATCCTGTTTGCGGACGTCACGTCACGGAGCGCGAAGAAGTCGTTCGCGCAGCGAGAAAAACTCGGTGCACGAACAGCGCGCTCGAGTATGTCTCTCCGGCGGCGCTCCTGTCCGTTTAGTGAACGGAACACCAAACTTCCCCGCTCCGGAGAACGGGCTTAACGCGCCCATTGAAATCATCCCAACACATTTTCTCGACATTCAATGCATTCCTCACATTACTCGAATATAAGACAAATTAACCGTTAAGCGAGACCCTATCGGTCAAAGTAAAACAAGGTCTGCAGATCCTAGGCATGACTATAATTATTATACTGAGTTAGAAAGATTTCTCACTGGGATTCAGTTTTTACACAATCACATATGTCAAACGAACCTATGATCTTCAGTGAAGTATAAAAGGCATCGTTTTATACAACTGAGAAAACAGCAGAAGCTAATTCGTTCCATGCTAACTGTTTTTGCGAAAAAAAATTAAATGCGAAATTCTGCAGTCGTATGCCTAAATTCAGTAATATGAACTACACAGGCGGATCGATAATATGAGGAGAACATTTAAGTTCACATGGGATGCCAGTCTAGAACTAAAATAAACTGTTCAAAAACTTGAAAGGAAGACTTGGTCTGCGGCACTCCAATTTACTCAATTTGAAATTTGCTCTTCAGCGCTTCGTACTTAAGTTTCCACTTCAATGATTTTTTTCTAAAACATACCTAGCCGCTTTGTATTTACACTTTGTATAATTAATTTTTATACACACTAGTTTGGGGGAAGGGTTCCTTACAGTGCAGTTTATTCTACTATAGACCATTCCATTTAGAGCTCTCTGGGCGGCACCATTTTCTTCGACAGCAGCGCCCTCTACATACATCGGGGAAATTCAGCGGGTTCGGCGGGGTAAAATGAGAGGGAGGGCACGCGCCCGACTCCGCTAGCAGACGACAAACCGGGAGGTTGCCATTCTCCATCTTTGGGCTGTATCGGCGGGCTGTACGGAACATCGAACTCTCGCTCGTGGCTGCCGTTGTGAAGTGGTTCGCGTTCTTGGAATAGTTATGGCTACTCCAAGATCAGCCTAGAGCTCTCTGTTGTTCTACTTCGGTAAATGATCAACTGACATATCTTTTTTCCGTTACTCAAATAGCAGTTGAGTCAGCCGGCAGTACTACCCTCAACTACTGCGTGTATAGCGGCAGGAGAGCACGTTTTTATTTATTATTTCAGTCATCCACTCATGGTCGCTAAAGGCCTACACCAGTACGAACTTTGTATAGTAAAAAAGGTGCAGCAACCGGATTTACTTTTCGCCGGAGAGGCCAGCCAATCTGACACAGTTTTCCCTATTTTTTTTTTATTTGCACGCGGGTAACAGCGCAATTGAACCCTGTTAGACTTGTTTTATCTAGCATAGTATTACACGATAACTGGCATACCAAAATCTGCGCATCTGCGCTTGAAATTTCCAAAATGACGCGATTTTATACAGAGTTCGCACGCCAACCGGATGCCAGGTACTGCCCACTCGGGAGAGCAGACGACACTCGGGGTGAGAGGGAGAGGGAATTTTTTCTCTCCATTACCCTCTCTGCTATGACCCTAATGGAACGGTCTATAGGTGGCGCTTTTTTATGTAACAGTTTCAGCGTCATTTGTGGAAAGTTATGAATGCTTCCACGCAAGAAACCCAAAGATTTGAGACCAACTGCTACATTAAGGTCTACATGCCTGTCCCAACACAATTAGGATGAGGTTAACATCTAAATAAACATATTCAGAAATCGTTTATAAACCAGTTTTGTTCATTAAAAAAAACTAGAGGTTGATTCTTTTCTAGAGAAAGACATGCGCAGGGTCTTATCTTGATTAAATATTATTCGCATTCTTCTGTACCGTATATCCTTCTTATTTTAATCTCTCCGAATGATGATGCTGTCTCAATTCCATATTAGTTCTCTACGTAGTATGTAATCATCTGCGAACACTCTCATGCATGAAGTGACGGACTCATGAATGGCGTTTACATAATTAAAAAAAAGGATGAAGGTCCTAACACCTACCCCTGTGGGACTCCTGATTTCACTTGATAATTTTTTAGAGTTTTATAAATAAATTTAAAAAATATAACTCGGAGCTAGTTGAATTTTTTCAGTCTGCTTTCAAAAGCAACCGAGATCGGGAACAAAAAGAATTGTACCTTATTCACAAGATCGAAGCCGGGATCAATAAACATCCCGGCATTATGTCTTCCATTCATGCGGTGAATATACACAATCATCCTGTATTTGCGTAAGCGTACAAATTCCACAGGCTTTAGGTCATCCACCATGTATTCTATATAGGGGTCGTCCTAATATTTTTAACAGAAAAAACAGCAAGTAATGTGTTTTCCCAAGTGCTGTTTTTTGTATTGGTTTTTATTGACCTTGACTTTTGTTGCGCAATTGGCGTCTGCAGCTTTGTGGCTGCCTCTCTGTTTTCGTTCAGTCAAATTTCCGAGTGTTAAACCATATTTTTTTTCTGGCCAGGTTTACGTTGGTGACTTATCCGTCGGGCTATGCCGGAAATAATCGGCTTTTGTAGCGATAACTGTGTTGAGTCTATCATGGGGCTCTTGAAGGAGCCAGGTGTTTTGAATTAGCGTATCCCTTGACGTCATGAGCCACGTGATGTAGCCAAGTCGTGTCAATATTTCGTCAAATGTAACCAGTCTTGAAAAAGATCTTTGTCATGCCGAAACGTCGACGAACTTTACGAATATGTTTTAAAAACTCCAACAACCGTCTCAAGTGTGTTTTTCTCAAGTGTGTTTTTCTGCCGTACATACTTTTCGTCATCCTGCACTACGTTCTCTCTCTCTCTCTCTCTCTCTCTCTATATATATATATATATATATATAGTAATGAAGTCGCGCTTCGAAATGTTGTTGGAGTTTTAAAGCATTTAGTGATTCTACATTTCGGCCTGAAACAGGCCTTCCTCAAGACTGGCTGCCAGAGTCGGTTACAGAGTTGCTTTCGGTTTCCACACCCGGGCCACATCACCTATCAGATCACCTGTAAAAATGCCCAAAAGAGCCCAACTAAAAAAACGCTGCTGTACTCCCCCCCCCCCCCCCCCCCCCCCCCCTACCCTGCTCCACGCACGGCCGCAGCAGACTTCGCCAGGCATCGGAGCCGACCAAAGGCCACGTCAGAATTCGTGACCCCAGGAACGTCACGTGCGGAGGGCGCAGTAACGTTCACATAGCTGGATCGGCCCAGATGGCCAGCAACGCACGCCGCAGAAGGACGCAAAGCTAAACAAAGCAGAGTAAAAAAAAAAAAAAAAGGACAGAGGATTGGGATAAGCGCACGCAGTAAATAATGACAAAACTCATAAAAAAAGCCCCTGCATAGAGAAGGAAAAGGTGAAATAAGCACACATAGTAAATTAACGCCAACGCGCATAGACAAATCCCCTGCATTAAAAAAAAAGACTGAAAAAGCGCACACAGTAAATCAAGCAAACGCTCGGCCAAAGCGCATAAAAAAACAAATCTCCTGCAAAAAAAAAAAGTCGTAAATATAACAGTGTTCACCACAGTCCCAGAACATTCAACAAGGAGCAACAGGTGGAAGATGCCTGTTGAAGGTCATGACCCGTTGACTCATCGACAGGTTATACAGAAAGGTACACGGAAAAATTAAAGGGTTGAACGAGTGGGATTGAATTAGCTACAGCCACTCCGCTACAGGGGGACCAAGGTAGATTGCATGCATAGATGACATTATACCTGGATCTTCATTAATACCGGCCCGGATTGAATTAAATTTGTAAATAAGATACGATTCTCTCTGCTCGCAATCACGGTTGCTTTTGAAATTGGATTGTAAAAATGTAACGTCCAGTTTGTCAAACGTGTGTTTGGGTAGCGCCATATGTTTTGAAAGGGGGAGTTTGGGAAATGAATTTACATGCGCCCTGTGATTGTTAAACCTCAATCCGAAAGGTGTGCTGGTTTAGCCCACGCACTGCTTACCGCAGCTGCCACATGTGAGGAGCTATATGACATTACTTGTGCCGCAGTTTAAGTTTCCGTGGATTATGTAGGTGAAATTGGAATTCGTACTCTCTACCGTGGTTTTAGGTGTCACGTGTTGACAGACCTCGCAATTTGTTCTTCCACAAGGGCGACTGCCAGTGCTTTCAGTGTAGGTTGTCTTAGACCTAACTATGGCGTCCCTAAGATTGCGTGAGCGTCTGTAGACTACTCGGGGAATGGAAGGAATAATCCTTTCGAGGCGTCCATTTTGTTGTAAAATGTTAAAATGTTTTCTTAATATGGGTGCGACATTCGGAGTCTTATTGTTGAAAGTTAGTACGAGGTTTGCCCGACGCTCCTCTGGCTGAGGGCTCCGCTCACTCAACAAGAGGCCACGATTAAGGACCTGTGCCTTATTGATCGCATCGTCTATAATGTTTTCCGGGTACTTCTGTTCTTTTAGGACTTGGCGTAATTCATCGGTTTTTGTTTTAAAATCATCGTTGCGGGAACATATACCTTTAAACCTATGAGCCTGACTATAAGGTATGCTATTTTCGCAGTGCCGTGGGTGGCAGCTGTCGTAGTGCAAGTATCAAGCGTCCATAATTCGTGCGACTCAGCAAATCATAAAAATTGCGGAGTTAAGGCGACGTTCCCAGTATCAGCATAACTGGCGACTGAAGTAACGTCTTTGTCTTTGTTTTCGGACGTCTTTCGAAACTAAAACACCAAATTCACCTTGAACACTAGACATTATTGAAAAAATGGCATGTCTCCTAACTGAAGAAAATTACCTATGCTATTCTCAAACTCCTTAACTAAAATGAATGTGCCACGAATGTTTCGTGTGTGTTCTTTTCACAAACCTTGATATTCAAGGTGAATGGACTGCGATGTTTTGTTACAGGGAAGTACAAATATGTGTTGTGCCACATTATTATTTACTTTATCAATGGAATATATGATAGAAAAATGTTTCTCGTCAGCATTAAAACAAATCAGCTTTCACATAGGTTATAAAATTATGACGAACTCGCTGCTGTGGCTAAACTGGTTCTCAACGAAATGCGTTAACACATTTTTCGAGAAACGGTTTAGCGGAAGCAGCGATTTTGGCATAAATATTTGACCTCTTTAATATAGCAATTAGTGCATGGTTTCGTTGTCTTCGGAGGGCCAGTCTATTCTCCCATGCGTGAGCGGTTTCAGATGCAGCCACGACAGCTTGTCTCGATCACCGCCCATGGTCCGATAACTGCTGTCTTCGAAGAGGCCATGTTTTCCTCGTGTGTCGTTGGTTTCAAGCAAACGGCCTCGTCGGTGCTCCTAGGTTTTACGTGGTCGTGTACGTTTAGCATACTGGGAAACTAAACCACGCGCCTACGTCCCGGTGCCATCGTAAGATCAGTGTGCGTCGACAGCGGCGCGTCATTGGAAGCGGGGGAGAAGAGAGTTTTCCTCTTACGTTAGATCGAAACTGGACGTAGCAAGCACCGAAGGAAGCGAAAGGGATTAAAAGGTTAAAACGCGTGAATTAAAACGGGATGAAAAAAGGCACACATACGACACGGAGAAGCGCCATGTGTCGTACGTGTGTCTTTTTAATCCCGTTTCAGTACGCGTCTTCTAACCGTTCAATCGACATGTACCAACTAATCCCAACCAAAGCTTTCTTGAAGCGAAACAGCAGGGCGGGAAACGCTCCGCGGCCTCATGAAACCAATCCAGTCCAGTTCAGTATACAAATTAAAGAAGGCTGCATGCACCTGCACAATAAATTTCAACGTATCTATAATCAAAACTTATTCCGGGGTCCAATTCAACTGTGGCATTCGTGCCTGGACTTAACATAGACCGAGGAAGTGTGAACATATATACGTTAAAATTAGCTGGCAACACTGTCTTTGCAGAAGCTGTACCTTGACTTAAAGATAAAAAAAGCTGTCGTTTATGCACGTGGTTTCTGGTTTCAGTTGCTACCTCGCTTTTTAAAGCATAAAATGTTTTCTCACTGTAGTTCCTCAACGTTCGGAATAAAAAAAGCGTTCCGAAAATGCGTTTCAAAAGCGGGAGCTGACCAGCTCCCAGGTTGATTTCGCCTCTCTGTCCAGCTGCGTTGTGGTGTCTTGGAACGCAGTCTTTCGTAAAAGAAAAAAAAATATATCGACAAATTGAGGCGTTTGTGGAAGAAGGTGAAGAGGCTGCTTTGCCGCTTGACACGTCAACACTATCTCAGTTTATCTGGGCCGCCCGTAGCGCATGGGAATACTCGCGCCCTATAACCCGGCGAGGCTATGCCGTTCTTAATGATAGGTACATCTTTGATGAAAGCGTTTTAGGGGCGAAGCTCCTTAGGGTCTAGCCTTGTCTCTCCGTCCGTCCGGCCGGCCGGCCGGCGTCCGTGCTCACATAAAAAGAAAAAAATATTTGCGCAGTAAACAGAAATCAAACCTGTGTGGGAGAACCCAATGGATTTCTACTCCATCGCCTTAACCGCCCGGCCACGACTGCGGGACGAGTAGGGGGCTCGGAGATGTGGTAAATGCAAAAATGTTCCAAAAGCCGGGTGAATTCATGATTGAAAAGAGATGTGGTAGTAACTCAAGAGCTGGGGTTGTCATGAATGAAACATTGCATGTATCCGCTCAATCTCTATACAGGAGAGGGCGCTGCGGTCAAATGCGTATATAATCGCGTTAAACGTTTCATGCATTGGCTCAACGTTTATAGTCGAGAGGGCGCTGCGGTCAAGAGTTTATAGTCCAGAGGGTGCTGCGGCCACGTTCCATACCACACATTCTGTTTAAGGGAGGAAGTGGCCGAGTGGGCTAACGCGTCTCAGCTCGGAGCGTGGAGCGAAAAGCTTTCGCTGGGAACCTCCTGGGTTCGATCCGCGCCGCCCCCGCCCGTTTCGATCTGGATGAGTTTCGTACCGGCACGCGTTCGTGTGACCACTACTGCGTGATGCACGTTAAAAACCCCAGGTTAGCAGTTGTACCGCACTGGCCAAATTTCTCATCTACAGCTAAGAGACCGATTACCCGTTGAGGCGCATCTCCATCAAGGCTGTATAAACATAAAGAGCAAGCCAATTTTTTTTTTTACATTCTGTTTCTGACATGGACCGTCGACTTAAGCGGTGGAGATGCGTTCCAACGGCTTCTAGCGGTTCCAAGCTGATCCGCTTGAAGAACCACTGGCTCTGCCTTTCACCGACCATAAAGCAGTAATAATGAAGTCGAAATGCAACCCGGAACTCAGCACTACCTATGAGAAATAAAAAGAAATCAGCACCATCAGCACTACATATGAAGAATTGAATCAGTATCATCAGCACCACCAGAGCTTCGCTCCAATCAACATCATTCACACACGTGGAGATGTTTACTTTTACGTTTTTGGTGTTTCATCTCTTCTTGTTCCGGTTTCCTGTCGTTTTCAGAAACTAAATAAAAACTATATGTGCACTTCCAAATATATTCTTCTGTGTAGAAAAAAAAAAAAAAAACATTTGATATATTATAGATTTCGAAAATTTTATTATAATCAGCTGTATTAAATGTTCAAGTACAGTTGAAATAAAGTTTGTTCCCATTTCCCAATTACTTGTATTACCGAAATAAACTCATTATTTTAATGCTTAATGCTATTAGATTTGTATTTTTTGCGTGCGAGTTATTGTTCCGTCACGTTTCGTTTTCAGATATATATGTTGTGATATACACTCAGCTCCAGAAATCATGCTTCGTGCTTTGATGCATTGACTGTTTACAGCCACCTGGTATGAGTGCCGTTATCTTGGTAACAGAAGGTCCTACTGCGATAAATAAATTCTAGTTTTTTTGTTTTTTTTCTTTTGTAAGTAAACAGCCTTTTCTGTTGAGCCCATGACAAAATTATTTCATTTTTTTATTTAATGTACAAATACGTGATTTTAATAGTTTTGTTACATGTCAGCTTACGCTAAGTATCCGGCCGTGTAATGACAACTGATACATCGGTCTCTATATTTATAAAAATAAATAAATTTCAGGCGCAATATTGGCACGAATTTTTCAGTTCTGGTTGAAATGTAGCAGGATGTAAGATGGTAAGCAAGCTGGCGGAAACAGCACAGACATGAGATTTGTGTAAACTACATGGTAATCAAGACATCGCGCGGGGAAGCAAAATTTTATGCGCTGGAACTATGCATATAAATCTGAGGTATTTAATTAGCACCTCTTGCTTGCACGCTTAACCTATCGTGAATACTATTACTGCGTTAGAATAAGTGCATGGGTTTTTAAACTTGTGTAACATCTGCGTGCGCAAAGAATTTCTTGCGCTTATAAAAAATAGGCGAATCACCGCCTATTTTTTAGTGTAGCGTAGCAATGGCTTGGTAATACAGCCATCCAAGTACCGATGCGATCATTGTCTACGCAAGTGGTTCTCAAATGAGGGTCCGCGAAAGCATTCTAGGGGTCCGGGAAGCCCTGTTTCATCATTCAAGCCCGGCGATAAAAGTTGTCTTTTTTCAGGTCGAGAAGAAATGTCTGAGTTTTCGGGCAAGTCTTCTCGTGTGTATGTCAATAAAAGAAGTCTACTTCACACTAGCCCTTACTTATGTCTATTTCTTAAATCATTATAATAATTCACCAGTACCTTTCCCTCCCTTCACCACGAACCGGGTCCTCCACCACCTTTGCAGATCCACAAGGGGTTCGCGAAATATCGATGGCTGAGGACCACTGGTCTAAGCCGTGATTTGTCTTCTTGCCATTTGGAAATCGGTGCACTGAGATTGGCACTAAACATAAGGACAGTCCATGGCGCGAGTGCGGCATGATTTGTACGCACAGCGTGGTTTCAGATCTTAGTGTCACCACTGCAGCTTTGAAAGCTAACACTGAGAGCGCTTTGAACCATAGACGCGATCTATATGTCGTAATGCGGTCACACGCCATACGCTAGACCCGCCAACAGGTTTAAATAGCAGCCTCGATCATAATTGAAGGTGACCAAAAGTGACTCGGAAGGCTGGTCGACAGGTGGCGGCTAAAGTAGACTACACAAAAAATGAAAGTCGTTTACAACTCCCTGTAATGCCGAAATAGAGCGCAGCTCTTGAGGAGGAGGAGGGGAAGGGTACTGAGGGGAAGGTATATCCTTCCTCCCTCCTCCTCACCTCCTCACCCTGCCTGCTACTCCTCCCTCCAAGTGGCGTCGGCGTCGCCGTCGCCGTCCGCGTGACCTCAGGGAGTCACTTGACATGACCGGGGTCACGTGACCTCAGGGTAGTCACGTAACATGACCCCCCTAAAAGGGTTCTGAGGTGTGGGAACTGCACGTGACCCCGCGCGGGCGTTTCGGCACGGTGCCGGAACGTCCCCAGGCCGAAACGTCGCAGCGGTTGCGCCGACGGCGACACCGCTCAAGCCGGAACCGGGCGCCTAAGAGCTCCGCTCTAAAAGCGTCTATAGGCATATTTTTCTGCGACTGTAAGTTGCAGGGCCGCAGTCAGATCGCAATGTCTTCAACCACTATCACCATACCGCGATTCGCCAGGGAGGGGTCAAAACTATGTTGAAACTTCAAGCTTCAACGTTCGCAAGTGCTTGTATAGACCTTTCCAGCGGCAGTCTCGAACGAAACGATTTATAGCGCGTGTCCCTGGTTTTGAGAGTGTACGTCAGTGTTGCCCGACTGCGCTGAGCTGTGGAGTTTCTCGTCAGTAGGCTGTGGCAGCCTGCGTTGGCGCAATTCCGGACGCTGGTGGAGGCTGAATTGCCGCGTTTTCTTTTTTATCTTGTGTTCTGTGGCGAGCATAATTTATAGACGTCTTTAAGAAAGCAGTGCTCTATTTTTGGGAACAAAAACAAAGAAATGAAAGCTGTTTTGGTGAGTCCGTGCGCGACAGAACAAATGCAACAGGAATGTTTGTTTCATTTTATGGTCATTGTTTTACGGCACCGTAAACTCAGCCGTGTCAATCTATAAAGGTCAAAATATTTGACCACACAGGATATCGGTACTGCATGGATATTCCCCGCCCAGAACATAAAATTCAATGAGTCTCATCAATCGAACAAAAAATATATTGTACGTACCCCTCGGTGCCGCGTTATCCGAACAGGATTTGAGAGAGGTCTCAAATAACACAGCATATCAAATATACAGTGTCGACGATAGTCACTTCACGACAATCGGACGGAATCCGGCGTGTTTTGGGGAACATGTAGAAGAGAGCAGCATTTCTGCACAGCTTCAAAGCAAATGAACGAACGTGTCTATTCTGTCCCCACACCCCGGACCCGACCCTATCAGCTATTTTTCGCGAAGGCCCGGAACACAGCCGGGAAGGCTTTTTGGAGATTATCTCAACGGAAATAATCCTCCAAGAACGTCGAACTGCCTGCGTCACGGGCTGCTTGACGTTCGCTCTCTTCGTTCGTTTCCTGCGAAAACCGAGCAGCCTACGAGCCCTGGTATTTTCTGGTTCTCACAGTGGAAGATAACATAGAAAGGGTAAGCATCCTAAGCAGGCGAATAAAGTAAAAACTTCCAAGAAAAGCCGGCGAACTCCGAATGCAAAATGCAGGTGGGGAGTCACGCTGACCGGGTTTCCACAGCTCAGGCGGGTGCCAGAAATTTCTGGCTGAAAGGGGTCGCTCGATTCGCAAAATGGCGGCGGCCAGAGCGCTCTTTTTGGAAAGGTCTATACTTCCACGGAGAGAATTCGAGCAGACCCATCACCTTTGTTAAAGCAAGAGTACAGTAGGCGTGAAATTTTCTGGGTTGCCTTTCGTGCCATCGGAAGGGGGAGGGGAGGAGTTCCTTTCCATATATTTTATGCATTTCTGGTTGATTTGCTTTTAACGGTTCGTAAACCTGTTTGGAAGGTTCCTAAACTTTCCAGACAGCTTCAATGCGAATGCCTAAAAATCGATTTTCTTATAACTCAATTACAGCAATAACTTATTTATTATCATGTTACAAGGACTTGGCAATGGCGTACGATATTGGAGTCTGCACCACTGCGGCGGCGTGGATGGCACGAACAGCCACTGAAGCAGCGTGAACGCCACTGACAACCTCTGGAGTTGAATGAAGAGCGTTGACGACTGGGTGTGGGCCCTCGACGGAGGTGGAGAAGAATGGAGCGTCGGCTGGTGCCGAGGTCTTGGTGCCTGGCTCGCTCGTCTCAACGGTGGCGCGGAAGCCGGCGTCGTCGGCGACGTACTTCACAGTACGTGTGATGCCGAGAGCATCGACGTAGCTGTAAGATCCGACCTTGTTGTTGAACGCATCGCCAGTCTCCTATCGGGTCATGCGGGCACCGAACTCATCGGTGTTGTCGTAGCCAAAGAGGTAGGGCCGGGGAGCGTGCTAGGCGAGAAAAAAAAACGAAATTTGTTTTAGGACCCTTTCTTCTTTCTACCCTAGTACCAATAAATATGTTGCGTGAAACTGTCAGAATCATGACAGATAAAGAAAAAGCCTAAGATATGAACATATATGTTTAAGTAACTTTCTATCTCTTAAGTTCTTCCAGACTTTTTTCTTTCTTGTAATAACAGAGTCGACGTTATGTGGAAAAACTAAACTCTGTGTTGGGTCGTTCGTGCGCCACGAAGCAAGTTTTAAAGATCAGCCACAATGATCAAGAGCTGTCAGGACAAGCATTGTCAAATGCGTTTAATGACTATTATGTAAATCTAGTTAAAGAACGTCCAGAGTCAGATGCTTGCAAATATATTAATGCTCGAAATAATGAATCTATGTTTCTTATGCCTGTTACGGCTTCAGAGGTAATATCTGTCTTTAATGTACTAAAAAATAGCCAAAGTTGCGACTCCGATGGATTGCAGATAAAACCAGTTAAATACGTAATTGATCTTATTTCTCTTCCCTTAGCACACATATTCAATCTCTGTTTCATAAACGGTGTGTTTCCTTGTCAAATGCAACTAGCGAAGGTAACAGTGTTATATAAAAAAGGAAATAAAAACGAACTGGGCAATTATCGACCTGTTTCAATCCTTCCTGTTTTCTCTAAGGGTTTGGAAAAGGTTATACTGCTTCGAATGACAACATTTGCTGATAATCATGACTTGATTAGCTCGTCGCAGTTTTGTTTTCGAAAGCATCGATCAACAGAACTTGCTCTCCTTGCGCAAAAAGAACATATACTTGGAAATTTTGAACAAAAGAAACTCACTCTCGGCTTATTTGTAGATTTCACTAAAGCGTTCGACTATCTAGATCGTAGTTTGCTACTAAAGAAATTAGATATTTATGGATTCCGTGCTCATGTATCAAAACTTCTACGTTCATATTTATCTTCCCGCAGACAGTATGTTCATATAAACGGGCACTCATCTGAAATAAAACCGATTGAATCGGGGGTTCCGCAGGGAAGCATTCTCGGCCCATTCTTATTCAATGTATATATAAATGATATCGTAAATATTAGTCACTCAACTCAATTTTTTATTTATGCAGATGATGCAAGCCTATTGTTTGATGGTAATGATGTGTCGGAGCTCATTGATAACGCGAACGAAACACTAGAAAAGCTTAATAGATGGAGTAGACATAATGCATTAAAAATAAACGCCGGTAAGACAAAGGCAGTTATATTCCGACCTAAGAATAAACATATTAATGTTACCAAGGATATTTTTATAAATTCTTCTCAAATAGAAATTGTTCCCGCGTTTAAAACTTTGGGCGTTATTTTTCAAGAAAACTTGTTATGGGACGACCATATTAATCATATCGTATCAAAGTTATCTAGCATCGTCGGTATTCTATACCGCCATAAACACATCCTACCACTTAGAACAAAGTTAATATTATATAATTCATTATTTTATTCACATGTAAATTATGGTCAACTCATATGGGGCACTACTACCTATACCAACCTCCACAAAATCTTTATGCTACAAAAAAAGAAATTAAGAAGTATCTCTAATGCGCCACTAGAACATCCAACCGATGATCTTTTTTGTAAGATTGGTGTGATGAAAATTTTTGATTTATATAAATATCGTTTATGTGCAAGATATAAAATAGAAACAAATTTATCCCAATGTCACCTTAAAAACTTAGCGAAGCTAACAGATAAAATTTATAGGTACCCAACACGAATTAAAGAACCTTGGGAAGTACCCTTTTTTAGAACAAACTACGGCCACCAAAGTTTAAAATATACTTTGTCCTCTACCCTTAACCAGCTTAGTAGGCAAGGCATTGAGCTTAGCAATATATCGGTGAGCATCTTACGAGAAATGTTTATTTCAAATGTTTATTTCGAGCCAAATTGTCCGTGATAAGCGTTAAAATCTTTTGAATCGATAGTTTCTTTCGCGTTTATTTCAGTGGTGTTTAACGTTCTGTGTGTGTATTCACTATTGTGTAAACTGTATCAATATGCTACTTATCCTGTTTAGCGTCAGTTCTTTCTTTGTTAAGTTGTTCAAACATGTAGTACACATGTCATGTTTCAATTTTGTATAAATCTTTAGTGCCTGCATCGCGACTGCTGGTGTAGGTGGTTTGGGGCTCCTCAAGCTGTTTTTACAGCTTTTTTCCCAAGTCACCTTTTCAACATTGTTTTTGTTGGAAAAAATAAAGGTATTATTATTATTAGTTTTCTTTTTTTAGAGCTAAGCGGTGCAAGAGGTTATACATTGTTGATCATGTTATAAATGAGGAAATACCGCGCAGTTGACATTAGCTTTAGAAGTATCAAGAATGAATGTTCAAAAATTAATGCAACTGTTTTTTTTGTTTTTTTTTTTTTTTTGGGGGGGGGCATTGTCTGTCTTCGGTCTTGACGTTTTGTGAGTGTAATGCCTACAAACAAGATAGATGATTAGTCGTTCAATTACAGTAGTGTAACTACGTTTCTCACAAAATAACTTCGTATTAAGAAAAAAAATAAGATAATATTACAGGCTATCCCTTCCCTAAAGTACAACAAATTTGTATAGATATGATTTGAAACAGAATACACATTCACAAGATATATATTACTTTTATAGTTCACCTTGACATACTCGACATGTTTTTGTCCTCCAGGACAAGAAATCGTGAGTTACGGTATAATTAAAGGTTATATATTGAATAACCCATGGTGTTTTACTTAATATTTCGTTATAAAACTGCCATGAACGAAACGTTTTCGCGCAAACATTTATAAGCCAGACTGTTATCTATACCCATTTTATTATATATTGGTAAGCGGTAAAGGCTGCAACCCTAGTGAACTTATCACAACGTCCGAGCCAGTCATGCGACAACGCACGGTCGGCGTGCACTGAACGTAGAAGGGCTGTCATTGCTTTGCTCCATCGCTATAATTGACTCACCATAGAACCTAAATGTTCACCCTTTGGCGTGTTATGTCAAAACAAGGTTCAGTTATAAATTTAGAATAAACCAATTGGAATGCGCATACCAAATTGTAATTATTATATTCACAAACAAAATATATGAAACACAAACTTTGTCATTTATCTTTTGTGTTGCTTCGCTGGTGGATTTTAGGCAATTTATTTTCAAACATGCATTACGGAGTCACTATCGCAATACAACATTTTCCATATATATGGTGCCTCCAAGACACGTGACTGGGTTCCAGATTGGGGAGTTTTAGAATAACGTACGCAATTTTATCGGACGGTAGAGCTTAATTTCTTGCTTGCGTTAGCGCACGCTATAGGCAAGGGAGTTTTATAATAGGACTTTTCCGCGCCGACGCAAAAGCCCAAGCATCTCACGCTTGCAACGTCACAAGGATACAGTAACAATTTTAATTTCACGCGCGAAATACTCGAGCCCGAAAAAAAACAAGTGTTTTTTTTTGGTCCAGAATAATATTTCAGATTTGTTTGAATGTGAGATTGAAACGCGAGCGGTCGACGGGTCGTGCCTGCTTGCGTCGTCTCAGGAAAAGAGGTCTCGTGTACTAACCTTCGCACACATTACTTTCACCGAAAGTGTTAGCGGGTCGCAAGCCTCAAGTTGCCGGCGATCGTTGCCAACCCTGCTGTGTCTCTCAAACCGTTTATGAAGTGCGCCTTCCGTAGGAGTGCAATGTCGTCTTGTCTTGAAAATCGGAGTCGAGAGGATGCCTCAGACGTTGCGCTCACGACGACCGCCCAAGCGGCGGCAGCCTATGCATACTGAAGCCGCGTTCCTGGAAGCCGCCCTTTTTCTAACTGTTGTCTCCTTGGCTTTATCCAACTTCTCGCGTATCTCGAATCCTCCTTGGAAGAGCGCAAAGGCTCTGCGTACGCACGCAATTTCCGAAAAATAGCGTCCGCTAAAATAGCACACGCACAGAGCAAACGTGGTTAGCGTTCGGCGCATTCGCAGCGGCGACGACGCCATTTTGTGCCTACACAAAGCTTTAGCGTGCGCTATTTCAAAGATGCCTATTATGTGGCTCGAAAACAACGCCCTCGCAAGGCTTCTCACCCCTTCGACACCCAAAATATCCGGGACATCCTGTTTGCCAATTTAGACGTTGGGACGTAGATACGGCTGCATCAAAGTTCGTTTTTGTCTCCATCGAAAGTTATCTTCGGCCCCGAGGTTGACACAAAGAAATCATCTTCCCTCTCCGCTCAGCCAGACGGAAATCAGAGAGGGATCCCGATCTGTTTACTTTAGAACCAAGACTTCTGCAAAAGGTTCATTCTCACCTGTTCCACAACAACTCCGCAAGCAACGTAGGCAAAGAGGCAGCACACAAACACCTGAAATAGAGTAGAAATATGTTATTCCGAGGTCTCTTATAATGCTCCACAGCTGCTATATTTCAGACAAAATATATCAATTTTCTTAAAAGATAACGTTCTCATACCTCTGAGAAGATTATTGGTGTTTTTCCTGTTGCTTAGGCGTGAGTTGGGTGCTGCAGAGGGTTCTCAAACGGCTTATATACCTAGAACAGTATATTCCAGACACGCCTTTCGCAAGAATTCGATGGATATCGCTTAGCTAGACAAAAAATAAATACAGTAATTCGTTAATCAGATCCTGTCATCATCAAAGGTGAACGGATCAATGTGGATAAAACATAGTAAGAGGTAGGAGCCGTCTGTAATGCGGAAACAGTTAAGAAGTGGCTGAACGAAAGTAAATTTTTCTTACATTAGTGAAATAAACCAGTACAGAAACCACCGGAACATTTTATAAACCAACTGCTTATAGGATTTGAGCCACTATCACTCAATAATTGGTCATGACAAGGTGTGTCGAACACTGTAAATATTTTTTTAAAGAATCTGCAAAGCTTGTCACGTCTTTGGTTAGGTCAGATATAGGCGTATTATGTTAGCGTCTGTGAAATTGAGAAATCAAATTAAGTATAAATAATTTATTAAGTTTTTATCATCTCTCGCACTAAATTGTTCAACCTGGACCGCGGACATCTCTCCTGCTTTCTTTTTTCCTTCATCTCTTTCCCCCTCAGTCCTAGTTGTATGGAATACTCAATTATCTTATTCTCCGTAAAGCGTCAGCAAGCAGTATAATTTCAAAAATGAGACTGTTCGCTTAATCGATGTGATATTTGGATTATAGTTAATGGTATGTAAAAAATAGCTTAGACAGTTTTTAGCGGCTAAAATAATTTTGGAATTGTTATGCCACCACACGATATAAAATAATTAAACAGTGGTTTGGTTTGAAATCTAGCACGGGTGTCGGGGTGTGTATGTTTGTTTGCCAAATAAAATGTATATTTAGGCCCAATTCTTCACTAGACAAAACAACTTCTTGATTTTAATTTATATTCTACCTTGAAAAGGAGCAAGGTGAAAGCTCTGTTTAAGCTGCACGATTGCTGCGCCGTGTTATGTCGGTTCTTATAAATCGGTAAGAAAAATAATCACTGTAATTGTTTTTTAATGTATGACGCATCACCGTTTTCTTCCTTTAAATTAAACTGCTTTGTCATATTTTGTGCCAGAAATAAATAATACCAAAAATTAAATATTTGACATTTGGTTGCATGTTTGGAGGGTTGTGTCTTAGGATTCATCATACATTTTGCGTATTAAATACTGTATACCTCTAGGCCTAAAGATGTGCTATCGACTGGTACCACCTTAGTTTTATATATTTTCACAAAATAATTTATATAGTTGAGCAATGCGGATTCTTGGACGAGTTGGTGCTGAAACTTTGAGAACGTAATAGTGCTTCAAGACAGGGACGAGAGAAGGAACGAAACAACACAGCGCGCTTAGTTCAACTGTTTAATTGTCAGAAAAGCAAGGGTATAAATACTCTGAATCATCGCGCCATTCAACCAACCCCGTGGCACGCCAATGCTCGGAAGAACTTTGCCTCTTTTTCGCCAAAATCGATCGACGTCATGCTGACACATTGATCCCCGTAGATTTTTATCAGGTTTGCCTCTATGATTTCACTTGCCGTTTTATCTCTATGTTTTCTAATAACAGTGCACAAATTAAATTCAGGTTTGCACCCACAGTCATGGCAGTGCATTGACAAATGACCGTCATGCTGTCCGCTCATTTTTTGGTTGTGTTCGCGCAATTTATCATTTAGACATCTTCCCGCCTGTCCCACGTACTTTTTGCCGCATATCAGCGGGATCTGATAGAGAACTCCTTCTGCACATTCAACAAACGGCTGTAATGCCTTTTTCCGCAGCCAACCGGTGGTTTGCGGTAAGGGTCCGTGAGTTTGCACAACTTGGCAAGTGTTTCCGGTGCACAAAAAAGCACCTGAGCATTTACACGGATTGCTATGTCTTCGAGATTGTGTGCGGTTTTGTGCATGCAAGGCACAACCGCCACTTTCTGCTTCTTTTGGGCTATATATTAATCTGAACTTGCTACTACTGGAAGCCCAAGCAGCACCACAAAGGGAATTTCGATCGGCCGACGGTTGGCCAGTGTCTGGACAGCTTGGCCACTTTAAGTGCTTGGCCACCGGAAACATAAACAAGGCTGGCAAGAGTCCGGCCACAGACTAGTTGTTTTTAGGTTGTCCGCCGGAGACATAAACACTGCTGGCAAGCGCCTGACCAGAAGTGCGGATTTTCAGCTTGGCCGCCGGAGACATAAACAGGGCCGGCAAGTGTTTGGCCCGCAGTGATGATTTTCAGCGCGGCCGCCGGGGACATAAACACGGCCGGCAAGTGTTTGGCCAGAAGTGCTGATTTTCAGCTTGGCCGCCGGAGATATAAACACGGCCGGCAAGTGTTTGGCCAGCAGTGCTGATTTTCAGCTTGGCCGCCGGAGATATAAACACGGCCGGCAAGTGTTTGGCCAGCAGTGCTGATTTTCAGCTTGGCCGCCGAAAGCATAAACACGGCCGGCGAGTGTTTGGCCAGAAGTGCTGATTTTCAGCTTGGCCGCCGTGGACATAAACATGGCCGGCAAGTGTTCGGCCAGAAGTGCTGATTTTCAACTTGACCGCCGGGGACATAAACACGGCCAGCAAGTGTTCGGCGAAAAGTGCTGATTTTCAGTTTCGCCGCAGGGACACCCATAATCTAAACTTTCATCGCGTTGACGAAATTTCGGCATAACGACGGGCAGCGAGAGAAGCATCATGAGCGAGTGGTTGGCAGGATATTAGTGCGTGCATCGCGCGAACACTGTTAGCGCAAGCAAACGATCACCGTTTTATTCAGTTTTTTTTTCGTTAGACTTGAAAGGCTATTGTCTTAACTAGCACTGTCGTGTGATATGTTCATTTGGAACATTACAAGAAGTGGGAAAATATTGTGCCCGTCGTTGTTCTATGAAAAAAAAAAATACGAAAACAGCGGCCACGCCATCTTCGCGCTAACAATACCGCTCTGTCGCTGCGCGGCACTCTTAGCGCGAATACCACATCCGCGATTTTTCGTCCCAACTGCACTCGAAGAAAAAGAAGTTGTAGTCGGGTGCATCGGGCGCACATGCTCCCCTTTCCTGGATGACGCGCCCTCCGTTACCCAGCCAGTGTTTACTTGTACACCGACCATAAGCCCCCTTCTCTACCTTAAAAACCTATAGGTGTATCAATGCACTCAGCTTAGTAAACCGCCACGCTAGCCACGCTTCCCGATCATCTTGTGCTTGAATCGGATAAGATTGGATATTTCAGGCTTTGTGTTTTGGAAGAGCCTAAACAAGACGTCTCTCATATATTGATTAAACTTAAGCTAGTCTCAGTAATGTTTTATATAGGTGCTAGGATATTGATTTCCTGAGCCAACGAAAGCTATAGTCGGATGCAACCTAAGAACAATCTTTTAGCTCCACCCACAAGCGCATTGCGCCCATGTGAAGTGCCACCGCCGTCGAGAAAGTAGTTCGCTAGCAACGTTGCTTTTTCTTCCTCCAGGAAACGTGACTTAAACTACTACAATATTTATTTAATTCATTCAGGACATTTAAATAAGTTAGAATACGTTTTTGTCAACGAAATAGCTGTTTAGTAAAGAAAGAAAGTCATGTCCAATGTACCGTCTTCCCAATTCATTTTCTGTCCAAGATACTGTCTGACATACCGTCTAACATACCTCTCAGCAGTGCTAAGCCTCGCGCCTGCTTCGAAATTTTTGTTGGCGATAGCGTCGCTGGATTCTCACGTTGTCGCGCAAAAACTGCTGCAAACGCAAGCCGATACCATTAAGATTTCGTGGCGTAACCTCGGGCACGTAAAACACGGTGCAAAAAAGCAGAATAATTGTCACGAGAAACTAGCGTCGCGTTGCTAAGGCCAGCAGCCATGTTGAGCTTCTTTTTTTTTTTTTTTTCAAAAGGATCGCGATTGGTACACGGTATCGTGACGTCATGAAAACGATTGGCTGGCGTTTCTCGGCGTAGGATTACATTTTCCTCTGAGAGGCATTTCCGGTTTTTTCTTAGCCTGCAACCAACTATAACAGCTTCGTTTAAAACCGGAAAGGAAACGTTCAAAATCGAACCACAGGTAAAAGAAAAAGAAAATGAACATCTCGACCTAGATGTGCAGAACGCTGGTTCTGTTGTTAACAGCGTGGTTGTTGGCGGGTGGTGGGCAACGCCGTGACGCTATTGACGCTATCGTGGTGATTGACGCCTGTGATGCTCGGCCGTACTACACAGTAAAAGTTTTTACACCTTTAAATGTGTAAAAGGGGTGTTGTAGCGACTTAAACCCTCGGCTACACCCTTTTAACACCCTGAAAACTTGGAATACAACCTCATAATTTTACCGAAAAGGGTGCTGGGTGATTCCACGTCAGTTCATGCAATGATGGTCCGGGTCATAATTTAGATATTTTTGTTCAAAATATATATGAAAGCCATGTTCTTGGGAGGAACATTCAGCTAGATATGAACGCCGTAACAATTTGTTTCGCTGAGATATAAAATAGAGAAGCTTGAAGCGTGGAAATTGAGAAGATTTCACAATGCTACTTTGCACAGTCGTTATTTCCTTATCGAACCTTTCACGGCACCATAACTTTTTTAATAGGTTTTACAAAGGTTATACAACACGCACATAAAAAATTAAAAATATCCATAAAATATTTCAATGCAAACAAAAATGTCAAACATGGCACAAAAACGCGTTTTAGAGACATATTCACAATTTTTTTGCAAATAAACCATCTTTCATAATACTTCACAAAACATATCAAAATGCGCGTATTTAAATATTCTTTACGAATATATAAAGATAATATGCCCACCCTTAAACATATTTTTGTTATCAACTTGGAAATTCGGCTGATTTCTCAAAATGTGGCAAGATTGGGCATCGATATTTAAAAAACTCCATCTTTTATTTTCTTTAAACTCCCCTTGGCACTTTGCAGTGACTTGAACTAACCTGTGATGGCAAAAGATTGAGTAACATATGACCTCCAAGCGGGAAAAGCTACGACAAACCTTCACTCGGAGCGAGCCGACGTCTTCGTCATCGCGGCTTTGCCGCACAGCACCAAACGTTTGGGCGTTAGTTATGGCATGTATTTTATATTATTAAAATTCTTTTTTTATACGCGGTGAGTATTAGTGACGTGAAAAGGAACTTTGAGCTGGAATACCATTAATTAGCTTACAATTCACAGGAATAAAACGGCCCCTTTCTGCAAATTCGCTACCTATGCATCATTGTCGTGGTTCAGGTCAACCGTCTGAGTAAGATAGGAGAGTGCACGGTCGGACGGCATAAATCAATTTATATAACACAGCGACATACGTAAATAGAAAAGATGCCTATTGCCTAAGTATTTACACATGTACAGTTAGAAATGTCTTGAACTCTCACGTCCCCGTTCAGGTTGATGACCTCCCGCGTTGGGGTCACCAGTGTCTGTTGAAACTTGATGATGGGTTCTCGCCGGAGCCAGTTGCTTTTACCAGGGGTCGCTGCCGAGGTAATTCCGGGCTCTGTTGGAGGTGGCCCAGGTTTTTCTCCGAGAAATT
Source organism: Ixodes scapularis (assembly GCF_016920785.2). Lineage (NCBI taxonomy): Eukaryota > Metazoa > Arthropoda > Arachnida > Ixodida > Ixodidae > Ixodes > Ixodes scapularis. The sequence goes on along the minus strand of NW_024609880.1, from coordinate 59,621,689 downwards.
TCCCGCCTGGGTATCAGGGTTCGTCGCCTTGATAGTTTGGATCTCTGTAGAGGGCTGCGGGCCCGAGTTTGGGTGGGGCCGGCCTGCGTCTGCGGTTCACGGCCGACGACTGCAGCTTTCTCAGGTCACCGTCGAATTCATCTGCCTCTGCGGTTCGCGGCCGAGGTAGGCAGCGTTTTTGGGGCACCGTCGAATCTGTCCCTTTGCTCGAGCCCCACTCTCTCGAGCTTCTCCTTTTTTTTTCTTTTCTTTTCTTCACTTTCCACCGCCTAGCCTGGCACCTCTTCTTTCCTCTTCTTCTTTTTTTTTCACCGCGTAACGTGACAATAACCCCCCTCTTCAGTATTTAGTTTATCTAAATTCTCATTCCTTCAGGTTACGCGGCTCTCTACCTGTTTTCACTTTGTCGGTGCACAAGTTCGCATACACGCAAAAAAATAACACCACTTTTCTTCCCTTCCGCGCAACAAAAGTACGATCTCCACAATCACATAGGCAGCAAAAACCTCAACCTATTATTTCACAGAAAAAAAAAAATTCAACCATTTTCAGTAGCTGCTGTCTACCTGCTCCTGGTTTACCCCTTATTTCGGTGAGCACCCCTCAACATATGTCGACGAAATGAACTTCACATGTGCCTAGCTATACCCTGCTCAGATAATCCGCCCCGATATTATCTTTTCCTTTTATGTATCTCACGTGGAATGCAAACTCTTGTAATGCCAGACTCCATCTCATCACCCTAGAGTTGTTTAACTTCACCTTGTTCAGGTATTCTAAGGGCTGGTGATCAGTTTCTACCACAAACTCTTTCCCATAAAGATACACAGCGTATTTACCTACTGCCCACACTAACGCAAGGCACTCCCGTTCTATGGCTGCGAAGTTTCTCTCGCTCGCACTTAGCTTACGACTAGCATATGACACAGGATGGAGCATACCTTCATGCTCCTGCAGGAGCACTGCTCCTACTGCCGTGTCAGATGCGTCTGTACGCAACAGGAACTGTTTTGACAGATCCGGCGCCAACAGAACTGGTGGTTTTGCCAACTTCTTCTTCAGTTCTTCAAAACTAGCATTGTGTTCTGTCGTCCACGCGACGACGTTACTTCGTCCCTTTTTTGTGAGCTCGGTCAGCGGTGCCGCTATTTCCGAGTAGCCTGGTATGAACTGCCTGTAATATCCAGCGAGACCTAGGAAGGCTCTTACTTGTTTCTTTGTTTTTGGGACCGGTGCCTTCTGTATCTTTTCCAGTATCTCTGGTTTTGGAGCAATTTGTCCCATACCTAGCTTATGGCCTAGGAATGTTATGGAATCAAAACCGAGCTCGCACTTGTTTGGTTTTGCCGTGAGCTGGTTTCTTCTGAGGCGTGCAAATATTCCCTTTAGCGTTTGCCAGTGCTCTTCCCATGAATCCGTGGCTACTAATATGTCATCAATGTAATGGTATACGTTAGGGACTCCTTCAAGCACATGTCTCATTAACTTTGTGAACACTGCAGCTGCCGTCTTTAACCCGAAAGGCATGAATTTGAATTGATACAGTCCGGAAGTTGTGGAAAAGGCAGTCTTTTCTTTTGCCGATTCTTCCAGAGGTATCTGCCAATAACCTTTCGCTAAGTCTATTTTTGAAAAATACTTCTTCTGACCCACTTTGGTGAATACCATGTCTGCCCTCGGTATTGGTTCGGCGTCGTTAATCAATACCGTATTTAGGCTTCGGAAATCGACACATAGCCTATTGGATCCATCGGGCTTCTTCACCATTACGATTGGGGAATTGTATGCCGAAGTTGATCGCTCAATGATGCCTAATTTTAGCATTTCCTGCACTTCTTTTTCCACTTGGTCTTGAATTGCAAACGGCAGAGGATACTGTCTGACGCACACAGGTTTTTCAGTGGTTAGTCGTAACGTACATTGCAGCGCGTCCGTTCGTCCAGGTAGGTCGGAGAATATGTCTTGATATTGTGTTATCGCGTCACGCAGGTTCTGTTTTTGTAGTGGACTTAGTTTAGGGTTAATAAGCACGCTCTGTGCTCCATGTTGCTCGCTTAGACTTGGTGTCCTGATTTCTCCTAGATCGTCCGACGTGTATGTATCAACTATCACAGCGCAACTTTTATTCTTGGATGCGCGATCTTCGTATTTTTGCAACAAGTTCACGTGGAACGTTTTCCTTTTTCCACCAACGAGCAATTCGTAGTTCGCCTCTCCTTTCCGCCGGGTAACTTGATATGGGCCCTTCCATTGCATGGTCAACTTGTTGCGATCGCTTGGCAGCAGAATGAGCACTAAGTCTCCTGGTTCGAATCTTCTTGTCTGGCTCTTGCGATCGTAGTACTTTTTTTGTTTTGTTTGAGCTTCTCCAACGCTCTCGTGTGCTACTTCACACGTCTTCTTTAGCTTGTGTTTCAGTTCCAACACATACTTATACGATGTTTTTAACTCTTCGTCCAAAGTCTCATTTGACCATAACTCTTTCAGTATAGTCAAGGGGCCTCTTACATTCCGCCCGTATAACATCTCAAAGGGTGCGAATCCCAACGTGGCCTGGGGTACCCCTCTGTAAGCAAAGAGCAGGGCTGGAATATACCGATCCCAGTCGGTGGGCCGCTCCTGACACATTCTCTTGAGCATCTGTTTGATTGTTCCATTAAATCGCTCCACCAGTCCGTTGCACATGGGATGATATGGCGTTGTCAACAACTGCCTAAATGATAGTAGACGACTGACTTCCTTCATGAGGTCCGAAGTGAAATTAGATCCTCGGTCGCTCAAGATCTCTTTGGGTATTCCGTACCTGGAGAACATCTCTACAAGTGCCTCTGCTATATGTGGCGTGTCAATCGTTCTTAGCGCCACCGCATCAGGGTATCTGGTGGCCATGTCGACCATCGTAAGGATATACCTGTTGCCCTTACATGACGTTGGTGTTATCGGTCCGATAATGTCAATAGCTACCCTGTGGAAAGGTGTCTCAATTATGGGCATGGGTATCATTGGTGCCCTTTTGACAGCTCCTTTCGGAATTGTACGTTCGCACACGTCACAAGATCTTACATAGCGTTTGACATCGCTTTGCATCCCGGGCCAAAAGAAGTCGTTTGATACTCGAGCAATTGTGCTCTTCACACCTTGATGACCCGACATAAGGGAATCATGTGCCAACTCTAATACGTTCTCCCGATACATTGTTGGCACGATGAGTTGATCTATCACGTCGCCCGAATCAAACTCGCATCTCCGAAACAACATATCCCCTTTCATAGTGTAGTGCGTCGTTACGCCCGATCTCCATTTCCGTGTTTTCCTATCGAGGTTCCCGTAACATCGCTGGAGACTATCATCCTCTTTTTGGTCTCTGGTTATTTCTTGTGCCGTGACCTCTAACAACCTTATGACCGGCGTTTTTAGTCGGGGTAACGGTTTCTCTGCCGTTTCGTTAGTCATCTTAGATCGTACTGCAAACGAGATGTTAGTATCAATCTGCGCAGGTTTGCTGGGTATCTTCTCCATTTCGGTAACTAGGTGTTCCCCACCTTTTGGCTCTGGCACAGAGCAGTTGTTCACGGCTGGAAACCTGCTATCATTTTCACGACGGCTCTCTGTCTTGCCCACAACGTGGTCTTCACGACCATGCATCTCGTTAGTTTCTGTTAACCACTCTGGGTCGGGACAGTCTACTTTTCTCACACCCGAGATGTTACCTAATATTAAATCGTAGAGTGGATCCTCAACACATTTTGCATTTACTTGTCCTGTGTAATAGGGCGTCTCGATGTATATGATGGCTTCAGGCATCATCCTCACAGTCTTGTCAACTAGAATTACCCCCGTGGACTCCCCGGTAAGCTCATTGTCGTGCACCAGACTTTTTCTTATTAATACCGTGTTTGTACCACTGTCCCTGAGCACGTCTATTTTATTGCCATGAAATCGACCTTCCACCACTGGCATCATTAAATGCAAACCATACTTTGCATCAAGGTCGTCAGTGCTCGCCTTCACTTTGTTTTTTGTCCTCTCTTGGTACTGGTTTCCCTCTTTGGGCTCGGTCGATGATGCCTCCCCTTGGTTTAAAAAACATGCCACTTTGTTTCTCGGCACGTTTCTGCATTCCTCAGCCTTGTGTCCAGTTTTTCCACATTCCCAACAACGAATTCCCGCCTGTGCTTTTCGATACCCGCTTCTGCACTCACTAGCTTTATGCCCTAACTTATTGCATAAGAAGCATTTGGGAGCTGTTCTTACTGCCCCTCCTGTTCGAGCGCTGATCATGGATTTTCCTTTACAGAAGTCGGGGTCCTCTCCTGTATTAGCATCCTCCTTTGTTTTTCCCAGATTCCCTTTCCCTTGTGCTTCTAAGTACTGGTCCGCTAATCTCGCCATTTCTTGTGTAGAATCAACCTTGCGTTCTTTTAAAAAAATGGCTAGCTTAGAGTTACAGCAAGCTAGGAACTGCTCGCCTATTATTCTATCTCTTACACCGTCGAAGGTCTTCGCTGTTTCAGACATTTCGAGCCACCTATCAAAATAATTGCTTAGTCTCGAGCAAAATTGTAACCCAGTTTCAGCTTCTTCGGGTTTACTTTTCCTGAATTTCTCCCTGAAGCCATCAGCGGTAAGCCTAAATATTTGAAGTAGCGCAATCTTCACTTTTTCGTAATCTAACGAATCTGATGCTGGCATACGACCAAACGTTGTCAGTGCTTCTCCCACTAGACAAAGGCTCAAAGATGTCGCCCACTCCTCCTTTGCCCAGTTTTGGCCTACTGCGATTCTTTCAAACCTGTGCAAGTACGCATCGAGGTCGTCTCGTTTCTCGTCGAAAGGCGGCATTAGTTTTTTCAAACATGCACTTCTTCGCGGTGGTACCTCCCCTCCTTCGTTGTCCGTTGGCCGATCATTTGAAGTTTCGGCTTGTGCTAGCCGAATCTTTAGTTCTACATCTCTCGCTCACGCTCGAAACAAGCTCGTTCTCGTTCTGCCTTCGCTTGTTCTCGTTCTGCCCTCGCTTGCTCTCGTTCTGCCCTGGCTTGTTCTCGTTCATCTTCAAGTTTGGCATCTTCTCTAGCTAGCAACCTTTCCTCTCTAACGCGTTTCTTCTCCTCCTCAAAGAGAGTCATTGTTTCTTCTTTTGTCAGCCCCAAAGAACTACTCATCGTCAATATTTTTTCTAAATCCATTCTGACAATCTCAGGCTGGTAACTGCTGACACGTGAAACAATCATCTCTCACTCAGGGGTTGTATCCTGGCAGGCTCGCCAATATTGTCGTGGTTCAGGTCAACCGTCCGAGTAAGATAGGAGAGTGCACGGTCGGACGGTATAAATCAATTTATATAACACAGCGACATACGTAAATAGAAAAAATGCCTATTGCCTAAGTATTTACACATGTACAGTTAGAAATGTCTTGAACTCTCACGTCCCCGTTCAGGTTGATGACCTCCCGCGTTGGGGTCACCAGTGTCTGTTGAAACTTGATGATGGGTTCTCGCCGGAGCCAGTTGCTTTTACCAGGGGTCGCTGCCGAGGTAATTCCGGGCTCTGTTGGAGGTGGCCCAGGTTTTTCTCCGAGAAATTTCCCGCCTGGGTATCAGGGTTCGTCGCCTTGATAGTTTGGATCTCTGTAGAGGGCTGCGGGTCCGAGTTTGGGTGGGGCCGGCCTGCGTCTGCGGTTCACGGCCGAGGACTGCAGCTTTCTCAGGTCACCGTCGAATTCATCTGCCTCTGCGGTTCGCGGCCGAGGTAGGCAGCGTTCTCGGGGCACCGTCGAATCTGTCCCTCTGCTCGAGCCCCACTCTCTCGAGCTTCTCCTTTTTTTTCTTTTCTTTTTCTTCACTTTCCACCGCCTAGCCTGGCACCTCTTCTTTCCTCTTCTTCTTTTTTTTTCACCGCGTAACGTGACAATCATACATAAGCTTAAAACTCTCAGTTGCGCGAATGGTCATGTATACATCTGGCCTCTCGGCATATGATGACTTTCACAGATGAGTTTCCTGGATTCCTTTGACAGGTTTTACGGTGGTCCACTTTGCTTGCTTCACCGCACGAAACTCTCGAACTCGAAGACAGTTGTGAGCACTGCGCAGAGTGGTTTGACGCGTTTTGCGAAGTGCTGAAGGCATGTAGTTCCCACCAGGAACGCAAGCGATTGTACGTGCTTCTGCCACCAATCATCCTGAAGAAAAGCAATATTGCGTCTGGTGTCGGGTGCGACTGCCTACATGATTGATCAAACATGAAAACTGAAGCGCAAAGGTGGTGTTTGGGCAACCCCTGATCCCTACATGGGGAAAAAGTGGAATGCCGAAGACGTGGGGGTTGCAATTGAGTACTACACACGCGACGACCTCGCATGCTCTGTTCAAAGCCCCGACAAAAAGGACGTCGTCAAAGCCATGATCAACGACATGCTCAAAGTCGTAAAAAGGTTTATGACCCGCTCTATTAAGGAAGCTTACCAGCTGTTTAGGAAGGACCATCCCCAACCCGAACTAGGCATCTCCAAATTTTATTCTCTACGACCAAAATGGGTAAAAAAAAAAGTCCCGAGCACGAGGTGTGCGCATGCATATATTGCGTCAATTTTCAATTGCTTTTAACGGCAATGACAAATGCCCCAAAGAAGACATTTACTGAAGACGACCTCAAGCGCATCTACCTCTTCTGCGCTCCACAGAACGATTGCTTTCTGCGCCGTTGCGAAAAGTGCCCAAAAACGCAGAGCATCTCGCTGCAGTCGCTTCATCTCGACGAAGACGAAGAGATCTGTTTCGCGTTATGGGACGCTGGCGAACTCGTCAAAAAGGTTATGGACTATTTTGCCTTCCTGCGGCAATAGGAGAGCGAAAAGTATATGAGGCATTCTTACATCCTTGACCTTGAACGAAGCCTGATACATGACACAAGAACCGCCTTACCACCCAAGGCAGTGATGTTCCACTTCGATTTTCGGAAAAATGGACAGTACTCTTTCCAACCGAAGGGCAGAGTTTTCATTGAAAAAAACTCAAGTGTCTCTCTCCACAAGTGTGGTTACGTCCACGCAGGGCACGCAAAGCTTTGCCGTTGTCACCGATGGTACACGACACATGACACAGCTCACACTCTTCTAGCCACATAGGCCATAAAAGAGTGTGTTAATGTTCATTTCCCAGTCTTTTTTTAAATAATTTTTGTATCAGACGGAGCGGCGGCGCATTTCAAGAATCGCTTCCAATTCCACGAATTGTCTCGGAAGCCGCACTCTTCGGCAAGATGGATCTTTTCAGCCACTGGACACGGAGAAAGCGCTTGTGATGAAGTAGGTGGAAGAACCAACGCTCGCCAAGTTGAGATCTTCGCTCAACTCAACGAGTGCCACCGCTAAAGACTTTGTGGAAGTGCTACGTAAAAAAGTAACAAATGTCTGCATGTTCCACCTGTCTGTGGAACGGGTTCGAGAGTTTCGTGCGGTAAAGCAAGCAGAGTGGACCACCATAAAACCTGTGAGAGGAATCCAGGCTTCTCATCTGTGGAAGTCATCATATGCCGAGGGGCCGGATGTATACATGGCCACTCGCATAACTGAGAGTTTTAAGCTTATCTATGCATAGTTAGCGAATTCGCACAGTGGGGCTGTTTTGTTCCTGTGAATTGTAAGCTAATTAATGGTATTCCAGCTCAAAGTCCATTTTCGCGTCACTAATACTCAGCCCTTATGAAAAAAAGAAATTAAATAATATAAAATACATGCCATAACTAACGCTCAAAACGTTTGGTGCTGTGCGGCAAAGCCGCTACGACGAAGACGTCGGCTCGCTCCGAGTGAAGGTTTGTCGTAGCTTTTCCCGCTTGGAGGTCATATGTTACTCAATCTTTTGCCATCACAGGTTAGTTCAAGTCACTGCAAAGTGCCAAGGGGAGTTTAAAGAAAATAAAAGATGGAGTTTTTTTAAATATCGACGCCCAATCTTGCCACATTTTGAGAAATCAGCCGAATTTCCGCGTTGATAACAAAAATATGTTTAAGGGAGGGCATATTATCTTTATATATTCGTAAAGAATATTTAAATACGCGCATTTTGATATGTTTTGTGAAGCATTATGAAAGATGGTTTATTTGCAAAAAAATTGTGAATATGTCTCTAAAACGCGTTTTTGTGCAATGTTTGATATTTTTGTTTGCATTGAAATATTTTATGGATATTTTTAATTTTTTATGTATGTGTTGTATAACCTTTGTAAAACCTATTAAAAAGTTATGGCGCCGTGAAAGGTTCGATAAGGAAATGACGACTGTGCAAAGTAGCATTGTGAAATATTCTCAATTTCCACGCCTCAAGCTTCTCTATTTTATATCTCAGCGAAAAAAATTGTTACGGCGTTCATATCTAGCTGAATGTTCCTCCCAAAAACATGGCTTTCATATATATTTTTAACAAAAATATCTAAAATATGACCCGGACCATCATTGCATGAATTGACGTGGAATCACCCTGCTGTTTCGTGTTACACCCTACACTTAGTGAAGAATGTGAGAGGGGTGTAGAAGAGGGTGCTAAATAAATAATGTGAAATGGTTTGTGAAAGCTTATATATGGCTCTGTCCATAATGTACAGGTAAGATTTCTGCTTGAAAAGCAACAGTTGTTAGCAGTCTAGTTTTTTATAATGTCAGTTGTAATTCATGCAAATAGCTGATAATAAAGTGCCTCTTTCTCATACAATTTTTATCTTTGCGAACAAAATTGTATATATGAGTTCATGTTTTATCTTCTTACAAATCACTCCATGCTCAGAAATTGGAAAGTAGGGTGAAATGCTCTATACTAGCATTTTTTACAAATATTTGTTGATGGAAGTGTACAGTAAAAAAATCAGTTAGTCTCGAGTTTATATCTGGAAACATGAAATCAAAATATAGTGAAAATGTTTGACAAATATTAATGACGTGCTGCTAGAACCTGTCACATGACCATGTCAACCTGAGTAAAATATTCATTTGAGAATATGGTGACATGCACAAAAACTCACACACATAAAGAGGCAAATCCCATAATAAACCAGTCCGAGACATCCCATACAAAAATGGCCTATGGTCGTCTATGGAAAATTCAATGGCAGGCTATCATTCCCTGTAGCTTTGCATGGTCGGCCTTAGAAATTTACAGATACAGCTACAGCCAGCTATAGAAACGTTTAGGGCCCTGTGTCTAAAGACTCAGGGCTATGTTTCAATAACAACAATAATAATAATAATAATAATAACAATAATAATAATAATATTATTATTATTAATCAATAAGTTAGTGTTTAACAGTGTCCAGGGACATCCAATTGTTCTTCTTGCGGGCGCAGTGCAATAGAACGCACAAACAGACGCTTGCGCGCTCGCAGTCGCACTCATACACGCGCGCACGCACGTACACACGCATGCGCACGCGCAAACCCACGCCCGCGCGCAGACGCACACGCACGCACAACCAGAGACGCACACACACATACACGCGGAGGCATCCACACGCGCGCGCACGAACACGCACGCGCATGCACGCACACACACGCAAACAATTACGACGAAGGAAACGTTGCTTAAGTTAGTTTCGGTTTCGGTTTACACAAAAAAGAAACAACCTAAAGTTTAAATAAAACCTAAGATTTACTCACTTTTGTAATGTTTTACATTATTGTTCTAAGGGCATTCTTATTGTTACTAATATAATAATATTTCCTTAGTATCGTTCTTAAAAAAATAACAATAAATAAAAAGGAAAAGAGACTCTTGAAGACTGCGCAAGGCAATCGCTATTGCAATCAGCTTCCGTTGGGCTCGGTTGAATGGTCGTAGAAGTTCCAGAGGTTTCGAAAATCTCCTTTTTTTTTACGTTTTAGCCGTTTTAGTGGATATTTTAGATATCTTCCTTACGAATACCGTGTTCAAGAATAGCAATCCATGACTGAGAGCTGAGAGACGCTGCGTCCTGCCAACGCCCGTAAGTTCAGAACCGCCAATGCTCGACTCGTGCAAACTCCGGTAAGCAACTTTCTTTTGTTTCTGCGAAGTGGGCTGCTGTTTAAAACTTTGTCGTGTACCGTGTGCTTGCTAAGCTATGCTTGATTCTAACTATGCTTCTGCCCTGTGTTATTTCGTTATTTGAAAAGAGCGTATCTTCAAAACCTGTGGCTCGCTCGGCAGTGTGAGAAAGATTCCCGTGCGGCGGAACCGTGGGCATGTTCTGGGCGCCGTCGTGCGGCGCTCGTCCGACGACGCTTTTGCGGAGCGTTCAAGTGCCGTCTGACGGCAGTTCAAGCATTCAGTCGCCGTCCCGAAGTGTTAATCACAGGTTATGCTAGTTCTGACGTCTTGTCCTAACAGCCGCTCGCCACCGATTTGTTTCATAAAGCGGGAGCGAGAAAAACGTTACAAGAGCGAGCATGCAGCATGATTTTTTGCATAAGCTAATTAATGCCTGTGCCGTAGAGACGCGCGGTCTCTTCGTCATATTTCCGAGGGTAAAAGCGGTGAAAACAACGGACAAACAACGCCCTGTATTGTTTGTTTCTTTTACTTGTCCGTTGTTTTTAGAGCTTTTACCCTCGAAAATTAGGTCTCTTCGCGTTTACCGAACCGGCACACTTTTTACGTTTACGATTGTGTGATGCAAAAAATAAAAGGAGTTTAGATGTCACGTTTTTTAGTAGTTGCGAAAGCCCTTACAAAAATCAGAGCTGCTAGAAAAAGCGAAAACATGAAAAATGGCGGAAAAAATTAACTAATGTCAAACCTGAATATTTGATGGAGTTCAAAGACTACCACCGTACCAACTCGCCCGGTTATTCTTTCTGTCAAAGAATAATAGCCAATAGTAATAAACAAATAAGTGTCAACTATTAATTGGTTACAAAGTCGTAATTGGTGCTGTGCATCCCTACGTTGCTCTACTCTTTTGATGATATCAGGTAATGTGTAAATGTATAGGGCAGTTCATAGCAACCATTTATGCCCGACCCATTTTATTGAGTTTTTTCTTTATATAAAATTTATACGAAAAAAGTGCTCTTCCTAAATTAAGCCGCACCACTGTATCTACAATAGCGTGTAACGTTTATGTATGTTCTCAGCAAAAGAAAAGGATGCATTAAAAAAAGGCCAATTATTTTGTTTCCTCTCTAGCTGTTAGAGCTTCTTTCACGTACATGCAAAATATGGGTGTCTACGTCTAAAAGAGGGGAATTGACATTTCCTGCAGGGCTGGAAGGCCTGGCTCAGTTTGGCTAGCAGCTTGAAACCTATGGGAACCTGGGGAACTGAACCACAAGAGTGAGAGTGACACCCGCCTTGCAATTCCTGAACGATGGCTACATGAGGAAGGGGGAGCTGCCCTAAAGTGAATGCAATAGCAGGTGGATCGTTTCAGTGAACCCCTATACAGATGATACCAAGCAGAAAATTATTAATAAATGTGTTATTAAAAACATGGAATGTGAATGGCACGGACAAGAAGGAGGAGATCAACACAGCGCTGTGTTGTGTTCATATATTCCGTTCCCATATTTTTCATGATTTCTTTATAATAATTGGCTACTAACTAGTCCAATCATCAGCACTAGTCAATAAAAGTGTGCTGCTATTTATTAGTATGCATTAACACCGTGCTTGCAGTTGAATCCTACAGTCATTTATTAATAAACAAAAACGAGGGTGCAAGCTAGCTAAACAGGCTAAACACATAATTTATTAAAGACGGATTCTCTGAAGGATGACACAAACGCAGAGAAGTATCAAACACAGCTGAGTATTAATGGGCAAAAAATGAATAGGCGACCCAAAAAAGAAAACGTAGGGGAAGACATGAAGTCAGTCTTTACAATTTCTCTTCTGCTTGCCACCACTTTACAAAGGGAATTCCTTCCTGGGCCTTACAGCGTTTTACTGTTCACAACCCCTGACATACCCAAGGACAGTAAACATAAAAAAGCAACCTACTAACATTTGGGTAAATGTGATTGAACAAACAACAGGGAATGCCTTGAGCTTTCAACCTAGGAAATAAAAAATATGCACAACATCAAGATTTAAAAAAAACGGACGGACGCATCACTCCTGTTTCTAACAAAAATATAGGCTAAGAAACTTCTTCCACTCGATGGCAAAACACAGGGAAGGCACTAATAGATTTCTAGGTTTCATCATTGTTAGTGATTTGTCGCATGAAGTGTTCTATGAGTCGAGCGAGAATTTCTAGCGGTCCTTGGGACATGTCGTGCTGTAGACTTATGTATTACTGGCTTTTCTTTGTTACTTCGTGGGATATAGGAAGCGGTATTGAATTTATTGCAGGTCCCAGCTGCACCAAGCGAGTAGACTCACCGTCAAAGACCGCAAGCCGCTATCTTCAAGCCGCGCAGAGTGTTCTATGAGGTGAACAATCATGTTTGGCAGTGCTTGGGGTTTAAGGCCCGTTCACACTCTTGCGACTGCTTGCTACCTCTTAAACCTGGGTTCCTTAAAACTTCTTAAACCAGAGAACACACTGGTGCCATCTATTGGGAAGCAGTGTAAACTCGGCGGTCCGGCATATTTTTTTTTTATTTCTCGCGCAATATCCTTTTTTTTTTTGGCTCGAAAAACTTTTGTCAATGTTATAAACGAGCCTTTCTATGGGTATTACGCACATTTGACCTCGGAAATCCCGCAAAACCTTCGGTTTTGTGAAATGCAGTTCTAGGGTCACCGCATAGATGGCGCCACAATGTCAGTGTGTTCCCTCATTCTAGAAACATTTAAGAAGTTGTAAGAGATCTCGTCTCTCTCGGTCGTACTCGGTCGCAAGAGTGTGAACGGGCCTTTATGCAAAACTGGCCTTGTCCGTTTGAACCATTTTACTTCAGAAAAAAGTGGACCTCTATAGTGGGATGGTGCACTGCTGCATGCACATGCACCCGGTATTTATTATATTTATATGTACATAAATACAAAGCTTTCTATTTTGATTAAAAAAAAATGGCGTGAGTGTTACTTGGATATTGACTTCAATGTGTGTTTGTGGGGCTCAGAGGACATTACATAAAGGGAAAACCCTTAGCAGAATGTTATTCAAAACTAATTAACCAACATTTTTAATAATGGTTTTATGGGGTATGTTTCAATTCTAGTTTCAAAGGCAGTGAATATTAACGACTAACACAATTGACACAATTTGCGAATGGCAAGTTTCGAAATATTCAGTGATAAAAATCTGCCTTTCGTCGCCCAATTCCAAAAACTTGCGCTCAGAAGGCCTCAGGATGTCGTGCGGACCTGGTTGCTTCGGACGCACCTTCACTATCCTGAAAGTATGACGCCGATGCTTCCGCCAAGGGCACACTGTCGAGATAGTGACGACGTACCCGGTATGACTAGGGGACTCTTCTGCCCATTATTAACGGCACGAAATCTTGAGCTCAAGCTGAGCACGGTTTTTGCATCCGACATTAAAAACGCAAAAGTTGGACAATGAATACCTCCAAGCCGCTTGGCTTTTTGTGAATGGTTTAAATAGGGATAGCCTTTAATATTGATTGGCTTTTAACACTGCAGTTGCAACATGGTCCATAAAGCCATGAATTACAAAGCTAACAGATTTTGGTCAATTAGTCAACGTACTGTGACGGTTATCCCCTTTACTAATGTCCGCCGAGTCCCACGAACACGCAGTGAAGACATCGACAGAACTCTCGGGGCCTTTTTTTAAAATTTTGTTAGCTTTCAAATAGAATTCTGTGCAGAGTGTATACGCGTAAAACGACTTGTAGAATGTAATCATGCACTTAATTGTTACGAAACTTTGCTTTTCACCCAATTAAGTATTGCATTTGTCATTGCAACCTTCCAAACATAAGCAAAGCATCCAGTTTGGTACTCAAAGTGTACTCTATATTTGCAATAAATCAACGGACTACTACTTTGGCTTCATTGTGAAAATAATAGGCATGTGCGAATTATGGATTTTGGCTTAAAATGGATAATAATCTAAAAAAATGGAAATATTAAATAATTAAAATATATAATAATGTCACATAGTTTCTGCACCTCTCTCCAAGCCCGTGAATTCTGGGTCCGTTTACATGAAGTCATCCAGCAGCCGCAGGTTACCTTTTGAGCCACCGAGATTGCTCTTCTCTTGACGCAGATAGCTCAGCTCATTGTATATTTTGCCAGAACACCTTTGTCTGTTACTTTTGCAAGGTTCAATAAATGTTCAATTTAACACATTCTAGTTGATGTCATAATGAGCTTCACCTAATGAAATACTGCTGTGGTTCAGTCAAGGGCTAAACCACCTCTCTCTACCCTGTTTCCAATTAGTAAACAGATGCGCGTAGGAGACAAGTGATAAGCGAAGCGTGTCGCCTGCAATCCTCTGAGACAAACAAAACATGTCACTTGATCTCCAAACAGCAAAGCTTTACATGCTTCGTTTGTGGCAGACCATGATGTTCACAATGGTTCAGCCGTGCAGTGCGATGCTTGGGGCCACTGCTTGCTCACTTAGAGATCGAGAAAGGGGTGCCGTAACACTCCCCAAGTGCCCACGGGGTTATGATGTGGCTTGCAAAGAGCTCTTTTGTATTACTTCTTCATGAAGTGAGTTGAGTTTAGTGTGACTCATCATTTCTTTATCACGTGCCTCGTATGTGGTGATGTGGCAATTCCTCTAAGTGAAAAAAGTGTAAATGTCTTCAGTAAACATGATAAGCTGTAAATCATTTAATAATATAAGAACATGCAATACCATATATGATTTTTGTACAATTTACAAGTTCTGATATATGAAATGGACACATTCCAATGAAATGTTCACTGGGGTCTATACTTCATTTCACCCTTCGTCCGAGCGCGGCGGACGCTACCAGCCAATCCAGCGTCGAGAGAGCGTCATGTGACCTTGAACTCCACATAACCAAAACATCGCATGATACTCTCGCGGCGCCAGATTGGCTGGGGTGGCCCAGCATCCACTGGGCCACCCCAGCAGGTGCCCATTTCATGCCAAGCACCCTTCACCAAGGGTGTTAGCAAGCACCCTTTGTGAAGGGTGCTTGCCTGAACGCCATAAGGGTGTTAGCCCAGGGATAAACTGATTTACACCCTTAAGTGTGTAAAAACCTTTACTGTGTACTCAAGGCTTCTCTTTCCCATTAGTGCCAGTAAGCTTGTGTAAAGTGAAAAATATTGTAACTGAACAGTAGAGAGTTTTAGTAGATCGCTCCCATGACTCCGATAACTTCGGAATTCGGAATCGCAATATATATTTGCGGTGTCACCGCAAACATATATTGCGATTCGCGTTCAATAAACTCAGGTGTAAGTCAGCGCTACGTCCGTGTCACTTCTTTGTCTGGTCCTCGTCTTTCCGCGCTGTTTTTTAATTCCGAAGTATGTACCAACTCGCCCAAGCCTCAACTTTATTAACTCCGATAACGATACCGATACTCCGCCACCGCCTCCCTTGCGCATGCATGGTATCGTTATCGGGGCTATCGGAGGTATCGGAACCGATCTACTAAAACTCTCTATTGTTGCCCTGTCCCTTCACCTAAAGTTACTTCTTTTTATTTTTTTTACTGCTGCACTACCGGGGGATCTTAATGATGGGACAACATACCATCCCTGAACCTACGACGACTGGAATGGTGGTCGCAACCAGCGTCGTAAGACTTAGTACTCAAAAAGTCCAATAAATATTGAGCAGCCTTGCAGCAGCTTCGAGTGTCATTACTATGTAAGAGTTTCTGGGGTTGAGTTATAGACGCTTTCAGCGAGTCAGTTACTCGAGCTGCCACCAGTCGGCGCGCCCTTCGCGCGCTTTCCCGGCCGCCATAGCCGACCTTCAGCTTCTCGCCGTTGCTCCGCGTTGTGTGCTGCACAGGCCACTACCGGAGCTTCGTTGTCGTGTTCTTTTACGTTCCGTGTTGAAATCTTCGATTTTCTTCAGGTCCTTTAGATGCTTAGGACTTTCATTTAATAATTTGCTATTTATATTTCGGCATTTTTCTTACTTATGAAATGGAATCGGACAGCGAATGGGTCGACGATACAAGATTATGAGGCTTCAATGACCATGTAAGTTCATCCCATTCTTACGTTTTTGTCGCTAATAAAGGGCAGTCAACACTATTGCGACATATGTAAATGGCAACTGACACACTAAGGCTTCTCGCTGCATGAGCGCGCTCGTTTCCGTGAAGCCGATTCGCCATGTTAGCAATTTAGCGTGCGACGAGACGAGCGACGGAGATTTCTCACTGTCGCCCGTCGCATCGCTCGGTTTTGGGATTTCTAGAAAACGTCGCTCACCGTCTTGATCGCTAGCTCCGTCGCTTCCATGCGGTTTGCCTCGTCGCGCGACTGACTGAGCGACTGCGAAACGGGTCGCCGTCGCTTATCTGGTCGCTCGCCAAATAGCTTACATGCGGTTTATACTCATTTAATTTCCATGCACACACCATTGAACCATTGGCGCCTCGATATTAAGTATAAACCGCATGCAAGCGATTCGGCGAGCAACGAGACAAGCGACGGTGACCCGCTTCGCTGTCGCTCGGGCAGTGGAGCGACGAGGCAAACCGCACAGAAGCGACGGGAGCGAGCGACCAAGACGGTGAGCGACGTTTTCTAGAAACCAAAAAAAAAAACAAAAAAAACGAGCGATGCAACAGGCGACAGTGAGAAACCTTCGTCGCTGACTATCGTCGTTGTCGCCGTCGCTCGTCTCGTTGCACGCTAAATCGCTTACATGCGGGTCGGCTTTACGGAAACGAGCGCGCACATGTAGCGAGAAGCACGTACGACTGGATAGCCTTACTGCGTCAGTTGAAAATTGAAATATGCATATGTCACAATGGTGTTGACTGCCCTTTACTAGCGAGCAAAAACGTTAGAATGGGATGAACTTACATGGTCTCTGAAGCCATAATCTTGTATCGTCGATGCATTCGCTGTCCGATTTCATTTCATGAATAAAAAAAAATACAACAGCTCTGTTGAAATATAGATATCAAATGATTAAATGAAAGCCCGAAATATTGAAAAGACCTAAAGACAACACGTGATTTCAACGCGGAACGTAAAAGAACGCGAAAACAAAGCTCCGGTAGTGGCCGGTGCAGCACAAAACGCGGAGGAAGGGCGAGAAACTGAAGGGCGGCTATGGCGCCAGGGTCACGTGACGTCAAGATGGCGGCGTTCATGAAATGTTGCCTGAAAGGGTCTATAAAACATGACCTCCCGAGACTCTTGACAGTCTTCTGAGGAACACTGAGGCAGTATGTGATAAATTATGTATTAAGTGTGTAACTACAGCCACATTCGGCCAGTGACTGGCTGGAAGTCAATGGCCAGTGGCTGGCCAAACGTGAATGGCCAGTGACTGGCCAAAGGTGAATGGCAAGTCACTGGCCTAAAGTGAATAGCTAGTCACGGGCCAAATGTGAATGGCCAGTCACTGGCCAAAGGTGAATGGCCGGTCTTTGGCCTAAAGTGAATGGCCAGCCACTGGACAATCACTTTAGGCCAGTCACTGGCCTAAAGTGAATGGCCAGCGACTGGCATAAAGTGAATGGCAAGTCACCAGACGAGGACGAAAACACTTCTATTGCCGAGCACTTTGGCCAAGCTTGGGCCATCGAAAAACTGGTTGGCCATAGTACACTTGCCAGCGATGGCCCATTCACAACGTGCTGCTTGGGAGCTTCTTTAAAATCCTTTTTGCATTCGATATCAGGACCGTACCCGGAAAACCGGCAGCCATCAAGCGTTCCAACTGCTCCTTCAGACCTGAAAGCATCCCATGATAACACGACCTTCTGATGACGTTCACAAAGCGCAAATTTACAGTTCCTCTCTTAACGAGTTTCGAATGGGATGAACTGAACGGCAACAGGGGCTCATTTGCTCTCGATTGGTATTTCCAACACACATGTTCCTCCGAAAAGGTGAGCCTGATATCTAAAAAGGGTATGACGTTATTCACATTTGCCAAGTGCGTAAGCTTGAGAGGATCTAGGACGGTAATAGAAACTGTTAAAAGACTGTTCGCCGCAGAGGGAAAGTGAGAAACATCATGGTCAAGAAAAACTAAATAATCATCGACATATCTAAAAACCTTGCTACCATGAAAGTCATTCAGGTGTTCCGAGAGGACTCTGTCATGATGGGCTCAAAATATATCGCTCGAAATCGGAGCTAAACACGATCCAATACACACCCCTCGCTTCAGAGTATACGCACCTTTGTTGCACTCAAAAAAGGTCGAGTTTAGATAAATTGTGAGCAATTCGAGAAAGTCATCGACGGCCATTCTTGCTGCATTCTGAAACGCCACTACCCTGCGTTTATGGACGCTTTCCCCATACGCAGGTCACTAGTTTGTCGTGCGGTAGCGAACAGTATAAATCCTTTATGTCTAGTGAACAGGCTTGGACGCCTTTGTCCGCGTTTGTCTTTAAAAAATCTACAACTTCATCCGAGCTTTTGAGCAAAAACGGGTCGTCAATACAAATAGCTCCCAGTTTATCTTGCAGAAATAATTAATGCTATCGATTTCGAACATGTGCCTCTCTCCGGAACTACTTACATATTTATTTATTTTGAATACCCTCAGGGCCCATGGGGCATTAAGGAGGGGGTGGGTACATGGAGTAAATACATCAACACTGGTACATTATGCAGTAAAAAAAAATTACCCCCAATGGAAAACCAACTATGTGCGTCTTAGCGCTGAACATCATCTGTAGGCACTTCCCTTTGGTTTTGTCAATACTCTGTGACAACCTGTCTAATTTTAACCTCTTGCACGATGTTTTCCCGTCCGCCTTTGGCTTAGTTAACGACACCTAAAGCTGATTGAAAACTTACGATATAGCCTCAAAGGCCTTACTCCCAAATTCGGTTTGTGTTAACACCACAAGCCCTCCTTCCTTGTCGGCGGGAATGATAGGCAATTTGCTCTCTTTTACAGAGCCGGAATTCGGGGCCTCGGGGGTTCGGTATTGTTCCTAGATAGCCCGTCCATCCCTCCGAGACACAACGTTCGAATTCGCCGTCTGGTGCACACCTGAAGACTTGGTGGACCAGGCCCAAAAGTTCTGGAGCATTATCCTCGCTTCAACCGCAACCTTTGGCCCTAGAGCAAGAACTCGCCGTATATTTTCGGGAAGCTGCACTTCACTCACTGATCTGATGTCACACTTGGCCACTGGACGTCGCTTGGGCAGGGTGGCACGTAAACGATGCAACGATTATTGCCAGAGGAACTGTGTGGTCTTATCCACGATGCCAAACAAGTCCCTGATACGTCTGTTGTCCCGCAGGGGCTTGCTGGGGTCTCAAAGAACTGTACACAGTAAGCCTCTGTACATACGCGCTTGTTGCTGCCATTCCTATCGTAGAATCTTTAGTATTCTGTGCCATGTCCTGCTGATGGCTTGAAGTTTCCAAAAAGCTGTTTTACCTTTGCCGGCAAGCGTCTGCAGCGAATGCCAAACGATAACGTGCGAGCCTGGCAGGTGGCATTTGTAATGAGCGAAGCCCTTACGCAAGGGTCCAACGAAGAACACAAAAAAGGGCCTTATGTGCTAGATTCAAAGTAGAGTAATGCGGATTGTTGGTGGAGTTGGTGCTGAAACTTTGAGAACATGATAGCGCTTCAAGACAGGGGAGAGTGTAGGAACGAGAAAACACAATGCTCTAAACTTAACTGTGTCCAGCTTTAACATTGTCCAGTTTTAACCATGACTGACGTTCACAAATTTGGTCGAGTCTGCATACTATGGCGGACTTATAAATGAAATATCAGAATACAAGTTGTATCCTTATAAAACACATCAACATAGATATATTGAGGTCAGCTCTGTAAAAGGATCATGAATATCAGTACTTGTTTTCCAATTTCATCTTTGGGGGAGTTATAAACACATACAGAAATTGGTAGAGTACACGTACAAGCATGCAGTTTGCTTTAAACTTATCCTTATTAATTTTAGACAGAGTTTTAGATCTGATAATTTTCTTTTTAGTTTCCCAAACAGATTTAATAACCTATCTTCTGTAGAAGATTTTTAATCATGTTTAACCTATATTCTGTTACGACATTCTTCTTGCATTCCTTGTTTATTTTGTGGCATATTTCATCATTGAAGCTTGAATAAAATAATGAAGAATGTCCTTGCGCACTACTCAGTTGCCAATTCCAATACCTAGACGCTAACCATAACCTTACCTTAAAAATGTCTCACTTTTTACCATAAGGGGAAGAGTTTTTTCCTTCATACTCATTGAACCTTTAGAGCAGTCAGTTCACATATTACAAAACCACAGGGAGGTATGATGACGGTAAAGGAAATATTTATTTGGGCATGAGATATATTAAAAAAAAAATATCTTAGCGAAGGCATTTCTCTGAAGCATTTACACAAGTTAAGGCATATTTTATCAACGTAAAGAGGAGGTAGTCATGTTGATTACGTAACATTCTTCACAGCGAAAGCTCCAAATTTTGCAATGTTTCTGAAGACTACCATAAATGTGGTATCGGTAATTCTGGCTGGTATAGAATTGAGATATTTAATACTAAGATAATATCCCCCACAAGCTCCCTATTTAAAGATACTAGTATCTACTCAGATACCAATAGCAAAAACTACAATACTGCGCACATCTTAACGACGATGCGATTTTAAGATTTATTTTATCTTGTCAAATTAAGCGATATTTATTTCCGTCTGGGACGTGACCTGCGAGGGGTTATGCGGAGAGCAAGTCGTCTGCTTGATGCGCAGGAGTTGCGGTGACGTCCGAAAGACGCCGAGCTCTGATTGGCTATGATTGAAGGATAGTGGGTAGTCCACAAAGCAAGCTGCCTTGAAGTGAACTCATTATCCTTCATTAAGAGCCAATCAGAACTCGGCGTTCTGACGTAACTACAACCCCTGCAAAAGATGCAGACGATTTTGCGCTCCGCATTGCCTACGTATCTATTCAGGCCAAAAAATCAGAATTTGAAGGATACTGCTAAAGGGTTCGAATACTAAAACAAATATAGTAAATTCAAAAAAATGCATATTAAAAAAGTGAACTGAAGCATTCATCAACACCACTTTTTTTGTAGTTTAAGTTTCAGAACTTGTGGCTAGTGTATGATTTTTCGAAAAAAAAAAAAGTATCTTAGCAACTTTTACTTTTGGTGAGCTGGAAGGCTTTAAAATGTACATTCAAGTAGCACAGTTTGGCACAAAATTTGGTCATTGTCTGGATATTTAGTGCCTTGAAAACCTCTAACAAACAAGGTATAAGCGAACTTGGTATTCTTTAGTCTATGTCTGGGTATTTTGTGTCTATACAGCCAAAAGAGTGTCGAAGTTAGGCTTCATTACCTATTAGTTCGGTTGTCACCTGGCTTTTTTGGGTCTTTTAGATGAAATATCACAATAAGGCTTCACTTGGCCACTTTTGGCCCCAATTCATAAGCACGGGCCCGAATTAGGCTTCACCGTTGTCGTGCTGCTTGGGAGGGGTACAACTCTTATTATGTTTGTTTCGATACCGCAATCTCGTAGAGTGAAAAATCATTAAATCTTTAGTTATACTCAGGACAAAGAGTTGCTGTTCTAGAAAATACGACGTAAACTAGAATGCCGGTGTTCTTACAACTGTGGTCAGAAAACACTTAATTTTATATCCTGATTTTCAATTCATGTTGT
Organism: Ixodes scapularis; assembly: GCF_016920785.2. Classification (NCBI taxonomy): domain Eukaryota; kingdom Metazoa; phylum Arthropoda; class Arachnida; order Ixodida; family Ixodidae; genus Ixodes; species Ixodes scapularis. Next base: position 59,599,958 of record NW_024609880.1, on the reverse strand, counting down.
CATATACCCCCACGAGGCTTAGTCTCTGTAGTGAGATACAAGTTGTGACTAAGACAAAGCCGTTACAACTGACAACAACGTATTTCATCTGAATTCCGACAGATGATCACTACGAAAAACACTGAAAATAATGTTTCTCACTATACAGAAAAATAATTTATTTATAAACTAGAAGTGCTTAGCAACAGCGTAGCTAAGGGGAGAATGATGGGCATAGGTGAAGGGGGTAGCGTGAACCACAGAAGCAGCATGGACAGCGCGCACTGCAAGTGGGGCTGGGTGAACAGCCTTGACGACGACCGGGTGAGGGCCCTCCATAGCGGAAGAGAAGAACGCAGCGTCGGCTGGGGCCGAGGTTTTGGTGCCGGGCTCGTTAGTCTCGATGGTCGGGTGGAATCCAGTGGCGTCGGCAACGTACTTCACGAGGCGTGTGACACCCAAGGCATCAACGTAGCTGTAGGAGCCGACCTTGTTGTTGAACTCATCTCCAGTCTCCTGACGGGTCATGCGGGTGCCGAACTCGTCGACGTTGTCAAAGCCAAAGCTGTATGGCTGTGGTGGCTGCGACATAGGAAACGAGAAACCAGTTCCTCAGTGTCTGAACGTACCCCAATCGAATGCACAGACATATATTGGTCTCTGTGGTTCAGGCATTTTGGTTGCGCGTTGATTTAATACGTGCACACACAGGTTATGAACCATACATTCTATTTTTTTATATTTTGCTTTCCTCTTTAGAACAATCAGAGCAAGCGCTAACGAAGTGCGAGTACATCATTCAATTAAAAATACCAAAGAAAGCTACTTGGTATACTATTTACTAAAAGGCAAGAGTTATTTTTTGTTTGGCGATAACAATAATTGTATTCCAAAAATATAGGTTTTACGTCACTTTGCTTCTCCTTATACAGATGTTTCAGACCCCATGGAATGTGCTCTTGAGTTACATGTTTTATGAAACTTACAATAGAATTTGAATTAGTATTTTTGTCCTTTCTTTACATTCCACAATAAAATAAACGAATAAACAGCTTTATGTCTAAGCGCATAGATTAAACAAAACATTGTGTTAAAAAGAACTTAATAAAAGTTGCAAACGACAAGGAATATTAACATTCAATCCACCATCTTATTATATGGTGAAATACCGAGGACACTAAAGTCGCCAGTTTCTAATCAGCACACTTCTTAATATATGCCTCACGCAAATAAAATGCTTAGAAATATTTTATGAAAACTACAAGAACTTTATCGTTCTGCACCGTGAACAGCTGTAGTGAAAACTATTTTCTGAAATTATGCTTTATCGGATCTTTAAAGGCACAAGGAACCTCCCCAAAAAGCATCTTTATGTGCCTGTCACGCATCTCACAAAATAAGCAAAACGACAAAAAAAAAATTTCCGTAATATTTATAGTGCCAGACACATTTCGAGGAAGGAGCGGTTTCGATACCTTGCTTTCATAACGGAACGTCGAACCCCCCCAAAACTTGCTTTGAAATGGGTTAAATTAGTGTTTTTATATCTATCGTCTTAACCAGAAACATGCATTTCTGCTTTTAGTGTGTAATAATGAAACAGGCGTGTAGCCAGGAATTGTAATTTAAAAAAACATAATATTTGATTTATTCAGGTGCTTACTCCTTTTGCGTAGTGCGGTTTTGGACTAAAAAATTACAGATTGGTTTTCGGGAACCACATTCGTCACATTAAACTCTTGGAATTCGTGAAGTGGTTTAGCTATAACACACTTAATATTTTCCTAGGACATTTATATTAAAAAAACGAGGTTCACGTTCTCGCTGACGTAAGTGAAATTTCAAGCATCTCTTATGATGAACAATCTACGTCAAAGACGATTGTTCACCCCTACACATTGTTTGCTCTAACATATAAGTGATGATCAACCGGGATAATTTTGAGCTATATTGACCATACATAGATACATTTTACTCGTTCGAAATCGTTTTCGGGTTGGCAGGTCAATATATTTGCGGCCCATCATTATTTTTATGGTTTATAATCATGTATGCTCACGTGTTCCACAACAACTCCACAAGCCACGTAGGTAAAAAGGCAGCACACGAGAACCTGTAAAAATGAAGAGCACTGTTAGCCTCATGAATTTCGTTGCAAAGGTTTAAACGTTCGATTCAATCCCAAGGCCACGGAAAATATGCTCAAACCTTAGAAAACATCTTTGATGCGTTTCTTCTTGCTTTGAAGTAAATTCTGTGGTGATCAGAGGACACATCCCGAGTTATATACCCGGCAACGAGCATTCCCGACTCGCCAAAGGGAGGTTAAGCTGTCCTCGTGAACGAATTATCGATGAGAAAAAGGGCGGGGTTCATTATATTTTGTTCTTGTTGAATGTAAAGCATTTAAATTAACTTTACATTTTACGACATCTAGACACATACCAGTGTACACGTGAAAAATAATGAGCGTTCCCCGTAGAGACTAGCAGCTCGGCTTATTTGGCAATACAAGGTCCCTCTATTTTTCCCTTAAATCGGGCATTTCGAATCGTGCGACAATTAATGCTACCGCGCATAATTCTGGGACTCTCTCGTTCAAAAATTTTAACATATACAGGTAAATAAGAAAGTGAAGTAAGAGAGGTTTAGGATTTGAGTAGGGTTACGTAATAATATCTATCAAATATGAAGCCAGAGGCATTGCTTTGTTTTCTTCTGCAATGTTATAGAAAATATTGAATTTTCGATCACTGCCTGATATGTTATTATTTAATATAAGCGTGCACAAACACCGCGGTTAAATGATAGATAAATTAACCTTACCAAGCAACCAAAATAAGGAGCATGGAGATTACTCATCGAACCAAGAAAAGTTCAATAACGAAGAGTGCACTAAATTAGTTTACCAATGCAGACACATTAAAGACCATATGAACAACGCAAACTAAATATGAATATATACTGGGAGGTGTCAACTCAGATGAAGAGTGGACGTTGCAAGTTGTATTGCGTTAGCCGCGCTATAGAACACTCTATTAGAATGTAAGTTCACAGAGACAGTCAATCATGGTGAACAGGATTATCCTGGCAATGTACGAGCCTCAGAAGATGGTTTGATCTAAAAAAATACGAGACGCGGGGACATTGCGAAAGTGAAACGCTAATTGTATTCTGAGCTTCATAATCCGTTAGAATAATTTAATTGTTTGTCGTGATTGGATGCCTTCAAGAACTCCGAGAAAGTTATTTTAGAAACATTTTTTGAGTGTGCAGTGGCACAACCTTCTTCGAAGAGAAGGCTCGTGTTTTCAAAGAAATTCCTATATACGTCGCGTTCCACCTGTTCCGAAAATACACATGGAAGCTCCATCGATGTTTCGAATTTTTGCTATTTGAATTGCCAGCATCTTGTCTCAAACAATAAACATAGAAATAAAATTTCGTGGGCCCAGTCTAAGAGATGCATCGTTCCACCAACAGCTGCAAGAACACTATAACCATTAAATGATGTATTTTAAATACGCAGTACAGTAAGGCAGGAGCCTTAGATTTTCCTAAAAGTGACTGTGGTTACTGATTTGAACCATGCCATTATATGCAATATTTGAATAGATAGTTATACGGAAATAATCAACATTAAAATATATAAAACAATTTTTTGCATTGAAGAATTCAGCACCATTTTTATGAGTAATCAATAAGACTGCATCTATTTTAAGTGCATGTTGATTGTACTCGAACGATTATTAACGTATAAATGTTTTCGTTATCTCAAGAAAGATATTTACTCTTGGTTTCGTTCGCGACGGAGTAGTCGGCCTTGAGGATAAGGCGGACGAACTCTCTTAAAGTCCATATCTTTTTGCTCCTGGTCTTATTGACACGGATCGTCATGGTCTACCATTGTATTTTATTGATGTTTTAAAAATTATATCTTTGAAATTTATTCAAATCATATTGGTTCCTGTAATACGATGTGTCGTGCTTGCAATATCTTCACCGATACACCAATTATAATCACCACTTATGCATTTTATAAGGGTTCGTCCTACGGACCGACTCTCGTGCTACACAAGAAAAAAGGTAGCAAGCACGGAAACACAAGTACGACTCAAGTAATAAAGCAGGGCACGATCTGCCGTCAAGGACACGTTAAGGGTGCCGCCGTCCTGTGAGCCACTGTTTAGGAACTCGCAATTTATCCGTTACATTCCTGTTCCGTTGGCTTGTTTGGAATGCCAATGTAAAGAGTGACAGGAATTAAACCGGGTCACGTCTGTTTTTACGTTATTAGAATCATGACGGCAGACGCCGCGTAAAATACTACACTGCAAAGACCCATGGCAGTTGAAGAAAGATTAAACACTGCTTGTGATAACATTGTACAAATGGCATTAATATATTCTATGATTAAAAACATCTTGTCTAAAACACTGACAGTTAGGAGGATCAACATCGAGGTGTAAAAAAATGCATTGACATATTTTTTTACTACAGTTAGTGCTGCGATCAGTTGCTTCAAGCCGACTGCAATGGGGCAGAGCGTGCAGTGTGTTTTGTGGAATCATAAAAGTAAATTGCCCGTTTCCGTTCGGGGGCAGCCTTTGTTGTATGCCTAGTGTGAATAAAGATACGATTGACGCCGTGCGCACCACATGGCGAGAAATGGACCATTGCTTAGATAATCTCGGGGCTAAAAACCGAACGCGTAGTACCAATATACTATAAATAAAAAAATAAAAAAAAAGACATGAAAATACTATATTTGCTTGGAATATTAGTGAATCCTTTTAACCCAAATAAAATATTCTGGGAGACGTAGGCGCCTCAGGATTACTATCTGCACAACGCGAGGGAAAGAATTGCTGAAATTGTATACAGGGTTTGAATTTATCAGAGCAGCTATTCATACATTATTTAATAAACAATATATTTGGAATTTTAATTTTGTGTAATCTACTGTATGGTTAGCAGAACCCATTCCGCGTTCTGGCAGGATCTCATACTACTGGACGCTTCACAAGATATGAATTTGTGATAAAATTTAAAACGTTATTTTTTCAGAACGGTGCTTCTTTAGATATTAGTTCTTAGTGTCTTCGGTCACTATTTATAATTATTGCGCATGCATTGACCCCATTAAATAAACCATTCTTTATTGTAAACCTCTCAACGTATTTATAGCTTTTTTAATATTTGGGTTTTCCCTTTGGGGGTACAGCGTATAAACACAGGGAGCCGTGAATCCGGAGAATAACATATTTTATTAGCGTCTCGCCACCACACTTCACCCGCCACCCAAACAAATGCAAAAGTAAAAATGTCGGCGCTGTCCTATCAAACAGACTCACATCGAGAGGCCCACGCTACCGTATAGGTCAATTCGTGGGAAGGGGGAAGCTGCAAAAAGAAAGAGGCTCCGAGGACCAGAGCCTCCCCCAGCGAGAGAGTCTCCAACTCCCGCCCCCCCCCCCCCCCCCCCCTTCTCGGGAATTTTGAGGCCGATTTATATGGCCTGCGAGAAATGCACGCGCCCGGTGTAGACGGTGTGGCTTAGTCCGCAGAAGGGGCACGTCTACATATCGCTCCCAGTGGTGTGCCAGTAACAAATTCACCCAAGAAGGGCGAGGGAGGCACCGCCCTCTTCGAGAAATGCAGCCTCTCCTCGTATCTTGATAGGGAGACGGGGAACACATGGTTCACACAAACGCAAACTACGAAAAGTTATGAATATTTATCGCATTTATGCTTATGCCATCAGCGCAATAGAGCAGTTCATAATTAGAGGCGCTAAAGAAAGCAACGGTTTCAGGCAAGTCACCATGATTGGGTGACTTTCTCCTAGTATAGATTCACCTTCCTAATATTGCATTGATACAGTTGCAAAAGCAAGGTAGGAGCAAAAAAGAAAATGGAAAGCTTATATTTATTTTAATGCATAGACATAGTTTCATACATTTTGGGACTACGTATGTCGCTGAAACAACTCGCTGCGGCATTCTTGTATACTAATGGGATAAGAGAAACATAACTGTTTTCTTTGCTACAATCATTCCGGCAGTGCTTATTCTTCTGTTCATCAGTTGCCTCATTGTAGAGCAAAATAGTCACGAAGATGAACGCGTTTCTGCCCACAGGGTCATCGTGTAGAAAGACACTTTCGGAAACCAATTTTGCGACATCTTTTTGACGCTTTCTTTCAATTAATGGTTTAAGCTATTAATTAAAAGCATGCATTGTATAATCTCAGAAATGTCAGGCAACTGAACTCCCTCAAGAAAAAACTTAGGAAGGCGAATAGCAGTAATTAACGTATATAGATCAGCGAATGGAGGGGCTGAAAATATGTATAGATCCCCCCAAAAAGGGTATGCCCTGTATACTGATCAGTGAAACGCCATGCACAGTGCCACAGCGCGGAAAGGTTTCACTTTTGTTTTTTGTTTTATCATATTTTTAGCTCCGTCAATCTTTAAGCTCTCAGGGTAGATTGCAGCGATTTAAAGTGCTTTCGTGAGAGCAGACCCTCAAGATTTTCCGTGCACTCGACCATTTTAGGAAGATTTGGGTTTAATGAGTCACGAAGGACGAGGAAGGTGATATTAAAACCGCGGGATCAATTTACATCCTTAAAAGATGGTCGTACGTGTCTGCCTACTTGGGCATGATGCCCAAGTAGGCAGACACGTACGTGTGACGTTGTCAAACAATGAAAACAAATTTGTTTGGGAAGAGCTAACAAGGTTTGATAAATGCATGCCGTTTGGGTAGCTCAAAAGGCTCAGGAACCCTTTATCAGAAGGTGCTGCCGAAGAAAATACAGACTGCTATTGCTGCTATTGCTATTGTAGAAATGAGTTATACAAATAGCATGCCTTCTGGCAACGTGCGTAAGTGTGGCCCTGTCAAACTCTGCCCTCGAATATATCATGTTTTTTTAGGAAATGTAGCATGTCGTAAAATGCCCCAGAATAGTGACTGAATATCTTACAATGAAAAAAGTACCTATAAAGTTGTAGCCAAAAGTTCAATAAAAAAACTACCTCACTAAAACCACTTAGCGGTCGACGTGGTTGCTTAAATAACCAGATATGTACGCCGTATAGGAGCAGTAAGTAAATGATTACCAAATATTGAGCAATAATACAAGATAGTATATTTCCAAGGTGTTGGAATATCTGGAAAAGCACTCAGAGGAACATATTTTACTCAGTCAGTAAGATGATTTAGTATATGCTTCGAAGTGCTTGGCAACAGCATAGGTAAGTGGGGTATGGTGGGTGTAGGCGAAGGGAGCAGCATGGACCATGCACTGGGGCAGGGTGGACGGCGCGCACTGCGACGGGGGCAGGGTGAACAGACTTCACGACAACCGGGTGTGGGCCCTCAGCAGCGGAAGAGAAGAACGGAGTGTCGGCTGGGACTGAGGCCCAGAGTGTCGAACCGAAATTTTTATCGGTTCGGTTTCGGTTCGGGTTCACGAATTTCGGTTCAGCTCCGGTTCAGTTCCGGGGACCGAAAAATAACGGTTCGAACCGGTTTGAACCGGTTCGAACCGGTTCGAACCGCTAAACTGTGAATATGTTTTCCGCGTTTCTTTGGCTATAGGCACTTTTCAAGGGTGAAACGAGTAACTATTTACCTTCTTTTTTTTTATTTGTTGAATCCACTTTTATTTTCAGGTACCAAAAATAAATTGCGTTGTTTCATTTGGATGAAACAGCAAATGAAAAGCTAGATTAACATATATGACCGAACATCTCATTCTTTTTATCTCAGTCGCATATATTTTACCTGAATCTAAAGGTTATCAGTCTGGTGTGTCGCCTAAAATGCACATGAATAGTAGACCATTGCGTCGCAATATTAAAAGTCGAGCCCTACTGTGCTCTTGTACTTAAAAAAAAAATAAATACAGTGCATACAATCATAAAATGGGCACATTCTCGCCATATAAATTCTGAAATCTAGATTATAAAATACGTTTCACAATATATATGATGACGATACAACTAAGCTAAAAGCGATAATATTTTCAAAATGTCAGGAAAGCTTTAGCACAAACCCATTCAGTCTACCTCTTATAGAACACCGAGCGGCAAGCACAACGCTTGCTTTCCTGACTAATATTGTTTTCATTCAGCACCATGACGCAGGCGAATAATTATGCAGAAAAGAGTGACCTTCGCATTCAGCACGGATCTGGCCTAAAATAGAGCGCATTGAAGTGCATATTTTCGACAGAGCTTGGCGTTTGTTGTTTGTTCTTGACAAGATGCCGGTCAATTCACTTTGTAAATAAGCATCACCTTTGCTAATTGGTGATTTGTTGTTAAATAGAACAAAGTAGTATTTCATAGTCTACGCGACATTACAGCTGCTTAATTGGTCACTTTTTGACGGTCTGCGTGCGCAATCGTCATAGTTCCGCCACGCGCCACTGTGTACTTTGTTTTCATCCAGCCCACAGACACATAAAATCGTTGTTCATCAAATAAAAGACGCAACAAACTTCTATAGGTTTGAGAAGTTGTATACTCGTCAGGAACACGTGTGATTTAAATCAGCTTCAAAATAAAAAAAAAATCGCTAAGTTATTTTTAAATAACTTATGCAAGTGCCTCTCGAGGATAAAAATGCCGGAAAAGATTTTCAGAGCATATTTCAGGGGATAATGTGTGGGTGCATTAACTTATGATGTATGTCTTTAGGGTGATTGTCCCTTTATCTATGTTGTCAAGTCTTCAGGTAGTAAATAAATATTTGCTATTGTCATCAATCAATTTGACTGAATGGAGTTCATATAACCGCTTGAGACCGACACGGGAGGATGATACTCGAAAATAGCCATCCGTTGAGTCTGCGGAACGGGCTTATTTGTTCGCTCTTTGGCAGTGTGAAACACCGGCTCACGGGAAATGCCAAAAAGAACTGTGTGCTTTCGTTATAGATTTGAAGGCAAATACACAAAATGGGCAGAAATAGAGATAATAAATGATATTCTTCTGAATAATGCCATTCAAGACGCCAATTACTGTGAAAAGAAATATATAGGAATGGATATCTTAAACGTAAACACGTTTGACAGAACTCCGTCTGGTTGGGTCAAAAAGTTGAGAAATAGACTTTCACAAACCAAGTCCTAAACATTTAGTGGCCCGATGTTTCAATTGGTCGAGATCAATAGGTCAAAAGCCGCTTAGCCCTCGGCGTGTGTCAACGGACTAGGGCACTTAAGAAGAAGTGGGTGAAGCAAACGACACACCGTAGATAGAAAAGGAGCTGCTGCTCTCCACGTGCAAATAGTCGTGCACTTGCTTTGGGGCCTAATTTTACAACTCCGTGCTTTATCAGTTATGCGCGCTCTTACATTTTATTAGACTGCAGAACATCATCGCGAGGCTGCTATATATACTGCATAACTTTACAATTTGGAGATCCCCTTTTGCTATACTTTGTTTCAGCTTAAAGCGGCATTGCAAAGGAACGAAGAAAATCAAATGCTCCTTCGAACGGCGTGCCTATCAGTGTCAAACACGAATGTTCAGCGCCGCCATTGGTCTAGAACGTGGGATAATGATGACATAAAATTCTAGAGGTAGGACTGGCTGAATAGGCGCAAGGACCCCTTCTGATCCTTTCAAGCACGTGACTTTCACTCAAAATATTTGCTTGTAACACCTCGTAAATTGGTGGGGCGTTCACATCTTCATAACTGGATGTTAATTTCCAACATTTAGGAAGATCGCGTATGGTTGTTGCACGCTCTTGTCATTTCGGTTCTCTACTGGTTCAGACCAAGGACGTCATCAACAAAAGAAAAGTTGCTCAAAATTCTGAATCTCTTTAACCTATTATGTTCAAAATACGCTAGGTTTATTGTTTATTTTATGTTTAATCTGTTGCTAGGGCCCCAGTCACTAATTCGAGCGAAAGCAATGCAAATTTTAAAAAAAATGGCCAGAAACGCTTTGCATGGCCTTTTCAAGTACAGACGCAGCCTATGCCACAAGCGCGAGCCTTTGGTCCCGAGCACTCGCACTGCAGGAACGCGCGTGCTTGGACGCTGAAAGCCCAGAGTTCGCTTTTTTAGCTTCTGAAGTACTTATTACCACTCAGTCACACTGGAAGCGGATCCGCGTTCGCAACCGCTTTGCGAACGCGGTTGTAAAAAGATCCCGTACAATTGCACGCGTACTTGATGTCATCGAGTGCGCGTGCAATTGCACTGGATCTTTCTACAACCTCGTTCGCAACCGCTTTGGGAACGCGATCCGCTTCCAGTGTGAAGGAGCGGTTAAAGTGGAACGGAGTATTGTGTTGAGAACATCACATTTCTACAGAAAACTGCACTGTTTAACATGGTTCGCATTTTGGTCAGAAAATCAAATTCTGAGGTGCAAAATGCACACTGCAAAAGGTTCGCGCTCAGCGCAACACATGTATTCAGAAATTTTTCTTGCATGGCACAGCGTAGTGAAGGACGGCCCAAACGTCTGTCACCCCAAAAACGCGCTTTCTGAAAGGAGTGATTTCGCAAACGAAGTTGTTTTGCAGGATCACGCTGCCTGCTCTGCGCCGAAGATGCGGAGCAGTGGAACTTTCACAACACATTAGGTTTTTAACCCCCCCCCCCCCCCCCCCCCCATTTTTTTTTCTTCATTTGACGGTGCTCCTCTACAGAACACTTTTTAGTTTGAGAGACTCCCTCCTTTGTTTAGGGGTGCCGATTCGACAATTATATTTCTGTCATTGTTTGCAGTAATTCTCCGTTTCTTTTATTTTGCACCCAAAAACTGTGAACTTTAAACAAAACTGCGAGATTTTGAGCGACTGCCGACGTTTGGCTGTCACTCAAAAACCACTAGAATCTTTTTTTTTTTTCAGGTATCTCTGGAGTACACACTTGTAGTTCTATTTATCGTCAGATTAATAAGTCATATTTAGTTCTTTCAATCCTTTTATTCTCGGGGACAATTTTCGGAGACTGTTCACCAACAACGAAAACATGTCTTAGTGCCTCAATGATATGTAAATGTAAAATGATTCATGCAACAATTTTTGCACTTTCAGCAAATGCCGCTAAGAGGTAATCTCCGACGTTGATAGCTTGCAGAAACACCCATTAGTTTCCTTCTCTGCTCAATGGCAGACGCAGAAAAAAATAAAGGAAAGGACAGCTTTCCCTTTCTCAACTCGCAGCTCGAACAAGCGGCGATCTGATCTGAAGCTAATTGTATACCGCCAGTGTTCATCATAGTCATGCACTGGGGTTGACAAAAAATAAAGCATGGGTTGAGCTTTAGGCATTATTAGAGTTCAGCTATTCTTATCTTTGATTGAACACGAGTCAACACGAATGTTTGGCGATGATGATTGTCAAAAACACGAGCACTCGGTTCGGTCTCATGACAACCGAGTACGTCACGGTGTCGCGTTACTCGCAGTGAGAAGTCGTGATTGCATGTGACGTCAGGGTGTCAACAACGCTAATACACCTGTATTTCTTTGCAACTCAAGAAGGTAGGGCGGGGGAAAAGTTTGCCGGGGAGGAAAAAGTATAGGAAACGTTGGAGAAGAGAGGGGAAATTTACGTTCTGAATGTAAGTCGACTTGACGCGGTGAGTCATGCGACCACGCGACGGGACCGCGTGACGTGACATTATTTGACAGCATGTCTTGAAACCATGACGTGACGTGACCACGTGGCACACGATTAACCGTACTGCCAATACAAAAGCGCCACGAAAACCCGCAATTTCTTATACATTGCAGTTCGGTATATGACAATTTGATCACTACATAGAAATGCCAGCTGCCAATTTTTACTTCTCAAACACTCACTTTGTAATAAAAAAAATATTACCGTGAACCGTTTTGAACCGGTTACCGTAATATTTTTTTCCGGTTCAGTTTCGGTTTAGTTCCAAGATGGCGGCAAAGATTTCGGTTCGGTTCAGTTCCGGTTCGGCTAAAAATAACGGTTCTGTTCCGGTTTTCGGTTCGGTTCGGTTCCGGTTCGACACTCTGCTGAGGCCAGCGTTGTCAAAGCCAAAGCTGTATCGCTGTGGCGGCTGAGACATAGGAAACGAGAACACCAATTCCTCAATATCTGAACGTACTCTGACCTCATGCACAGATATGTATTGGTCTCTTTGGTTACAAGACACAAATACACAGAGACCAACAAAACCTTGGAAATTATACTGAGCAAAAATAATTAATTTATTGAAAGCTTAGAAAGGCCTGGCGACGGCATAGCTCAGGGGAGCGTGGTGGCCGTAGGCGAAGGGGGCAGCGTGAACAACTGGGGCACCATGGACAGCACGCACAGCCACTGGAGCGGCATGGAGAGCGCGAACGGCGACTGGGGCTGGATGAACAGCCTTCACAACGACGGGGTGTGGGCCCTCAACAGCGGAAGAGAAGAACGGAGCGTCGGCTGGGACCGAGGTCTTGGTGCCTGGCTCATTGGTCTCGACGGTGGGATGGAAGCCGGTGGCATCAGCAACGTACTTCACAACACGGGTAACACCGAAGGCATCAACGTAGCTGTAAGAGCCGACCTTGTTGTTGAAGGCATCGCCGGTTTCCTGGCGGGTCATGCGGGTGCCGAATCCATCAATGTTGTCGTAGCCGAAGCTGTAAGGCTGTGGTGGCTGGAATGTAAGAAATTTAAATAAAGAGGAGTGACAGATTTATATACTTGGGATAGTTTGTATGCGAAAATAAGAAAGCTCCATTATGCATGGAACCAGCTGAAAAGACAAACAAATCGCCCGCTGACTTACCACCTGAAGCTTGATAGAATAGCATCAAAAATTGCAAACCAAATACCCACAATATTTAGAATCACGAAGAAGTTTTAAACAACAACGGAAAGCCAACTTTGACCCATCCATAGCAATAAAGAAAGTGCTTAGGCATGTACCGTACTTGAACTCCGTTATATAAACAACTTACGAAATTTCCATCGTGTTTTGAATTCAGTAAAACCTGATGATTGCTCCATCATAAAATTTTAGCAAGTAACACCGACCATCACACAATGTCGCACCGAAGATGACGATATTACTGCGAAACACGTTATTTTAAGCTGTCGGTTATGCACGACCTGACTGAAGAGTGCACGACTTCGCATAAAATTACACTATATTGTATACCATGCCTACCCTCTACAACACGAACCGTTTGTTATGTATGATATATGTCCATTTCTTCAAACCTTTCTTTTGAAGTCCTTAATATTCACAATGTATATAGCAGGTTAGTACAATTTTTTCTTATACAAATTTAGTATTTTAAATCTTACTGTTAAGCGAGAATTATACCTGGATCGTCATAAGTTTACAGATTCACGCTAATATTGCATGGAGGATAAACAGTCGTCAATTCATCTTATCATTGCCATTGCATTATTCGCGTGGTGATTATCTCATTACTGATTACATTATAAAAATATGGCACTAGATAAGCATGAACAGTGTTTATTTGTTCGTAACGTGATTCTAAAACAGGTTAACGGTCAGTGGCACAGGACACTTACGTGTTCCACAAGAACGCCGCATGCGACGTAGGCGAAGAGGCAGCAGACAAGAGCCTAAGAGGGAAAAAAGTATTGTTAATCCTTGAAATGGGGGGTTTAAGCCAGGAGTTATTGATCGCGGAGTTAAGTGCCTGTGTTTAAATTTGAAAACCTGCCAGCGTCTACTATGAAAGTTGTTTTCGTACCTTTGAGAACATGATGGATACTTCTCTTGTTTCGAAGTGGAATCGGTGTTCAACTGGAAAGATGTGATGGCTTATATACCCGTCTTTGGAAATTCCAGACACACCCAAATAAGAGCTACCGAGCTCAAGAACCAGTCGTAAAATAGAAAAAAAATCTGTGATGATTATATCTTGACGTTCTAGAACGTGGGTGCACGTAAAGCAAAGGAATGCTGGTTGGAGACTTATTCACGTGTCCAGCGGACCTGAAGTAATGCACGCGATGAAGGTCCTAAACCTCCAACGGAGGGGCATCAACTCTCTAATTTAATGTTAATTTGAAGGGCAGTTTGAAGAATTATTGAGATGTCTATATATTTTGTCATTTCTTTACAACATAGTTTAATATACGGTAACATATTATATATAATGTTTGATATTTCCATGAGCTATATTTCCAATTATTTATGAACACTCAGACCAAAGTGATTAAACAAGCATTGATAGTGTCTGTTTCTATTGTTTTCAAATTTTAAAGTAAGCAAATCTTACACTGCTAAAAACAGTAATCATGGTAGTCCTGTTGATTTGTCCTACATTATATTTTGAAGTTCACAGGAAAAGGGGATGTCTGGGAACCAAGGAAACACAACGTCCTCACACCAAGGTGAGACAATTTTTGTGGTTTTTTTCCCGTTGTGATAGTAAAACGCAAGAAACTCAAGGACACCATCCCATGAAAGTTCTACTCATGGGACGGGTTAGGGTTTCTCAAATACAATATATCTTTAGGCTGAGCAATTATATCTGGCATTACTATACTACTAAGATTGTTTCTTCATGTTGAGTATATTGGTAAACTAGATATGCTATATAATTTGTGGACGTTGGCTGCACTTCGTCAAACATCTAACATGCATAAGGAGCAAAGTTACATAAATGTTTTAATGACTACATTAGCTCTGACATGACTTTGAAGCGTGCGTTCCGTGCATATTTCGCACGATAGACGATGAAGCAGAAAGCTCGGACTTCTCTCCTTTCTAAGGCCATAATAGAAGTAAGAAATTATTTAACCTATTTTTCTGGCAAGTTGTCTAGTTATCGTGTACATATAAATTCATTTTATAACCATCGAACCCATTCTTATCTGTAGATTCCCCCTATTTTAGCGCAGTCTTACTTATGACCATCTTTCCGATATTATTGCAGTGTGAAAGGGAAGTCGTGAAAGGGTAAAAAAATTAAAGACAACAAGAACATTATTCAAAATTCTGTTTAGATGACACAATATAAAAGGAAGGGTTTTTGTGACATTCAATATGGTGTTTGATGTAACTTTTTGTTGGGTGCATTGTAGTGTTCATTATTTCGTAATCGTCATCCCTATAAATCGGCGTGATTTTGTCATTGAGATTATCGCTAGCAACTACTCAAGATTTAAATCAAGCTTCTTTATTCTTACACTTTCTATGTTCTGGAACGCTTCCTTCTAAAAATGCGTATGTTGAAATATTCTGTTGATGCAACGGTTAATAGCCATCGTTAGCCAGACCATGTTATTCCTCCGTCAATGAATATAAACTCCGTGACACTCAATGAATGGTATTCGACTGTGGATCAAAGTTTAAAAAAAGTTGGTTCGAAAACAAGAAATGGACGCGATATATATCCGGAATGTCGTTTTTTTATATTATTGAAGCTTACAGAAATTGGGTACATTGAGCTCCCGTTGTGCACATGCCCATACCGTGCAGGTATTGATCAGTAGATTTTTTTCAGTGTAGATGACCTTCCAATCACAAATTTTAGGTTTTAGTTTTCATCTGTGACAGTTAAAGACATTGCCACTGTTGCAGGTCGGGATGAGCAATTAAAAATCCAGAATGGGAGTTTTCTTCAAAATGAAACCTGCAAGAAATTATTCTTGGTGTACTTTGCTCAGCATCACGGCAGAGCTATGAAAACGTGTAGCCATTAAACTGCATAATATTCCAGCTAAAATTTGGCACGCTAATATTTTAACGCCATCATTTAAATGTGTTATTTGTAAACTGTTGAAGTATGTCTATAAGCTCTGCTAAAACAATCAGGGGACTGATACATAATGGCCATAATTACTGCGACAAAATTTAAACTAAACTGGGTGCTTGTATATGTGATCATCTAATATTAAAATAAATTTTCAGGAACTCCAGCACCATTGATATTGTAGGCAGCCGTTAAAAAATGAAAAAATCGAATATAACAAAATGCTATGCATTCAAGTAATATATGATAAAGAAAAAGTTAAATTTTATTTACAAGTGCGTTCCTTACCCCTTTGATAAAGATGAGGTCACGATTATCCGCATTATATTCGCGCACAAATATAATATCACTTCAGCGAAAACTGAAAAGCAAAAGACATCTGGTATTCATTGCCGCTTCCAGCTTACATCCTTGGATGCACGCACATAGAAAGGAGTAAAAGAACAAGGGTCAGTTTCGCAACACTTGGATTGTACCATACATAAAAATCCACGTTAGCGCCACTACTACAATTTGTTGAGATTAAAGGCCGATGACCATACTCGAGATTCTGCAAGGCAGAAGATCCTCCTTACCATGGGGGGAGGAGGGAACAGGCAACTTTGGACGGGGTAGAAGCAGGGAGATTAGCAAGGGTGGGAAAAGTGGAAAGCGCGAACTGGTCGCCGGTCTTTAAGAGCAGTGCGAAAATATTTTAGGTGATGGGCATGATAAATTAGTTTTGGTTTTTTCTTGAATGAATTCCGGAAAACAGTTTTTTGAGCCTACTAAATATACCGCTAGCGAGAGAGTGATCCTACCCTTTAATTAAGACATTTTATATCCCTCACTCGCAAACTAAGTAGAAATATTGTTTTTTTGTATTACACCGCAAAATAACAAATGCAATTTTATAATGTGACCCGCTTATGCTCACTACTTTGTATGTTATTATATTGGTGCAGGTGATAAAAGTTACTCTACAGATGGCTCCAAACCGTTTCATACAAATGACGACCTTTCCCTAAACAAAACACAAGCATATTATACATGCTTTTCTATTAAGAGTTTACTTCGTGTGCTGTCAATAATAATAAAAAAAAACGCAGCAATAAGCCTAGGACCGAGGGTATAATCATGACTTGATCCTATATAGAAACTGAGAGGTTAAGAGACCCAAGCCACTGTGAGTTTGAAGCGTCGTTTATTCGCGTCACAGCCAATGCCATTGTGACATTAGTGGAGAAGAACACGGCGGAAAGATGCGCGAAGCAAGAAGTGTGGACATAGCCCCTTCCCGCAGTTTTTATCTTATTGTCGCTGACAGCTTAAAAACCCCAGAGCGTGGCAAGTTTTGGTCATCTTAGTTCGATCCGTAGTGAATGAGATGGCAGCATTTGGTTATAAGAATGGCGAAAAACAAATCACGACCGCGAAGAGAATAAGTCAGGCCCTGCGTTTCTTCAGCTGACAGTTTTTAGAGCAAACACATAGTAGAATATGTTTCCCGTGATTGAATCACAGAGGAACTGAGAGCCTAGAACCTCGGGCTTTGCGGGTCCCCAGTCTCTTATTCTTGTTCTGTAGTAAACAGGACGGCGGCTGCAGCCAATAAGAACGCCGAAGAACGACGAATCGTGAATCAGGAATTGAGTTTCTTATGACTACCGGAACCATAGCCACCCATAGCTTAACAAACAGAGATCATAGCGAGTTCAATACATATTTCGAGGTAGCACACGTCGTTCTGGCCAAAGTTGATCGTTTTGGTTTTTGTTTTTGTCTGAGAATTTAGGGTTTTAAAATGTCCGAAAAAGCAAATGTACTGTCAAAATTCACCTTCGCTGACCGGAGCGGATGGGTATCTTGGCCCTAATCAGCCAAAGAAATGCTAAGGCTAGGCCTCACTGTTGGTAGTTTGGATGTCATCTGGCATATGGAGGCCTAAATCGCCAATCAAATGCCATATTTATGCTTCACTCATAAATATTGTTTTCATGTAACAACGTTAGGACTAGGGATGCCGCGAACTTTTTTCGAATCGAAGTTTCGATGATCGAATCAAGCGGTTCGAAAGGTCGAAAGATTTCGATTTTTCGAATTGTCTATATCGTAAAATTCGACCGAGGTCGAATTTTCGAACTTGTTAAGCTAAGAAGTTCGACGTTTTTCGAACCGTCGAACTTATTACGCTAAAAAATTCGATCTTTTTCGAACTTTCGAATTTATTGCGCTGCAAGGTTCGATGCTTGTCGAACTTTCGAACTTGACTGACCAAAAAATTCGATGAATTTCGAACTTTCGAACTTATTTATCAAGAGAATTCGAAAAGTTTCGAACTTTTGAATTCTGAAAAGTCAGAAGTTCGACGACTTCAAACTTTTAGGGTAAAAGTTCGATGTTCGTCGAACTTCGAAAGACCGGCAGACGGTTTCATTTGATTTCAAGTAGTGGGGTACATTCGTAATTTTTTTTCTCGAACTTTTACACGCGGTGCTGCGTTCCTTACGAAAGACAATGTCGTTTATTTCAATGTTCTGGCATGCTTAGGTTTAAAGAAATAAATCCCCGAAGGGGCAAGGAAGGACGACGGGTTTTTGACGATTATCGTTTGTGCCAGATTTGAAGCGCGCT